>NC_092127.1:110988200-112214278 GCF_043159975.1 Macaca nemestrina | reverse complement strand
GCTAACACAGTTCTTGTGGAATTGGCAAAGTGATATTTGGAAGCCCATAGAGGGCAATGGTGAAAAAGGAAATATCCTCAGATGAAATCTGGAAAGAAGCTTTCTGAGAAACTGCTTAGTGTTCTGTTAATTCATCTCACAGAGTTACATCTGTATTTCGTGGAACTCTTTGCTAGCCTTATTTCTGTGGAATCTGAGAACAGATATTTCGGATCCCTTTGAAGACTATAGGTCCAAAGGAAATATCCTCCGATAACAGAGAGAAAGAAGCTTTCTGAGAAACTTCTTTGTGTTCTGTGAAATCATCTCACAGAGTTACAGCTTTCCCCTCAATAAGCCTTTCGCTAAGACAGTTCTTGTAGAATTGGCAAAGTGACATTTGGAAGCCCATAGAGGGCTCTGGTGAAAAAGGAAATATCCTCATATGAAATCTGGAAAGAAGCTTTCTGAGAAACTGCTTAGTGTTCTGTTAATTCATCTCACAGAGTTACAACTGTATTTCGTGGATCACTTTGCTAGCCTTATTCCTGTGGAATCTGAGAACAGATATTCCGGATCCCTTTTGAAGACTACAGGGCCAAAGGAAATATCCTCCGATTACAAAGAGAAAGAAGCTTTCTGAGAAACTTCTTTGTGTTCTGTGAAATCATCTCACAGAGTTACAGCTTTCCCCTCAAGAAGCCTTTCGCTAAGACAGTTCTTGTGGAATTGGCAAAGTGACCTTTGGAAGCCCATAGAGGGCTCTGGTGAAAAAGGAAATATCCTCAGATGAAATCTGGAAAGAAGCTTTCTCAGAAACTGCTTAGTGTTCCGTTAATTCATCTCACAGAGTTACATCTGTATTTCGTGGATCTCTTTGCTAGCCTTATTTCTGTGGAATCTGAGAACAGATATTTCGGATCCCTTTGAAGACTATAAGGCCAAAGGAAATATCCTCTGATCACAAAGAGAAAGAAGCTTTCTGAGAAACTTCTTTGTGTTCTGTGAAATCATCTCACAGAGTTACAGCTTTCCCCTCAAGAAGCCTTTCGCTAAGACAGTTCTTCTGGAATTGGCAAAGTGATATTTGGAAGCCCATATAGGGCTATGGTGAAAAAGGAAATATCCTCATATGAAATCTGGAAAGAAGCTTTCTGAGAAACTGCTTAGTGTTCTGTTAATTCATCTCACAGAGTTACATCTCTATTTCGTGGATCTCTTTGCTAGCCTTATTACTGTGGAATCTGAGAACAGATATTTCGGATCCCTTTGAAGACTATAGGGCCAAAGTAAAATATTCTCCCATAACAAAGAGAAAGAAGCTTTCTGAGAAACTTCTTTGTGTTCTGTGAAATCATCTCACAGAGTTACAGCTTTCCCCTCAAGAAGCCTTTCGCTATGACAGTTCTTGTGGAAATGGCAAAGTGATATTTGGAAGACCATAGAAGGCTATGGTGTAAAAGGAAATATCCTCAGATGAAATCTGGAAAGAAGCTTTCTGAGAAACTGCTTAGTGTTCTGTTAATTCATCTCATAGAGTTACATCTGTATTTCGTGGATCTCTTTGCTAGCCTTATTTCTGTGGAATCTGAGAACAGATATTTCGGATCCCTTTGAAGACTATAAGGCCAAAGGAAATATCCTCCGATAACAAAGAGAAAGAAGCTTTCTGAGAAACTACTTTGTGTTCTGTGAAATCATCTCACAGAGTTACAGCTTTCCCCTCAAGAAGCCTTTCGCTACGACAGTTCTTGTGGAATTGGCAAAGTGACATTTGGAAGCCCATAGAGGGCTATGTTGAAAAAGGAAATATCCTCAGATGAAATCTGGAAAGAAGCTTTCTGAGAGACTGCTTAGTGTTCTGTTAATTCATCTAACAGAGTTACATCTGTATTTCATGGATCTCTTTGCTAGCCTTATTTCTGTGGAATCTGAGAACATATATTCCGGATCCCTTTGAAGACTATAGGGCCAAAGGAAATATCCTCCGATCACAAAGAGAAAGAAGCTTTCTAAGAAACTTCTTTGTGTTCGGTGAAATCATCTCACAGAGATACAGCTTTCCCCTCAAGAAGCCTTTCGCTAAGACAGTTCTTGTGGAATTGGCAAAGTGACCTTTGGAAGCCCATAGAGGGCTCTGGTGAAAAAGGAAATATCCTCAGATGAAATCTGGAAAGAAGCTTTCTGAGAAACTGCTTAGTGTTCTGTTAATTCATCTCACAGAGTTACATCTGTATTTCGTGGATCTCTTTGCTAGCCTTATTTCTCTGGAATCTGAGAACAGATATTCCGGATCCCTTTGAAGACTATAGGGCCAAAGGAAATATCCTCCGATAACAAAGAGAAAGAAGCTTTCTGAGAAACTTCTTTGTGTTCTGTGAAATCATCTCACAGAGTTACAGCTTTCCCCTGAAGAAGCTTTTCGCTAAGACAGTTCTTGTGGAATTGGCAAAGTGACATTTGGAAGCCCATAGAGGGCTATGGTGAAAAAGGAAATATCCTCAGATGAAATCTGGAAGGAAGCTTTCTGAGAAACAGCTTAGTGTTCTGTTAATTCATCTCACAGAGTTACATCTGTATTTCGTGGATCTCTCTGCTAGCCTTATTTCTCTGGAATCTGAGAACAGATATTTCGGATCCCTTTGAAGACTATAAGGCCAAAGGAAATATCCTCTGATCCCAAAGAGAAAGAAGCTTTCTGAGAAACTTCTTTGTGTTCTGTGAAATCATCTCACAGAGTTACAGCTTTCCCCTCAAGAAGCCTTTCGCTAAGACAGTTCTTGTGGAATTGGCAAAGTGATATTTGGAAGCCCCTAGAGGGCTATGGTGAAAAAGGAAATATCCTCAGATGAAATCTGGAAAGAAGCTTTCTGAGAAACTGCTTAGTGTTCTGTTAATTCATCTCACAGAGTGACATCTGTATTTCGTGCATCTCTTTCCTAACCTTATTTCTGTGGAATCTGAGAACAGATATTTCGGATCCCTTTGAAGACTATAGGGCCAAAGGAAATATCCTCCGATAACAAAGAGAAAGAAGCTTTCTGAGAAACTTCTTTGTGTTCTGTGAAATCATCTCACAGAGTTACAGATTGCCCCTCAAGGTGCCTTGGCTAAGAGAGTTCTTCTGGAAATGGCAAAGTGATATTTGGAAGCCCATATAGGGCTATGGTGAAAAAGGAAATATCCTCAGATGAAATCTGGAAAGAAGCTTTCTGAGAAACCGGTTAGTGTTCTGTTAATTCATCTCACAGAGTTACATCTGTTTTTCGTGGATCTCTTTGCTAGCCTTATTTCTGTGGAATCTGAGAACAGATATTTCGGATCCCTTTGAAGACTATAAGGCCAAAGGAAATATCCTCCGATAACAAAGAGAAAGAAGCTTTCTGAGAAACTTCTTTGTGTTCTGTGAAATCATCTCACAGAGTTACAGCTTTCCCCTCAAGAAGCCTTTCGCTAAGACAGTTCTTGTGGAATTGGCAAAGTGACATTTGGAAGCCCATAGAGGGCTATGTTGAAAAAGGAAATATCCTCAGATGAAATCTGGAAAGAAGCTTTCTGAGAAACTGCTTAGTGTTCTGTTAATTCATCTCACATAGTTACATCTGTATTTCGTGGATCTCTTTGCTAGCCTTATTTGTGTGGAATCTGAGAACAGATATTTCAGATCCCTTTGAAGACTATAAGGCCAAAGGAAATATCCTCCGATAACAAAGAGAAAGAAGCTTTCTGAGAAACTACTTTGTGTTCTGTGAAATCATCTCACAGAGTTACAGCTCTCCCCTCAAGAAGCCATTCGCTAAGACAGTTCTTGTGAAATTGGCAAAGTGACATTTGGAAGCCCATAGAGGGCTATGGTGAAAAAGGAAATATCCTCAGATGAAATCTGGAAAGAAGCTTTCTGAGAAACTGCTTAGTGTTCTGTTAATTCATCTCACAGAGTTACATCTGTATTTCGTGGATCTCTTTGCTAGCCTTATTTCTGTGGAATCTGAGAACAGATATTTCGGATCCCTTTGAAGATTATAAGGCCAAAGGAAATATCCTCCCATCACAAAGAGAAAGAAGCTTTCTGAGAAACTTCTTTGTGTTCTGTGAAATCATCTCACAGAGTTACAGCTTTCCCCTCAAGAAGCCTTTCGTTAAGACAGTTCTTGTGGAATTGGCAAAGTGATATTTGGAAGCCCCTAGAAGGCTATGGTGAAAAAGGAAATATCCTCATATGAAATCTGGAAAGAAGCTTTCTGAGAAACCGCTTAGTGTTCTGTTAATTCATCTCACAGAGTTACATCTGTATTTCGTGGATCTCTTTGCTAGCCTTATTTCTGTGGAATCTGAGAACAGATATTTCGGATCCCTTTGAAGACTATAGGGCCAAAGGAAATATCCTCCGATAACAAAGAGAAAGAAGCTTTCTGAGAAACTTCTTTGTGTTCTGTGAAATCATCTCAGAGAGTTACAGCTTTCAACTCAAGAAGCCTTTCGCTAAGACAGTTCTTTTGAAATTGGCAAAGTGATATTTGGAAGCCCATAGATGGCTATGGTGAAAAAGGAAATATCCTCAGATGAAATCTGGAAAGAAGCTTTCTGAGAAACCGCGTAGTGTTCTGTTAATTCATCTCACAGAGTTACATCTGTATTTCGTGGATCTCTTTGCTAGCCTTATTTCTGTGGAATCTGAGAACAGATATTTCGGATCCCTTTGAAAACTATAAGGCC
Source organism: Macaca nemestrina (assembly GCF_043159975.1). Lineage (NCBI taxonomy): Eukaryota > Metazoa > Chordata > Mammalia > Primates > Cercopithecidae > Macaca > Macaca nemestrina. Next base: position 112,209,583 of record NC_092127.1, on the reverse strand, counting down.
AAAGGAAATATCCTCCGATCACAAAGAGAAAGAAGCTTTATGAGAAACTTCTTTGTTTTCTGTGAAATCATCTCACAGAGTTACAGCTTTCCCCTCAAGAAACCTTTCGCTAAGACAGTTCTTGTGGATTTGGCAAAGTGATATTTGGAAGCCCATAGAGGGCTATGGTGAAAAAGGATATATTCTCAGATGAAATCTGGAAAGAAGCTTTCTGAGAAACTGCTTAGTGTTCTGTTAATTCATCTCACAGAGTTACATCTGTATTTCGTGGATCTCTTTGCTAGCCTTATTTCTGTGGAATCTGAGAACAGATATTTCGGATCCCTTTGAAAACTATAAGGTCAAAGGAAATATCCTCCGATCACAAAGAGAAAGAAGCTTTCTGAGAAACTTCTTTGTGTTCTGTGAAATCAAATCACAGAGTTACAGCTTTCCCCTTAAGAAGCCTTTCGCTAAGACAGTTCTTGTGGAATTGGCAAAGTGACATTTGGAAGCCCATAGAGGGCTATGTTGAAAAAGGAAATATCCTCAGATGATATCTGGAAAGAAGCTTTCTGAGAAACTGCTTAGTGTTCTGTTAATTCATCTCACAGAGTTACATCTGTATTTCGTGGATCTCTTTGCTAGCCTTATTTCTGTGGAATCTGAGAACAGATATTTCGGATCCCTTTGAAGACTATAAGGCCAAAGGAAATATCCTCCGATCACAAAGAGAAAGATGCTTTCTGAGAAACTTCTTTGTGTTCTGTGAAATCATCTCACAGAGTTACAGCTTTCCCCTCAAGAAGCCTTTCGTTAAGACAGTTCTTGTGGAATTGGCAAAGTGATATTTGGAAGCCCCTAGAGGGCTATGGTGAAAAAGGAAATATCCTCAGATGAAATCTCGAAAGAAGCTTTCTGAGAAACCGCTTAGTGTTCTGTTAATTCATCTCACAGAGTTACATCTGTATTTCGTGGATCTCTTTGCTAGCCTTATTTCTGTGGAATCTGAGAACAGATATTTCGGAACCCTTTGAAAACTATAAGGCCAAAGGAAATATCCTCCGATCACAAAGAGAAAGAAGCTTTATGAGAAACTTCTTTGTTTTCTGTGAAATCATCTCACAGAGTTACAGCTTTCCCCTCAAGAAACCTTTCGCTAAGACAGTTCTTGTGGAATTGGCAAAGTGATATTTGGAAGCCCATAGAGGGCTATGGTGAAAAAGGAAATATCCTCAGATGAAATCTGGAAAGAAGCTTTCTGAGAAACTGCTTAGTGTTCTGTTAATTCATCTCACAGAGTTACATCTGTATTTCGTGGATCTCTTTGCTAGCCTTATTTCTGTGGAATCTGAGAACAGATATTTCGGATCCCTTTGAAAACTATAAGGTCAAAGGAAATATCCTCCGATCACAAAGAGAAAGAAGCTTTCTGAGAAACTTCTTTGTGTTCTGTGAAATCATCTCACAGAGTTACAGCTTTCCCCTCAAGAATCCTTTCGCTAAGACAGTTCTTGTGGAATTGGCAAAGTGATATTTGGAAGCCCATAGAGGGCAATGGTGAAAAAGGAAATATCCTCAGATGAAATCTGGAAAGAAGCTTTCTGAGAAACCGGTTAGTGTTCTGTTAATTCATCTCACAGAGTTACATCTGTATTTCGTGGATCTCTTTGCTAGCCTTATTTCTGTGGAATCTTAGAACAGATATATCGGATCCCTTTGAAGACTATAGGGCCAAAGGAAATATCCTCCGATAACAAAGAGAAAGAAGCTTTCTGAGAAACTTCTTTGTGTTCTGTGAAATCATCTCACAGAGTTACAGCTTTCCCCTCAAGGAGCCTTTCGCTAAGACAGTTCTTGTGGAATGGGCAAAGTGATATTTGGAAGCCCATAGAGGGCTATGGTGAAAAAGAAAATATCCTCCGATGAAATCTGGAAAGAAGCTTTCTGAGAAACTCCTTAGTGTTCTGTTAATTCATCTCACTGAGTTACAACTGTATTTCGTGGATCTCTTTGCTAGCCGTATTCCTGTGGAATCTGAGAACAGATATCCCCGATCCCTTTGAAGACTATAGGGCCAAAGGCAACATCCTCCGATTACAAAGAGAAAGAAGCTTTCTGAGAAACTTCTTTGTCTTCTTCGAAATCATCTCACAGAGTTACAGCTTTCCCCTCAAGAAGCCTTTCGCTAAGACAGTTCTTGTGGAATTGGCAAAGTGACATTTGGAAGCCCATAGAGGGCAATGGTGAAAAAGGAAATATCCTCAGATGAAATCTGGAAAGAAGCTTTCTGAGAAACTGCTTAGTGTTCTGTTAATTCATCTCACAGAGTTACATCTGTATTTCGTGGATCTCTTTGCTAGCCTTATTTCTGTGGAATCTGAGAACAGATATTTCGGATCCCTTTAAAGACTATAGGGCCAAAGGAAATATCCTCCGATAACAAAGAGAAAGAAGCTTCCTCAGAAACTTCTTTGTGTTCTGTGAAATCATCTCACAGTGTTGCAGCTTTCCCCTCAAGGTGCCTTGGCTAAGAGAGTTCTTCTGGAATTGGCAAAGTGATATTTGGAAGCCCATAGAGGGCTATGTTGAAAAAGGAAATATCCTCAGATGAAATCTGGAAAGAACCTTTCTGAGAAACTGCTTAGTGTTCTGTTAATTCATATCACAGAGTTACATCTGTATTTCGTGCATCTCTTTGCTAGCCTTATTTCTGTGGAATCTGAGAACAGATATTTCGGATCCCTTTGAAGACTATAGGGCCAATGGAAATATTCTCCGATAACAAAGAGAAACAAGCTTTCTGAGAAACTTCTTTGTGTTCTGTGAAATCATCTCACAGAGTTACAGCTTTCCCCTCAAGGTGCCTTGGCTAAGAGAGTTCTTCTGGAATTGGCAAAGTGATATTTGGAAGCCCATAGAGGGCTATGGTGAAAAAGGAAATATCCTCAGATGAAATCTGGAAAGAAGCTTTCTGAGAAACTGCTTAGTGTTCTGTTAATTCATCTCACAGAGTTACATCTGTTTTTCGTGTATCTCTTTGCTAGCCTTATTTCTGTGGAATCTGAGAACAGATATTTCGGATCCCTTTGAAGACTATAAGGCCAAAGTAAAATATTCTCCGATAACAAAGAGAAAGAAGCTTTCTGAGAAACTTCTTTGTGTTCTGTGAAATCATCTCACAGAGTTACAGCATTCCCCTCAAGAAGCCTTTCGCTATGACAGTTCTTGCGGAAATGGCAAAGTGATATTTGGAAGCCCATAGAAGGATCTGGTGAAAAAGGAAATATCCTCCGATGAAATCTTGAAAGAAGCTTTCTGAGAAACTGCTTAGTGTTCTGTTAATTCATCTCACAGAGTTACATCTGTATTTCGTGGATCTCTTTGCTTGACTTATTTATGTGGAATCTGAGAACAGATATTTCGGATCCCTTTGAAGACTATAAGGCCCAAGGAAATATCCTCCGATAACAAAGAGAAAGAAGCTTTCTGAGAAACTTCTTTGTGTTCTGTGAAATCATCTCACAGAGTTACAGCTTTCCCCTCAAGAAGCCTTTCGCTAAGACAGTTCTTGTGGAATTGGCAAAGTGACATTTGGAAGCCCATAGAGGGCTATGTTGAAAAAGGAAATATCCTCAGATGATATCTGGAAAGAAGCTTTCTGAGAAACTGCTTAGTGTTCTGTTAATTCATCTCACAGAGTTACATCTGTATTTCGTGGATCTCTTTGCTAGCCTTATTTCTCTGGAATCTGAGAACAGATATTTCGGATCCCTTTGAAGACTATAAGGCCAAAGGAAATATCCTCCGATCACAAAGAGAAAGAAGCTTTCTGAGAAACTTCTTTGTGTTCTGTGAAATCATCTCACAGAGTTACAGCTTTCCCCTCAAGAAGCCTTTCGTTAAGACAGTTCTTGTGGAATTGGCAAAGTGATATTTGGAAGCCCCTAGAGGGCTATGGTGAAAAAGGAAATATCCTCAGATGAAATCTGGAAAGAAGCTTTCTGAGAAAACGCTTAGTGTTCTGTTAATTCATCTCACAGAGTTACATCTGTATTTCGTGGATCTCTTTGCTAGCCTTATTTCTGTGGAATCTGAGAACAGATATTTCGGATCCCTTTGAAGACTATAGGGCCAAAGGAAATATCCTCCGATAACAAAGAGAAAGAAGCTTTCTGAGAAACTTCTTTGTGTTCTGTGAAATCATCTCACAGAGTTACAGCTTTCCCCTCAAGAAGCCTTTCGCTAAGACAGTTCTTGTGAAATTGGCAAAGTGATATTTGGAAGCCCATAGATGGCTATGGTGAAAAAGGAAATATCCTCAGATGAAATCTGGAAAGAAGCTTTCTGAGAAACCGCGTAGTGTTCTGTTAATTCATCTCACAGAGTTACATCTGTATTTCGTGGAACTCTTTGCTAGCCTTATTTCTGTGGAATCTGAGAACAGATATTTCAGATCCCTTTGAAAACTATAAGGCCAAAGGAAATATCCTCCGATCACAAAGAGAAAGAAGCTTTATGAGAAACTTCTTTGTTTTCTGTGAAATCATCTCACAGAGTTACAGCTTTCCCCTCAAGAAACCTTTCGCTAAGACAGTTCTTGTGGATTTGGCAAAGTGATATTTGGAAGCCCATAGAGGGCTATGGTGAAAAAGGAAATATCCTCAGATGAAATCTGGAAAGAAGCTTTCTGAGAAACTGCTTAGTGTTCGGTTAATTCATCTCACAGAGTTACATCTGTATTTCGTGGATCTCTTTGCTAGCCTTATTTCTGTGGAATCTCAGAACAGATATTTCGGATCCCTTTGAAAACTATAAGGTCAAAGGAAATATCCTCCGATCACAAAGAGAAAGAAGCTTTCTGAGAAACTTCTTTGTGTTCTGTGAAATCATCTCACAGAGTTACAGCTTTCCCCTCAAGAATCCTTTCGCTAAGACAGTTCTTGTGGAATTGGCAAAGTGATATTTGGAAGCCCATAGAGGGCAATGGTGAAAAAGGAAATATCCTCAGATGAAATCTGGAAAGAAGCTTTCTGAGAAACCGGTTAGTGTTCTGTTAATTCATCTCACAGAGTTACATCTGTATTTCGTGGATCTCTTTGCTAGCCTTATTTCTGTGGAATCTTAGAACAGATATATCGGATCCCTTTGAAGACTATAGGGCCAAAGGAAATATCCTCCGATAACAAAGAGAAAGAAGCTTTCTGAAAAACTTCTTTGTGTTCTGTGAAATCATCTCACAGAGTTACAGCATTCCCCTCAAGGAGCCTTTCGCTAAGACAGTTCTTGTGGAATTGGCAAAGTGATATTTGGAAGCCCATAGAGGGCTATGGTGAAAAAGGAAATATCCTCCGATGAAATCTGGAAAGAAGCTTTCTGAGAAACTCCTTAGTGTTCTGTTAATTCATCTCACAGAGTTACAACTGTATTTCGTGGATCTCTTTGCTAGCCGTATTCCTGTGGAATCTGAGAACAGATATCCCCGATCCCTTTGAAGACTATAGGGCCAAAGGCAACATCCTCCGATTACAAAGAGAAAGAAGCTTTCTGAGAAACTTCTTTGTCTTCTTCGAAATCATCTCACAGAGTTACAGCTTTCCCCTCAAGAAGCCTTTCGCTAAGACAGTTCTTGTGGAATTGGCAAAGTGACATTTGGAAGCCCATAGAGGGCAATGGTGAAAAAGGAAATATCCTCAGATGAAATCTGGAAAGAAGCTTTCTGAGAAACTGCTTAGTGTTTTGTTAATTCATCTCACAGAGTTACATCTGTATTTCGTGGATCTCTTTGCTAGCCTTATTTCTCTGGAATCTGAGAACAGATATTTCGGATCCCTTTGAAGACTATAAGGCCAAAGGAAATATCCTCCGATCACAAAGAGAAAGAAGCTTTCTGAGAAACTTCTTTGTGTTCTGAGAAATCATCTCACAGAGTTACAGCTTTCCCCTCAAGAAGCCTTTCGTTAAGACAGTTCTTGTGGAATTGGCAAAGTGATATTTGGAAGCCCCTAGAGGGCTATGGTGAAAAAGGAAATATCCTCATATGAAATCTGGAAAGAAGCTTTCTGAGAAACCGCTTAGTGTTCTGTTAATTCATCTCACAGAGTTACATCTGTATTTCGTGGATCTCTTTGCTAGCCTTATTTCTGTGGAATCTGAGAACAGATATTTCGGATCCCTTTGAAGACTATAGGGCCAAAGGAAATATCCTCCGATAACAAAGAGAAAGAAGCTTTCTGAGAAACTTCTTTGTGTTCTGTGAAATCATCTCAGAGAGTTACAGCTTTCCCCTCAAGAAGCCTTTCGCTAAGACAGTTCTTGTGAAATTGGCAAAGTGATATTTGGAAGCCCATAGATGGCTATGGTGAAAAAGGAAATATCCTCAGATGAAATCTGGAAAGAAGCTTTCTGAGAAACCGCGTAGTGTTCTGTTAATTCATCTCACAGAGTTACATCTGTATTTCGTGGATCTCTTTGCTAGCCTTATTTCTGTGGAATCTGAGAACAGATATTTCGGATCCCTTTGAAAACTATAAGGCCAAAGGAAATATCCTCCGATCACAAAGAGAAAGAAGCTTTATGAGAAACTTCTTTGTTTTCTGTGAAATCATCTCACAGAGTTACAGCTTTCCCCTCAAAAAGCCTTTCGTTAAGACAGTTCTTGTGGAATTGGCAAAGTGATATTTGGAAGCCCCTAGAGGGCTATGGTGAAAAAGGAAATATCCTCAGATGAAATCTGGAAAGAAGCTTTCTGAGAAACCGCTTAGTGTTCTGTTAATTCATCTCACAGAGTTACATCTGTATTTCGTGGATGTCTTTGCTAGCCTTATTTCTGTGGAATCTGAGAACAGATATTTCGGATCCCTTTGAAGACTATAGGGCCAAAGGAAATATCCTCCGATAACAAAGAGAAAGAAGCTTTCTGAGAAACTTCTTTGTGTTCTGTGAAATCATCTCACAGAGTTACAGCTTTCCCCTCAAGAAGCCTTTCGCTAAGACAGTTCTTGTGAAATTGGCAAAGTGATATTTGGAAGCCCATAGATGGCTATGGTGAAAAAGGAAATATCCTCAGATGAAATCTGGAAAGAAGCTTTCTGAGAAACCGCGTAGTGTTCTGTTAATTCATCTCACAGAGTTACATCTGTATTTCGTGGATCTCTTTGCTAGCCTTATTTCTGTGGAATCTGAGAACAGATATTTCGGAACCCTTTGAAAACTATAAGGCCAAAGGAAATATCCTCCGATCACAAAGAGAAAGAAGCTTTATGAGAAACTTCTTTGTTTTCTGTGAAATCATCTCACAGAGTTACAGCTTTCCCCTCAAGAAACCTTTCGCTAAGACAGTTCTTGTGTATTTGGCAAAGTGACATTTGGAAGCCCATAGAGGGCTATGGTGAAAAAGGAAATATCCTCAGATGAAATCTGGAAAGAAGCTTTCTGAGAAACTGCTTAGTGTTCTGTTAATTCATCTCACAGAGTTACATCTGTATTTCGTGGATCTCTTTGCTAGCCTTATTTCTGTGGAATCTCAGAACAGATATTTCGGATCCCTTTGAAAACTATAAGGTCAAAGGAAATATCCTCCGATCACAAAGAGAAAGAAGCTTTCTGAGAAACTTCTTTGTGTTCTGTGAAATCATCTCACAGAGTTACAGCTTTCCCCTCAAGAATCCTTTCGCTAAGACAGTTCTTGTGGAATTGGCAAAGTGATATTTGGAAGCCCATAGAGGGCAATGGTGAAAAAGGAAATATCCTCAGATGAAATCCGGAAAGAAGCTTTCTGAGAAACCGGTTAGTGTTCTGTTAATTCATCTCACAGAGTTACATCTGTATTTCGTGGATCTCTTTGCTAGCCTTATTTCTGTGGAATCTTAGAACAGATATATCGGATCCCTTTGAAGACTATAGGGCCAAAGGAAATATCCTCCGATAACAAACAGAAAGAAGCTTTCTGAGAAACTTCTTTGTGTTCTGTGAAATCATCTCACAGAGTTACAGCTTTCCCCTCAAGGAGCCTTTCGCTATGACAGTTCTTGTGGAATTGGCAAAGTGATATTTGGAAGCCCATAGAGGGCTATGGTGAAAAAGGAAATATCCTCCGATGAAATCTGGAAAGAAGCTTTCTGAGAAACTCCTTAGTGTTCTGTTAATTCATCTCACAGAGTTACAACTGTATTTCGTGGATCTCTTTGCTAGCCGTATTCCTGTGGAATCTGAGAACAGATATCCCCGATCCCTTTGAAGACTATAGGGCCAAAGGCAACATCCTCCGATTACAAAGAGAAAGAAGCTTTCTGAGAAACTTCTTTGTCTTCTTCGAAATCATCTCACAGAGTTACAGCTTTCCCCTCAAGAAGCCTTTCGCTAAGACAGTTCTTGTGGAATTGGCAAAGTGACATTTGGAAGCCCATAGAGGGCAATGGTGAAAAAGGAAATATCCTCAGATGAAATCTGGAAAGAAGCTTTCTGAGAAACTGCTTAGTGTTCTGTTAATTCATCTCACAGAGTTACATCTGTATTTCGTGGATCTCTTTGCTAGCCTTATTTCTCTGGAATCTGAGAACAGATATTTCGGATCCCTTTGAAGACTATAAGGCCAAAGGAAATATCCTCCGATCACAAAGAGAAAGAAGCTTTCTGAGAAACTTCTTTGTGTTCTGTGAAATCATCTCACAGAGTTACAGCTTTCCCCTCAAGAAGCCTTTCGTTAAGACAGTTCTTGTGGAATTGGCAAAGTGATATTTGGAAGCCCCTAGAGGGCTATGGTGAAAAAGGAAATATCCTCATATGAAATCTGGAAATAAGCTTTCTGAGAAACCGCTTAGTGTTCTGTTAATTCATCTCACAGAGTTACATCTGTATTTCGTGGATCTCTTTGCTAGCCTTATTTCTGTGGAATCTGAGAACAGATATTTCGGATCCCTTTGAAGACTATAGGGCCAAAGGAAATATCCTCCGATAACAAAGAGAAAGAAGCTTTCTGAGAAACTTCTTTGTGTTCTGTGAAATCATCTCAGAGAGTTACAGCTTTCCCCTCAAGAAGCCTTTCGCTAAGACAGTTCTTGTGAAATTGGCAAAGTGATATTTGGAAGCCCATAGATGGCTATGGTGAAAAAGGAAATATCCTCAGATGAAATCTGGAAAGAAGCTTTCTGAGAAACCGCGTAGTGTTCTGTTAATTCATCTCACAGAGTTACATCTGTATTTCGTGGATCTCTTTGCTAGCCTTATTTCTGTGGAATCTGAGAACAGATATTTCGGATCCCTTTGAAAACTATAAGGCCAAAGGAAATATCCTCCGATCACAAAGAGAAAGAAGCTTTATGAGAAACTTCTTTGTTTTCTGTGAAATCATCTCACAGAGTTACAGCTTTCCCCTCAAAAAGCCTTTCGTTAAGACAGTTCTTGTGGAATTGGCAAAGTGATATTTGGAAGCCCCTAGAGGGCTATGGTGAAAAAGGAAATATCCTCAGATGAAATCTGGAAAGAAGCTTTCTGAGAAACCGCTTAGTGTTCTGTTAATTCATCTCACAGAGTTACATCTGTATTTCGTGGATCTCTTTGCTAGCCTTATTTCTGTGGAATCTGAGAACAGATATTTCGGATCCCTTTGAAGACTATAGGGCCAAAGGAAATATCCTCCGATAACAAAGAGAAAGAAGCTTTCTGAGAAACTTCTTTGTGTTCTGTGAAATCATCTCACAGAGTTACAGCTTTCCCCTCAAGAAGCCTTTCGCTAAGACAGTTCTTGTGAAATTGGCAAAGTGATATTTGGAAGCCCATAGATGGCTATGGTGAAAAAGGAAATATCCTCAGATGAAATCTGGAAAGAAGCTTTCTGAGAAACCGCGTAGTGTTCTGTTAATTCATCTCACAGAGTTACATCTGTATTTCGTGGATCTCTTTGCTAGCCTTATTTCTGTGGAATCTGAGAACAGATATTTCGGAACCCTTTGAAAACTATAAGGCCAAAGGAAATATCCTCCGATCACAAAGAGAAAGAAGCTTTATGAGAAACTTCTTTGTTTTCTGTGAAATCATCTCACAGAGTTACAGCTTTCCCCTCAAGAAACCTTTCGCTAAGACAGTTCTTGTGGATTTGGCAAAGTGATATTTGGAAGCCCATAGAGGGCTATGTTGAAAAAGGAAATATCCTCAGATGAAATCTGGAAAGAAGCTTTCTGAGAAACTGCTTAGTGTTCTGTTAATTCATCTCACAGAGTTACATCTGTATTTCGTGGATCTCTTTGCTAGCCTTATTTCTGTGGAATCTGAGAACAGATATTTCGGATCCCTTTGAAAACTATAAGGTCAAAGGAAATATCCTCCGATCACAAAGAGAAAGAAGCTTTCTGAGAAACTTCTTTGTGTTCTGTGAAATCATCTCACAGAGTTACAGCTTTCCCCTCAAGAATCCTTTCGCTAAGACAGTTCTTGTGGAATTGGCAAAGTGATATTTGGAAGCCCATAGAGGGCAATGGTGAAAAACGAAATATCCTCAGATGAAATCTGGAAAGAAGCTTTCTGAGAAACCGGTTAGTGTTCTGTTAATTCATCTCACAGAGTTACATCTGTGTTTCGTGGATCTCTTTGCTAGCCTTATTTCTGTGGAATCTTAGAACAGATATATCGGATCCCTTTGAAGACTATAGGGCCAAAGGAAATATCCTCCGATAACAAAGAGAAAGAAGCTTTCTGAGAAACTTCTTTGTGTTCTGTGAAATCATCTCACAGAGTTACAGCTTTCCCCTCAAGGAGCCTTTCGCTAAGACAGTTCTTGTGGAATTGGCAAAGTGATATTTGGAAGCCCATAGAGGGCTATGGTGAAAAAAGAAATATCCTCCGATGAAATCTGGAAAGAAGCTTTCTGAGAAACTCCTTAGTGTTCTGTTAATTCATCTCACAGAGTTACAACTGTATTTCGTGGATCTCTTTGCTAGCCGTATTCCTGTGGAATCTGAGAACAGATATCCCCGATCCCTTTGAAGACTATAAGGCCAAAGGCAACATCCTCCGATTACAAAGAGAAAGAAGCTTTCTGAGAAACTTCTTTGTGTTCTTCGAAATCATCTCACAGAGTTACAGCTTTCCCCTCAAGAAGCCTTTCGCTAAGACAGTTCTTGTGGAATTGGCAAAGTGACATTTGGAAGCCCATAGAGGGCAATGGTGAAAAAGGAAATATCCTCAGATGAAATCTGGAAAGAAGCTTTCTGAGAAACTGCTTAGTGTTCTGTTAATTCATCTCACAGAGTTACATCTGTATTTCGTGGATCTCTTTGCTAGCCTTATTTCTGTGGAATCTGAGAACAGATATTTCGGATCCCTTTGAAGACTATAGGGCCAAAGGAAATATCCTCCGATAACAAAGAGAAAGAAGCTTTCTCAGAAACTTCTTTGTGTTCTGTGAAATCATCTCACAGTGTTACAGCTTTCCCCTCAAGGTGCCTTGGATAAGAGAGTTCTTCTGGTATTGGCAAAGTGATATTTGGAAGCCCATAGAGGGCTATGGTGAAAAAGGAAATATCCTCAGATGAAATCTGGAAAGAAGCTTTCTGAGAAACTGCTTAGTGTTCTGTTAATTCATATCACAGAGTTACATCTGTATTTCGTGCATCTCTTTGCTAGCCTTATTTCTGTGGAATCTGAGAACAGATATTTCGGATCCCTTTGAAGACTATAGGGCCAATGGAAATATTCTCCGATAACAAAGAGAAAGAAGCTTTCTGAGAAACTTCTTTGTGTTCTGTGAAATCATCTCACAGAGTTACAGCTTTCCCCTCAAGGTGCCTTGGCTAAGAGAGTTCTTCTGGAATTGGCAAAGTGATATTTGGAAGCCCATAGAGGGCTATGGTGAAAAAGGAAATATCCTCAGATGAAATCTGGAAAGAAGCTTTCTGAGAAACTGCTTAGTGTTCTGTTAATTCATCTCACAGAGTTACATCTGTTTTTCGTGTATCTCTTTGCTAGCCTTATTTCTGTGGAATCTGAGAACAGATATTTCGGATCCCTTTGAAGACTATAAGGCCAAAGTAAAATATTCTCCGATAACAAAGAGAAAGAAGCTTTCTGAGAAACTTCTTTGTGTTCTGTGAAATCATCTCACAGAGTTACAGCATTCCCCTCAAGAAGCCTTTCGCTATGACAGTTCTTGCGGAAATGGCAAAGTGATATTTCGAAGCCCATAGAAGGATCTGGTGAAAAAGGAAATATCCTCAGATGAAATCTGGAAAGAAGCTTTCTGAGAAACTGCTTAGTGTTCTGTTAATTCATCTCACAGAGTTACATCTGTATTTCGTGGATCTCTTTGCTTGCCTTATTTATGTGGAATCTGAGAACAGATATTTCGGATCCCTTTGAAGACTATAAGGCCCAAGGAAATATCCTCCGATAACAAAGAGAAAGAAGCTTTCTGAGAAACTTCTTTGTGTTCTGTGAAATCATCTCACAGAGTTACAGCTTTCCCCTCAAGAAGCCTTTCGCTAAGACAGTTCTTGTGAAATTGGCAAAGTGATATTTGGAAGCCCATAGATGGCTATTGTGAAAAAGGAAATATCCTCAGATGAAATCTGGAAAGAAGCTTTCTGAGAAACCGCGTAGTGTTCTGTTAATTCATCTCACAGAGTTACATCTGTATTTCGTGGATCTCTTTGCTAGCCTTATTTCTGTGGAATCTGAGAACAGATATTTCGGATCCCTTTGAAAACTATAAGGCCAAAGGAAATATCCTCCGATCACAAAGAGAAAGAAGCTTTATGAGAAACTTCTTTGTTTTCTGTGAAATCATCTCACAGAGTTACAGCTTTCCCCTCAAGAAACCTTTCGCTAAGACAGTTCTTGTGGATTTGGCAAAGTGATATTTGGAAGCCCATAGTGGGCTATGGTGAAAAAGGAAATATCCTCAGATGAAATTTGGAAAGAAGCTTTCTGAGAAACTGCTTAGTGTTCTGTTAATTCATCTCACAGAGTTACATCTGTATTTCGTGGATCTCTTTGCTAGCCTTATTTCTGTGGAATCTGAGAACAGATATTTCGGATCCCTTTGAAAACTATAAGGTCAAAGGAAATATCCTCCGATCACAAAGAGAAAGAAGCTTTCTGAGAAACTTCTTTGTGTTCTGTGAAATCATCTCACAGAGTTACAGCTTTCCCCTCAAGAATCCTTTCGCTAAGACAGTTCTTGTGGAATTGGCAAAGTGATATTTGGAAGCCCATAGAGGGCAATGGTGAAAAAGGAAATATCCTCCGATGAAATCTGGAAAGAAGCTTTCTGAGAAACTCCTTAGTGTTCTGTTAATTCATCTCACAGAGTTACAACTGTATTTCGTGGATCTCTTTGCTAGCCGTATTCCTGTGGAATCTGAGAACAGATATCCCCGATCCCTTTGAAGACTATAGGGCCAAAGGCAACATCCTCCGATTACAAAGAGAAAGAAGCTTTCTGAGAAACTTCTTTGTCTTCTTCGAAATCATCTCGCAGAGTTACAGCTTTCCCCTCAAGAAGCCTTTCGCTAAGACAGTTCTTGTGGAATTGGCAAAGTGACATTTGGAAGCCCATAGAGGGCAATGGTGAAAAAGGAAATATCCTCAGATGAAATCTGGAAAGAAGCTTTCTGAGAAACTGCTTAGTGTTCTGTTAATTCATCTCACAGAGTTACATCTGTATTTCGTGGATCTCTTTGCTAGCCTTATTTCTGTGGAATCTGAGAACAGATATTTCGGATCCCTTTGAAGACTATAGGGCCAAAGGAAATATCCTCCGATCACAAAGAGAAAGAAGCTTTCTGAGAAACTTCTTTGTGTTCTGTGAAATCATCTCACAGAGTTACAGCTTTCCCCTCAAGAATCCTTTCGCTAAGACAGTTCTTGTGGAATTGGCAAAGTGATATTTGGAAGCCCATAGAGGGCAATGGTGAAAAAGGAAATATCCTCAGATGAAATCTGGAAAGAAGCTTTCTGAGAAACCGGTTAGTGTTCTGTTAATTCATCTCACAGAGTTACATCTGTATTTCGTGGATCTCTTTGCTAGCCTTATTTCTGTGGAATCTTAGAACAGATATATCGGATCCCTTTGAAGACTATAGGGCCAAAGGAAATATCCTCCGATAACAAAGAGAAAGAAGCTTTCTGAGAAACTTCTTTGTGTTCTGTGAAATCATCTCACAGAGTTACAGCTTTCCCCTCAAGGAGCCTTTCGCTAAGACAGTTCTTGTGGAATTGGCAAAGTGATATTTGGAAGCCCATAGAGGGCTATGGTGAAAAAGGAAATATCCTCCGATGAAATCTGGAAAGAAGCTTTCTGAGAAACTCCTTAGTGTTCTGTTAATTCATCTCACAGAGTTACAACTGTATTTCGTGGATCTCTTTGCTAGCCGTATTCCTGTGGAATCTGAGAACAGATATCCCCGATCCCTTTGAAGACTATAGGGCCAAAGGCAACATCCTCCGATTACAAAGAGAAAGAAGCTTTCTGAGAAACTTCTTTGTCTTCTTCGAAATCATCTCACAGAGTTACAGCTTTCCCCTCAAGAAGCCTTTCGCTAAGACAGTTCTTGTGGAATTGGCAAAGTGACATTTAGAAGCCCATAGAGGGCAAAGGTGAAAAAGGAAATATCCTCAGATGAAATCTGGAAAGAAGCTTTCTGAGAAACTGCTTAGTGTTCTGTTAATTCATCTCACAGAGTTACATCTGTATTTCGTGGATCTCTTTGCTAGCCTTATTTCTGTGGAATCTGAGAACAGATATTTCGGATCCCTTTGAAGACTATAGGGCCAAAGGAAATATCCTCCGATAACAAAGAGAAAGAAGCTTTCTGAGAAACTTGTTTGTGTTCTGTGAAATCATCTCACAGTGTTACAGCTTTCCCCTCAAGGTGCCTTGGCTAAGAGAGTTCTTCTGGAATTGGCAAAGTGATATTTGGAAGCCCATAGAGGGCTATGGTGAAAAAGGAAATATCCTCAGATGAAATCTGGAAAGAAGCTTTCTGAGAAACTGCTTAGTGTTCTGTTAATTCATCTCACAGAGTTACATCTGTATTTCGTGGAACTCTTTGCTAGCCTTATTTCTGTGGAATCTGAGAACAGATATTTCGGATCCCTTTGAAGACTATAGGGCCAAAGGAAATAGCCTCCGATCACAAAGAGAAAGAAGCTTTCTGAGAAACTTCTTTGTGTTCTGTGAAATCATCTCAGAGAGTTACAGCTTTCCCCTCAATAAGCCTTTCGCTAAGACAGTTCTTGTGTAATTGGCAAAGTGACATTTGGAAGCCCATAGAGGGCTATGTTGAAAAAGGAAATATCCTCAGATGAAATCTGGAAAGAAGCTTTCTGAGAAACTGCTTAGTGTTCTGTTAATTCATCTCACAGAGTTACATCTGTATTTCGTGGATCTCTTTGCTAGCCTTATTTCTGTGGAATCTGAGAACAGATATTTCGGATCCCTTTGAAAACTATAAGGTCAAAGGAAATATCCTCCGATCACAAAGAGAAAGAAGCTTTCTGAGAAACTTCTTTGTGTTCTGTGAAATCATCTCACAGAGTTACAGCTTTCCCCTCAAGAATCCTTTCGCTAAGACAGTTCTTGTGGAATTGGCAAAGTGATATTTGGAAGCCCATAGAGGGCAATGGTGAAGAAGGAAATATCCTCAGATGAAATCTGGAAAGAAGCTTTCAGAGAAACTGCTTAGTGTTCTGTGAAATCATCTCACAGAGTTACAGCTTTCCCCACAAGAAGCCTTTCGCTAAGACAGTTCTTGTGG
Organism: Macaca nemestrina; assembly: GCF_043159975.1. NCBI lineage: Eukaryota > Metazoa > Chordata > Mammalia > Primates > Cercopithecidae > Macaca > Macaca nemestrina. The sequence continues at coordinate 112,193,852 of NC_092127.1, read as the reverse complement.
AATTGGCAAAGTGATATTTGGAAGCCCATAGGGGGCTATGGTGAAAAAGGAAATATCCTCCGTTGAAATCTGGAAAGAAGCTTTCTGAGAAACTGCTTAGTGTTCTGTTAATTCATCTCACAGAGTTACATCTGTATTTCGTGGATCTCTTTGCTAGCCTTATTTCTGTGGAATCTGAGAACAGATATTTCGGATCCCTTTGTAGACTATAGGGCCAAAGGAAATATCCTCCGATAACAAAGAGAAAGAAGCTTTCTGAGAAACATCTTTGTGTTCTGTGAAATCATCTCACAGAGTTACAGCTTTCCCCACAAGAAGCCTTTCGCTAAGACAGTTCTTGTGGAATTGGCAAAGTGATATTTGGAAGCCCATAGAGGGCTATGGTGAAAAAGGAAATATCCTCAGATGAAATCTGGAAAGAAGCTTTCTGAGAAACTGCTTAGTGTTCTGTTAATTCATCTCACAGAGTTACATCTGTATTTCGTGGATCTCTTTGCTAGCCTTATTTCTGTCGAATCTGAGAACAGATATTTCGGATCCCTTTGAAGACTATAGGGCCAAAGGAAAAATCCTCCGATAACAAAGAGAAAGAAGCTTTCTGAGAAACTTCTTTGTGTTCTGTGAAATCATCTCACAGAGTTACAGCTTTCCCCTCAAGAAGCCTTTCGCTAAGACAGTTCTTGTGGAATTGGCAAAGTGATATTTGGAAGCCCATAGAGGGCTATGGTGAAAAAGGAAATATCCTCAGATGAAGTCTGGAAAGAAGCTTTCTCAGAAACTGCTTAGTGTTCTGTTAATTCATCTCACAGAGTTACATCTGTATTTCGTGGATCTCTTTGCTAGCCTTATTTCTGTGGAATCTGAGAACAGATATTTCGGATCCCTTTGAAGACTATAGGGCCAAAGGAAATATCCTCCGATAACGAAGAGAAAGAAGCTTTCTGAGAAACTTCTTTGTGTTCTGTGAAATCATCTCACAGAGTTACAGCTTTCCCCTCAAGAAGCCTTTCGATAAAACAGTTTTTGTGGAATTGGCCAATTGATATTTGGAAGCCCATAGAGGGCTATGGTGAAAAAGGAAATATCCTCAGATGAAATATGGAAAGAAGCTTTCTGAGAAACTGCTTAGTGTTCTGATAATTCATCTCACAGAGTTACATCTGTATTTCGTGTATCTCTTTGCTAGCCTTATTTCTGTGGAATCTGAGAACAGATATTTCGGATCCCTTTGAAGACTATAGGGCCAAAGGAAATATCCTCCGATAACAAAGAGAAAGAAGCTTTCTGAGAAACTTCTTTGTGTTCTGTGAAATCATCTCTCAGAGTTAGAGCTTTCCCCTCAAGAAGCCTTTCGCTAAGACAGTTCTTGTGGAATTGGCAAAGTGATATTTGGAAGCCCATAGAGGGCAATGGTGAAGAAGGAAATATCCTCAGATGAAATCTGGAAAGAAGCTTTCAGAGAAACTGCTTAGTGTTCTGTGAAATCATCTCACAGAGTTACAGCTTTCCCCACAAGTAGCCTTTCGCTAAGACAGTTCTTGTGGAATTGGCAAAGTGATATTTGGAAGCCCATAGAGGGCTATGGTGAAAAAGGAAATATCCTCCGTTGAAATCTGGAAAGAAGCTTTCTGAGAAACTGCTTAGTGTTCTGTTAATTCATCTCAGAGAGTTACATCTGTATTTCGTGGATCTCTTTGCTAGCCTTATTTCTGTGGAATCTGAGAACAGATATTTCGGATCCCTTTGTAGACTATAGGGCCAAAGGAAATATCCTCCGATAACAAAGAGAAAGAAGCTTTCTGAGAAACATCTTTGTGTTCTGTGAAATCATCTCACAGAGTTACAGCTTTCCCCACAAGAAGCCTTTCGCTAAGACAGTTCTTGTGGAATTGGCAAAGTGATATTTGGAAGCCCATAGAGGGCTATGGTGAAAAAGGAAATATCCTCAGATGAAATCTGGAAAGAAGCTTTCTCAGAAACTGCTTAGTGTTCTGTTAATTCATCTCACAGAGTTACATCTGTATTTCGTGGATCTCTTTGCTAGCCTTATTTCTGTGGAATCTGAGAACAGATATTTCGGATCCCTTTGAAGACTATAGGGCCAAAGGAAATATCCTCCGATAACGAAGAGAAAGAAGCTTTCTGAGAAACTTCTTTGTGTTCTGTGAAATCATCTCACAGAGTTACAGCTTTCCCCTCAAGAAGCCTTTCGATAAGACAGTTTTTGTGGAATTGGCCAAGTGATATTTGGAAGCCCATAGAGGGCTATGGTGAAAAAGGAAATATCCTCAGATGAAATATGGAAAGAAGCTTTCTGAGAAACTGCTTAGTGTTCTGTTAATTCATCTCACAGAGTTACATCTGTATTTCGTGGATCTCTTTGCTAGCCTTATTTCTGTGGAATCTGAGAACAGATATTTCGGATCCCTTTGAAGTCTATAGGGCCAAAGGAAATATCCTCCGATAACAAAGAGAAAGAAGCTTTCTGAGAAACTTCTTTGTGTTCTGTGAAATCATCTCTCAGAGTTAGAGCTTTCCCCTCAAGAAGCCTTTCGCTAAGACAGTTCTTGTGGAATTGGCAAAGTGATATTTATAAGCCCATAGAGGGCTATGGTGAAAAAGGAAATATCCTCAGATGAAATCTGGAAAGAAGCTTTCTGAGAAACTGCTTAGTGTTCTGTTAATTCATCTCACAAAGTTACATCTGTATTTCGTGGATCCCTTTGCTAGCCTTATTTCTGTGGAATCTGAGAACAGATATTTCGGATCCCTTTGAAGACTATAGGGCCAAAGGAAATATCCTCCGATAACAAAGAGAAGAAGCTTTCTGAGAAACTTCTTTGTGTTCTGTGAAATCATCTCACAGAGTTACAGCTTTCCCCTCAAGAAGCCTTTCGCTAAGACAGTTCTTGTGGAATTGGAAAAGTGATATTTGGAAGCCCATAGAGGGCTATGGTGAAAAAGGAAATATCCTCAGATGAAATCTGGAAAGAAGCTTTCTGAGAAACTGCTTAGTGTTCTGTTAATTCATCTCACAGAGTTACATCTGTATTTCGTGGATCTCTTTGCTAGCCTTATTTCTGTGGAATCTGAGAACAGATATTTCGGATACCTTTGAAGACTATAGGGCCAAAGGTAATATCCTCCGATAACAAAGAGAACGAAGCTTTCTGAGAAACTCTTTGTGTTCTGTGAAATCATCTCACAGAGTTACAGCTTTCCCCACAAGAAGTCTTTCGCTAAGACAGTTCTTGTGGAATTGGCAAAGTGATATTTGGAAGCCCATAGAGGGCTATGGTGAAAAAGGAAATATCCTCAGATGAAATCTGGAAAGAAGCTTTCTGAGAAACTGCTTAGTGTTCTGTTAATTCATCTCACAGAGTTACATCTGTATTTCGTGGATCTCTTTGCTAGCCTAATTTCTGTGGAATCTGAGAACAGATATTTCGGATCCCTTTGAAGACTATAGGGCCAAAGGAAAAATCCTCCGATAACAAAGAGAAAGAAGCTTTCTGAGAAACTTCTTTGTGTTCTGTGAAATCATCTCACAGAGTTACAGCTTTCCCCTCAAGAAGCCTTTCGCTAAGACAGTTCTTGTGGAATGGGCAAAGTGATATATGGAAGCCCATAGAGGGCTATGGTGAAAAAGGAAATATCCTCAGATGAAATCTGGAAAGAAGCTTTCTGAGAAACTGCTTAGTGTTCTGTTAATTCATCTCACAGAGTTACATCTGTATTTCGTGGATCTCTTTGCTAGCCTTATTTCTGTGGAATCTGAGAACAGATATTTCGGATCCCTTTGAAGACTATAGGGCCAAAGGAAATACCCTCCGATAACAAAGAGAAAGAAGCTTTCTGAGAAACTTCTTTGTGTTCTGTGAAATCATCTCACAGAGTTACAGCTTTCCCCTCAAGAAGCCTTTCGCTAAGACAGTTCTTGTGGAATTGGAAAAGTGATATTTGGAAGCCCATAGAGGGCTATGCTGAAAAAGGTAATATCCTCAGATGAAATCTGGAAAGAAGCTTTCTGAGAAACTGCTTAGTGTTCTGTTAATTCATCTCACAGAGTTACATCTGTATTTCGTGGATCTCTTTGCTAGCCTTATTTCTGTGGAATCTGAGAACAGATATTTCGGATCCATTTGAAGACTATAGGGTCAAAGGAAATATCCTCCGATAACAAAGAGAAAGAAGCTTTCTGAGAAACTTCTTTGTGTTCTGTGAAATCATCTCACAGAGTTACAGCTTTCACTTCAAGAAGCCTTTCGCTAAGACAGTTCTTGTGGAATTGGCATAGTGATATTTGGAAGCCCATAGAGGGCTATGGTGAAAAAGGAAATATCCTCAGATGAAATCTGGAAAGAAGCTTTCTGAGAAACTGCTTAGTGTTCTGTTAATTCATCTCACAGAGTTACATCTGTATTTCGTGGATCTCTTTGCTGGCCTTATTTCTGTGGAATCTGAGAACAGATATTTCGGATCCCTTTGAAGACTATAGGGCCAAAGGAAATATCCTCCGATAACAAAGAGAAAGGAGCTTTCTGAGAAACTTCTTTGTGTTCTGTGAAATCATCTCACAGAGTTACAGCTTTCCCCTCAAGAAGCCTTTCGCTAAGACAGTTCTTGTGGAATTGGCAAAGTGATATTTGGAAGCCCATAGAGGGCTAAGGTGAAAAAGGAATATCCTCAGATGAAATCTGGAAAGAAGCTTTCTGAGAAACTGCTTAGTGTTCTGTTAATTCATCTCACAGAGTTACATCTGTATTTCGTGGATCTCTTTGCTCGCCTTATTTCTGTGGAATTTGAGAACAGATACTTCGGATCCCTTTGAAGACTATAGGGCCAAAGGAAATATGCTCCGATAACAAAGAGAAAGAAGCTTTCTGAGAAACTTCTTTGTGTTCTGTGAAATCATCTCACAGAGTTACAGCTTTCCCCACAAGAAGCCTTTCGCTAAGACAGTTCTTGTGGAATTGGCAAAGTGATATTTGGAAGCCCATAGGGGGCTATGGTGAAAAAGGAAATATCCTCAGATGAAATCTGGAAAGAAGCTTTCTGAGAAACTGCTTAGTGTTCTGTTAATTCATCTCACAGAGTTACATCTGTATTTCGTGGATCTCTTTGCTAGCCTTATTTCTGTGGAATCTGAGAACAGATATTTCGGATCCCTTTGAAGACTATAGGGCCAAAGGAAAAATCCTCCGATAACAAAGAGAAAGAAGCTTTCTGAGAAACTTCTTTGTGTTCTGTGAAATCATCTCACAGAGTTACATCTTTCCCCTCAAGAAGCCTTTCGCTAAGACAGTTCTTGTGGAATTGGCAAAGTGATACTTGGAAGCCCATAGAGGGCTATGGTGAAAAAGGAAATATCCTCAGATGAAATCTGGAAAGAAGCTTTCTGAGAAACTGCTTAGTGTTCTGTTAATTCATCTCACAAAGTTACATCTGCATTTCGTGGATCCCTTTGCTAGCCTTATTTCTGTGGAATCTGAGAACAGATATTTCGGATCCCTTTGAAGACTATAGGGCCAAAGGAAATATCCTCCCATAACAAAGAGAAGAAGCTTTCTGAGAAACTTCTTTGTGTTCTGTGAAATCATCTCACAGAGTTACAGCTTTCCCCTCAAGAAGCCTTTCGCTAAGACAGTTCTTGTGGAATTGGAAAAGTGATATTTGGAAGCCCATAGAGGGCTATGGTGAAAAAGGAAATATCCTCAGATGAAATCTGGAAAGAAGCTTTCTGAGAAACTGCTTAGTGTTCTGTTAATTCATCTCACAGAGTTACATCTGTATTTCGTGGATCTCTTTGCTAGCCTTATTTCTGTGGAATCTGAGAACAGATATTTCGGATACCTTTGAAGACTATAGGGCCAAAGGTAATATCCTCCGATAACAAAGAGAACGAAGCTTTCTGAGAAACTCTTTGTGTTCTGTGAAATCATCTCACAGAGTTACAGCTTTCCCCACAAGAAGCCTTTCGCTAAGACAGTTCTTGTGGAATTGGCAAAGTGATATTTGGAAGCCCATAGAGGGCTATGGTGAAAAAGGAAATATCCTCAGATGAAATCTGGAAAGAAGCTTTCTGAAAAACTGCTTAGTGTTCTGTTAATTCATCTCACAGAGTTACATCTGTATTTCGTGGATCTCTTTGCTAGCCTTATTTCTGTGGAATCTGAGAACAGATATTTCGGATCCCTTTGAAGACTATAGGGCCAAAGGAAAAATCCTCCGATAACAAAGAGAAAGAAGCTTTCTGAGAAACTTCTTTGTGTTCTGTGAAATCATCTCACAGAGTTACAGCTTTCCCCTCAAGAAACCTTTCGCTAAGACAGTTCTTGTGGAATTGGCAAAGTGATATTTGGAAGCCCATAGAGGGCTATGGTGAAAAAGGAAATATCCTCAGATGAAATCTGGAAAGAAGATTTCTGAGAAACTGCTTAGTGTTCTGTTAATTCATCTCACAGAGTTACATCTGTATTTCGTGGATCTCTTTGCTAGCTTTATTTCTGTGGAATCTGAGAACAGATATTTCGGATCCCTTTGAAGACTATAGGGCCAAAGGAAATATCCTCTGATAACAAAGAGAAAGAAGCTTTCTGAGAAACATCTTTGTGTTCTGTGAAATCATCTCACAGAGTTACAGCTTTCCCCACAAGATGCCTTTCGCTAAGACAGTTCTTGTGGAATTGGCAAAGTGATATTTGGAAGCCTATAGAGGGCTATGGTGAAAAAGGAAATATCCTCAGATGAAATCTGGAAAGAAGCTTTCTGAGAAACTGCTTAGTGTTCTGTTAATTCATCTCACAGAGTTACATCTGTATTTCGTGGATTTCTTTGCTATCCTTATTTCTGTCGAATCTTAGAACAGATATTTCGGATCCCTTTGAAGACTATAGGGCCAAAGAAAAAATCCTCCGATAACAAAGAGAAAGAAGCTTTCTGAGAAACTTCTTTGTGTTCTGTGAAATCATCTCACAGAGTTACAGCTTTCCCCTCAAGAAGCCTTTCGCTAAGACAGTTCTTGTGGAATTGGCAAAGTGATATTTGGAAGCCCATAGAGGGCTATGGTGAAAAAGGAAATATCCTCAGATGAAATCTGGAAAGAAGCTTTCTGAGAAACTGCTTAGTGTTCTGTTAATTCATCTCACAGAGTTACATCTGTATTTCGTGGATCTCTTTGCTAGCCTTATTTCTGTGGAATCTGAGAACAGATATTTCGGATCCCTTTGAAGACTATAGGGCCAAAGGAAATATCCTCCGATAACGAAGAGAAAGAAGCTTTCTGAGAAACTTCTTTGTGTTCTGTGAAATCATCTCACAGAGTTACAGCTTTCCCCTCAAGAAGCCTTTCGATAAGACAGTTTTTGTGGAATTGGCCAAGTGATATTTGGAAGCCCATAGAGGGCTCTGGTGAAAAAGGAAATATCCTCAGATGAAATCTGGAAAGAAGCTTTCTGAGAAACTGCTTAGTGTTCTGTTAATTCACCTCACAGAGTTACATCTGTATTTCGTGGATCTCTTTGCTAGCCTTATTTCTTTGGAATCTGAGAACAGATATTTCGGATCCCTTTGAAGACTATAGGGCCAAAGGAAATATCCTCCGATAACAAAGAGAAAGAAGCTTTCTGAGAAACTTCTTTGTGTTCTGTGAAATCATCTCTCAGAGTTAGAGCTTTCCCTTCAAGAAGCCTTTCGCTAAGACAGTTCTTGTGGAATTGGCAAAGTGATATTTATAAGCCCATAGAGGGCTATGGTGAAAAAGGAAATATCCTCAGATGAAATCTGGAAAGAAGCTTTCTGAGAAACTGCTTAGTGTTCTGTTAATTCATCTAACAAAGTTACATCTGTATTTCGTGGATCCCTTTGCTAGCCTTATTTCTGTGGAATCTGAGAACAGATATTTCGGATCCCTTTGAAAACTATAAGGTCAAAGGAAATATCCTCCGATCACAAAGAGAAAGAAGCTTTCTGAGAAACTTCTTTGTGTTCTGTGAAATCATCTCACAGAGTTACAGCTTTCCCCTCAAGAATCCTTTCGCTAAGACAGTTCTTGTGGAATTGGCAAAGTGATATTTGGAAGCCCATAGAGGGCAATGGTGAAAAAGGAAATATCCTCCGATGAAATCTGGAAAGAAGCTTTCTGAGAAACTCCTTAGTGTTCTGTTAATTCATCTCACAGAGTTACAACTGTATTTCGTGGATCTCTTTGCTAGCCGTATTCCTGTGGAATCTGAGAACAGATATCCCCGATCCCTTTGAAGACTATAGGGCCAAAGGCAACATCCTCCGATTACAAAGAGAAAGAAGCTTTCTGAGAAACTTCTTTGTCTTCTTCGAAATCATCTCACAGAGTTACAGCTTTCCCCTCAAGAAGCCTTTCGCTAAGACAGTTCTTGTGGAATTGGCAAAGTGACATTTGGAAGCCCATAGAGGGCAATGGTGAAAAAGGAAATATCCTCAGATGAAATCTGGAAAGAAGCTTTCTGAGAAACTGCTTAGTGTTCTGTTAATTCATCTCACAGAGTTACATCTGTATTTCGTGGATCTCTTTGCTAGCCTTATTTCTGTGGAATCTGAGAACAGATATTTCGGATCCCTTTGAAGACTATAGGGCCAAAGGAAATATCCTCCGATCACAAAGAGAAAGAAGCTTTCTGAGAAACTTCTTTGTGTTCTGTGAAATCATCTCACAGTGTTACAGCTTTCCCCTCAAGGTGCCTTGGCTAAGAGAGTTCTTCTGGAATTGGCAAAGTGATATTTGGAAGCCCATAGAGGGCTATGGTGAAAAAGGAAATATCCTCAGATGAAATCTGGAAAGAAGCTTTCTGAGAAACTGCTTAGTGTTCTGTTAATTCATATCACAGAGTTACATCTGTATTTCGTGCATCTCTTTGCTAGCCTTATTTCTGTGGAATCTGAGAACAGATATTTCGGATCCCTTTGAAGACTATAGGGCCAATGGAAATATTCTCCGATAACAAAGAGAAAGAAGCTGTCTGAGAAACTTCTTTGTGTTCTGTGAAATCATCTCACAGAGTTACAGCTTTCCCCTCAAGGTGCCTTGGCTAAGAGAGTTCTTCTGGAATTGGCAAAGTGATATTTGGAAGCCCATAGAGGGCTATGGTGAAAAAGGAAATATCCTCAGATGAAATCTGGAAAGAAGCTTTCTGAGAAACTGCTTAGTGTTCTGTTAATTCATCTCACAGTGTTACATCTGTTTTTCGTGTATCTCTTTGCTAGCCTTATTTCTGTGGAATCTGAGAACAGATATTTCGGATCCCTTTGAAGACTATAAGGCCAAAGTAAAATATCCTCCGATAACAAAGAGAAAGAAGCTTTCTGAGAAACTTCTTTGTGTTCTGTGAAATCATCTCACAGAGTTACAGCATTCCCCTCAAGAAGCCTTTCGCTATGAAGTTCTTGCGGAAATGGCAAAGTGATATTTGGAAGCCCATAGAAGGATCTGGTGAAAAAGGAAATATCCTCAGATGAAATCTGGAAAGAAGCTTTCTGAGAAACTGCTTAGTGTTCTGTTAATTCATCTCACAGAGTTACATCTGTATTTCGTGGATCTCTTTGCTTGCCTTATTTATGTGGAATCTGAGAGCAGATATTTCGGATCCCTTTGAAGACTATAAGGCCCAAGGAAATATCCTCCGATAACAAAGAGAAAGAAGCTTTCTGAGAAACTTCTTTGTGTTCTGTGAAATCATCTCACAGAGTTACAGCTTTCCCCTCAAGAAGCCTTTCGCTAAGACAGTTCTTGTGAAATTGGCAAAGTGATATTTGGAAGCCCATAGATGGCTATGGTGAAAAAGGAAATATCCTCAGATGAAATCTGGAAAGAAGCTTTCTGAGAAACCGCGTAGTGTTCTGTTAATTCATCTCACAGAGTTACATCTGTATTTCGTGGATCTCTTTGCTAGCCTTATTTCTGTGGAATCTGAGAACAGATATTTCGGATCCCTTTGAAAACTATAAGGCCAAAGGAAATATCCTCCGATCACAAAGAGAAAGAAGCTTTATGAGAAACTTCTTTGTTTTCTGTGAAATCATCTCACAGAGTTACAGCTTTCCCCTCAAGAAACCTTTCGCTAAGACAGTTCTTGTGGATTTGGCAAAGTGATATTTGGAAGCCCATAGAGGGCTATGGTGAAAAAGGAAATATCCTCAGATGAAATCTGGAAAGAAGCTTTCTGAGAAACTGCTTAGTGTTCTGTTAATTCATCTCACAGAGTTACATCTGTATTTCGTGGATCTCTTTGCTAGCCTTATTTCTGTGGAATCTGAGAACAGATATTTCGGATCCCTTTGAAAACTATAAGGTCAAAGGAAATATCCTCCGATCACAAAGAGAAAGAAGCTTTCTGAGAAACTTCTTTGTGTTCTGTGAAATCATCTCACAGAGTTACAGCTTTCCCCTCAAGAATCCTTTCGCTAAGACAGTTCTTGTGGAATTGGCAAAGTGATATTTGGAAGCCCATAGAGGGCTAGGGTGAAAAAGGAAATATCCTCAGATGAAATCTGGAAAGAAGCTTTCTGAGAAACCGGTTAGTGTTCTGTTGATTCATCTCACAGAGTTACATCTGTATTTCGTGGATCTCTTTGCTAGCCTTATTTCTGTGGAATCTTAGAACAGATATATCGGATCCCTTTGAAGACTATAGGGCCAAAGGAAATATCCTCCGATAACAAAGAGAAAGAAGCTTTCTGAGAAACTTCTTTGTGTTCTGTGAAATCATCTCACAGAGTTACAGCTTTCCCCTCAAGGAGCCTTTCGCTAAGACAGTTCTTGTGGAATTGGCAAAGTGATATTTGGAAGCCCATAGAGGGCTATGGTGAAAAAGGAAATATCCTCCGATGAAATCTGGAAAGAAGCTTTCTGAGAAACTCCTTAGTGTTCTGTTAATTCATCTCACAGAGTTACAACTGTATTTCGTGGATCTCTTTGCTAGCCGTATTCCTGTGGAATCTGAGAACAGATATCCCCGATCCCTTTGAAGACTATAGGGCCAAAGGCAACATCCTCCGATTACAAAGAGAAAGAAGCTTTCTGAGAAACTTCTTTGTCTTCTTCGAAATCATCTCACAGAGTTACAGCTTTCCCCTCAAGAAGCCTTTCGCTAAGACAGTTCTTGTGGAATTGGCAAAGTGACATTTGGAAGCCCATAGAGGGCAATGGTGAAAAAGGAAATATCCTCAGATGAAATCTGGAAAGAAGCTTTCTGAGAAACTGCTTAGTGTTCTGTTAATTCATCTCACAGAGTTACATCTGTATTTCGTGGATCTCTTTGCTAGCCTTATTTCTGTGGAATCTGAGAACAGATATTTCGGATCCCTTTGAAGACTATAGGGCCAAAGGAAATATCCTCCGATAACAAAGAGAAAGAAGCTTTCTGAGAAACTTCTTTGTGTTCTGTGAAATCATCTCACAGTGTTACAGCTTTCCCCTCAAGGTGCCTTGGCTAAGAGAGTTCTTCTGGAATTGGCAAAGTGATATTTGGAAGCCCATAGAGGGCTATGGTGAAAAAGGAAATATCCTCAGATGAAATCTGGAAAGAAGCTTTCTGAGAAACTGCTTAGTGTTCTGTTAATTCATATGACAGAGTTACATCTGTATTTCGTGCATCTCTTTGCTAGCCTTATTTCTGTGGAATCTGAGAACAGATATTTCGGATCCCTTTGAAGATTATAGGGCCAATGGAAATATTCTCCGATAACAAAGAGAAAGAAGCTGTCTGAGAAACTTCTTTGTGTTCTGTGAAATCATCTCACAGAGTTACAGCTTTCCCCTCAAGGTGCCTTGGCTAAGAGAGTTCTTCTGGAATTGGCAAAGTGATATTTCGAAGCCCATAGAGGGCTATGGTGAAAAAGGAAATATCCTCAGATGAAATCTGGAAAGAAGCTTTCTGAGAAACTGCTTAGTGTTCTGTTAATTCATCTCACAGAGTTACATCTGTTTTTCGTGTATCTCTTTGCTAGCCTTATTTCTGTGGAATCTGAGAACAGATATTTCGGATCCCTTTGAAGACTATAAGGCCAAAGTAAAATATTCTCCGATAACAAAGAGAAAGAATCTTTCTGAGAAACCTCTTTGTGTTCTGTGAAATCATCTCACAGAGTTACAGCATTCCCCTCAAGAAGCCTTTCGCTATGACAGTTCTTGCGGAAATGGCAAAGTGATATTTGGAAGCCCATAGAAGGATCTGGTGAAAAAGGAAATATCCTCAGATGAAATCTGGAAAGAAGCTTTCTGAGAAACTGCTTAGTGTTCTGTTAATTCATCTCACAGAGTTACATCTGTATTTCGTGGATCTCTTTGCTTGCCTTATTTATGTGGAATCTGAGAACAGATATTTCGGATCCCTTTGAAGACTATAAGGCCCAAGGAAATATCCTCCGATAACAAAGAGAAAGAAGCTTTCTGAGAAACTTCTTTGTGTTCTGTGAAATCATCTCACAGAGTTACAGCTTTCCCCTCAAGAAGCCTTTCGCTAAGACAGTTCTTGTGGAATTGGCAAAGTGATATTTGGAAGCCCATAGAGGGCAATGGTGAAAAAGGAAATATCCTCAGATGAAATCTGGAAAGAAGCTTTCTGAGAAACTGCTTAGTGTTCTGTTAATTCATCTCACAGAGTTACATCTGTATTTCGTGGAACTCTTTGCTAGCCTTATTTCTGTGGAATCTGAGAACAGATATTTCGGATCCCTTTGAAGACTATAGGGCCAAAGGAAATAGCCTCCGATCACAAAGAGAAAGAAGCTTTCTGAGAAACTTCTTTGTGTTCTGTGAAATCATCTCAGAGAGTTACAGCTTTCCCCTCAATAAGCCTTTCGCTAAGACAGTTCTTGTGTAATTGGCAAAGTGACATTTGGAAGCCCATAGAGGGCTATGTTGAAAAAGGAAATATCCTCAGATGAAATCTGGAAAGAAGCTTTCTGAGAAACTGCTTAGTGTTCTGTTAATTCATCTCACAGAGTTACATCTGTATTTCGTGGATCTCTTTGCTAGCCTTATTTCTGTGGAATCTGAGAACAGATATTTCGGATCCCTTTGAAAACTATAAGGTCAAAGGAAATATCCTCCGATCACAAAGAGAAAGAAGCTTTCTGAGAAACTTCTTTGTGTTCTGTGAAATCATCTCACAGAGTTACAGCTTTCCCCTCAAGAATCCTTTCGCTAAGACAGTTCTTGTGGAATAGGCAAAGTGATATTTGGAAGCCCATAGAGGGCAATGGTGAAGAAGGAAATATCCTCAGATGAAATCTGGAAAGAAGCTTTCAGAGAAACTGCTTAGTGTTCTGTGAAATCATCTCACAGAGTTACAGCTTTCCCCACAAGAAGCCTTTCGCTAAGACAGTTCTTGTGGAATTGGCAAAGTGATATTTGGAAGCCCATAGGGGGCTATGGTGAAAAAGGAAATATCCTCCGTTGAAATCTGGAAAGAAGCTTTCTGAGAAACTGCTTAGTGTTCTGTTAATTCATCTCACAGAGTTACATCTGTATTTCGTGGATCTCTTTGCTAGCCTTATTTCTGTGGAATCTGAGAACAATTATTTCGGATCCCTTTGAAGACTATAGGGCCAAAGGAAATATCCTCCGATAACAAAGAGAACGAAGCTTTCTGAGAAACTTCTTTGTGTTCTGTGAAATCATCTCACAGAGTTACAGCTTTCCCCACAAGAAGCCTTTCGCTAAGACAGTTCTTGTGGAATTGGCAAAGTGATATTTGGAAGCCCATAGAGGGCTATGCTGAAAAAGGTAATATCCTCAGATGAAATCTGGAAAGAAGCTTTCTGAGAAACTGCTTAGTGTTCTGTTAATTCATCTCACAGAGTTACATCTGTATTTCGTGGATCTCTTTGCTAGCCTTATTTCTGTCGAATCTGAGAACAGATATTTCGGATCCCTTTGAAGACTATAGGGCCAAAGGAAAAATCCTCCGATAACAAAGAGAAAGAAGCTTTCTGAGAAACTTCTTTGTGTTCTGTGAAATCATCTCACAGAGTTACAGCTTTCCCCTCAAGAAGCCTTTCGCTAAGACAGTTCTTGTGGAATTGGCAAAGTGATATTTGGAAGCCCTTAGAGGGCTATGGTGAAAAAGGAAATATCCTCAGATGAAATCTGGAAAGAAGCTTTCTCAGAAACTGCTTAGTGTTCTGTTAATTCATCTCACAGAGTTACATCTGTATTTCGTGGATCTCTTTGCTAGCCTTATTTCTGTGGAATCTGAGAACAGATATTTCGGATCCCTTTGAAGACTATAGGGCCAAAGGAAATATCCTCCGATAACGAAGAGAAAGAAGCTTTCTGAGAAACTTCTTTGTGTTCTGTGAAATCATCTCACAGAGTTACAGCTTTCCCCTCAAGAAGCCTTTCGATAAGACAGTTTTTGTGGAATTGGCCAATTGATATTTGGAAGCCCATAGAGGGCTATGGTGAAAAAGGAAATATCCTCAGATGAAATATGGAAAGAAGCTTTCTGAGAAACTGCTTAGTGTTCTGATAATTCATCTCACAGAGTTACATCTGTATTTCGTGTATCTCTTTGCTAGCCTTATTTCTGTGGAATCTGAGAACAGATATTTCGGATCCCTTTGAAGACTATAGGGCCAAAGGAAATATCCTCCGATAACAAAGAGAAAGAAGCTTTCTGAGAAACTTCTTTGTGTTCTGTGAAATCATCTCTCAGAGTTAGAGCTTTCCCCTCAAGAAGCCTTTCGCTAAGACAGTTCTTGTGGAATTGGCAAAGTGATATTTGGAAGCCCATAGAGGGCAATGGTGAAGAAGGAAATATCCTCAGATGAAACCTGGAAAGAAGCTTTCAGAGAAACTGCTTAGTGTTCTGTGAAATCATCTCACAGAGTTACAGCTTTCCCCACAAGTAGCCTTTCGCTAAGACAGTTCTTGTGGAATTGGCAAAGTGATATTTGGAAGCCCATAGAGGGCTATGGTGAAAAAGGAAATATCCTCCGTTGAAATCTGGAAAGAAGCTTTCTGAGAAACTGCTTAGTGTTCTGTTAATTCATCTCAGAGAGTTACATCTGTATTTCGTGGATCTCTTTGCTAGCCTTATTTCTGTGGAATCTGAGAACAGATATTTCGGATCCCTTTGTAGACTATAGGGCCAAAGGAAATATCCTCCGATAACAAAGAGAAAGAAGCTTTCTGAGAAACATCTTTGTGTTCTGTGAAATCATCTCACAGAGTTACAGCTTTCCCCACAAGAAGCCTTTCGCTAAGACAGTTCTTGTGGAATTGGCAAAGTGATATTTGGAAGCCCATAGAGGGCTATGGTGAAAAAGGAAATATCCTCAGATGAAATCTGGAAAGAAGCTTTCTCAGAAACTGCTTAGTGTTCTGTTAATTCATCTCACAGAGTTACATCTGTATTTCGTGGATCTCTTTGCTAGCCTTATTTCTGTGGAATCTGAGAACAGATATTTCGGATCCCTTTGAAGACTATAGGGCCAAAGGAAATATCCTCCGATAACGAAGAGAAAGAAGCTTTCTGAGAAACTTCTTTGTGTTCTGTGAAATCATCTCACAGAGTTACAGCTTTCCCCTCAAGAAGCCTTTCGATAAGACAGTTTTTGTGGAATTGGCCAAGTGATATTTGGAAGCCCATAGAGGGCTATGGTGAAAAAGGAAATATCCTCAGATGAAATATGGAAAGAAGCTTTCTGAGAAACTGCTTAGTGTTCTGTTAATTCATCTCACAGAGTTACATCTGTATTTCGTGGATCTCTTTGCTAGCCTTATTTCTGTGGAATCTGAGAACAGATATTTCGGATCCCTTTGAAGTCTATAGGGCCAAAGGAAATATCCTCCGATAACAAAGAGAAAGAAGCTTTCTGAGAAACTTCTTTGTGTTCTGTGAAATCATCTCTCAGAGTTAGAGCTTTCCCCTCAAGAAGCCTTTCGCTAAGACAGTTCTTGTGGAATTGGCAAAGTGATATTTATAAGCCCATAGAGGGCTATGGTGAAAAAGGAAATATCCTCAGATGAAATCTGGAAAGAAGCTTTCTGAGAAACTGCTTAGTGTTCTGTTAATTCATCTCACAAAGTTACATCTGTATTTCGTGGATCCCTTTGCTAGCCTTATTTCTGTGGAATCTGAGAACAGATATTTCGGATCCCTTTGAAGACTATAGGGCCAAAGCAAATATCCTCCGATAACAAAGAGAAGAAGCTTTCTGAGAAACTTCTTTGTGTTCTGTGAAATCATCTCACAGAGTTACAGCTTTCCCCTCAAGAAGCCTTTCGCTAAGACAGTTCTTGTGGAATTGGAAAAGTGATATTTGGAAGCCCATAGAGGGCTATGGTGAAAAAGGAAATATCCTCAGATGAAATCTGGAAAGAAGCTTTCTGAGAAACTGCTTAGTGTTCTGTTAATTCATCTCACAGAGTTACATCTGTATTTCGTGGATCTCTTTGCTAGCCTTATTTCTGTGGAATCTGAGAACAGATATTTCGGATACCTTTGAAGACTATAGGGCCAAAGGTAATATCCTCCGATAACAAAGAGAACGAAGCTTTCTGAGAAACTCTTTGTGTTCTGTGAAATCATCTCACAGAGTTACAGCTTTCCCCACAAGAAGTCTTTCGCTAAGACAGTTCTTGTGGAATTGGCAAAGTGATATTTGGAAGCCCATAGAGGGCTATGGTGAAAAAGGAAATATCCTCAGATGAAATCTGGAAAGAAGCTTTCTGAGAAACTGCTTAGTGTTCTGTTAATTCATCTCACAGAGTTACATCTGTATTTCGTGGATCTCTTTGCTAGCCTTATTTCTGTGGAATCTGAGAACAGATATTTCGGATCCCTTTGAAGACTATAGGGCCAAAGGAAAAATCCTCCGATAACAAAGAGAAAGAAGCTTTCTGAGAAACTTCTTTGTGTTCTGTGAAATCATCTCACAGAGTTACAGCTTTCCCCTCAAGAAGCCTTTCGCTAAGACAGTTCTTGTGGAATGGGCAAAGTGATATATGGAAGCCCATAGAGGGCTATGGTGAAAAAGGAAATATCCTCAGATGAAATCTGGAAAGAAGCTTTCTGAGAAACTGCTTAGTGTTCTGTTAATTCATCTCACAGAGTTACATCTGTATTTCGTGGATCTCTTTGCTAGCCTTATTTCTGTGGAATCTGAGAACAGATATTTCGGATCCCTTTGAAGACTATAGGGCCAAAGGAAATACCCTCCGATAACAAAGAGAAAGAAGCTTTCTGAGAAACTTCTTTGTGTTCTGTGAAATCATCTCACAGAGTTACAGCTTTCCCCTCAAGAAGCCTTTCGCTAAGACAGTTCTTGTGGAATTGGAAAAGTGATATTTGGAAGCCCATAGAGGGCTATGCTGAAAAAGGTAATATCCTCAGATGAAATCTGGAAAGAAGCTTTCTGAGAAACTGCTTAGTGTTCTGTTAATTCATCTCACAGAGTTACATCTGTATTTCGTGGATCTCTTTGCTAGCCTTATTTCTGTGGAATCTGAGAACGGATATTTCGGATCCATTTGAAGACTATAGGGTCAAAGGAAATATCCTCCGATAACAAAGAGAAAGAAGCTTTCTGAGAAACTTCTTTGTGTTCTGTGAAATCATCTCACAGAGTTACAGCTTTCACTTCAAGAAGCCTTTCGCTAAGACAGTTCTTGTGGAATTGGCATAGTGATATTTGGAAGCCCATAGAGGGCTATGGTGAAAAAGGAAATATCCTCAGATGAAATCTGGAAAGAAGCTTTCTGAGAAACTGCTTAGTGTTCTGTTAATTCATCTCACAGAGTTACATCTGTATTTCGTGGATCTCTTTGCTGGCCTTATTTCTGTGGAATCTGAGAACAGATATTTCGGATCCCTTTGAAGACTATAGGGCCAAAGGAAATATCCTCCGATAACAAAGAGAAAGGAGCTTTCTGAGAAACTTCTTTGTGTTCTGTGAAATCATCTCACAGAGTTACAGCTTTCCCCTCAAGAAGCCTTTCGCTAAGACAGTTCTTGTGGAATTGGCAAAGTGATATTTGGAAGCCCATAGAGGGCTAAGGTGAAAAAGGAATATCCTCAGATGAAATCTGGAAAGAAGCTTTCTGAGAAACTGCTTAGTGTTCTGTTAATTCATCTCACAGAGTTACATCTGTATTTCGTGGATCTCTTTGCTCGCCTTATTTCTGTGGAATCTGAGAACAGATACTTCGGATCCCTTTGAAGACTATAGGGCCAAAGGAAATATGCTCCGATAACAAAGAGAAAGAAGCTTTCTGAGAAACTTCTTTGTGTTCTGTGAAATCATCTCACAGAGTTACAGCTTTCCCCACAAGAAGCCTTTCGCTAAGACAGTTCTTGTGGAATTGGCAAAGTGATATTTGGAAGCCCATAGGGGGCTATGGTGAAAAAGGAAATATCCTCAGATGAAATCTGGAAAGAAGCTTTCTGAGAAACTGCTTAGTGTTCTGTTAATTCATCTCACAGAGTTACATCTGTATTTCGTGGATCTCTTTGCTAGCCTTATTTCTGTGGAATCTGAGAACAGATATTTCGGATCCCTTTGAAGACTATAGGGCCAAAGGAAAAATCCTCCGATAACAAAGAGAAAGAAGCTTTCTGAGAAACTTCTTTGTGTTCTGTGAAATCATCTCACAGAGTTACATCTTTCCCCTCAAGAAGCCTTTCGCTAAGACAGTTCTTGTGGAATTGGCAAAGTGATACTTGGAAGCCCATAGAGGGCTATGGTGAAAAAGGAAATATCCTCAGATGAAATCTGGAAAGAAGCTTTCTGAGAAACTGCTTAGTGTTCTGTTAATTCATCTCACAGAGTTACATCTGTATTTCGTGGATCTCTTTGCTAGCCTTATTTCTGTGGAATCTGAGAACAGATATTTCGGATACCTTTGAAGACTATAGGGCCAAAGGTAATATCCTCCGATAACAAAGAGAACGAAGCTTTCTGAGAAACTCTTTGTGTTCTGTGAAATCATCTCACAGAGTTACAGCTTTCCCCACAAGAAGCCTTTCGCTAAGACAGTTCTTGTGGAATTGGCAAAGTGATATTTGGAAGCCCATAGAGGGCTATGGTGAAAAAGGAAATATCCTCAGATGAAATCTGGAAAGAAGCTTTCTGAAAAACTGCTTAGTGTTCTGTTAATTCATCTCACAGAGTTACATCTGTATTTCGTGGATCTCTTTGCTAGCCTTATTTCTGTGGAATCTGAGAACAGATATTTCGGATCCCTTTGAAGACTATAGGGCCAAAGGAAAAATCCTCCGATAACAAAGAGAAAGAAGCTTTCTGAGAAACTTCTTTGTGTTCTGTGAAATCATCTCACAGAGTTACAGCTTTCCCCTCAAGAAACCTTTCGCTAAGACAGTTCTTGTGGAATTGGCAAAGTGATATTTGGAAGCCCATAGAGGGCTATGGTGAAAAAGGAAATATCCTCAGATGAAATCTGGAAAGAAGATTTCTGAGAAACTGCTTAGTGTTCTGTTAATTCATCTCACAGAATTACGTCTGTATTTCGTGGATCTCTTTGCTAGCTTTATTTCTGTGGAATCTGAGAACAGATATTTCGGATCCCTTTGAAGACTATAGGGCCAAAGGAAATATCCTCCGATAACAAAGAGAAAGAAGCTTTCTGAGAAACATCTTTGTGTTCTGTGAAATCATCTCACAGAGTTACAGCTTTCCCCACAAGAAGCCTTTCGCTAAGACAGTTCTTGTGGAATTGGCAAAGTGATATTTGGAAGCCTATAGAGGGCTATGGTGAAAAAGGAAATATCCTCAGATGAAATCTGGAAAGAAGCTTTCTGAGAAACTGCTTAGTGTTCTGTTAATTCATCTCACAGAGTTACATCTGTATTTCGTGGATTTCTTTGCTAGCCTTATTTCTGTCGAATCTTAGAACAGATATTTCGGATCCCTTTGAAGACTATAGGGCCAAAGAAAAAATCCTCCGATAACAAAGAGAAAGAAGCTTTCTGAGAAACTTCTTTGTGTTCTGTGAAATCATCTCACAGAGTTACAGCTTTCCCCTCAAGAAGCCTTTCGCTAAGACAGTTCTTGTGGAATTGGCAAAGTGATATTTGGAAGCCCATAGAGGGCTATGGTGAAAAAGGAAATATCCTCAGATGAAATCTGGAAAGAAGCTTTCTGAGAAACTGCTTAGTGTTCTGTTAATTCATCTCACAGAGTTACATCTGTATTTCGTGGATCTCTTTGCTAGCCTTATTTCTGTGGAATCTGAGAAGAGATATTTCGGATCCCTTTGAAGACTATAGGGCCAAAGGAAATATCCTCCGATAACGAAGAGAAAGAAGCTTTCTGAGAAACTTCTTTGTGTTCTGTGAAATCATCTCACAGAGTTACAGCTTTCCCCTCAAGAAGCCTTTCGCTAAGACAGTTCTTGTGGAATTGGAAAAGTGATATTTGGAAGCCCATAGAGGGCTATGGTGAAAACGGAAATATCCTCAGATGAAATTTGGAAAGAAGCTTTCTGAGAAACTGCTTAGTGTTCTGTTAATTCATCTCACAGAGTTACATCTGTATTTCGTGGATCTCTTTGCTAGCCTTATTTCTGTGGAATCTGAGAAGAGATATTTCGGATCCCTTTGAAGACTATAGGGCCAAAGGAAATATCCTCCGATAACAAAGAGAAAGAAGCTTTCTGAGAAACTTCTTTGTGTTCTGTGAAATTATCTCACAGAGTTACAGCTTTCCCCTCAAGAAGACTTTCGATAAGACAGTTCTTATGGAAATGGCCAAGTGATATTTGGAAGCCCATAGAGGGCTATGGTGAAAAAGGAAATATCCTCAGATGAAATCTGGAAAGAAGTTTTCTGAGAAACTGCTTAGTGTTCTGTTAATTCATCTCACAGAGTTACATCTGTATTTCGTGGATCTCTTTGCTAGCCTTATTTCTGTGGAATCTGAGAACAATTATTTCGGATCCCTTTGAAGACTATAGGGCCAAAGGAAATATCCTCCGATAACAAAGAGAACGAAGCTTTCTGAGAAACTTCTTTGTGTTCTGTGAAATCATTTCACAGAGTTACAGCTTTCCCCACAAGAAGCCTTTCGCTAAGACAGTTCTTGTGGAATTGGCAAAGTGATATTTGGAAGCCCATAGAGGGCTATGCTGAAAAAGGTAATATCCTCAGATGAAATCTGGAAAGAAGCTTTCTGAGAAACTGCTTAGTGTTCTGTTAATTCATCTCACAGAGTTACATCTGTATTTCGTGGATCTCTTTGCTAGCCTTATTTCTGTGGAATCTGAGAACAGATATTTCGGATCCATTTGAAGACTATAGGGCCAAAGGAAATATCCTCCGATAACAAAGAGAAAGAAGCTTTCTGAGAAACTTCTTTGTGTTCTGTGAAATCATCTCACAGAGTTACAGCTTTCACTTCAAGAAGCCTTTCGCTAAGACAGTTCTTGTGGAATTGGCATAGTGATATTTGGAAGCCCATAGAGGGCTATGGTGAAAAAGGAAATATCCTCAGATGAAATCTGGAAAGAAGCTTTCTGAGAAACTGCTTAGTGTTCTGTTAATTCATCTCACAGAGTTACATCTGTATTTCGTGGATCTCTTTGCTGGCCTTATTTCTGTGGAATCTGAGAACAGATATTTCGGATCCCTTTGAAGACTATAGGGCCAAAGGAAATATCCTCCGATAACAAAGAGAAAGAAGCTTTCTGAGAAACTTCTTTGTGTTCTGTGAAATCATCTCACAGAGTTACAGCTTTCCCCTCAAGAAGCCTTTCGCTAAGACAGTTCTTGTGGAATTGGAAAAGTGATATTTGGAAGCCCATAGAGGGCTATGGTGAAAAAGGAAATATCCTCAGATGAAATCTGGAAAGAAGCTTTCTGAGAAACTGCTTAGTGTTCTGTTAATTCATCTCACAGAGTTACATCTGTATTTCGTGGATCTCTTTGCTAGCCTTATTTCTGTGGAATCTGAGAACAGATATTTCGGATACCTTTGAAGACTATAGGGCCAAAGGTAATATCCTCCGATAACAAAGAGAACGAAGCTTTCTGAGAAACTCTTTGTGTTCTGTGAAATCATCTCACAGAGTTACAGCTTTCCCCACAAGAAGTCTTTCGCTAAGACAGTTCTTGTGGAATTGGCAAAGTGATATTTGGAAGCCCATAGAGGGCTATGGTGAAAAAGGAAATATCCTCAGATGAAATCTGGAAAGAAGCTTTCTGAGAAACTGCTTAGTGTTCTGTTAATTCATCTCACAGAGTTACATCTGTATTTCGTGGATCTCTTTGCTAGCCTTATTTCTGTGGAATCTGAGAACAGATATTTCGGATCCCTTTGAAGACTATAGGGCCAAAGGAAAAATCCTCCGATAACAAAGAGAAAGAAGCTTTCTGAGAAACTTCTTTGTGTTCTGTGAAATCATCTCACAGAGTTACAGCTTTCCCCTCAAGAAGCCTTTCGCTAAGACAGTTCTTGTGGAATGGGCAAAGTGATATATGGAAGCCCATAGAGGGCTATGGTGAAAAAGGAAATATCCTCAGATGAAATCTGGAAAGAAGCTTTCTGAGAAACTGCTTAGTGTTCTGTTAATTCATCTCACAGAGTTACATCTGTATTTCGTGGATCTCTTTGCTAGCCTTATTTCTGTGGAATCTGAGAACAGATATTTCGGATCCCTTTGAAGACTATAGGGCCAAAGGAAATACCCTCCGATAACAAAGAGAAAGAAGCTTTCTGAGAAACTTCTTTGTGTTCTGTGAAATCATCTCACAGAGTTACAGCTTTCCCCTCAAGAAGCCTTTCGCTAAGACAGTTCTTGTGGAATTGGAAAAGTGATATTTGGAAGCCCATAGAGGGCTATGCTGAAAAAGGTAATATCCTCAGATGAAATCTGGAAAGAAGCTTTCTGAGAAACTGCTTAGTGTTCTGTTAATTCATCTCACAGAGTTACATCTGTATTTCGTGGATCTCTTTGCTAGCCTTATTTCTGTGGAATCTGAGAACAGATATTTCGGATCCATTTGAAGACTATAGGGTCAAAGGAAATATCCTCCGATAACAAAGAGAAAGAAGCTTTCTGAGAAACTTCTTTGTGTTCTGTGAAATCATCTCACAGAGTTACAGCTTTCACTTCAAGAAGCCTTTCGCTAAGACAGTTCTTGTGGAATTGGCATAGTGATATTTGGAAGCCCATAGAGGGCTATGGTGAAAAAGGAAATATCCTCAGATGAAATCTGGAAAGAAGCTTTCTGAGAAACTGCTTAGTGTTCTGTTAATTCATCTCACAGAGTTACATCTGTATTTCGTGGATCTCTTTGCTGGCCTTATTTCTGTGGAATCTGAGAACAGATATTTCGGATCCCTTTGAAGACTATAGGGCCAAAGGAAATATCCTCCGATAACAAAGAGAAAGGAGCTTTCTGAGAAACTTCTTTGTGTTCTGTGAAATCATCTCACAGAGTTACAGCTTTCCCCTCAAGAAGCCTTTCGCTAAGACAGTTCTTGTGGAATTGGCAAAGTGATATTTGGAAGCCCATAGAGGGCTAAGGTGAAAAAGGAATATCCTCAGATGAAATCTGGAAAGAAGCTTTCTGAGAAACTGCTTAGTGTTCTGTTAATTCATCTCACAGAGTTACATCTGTATTTCGTGGATCTCTTTGCTCGCCTTATTTCTGTGGAATCTGAGAACAGATACTTCGGATCCCTTTGAAGACTATAGGGCCAAAGGAAATATGCTCCGATAACAAAGAGAAAGAAGCTTTCTGAGAAACTTCTTTGTGTTCTGTGAAATCATCTCACAGAGTTACAGCTTTCCCCACAAGAAGCCTTTCGCTAAGACAGTTCTTGTGGAATTGGCAAAGTGATATTTGGAAGCCCATAGGGGGCTATGGTGAAAAAGGAAATATCCTCAGATGAAATCTGGAAAGAAGCTTTCTGAGAAACTGCTTAGTGTTCTGTTAATTCATCTCACAGAGTTACATCTGTATTTCGTGGATCTCTTTGCTAGCCTTATTTCTGTGGAATCTGAGAACAGATATTTCGGATCCCTTTGAAGACTATAGGGCCAAAGGAAAAATCCTCCGATAACAAAGAGAAAGAAGCTTTCTGAGAAACTTCTTTGTGTTCTGTGAAATCATCTCACAGAGTTACATCTTTCCCCTCAAGAAGCCTTTCGCTAAGACAGTTCTTGTGGAATTGGCAAAGTGATACTTGGAAGCCCATAGAGGGCTATGGTGAAAAAGGAAATATCCTCAGATGAAATCTGGAAAGAAGCTTTCTGAGAAACTGCTTAGTGTTCTGTTAATTCATCTCACAGAGTTACATCTGTATTTCGTGGATCTCTTTGCTAGCCTTATTTCTGTGGAATCTGAGAACAGATATTTCGGATCCCTTTGAAGACTATAGGGCCAAAGGAAATATCCTCCGATAACGAAGAGAAAGAAGCTTTCTGAGAAACTTCTTTGTGTTCTGTGAAATCATCTCACAGAGTTACAGCTTTCCCCTCAAGAAGCCTTTCGATAAGACAGTTTTTGTGGAATTGGCCAAGTGATATTTGGAAGCCCATAGAGGGCTATGGTGAAAAAGGAAATATCCTCAGATGAAATCTGGAAAGAAGCTTTCTGAGAAACTGCTTAGTGTTCTGTTTATTCATCTCATAGAGTTACATCTGTATTTCGTGGATCTCTTTGCTAGCCTTATTTCTGTGGAATCTGAGAACAGATATTTCGGATCCCTTTGAAGACTATAGGGCCAAAGGAAATATCCTCCGATAACAAAGAGAAAGAAGCTTTCTGAGAAACTTCTTTGTGTTCTGTGAAATCATCTCTCAGAGTTAGAGCTTTCCCCTCAAGAAGGCTTTCGCTAAGACAGTTCTTGTGGAATTGGCAAAGTGATATTTATAAGCCCATAGAGGGCTATGGTGAAAAAGGAAATATCCTCAGATGAAATCTGGAAAGAAGCTTTCTGAGAAACTGCTTAGTGTTCTGTTAATTCATCTCACAAAGTTACATCTGCATTTCGTGGATCCCTTTGCTAGCCTTATTTCTGTGGAATCTGAGAACAGATATTTCGGATCCCTTTGAAGACTATAGGGCCAAAGGAAATATCCTCCGATAACAAAGAGAAGAAGCTTTCTGAGAAACTTCTTTGTGTTCTGTGAAATCATCTCACAGAGTTACAGCTTTCCCCTCAAGAAGCCTTTCGCTAAGACAGTTCTTGTGGAATTGGAAAAGTGATATTTGGAAGCCCATAGAGGGCTATGGTGAAAAAGGAAATATCCTCAGATGAAATCTGGAAAGAAGCTTTCTGAGAAACTGCTTAGTGTTCTGTTAATTCATCTCACAGAGTTACATCTGTATTTCGTGGATCTCTTTGCTAGCCTTATTTCTGTGGAATCTGAGAACAGATATTTCGGATACCTTTGAAGACTATAGGGCCAAAGGTAATATCCTCCGATAACAAAGAGAACGAAGCTTTCTGAGAAACTCTTTGTGTTCTGTGAAATCATCTCACAGAGTTACAGCTTTCCCCACAAGAAGCCTTTCGCTAAGACAGTTCTTGTGGAATTGGCAAAGTGATATTTGGAAGCCCATAGAGGGCTATGGTGAAAAAGGAAATATCCTCAGATGAAATCTGGAAAGAAGCTTTCTGAAAAACTGCTTAGTGTTCTGTTAATTCATCTCACAGAGTTACATCTGTATTTCGTGGATCTCTTTGCTAGCCTTATTTCTGTGGAATCTGAGAACAGATATTTCGGATCCCTTTGAAGACTATAGGGCCAAAGGAAAAATCCTCCGATAACAAAGAGAAAGAAGCTTTCTGAGAAACTTCTTTGTGTTCTGTGAAATCATCTCACAGAGTTACAGCTTTCCCCTCAAGAAACCTTTCGCTAAGACAGTTCTTGTGGAATTGGCAAAGTGATATTTGGAAGCCCATAGAGGGCTATGGTGAAAAAGGAAATATCCTCAGATGAAATCTGGAAAGAAGATTTCTGAGAAACTGCTTAGTGTTCTGTTAATTCATCTCACAGAGTTACGTCTGTATTTCGTGGATCTCTTTGCTAGCTTTATTTCTGTGGAATCTGAGAACAGATATTTCGGATCCCTTTGAAGACTATAGGGCCAAAGGAAATATCCTCCGATAACAAAGAGAAAGAAGCTTTCTGAGAAACATCTTTGTGTTCTGTGAAATCATCTCACAGAGTTACAGCTTTCCCCACAAGAAGCCTTTCGCTAAGACAGTTCTTGTGGAATTGGCAAAGTGATATTTGGAAGCCTATAGAGGGCTATGGTGAAAAAGGAAATATCCTCAGATGAAATCTGGAAAGAAGCTTTCTGAGAAACTGCTTAGTGTTCTGTTAATTCATCTCACAGAGTTACATCTGTATTTCGTGGATTTCTTTGCTAGCCTTATTTCTGTCGAATCTTAGAACAGATATTTCGGATCCCTTTGAAGACTATAGGGCCAAAGAAAAAATCCTCCGATAACAAAGAGAAAGAAGCTTTCTGAGAAACTTCTTTGTGTTCTGTGAAATCATCTCACAGAGTTACAGCTTTCCCCTCAAGAAGCCTTTCGCTAAGACAGTTCTTGTGGAATTGGCAAAGTGATATTTGGAAGCCCATAGAGGGCTATGGTGAAAAAGGAAATATCCTCAGATGAAATCTGGAAAGAAGCTTTCTGAGAAACTGCTTAGTGTTCTGTTAATTCATCTCACAGAGTTACATCTGTATTTCGTGGATCTCTTTGCTAGCCTTATTTCTGTGGAATCTGAGAACAGATATTTCGGATCCCTTTGAAGACTATAGGGCCAAAGGAAATATCCTCCGATAACGAAGAGAAAGAAGCTTTCTGAGAAACTTCTTTGTGTTCTGTGAAATCATCTCACAGAGTTACAGCTTTCCCCTCAAGAAGCCTTTCGATAAGACAGTTTTTGTGGAATTGGCCAAGTGATATTTGGAAGCCCATAGAGGGCTCTGGTGAAAAAGGAAATATCCTCAGATGAAATCTGGAAAGAAGCTTTCTGAGAAACTGCTTAGTGTTCTGTTAATTCACCTCACAGAGTTACATCTGTATTTCGTGGATCTCTTTGCTAGCCTTATTTCTTTGGAATCTGAGAACAGATATTTCGGATCCCTTTGAAGACTATAGGGCCAAAGGAAATATCCTCCGATAACAAAGAGAAAGAAGCTTTCTGAGAAACTTCTTTGTGTTCTGTGAAATCATCTCTCAGAGTTAGAGCTTTCCCTTCAAGAAGCCTTTCGCTAAGACAGTTCTTGTGGAATTGGCAAAGTGATATTTATAAGCCCATAGAGGGCTATGGTGAAAAAGGAAATATCCTCAGATGAAATCTGGAAAGAAGCTTTCTGAGAAACTGCTTAGTGTTCTGTTAATTCATCTAACAAAGTTACATCTGTATTTCTTGGATCCCTTTGCTAGCCTTATTTCTGTGGAATCTGAAAACAGATATTTCGGATCCCTTTGAAGACTATAGGGCCAAAGGAAATATCCTCCGATAACAAAGAGAAAGAAGCTTTCTGAGAAACTTCTTTGTGTTCTGTGAAATCATCTCACAGAGTTACAGCTTTCCCCTCAAGAAGCCTTTCGCTAAGACAGTTCTTGTGGAATTGGAAAAGTGATATTTGGAAGCCCATAGAGGGCTATGGTGAAAACGGAAATATCCTCAGATGAAATTTGGAAAGAAGCTTTCTGAGAAACTGCTTAGTGTTCTGTTAATTCATCTCACAGAGTTACATCTGTATTTCGTGGATCTCTTTGCTAGCCTTATTTCTGTGGAATCTGAGAAGAGATATTTCGGATCCCTTTGAAGACTATAGGGCCAAAGGAAATATCCTCCGATAACAAAGAGAAAGAAGCTTTCTGAGAAACTTCTTTGTGTTCTGTGAAATCATCTCACAGAGTTACAGCTTTCCCCTCAAGAAGCCTTTCGCTAAGACAGTTCTTGTGGAATTGGAAAAGTGATATTTGGAAGCCCATAGAGGGCTATGGTGAAAACGGAAATATCCTCAGATGAAATTTGGAAAGAAGCTTTCTGAGAAACTGCTTAGTGTTCTGTTAATTCATCTCACAGAGTTACATCTGTATTTCGTGGATCTCTTTGTTAGCCTTATTTCTGTGGAATCTGAGAAGAGATATTTCGGATCCCTTTGAAGACTATAGGGCCAAAGGAAATATCCTCCGATAACAAAGAGAAAGAAGCTTTCTGAGAAACTTCTTTGTGTTCTGTGAAATTATCTCACAGAGTTACAGCTTTCCCCTCAAGAAGACTTTCGATAAGACAGTTCTTATGGAAATGGCCAAGTGATATTTGGAAGCCCATAGAGGGCTATGGTGAAAAAGGAAATATCCTCAGATGAAATCTGGAAAGAAGTTTTCTGAGAAACTGCTTAGTGTTCTGTTAATTCATCTCACAGAGTTACATCTGTATTTCGTGGATCTCTTTGCTAGCCTTATTTCTGTGGAATCTGAGAACAATTATTTCGGATCCCTTTGAAGACTATAGGGCCAAAGGAAATATCCTCCGATAACAAAGAGAACGAAGCTTTCTGAGAAACTTCTTTGTGTTCTGTGAAATCATTTCACAGAGTTACAGCTTTCCCCACAAGAAGCCTTTCGCTAAGACAGTTCTTGTGGAATTGGCAAAGTGATATTTGGAAGCCCATAGAGGGCTATGCTGAAAAAGGTAATATCCTCAGATGAAATCTGGAAAGAAGCTTTCTGAGAAACTGCTTAGTGTTCTGTTAATTCATCTCACAGAGTTACATCTGTATTTCGTGGATCTCTTTGCTAGCCTTATTTCTGTGGAATCTGAGAACAGATATTTCGGATCCATTTGAAGACTATAGGGCCAAAGGAAATATCCTCCGATAACAAAGAGAAAGAAGCTTTCTGAGAAACTTCTTTGTGTTCTGTGAAATCATCTCACAGAGTTACAGCTTTCACTTCAAGAAGCCTTTCGCTAAGACAGTTCTTGTGGAATTGGCATAGTGATATTTGGAAGCCCATAGAGGGCTATGGTGAAAAAGGAAATATCCTCAGATGAAATCTGGAAAGAAGCTTTCTGAGAAACTGCTTAGTGTTCTGTTAATTCATCTCACAGAGTTACATCTGTATTTCGTGGATCTCTTTGCTGGCCTTATTTCTGTGGAATCTGAGAACAGATATTTCGGATCCCTTTGAAGACTATAGGGCCAAAGGAAATATCCTCCGATAACAAAGAGAAAGAAGCTTTCTGAGAAACTTCTTTGTGTTCTGTGAAATCATCTCACAGAGTTACAGCTTTCCCCTCAAGAAGCCTTTCGCTAAGACAGTTCTTGTGGAATTGGCAAAGTGATATTTGGAAGCCCATAGAGGGCTAAGTTGAAAAAGGAATATCCTCAGATGAAAACTGGAAAGAAGCTTTCTGAGAAACTGCTTAGTGTTCTGTTAATTCATCTCACAGAGTTACATCTGTATTTCGTGGATCTCTTTGCTCGCCTTATTTCTGTGGAATCTGAGAACAGATACTTCGTATCCCTTTGAAGACTATAGGGCCAAAGGAAATATGCTCCGATAACAAAGAGAAAGAAGCTTTCTGAGAAACTTCTTTGTGTTCTGTGAAATCATCTCACAGAGTTACAGCTTTCCCCACAAGAAGCCTTTCGCTAAGACAGTTCTTGTGGAATTGGCAAAGTGATATTTGGAAGCCCATAGAGGGCTATGGTGAAAAAGGAAATATCCTCAGATGAAATCTGGAAAGAAGCTTTCTGAGAAACTGCTTAGTGTTCTGTTAATTCATCTCACAGAGTTACAACAGTATTTCGTGGATCTCTTTGCTAGCCTTATTTCTGTGGAATCTGAGAACAGATATTTCGGATCCCTTTGAAGACTATAGGGCCAAAGGAAAAATCCTCCGATAACAAAGAGAAAGAAGCTTTCTGAGAAACTTCTTTGTGTTCTGTGAAATCATCTCACAGAGTTACAGCTTTCCCCTCAAGAAAGCTTTCGCTAAGACAGTTCTTGTGGAATTGGCAAAGTTATATTTGGAAGCCCATAGAGGGCTATGGTGAAAAAGGAAATATCCTCAGATGAAATCTGGAAAGAAGCTTTCTGAGAAACTGCTTAGTGTTCTGTTAATTCATCTCACAGAGTTACATCTGTATTTCGTGGATCTCTTTGCTAGCTTTATTTCTGTGGAATCTGAGAACAGATATTTCGGATCCCTTTGAAGACTATAGGGCCAAAGGAAATATCCTCCGATAACAAAGAGAAAGAAGCTTTCTGAGAAACTTCTTTGTGTTCTGTGAAATCATCTCACAGAGTTACAGCTATCCCCTCAAGAAGCCTTTCGCTAAGACAGTTTTTGTGGAATTGGCAAAGTGATATTTGGAAGCCCATAGAGGGCTATGGTGAAAAAGGAAATATCCTCAGATGAAATCTGGAAAGTATCTTTCTGAGAAACTGCTTAGTGTTCTGTTCATTGATCTCACAGAGTTACATCTGTATTTCGTGGATCTCTTTGCTAGCCTTATTTCTGTGGAATCTGAAAACAGATATTTCGGATCCCTTTGAAGACTATAGGGCCAAAGGAAATATCCTTCGATAACAAAGAGAAAGAAGCTTTCTGAGAAAATTCTTTGTGTTCTGTGAAATCATCTCACAGAGTTACAGCCTTTCCCTCAAGAAGCCTTTGGCTAAGACCGTTCTTGTGGAATTGGCAAAGTGACATTTGGAAGCCCATAGAGGGCTATGGTGAAAAAGGAAATATCCTCAGATGACATCTGGAAAGAAGCTTTCTGAGAAACTGCTTAGTGTTCTGTTAATTCAACTCACAGAGTTACATCTGTATTTCGTGGATCTCTTTGCTAGCCTTATTTCTGTGGAATCTGAGAACAATTATTTCGGATCCCTTTGAAGACAATAGGGCCAAAGGAAATATCCTCCGATAACAAAGAGAACGAAGCTTTCTGAGAAACTTCTTTGTGTTCTGTGAAATCATCTCACAGAGTTACAGCTTTCCCCTGAAGAAGCCTTTCGCTAAGACAGTTCTTGTGGAATTGGCATAGTGATATTTGGAAGCCATAGAGGGCTATGGTGAAAAAGGAAATATCCTCAGATGAAATCTGGAAAGAAGCTTTCTGAGAAACTGCTTAGTGTTCTGTTAATTCATCTCACAGAGTTACATCTGTATTTCGTGGATCTCTTTGCTGGCCTTATTTCTGTGGAATCTGAGAACAGATATTTCGGATCCCTTTGAAGACTATAGGGCCAAAGGAAATATCCTCCGATAACAAAGAGAAAGAAGCTTTCTGAGAAACTTCTTTGTGTTCTGTGAAATCATCTCACAGAGTTACAGCTTTCCCCTCAAGAAGCCTTTCGCTAAGACAGTTCTTGTGGAATTGGCAAAGTGATATTTGGAAGCCCATAGAGGGCTATGGTGAAAAAGGAAATATCCTCAGATGAAATCTGGAAAGAAGCTTTCTGAGAAACTGCTTAGTGTTCTGTTAATTCATCTCACAGAGTTACATCTGTATTTCGTGGATCTCTTTGCTCGCCTTATTTCTGTGGAATCTGAGAACAGATACTTCGTATCCCTTTGAAGACTATAGGGCCAAAGGAAATATGCTCCGATAACAAAGAGAAAGAAGCTTTCTGAGAAACTTCTTTGTGTTCTGTGAAATCATCTCACAGAGTTACAGCTTTCCCCACAAGAAGCCTTTCGCTAAGACAGTTCTTGTGGAATTGGCAAAGTGATATTTGGAAGCCCATAGAGGGCTATGGTGAAAAAGGAAATATCCTCAGATGAAATCTGGAAAGAAGCTTTCTGAGAAACTGCTTAGTGTTCTGTTAATTCATCTCACAGAGTTACAACAGTATTTCGTGGATCTCTTTGCTAGCCTTATTTCTGTGGAATCTGAGAACAGATATTTCGGATCCCTTTGAAGACTATAGGCCAAAGGAAAAATCCTCCGATAACAAAGAGAAAGAAGCTTTCTGAGAAACTTCTTTGTGTTCTGTGAAATCATCTCACAGAGTTACAGCTTTCCCCTCAAGAAGGCTTTCGCTAAGACAGTTCTTGTGGAATTGGCAAAGTTATATTTGGAAGCCCATAGAGGGCTATGGTGAAAAAGGAAATATCCTCAGATGAAATCTGGAAAGAAGCTTTCTGAGAAACTGCTTAGTGTTCTGTTAATTCATCTCACAGAGTTACATCTGTATTTCGTGGATCTCTTTGCTAGCTTTATTTCTGTGGAATCTGAGAACAGATATTTCGGATCCCTTTGAAGACTATAGGGCCAAAGGAAATATCCTCCGATAACAAAGAGAAAGAAGCTTTCTGAGAAACTTCTTTGTGTTCTGTGAAATCATCTCACAGAGTTACAGCTATCCCCTCAAGAAGCCTTTCGCTAAGACAGTTTTTGTGGAATTGGCAAAGTGATATTTGGAAGCCCATAGAGGGCTATGGTGAAAAAGGAAATATCCTCAGATGAAATCTGGAAAGTATCTTTCTGAGAAACTGCTTAGTGTTCTGTTCATTGATCTCACAGAGTTACATCTGTATTTCGTGGATCTCTTTGCTAGCCTTATTTCTGTGGAATCTGAAAACAGATATTTCGGATCCCTTTGAAGACTATAGGGCCAAAGGAAATATCCTTCGATAACAAAGAGAAAGAAGCTTTCTGAGAAAATTCTTTGTGTTCTGTGAAATCATCTCACAGAGTTACAGCCTTTCCCTCAAGAAGCCTTTGGCTAAGACCGTTCTTGTGGAATTGGCAAAGTGACATTTGGAAGCCCATAGAGGGCTATGGTGAAAAAGGAAATATCCTCAGATGACATCTGGAAAGAAGCTTTCTGAGAAACTGCTTAGTGTTCTGTTAATTCAACTCACAGAGTTACATCTGTATTTCGTGGATCTCTTTGCTAGCCTTATTTCTGTGGAATCTGAGAACAATTATTTCGGATCCCTTTGAAGACAATAGGGCCAAAGGAAATATCCTCCGATAACAAAGAGAACGAAGCTTTCTGAGAAACTTCTTTGTGTTCTGTGAAATCATCTCACAGAGTTACAGCTTTCCCCACAAGAAGCCTTTCGCTAAGACAGTTCTTGTGGAATTGGCAAGGTGATATTTGGAAGCCCATAGAGGTCTATGCATAAAAAGGAAATATCCTCAGATGAATTCTGGAAAGAAGCTTTCTGAGAAACTGCTTAGTGTTCTGTTAATTCATCTCACAGAGTTACATCTGTATTTCGTGGATCTCTTTGCTAGCCTTATTTCTGTGGAATCTGAGAACAGATATTTCGGATCCCTTTGAAGACTATAGGGCCAAAGGAAATATCCTCCGATAACAAAGAGAAAGAAGCTTTCTGAGAAACTTCTTTGTGTTCTGTGAAATCATCTCACAGAGTTACAGCTTTCCCCTGAAGAAGCCTTTCGCTAAGACAGTTCTTGTGGAATTGGCCAAGTGATATTTGGAAGCCCGTAGAGGGCTATATTGGAAAAGGAAATATCCTCAGATGAAATCTGGAAAGAAGCTTTCTGAGAAACTGCTTAGTGTTCTGTTAATTCATCTCACAGAGTTACATCTGTATTTCGTGGATCTCTTTGCTAGCCTTATTTCTTTGGAATCTGAGAACAGATATTCCGGATCCCTTTGAAGACTATAGGGCCAAAGGAAATATCCTCCGATAACAAAGAGAAAGAAGCTTTCTGAGAAACTTCTTTGTGTTCTGTGAAATCATCTCTCAGAGTTAGAGCTTTCCCTTCAAGAAGCCTTTCGCTAAGACAGTTCTTGTGGAATTGGCAAAGTGATATTTATAAGCCCATAGAGGGCTATGGTGAAAAAGGAAATATCCTCAGATGAAATCTGGAAAGAAGCTTTCTGAGAAACTGCTTAGTGTTCTGTTAATTCATCTAACAAAGTTACATCTGTATTTCGTGGATCCCTTTGCTAGCCTTATTTCTGTGAAATCTGAAAACAGATATTTCGGATCCCTTTGAAGACTATAGGGCCAAAGGAAATATCCTCCGATAACAAAGAGAAAGAAGCTTTCTGAGAAACTTCTTTGTGTTCTGTGAAATTATCTCACAGAGTTACAGCTTTCCCCTCAAGAAGACTTTCGATAAGACAGTTCTTATGGAAATGGCCAAGTGATATTTGGAAGCCCATAGAGGGCTATGGTGAAAAAGGAAATATCCTCAGATGAAATCTGGAAAGAAGTTTTCTGAGAAACTGCTTAGTGTTCTGTTAATTCATTTCACAGAGTTACATCTGTATTTCGTGGATCTCTTTGCCAGCCTTATTTCTGTGGAATCTGAAAACAGATATTTCGGATCCCTTTGAGGACTATAGGGCCAAAGGAAATATCCTTCGATAACAAAGAGAAAGAAGCTTTCTGAGAAAATTCTTTGTGTTCTGTGAAATCATCTCACAGAGTTACAGCCTTTCCCTCAAGAAGCCTTTGGCTAAGACCGTTCTTGTGGAATTGGCAAAGTGACATTTGGAAGCCCATAGAGGGCTATTTTGAAAAAGGAAATATCCTCAGATGACATCTGGAAAGAAGCTTTCTGAGAAACTGCTTAGTGTTCTGTTAATTCAACTCACAGAGTTACATCTGTATTTCGTGGATCTCTTTGCTAGCCTTATTTCTGTGGAATCTGAGAACAATTATTTCGGATCCCTTTGAAGACAATAGGGCCAAAGGAAATATCCTCCGATAACAAAGAGAACGAAGCTTTCTGAGAAACTTCTTTGTGTTCTGTGAAATCATCTCACAGAGTTACAGCTTTCCCCACAAGAAGCCTTTCGCTAAGACAGTTCTTGTGGAATTGGCAAGGTGATATTTGGAAGCCCATAGAGGTCTATGCATAAAAAGGAAATATCCTCAGATGAATTCTGGAAAGAAGCTTTCTGAGAAACTGCTTAGTGTTCTGTTAATTCATCTCACAGAGTTACATCTGTATTTCGTGGATCTCTCTGCTAGCCTTATTTCTGTGGAATCTGAGAACAGATATTTCGGATCCCTTTGAAGACTATAGGGCCAAAGGAAATATCCTCCGATAACAAAGAGAAAGAAGCTTTCTGAGAAACTTCTTTGTGTTCTGTGAAATCATCTCACAGAGTTACAGCTTTCCCCTGAAGAAGCCTTTCGCTAAGACAGTTCTTGTGGAATTGGCCAAGTGATATTTGGAAGCCCATAGAGGGCTATGGTGGAAAAGGAAATATCCTCAGATGAAATCTGGAAAGAAGCTTTCTGAGAAACTGCTTAGTGTTCTGTTAATTCATCTCACAGAGTTACCTCTGTATTTCGTGGATCTCTTTGCTAGCCTTATTTCTTTGGAATCTGAGAACAGATATTCCGGATCCCTTTGAAGACTATAGGGCCAAAGGAAATATCCTCCGATAACAAAGAGAAAGAAGCTTTCTGAGAAACTTCTTTGTGTTCTGTGAAATCATCTCTCAGAGTTAGAGCTTTCCCTTCAAGAAGCCTTTCGCTAAGACAGTTCTTGTGGAATTGGCAAAGTGATATTTATAAGCCCATAGAGGGCTATGGTGAAAAAGGAAATATCCTCAGATGAAATCTGGAAAGAAGCTTTCTGAGAAACTGCTTAGTGTTCTGTTAATTCATCTAACAAAGTTACATCTGTATTTCGTGGATCCCTTTGCTAGCCTTATTTCTGTGAAATCTGAAAACAGATATTTCGGATCCCTTTGAAGACTATAGGGCCAAAGGAAATATCCTCCGATAACAAAGAGAAAGAAGCTTTCTGAGAAACTTCTTTGTGTTCTGTGAAATCATCTCACAGAGTTACAGCTTTCCCCTCAAGGAGCCTTTCGCTAAGACAGATCTTGTGGAATTGGAAAAGTGATATTTGGAAGCCCATAGAGGGCTATGGTGAAAACGGAAATATCCTCAGATGAAATCTGGAAAGAAGCTTTCTGAGAAACTGCTTAGTGTTCTGTTAATTCATCTCACAGAGTTACATCTGTATTTCGTGGATCTCTTTGCTAGCCTTATTTCTGTGGAATCTGAGAAGAGATATTTCGGATCCCTTTGAAGACTATAGGGCCAAAGGAAATATCCTCCGATAACAAAGAGAAAGAAGCTTTCTGAGAAACTTCTTTGTGTTCTGTGAAATTATCTCACAGAGTTACAGCTTTCCCCTCAAGAAGACTTTCGATAAGACAGTTCTTATGGAAATGGCCAAGTGATATTTGGAAGCCCATAGAGGGCTATGGTGAAAAAGGAAATATCCTCAGATGAAATCTGGAAAGAAGTTTTCTGAGAAACTGCTTAGTGTTCTGTTAATTCATCTCACAGAGTTACATCTGTATTTCGTGGATCTCTTTGCTAGCCTTATTTCTGTGGAATCTGAGAACAATTATATCGGATCCCTTTGAAGACTATAGGGCCAAAGGAAATATCCTCCGATAACAAAGAGAACGAAGCTTTCTGAGAAACTTCTTTGTGTTCTGTGAAATCATTTCACAGAGTTACAGCTTTCCCCACAAGAAGCCTTTCGCTAAGACAGTTCTTGTGGAATTGGCATAGTGATATTTCGAAGCCCATAGAGGGCTATGGTGAAAAAGGAAATATCCTCAGATGAAATCTGGAAAGAAGCTTTCTGAGAAACTGCTTAGTGTTCTGTTAATTCATCTCACAGAGTTACATCTGTATTTCGTGGATCTCTTTGCTGGCCTTATTTCTGTGGAATCTGAGAACAGATATTTCGGATCCCTTTGAAGACTATAGGGCCAAAGGAAATATGCTCCGATAACAAAGAGAAAGAAGCTTTCTGAGAAACTTCTTTGTGTTCTGTGAAATCATCTCACAGAGTTACAGCTTTCCCCACAAGAAGCCTTTCGCTAAGACAGTTCTTGTGGAATTGGCAAGGTGATATTTGGAAGCCCATAGAGGGCTATGGTGAAAAAGGAAATATCCTCAGATGAAATCTGGAAAGAAGCTTTCTGAGAAACTGCTTAGTGTTCTGTTAATTCATCTCACAGAGTTACATCTGTATTTCGTGGATCTCTTTGCTAGCCTTATTTCTGTGGAATCTGAGAACAGATATTTCGGATCCCTTTGAAGACTATAGGGCCAAAGGAAAAATCCTCCGATAACAAAGAGAAAGAATCTTTCTGAGAAACTTCTTTGTGTTCTGTGAAATCATCTCACGGAGTTACAGCTTTCCCCTCAAGAAGCCTTTCGCTAAGACAGTTCTTGTGGAATTGGCAAAGTGATATTTGGAAGCCCATAGAGGGCTATGGTGAAAAAGGAAATATCCTCAGATGAAATCTGGAAAGAAGCTTTCTGAGAAACTGCTTAGTGTTCTGTTAATTCATCTCACAGAGTTACATCTGTATTTCGTGGATCTCTTTGCTAGCTCTATTTCTGTGGAATCTGAGAACAGATATTTCGGATCCCTTTGAAGACTATAGGGCCAAAGGAAATATCCTCCGATAACAAAGAGAAAGAAGCTTTCTGAGAAACTTCTTTGTGTTCTGTGAAATCATCTCACAGAGTTACAGCTATCCCCTCAAGAAGCCTTTCGCTAAGACAGTTTTTGTGGAATTGGCAAAGTGATATTTGGAAGCCCATAGAGGGCTATGGTGAAAAAGGAAATATCCTCAGATGAAATCTGGAAAGAATCTTTCTGAGAAACTGCTTAGTGTTCTGTTCATTGATCTCACAGAGTTACATCTGTATTTCGTGGATCTCTTTGCTAGCCTTATTTCTGTGGAATCTGAAAACAGATATTTCGGATCCCTTTGAAGACTATAGTGCCAAAGGAAATATCCTTCGATAACAAAGAGAAAGAAGCTTTCTGAGAAAATTCTTTGTGTTCTGTGAAATCATCTCACAGAGTTACAGCCTTTCCCTCAAGAAGCCTTTCGCTAAGACAGTTCCTGTGGAATTGGCAAAGTGACATTTGGAAGCCCATAGAGGGCTATGGTGAAAAAGGAAGTATCCTCAGATGAAACCTGGAAAGAAGCTTTCTGAGAAACAGCTTAGTGTTCTGTTAATTCATCTCACAGTGTTACATCTGTATTTCGTGGATCTCTCTGCTAGCCTTATTTCTGTGGAATCTGAGAACAGATATTTCGGATCCCTTTGAAGACTATAGGGCCAAAGGAAATATCCTCCGATAACAAAGAGAAAGAAGCTTTCTGAGAAACTTCTTTGTGTTCTGTGAAATCATCTCACAGAGTTACAGCTTTCCCCTCAAGGTGCCTTGGCTAAGAGAGTTCTTCTGGAATTGACAAAGTGATATTTGGAAGCCCATAGAGGGCTATGTTGAAAAAGGAAATATCCTCAGATGAAATCTGGAAAGAAGCTTTCTGAGAAACTGCTTAGTGTTCTGTTAATTCATCTCACAGAGTTACATCTGTTTTTCGTGGATCTCTTTGCTAGCCTTATTTCTGTGGAATCTGAGAACAGATATTTCGGATCCCTTTGAAGACTATAGGGCCAAAGTAAAATATTCTCTGATAACAAAGAGAAAGAAGCTTTCTGAGAAACTTCTTTGTGTTCTGTGAAATCATCTCACAGAGTTACAGCATTCCCCTCAAGAAGCCTTTCGCTATGACAGTTCTTGTGGAAATGGCAAAGTGATATTTGGAAGACCATAGAAGGCTATGGTGAAAAAGGAAATATCCTCAGATGAAATCTGGAAAGAAGCTCTCTGAGAAACTGCTTAGTGTTCTGTTAATTCATCTCACAGAGTTACATCTGTATTTCGTGGATCTCTTTGCTAGCCTTATTTCTGTGGAATCTGAGAACAGATATTTCGGATCCCTTTGAAGACTATAGGGCCAAGGGAAATATCCTCCGATACCAAAGAGAAAGAAGTTTTCTGAGAAACTTCTTTGTGTTCTGTGAAATCATCTCACAGAGTTACAGCTTTCCCCTCAAGAAGTCTTTCGCTAAGACAGTTCTTGTGGAATTGGCAAAGTGATATTTGGAAGCCCATCGAGGGCTATGGTGAAAAAGGAAATATCCTCAGATGAAATCTGGAAAGAAGCTTTCTGAGAAACCGCTTAGTGTTCTGTTAATTCATCTCACAGAGTTACATCTGTATTTCGTGGATCTCTTTGCTAGCCTTATTTCTGTGGAATCTGAGAACAGATATTTCGGATCCCTTTGAAGAGTATAAGGCCAAAGGAAATATCCTCCGATAACAAAGAGAAAGAAGCTTTCTGAGAAACTACTTTGTGTTCTGTGAAATCATCTCACAGAGTTACAGCTCTCCCCTCAAGAAGCCTTTCGCTAAGACAGTTCTTGTGGAATAGGCAAAGTGACATTTGGAAGCCCATAGAGGGCTATGGTGAAAAAGGAAATATCCTCAGATGAAATCTGGAAAGAAGCTTTCTGAGAAACTGCTTAGTGTTCTGTTAATTCATCTAACAGAGTTACATCTGTATTTCGTGGATCTCTTTGCTAGCCTTATTTCTGTGGAATCTGAGAACATATATTCCGGAACCCTTTGAAGACTATAGGGCCAAAGGAAATATCCTCCGATAACAAAGAGAAAGAAGCTTTCTGAGAAACTTCTTTGTGTTCTGTGAAATCATCTCACAGAGTTACAGCTTACCCCTCAAGAAGCCTTTCGCTAAGACAGTTCTTGTGGAATTGGCAAAGTGACATTTGGAAGCCCATAGAGGGCTATGTTGAAAAAGGAAATATCCTCAGATGAAATCTGGAAAGAAGCTTTCTGAGAAACTGCTTAGTGTTCTGTTAATTCATCTCACAGAGTTACATCTGTATTTCGTGGATCTCTTTGCTAGCCTTATTTCTCTGGAATCTGAGAACAGATATTTCGGATCCCTTTGAAGACTATAAGGCCAAAGGAAATATCCTCCGATCACAAAGAGAAAGAAGTTTTCTGAGAAACTTCTTTGCGTTCTGTGAAATCATCTCACAGTGTTACAGCTGTCCCCTCAAGAAGCCTTTCGCTAAGACAGTTCTTGTGGAATTGGCAAAGTGATATTTGGAAGCCCCTATAGGGCTATGCTGAAAAAGGAAATATCCTCAGATGAAATCTGGAAAGAAGCTTTCTGAGAAACCGGTTAGTGTTCTGTTAATTCATCTCACAGAGTTACATCTGTATTTCGTTGATCTCTTTGCTAGCCTTATTTCTGTGGAATCTGAGAACAGATATTTCGGATCCCTTTGAAGACTATAGGGCCAAAGGAAATATCCTCCGATAACAAAGAGAAAGAAGCTTTCTGAGAAACTTCTTTGTGTTCTGTGAAATCATCTCACAGAGTTACAGCTTTCCCCTCAAGAAGCCTTTCGCTAAGACAGTTCTTGTGGAATTGGCAAAGTGACATTTGGAAGCCCATAGAGGGCTATGTTGAAAAAGGAAATATCCTCAGATGAAATCTGGAAAGAAGCTTTCTGAGAAACTGCTTAGTGTTCTGTTAATTCATCTCACAGAGTTACATCTGTATTTCGTGGATCTCTTTGCTAGCCTTATTTCTGTGGAATCTGAGAACAGATATTCCGGATCCCTTTGAAAACTATAAGGCCAAAGGAAATATCCTCCGATCACAAAGAGAAAGAAGCTTTCTGAGAAACTTCTTTGTGTTCTGTGAAATCATCTCACAGAGTTACAGCTTTCCCCTCAAGAAGCCTTTCGCTAAGACAGTTCTTGTGGAATTGGCAAAGTGATATTTGGAAGCCCATAGAGGTCAATGGTGAAAAAGGAAATATCCTCAGATGAAATCTGGAAAGAAGCTTTCTGAGAAACTGCTTAGTGTTCTGTTAATTCATCTCACAGAGTTACATCTGTATTTCGTGGATCTCTTTGCTAGCCTTATTTCTGTGGAATCTGAGAACAGATAGTTCGGATCCCTTTGAAGACTATAGGGCCAAAGGAAATATCCTCCGATAACAAAGAGAAAGAAGCTTTCTGAGAAACTTCTTTGTGTTCTGTGAAATCATCTCACAGAGTTACAGCTTTCCCCTCAAGAAGCCTTTCGCTAAGACAGTTCTTGTGGAATTGGCAAAGTGACATTTGGAAGCCCATAGAGGGCTATGTTGAAAAAGGAAATATCCTCAGATGAAATCTGGAAAGAAGCTTTCTGAGAAACTGCTTAGTGTTCTGTTAATTCATCTCACAGAGTTACATCTGTATTTCGTGGATCTCTTTGCTAGCCTTATTTCTGTGGAATCTGAGAACAGATAGTTCGGATCCCTTTGAAGACTATAGGGCCAAAGGAAATATCCTCCGATAACAAAGAGAAAGAAGTTTTCTGAGAAACTTCTTTGTGTTCTGTGAAATCATCTCACAGAGTTACAGCTTTCCCCTCAAGAAGCCTTTCGCTAAGACATTCTTGTGAAATTGGCAAAGTGATATTTGGAAGCCCATAGAGGGCTATGGTGAAA
Source organism: Macaca nemestrina (assembly GCF_043159975.1). Lineage (NCBI taxonomy): Eukaryota > Metazoa > Chordata > Mammalia > Primates > Cercopithecidae > Macaca > Macaca nemestrina. Next base: position 112,152,493 of record NC_092127.1, on the reverse strand, counting down.
AAGGAAATATCCTCAGATGAAATCTGGAAAGAAGCTTTCTGAGAAACCGCGTAGTGTTCTGTTAATTCATCTCACAGAGTTACATCTGTATTTCGTGGATCTCTTTGCTAGCCTTATTTCTGTGGAATCTGAGAACAGATATTTCGGATCCCTTTGAAAACTATAAGGCCAAAGGAAATATCCTCCGATCACAAAGAGAAAGAAGCTTTCTGAGAAACTTCTTTGTGTTCTGTGAAATCATCTCACAGAGTTACAGCTTTCCCCTTAAGAAGCCTTTCGCTAAGACAGTTCTTGTGGAATTGGCAAAGTGATATTTGGAAGCCCATAGAGGGCTATGGTGAAAAAGGAAATATCCCCAGATGAAATCTGGAATGAAGCTTTCTGAGAAACTGCTTAGTGTTCTGTTAATTCATCTCACAGAGTTACATCTGTATTTCGTGGATCTCTTTGCTAGCCTTATTTCTGTGGAATCTGAGAACAGATATTTCGGATCCCTTTGAAGACTATAGGGCCAAAGGAAATATCCTCCGATAACAAAGAGAAAGAAGTTTTCTGAGAAACTTCTTTGTGTTCTGTGAAATCATCTCACAGAGTTACAGCTTTCCCCTCAAGAAGCCTTTCGCTAAGACAGTTCTTGTGAAATTGGCAAAGTGATATTTGGAAGCCCATAGAGGGCTATGGTGAAAAAGGAAATATCCTCAGATGAAATCTGGAAAGAAGCTTTCTGAGAAACCGCGTAGTGTTCTGTTAATTCATCTCACAGAGTTACATCTGTATTTCGTGGTTCTCTTTGCTAGCCTTATTTCTGTGGAATCTGAGAACAGATATTTCGGATCCCTTTCAAAACTATAAGGCCAAAGGAAATATCCTCCGATCACAAAGAGAAAGAAGCTTTCTGAGAAACTTCTTTGTGTTCTGTGAAATCATCTCACAGAGTTACAGCTTTCCCCTCAAGAAGCCTTTCGCTAAGACAGTTCTTGTGGAATTGGCAAAGTGATATTTGGAAGCCCATAGAGGGCTATGGTGAAAAAGGAAATATCCTCAGATGAAATCTGGAAAGAAGTTTTCTGAGAAACTGCTTAGTGTTCTGTTAATTCATCTCACAGAGTTACAACTGTATTTCGTGGATCTCTTTGCTAGCCTTATTCCTGTGGAATCTGAGAACAGATATTCCGGATCCCTTTGAAGACTACAGGGCCAAAGGAAATATCCTCTGATTACAAAGAGAAAGAAGCTTTCTGAGAAACTTCTTTGTGTTCTGTGAAATCATCTCACAGAGTTACAGCTTTACCCTCAAGAAGCCTTTCGCTAAGACAGTTCTAGTGGAATTGGCAAAGTGACCTTTGGAAGCCCATAGAGGGCTATGGTGAAAAAGGAAATATCCTCAGATGAAATCTGGAAAGAAGCTTTCTCAGAAACTGCTTAGTGTTCTGTTAATTCATCTCACAGAGTTACATCTGTATTTCGTGTATCTCTTTGCTAGCCTTATTTCTGTGGAATCTGAGAACAGATATTTCGGATCCCTTTGAAAACTATAAGGCCAAAGGAAATATCCTCCGATCACAAAGAGAAAGAAGCTTTCTGAGAAACTTCTTTGTGTTCTGTGAAATCATCTCTCAGAGTTACAGCTTTCCCCTCAAGAAGCCTTTCACTAAGACAGTTCTTGTGGAATTGGCAAAGTGATATTTGGAAGCCCATAGAGGGCAATGGTGAAAAAGGAAATATCCTCAGATGAAATCTGGAAAGAAGCTTTCTGAGAAACTGCTTAGTGTTCTGTTAATTCATCTCACAGAGTTACATCTGTATTTCGTGGATCTCTTTGCTAGCCTTATTTCTGTGGAATCTGAGAACAGATATTTCGGATCCCTTTGAAGACTATAGGGCCAAAGGAAATATCCTCCGATAACAAAGAGAAAGAAGCTTTCTGAGAAACTTCTTTGTGTTCTGTGAAATCATCTCACAGAGTTACAGCTTTCCCCTCAAGAAGCCTTTCGCTAAGACAGTTCTTGTGGAATTGGCAAAGTGACCTTTGGAAGCCCATAGAGGGCTATGGTGAAAAAGGAAATATCCTCAGATGAAATCTGGAAAGAAGCTTTCTGAGAAACTGCTTAGTGTTCTGTTAATTCATCTCACAGAGTTACATCTGTATTTCGTGGATCTCTTTGCTAGCCTTATTTCTGTGGAATCTGAGAACAGATATTCCGGATCCCTTTGAAAATTATAAGGCCAAAGGAAATATCCTCCGATCACAAAGAGAAAGAAGCTTTCTGAGAAACTTCTTTGTGTTCTGTGAAATCATCTCACAGAGTTACAGCTTTCCCCTCAAGAAGCCTTTCGCTAAGACAGATCTTGTGGAATTGGCAAAGTGATATTTGGAACCCCTAGAGGTCAAATGTGAAAAAGGAAATATCCTCAGATGAAATCTGGAAAGAAGCTTTCAGAGAAACTGCTTAGTGTTCTGTTAATTCATCTCACAGGGTTACATCTGTATTTCGTGGATCTCTTTGCTAGCCTTATTTCTGTGGAATCTGAGAACAGATATTTCGGATCCCTTTGAAGACTATAGGGCCAAAGGAAATATCCTCCGATAACAAAGAGAAAGAAGCTTTCTGAGAAACTTCTTTGTGTTCTGTGAAATCATCTCACAGAGTTACAGCTTTCCCCTCAAGAAGCCTTTCGCTAGGACAGTTCTTGTGAAATTGGCAAAGTGATATTTGGAAGCCCATAGAGGGCTATGGTGAAAAAGGAAATATCCTCAGATGAAATCTGGAAAGAAGCTTTCTGAGAAACCCCGTAGTGTTCTGTTAATTCATCTCACAGAGTTACATCTGTATTTCGTGGATCTCTTTGCTAGCCTTATTTCTGTGGAATCTGAGAACAGATATTTCGGATCCCTTTGAATACTATAGGGCCAAAGGAAATAGCCTCCGATCACAAAGAGAAAGAAGCTTTCTGAGAAACTTCTTTGTGTTCTGTGAAATCATCTCACAGAGTTACAGCTTTCCCCTCAAGAAGCCTTTCGCTAAGACAGTTCTTGTGGAATTGGCAAAGTGACATTTGGAAGCCCATAGAGGGCTATGTTGAAAAAGGAAATATCCTCAGGTGAAATCTGGAAAGAAGCTTTCTGAGAAACTGCTTAGTGTTCTGTTAATTCATCTCAAAGAGTTACATCTGTATTTCGTGGATCTCTTTGCTAGCCTTATTTCTGTGGAATCTGAGAACAGATATTTCGGATCCCTTTGAAAACTATAAGGTCAAAGGAAATATCCTCCGATCACAAAGAGAAAGAAGCTTTCTGAGAAACTTCTTTGTGTTCTGTGAAATCATCTCACAGAGTTACAGCTTTCCCCTCAAGAAGCCTTTCGCTAAGACAGTTCTTGTGGAATTGGCAAAGTGATATTTGGAAGCCCATAGAGGGCAATGGTGAAAAAGGAAATATCCTCAGATGATATCTGGAAAGAAGCTTTCTGAGAAACTGCTTAGTGTTCTGTTAATTCATCTCACAGAGTTACATCTGTATTTCGTGGATCTCTTTGCTAGCCTTATTTCTGTGGAATCTGAGAACAGATAGTTCGGATCCCTTTGAAGACTATAGGGCCAAAGGAAATATCCTCCGATAACAAAGAGAAAGAAGTTTTCTGAGAAACTTCTTTGTGTTCTGTGAAATCATCTCACAGAGTTACAGCTTTCCCCTCAAGAAGCCTTTCGCTAAGACAGTTCTTGTGAAATTGGCAAAGTGATATTTGGAAGCCCATAGAGGGCTATGGTGAAAAAGGAAATATCCTCAGATGAAATCTGGAAAGAAGCTTTCTGAGAAACCGCGTAGTGTTCTGTTAATTCATCTCACAGAGTTACATCTGTATTTCGTGGATCTCTTTGCTAGCCTTATTTCTGTGGAATCTGAGAACAGATATTTCGGATCCCTTCGAAAACTATAAGGCCAAAGGAAATATCCTCCGATCACAAAGAGAAAGAAGCTTTCTGAGAAACTTCTTTGTGTTCTGTGAAATCATCTCACAGAGTTACAGCTTTCCCCTCAAGAAGCCTTTCGCTAAGACAGTTCTTGTGGAATTGGCAAAGTGATATTTGGAAGCCCATAGAGGGCAATGGTGAAAAAGGAAATATCCTCAGATGAAATCTGGAAAGAAGCTTTCTGAGAAACTGCTTAGTGTTCTGTTAATTCATCTCACAGAGTTACATCTGTATTTCGTGGATCTCTTTGCTAGCCTTATTTCTGTGGAATCTGAGAACAGATATTCCGGATCCCTTTGAAAACTATAAGGCCAAAGGAAATATCCTCCTATCACAAAGAGAAAGAAGCTTTCTGAGAAACTTCTTTGTGTTCTGTGAAATCATCTCACAGAGTTACAGCTTTCCCCTCAAGAAGCCTTTCGCTAAGACAGTTCTTGTGGAATTGGCAAAGTGATATTTGGAAGCCCATAGAGGTCAATGGTGAAAAAGGAAATATCCTCAGATGAAATCTGGAAAGAAGCTTTCTGTGAAACTCCTTAGTGTTCTGTTAATTCATCTCACAGAGTTACATCTGTATTTCGTGTATCTCTTTGCTAGCCTTATTTCTGTGGAATCTGAGAACAGATATTTCGGATCCCTTTAAAGACTATAGGGCCAAAGGAAATATCCTCCGATAACAAACAGAAAGAAGCTTTCTGAGAAACTTCTTTGTGTTCTGTGAAATCATCTCACAGAGTTACAGCTTTCCCCTCAAGAAGCCTTTCGCTAAGACAGTTCTTGTGGAATTGGCAAAGTGACATTTGGAAGCCCATAGAGGGCTATGTTGAAAAAGGAAATATCCTCAGATGAAATCTGGAAAGAAGCTTTCTGAGAAACTGCTTAGTGTTCTGTTAATTCATCTCACAGAGTTACATCTGTATTTCGTGGATCTCTTTGCTAGCCTTATTTCTGTGGAATCTGAGAACAGATAGTTCGGATCCCTTTGAAGACTATAGGGCCAAAGGAAATATCCTCCGATAACAAAGAGAAAGAAGTTTTCTGAGAAACTTCTTTGTGTTCTGTGAAATCATCTCACAGAGTTACAGCTTTCCCCTCAAGAAGCCTTTCGCTAAGACAGTTCTTGTGAAATTGGCAAAGTGATATTTGGAAGCCCATAGAGGGCTATGGTGAAAAAGGAAATATCCTCAGATCAAAACTGGAAAGAAGCTTTCTGAGAAACCGCGTAATGTTCTGTTAATTCATCTCACAGAGTTACATCTGTATTTCGTGGATCTCTTTGCTAGCCTTATTTCTGTGGAATCTGAGAACAGATATTTCGGATCCCTTTGAAAACTATAAGGCCAAAGGAAATATCCTCCGTTCACAAAGAGAAAGAAGCTTTCTGAGAAACTTCTTTGTGTTCTGTGAAATCATCTCACAGAGTTACAGCTTTCCCCTTAAGAAGCCTTTCGCTAAGACAGTTCTTGTGGAATTGGCAAAGTGATATTTGGAAGCCCATAGAGGGCTATGGTGAAAAAGGAAATATCCCCAGATGAAATCTGGAATGAAGCTTTCTGAGAAACTGCTTAGTGTTCTGTTAATTCATCTCACAGAGTTACATCTGTATTTCGTGGATCTCTTTGCTAGCCTTATTTCTGTGGAATCTGAGAACAGATATTTCGGATCCCTTTGAAGACTATAGGGCCAAAGGAAATATCCTCCGATAACAAAGAGAAAGAAGTTTTCTGAGAAACTTCTTTGTGTTCTGTGAAATCATCTCACAGAGTTACAGCTTTCCCCTCAAGAAGCCTTTCGCTAAGACAGTTCTTGTGAAATTGGCAAAGTGATATTTGGAAGCCCATAGAGGGCTATGGTGAAAAAGGAAATATCCTCAGATGAAATCTGGAAAGAAGCTTTCTGAGAAACCGCGTAGTGTTCTGTTAATTCATCTCACAGAGTTACATCTGTATTTCGTGGTTCTCTTTGCTAGCCTTATTTCTGTGGAATCTGAGAACAGATATTTCGGATCCCTTTGAAAACTATAAGGCCAAAGGAAATATCCTCCGATCACAAAGAGAAAGAAGCTTTCTGAGAAACTTCTTTGTGTTCTGTGAAATCATCTCACAGAGTTACAGCTTTCCCCTCAAGAAGCCTTTCGCTAAGACAGTTCTTGTGGAATTGGCAAAGTGATATTTGGAAGCCCATAGAGGGCTATGGTGAAAAAGGAAATATCCTCAGATGAAATCTGGAAAGAAGTTTTCTGAGAAACTGCTTAGTGTTCTGTTAATTCATCTCACAGAGTTACAACTGTATTTCGTGGATCTCTTTGCTAGCCTTATTCCTGTGGAATCTGAGAACAGATATTCCGGATCCCTTTGAAGACTACAGGGCCAAAGAAAATATCCTCCGATTACAAAGAGAAAGAAGCTTTCTGAGAAACTTCTTTGTGTTCTGTGAAATCATCTCACAGAGTTACAGCTTTACCCTCAAAAGCCTTTCGCTAAGACAGTTCTAGTGGAATTGGCAAAGTGACCTTTGGAAGCCCATAGAGGGCTATGGTGAAAAAGGAAATATCCTCAGATGAAATCTGGAAAGAAGCTTTCTCAGAAACTGCTTAGTGTTCTGTTAATTCATCTCACAGAGTTACATCTGTATTTCGTGGATCTCTTTGCTAGCCTTATTTCTGTGGAATCTGAGAACAGATATTTCGGATCCCTTTGAAGACTATAGGGCCAAAGGAAATAGCCTCCGATCACAAAGAGAAAGAAGCTTTCTGAGAAACTTCTTTGTGTTCTGTGAAATCATCTCACAGAGTTACAGCTTTCCCCTCAAGAAGCCTTTCGCTAAGACAGTTCTTGTGGAATTGGCAAAGTGACCTTTGGAAGCCCATAGAGGGCTATGGTGAAAAAGGAAATATCCTCAGATGAAATCTGGAAAGAAGCTTTCTGAGAAACTGCTTAGTGTTCTGTTAATTCATCTCACAGAGTTACATCTGTATTTCGTGGATCTCTTTGCTAGCCTTATTTCTGTGGAATCTGAGAACAGATATTCCGGATCCCTTTGAAAATTATAAGGCCAAAGGAAATATCCTCCGATCACAAAGAGAAAGAAGCTTTCTGAGAAACTTCTTTGTGTTCTGTGAAATCATCTCACAGAGTTACAGCTTTCCCCTCAAGAAGCCTTTCGCTAAGACAGATCTTGTGGAATTGGCAAAGTGATATTTGGAACCCCTAGAGGTCAATGGTGAAAAAGGAAATATCCTCAGATGAAATCTGGAAAGAAGCTTTCTGAGAAACTGCTTAGTGTTCTGTTAATTCATCTCACAGGGTTACATCTGTATTTCGTGGATCTCTTTGCTAGCCTTATTTCTGTGGAATCTGAGAACAGATATTTCGGATCCCTTTTAAGACTATAGGGCCAAAGGAAATATCCTCCGATAACAAAGAGAAAGAAGCTTTCTGAGAAACTTCTTTGTGTTCTGTGAAATCATCTCACAGAGTTACAGCTTTCCCCTCAAGAAGCCTTTCGCTAGGACAGTTCTTGTGAAATTGGCAAAGTGATATTTGGAAGCCCATAGAGGGCTATGGTGAAAAAGGAAATATCCTCAGATGAAATCTGGAAAGAAGCTTTCTGAGAAACCCCGTAGTGTTCTGTTAATTCATCTCACAGAGTTACATCTGTATTTCGTGGATCTCTTTGCTAGCCTTATTTCTGTGGAATCTGAGAACAGATATTTCGGATCCCTTTGAATACTATAGGGCCAAAGGAAATAGCCTCCGATCACAAAGAGAAAGAAGCTTTCTGAGAAACTTCTTTGTGTTCTGTGAAATCATCTCACAGAGTTACAGCTTTCCCCTCAAGAAGCCTTTCGCTAAGACAGTTCTTGTGGAATTGGCAAAGTGACATTTGGAAGCCCATAGAGGGCTATGTTGAAAAAGGAAATATCCTCAGGTGAAATCTGGAAAGAAGCTTTCTGAGAAACTGCTTAGTGTTCTGTTAATTCATCTCACAGAGTTACATCTGTATTTCGTGGATCTCTTTGCTAGCCTTATTTCTGTGGAATCTGAGAACAGATATTTCGGATCCCTTTGAAAACTATAAGGTCAAAGGAAATATCCTCCGATCACAAAGAGAAAGAAGCTTTCTGAGAAACTTCTTTGTGTTCTGTGAAATCATCTCACAGAGTTACAGCTTTCCCCTCAAGAAGCCTTTCGCTAAGACAGTTCTTGTGGAATTGGCAAAGTGATATTTGGAAGCCCATAGAGGGCAATGGTGAAAAAGGAAATATCCTCAGATGATATCTGGAAAGAAGCTTTCTGAGAAACTGCTTAGTGTTCTGTTAATTCATCTCACAGAGTTACATCTGTATTTCGTGGATCTCTTTGCTAGCCTTATTTCTGTGGAATCTGAGAACAGATATTTCGGATCCCTTTGAAGACTATAGGGCCAAAGGAAATATCCTCCGATAACAAAGAGAAAGAAGCTTTCTGAGAAACTTCTTTGTGTTCTGTGAAATAATCTCACAGAGTTACAGCTTTCCCCTCAATAAGCCTTTCGCTAAGACAGTTCTTGTAGAATTGGAAAAGTGACATTTGGAAGCCCATAGAGGGCTATGTTGAAAAAGGAAATATCCTCAGATGAAATCTGGAAAGAAGCTTTCTGAGAAACTGCTTAGTGTTCTGTTAATTCATCTCACAGAGTTACAACTGTATTTCATGGATCTCTTTGCTAGCCTTATTCCTGTGGAATCTGAGAACAGATATTCCGGATCCCTTTGAAGACTACAGGGCCAATGGAAATATCCTCCGATTACAAAGAGAAAGAAGCTTTCTGAGAAACTTCTTTGTGTTCTGTGAAATCATCTCACAGAGTTACAGCTTTCCCCTCAAGAAGCCTTTCGCTAAGACAGTTCTTGTGGAATTGGCAAAGTGACATTTGGAAGCCCATAGAGGGCTATGTTGAAAAAGGAAATATCCTCAGATGAAATCTGGAAAGAAGCTTTCTGAGAAACTGCTTAGTGTTCTGTTAATTCATCTCACAGAGTTACATCTGTATTTCGTGGATCTCTTTGCTAGCCTTATTTCTGTGGAATCTGAGAACAGATAGTTCGGATCCCTTTGAAGACTATAGGGCCAAAGGAAATATCCTCCGATAACAAAGAGAAAGAAGTTTTCTGAGAAACTTCTTTGTGTTCTGTGAAATCATCTCACAGAGTTACAGCTTTCCCCTCAAGAAGCCTTTCGCTAAGACAGTTCTTGTGAAATTGGCAAAGTGATATTTGGAAGCCCATAGAGGGCTATGGTGAAAAAGGAAATATCCTCAGATGAAATCTGGAAAGAAGCTTTCTGAGAAACCGCGTAGTGTTCTGTTAATTCATCTCAGAGAGTTACATCTGTATTTCGTGGATCTCTTTGCTAGCCTTATTTCTGTGGAATCTGAGAACAGATATTTCGGATCCCTTTGAAAACTATAAGGCCAAAGGAAATATCCTCCGATCACAAAGAGAAAGAAGCTTTCTGAGAAACTTCTTTGTGTTCTGTGAAATCATCTCACAGAGTTACAGCTTTCCCCTCAAGAAGCCTTTCGCTAAGACAGTTCTTGTGGAATTGGCAAAGTGATATTTGGAAGCCCATAGAGGGCAATGGTGAAAAAGGAAATATCCTCAGATGAAATCTGGAAAGAAGCTTTCTGAGAAACTGCTTAGTGTTCTGTTAATTCATCTCACAGAGTTACATCTGTATTTCGTGGATCTCTTTGCTAGCCTTATTTCTGTGGAATCTGAGAACAGATATTCCGGATCCCTTTGAAAACTATAAGGCCAAAGGAAATATCCTCCTATCACAAAGAGAAAGAAGCTTTCTGAGAAACTTCTTTGTGTTCTGTGAAATCATCTCACAGAGTTACAGCTTTCCCCTCAAGAAGCCTTTCGCTAAGACAGTTCTTGTGGAATTGGCAAAGTGATATTTGGAAGCCCATAGAGGTCAATGGTGAAAAAGGAAATATCCTCAGATGAAATCTGGAAAGAAGCTTTCTGAGAAACTCCTTAGTGTTCTGTTAATTCATCTCACAGAGTTACATCTGTATTTCGTGTATCTCTTTGCTAGCCTTATTTCTGTGGAATCTGAGAACAGATATTTCGGATCCCTTTAAAGACTATAGGGCCAAAGGAAATATCCTCCGATAACAAAGAGAAAGAAGCTTTCTGAGAAACTTCTTTGTGTTCTGTGAAATCATCTCACAGAGTTACAGCTTTCCCCTCAAGAAGCCTTTCGCTAAGACAGTTCTTGTGGAATTGGCAAAGTGACATTTGGAAGCCCATAGAGGGCTATGTTGAAAAAGGAAATATCCTCAGATGAAATCTGGAAAGAAGCTTTCTGAGAAACTGCTTAGTGTTCTGTTAATTCATCTCACAGAGTTACATCTGTATTTCGTGGATCTCTTTGCTAGCCTTATTTCTGTGGAATCTGAGAACAGATAGTTCGGATCCCTTTGAAGACTATAGGGCCAAAGGAAATATCCTCCGATAACAAAGAGAAAGAAGTTTTCGGGGAAACTTCTTTGTGTTCTGTGAAATCATCTCACAGAGTTACAGCTTTCCCCTCAAGAAGCCTTTCGCTAAGACAGTTCTTGTGAAATTGGCAAAGTGATATTTGGAAGCCCATAGAGGGCTATGGTGAAAAAGGAAATATCCTCAGATGAAAACTGGAAAGAAGCTTTCTGAGAAACCGCGTAATGTTCTGTTAATTCATCTCACAGAGTTACATCTGTATTTCGTGGATCTCTTTGCTAGCCTTATTTCTGTGGAATCTGAAAACAGATATTTCGGATCCCTTTGAAAACTATAAGGCCAAAGGAAATATCCTCCGATCACAAAGAGAAAGAAGCTTTCTGAGAAACTTCTTTGTGTTCTGTGAAATCATCTCACAGAGTTACAGCTTTCCCCTTAAGAAGCCTTTCGCTAAGACAGTTCTTGTGGAATTGGCAAAGTGATATTTCGAAGCCCATAGAGGGCTATGGTGAAAAAGGAAATATCCCCAGATGAAATCTGGAATGAAGCTTTCTGAGAAACTGCTTAGTGTTCTGTTAATTCATCTCACAGAGTTACATCTGTATTTCGTGGATCTCTTTGCTAGCCTTATTTCTGTGGAATCTGAGAACAGATATTTCGGATCCCTTTGAAGACTATAGGGCCAAAGGAAATATCCTCCGATAACAAAGAGAAAGAAGCTTTCTGAGAAACTTCTTTGTGTTCTGTGAAATCATCTCACAGAGTTACAGCTTTCCCCTCAATAAGCCTTTCGCTAAGACAGTTCTTGTAGAAATGGAAAAGTGACATTTGGAAGCCCATAGAGGGCTATGTTGAAAAAGGAAATATCCTCAGATGAAATCTGGAAAGAAGCTTTCTGAGAAACTGCTTAGTGTTCTGTTAATTCATCTCACAGAGTTACAACTGTATTTCATGGATCTCTTTGCTAGCCTTATTCCTGTGGAATCTGAGAACAGATATTCCGGATCCCTTTGAAGACTACAGGGCCAAAGGAAATATCCTCCGATAACAAAGAGAAAGAAGCTTTCTGAGAAACTTCTTTGTGTTCTGTGAAATCATCTCACAGAGTTACAGCTTTCCCCTCAAGAAGCCTTTCGCTAAGACAGTTCTTGTGGAATTGGCAAAGTGACATTTGGAAGCCCATAGAGGGCTATGGTGAAAAAGGAAATATCCTCAGATGAAATCTGGAAAGAAGGTTACTGAGAAACTGCTTAGTGTTCTGTTAATTCATCTCACAGAGTTACATCTGTATTTCGTGGATCTCTTTGCTAGCCTTATTTCTGTGGAATCTGAGAACAGATAGTTCGGATCCCTTTGAAGACTATAGGGCCAAAGGAAATATCCTCCGATAACAAAGAGAAAGAAGTTTTCTGAGAAACTTCTTTGTGTTCTGTGAAATCATCTCACAGAGTTACAGCTTTCCCCTCAAGAAGCCTTTCGCTAAGACAGTTCTTGTGAAATTGGCAAAGTGATATTTGGAAGCCCATAGAGGGCTATGGTGAAAAAGGAAATATCCTCAGATGAAATCTGGAAAGAAGCTTTCTGAGAAACCGCGTAGTGTTCTGTTAATTCATCTCACAGAGTTACATCTGTATTTCGTGGATCTCTTTGCTAGCCTTATTTCTGTGGAATCTGAGAACAGATATTTCGGATCCCTTTGAAAACTATAAGGCCAAAGGAAATATCCTCCGATCACAAAGAGAAAGAAGCTTTCTGAGAAACTTCTTTGTGTTCTGTGAAATCATCTCACAGAGTTACAGCTTTCCCCTCAAGAAGCCTTTCGCTAACACAGTTCTTGTGGAATTGGCAAAGTGATATTTGGAAGCCCATAGAGGGCAATGGTGAAAAAGGAAATATCCTCAGATGAAATCTGGAAAGAAGCTTTCTGAGAAACTGCTTAGTGTTCTGTTAATTCATCTCACAGAGTTACATCTGTATTTCGTGGATCTCTTTGCTAGCCTTATTCCTGTGGAATCTGAGAACAGATATTTCGGATCCCTTTGAAGACTACAGGGCCAAAGGAAATATCCTCCGATAACAAAGAGAAAGAAGCTTTCTGAGAAACTTCTTTGTGTTCTGTGAAATCATCTCACAGAGTTACAGCGTTCCCCTCAAGAAGCCTTTCGCTAAGACAGTTCTTGTAGAATTGGCAAAGTGACATTTGGAAGCCTATAGAGGGCTATGTTGAAAAAGGAAATATCCTCAGATGAAATCTGGAAAGAAGCTTTCTGAGAAACTGCTTAGTGTTCTGTTAATTCATCTCACAGAGTTACAACTGTATTTCGTGGATCTCTTTGCTAGCCTTATTCCTGTGGAATCTGAGAACAGATATTCCGGATCCCTTTGAAGACTACAGGGCCAAAGGAAATATCCTCCGATTACAAAGAGAAAGAAGCTTTCTGAGAAACTTCTTTGTGTTCTGTGAAATCATCTCACAGAGTTACAGCTTTCCCCTCAAGAAGCCTTTCGCTAAGACAGTTCTAGTGGAATTGGCAAAGTGACCTTTGGAAGCCCATAGAGGGCTATGGTGAAAAAGGAAATATCCTCAGATGAAATCTGGAAAGAAGCTTTCTGAGAAACTGCTTAGTGTTCTGTTAATTCATCTCACAGAGTTACATCTGTATTTCGTGTATCACTTTGCTAGCCTTATTTCTGTGGAATCTGAGAACAGATATTTAGGATCCCTTTGAAAACTATAAGGCCAAAGGAAATATCCTCCGATAACAAAGAGAAAGAAGCTTTCTGAGAAACTTCTTTGTGTTCTGTGAAATCATCTCTCAGAGTTACAGCTTTCCCCTCAAGAAGCCTTTCGCTAAGACAGTTCTTGTGGAATTGGCAAAGTGATATTTGGAAGCCCATAGAGGGCAATGGTGAAAAAGGAAATATCCTCAGATGAAATCTGGAAAGAAGCTTTCTGAGAAACTGCTTAGTGTTCTGTTAATTCATCTCACAGAGTTACATCTGTATTTCGTGGATCTCTTTGCTAGCCTTATTTCTGTGGAATCTGAGAACAGATATTTCGGATCCCTTTGAAGACTATAGGGCCAAAGGAAATATCCTCCGATAACAAAGAGAAAGAAGCTTTCTGAGAAACTTCTTTGTGTTCTGTGAAATCATCTCACAGAGTTACAGCTTTCCCCTCAAGAAGCCTTTCGCTAAGACAGTTCTTGTGGAATTCGCAAAGTGACCTTTGGAAGCCCATAGAGGGCTATGGTGAAAAAGGAAATATCCTCAGATGAAATCTGGAAAGAAGCTTTCTGAGAAACCGCGTAGTGTTCTGTCAATTCATCTCACAGACTTACATCTGTATTTCGTGGATATCTTTGCTAGCCTTATTTCTGTGGAATCTGAGAACAGATATTTCGGATCCCTTTGAATACTATAGGGCCAAAGGAAATAGCCTCCGATCACAAAGAGAAAGAAGCTTTCTGAGAAACTTCTTTGTGTTCTGTGAAATCATCTCACAGAGTTACAGCTTTCCCCTCAAGAAGCCTTTCGCTAAGACAGTTCTTCTGGAATTGGCAAAGTGACATTTGGAAGCCCATAGAGGGCTATGTTGAAAAAGGAAATATCCTCAGGTGAAATCTGGAAAGAAGCTTTCTCAGAAACTGCTTAGTGTTCTGTTAATTCATCTCACAGAGTTACATCTGTATTTCGTGGATCTCTTTGCTAGCCTTATTTCTGTGGAATCTGAGAACAGATATTTCGGATCCCTTTGAGAACTATAAGGTCAAAGGAAATATCTTCCGATCACAAAGAGAAAGAAGCTTTCTGAGAAACTTCTTTGTGTTCTGTGAAATCATCTCACAGAGTTACAGCTTTCCCCTCAAGAAGCCTTTCGCTAAGACAGTTCTTGTGGAATTGGCAAAGTGATATTTGGAAGCCCATAGAGGTCAATGGTGAAAAAGGAAATATCCTCAGATGATATCTGGAAAGAAGCTTTCTGAGAAACTGCTTAGTGTTCTGTTAATTCATCTCACAGAGTTACATCTGTATTTCGTGGATCTCTTTGCTAGCCTTATTTCTGTGGAATCTGAGAACAGATATTTCGGATCCCTTTGAAGACTATAGGGCCAAAGGAAATATCCTCCGATAACAAAGAGAAAGAAGCTTTCTGAGAAACTGCTTTGTGTTCTGTGAAATCATCTCACAGAGTTACAGCTTTTCCCGCTGAAGCCTTTCGCTAAGACTGTTCTTGTGGAATTGGCAAAGTGACATTTGGAAGCCCATAGAGGGCTATGGTGAAAAAGGAAATATCCTCAGGTGAAATCTGGAAAGAAGCTTTCTGAGAAACTGCTTAGTGTTCTGTTAATTCATCTCACAGAGTTACATCTGTATTTCGTGGATCTCTTTGCTAGCCTTATTTCTGTGGAATCTGAGAACAGATATTTCGGATCCCTTTGAAAACTATAAGGTCAAAGGAAATATCCTCCGATCACAAAGAGAAAGAAGCTTTCTGAGAAACTTCTTTGTGTTCTGTGAAATCATCTCACAGAGTTACAGCTTTCCCCTCAAGAAGCCTTTCGCTAACACAGTTCTTGTGGAATTGGCAAAGTGATATTTGGAAGCCCATAGAGGGCAATGGTGAAAAAGGAAATATCCTCAGATGAAATCTGGAAAGAAGCTTTCTGAGAAACTGCTTAGTGTTCTGTTAATTCATCTCACAGAGTTACATCTGTATCTCGTGGATCTCTTTGCTAGCCTTTTTTCTGTGGAATCTGAGAACAGATATTTCGGATCCCTTTGAAGACTATAGGGCCAAAGGAAATATCCTCCGATAACAAAGAAAAAGAAGCTTTCTGAGAAACTTCTTTGTGTTCTGTGAAATCATCTCACAGAGTTACAGCTTTCCCCTCAAGAAGCCTTTCGCTAAGACAGTTCTTGTGGAATTGGCAAAGTGACCTTTGGAAGCCCATAGAGGGCTATGGTGAAAAAGGAAATATCCTCAGATGAAATCTGGAAAGAAGCTTTCTGAGAAACTGCTTAGTGTTCTGTTAATTCATCTCACAGAGTTACATCTGTAATTCGTGGATCTCTTTGCTAGCCTTATTTCTGTGGAATCTAAGAACAGATATTTCAGATCCCTTTGGAGACTATAGGGCCAAAGGAAATAGCCTCCGATCACAAAGAGAAAGAAGCTTTCTGAGAAACTTCTTTGTGTTCTGTGAAATCATCTCACAGAGTTACAGCTTTCCCCTCAAGAAGCCTTTCGCTAAGACAGTTCTTGTGGAATTGGCAAAGTGACATTTGGAAGTCTATAGAGGGCTATGTTGAAAAAGGAAATATCCTCAGGTGAAATCTGCAAAGAAGCTTTCTGAGAAACTGCTTAGTGTTCTGTTAATTCATCTCACAGAGTTACATCTGTATTTCGTGGATCTCTTTGCTAGCCTTATTTTTGTGGAATCTGAGAACAGATATTTCGGATCCCTTTGAAAACTATAAGGTCAAAGGAAATATCCTCCGATCACAAAGAGAAAGAAGCTTTTTGAGAAACTTCTTTGTGTTCTGTGAAATCATCTCACAGAGTTACAGCTTTCCCCTCAAGAAGCCTTTCGCTAACACAGTTCTTGTGGAATTGGCAAAGTGATATTTGGAAGCCCTTAGAGGACAATGGTGAAAAAGGAAATATCCTCAGATGATATCTGGAAAGAAGCTTTCTGAGAAACTGCTTAGTGTTCTGTTTATTCATCTCACAGAGTTACATCTGTATTTCGTGGATCTCTTTGCTAGCCTTATTTCTGTGGAATCTGAGAACAGATATTTCGGATCCCTTTGAAGACTATAGGGCCAAAGGAAATATCCTCCGATAACAAAGAGAAAGAAGCTTTCTGAGAAACTTCTTTGTGTTCTGTGAAATCATCTCACAGAGTTACAGCTTTCCCCTCAAGAAGCCTTTCGCTAAGACAGTTCTTGTGGAATTGGCAAAGTGACCTTTGGAAGCCCATAGAGGGCTATGGTGAAAAAGGAAATATCCTCAGATGAAATCTGGAAAGAAGCTTTCTGAGAAACTGCTTAGTGTTCTGTTAATTCATCTCACAGAGTTACATCTGTATTTCGTGGATCTCTTTGCTAGCCTTATTTCTGTGGAATCTGAGAACAGATATTTCGGATCCCTTTGAAAACTATAAGGTCAAAGGAAATATCCTCCGATCACAAAGAGAAAGAAGCTTTCTGAGAAACTTCTTTGTGTTCTGTGAAATCATCTCACAGAGTTACAGCTTTCCCCTCAAGAAGCCTTTCGCTAACACAGTTCTTGTGGAATTGGCAAAGTGATATTTGGAAGCCCATAGAGGGCAATGGGGAAAAAGGAAATATCCTCAGATGAAATCTGGAAAGAAGCTTTCTGAGAAACTGCTTAGTGTTCTGTTAATTCATCTCACAGAGTTACATCTGTATTTCGTGGATCTCTTTGCTAGCCTTATTTCTGTCGAATCTGAGAACAGATATTTCGGATCTCTTTGAAGACTATAGGGCCAAAGGAAATATCCTCCGATAACAAAGAGAAAGAAGCTTTCTGAGAAACTTCTTTGTGTTCTGTGAAATCATCTCACAGAGTTACAGCTTTCCCCTCAAGAAGCCTTTCGTTAAGACAGTTCTTGTGGAATTGGCAAAGTGACCTTTGGAAGCCCATAGAGGGCTATGGTGAAAAAGGAAATATCCTCAGATGAAATCTGGAAAGAAGCTTTCTGAGAAACTGCTTAGTGTTCTGTTAATTCATCTCACAGAGTTACATCTGTATTTCGTGGATCTCTTTGCTAGCCTTATTTCTGTGGAATCTGAGAACAGATATTTCGGATCCCTTTGATAACTATAAGGCCAAAAGAAATATCCTCCGATCACAAAGAGAAAGAAGCTTTCTGAGAAACTTCTTTGTGTTCTGTGAAATCATCTCACAGAGTTACAGCTTTCCCCTCAAGAAGCCTTTCGCTAAGACAGTTCTTGTGGAATTGGCAAAGTGATATTTGGAAGCCCGTAGAGGGCTATGGTGAAAAAGGAAATATCCTCAGATGAAATCTGGAAAGAAGCTTTCTGAGAAACTGCTTAGTGTTCTGTTAATTCATCTCACAGAGTTACATCTGAATTTCGTGGATCTCTTTGCTAGCCTTATATCTGTGGAATCTGAGAACAGATATTTCGGATCCCTTTGAAGACTATAGGGCCAAAGGAAATAGCCTCCGATCACAAAGAGAAAGAAGCTTTCTGAGAAACTTCTTTGTGTTCTGTGAAATCATCTCACAGAGTTACAGCTTTCCCCTCAAGAAGCCTTTCGCTAAGACAGTTCTTGTGGAATTGGCAAAGTGACATTTGGAAGCCCATAGAGGGCTATTGTGAAAAAGGAAATATCCTCAGGTGAAATCTGGAAAGAAGCTTTCTGAGAAACTGCTTAGTGTTCTGTTAATTCATCTCACAGAGTTACATCTGTATTTCGTGGATCTCTTTGCTAGCCTTATTTCTGTGGAATCTGAGAACAGATATTTCGGATCCCTTTGAAGACTATAGGGCCAAAGGAAATATCCTCCGATAACAAAGAGAAAGAAGCTTTCTGAGAAACTTCTTTGTGTTCTGTGAAATCATCTCACAGAGTTACAGCTTTCCCCTCAAGAAGCCTTTCGCTAAGACAGTTCTTGTGGAATTGGCAAAGTGACCTTTGGAAGCCCATAGAGGGCTATGGTGGAAAAGGAAATATCCTCAGATGAAATCTGGAAAGAAGCTTTCTCAGAAACTGCTTAGTGTTCTGTTAATTCATCTCACAGAGTTACATCTGTAATTCGTGGATCTCTTTGCTAGCCTTATTTCTGTGGAATCTGAGAACAGATATTTCGGATCCCTTTGAAAACTATAAGGCCAAAGGAAATATCCTCCGATCACAAAGAGAGAGAAGCTTTCTGAGAAACTTCTTTGTGTTCTGTGAAATCATCTCTCAGAGTTACAGCTTTCCCCTCAAGAAGCCTTTCGCTAAGACAGTTCTTGTGGAATTGGCAAAGTGATATTTGGAAGCCCATAGAGGGCAATGGTGAAAAAGGAAATATCCTCAGATGAAATCTGGAAAGAAGCTTTCTGAGAAACTGCTTAGTGTTCTGTTAATTCATCTCACAGAGTTACAACTGTATTTCGTGGATCTCTTTGCTAGCCTTATTCCTGTGGAATCTGAGAACAGATATTCCGGATCCCTTTGAAGACTACAAGGCCAAAGGAAATATCCTCCGATTACAAAGAGAAAGAAGCTTTCTGAGAAACTTCTTTGTGTTCTGTGAAATCATCTCACAGAGTTACAGCTTTCCCCTCAAGAAGCCTTACGCTAAGACAGTTCTTGTGGAATTGGCAAAGTGACCTTTGGAAGCCCATAGAGGGCTATGGTGGAAAAGGAAATATCCTCAGATGAAATCTGGAATGAAGCTTTCTCAGAAACTGCTTAGTGTTCTGTTAATTCATCTCACAGAGTTACATCTGTATTTCGTGCATCTCTTTGCTAGCCTTATTTCTGTGGTATCTGAGAACAGATATTTCGGATCCCTTTGAAAACTATAAGGCCAAAGGAAATATCCTCCGATCACAAAGACAAAGAAGCTTTCTGAGAAACTTCTTTGTGTTCTGTGAAATCATCTCTCAGAGTTACAGCTTTCCCCTCAAGAAGCCTTTCGCTAAGACAGTTCTTGTGGAATTGGCAAAGTGATATTTGGAAGCCCATAGAGGGCCATGGTGAAAAAGGAAATATCCTCAGATAAAATCTGGAAAGAAGCTTTCTGAGAAACTGCTTAGTGTTCTGTTAATTCATCTCACAGAGTTACATCTGTATTTCGTGGATGTCTTTGCTAGCCTTATTTCTGTGGAATCTGAGAACAGATATTTCGGATCCCTTTGAAAACTATAAGGCCAAAGGAAATATCCTCCGATCACAAAGAGAAAGAAGCTTTCTGAGAAACTTCTTTGTGTTCTGTGAAATCATCTCTCAGAGTTACAGCTTTCCCCTCAAGAAGCCTTTCGCTAAGACAGTTCTTGTGGAATTGGCAAAGTGATATTTGGAAGCCCTTAGAGGGCAATGGTGAAAAAGGAAATATCCTTAGATGAAATCTGGAAAGAAGCTTTCTGAGAAACTGCTTAGTGTTCTGTTAATTCATCTCACAGAGTTACATCTGTATTTCGTGGATCTCTTTGCTAGCCTTATTTCTGTGGAATCTGAGAACAGATATTTCGGATCCCTTTGAAGACTATAGGGCCAAAGGAAATATCCTCCGATAACAAAGAGAAAGAAACTTTCTGAGAAACTTCTTTGTGTTCTGTGAAATCATCTCACAGAGTTACAGCTTTCCCCTCAAGAAGCCTTTCGCTAAGACAGTTCTTGTGGAATTGGCAAAGTGACCTTTGGAAGCCCATAGAGGGCTATGGTGAAAAAGGAAATATCCTCAGATGAAATCTGGAAAGAAGCTTTCTGAGACACTGCTTAGTGTTCTGTTAATTCATCTCACAGAGTTACATCTGTATTTCGTGGATCTCTTTGCTAGCCTTATTTCTGTGGAATCTGAGAACAGATATTCCGGATCCCTTTGAAAACTAAAAGGCCAAAGGAAATATCCTCCGATCACAAAGAGAAAGAAGCTTTCTGAGAAACTTCATTGTGTTCTGTGAAATCATCTCACAGAGTTACAGCTTTCCCCTCAAGTAGCCTTTCGTTAAGACAGATCTTGTGGAATTGGCAAAGTGATATTTGGAAGCCCATAGAGGTCAATGGTGAAAAAGGAAATATCCTCAGATGAAATCTGGAAAGAAGCTTTCTGAGAAACTGCTTAGTGTTCTGTTAATTCATCTTACAGAGTTACATCTGTATTTCGTGGATCTCTTTGCTAGCCTTATTTCTGTGGAATCTGAGAACAGATATTTCGGATCCCTTTGAAGACTATAGGGCCAAAGGAAATATCCTCCGATAACAAAGAGAAAGAAGCTTTCTGAGAAACTTCTTTGTGTTCTGTGAAATCATCTCACAGAGTTACAGCTTTCCCCTCAAGAAGCCTTTCGCTAAGACAGTTCTTGTGGAATTGGCAAAGTGACCTTTGGAAGCCCATAGAGGTCTATGGTGGAAAAGGAAGTATCCTCAGATGAAATCTGGAAAGAAGCTTTCTGAGAAACTGCTTAGTGTTCTGTTAATTCATCTCACAGAGTTACATCTGTATTTCGTGGATCTCTTTGCTAGCCTTATTTCTGTGGAATCTGAGAACAGATATTTCGGATCCCTTTGAAGACTATAGGGCCAAAAGAAATAGCCTCCGATCACAAAGAGAAAGAAGCTTTCTGAGAAACTTCTTTGTGTTCTGTGAAATCATCTCACAGAGTTACAGCTTTCCCCTCAAGAAGCCTTTCGCTAACACAGTTCTTGTGGAATTGGCAAAGTGATATTTGGAAGCCCATAGAGGGCTATGGTGAAAAAGGAAATATCCTCAGATGAAATCTGGAAAGAAGCTTTCTCAGAAACTGCTTAATGTTCTGTTAATTCATCTCACAGAGTTAGATCTGTATTTCGTGGATCTCTTTGCTAGCCTTATTTCTGTGGAATCTGAGAACAGATATTTCAGATCCCTTTGAAGACTATAGGGCCAAAGGAAATATCCTCCGATAACAAAGAGAAAGAAGCTTTCTGAGAAACTTCTTTGTGTTCTGTGAAATCATCTCACAGAGTTACAGCTTTCCCCTCAAGAAGCCTTTCGCTAACACAGTTCTTGTGGAATTGGCAAAGTGATATTTGGAAGCCCTTAGAGGGCAATGGTGAAAAAGGAAATATCCTCAGATGAAATCTGGAAAGAAGCTTTCTGAGAAACTGCTTAGTGTTCTGTTAATTCATCTCACAGAGTTACATCTGTATTTCGTGGATCTCTTTGCTAGCCTTATTTCTGTGGAATCTGAGAACAGATATTTCGGATCCCTTTGCAGACTATAGGGCCAAAGGAAATATCCTCCGATAACAAAGAGAAAGAAGCTTTCTGAGAAACTTCTTTGTGTTCTGTGAAATCATCTCACAGAGTTACAGCTTTCCCCTCAATAAGCCTTTCGCTAAGACAGTTCTTGTAGAATTGGCAAAGTGACATTTGGAAGCCCATAGAGGGCTATGTTGAAAAAGGAAATATCCTCAGATGAAATCTGGAAAGAAGCTTTCTGAGAAACTGCTTAGTGTTCTGTTAATTCATCTCACAGAGTTACAACTGTATTTCGTGGATCTCTTTGCTAGCCTTATTCCTGTGGAATCTGAGAACAGATATTCCGGATCCCATTGAAGACTACAGGGCCAAAGGAAATATCCTCCAATTACAAAGAGAAAGAAGCTTTCTGAGAAACTTCTTTGTGTTCTGTGAAATCATCTCACAGAGTTACAGCTTTCCCCTCAAGAAGCCTTTCGCTAAGACAGTTCTTGTGGAATTGGCAAAGTGACCTTTGGAAGCCCATAGAGGGCTATGGTGAAAAAGGAAATATCCTCAGATGAAATCTGGAAAGAAGCTTTCTCAGAAACTGCTTAGTGTTCTGTTAATTCATCTCACAGAGTTACATCTGTATTTCGTGGATCTCTTTGCTAGCCTTATTTCTGTGGAATCTGAGAACAGATATTTCGGATCCCTTTGAAGACTATAGGGCCAAAGGAAATATCCTCCGATAACAAAGAGAAAGAAGCTTTCTGAGAAACTTCTTTGTGTTCTGTGAAATCATCTCACAGAGTTACAGCTTTCCCCTCAAGAAGCCTTTCGCTAAGACAGTTCTTGTGGAATTGGCAGAATGACATTTGGAAGCCCATAGAGGGCAATGGTGAAAAAGGAAATATCCTCAGATGACATCTGGAAAGAAGCTTTCTGAGAAACTGCTTAGTGTTCTGTTAATTCATCTCACAGAGTTACATCTGTATTTCGTGGATCTCTTTGCTAGCCTTATTTCTGTGGAATCTGAGAACAGATATTTCGGATCCCTTTGAAGACTATAGGGCCAAAGGAAATATCCTCCGATAACAAAGAGAAGGAAGCTTTCTGAGAAACTTCTTTGTGTTCTGTGAAATCATCTCACAGAGTTACAGCATTCCCCTCAAGGTGCCTTGGCTAAGAGAGTTCTTCTGGAATTGGCAAACTGATATTTGGAAGCCCATAGAGGGCTATGTTGAAAAAGGAAATATCCCCAGATGAAATCTGGAAAGAAGCTTTCTGAGAAACTGCTTAGTGTTCTGTTAATTCATCTCACAGAGTTACATCTGTATTTTGTGGATCTCTTTGCTAGGCTTATTTCTGTGGAATCTGAGAACAGATATTTCGGATCCCTTTGAAGACTATAGGGCCAAAGGAAATATCCTCCGATAACAAAGAGAAAGAAGTTTTCTGAGAAACTTCTTTGTGTTCTGTGAAATCATCTCACAGAGTTACAGCTTTCCCCTCAAAAAGCCTTTCGCTAAGACAGTTCTTGTGAAATTGGCAAAGTGATATTTGGAAGCCCATAGAGGGCTATGGTGAAAAAGGAAATATCCTCCGATGAAATCTGCAAAGAAGCTTTCTGAGAAACCGCGTAGTGTTCTGTTAATTCATCTCACAGAGTTACATCTGTATTTCGTGGATCTCTTTGCTAGCCTTATTTCTGTGGAATCTGAGAACAGATATTTCGGATCCCTTTGAAAACTATAAGGCCAAAGGAAATATCCTCCGATCACAAAGAGAAAGAAGCTTTCTGAGAAACTTCTTTGTGTTCTGTGAAATCATCTCACAGAGATACAGCTTTCCCCTCAAGAAGCCTTTCGCTAAGACAGTTCTTGTGGAATTGGCAAAGTGACACTTGGAAGCCCATAGAGGGCTATGTTGAAAAAGGAAATATCCTCAGGTGAAATCTGGAAAGAAGCTTTCTGAGAAACTGCTTAGTGTTCTGTTAATTCATCTCACAGAGTTACATCTGTATTTCGTGGATCTCTTTGCTAGCCTTATTTCTGTGGAATCTGAGAACAGATATTTCGGATCCCTTTGAAAACTATAAGGCCAAAGAAATATCCTCCGATCACAAAGAGAAAGAAGCTTTCTGAGAAACTTCTTTGTGTTCTGTGAAATCATCTCAGAGAGTTACAGCTTTCGCCTCAAGAAGCCTTTCGCTAACACATTTCTTGTGGAATTGGCAAAGTGATATTTGGAAGCCCATAGAGGGCAATGGTGAAAAAGGAAATATCCTCAGATGAAATCTGGAAAGAAGCTTTCTGAGAAACTGCTTAGTGTTCTGTTAATTCATCTCACAGAGTTACATCTGTATTTCGTGGATCTCTTTGCTAGCCTTATTTCTGTGGAATCTGAGAACAGATATTTCGGATCCCTTTGCAGACTATAGGGCCAAAGGAAATATCCTCCGATAACAAAGAGAAAGAAGCTTTCTGAGAAACTTCTTTGTGTTCTGTGAAATCATCTCACAGAGTTACAGCTTTCCCCTCAATAAGCCTTTCGCTAAGACAGTTCTTGTAGAATTGGCAAAGTGACATTTGGAAGCCCATAGAGGGCTATGTTGAAAAAGGAAATATCCTCAGATGAAATCTGGAAAGAAGCTTTCTGAGAAACTGCTTAGTGTTCTGTTAATTCATCTCACAGAGTTACAACTGTATTTCGTGGATCTCTTTGCTAGCCTTATTCCTGTGGAATCTGAGAACAGATATTCCGGATCCCATTGAAGACTACAGGGCCAAAGGAAATATCCTCCAATTACAAAGAGAAAGAAGCTTTCTGAGAAACTTCTTTGTGTTCTGTGAAATCATCTCACAGAGTTACAGCTTTCCCCTCAAGAAGCCTTTCGCTAAGACAGTTCTTGTGGAATTGGCAAAGTGACCTTTGGAAGCCCATAGAGGGCTATGGTGAAAAAGGAAATATCCTCAGATGAAATCTGGAAAGAAGCTTTCTCAGAAACTGCTTAGTGTTCTGTTAATTCATCTCACAGAGTTACATCTGTATTTCGTGGATCTCTTTGCTAGCCTTATTTCTGTGGAATCTGAGAACAGATATTTCGGATCCCTTTGAAGACTATAGGGCCAAAGGAAATATCCTCCGATAACAAAGAGAAAGAAGCTTTCTGAGAAACTTCTTTGTGTTCTGTGAAATCATCTCACAGAGTTACAGCTTTCCCCTCAAGAAGCCTTTCGCTAAGACAGTTCTTGTGGAATTGGCAGAATGACATTTGGAAGCCCATAGAGGGCAATGGTGAAAAAGGAAATATCCTCAGATGACATCTGGAAAGAAGCTTTCTGAGAAACTGCTTAGTGTTCTGTTAATTCATCTCACAGAGTTACATCTGTATTTCGTGGATCTCTTTGCTAGCCTTATTTCTGTGGAATCTGAGAACAGATATTTCGGATCCCTTTGAAGACTATAGGGCCAAAGGAAATATCCTCCGATAACAAAGAGAAGGAAGCTTTCTGAGAAACTTCTTTGTGTTCTGTGAAATCATCTCACAGAGTTACAGCATTCCCCTCAAGGTGCCTTGGCTAAGAGAGTTCTTCTGGAATTGGCAAACTGATATTTGGAAGCCCATAGAGGGCTATGTTGAAAAAGGAAATATCCTCAGATGAAATCTGGAAAGAAGCTTTCTGAGAAACTGCTTAGTGTTCTGTTAATTCATCTCACAGAGTTACATCTGTATTTTGTGGATCTCTTTGCTAGGCTTATTTCTGTGGAATCTGAGAACAGATATTTCGGATCCCTTTGAAGACTATAGGGCCAAAGGAAATATCCTCCGATAACAAAGAGAAAGAAGTTTTCTGAGAAACTTCTTTGTGTTCTGTGAAATCATCTCACAGAGTTACAGCTTTCCCCTCAAGAAGCCTTTCGCTAAGACAGTTCTTGTGAAATTGGCAAAGTGATATTTGGAAGCCCATAGAGGGCTATGGTGAAAAAGGAAATATCCTCCGATGAAATCTGCAAAGAAGCTTTCTGAGAAACCGCGTAGTGTTCTGTTAATTCATCTCACAGAGTTACATCTGTATTTCGTGGATCTCTTTGCTAGCCTTATTTCTGTGGAATCTGAGAACAGATATTTCGGATCCCTTTGAAAACTATAAGGCCAAAGGAAATATCCTCCGATCACAAAGAGAAAGAAGCTTTCTGAGAAACTTCTTTGTGTTCTGTGAAATCATCTCACAGAGATACAGCTTTCCCCTCAAGAAGCCTTTCGCTAAGACAGTTCTTGTGGAATTGGCAAAGTGATATTTGGAAGCCCATAGAGGGCTATGGTGAAAAAGGAAATATCCTCAGATGAAATCTGGAAAGAAGCTTTCTGAGAAACTGCTTAGTGTTCTGTTAATTCATCTCACAGAGTTACATCTGTATTTCGTGGATCTCTTTGCTAGCCTTATTTCTGTGGAATCTGAGAACAGATATTTCGGATCCCTTTGAAGACTATAGGGCCAAACTAAATAGCCTCCGATCACAAAGAGAAAGAAGCTTTCTGAGAAACTTCTTTGTGTTCTGTGAAATCATCTCACAGAGTTACAGCTTTCCCCTCAAGAAACCTTTCGCTAAGACAGTTTTTGTGAAATTGGCAAAGTGATATTTGGAAGCCCATAGAGGGCTATGGTGAAAAAGGAAATATCCTCCGATGAAATCTGGAAAGAAGCTTTCTGAGAAACCGCGTAGTGTTCTGTTAATTCATCTCACAGAGTTACATCTGTAATTCGTGGATCTCTTTGCTAGCCTTATTTCTGTGGAATCTGAGAACAGATATTTCGGATCCCTTTGAAAACTATAAGGCCAAAGGAAATATCCTCCGATCACAAAGAGAAAGAAGCTTTCTGAGAAACTTCTTTGTGTTCTGTGAAATCATCTCACAGAGATACAGCTTTCCCCTCAAGAAGCCTTTCGCTAAGACAGTTCTTGTGGAATTGGCAAAGTGATATTTGGAAGCCCATAGAGGGCTATGTTGAAAAAGGAAATATCCTCAGATGAAATCTGGAAAGAAGCTTTCTGAGAAACTGCTTAGTGTTCTGTTAATTCATCTCACAGAGTTACATCTGTATTTCGTGGATCTCTTTGCTAGCCTTATTTCTGTGGAATCTGAGAACAGATATTTCGGATCCCTTTGAAGACTATAGGGCCAAACTAAATAGCCTCCGAACACAAAGAGAAAGAAGCTTTCTGAGAAACTTCTTTGTATTCTGTGAAATCATCTCACAGAGTTACAGCTTTCCCCTCAAGAAGCCTTTCGCTAAGACAGTTCTTGTGGAATTGGCAAAGTGACATTTGGAAGCCCATAGAGGGCTATGTTGAAAAAGGAAATATCCTCAGATGAAATCTGGAAAGAAGCTTTCTGAGAAACTGCTTAGTGTTCTGTTAATTCATCTCACAGAGTTACATCTGTATTTCGTGGATCTCTTTGCTAGCCTTATTTCTGTGGAATCTGAGAACAGATATTTCGGATCCCTTTGAAAACTATAAGGTCAAAGGAAATATCCTCCGATCACAAAGAGAAAGAAGCTTTCTGAGAAACTTCTTTGTGTTCTGTGAAATCATCTCACAGAGTTACAGCTTTCCCCTCAAGAAGCCTTTCGCTAAGACAGTTCTTGTGGAATTGGCAAAGTGATATTTGGAAGCCCATTGAGGGCATTGGTGAAAAAGGAAATATCCTCAGATGAAATCTGGAAAGAAACTTTCTGAGTAACAGCTTAGTGTTCTGTTAATTCATCTCACAGAGTTACATCTGTATTTCGTGGATCTCTTTGCTAGCCTTATTTCTGTGGAATCTGAGAACAGATATTTCGGATCCCTTTGAAAACTATAAGGCCAAAGGAAATATCCTCCGATCACAAAGAGAAAGAAGCTTTCTGAGAAACTTCTTTGTGTTCTGTGAAATCATCTCACAGAGATACAGCTTTCCCCTCAAGAAGCCTTTCGCTAAGACAGTTCTTGTGGAATTGGCAAAGTGATATTTGGAAGCCCATAGAGGGCTATGGTGAAAAAGGAAATATCCTCAGATGAAATCTGGAAAGAAGCTTTCTGAGAAACTGCTTAGTGTTCTGTTAATTCATCTCACAGAGTTACATCTGTATTTCGTGGATCTCTTTGCTAGCCTTATTTCTGTGGAATCTGAGAACAGATATTTCGGATCCCTTTGAAGA
Source organism: Macaca nemestrina (assembly GCF_043159975.1). NCBI lineage: Eukaryota > Metazoa > Chordata > Mammalia > Primates > Cercopithecidae > Macaca > Macaca nemestrina. Next base: position 112,124,900 of record NC_092127.1, on the reverse strand, counting down.
CTATAGGGCCAAACTAAATAGCCTCCGATCACAAAGAGAAAGAAGCTTTCTGAGAAACTTCTTTGTGTTCTGTGAAATCATCTCACAGAGTTACAGCTTTCCCCTCAAGAAACCTTTCGCTAAGACAGTTTTTGTGAAATTGGCAAAGTGATATTTGGAAGCCCATAGAGGGCTATGGTGAAAAAGGAAATATCCTCCGATGAAATCTGGAAAGAAGCTTTCTGAGAAACCGCGTAGTGTTCTGTTAATTCATCTCACAGAGTTACATCTGTAATTCGTGGATCTCTTTGCTAGCCTTATTTCTGTGGAATCTGAGAACAGATATTTCGGATCCCTTTGAAAACTATAAGGCCAAAGGAAATATCCTCCGATCACAAAGAGAAAGAAGCTTTCTGAGAAACTTCTTTGTGTTCTGTGAAATCATCTCACAGAGATACAGCTTTCCCCTCAAGAAGCCTTTCGCTAAGACAGTTCTTGTGGAATTGGCAAAGTGATATTTGGAAGCCCATAGAGGGCTATGTTGAAAAAGGAAATATCCTCAGATGAAATCTGGAAAGAAGCTTTCTGAGAAACTGCTTAGTGTTCTGTTAATTCATCTCACAGAGTTACATCTGTATTTCGTGGATCTCTTTGCTAGCCTTATTTCTGTGGAATCTGAGAACAGATATTTCGGATCCCTTTGAAGACTATAGGGCCAAACTAAATAGCCTCCGAACACAAAGAGAAAGAAGCTTTCTGAGAAACTTCTTTGTATTCTGTGAAATCATCTCACAGAGTTACAGCTTTCCCCTCAAGAAGCCTTTCGCTAAGACAGTTCTTGTGGAATTGGCAAAGTGACATTTGGAAGCCCATAGAGGGCTATGTTGAAAAAGGAAATATCCTCAGATGAAATCTGGAAAGAAGCTTTCTGAGAAACTGCTTAGTGTTCTGTTAATTCATCTCACAGAGTTACATCTGTATTTCGTGGATCTCTTTGCTAGCCTTATTTCTGTGGAATCTGAGAACAGATATTTCGGATCCCTTTGAAAACTATAAGGTCAAAGGAAATATCCTCCGATCACAAAGAGAAAGAAGCTTTCTGAGAAACTTCTTTGTGTTCTGTGAAATCATCTCACAGAGTTACAGCTTTCCCCTCAAGAAGCCTTTCGCTAAGACAGTTCTTGTGGAATTGGCAAAGTGATATTTGGAAGCCCATTGAGGGCATTGGTGAAAAAGGAAATATCCTCAGATGAAATCTGGAAAGAAACTTTCTGAGTAACAGCTTAGTGTTCTGTTAATTCATCTCACAGAGTTACATCTGTATTTCGTGGATCTCTTTGCTAGCCTTATTTCTGTGGAATCTGAGAACAGATATTTCGGATCCCTTTGAAGACTATAGGGCCAAAGGAAATATCCTCCGATAACGAAGAGAAAGAAGCTTTCTGAGAAAATTCTTTGTGTTCTGTGAAATCGTCACACAGAGTTACAGCTTTCCCCTCAAGAAGACTTTCGCTAAGACAGTTCTTGTAGAATTTGGAAAGTGAATTTTGGAAGCCCATAGAGGGCTATGTTGAAAAAGGAAATATCCTCAGATGAAATCTGGAAAGAAGCTTTCTGAGAAACTGCTTAGTGTTCTGTTAATTCATCTCACAGAGGTACAACTGTATTTCGTGGATCTCTTTGCTAGCCTTATTCCTGTGGAATCTGAGAACAGATATTCCGGATCCCTTTGAAGACTACAGGGCCAAAGGAAATATCCTCCGATAACAAAGAGAAAGAAGCTTTCTGAGAAACTTCTTTGTGTTCTGTGAAATCATCTCACAGAGTTACAGCTTTCCCCTCAAGAAGCCTTTCGCTAAGACACTTCTTTTGGAATTGGCAAAGTGACCTTTGGAAGCCCATAGAGGGCTATGGTGAAAAAAGAAATATCCTCAGATGAAATCTGGAAAGAAGCTTTCTCAGAAACTGCTTAGTGTTCTGTTATTCACCTCACAGAGTTACATCCGTATTTCGTGGATCTCTTTGCTAGCCTTATTTCTGTGGAATTTGAGAACAGATATTTCGGATCCATTTGAAGACTATAGGGCCAAAGGAAATATCCTCCGATAACAAAGAGAAAGAAGCTTTCTGCGAAACTTCTTTGTGTTCTGTGAAATCATCTCAAAGAGTTACAGCTTTCCCCTCAAGAAGCCTTTCGCTAAGACAGTTCTTGTGGAATTGTCAAAGTGACATTTGGAAGCCCATAGAGGGCTATGTTGAAAATGGAAATATCCTCAGATGAAATCTGGAAAGAAGCTTTCTGAGAAACTGCTTAGTGTTCTGTTAATTCATCTCACAGAGTTACATCTGTATTTCCTGGATCTCTTTGCTAGCCTTATTTCTGTGGAATCTGAGAACAGATATTCCGGATCCCTTTGAAGACTATAGGGCCAAAGGAAATATCCTCCGATAACAAAGAGAAAGAAGCTTTCTGAGAAACTTCTTTGTGTTCTGTGAAATCATCTCACAGAGTTACAGCTTTCCCCTCAAGAAGCCTTTCGCTAAGACAGTTCTTGTGGAATTGGCAAAGTGACATTTGGAAGCCCATAGAGGGCTATGGTGAAAAAGGAAATATCCTCAGATGAAATCTGGAAAGAAGCTTTCTGAGAAACCGCTTAGTGTTCTGTTAATTCATCTCACAGAGTTACATCTGTATTTCGTGGATCTCTCTGCTAGCCTTATTTCTCTGGAATCTGAGAACAGATATTTCGGATCCCTTTGAAGACTATAAGGCCAAAGGAAATATCCTCTGATCACAAAGAGAAAGAAGCTTTCTGAGAAACTTCTTTGTGTTCTGTGAAATCATCGCACAGAGTTACAGCTTTCCCCTCAAGAAGCCTTTCGCTAAGACAGTTCTTGTGAAATTGGCAAAGTGATATTTGGAAGCCCATAGAGGGCTATGGTGAAAAAGGAAATATCCTCAGATGAAATCTGGAAAGAAGCTTTCTGAGAAACTGCTTAGTGTTCTGTTAATTCATCTCACAGAGGTACAACTGTATTTCGTGGATCTCTTTGCTAGCCTTATTCCTGTGGAATCTGAGAACAGATATTCCGGATCCCTTTGAAGACTACAGGGCCAAAGGAAATATCCTCCGATTACAAAGAGAAAAAAGCTTTCTGAGAAACTTCTTTGTGTTCTGTGAAATCATCTCACAGAGTTACAGCTTTCCCCTCAAGAAGCCTTTAGCTAAGACAGTTCTTGTGGAATTGGCAAAGTGACCTTTGGAAGCCCATAGAGGGCTATGTTGAAAAAGGAAATATCCTCAGATGAAATCTGGAAAGAAGCTTTCTGAAAAACTGCTTAGTGTTCTGTTAATTCATCTCACAGAGTTGCATCTGTATTTCGTGGATCTCTTTGCTAGCCTTATTTCTGTGGAATCTGAGAACAGATATTTCGGATCCCTTTGAAAACTATAAGGCCAAAGGAAATATCCTCCGATAACAAAGAGAAAGAAGCTTTCTGAGAAACTTTTTTGTGTTCTGTGAAATCATCTCACAGAGTTACAGCTTTCCCCTCAAGAAGCCTTTCGCTAAGACAGTTCTTGTGGAATTGGCAAAGTGATATTTGGAAGCCCATAGAGGGCAACGGTGAAAAAGGAAATGTCCTCAGATGAAATCTGGAAAGAAGCTTTCTGAGAAACTGCTTAGTGTTCTGTTAATTCATCTCACAGAGTTACATCTGTATTTCGTGGATCTCTTTGCTAGCCTTATTTCTCTGGAATCTGAGAACAGATATTTCGGATCCGTTTGAAAACTATAAGGTCAAAGGAAATATCCTCCGATCACAAAGAGAAAGAAGCTTTCTGAGAAACTTCTTTGTGTTCTGTGAAATCATCTCACAGAGTTACAGCTTTCCCCTCAAGAAGCCTTTCGCTAAGACAGTTCTTGTGGAATTGGCAAAGTGATATTTGGAAGCCCATAGAGGGCAATGGTGAAAAAGGAAATATCCTCAGATGAAATCTGGAAAGAAGCTTTCTGAGTAAATGCTTAGTGTTCTGTTAATTCATCTCACAGAGTTACATCTGTATTTCGTGGATCTCTTTGCTAGCCTTATTTCTGTGGAATCTGAGAACAGATATTTCGGATCCCTTTGAAGACTATAGGGCCAAAGGAAATATCCTCCGATAACGAAGAGAAAGAAGCTTTCTGAGAAACTTCTTTGTGTTCTGTGAAATCATCTCATAGAGTTACAGCTTTCCCCTCAAGAAGACTTTCACTAAGTCAGTTCTTGTAGAATTTGCAAAGTGACTTTTGGAAGCCCATAGAAGGCTATGTTGAAAAAGGAAATATCCTCAGATGAAATCTGGAAAGAAGCTTTCTGAGAAACTGCTTAGTGTTCTGTTAATTCATCTCACAGAGGTACAACTGTATTTCGTGGATCTCTTTGCTAGCCTTATTTCTGTGGAATCTGAGAACAGATATTCCGGATCCCTTTGAAGACTACAGGGCCAAAGGAAATATCCTCCGATTACAAAGAGAAAGAAGCTTTCTGAGAAACTTCTTTGTGTTCTGTGAAATCATCTCACAGAGTTACAGCTTTCCCGTCAAGAAGCCTTTCGCTAAGACAGTTCTTGTGGAATTGGCAAAGTGACCTTTGGAAGCCCATAGAGGGCTATGGTGAAAAAGGAAATATCCTCAGATGAAATCTGGAAAGAAGCTTTCTCAGAAACTGCTTAGTGTTCTGTTAATTCATCTCACAGAGTTACATCTGTATTTCGTGAATCTCTTTGCTAGCCTTATTTATGTGGAATCTGAGAACAGATATTTCGGATCCCTTTGAAAACTATAAGGCCAAAGGAAATATCCTCCGATAACAAAGAGAAAGAAGCTTTCTGAGAAACTTCTTTGTGTTCTGTGAAATCATCTCACAGAGTTACAGCTTTCCCCTCAAGAAGCCTTTCGCTAAGACAGTTCTTGTGGAATTGGCAAAGTGATATTTGGAAGCCCATAGAGGGCAATGGTGAAAAAGGAAATATCCTCAGATGAAATCTGGAAAGAAGCTTTCTGAGAAACTGCTTAGTGTTCTGTTAATTCATCTCACAGAGTTATATCTGTATTTCGTGGATCTCTTTGCTAGCCTTATTTTGTGGAATCTGAGAACAGATATTCCGGATCCCTTTGAAGACTATAGGGCCAAAGGAAATATCCTCCGATAACAAAGAGAAAGAAGCTTTCTGAGAAACTTCTTTGTGTTCTGTGAAATCATCTCACAGAGTTACAGCTTTCCCCTCAAGAAGCCTTTCGCTAAGACAGTTCATGTGGAATTGGCAAAGTGACCTTTGTAAGCCCATAGAGGGCTATGGTGAAAAAGGAAATATCCTCAGATGAAATATGGAAAGAAGCTTTCTGAGAAACTGCTTAGTGTTCTGTTAATTCATCTCACAGAGTTACATCTGTATTTCGTGGATCTCTTTGCTAGCCTTATTTCTGTGGAATCTGAGAACAGATATTTCGGATCCCTTTGAAGACTATAGGGCCAAAGGAAATATCCTCCGATAACGAAGAGAAAGAAGCTTTCTGAGAAACTTCTTTGTGTTCTGTGAAATCATCTCACAGAGTTACAGCTTTCCCCTCAAGAAGACTTTCACTAAGACAGTTCTTGTAGAATTTGCAAAGTGACTTTTGGAAGCCCATAGAGGGCTATGTTGAAAAAGGAAATATCCTCAGATGAAATCTGGAAAGAAGCTTTCTGAGAAACTGCTTAGTGTTCTGTTAATTCATCTCACAGAGGTACAACTGTTTTTCGTGGATCTCTTTGCTAGCCTTATTCCTGTGGAATCTGAGAACAGATATTCCGGATCCCTTTGAAGACTACAGGGCCAAATGAAATATCCTCCGATAACAAAGAGAAAGAAGCTTTCTGAGAAACTTCTTTGTGTTCTGTGAAATCATCTCACAGAGTTACAGCTTTCCCCTCAAGAAGCCTTTCGCTAAAACAGTTCTTGTGGAATTGGCAAAGTGATATTTGGAAGCCCATAGAGGGCAATGGTGAAAAAGGAAATATCCTCAGAAGAAATCTGGAAAGAAGCTTTCTGAGAAACTGCTTAGTGTTCTGTTAATTCATCTCACAGAGTTACATCTGTATTTCGTGGATCTCTTTGCTAGCCTTATTTCTGTGGTATCTGAGAACAGATATTTCGGATCCCTTTGAAGACTATAGGGCCAAAGGAAATATCCTCCGATAACAAAGAGAAAGAAGCTTTCTGAGAAACTTCTTTGTGTTCTGTGAAATCATCTCACAGAGTTACAGCTTTCCCCTCAAGAAGCCTTTCGCTAAGACAGTTCTTGTGGAATTGGCAAAGTGACATTTGGAAGCCCATAGAGGGCTATGTTGAAAAAGGAAATATCCTCAGATGAAATCTGGAAAGAAGCTTTCTGAGAAACTGCTTAGTGTTCTGTTAATTCATCTCACAGAGTTACATCTGTATTTCGTGGATCTCTTTGCTAGCCTTATTTTGTGGAATCTGAGAACAGATATTCCGGATCCCTTTGAAGACTATAGGGCCAAAGGAAATATCCTCCGATAACAAAGAGAAAGAAGCTTTCTGAGAAACTTCTTTGTGTTCTGTGAAATCATCTCACAGAGTTACAGCTTTCCCCGCAAGAAGCCTTTCGCTAAGACAGTTCTTGTGGAATTGGCAAAGTGACATTTGGAAGCCCATAGAGGGCTATGGTGAAAAAGGAAATATCCTCAGATGAAATCTGGAAAGAAGCTTTCTGAGAAACAGCTTAGTGTTCTGTTAATTCATCTCACAGAGTTACATCTGTATTTCGTGGATCTTTCTGCTAGCCTTATTTCTCTGGAATCTGAGAACAGATATTTCGGATCCCTTTGAAGACTATAAGGCCAAAGGATATATCCTTTGATCACAAAGAGAAAGAAGCTTTCTGAGAAACTTCATTGTGTTCTGTGAAATCATCTCACAGAGTTACAGCTTTCCCCTCAAGAAGCCTTTCGCTAAGACAGTTCTTGTGGAATTGGCAAAGTGATAATTGGAAGCCCCTAGAGGGCTATGGTGAAAAAGGAAATATCCTCAGATGAAACCTGGAAAGAAGATTTCTGAGAAACTGCTTAGTGTTCTGTTAATTCATCTCACCGAGTGACATCTGTATTTCGTGGATCTCTTTGCTAGCCTTATTTCTGTGGAATCTGAGAACAGATATTTCGGATCCCTTTGAAGACTATAGGGTCAAAGGAAATATCCTCCGATAACAAAGAGAAAGAAGCTTTCTGAGAAACTTCTTTGTGTTCTGTGAAATCATCTCACAGAGTTACAGCTTTCCCCTCAAGAAGCCTTTCGCTAAGACAGTTCTTGTGGAATTGGCAAAGTGACCTTTGGAAGCCCATAGAGGGCTATGTTGAAAAAGGAAATATCCTCCGATGAAATCTGGAAAGAAGCTTTCTGCGAAACTGCTTAGTGTTCTGTTAATTCATCTCACAGAGTTACATCTGTATTTCGTGGATCTCTTTGCTAGCCTTATTTCTGTGGAATCTGAGAACAGATATTCCGGATCCCTTTGAAGACTATAGGGCCAAAGGAAATATCCTCCGATAACAAAGAGAAAGAAGCTTTCTGAGAAACTTCTTTGTGTTCTGTGAAATCATCTCACAGAGTTACAGCTTTCCCCTCAAGAAGCCTTTCGCTAAGACAGTTCTTGTGGAATTGGCAAAGTGACCTTTGGAAGCCCATAGAGGGCTATGTTGAAAAAGGAAATATCCTCCGATGAAATCTGGAAAGAAGCTTTCTGCGAAACTGCTTAGTGTTCTGTTAATTCATCTCACAGAGTTACATCTGTATTTCGTGGATCTCTTTGCTAGCCTTATTTCTGTGGAATCTGAGAACAGATATTCGGATCCCTTTGAAGACTACAGGGCCAAAGGAAATATCCTCCGATTACAAAGAGAAAGAAGCTTTCTGAGAAACTTCTTTGTGTTCTGTGAAATCATCTCACAGTGTTACAGCTTTCCCCACAAGAAGTCTTTCGCTAAGACAGTTCTTGTGGAATTGGCAAAGTGACCTTTGGAATCCCATAGAGGGCTATGGTGAAAAAGGAAATATCCTCAGATGAAATCTGGAAAGAAGCTTTCTCAGAAACTGCTTAGTGTTCTGTTAATTCATCTCACAGAGTGACATCTGTATTTCGTGGATCTCTTTGCTAGCCTTATTTCTGTGGAATCTGAGAACAGATATTTCGGATCCCTTTGAAGACTATAGGGCCAAAGTAAAATATTCTCCGAAAACAAAGAGAAAGAAGCTTTCTGAGAAACTTCTTTGTGTTCTGTGAAATCATCTCACAGAGTTACAGCATTCCCCTCAAGAAGCCTTTCGCTATGACAGTTCTGGTGGAAATGGCAAAGTGATATTTGGAAGCCCATAGAAGGATATGGTGAAAAAGGAAATATCCTCAGATGAAATCTGGAAAGAAGCTTTCTGAGAAACTGCTTAGTGTTCTGTTAATTCATCTCACAGAGTTACATCTGTATTTCGTGGATCTCTTTGCTAGCCTTATTTCTGTGGAATCTGAGAACAGATATTTCGGATCCCTTTGAAGACAATAAGGCCAAAGGAAATATCCTCCGATAACAAAGAGAAAGAAGCTTTCTGAGAAACTTCTTTGTGTTCTGTAAAATCATCTCACAGAGTTACAGCTCTCCCCTCAAGAAGCCTTTCGCTAAGACAGTTCTTGTGGAATTGGCAAAGTGACATTTGGAAGCCCATAGAGGGCTATGTTGAAAAAGGAAATATCCTCAGATGAAATCTGGAAAGAAGCTTTCTGAGAAACTGCTTAGTGTTCTGTTAATTCATCTCACAGAGTTACATCTGTATTTCGTGGATCTCTTTGCTAGCCTTATTTCTTTGGAATCTGAGAACAGATATTCCGGATCTCTTTGAAGACTATAGGGCCAAAGGAAATATCCTCCGATAACAAAGAGAAAGAAGCTTTCTGAGAAACTTCTTCGTGTTCTGTGAAATCATATCACAGAGTTACAGCTTTCCCCTCAAGAAGCCTTTCGCTAAGACAGTTCTTGTGGAATTGGCAAAGTGACATTTGGAAGCCCATAGAGGGCTATGTTGAAAAAGGAAATATCCTCAGATGAAATCTGGAAAGAAGCTTTCTGAGAAACTGCTTAGTGTTCTGTTAATTCATCTCACAGAGTTACATCTGTATTTCGTGGATCTCTTTGCTAGCCTTATTTCTCTGGAATCTGAGAACAGATATTTCGGATCCCTTTGAAGACTATAAGGCCAAAGGAAATATCCTCCGATCACAAAGAGAAAGAAGCTTTCTGAGAAACTTCTTTGCGTTCTGTGAAATCATCTCACAGAGTTACAGCTTTCCCCTCAAGAAGCCTTTCGCTAAGACAGTTCTTGTGGAATTGGCAAAGTGATATTTGGAAGCCCCTAGAGGGCTATGGTGAAAAAGGAAATATCCTCACAGGAAATCTGGAAAGAAGCTTTCTGAGAAACTGCTTAGTGTTCTGTTAATTCATCTCACAGAGTTACATCTGTATTTCGTGGATCTCTTTGCTAGCCTTATTTCTGTGGAATCTGAGAACAGATATTTCGGATCCCTTTGAAGACTATAGGGCCAAAGGAAATATTCTCCGATAACAAAGAGAAAGAAGCTTTCTGAGAAACTTCTTTGTGTTCTGTGAAATCATCTCACAGAGTTACAGCATTCCCCTCAAGAAGCCTTTCGCTATGACAGTTCTTGTGGAAATGGCAAAGTGATATTTGGAAGCCCATAGAGGGCTATGGTGAAAAAGGAAATATCCTCAGATGAAATCTGGAAAGAAGCTTTCTGAGAAACTGCTTAGTGTTCTGTTAATTCATCTCACAGAGTTACATCTGTATTTCGTGGATCTCTTTGCTAGCCTTATTTCTGTGGAATCCGAGAACAGATATTTCGGATCCCTTTGAAGACTATAGGGCCAAAGGAAATATCCTCCGATAACAAAGAGAAAGAAGCTTTCTGAGAAACTTCTTTGTGTTCTGTGAAATCATCTCACAGAGTTACAGCTTTCCCCTCAATAAGCCTTTCGCTAAGACAGTTCTTGTGGAATTGGCAAAGTGACATTTGGAAGCCCATAGAGGGCTATGTTGAAAAAGGAAATATCCTCAGATGAAATCTGGAAAGAAGCTTTCTGAAAAACTGCTTAGTGTTCTGTTAATTCATCTCACAGAGTTACATGTGTATTTCGTGTATCTCTTTGCTACCCTTATTTCTGTGGAATCTGAGAACAGATATTTCGGATCCCTTTGAAGACTATAGGGCCAAAGGAAATTTCCTCCGATTACAATGAGAAAGAAGCTTTCTGAGAAACTTCTTTGTGTTCTGTGAAATCATCTCACAGAGTTACAGCTTTCCCCTCAGGAAGCCTTTCGCTAAGACAGTTCTTGTGGAATTGGCAATGTGACACTTGGAAGCCCATAGAGGGCAATGGTGAAAAAGGAAATATCCTCAGATGAAATCTGGAAAGAAGCTTTCTGAGAAATTGCTTAGTGTTCTGTTAATTAATCTCACAGAGTTACATCTGTATTTTGTGGATCTCTTTGCTAGCCTTATTTCTGTGGAATCTGAGAACAGATATTTCGGATCCCTTTGAAGACTATAGGGCCAAAGGAAATATCCTCCGATAACAAAGAGAAAGAAGCTTTCTGAGAAACTTCTTTGTGTTCTGTGAAATCATCTCACAGAGTTACAGCTTTCCCCTCAAGAAGCCTTTCGCTAAGACAGTTCTTGTGGAATTGGCAAAGTGACATTTGGAAGCCCATAGAGGGCTATGGTGAAAAAGGAAATATCCTCAGATGAAATCTGGAAAGAAGCTTTCTGAGAAACAGCTTAGTGTTCTGTTAATTCATCTCACAGAGTTACATCTGTATTTCGTGGATCTCTCTGCTAGCCTTATTTCTCTGGAATCTGAGAAGAGATATTTCGGATACCATTGAAGACTATAAGGCCAAAGGAAATATCCTCCGATCACAAAGTGAAAGAAGCTTTCTGAGAAACTTCTTTGTGTTCTGCGAAATCATCTCACAGAGTTACAGCTTTCCCCTCAAGAAGCCTTTGGCTAAGAGAGTTCTTGTGGAATTGGCAAAGTGATATTTGGAAGCCCATAGAGGGCAATGGTGAAAAAGGAAATATCCTCAGAAGAAATCTGTAAAGAAGCTTTCTGAGAAACTGCTTAGTGTTCTGTTAATTCATCTCACAGAGTTACATCTGTATTTCGTGGATCTCTTTGCTAGCCTTATTTCTGTGGAATCTGAGAACAGATATTTCGGATCCCTTTGAAGACTATAGGGACAAAGGAAATATCCTCCGATAACAAAGAGAAAGAAGCTTTCTGAGAAACTTCTTTGTGTTCTGTGAAATCATCTCACAGAGTTACAGCTCTCCACTCAAGAAGCCTTTCTCTAAGACAGTTCTTGTGGAATTGGCAAAGTGACATTTGGAAGCCCATAGAGGGCTATGGTGAAAAAGGAAATATCCTCAGATGAAATCTGGAAAGAAGCTTTCTGAGAAACAGCTTAGTGTTCTGTAAATTCATCTCACAGAGTTACATCTGTATTTCGTGGATCTCTCTGCTAGCCTTATTTCTCTGGAATCTGAGAAGAGATATTTCGGATACCATTGAAGACTATAAGGCCAAAGGAAATATCCTCTGATCACAAAGTGAAAGAAGCTTTCTGAGAAACTTCTTTGTGTTCTGCGAAATCATCTCACAGAGTTACAGCTTTCCCCTCAAGAAGCCTTTGGCTAAGAGAGTTCTTGTGGAATTGGCAAAGTGATATTTGGAAGCCCATAGAGGGCTATGGTGAAAAAGGAAATATCCTCAGAAGAAATCTGTAAAGAAGCTTTCTGAGAATCTGCTTAGTGTTCTGTTAATTCATCTCACAGAGTTACATCTGTATTTCGTGGATCTCTTTGCTAGCCTTATTTCTGTGGAATCTGAGAACAGATATTTCGGATCCCTTTGAAGACTATAGGGCCAAAGGAAATATCCTCCGATAACAAAGAGAAAGAAGCTTTCTGAGAAACTTCTTTGTGTTCTGTGAAATCATCTCACAGAGTTACAGCTTTCCCCTCAAGAAGCCTATCGCTAAGACAGTTCTTGTGGAATTGGCAAAGTGACATTTGGAAGCCCATAGAGGGCTATGTTGAAAAAGGAAATATCCTCAGATGAAATCTGTAAAGAAGCTTTCTGAGAAACTGCTTAGTGTTCTGTTAATTCATCTCACAGAGTTACATCTGTATTTCGTGGATCTCTTTGCTAGCCTTATTTTGTGGAATCTGAGAACAGATATTCCGGATCCCTTTGAAGACTATAGGGCCAAAGGAAATATCCTCCGATGACAAAGAGAAAGAAGCTTTCTGAGAAACTTCTTTGTGTTCTGTGAAATCATCTCACAGAGTTACAGCTTTCCCCTCAAGAAGCCTTTCGCTAAGACAGTTCTTGTGGAATTGGCAAAGTGACATTTGGAAGCCCATAGAGGGCTATGGTGAAAAAGGAAATATCCTCAGATGAAATCTGGAAAGAAGCTTTCTGAGAAACAGCTTAGTGTTCTGTTAATTCATCTCACAGAGTTACATCTGTATTTCGTGGATCTTTCTGCTAGCCTTATTTCTCTGGAATCTGAGAACAGATATTTCGGATCCCTTTGAAGACTATAAGGCCAAAGGATATATCCTTTGATCGCAAAGAGAAAGAAGCTTTCTGAGAAACTTCTTTGTGTTCTGTGAAATCATCTCACAGAGTTACAGCTTTCCCCTCAAGAAGCCTTTCGCTAAGACAGTTCTTGTGGAATTGGCAAAGTGATAATTGGAAGCCCCTAGAGGGCTATGGTGAAAAAGGAAATATCCTCAGATGAAATCTGGAAAGAAGCTTTCTGAGAAACTACTTAGTGTTCTGTTAATTCATCTCACAGAGTGACATCTGTATTTCGTGGATCTCTTTGCTAGCCTTATTTCTGTGGAATCAGAGAACAGATATTTCGGATCCCTTTGAAAACTATAAGGCCAAAGGAAATATCCTCCGATCACAAAGAGAAAGAAGCTTTCTGAGAAACTTCCTTGTGTTCTGTGAAATCATCTCACAGAGTTACAGCTTTCCCCTCAAGAAGCCTTTCGCTAAGACAGTTCTTGTGGAATTGGCAACGTGACATTTGGAAGCCCATAGAGGGCTATGTTGAAAAAGGAAATATCCTCCGATGAAATCTGGAAAGAATCTTTCTGCGAAACTGCTTAGTGTTCTGTTAATTCATCTCACAGAGTTACATCTGTATTTCGTGGATCTCTTTGCTAGCCTTATTTCTGTGGAATCTGAGAACAGATATTCCGGATCCCTTTGAAGACTATAGGGCCAAAGGAAATATCCTCCGATAACAAAGAGAAAGAAGCTTTCTGAGAAACTTCTTTGTGTTCTGTGAAATCATCTCACAGAGTTACAGCTTTCCCCTCAAGAAGCCTTTCGCTAAGACAGTTCTTGTGGAATTGGCAAAGTGACATTTGGAAGCCCATAGAGGGCTATGGTGAAAAAGGAAATATCCTCAGATGAAATCTGGAAAGAAGCTTTCTGAGAAACAGCTTAGTGTTCTGTTAATTCATCTCACAGAGTTACATCTGTATTTCGTGGATCTCTCTGCTAGCCTTATTTCTCTGGAATCTGAGAACAGATATTTCGGATCCCTTTGAAGACTATAAGGCCAAAGGAAATATCCTCTGATCACAAAGAGAAAGAAGCTTTCTGAGAAACTTCTTTGTGTTCTGTGAAATCATCTCACAGAGTTACAGCTTTCCCCTCAAGAAGCCTTTCGCTAAGACAGTTCTTGTGGAATTGGCAAAGTGATATTTGGAAGCCCCTAGAGGGCTGTGGTGAAAAAGGAAATATCCTCAGATGAAATCTGGAAAGAAGCTTTCTGGGAAACTGCTTAGTGTTCTGTTAATTCATATCACAGAGTGACATCTGTATTTCGTGGATCTCTTTGCTAGCCTTATTTCTGTGGAATCTGAGAACAGATATTTCGGATCCCTTTGAAGACTATAGGGCCAAAGGAAATATCCTCCGATAACAAAGAGAAAGAAGCTTTCTGAGAAACTTCTTTGTGTTCTGTGAAATCATCTCACAGAGTTACAGCTTTCCCCTCAAGGTGCCTTGGCTAAGAGAGTTCTTGTGGAATTGGCAAAGTGATATTTGGAAGCCCATACAGGGCTATGGTGAAAAAGGAAATATCCTCAGATGAAATCTGGAAAGAAGCTTTCTGAGAAACTGCTTAGTGTTCTGTTAATTCATCTCACAGAGTTACATCTGTATTTCGTGGATCTCTTTGCTAGCCTTATTTCTGTGGAATCTGAGAACAGATATTTCGGATCCCTTTGAAGACTATAGGGCCAAAGTAAAATATTCTCCGATAACAAAGAGAAAGAAGATTTCTGAGAAACTTCTTTGTGTTCTGTGAAATCATCTCACAGAGTTACAGCATTCCCCTCAAGAAGCCTTTTGCTATGACAGTTCTTGTGGAAATGGCAAAGTGATATTTGGAAGACCATAGAAGGCTATGGTGAAAAAGGAAATATCCTCAGATGAAATCTGTAAAGAAGCTTTCTGAGAAACTGCTTAGTGTTCTGTTAATTCATCTCACAGAATTACATCTGTATTTCGTGGATCTCTTTGCTAGCCTTATTTCTGTGGAATCTGAGAACAGATATTTCGGATCCCTTTGAAGACTATAGGGCCAAAGGAAATATCCTCCGATAACAAAGAGAAAGAAATTTTCTGAGAAACTTCTTTGTGTTCTGTGAAATCATCTCACAGAGTTACAGCTTTCCCTTCAAGAAGCCTTTCGCTAAGACAGTTCTTGTGGAATTGGCAAAGTGATATTTGGAAGCCCATAGAGGGCTATGGTGAAAAAGGAAATATCCTCAGATGAAATCTGGAAAGAAGCGTTCTGAGAAACCGCGTAGTGTTCTGTTAATTCATCTCACAGAGTTACATCTGTATTTCGTGGATCTCTTTGCTAGCCTTATTTCTGTGGAATCTGAGAACAGATATTTAGGATCCCTTTGAAAACTCTAAGGCCAAAGAAAGTATCCTCCGATCACAAAGAGAAAGAAGTTTTCTGAGAAACTTCTTTGTGTTCTGTGAAATCATCTCACAGAGTTACAGCTTTCCCCTCAAGAAGCCTTTCGCTAAGACAGTTCTTGTGGAATTGGCAAAGTGATATTTGGAAGCCCATAGAGGGCTATGGTGAAAAAGGAAATATCCTCAGATGAAATCTGGAAAGAAGCTTTCTGAGAAACTGCTTAGTGTTCTGTTAATTCATCTCACAGAGTTACATCTGTATTTCGTGGATCTCTTTGCTAGCCTTATTTCTGTGGAATCTGAGAACAGATATATCGGATCCCTTTGAAGACTATAGGGCCAAAGGAAATAGCCTCCGATCACAAAGAGAAAGAAGCTTTCTGAGAAACTTCTTTGTGTTCTGTGAAATCATCTCACAGAGTTACAGCTTTCCCCTCAAGAAGCCTTTCGCTAAGACAGTTTTTGAGGAATTGGCAAAGTGACATTTGGAAGCCCATAGAGGGCTATGTTGAAAAAGGAAATATCCTCAGGTGAAATATGGAAAGAAGCTTTCTGAGAAACTGCTTAGTGTTCTGTTAATTCATCTCACAGAGTTACATCTGTATTTCGTGGATCTCTTTGCTAGCCTTATTTCTGTGGAATCTGAGAACAGATATTTCGGATCTCTTTGAAGACTATAGGGCCAAAGGAAATATCCTCCGATAACAAAGAGAAAGAAGCTTTCTGAGAAACTTCTTTGTGTTCTGTGAAATCATCTCACAGAGTTACAGCTTTCCCCTCAATACGCCTTTCGCTAAGACAGTTCTTGTAGAATTGGCAAAGTGACATTTGGAAGCCCATAGAGGGCTATGTTGAAAAAGGAAATATCCTCAGATGAAATCTGGAAAGAAGCTTTCTGAGAAACTGCTTAGTGATCTGTTAATTCATCTCACAGAGTTACAACTGTATTTCGTGGATCTCTTTGCTAGCCTTATTCCTGTGGAATCTGAGAACAGATATTCGGATCCCTTTGAAGACTACAGGGCCAAAGGAAATATCCTCCGATTACAAAGAGAAAGAAGCTTTCTGAGAAACTTCTTTGTGTTCTGTGAAATCATCTCACAGAGTTACAGCTTTCCCCACAAGAAGCCTTTCGCTAAGACAGTTCTTGTGGAATTGGCAAAGTGACCTTTGGAATCCCATAGAGGGCTATGGTGAAAAAGGAAATATCCTCAGATGAAATCTGGAAAGAAGCTTTCTCAGAAACTGCTTAGTGTTCTGTTAATTCATCTCACAGAGTGACATCTGTATTTCGTGGATCTCTTTGCTAGCCTTATTTCTGTGGAATCTGAGAACAGATATTTCGGATCTCTTTGAAGACTATAGGGCCAAAGGAAATATCCTCCGATAACAAAGAGAAAGAAGCTTTCTGAGAAACTTCTTTGTGTTCTGTGAAATCATCTCACAGAGTTACAGCTTTCCCCTCAATAAGCCTTTCGCTAAGACAGTTCTTGTGGAATTGGCAAAGTGACATTTGGAAGCCCATAGAGGGCTATGTTGAAAAAGGAAATATCCTCAGATGAAATCTGGAAAGAAGCTTTCTGAGAAACTGCTTAGTGTTCTGTTAATTCATCTCACAGAGTTACATGTGTATTTCGTGTATCTCTTTGCTACCCTTATTTCTGTGGAATCTGAGAACAGATATTTCGGATCCCTTTGAAGACTATAGGGCCAAAGGAAATATCCTCCGATAACAAAGAGAAAGAAGCTTTCTGAGAAACTTCTTTGTGTTCTGTGAAATCATCTCACAGAGTTACAGCTTTCCCCTCAAGAAGCCTTTCGCTAAGACAGTTCTTGTGGAAATGGCAAAGTGATATTTGGAAGACCATAGAAGGCTATGGTGAAAAAGGAAATATCCTCAGATGAAATCTGTAAAGAAGCTTTCTGAGAAACTGCTTAGTGTTCTGTTAATTCATCTCACAGAATTACATCTGTATTTCGTGGATCTCTTTGCTAGCCTTATTTCTGTGGAATCTGAGAACAGATATTTCGGATCCCTTTGAAGACTATAGGGCCAAAGGAAATATCCTCCGATAACAAAGAGAAAGAAATTTTCTGAGAAACTTCTTTGTGTTCTGTGAAATCATCTCACAGAGTTACAGCTTTCCCTTCAAGAAGCCTTTCGCTAAGACAGTTCTTGTGGAATTGGCAAAGTGATATTTGGAAGCCCATAGAGGGCTATGGTGAAAAAGGAAATATCCTCAGATGAAATCTGGAAAGAAGCGTTCTGAGAAACCGCGTAGTGTTCTGTTAATTCATCTCACAGAGTTACATCTGTATTTCGTGGATCTCTTTGCTAGCCTTATTTCTGTGGAATCTGAGAACAGATATTTAGGATCCCTTTGAAAACTCTAAGGCCAAAGAAATTATCCTCCGATCACAAAGAGAAAGAAGCTTTCTGAGAAACTTCTTTGTGTTCTGTGAAATCATCTCACAGAGTTACAGCTTTCCCCTCAAGAAGCCTTTCGCTAAGACAGTTCTTGTGGAATTGGCAAAGTGATATTTGGAAGCCCATAGAGGGCTATGGTGAAAAAGGAAATATCCTCAGATGAAATCTGGAAAGAAGCTTTCTGAGAAACTGCTTAGTGTTCTGTTAATTCATCTCACAGAGTTACATCTGTATTTCGTGGATCTCTTTGCTAGCCTTATTTCTGTGGAATCTGAGAACAGATATATCGGATCCCTTTGAAGACTATAGGGCCAAAGGAAATAGCCTCCGATCACAAAGAGAAAGAAGCTTTCTGAGAAACTTCTTTGTGTTCTGTGAAATCATCTCACAGAGTTACAGCTTTCCCCTCAAGAAGCCTTTCGCTAAGACAGTTTTTGAGGAATTGGCAAAGTGACATTTGGAAGCCCATAGAGGGCTATGTTGAAAAAGGAAATATCCTCAGGTGAAATATGGAAAGAAGCTTTCTGAGAAACTGCTTAGTGTTCTGTTAATTCATCTCACAGAGTTACATCTGTATTTCGTGGATCTCTTTGCTAGCCTTATTTCTGTGGAATCTGAGAACAGATATTTCGGATCTCTTTGAAGACTATAGGGCCAAAGGAAATATCCTCCGATAACAAAGAGAAAGAAGCTTTCTGAGAAACTTCTTTGTGTTCTGTGAAATCATCTCACAGAGTTACAGCTTTCCCCTCAATACGCCTTTCGCTAAGACAGTTCTTGTAGAATTGGCAAAGTGACATTTGGAAGCCCATAGAGGGCTATGTTGAAAAAGGAAATATCCTCAGATGAAATCTGGAAAGAAGCTTTCTGAGAAACTGCTTAGTGATCTGTTAATTCATCTCACAGAGTTACAACTGTATTTCGTGGATCTCTTTGCTAGCCTTATTCCTGTGGAATCTGAGAACAGATATTCGGATCCCTTTGAAGACTACAGGGCCAAAGGAAATATCCTCCGATTACAAAGAGAAAGAAGCTTTCTGAGAAACTTCTTTGTGTTCTGTGAAATCATCTCACAGAGTTACAGCTTTCCCCACAAGAAGCCTTTCGCTAAGACAGTTCTTGTGGAATTGGCAAAGTGACCTTTGGAATCCCATAGAGGGCTATGGTGAAAAAGGAAATATCCTCAGATGAAATCTGGAAAGAAGCTTTCTCAGAAACTGCTTAGTGTTCTGTTAATTCATCTCACAGAGTGACATCTGTATTTCGTGGATCTCTTTGCTAGCCTTATTTCTGTGGAATCTGAGAACAGATATTTCGGATCTCTTTGAAGACTATAGGGCCAAAGGAAATATCCTCCGATAACAAAGAGAAAGAAGCTTTCTGAGAAACTTCTTTGTGTTCTGTGAAATCATCTCACAGAGTTACAGCTTTCCCCTCAATAAGCCTTTCGCTAAGACAGTTCTTGTGGAATTGGCAAAGTGACATTTGGAAGCCCATAGAGGGCTATGTTGAAAAAGGAAATATCCTCAGATGAAATCTGGAAAGAAGCTTTCTGAGAAACTGCTTAGTGTTCTGTTAATTCATCTCACAGAGTTACATGTGTATTTCGTGTATCTCTTTGCTACCCTTATTTCTGTGGAATCTGAGAACAGATATTTCGGATCCCTTTGAAGACTATAGGGCCAAAGGAAATATCCTCCGATAACAAAGAGAAAGAAGCTTTCTGAGAAACTTCTTTGTGTTCTGTGAAATCATCTCACAGAGTTACAGCTTTCCCCTCAAGAAGCCTTTCGCTAAGACAGTTCTTGTGGAATTGGCAAAGTGACATTTGGAAGCCCATAGAGGGCTATGGTGAAAAAGGAAATATCCTCAGATGAAATCTGGAAAGAAGCTTTCTGAGAAACAGCTTATTGTTCTGTTAATTCATCTCACAGAGTTACATCTGTATTTCGTGGATCTCTCTGCTAGCCTTATTTCTCTGGAATCTGAGAAGAGATATTTCGGATACCATTGAAGACTATAAGGCCAAAGGAAATATCCTCCGATCACAAAGTGAAAGAAGCTTTCTGAGAAACTTCTTCGTGTTCTGCGAAATCATCTCACAGAGTTACAGCTTTCCCCTCAAGAAGCCTTTGGCTAAGAGAGTTCTTGTGGAATTGGCAAAGTGATATTTGGAAGCCCATAGAGGGCAATGGTGTAAAAGGAAATATCCTCAGAAGAAATCTGTAAAGAAGCTTTCTGAGAAACTGCTTAGTGTTCTGTTAATTCATCTCACAGAGTTGCATCTGTATTTCGTGGATCTCTTTGCTAGCCTTATTTCTGTGGAATCTGAGAACAGATATTTCGGATCCCTTTGAAGACTATAGGGCCAAAGGAAATATCCTCCGATAACAAAGAGAAAGAAGCTTTCTGAGAAACTTCTTTGTGTTCTGTGAAATCATCTCACAGAGTTACAGCTTTCCCCTCAAGAAGCCTTTCGCTAAGACAGTTCTTGTGGAATTGGCAAAGTGACATTTGGAAGCCCATAGAGGGCTATGGTGAAAAAGGAAATATCCTCAGATGAAATCTGGAAAGAAGCTTTCTGAGAAACAGCTTAGTGTTCTGTAAATTCATCTCACAGAGTTACATCTGTATTTCGTGGATCTCTCTGCTAGCCTTATTTCTCTGGAATCTGAGAAGAGATATTTCGGATACCATTGAAGACTATAAGGCCAAAGGAAATATCCTCCGATCACAAAGTGAAAGAAGCTTTCTGAGAAACTTCTTTGTGTTCTGCGAAATCATCTCACAGAGTTACAGCTTTCCCCTCAAGAAGCCTTTGGCTAAGAGAGTTCTTGTGGAATTGGCAAAGTGATATTTGGAAGCCCATAGAGGGCTATGGTGAAAAAGGAAATATCGTCAGAAGAAATCTGTAAAGAAGCTTTCTGAGAAACTGCTTAGTGTTCTGTTAATTCATCTCACAGAGTTACATCTGTATTTCGTGGATCTCTCTGCTAGCCTTATTTCTCTGGAATCTGAGAAGAGATATTTCGGATACCATTGAAGACTATAAGGCCAAAGGAAATATCCTCCGATCACAAAGTGAAAGAAGCTTTCTGAGAAACTTCTTTGTGTTCTGCGAAATCATCTCACAGAGTTACAGCTTTCCCCTCAAGAAGCCTTTGGCTAAGAGAGTTCTTGTGGAATTGGCAAAGTGATATTTGGAAGCCCATAGAGGGCTATGGTGAAAAAGGAAATATCCTCAGAAGAAATCTGTAAAGAAGCTTTCTGAGAAACTGCTTAGTGTTCTGTTAATTCATCTCACAGAGTTACATCTGTATTTCGTGGATCTCTTTGCTAGCCTTATTTCTGTGGAATCTGAGAACAGATATTTCGGATCCCTTTGAAGACTATAGGGCCAAAGGAAATATCCTCCGATAACAAAGAGAAAGAAGCTTTCTGAGAAACTTCTTTGTGTTCTGCGAAATCATCTCACAGAGTTACAGCTTTCCCCTCAAGAAGCCTTTCGCTAAGACAGTTCTTGTGGAATTGGCAAAGTGACATTTGGAAGCCCATAGAGGGCTATGGTGAAAAAGGAAATATCCTCAGATGAAATCTGGAAAGAAGCTTTCTGAGAAACTGCTTAGTGTTCTGTTAATTCATCTCACAGAGTTACATCTGTATTTCGTGGATCTCTTTGCTAGCCTTATTTTGTGGAATCTGAGAACAGATATTCCGGATCCCTTTGAAGACTATAGGGCCAAAGGAAATATCCTCCGATAACAAAGAGAAAGAAGCTTTCTGAGAAACTTCTTTGTGTTCTGTGAAATCATCTCACAGAGTTACAGCTTTCCCCTCAAGAAGCCTTTCGCTAAGACAGTTCTTGTGGAATTGGCAAAGTGACATTTGGAAGCCCATAGAGGGCTATGTTGAAAAAGGAAATATCCTCAGATGAAATCTGTAAAGAAGCTTTCTGAGAAACTGCTTAGTGTTCTGTTAATTCATCTCACAGAGTTACATCTGTATTTCGTGGATCTCTTTGCTAGCCTTATTTTGTGGAATCTGAGAACAGATATTCCGGATCCCTTTGAAGACTATAGGGCCAAAGGAAATATCCTCCGATAACAAAGAGAAAGAAGCTTTCTGAGAAACTTCTTTGTGTTCTGTGAAATCATCTCACAGAGTTACAGCTTTCCCCGCAAGAAGCCTTTCGCTAAGACAGTTCTTGTGGAATTGGCAAAGTGACATTTGGAAGCCCATAGAGGGCTATGGTGAAAAAGGAAATATCCTCAGATGAAATCTGGAAAGAAGCTTTCTGAGAAACAGCTTAGTGTTCTGTTAATTCATCTCACAGAGTTACATCTGTATTTCGTGGATCTTTCTGCTAGCCTTATTTCTCTGGAATCTGAGAACAGATATTTCGGATCCCTTTGAAGACTATAAGGCCAAAGGATATATCCTTTGATCGCAAAGAGAAAGAAGCTTTCTGAGAAACTTCTTTGTGTTCTGTGAAATCATCTCACAGAGTTACAGCTTTCCCCTCAAGAAGCCTTTCGCTAAGACAGTTCTTGTGGAATTGGCAAAGTGATAATTGGAAGCCCCTAGAGGGCTATGGTGAAAAAGGAAATATCCTCAGATGAAATCTGGAAAGAAGCTTTCTGAGAAACTGCTTAGTGTTCTGTTAATTCATCTCACAGAGTGACATCTGTATTTCGTGGATCTCTTTGCTAGCCTTATTTCTGTGGAATCTGAGAACAGATATTTCGGATCCCTTTGAAGACTATAGGGCCAAAGGAAATATCCTCCAATAACAAAGAGAAAGAAGCTTTCTGAGAAACTTCTTTGTGTTCTGTGAAATCATCTCACAGAGTTACAGCTTTCCCCTCAAGAAGCCTTTCGCTAAGACAGTTCTTGTGGAATTGGCAAAGTGACCTTTGGAAGCCCATAGAGGGCTATGGGGAAAAAGGAAATATCCTCAGATGAAATCTGGAAAGAAGTTTTCTCAGAAACTGCTTAGTGTTCTGTTAATTCATCTCATAGAGTTACATCTGTATTTCGTGGATCTCTTTGCTAGCCTTATTTCTGTGGAATCAGAGAACAGATATTTCGGATCCCTTTGAAAACTATAAGGCCAAAGGAAATATCCTCCGATCACAAAGAGAAAGAAGCTTTCTGAGAAACTTCCTTGTGTTCTGTGAAATCATCTCACAGAGTTACAGCTTTCCCCTCAAGAAGCCTTTCGCTAAGACAGTTCTTGTGGAATTGGCAACGTTACATTTGGAAGCCCATAGAGGGCTATGTTGAAAAAGGAAATATCCTCCGATGAAATCTGGAAAGAAGCTTTCTGCGAAACTGCTTAGTGTTTTGTTAATTCATCTCACAGAGTTACATCTGTATTTCGTGGATCTCTTTGCTAGCCTTATTTCTGTGGAATCTGAGAACAGATATTCCGGATCCCTTTGAAGACTATAGGGCCAAAGGAAATATCCTCCGATAACAAAGAGAAAGAAGCTTTCTGAGAAACTTCTTTGTGTTCTGTGAAATCATCTCACAGAGTTACAGCTTTCCCCTCAAGAAGCCTTTCGCTAAGACAGTTCTTGTGGAATTGGCTAAGTGACATTTGGAAGCCCATAGAGGGCTATGGTGAAAAAGGAAATATCCTCAGATGAAATCTGGAAAGAAGCTTTCTGAGAAACAGCTCAGTGTTCTGTTAATTCATCTCACAGAGTTACATCTGTATTTCGTGGATCTCTTTGCTAGCCTTATTTCTGTGGAATCTGAGAACAGATATTTCGGATCCCTTTGAAGACTATAGGGCCAAAGTAAAATATTCTCCGATAACAAAGAGAAAGAAGATTTCTGAGAAACTTCTTTGTGTTCTGTGAAATCATCTCACAGAGTTACAGCATTCCCCTCAAGAAGCCTTTTGCTATGACAGTTCTTGTGGAAATGGCAAAGTGATATTTGGAAGACCATAGAAGGCTATGGTGAAAAAGGAAATATCCTCAGATGAAATCTGTAAAGAAGCTTTCTGAGAAACTGCTTAGTGTTCTGTTAATTCATCTCACAGAATTACATCTGTATTTCGTGGATCTCTTTGCTAGCCTTATTTCTGTGGAATCTGAGAACAGATATTTCGGATCCCTTTGAAGACTATAGGGCCAAAGGAAATATCCTCCGATAACAAAGAGAAAGAAATTTTCTGAGAAACTTCTTTGTGTTCTGTGAAATCATCTCACAGAGTTACAGCTTTCCCTTCAAGAAGCCTTTCGCTAAGACAGTTCTTGTGGAATTGGCAAAGTGATATTTGGAAGCCCATAGAGGGCTATGGTGAAAAAGGAAATATCCTCAGATGAAATCTGGAAAGAAGCGTTCTGAGAAACCGCGTAGTGTTCTGTTAATTCATCTCACAGAGTTACATCTGTATTTCGTGGATCTCTTTGCTAGCCTTATTTCTGTGGAATCTGAGAACAGATATTTAGGATCCCTTTGAAAACTCTAAGGCCAAAGAAAGTATCCTCCGATCACAAAGAGAAAGAAGCTTTCTGAGAAACTTCTTTGTGTTCTGTGAAATCATCTCACAGAGTTACAGCTTTCCCCTCAAGAAGCCTTTCGCTAAGACAGTTCTTGTGGAATTGGCAAAGTGATATTTGGAAGCCCATAGAGGGCTATGGTGAAAAAGGAAATATCCTCAGATGAAATCTGGAAAGAAGCTTTCTGAGAAACTGCTTAGTGTTCTGTTAATTCATCTCACAGAGTTACATCTGTATTTCGTGGATCTCTTTGCTAGCCTTATTTCTGTGGAATCTGAGAACAGATATTTCGGATCCCTTTGAAGACTATAGGGCCAAAGGAAATAGCCTCCGATCACAAAGAGAAAGAAGCTTTCTGAGAAACTTCTTTGTGTTCTGTGAAATCATCTCACAGAGTTACAGCTTTCCCCTCAAGAAGCCTTTCGCTAAGACAGTTTTTGAGGAATTGGCAAAGTGACATTTGGAAGCCCATAGAGGGCTATGTTGAAAAAGGAAATATCCTCAGGTGAAATATGGAAAGAAGCTTTCTGAGAAACTGCTTAGTGTTCTGTTAATTCATCTCACAGAGTTACATCTGTATTTCGTGGATCTCTTTGCTAGCCTTATTTCTGTGGAATCTGAGAACAGATATTTCGGATCTCTTTGAAGACTATAGGGCCAAAGGAAATATCCTCCGATAACAAAGAGAAAGAAGCTTTCTGAGAAACTTCTTTGTGTTCTGTGAAATCATCTCACAGAGTTACAGCTTTCCCCTCAATACGCCTTTCGCTAAGACAGTTCTTGTAGAATTGGCAAAGTGACATTTGGAAGCCCATAGAGGGCTATGTTGAAAAAGGAAATATCCTCAGATGAAATCTGGAAAGAAGCTTTCTGAGAAACTGCTTAGTGATCTGTTAATTCATCTCACAGAGTTACAACTGTATTTCGTGGATCTCTTTGCTAGCCTTATTCCTGTGGAATCTGAGAACAGATATTCGGATCCCTTTGAAGACTACAGGGCCAAAGGAAATATCCTCCGATTACAAAGAGAAAGAAGCTTTCTGAGAAACTTCTTTGTGTTCTGTGAAATCATCTCACAGAGTTACAGCTTTCCCCACAAGAAGCCTTTCGCTAAGACAGTTCTTGTGGAATTGGCAAAGTGACCTTTGGAATCCCATAGAGGGCTATGGTGAAAAAGGAAATATCCTCAGATGAAATCTGGAAAGAAGCTTTCTCAGAAACTGCTTAGTGTTCTGTTAATTCATCTCACAGAGTGACATCTGTATTTCGTGGATCTCTTTGCTAGCCTTATTTCTGTGGAATCTGAGAACAGATATTTCGGATCTCTTTGAAGACTATAGGGCCAAAGGAAATATCCTCCGATAACAAAGAGAAGGAAGCTTTCTGAGAAACTTCTTTGTGTTCTGTGAAATCATCTCACAGAGTTACAGCTTTCCCCTCAATAAGCCTTTCGCTAAGACAGTTCTTGTGGAATTGGCAAAGTGACATTTGGAAGCCCATAGAGGGCTATGTTGAAAAAGGAAATATCCTCAGATGAAATCTGGAAAGAAGCTTTCTGAGAAACTGCTTAGTGTTCTGTTAATTCATCTCACAGAGTTACATCTGTATTTCGTGGATCTCTCTGCTAGCCTTATTTCTCTGGAATCTGAGAAGAGATATTTCGGATACCATTGAAGACTATAAGGCCAAAGGAAATATCCTCCGATCACAAAGTGAAAGAAGCTTTCTGAGAAACTTCTTTGTGTTCTGCGAAATCATCTCACAGAGTTACAGCTTTCCCCTCAAGAAGCCTTTGGCTAAGAGAGTTCTTGTGGAATTGGCAAAGTGATATTTGGAAGCCCATAGAGGGCAATGGTGTAAAAGGAAATATCCTCAGAAGAAATCTGTAAAGAAGCTTTCTGAGAAACTGCTTAGTGTTCTGTTAATTCATCTCACAGAGTTGCATCTGTATTTCGTGGATCTCTTTGCTAGCCTTATTTCTGTGGAATCTGAGAACAGATATTTCGGATCCCTTTGAAGACTATAGGGCCAAAGGAAATATCCTCCGATAACAAAGAGAAAGAAGCTTTCTGAGAAACTTCTTTGTGTTCTGTGAAATCATCTCACAGAGTTACAGCTTTCCCCTCAAGAAGCCTTTCGCTAAGACAGTTCTTGTGGAATTGGCAAAGTGACATTTGGAAGCCCATAGAGGGCTATGGTGAAAAAGGAAATATCCTCAGATGAAATCTGGAAAGAAGCTTTCTGAGAAACAGCTTAGTGTTCTGTAAATTCATCTCACAGAGTTACATCTGTATTTCGTGGATCTCTCTGCTAGCCTTATTTCTCTGGAATCTGAGAAGAGATATTTCGGATACCATTGAAGACTATAAGGCCAAAGGAAATATCCTCCGATCACAAAGTGAAAGAAGCTTTCTGAGAAACTTCTTTGTGTTCTGCGAAATCATCTCACAGAGTTACAGCTTTCCCCTCAAGAAGCCTTTGGCTAAGAGAGTTCTTGTGGAATTGGCAAAGTGATATTTGGAAGCCCATAGAGGGCTATGGTGAAAAAGGAAATATCGTCAGAAGAAATCTGTAAAGAAGCTTTCTGAGAAACTGCTTAGTGTTCTGTTAATTCATCTCACAGAGTTACATCTGCATTTCGTGGATCTCTCTGCTAGCCTTATTTCTCTGGAATCTGAGAAGAGATATTTCGGATACCATTGAAGACTATAAGGCCAAAGGAAATATCCTCCGATCACAAAGTGAAAGAAGCTTTCTGAGAAACTTCTTTGTGTTCTGCGAAATCATCTCACAGAGTTACAGCTTTCCCCTCAAGAAGCCTTTGGCTAAGAGAGTTCTTGTGGAATTGGCAAAGTGATATTTGGAAGCCCATAGAGGGCTATGGTGAAAAAGGAAATATCCTCAGAAGAAATCTGTAAAGAAGCTTTCTGAGAAACTGCTTAGTGTTCTGTTAATTCATCTCACAGAGTTACATCTGTATTTCGTGGATCTCTTTGCTAGCCTTATTTCTGTGGAATCTGAGAACAGATATTTCGGATCCCTTTGAAGACTATAGGGCCAAAGGAAATATCCTCCGATAACAAAGAGAAAGAAGCTTTCTGAGAAACTTCTTTGTGTTCTGCGAAATCATCTCACAGAGTTACAGCTTTCCCCTCAAGAAGCCTTTCGCTAAGACAGTTCTTGTGGAATTGGCAAAGTGACATTTGGAAGCCCATAGAGGGCTATGGTGAAAAAGGAAATATCCTCAGATGAAATCTGGAAAGAAGCTTTCTGAGAAACTGCTTAGTGTTCTGTTAATTCATCTCACAGAGTTACATCTGTATTTCGTGGATCTCTTTGCTAGCCTTATTTTGTGGAATCTGAGAACAGATATTCCGGATCCCTTTGAAGACTATAGGGCCAAAGGAAATATCCTCCGATAACAAAGAGAAAGAAGCTTTCTGAGAAACTTCTTTGTGTTCTGTGAAATCATCTCACAGAGTTACAGCTTTCCCCGCAAGAAGCCTTTCGCTAAGACAGTTCTTGTGGAATTGGCAAAGTGACATTTGGAAGCCCATAGAGGGCTATGGTGAAAAAGGAAATATCCTCAGATGAAATCTGGAAAGAAGCTTTCTGAGAAACAGCTTAGTGTTCTGTTAATTCATCTCACAGAGTTACATCTGTATTTCGTGGATCTTTCTGCTAGCCTTATTTCTCTGGAATCTGAGAACAGATATTTCGGATCCCTTTGAAGACTCTAAGGCCAAAGGATATATCCTTTGATCACAAAGAGAAAGAAGCTTTCTGAGAAACTTCTTTGTGTTCTGTGAAATCATCTCACAGAGTTACAGCTTTCCCCTCAAGAAGCCTTTCGCTAAGACAGTTCTTGTGGAATTGGTAAAGTGATAATTGGAAGCCCCTAGAGGGCTATGGTGAAAAAGGAAATATCCTCAGATGAAATCTGGAAAGAAGCTTTCTGAGAAACTGCTTAGTGTTCTGTTAATTCATCTCACAGAGTGACATCTGTATTTCGTGGATCTCTTTGCTAGCCTTATTTCTGTGGAATCTGAGAACAGATATTTCGGATCTCTTTGAAGACTATAGGGCCAAAGGAAATATCCTCCGATAACAAAGAGAAAGAAGCTTTCTGAGAAACTTCTTTGTGTTCTGTGAAATCATCTCACAGAGTTACAGCTTTCCCCTCAATAAGCCTTTCGCTAAGACAGTTCTTGTGGAATTGGCAAAGTGACATTTGGAAGCCCATAGAGGGCTATGTTGAAAAAGGAAATATCCTCAGATGAAATCTGGAAAGAAGCTTTCTGAGAAACTGCTTAGTGTTCTGTTAATTCATCTCACAGAGTTACATGTGTATTTCGTGTATCTCTTTGCTACCCTTATTTCTGTGGAATCTGAGAACAGATATTTCGGATCCCTTTGAAGACTATAGGGCCAAAGGAAATATCCTCCGATAACAAAGAGAAAGAAGCTTTCTGAGAAACTTCTTTGTGTTCTGTGAAATCATCTCACAGAGTTACAGCTTTCCCCTCAAGAAGCCTTTCGCTAAGACAGTTCTTGTGGAATTGGCAAAGTGACATTTGGAAGCCCATAGAGGGCTATGGTGAAAAAGGAAATATCCTCAGATGAAATCTGGAAAGAAGCTTTCTGAGAAACAGCTTATTGTTCTGTTAATTCATCTCACAGAGTTACATCTGTATTTCGTGGATCTCTCTGCTAGCCTTATTTCTCTGGAATCTGAGAAGAGATATTTCGGATACCATTGAAGACTATAAGGCCAAAGGAAATATCCTCCGATCACAAAGTGAAAGAAGCTTTCTGAGAAACTTCTTTGTGTTCTGCGAAATCATCTCACAGAGTTACAGCTTTCCCCTCAAGAAGCCTTTGGCTAAGAGAGTTCTTGTGGAATTGGCAAAGTGATATTTGGAAGCCCATAGAGGGCAATGGTGTAAAAGGAAATATCCTCAGAAGAAATCTGTAAAGAAGCTTTCTGAGAAACTGCTTAGTGTTCTGTTAATTCATCTCACAGAGTTACATCTGTATTTCGTGGATCTCTTTGCTAGCCTTATTTCTGTGGAATCTGAGAACAGATATTTCGGATCCCTTTGAAGACTATAGGGCCAAAGGAAATATCCTCCGATAACAAAGAGAAAGAAGCTTTCTGAGAAACTTCTTTGTGTTCTGTGAAATCATCTCACAGAGTTACAGCTTTCCACTCAAGAAGCCTTTCGCTAAGACAGTTCTTGTGGAATTGGCAAAGTGACATTTGGAAGCCCATAGAGGGCTATGGTGAAAAAGGAAATATCCTCAGATGAAATCTGGAAAGAAGCTTTCTGAGAAACAGCTTAGTGTTCTGTAAATTCATCTCACAGAGTTACATCTGTATTTCGTGGATCTCTCTGCTAGCCTTATTTCTCTGGAATCTGAGAAGAGATATTTCGGATACCATTGAAGACTATAAGGCCAAAGGAAATATCCTCCGATCACAAAGTGAAAGAAGCTTTCTGAGAAACTTCTTTGTGTTCTGCGAAATCATCTCACAGAGTTACAGCTTTCCCCTCAAGAAGCCTTTGGCTAAGAGAGTTCTTGTGGAATTGGCAAAGTGATATTTGGAAGCCCATAGAGGGCTATGGTGAAAAAGGAAATATCGTCAGAAGAAATCTGTAAAGAAGCTTTCTGAGAAACTGCTTAGTGTTCTGTTAATTCATCTCACAGAGTTACATCTGTATTTCGTGGATCTCTCTGCTAGCCTTATTTCTCTGGAATCTGAGAAGAGATATTTCGGATACCATTGAAGACTATAAGGCCAAAGGAAATATCCTCCGATCACAAAGTGAAAGAAGCTTTCTGAGAAACTTCTTTGTGTTCTGCGAAATCATCTCACAGAGTTACAGCTTTCCCCTCAAGAAGCCTTTGGCTAAGAGAGTTCTTGTGGAATTGGCAAAGTGATATTTGGAAGCCCATAGAGGGCTATGGTGAAAAAGGAAATATCCTCAGAAGAAATCTGTAAAGAAGCTTTCTGAGAAACTGCTTAGTGTTCTGTTAATTCATCTCACAGAGTTACATCTGTATTTCGTGGATCTCTTTGCTAGCCTTATTTCTGTGGAATCTGAGAACAGATATTTCGGATCCCTTTGAAGACTATAGGGCCAAAGGAAATATCCTCCGATAACAAAGAGAAAGAAGCTTTCTGAGAAACTTCTTTGTGTTCTGCGAAATCATCTCACAGAGTTACAGCTTTCCCCTCAAGAAGCCTTTCGCTAAGACAGTTCTTGTGGAATTGGCAAAGTGACATTTGGAAGCCCATAGAGGGCTATGTTGAAAAAGGAAATATCCTCAGATGAAATCTGGAAAGAAGCTTTCTGAGAAACTGCTTAGTGTTCTGTTAATTCATCTCACAGAGTTACATCTGTATTTCGTGGATCTCTTTGCTAGCCTTATTTTGTGGAATCTGAGAACAGATATTCCGGATCCCTTTGAAGACTATAGGGCCAAAGGAAATATCCTCCGATAACAAAGAGAAAGAAGCTTTCTGAGAAACTTCTTTGTGTTCTGTGAAATCATCTCACAGAGTTACAGCTTTCCCCGCAAGAAGCCTTTCGCTAAGACAGTTCTTGTGGAATTGGCAAAGTGACATTTGGAAGCCCATAGAGGGCTATGGTGAAAAAGGAAATATCCTCAGATGAAATCTGGAAAGAAGCTTTCTGAGAAACAGCTTAGTGTTCTGTTAATTCATCTCACAGAGTTACATCTGTATTTCGTGGATCTTTCTGCTAGCCTTATTTCTCTGGAATCTGAGAACAGATATTTCGGATCCCTTTGAAGACTCTAAGGCCAAAGGATATATCCTTTGATCACAAAGAGAAAGAAGCTTTCTGAGAAACTTCTTTGTGTTCTGTGAAATCATCTCACAGAGTTACAGCTTTCCCCTCAAGAAGCCTTTCGCTAAGACAGTTCTTGTGGAATTGGTAAAGTGATAATTGGAAGCCCCTAGAGGGCTATGGTGAAAAAGGAAATATCCTCAGATGAAATCTGGAAAGAAGCTTTCTGAGAAACTGCTTAGTGTTCTGTTAATTCATCTCACAGAGTGACATCTGTATTTCGTGGATCTCTTTGCTAGCCTTATTTCTGTGGAATCTGAGAACAGATATTTCGGATCCCTTTGAAGACTATAGGGCCAAAGGAAATATCCTCCGATAACAAAGAGAAAGAAGCTTTCTGAGAAACTTCTTTGTGTTCTGTGAAATCATCTCACGGAGTTACAGCTTTCCCCTCAAGAAGCCTTTCGCTAAGACAGTTCTTGTGGAATTGGCAAAGTGACCTTTGGAAGCCCATAGAGGGCTATGGTGAAAAAGGAAATATCCTCAGGTGAAATCTGGAAAGAAGCTTTCTCAGAAACTGCTTAGTGTTCTGTTAATTCATCTCATAGAGTTACATCTGTATTTCGTGGATCTCTTTGCTAGCCTTATTTCTGTGGAATCAGAGAACAGATATTTCGGATCCCTTTGAAAACTATAAGGCCAAAGGAAATATCCTCCGATCACAAAGAGAAAGAAGCTTTCTGAGAAACTTCTTTGTGTTCTGTGAAATCATCTCACAGAGTTACAGCTTTCCCCTCAAGAAGCCTTTCGCTAAGACAGTTCTTGTGGAATTGGCAACGTGACATTTGGAAGCCCATAGAGGGCTATGTTGAAAAAGGAAATATCCTCCGATGAAATCTGGAAAGAAGCTTTCTGAGAAACCGCTTAGTGTTCTGTTAAT
Organism: Macaca nemestrina; assembly: GCF_043159975.1. NCBI lineage: Eukaryota > Metazoa > Chordata > Mammalia > Primates > Cercopithecidae > Macaca > Macaca nemestrina. The sequence goes on along the minus strand of NC_092127.1, from coordinate 112,093,105 downwards.
TCATCTCACAGAGTTACATCTGTATTTCGTGGATCTCTTTGCTAGCCTTATTTCTGTGGAATCTGAGAACAGATATTTCGGATCCCTTTGAAGACTATAGGGCCAAAGGAAATATCCTCCGATAACAAAGAGAAAGAAGCTTTCTGAGAAACTTCTTTGTGTTCTGTGAAATCATCTCACAGAGTTACAGCTTTCCCCTCAAGAAGCCTTTCGCTAAGACAGTTCTTGTGGAATTGGCAAAGTGACATTTGGAAGCCCATAGAGGGCTATGGTGAAAAAGGAAATATCCACAGATGAAATCTGGAAAGAAGCTTTCTTAGAAACAGCTTAGTGTTCTGTTAATTCATCTCACAGAGTTACATCTGTATTTCGTGGATCTCTCTGCTAGCCTTATTTCTCTGGAATCTGAGAACAGATATTTCGGATCCCTTTGAAGACTATAAGGCCAAAGGAAATATCCTCTGATCAAAAAGAGAAAGAAGCTTTCTGAGAAACTTCTTTGTGTTCTGTGAAATCATCTCACAGAGTTACAGCTTTCCCCTCAAGAAGCCTTTCGCTAAGACAGTTCTTGTGGAATTGGCAAAGTGATATTTGGAAGCCCCTAGAGGGCTGTGGTGAAAAAGGAAATATCCTCAGATGAAATCTGGAAAGAAGCTTTCTGAGAAACTGCTTAGTGTTCTGTTAATTCATATCACAGAGTGACATCTGTATTTCGTGGATCTCTTTGCTAGCCTTATTTCTGTGGAATCTGAGAACAGATATTTCGGATCCCTTTGAAGACTATAGGGCCAAAGGAAATATCCTCCGATAACAAAGAGAAAGAAGCTTTCTGAGAAACTTCTTTGTGTTCTGTGAAATCATCTCACAGAGTTACAGCTTTCCCCTCAAGGTGCCTTGGCTAAGAGAGTTCTTGTGGAATTGGCAAAGTGATATTTGGAAGCCCATACAGGGCTATGGTGAAAAAGGAAATATCCTCAGATGAAATCTGGAAAGAAGCTTTCTGAGAAACTGCTTAGTGTTCTGTTAATTCATCTCACAGAGTTACATCTGTTTTTCGTGGATCTCTTTCCTAGCCTTATTTCTGTGGAATCTGAGAACAGATATTTCGGATCCCTTTGAAGACTATAGTGCCAAAGTAAAATATTCTCCGATGACAAAGAGAAAGAAGCTTTCTGAGAAACTTCTTTGTGTTCTGTGAAATCATCTCACAGAGTTACAGCATTCCCCTCAAGAAGCCTTTTGCTATGACAGTTTTTGTGGAAATGGCAAAGTGATATTTGGAAGACCATAGAAGGCTATGGTGAAAAAGGAAATATCCTCAGATGAAATCTGTAAAGAAGCTTTCTGAGAAACTGCTTAGTGTTCTGTTAATTCATCTCACAGAATTACATCTGTATTTCGTGGATCTCTTTGCTAGGCTTATTTCTGTGGAATCTGAGAACAGATATTTCGGATCCCTTTGAAGACTATAGGGCCAAAGGAAATATCCTCCGATAACAAAGAGAAAGAAATTTTCTGAGAAACTTCTTTGTGTTCTGTGAAATCATCTCACAGAGTTACAGCTTTCCCTTCAAGAAGCCTTTCGCTAAGACAGTTCTTGTGAAATTGGCAAAGTGATATTTGGAAGCCCATAGAGGGCTATGGTGAAAAAGGAAATATCCTCAGATGAAATCTGGAAAGAAGCGTTCTGAGAAACCGCTTAGTGTTCTGTTAATTCATCTCTCAGAGTTACATCTGTATTTCGTGGATCTCTTTGCTAGCCTTATTTCTGTGGAATCTGAGAACAGATATTTAGGATCCCTTTGAAAACTCTAAGGCCAAAGAAAGTATCCTCCGATCACAAAGAGAAAGAAGCTTTCTGAGAAACTTCTTTGTGTTCTGTGAAATCATCTCACAGAGTTACAGCTTTCCCCTCAAGAAGCCTTTCGCTAAGACAGTTCTTGTGGAATTGGCAAAGTGATATTTGGAAGCCCATAGAGGGTTATGGTGAAAAAGGAAATATCCTCAGATGAAATCTGGAAAGAAGCTTTCTGAGAAACTGCTTAGTGTTCTGTTAATTCATCTCACAGAGTTACATCTGTATTTCGTGGATCTCTTTGCTAGCCTTATTTCTGTGGAATCTGAGAACAGATATTTCGGATCCCTTTGAAGACTATAGGGCCAAAGGAAATAGCCTCCGATCACAAAGAGAAAGAAGCTTTCTGAGAAACTTCTTTGTGTTCTGTGAAATCATCTCACAGAGTTACAGCTTTCCCCTCAAGAAGCCTTTCGCTAAGACAGTTTTTGAGGAATTGGCAAAGTGACATTTGGAAGCCCATAGAGGGCTATGTTGAAAAAGGAAATATCCTCAGGTGAAATCTGGAAAGAAGCTTTCTGAGAAACTGCTTAGTGTTCTGTTAATTCATCTCACAGAGTTACATCTGTATTTCGTGGATCTCTTTGCTAGCCTTATTTCTGTGGAATCTGAGAACAGATATTTCGGATCCCTTCGAAAACTATAAGGTCAAAGGAAATATCCTCCGATCACAAAGAGAAAGAAGCTTTCTGAGAAACTTCTTTGTGTTCTGTGAAATCATCTCACAGAGTTACAGCTTTCCCCTCAAGAAGCCTTTCGCTAAGACAGTTCTTGTGGAATTGGCAAAGTGATATTTGGAAGCCCATAGAGGGAAATGCTGAAAAAGGAAATATCCTCAGATGAAATCTGGAAAGAAGCTTTCTGAGAAACTGCTTAGTGTTCTGTTAATTCATCTCACAGAGTTACATCTGTATTTCGTGGATCTCTTTGCTAGCCTTATTTCTGTGGAATCTGAGAACAGATATTTCGGATCTCTTTGAAGACTATAGGGCCAAAGGAAATATCCTCCGATAACAAAGAGAAAGAAGCTTTCTGAGAAACTTCTTTGTGTTCTGTGAAATAATCTCACAGAGTTACAGCTTTCCCCTCAATACGCCTTTCGCTAAGACAGTTCTTGTAGAATTGGCAAAGTGACATTTGGAAGCCCATAGAGGGCTATGGTGAAAAAGGAAATATCCTCAGATGAAATCTGGAAAGAAGCTTTCTGAGAAACTGCTTAGTGTTCTGTTAATTCATCTCACAGAGTTACAACTGTATTTCGTGGATCTCTTTGCTAGCCTTATTCCTGTGGAATCTGAGAACAGATATTCGGATCCCTTTGAAGACTACAGGGCCAAAGGAAATATCCTCCGATTACAAAGAGAAAGAAGCTTTCTGAGAAACTTCTTTGTGTTCTGTGAAATCATCTCACAGAGTTACAGCTTTCCCCACAAGAAGCCTTTCGCTAAGACAGTTCTTGTGGAATTGGCAAAGTGACCTTTGGAATCCCATAGAGGGCTATGGTGAAAAAGGAAATATCCTCAGATGAAATATGGAAAGAAGCTTTCTCAGAAACTGCTTAGTGTTCTGTTAATTCATCTCACAGAGTGACATCTGTATTTCGTGGATCTCTTTGCTAGCCTTATTTCTCTGGAATCTGAGAAGAGATATTTCGGATACCATTGAAGACTATAAGGCCAAAGGAAATATCCTCCGATCACAAAGTGAAAGAAGCTTTCTGAGAAACTTCTTTGTGTTCTGTGAAATCATCTCACAGAGTTACAGCTTTCCCCTCAAGAAGCCTTTGGCTAAGAGAGTTCTTGTGGAATTGGCAAAGTGATATTTGGAAGCCCATAGAGGGCTACGGTGAAAAAGGAAATATCCTCAGAAGAAATCTGTAAAGAAGCTTTCTGAGAAACTGCTTAGTGTTCTGTTAATTCATCTCACAGAGTTACATCTGTATTTCGTGGATCTCTTTGCTAGCCTTATTTCTGTGGAATCTGAGAACAGATATTTCGGATCCCTTTGAAGACTATAGGGCCAAAGGAAATATCCTCCGATAACAAAGAGAAAGAAGCTTTCTGAGAAACTTCTTTGTGTTCTGTGAAATCATCTCACAGAGTTACAGCTTTCCCCTCAAGAAGCCTTTCGCTAAGACAGTTCTTGTGGAATTGGCAAAGTGACATTTGGAAGCCCATAGAGGGCTATGTTGAAAAAGGAAATATCCTCAGATGAAATCTGGAAAGAAGCTTTCTGAGAAACTGCTTAGTGTTCTGTTAATTCATCTCACAGAGTTACATCTGTATTTCGTGGATCTCTTTGCTACCCTTATTTCTGTGGAATCTGAGAACAGATATTTCGGATCCCTTTGAAAACTCTACGGCCAAAGGAAGTATCCTCCGATCACAAAGAGAAAGAAGCTTTCTGAGAAACTTCTTTGTTTTCTGTGAAATCATCTCACAGAGTTACAGCTTTCCCCTCAAGAAGCCTTTCGCTAAGACAGTTCTTGTGGAATTGGCAAAGTGACCTTTGGAATCCCATAGAGGGCTATGGTGAAAAAGGAAATATCCTCAGATGAAATCTGGAAAGAAGCTTTCTGAGAAACTGCTTAGTGTTCTGTTAATTCATCTCACAGAGTTACAACTGTATTTCGTGGATCTCTTTGCTAGCCTTATTCCTGTGGAATCTGAGAACAGATATTCCGGATCCCTTTGAAGACTACAGGTCCAAAGGAAATATCCTCCGATTACAAACAGAAAGAAGCTTTCTGAGAAACTTCTTTGTGTTCTGTGAAATCATCTCACAGAGTTACAGCTTTCCCCTCAAGAAGCCTTTCGCTAAGACAGTTCTTGTGGAATTGGCAAAGTGACCTTTGGAATCCCGTAGAGGGCTATGGTGAAAAAGGAAATATCCTCAGATGAAATCTGGAAAGAAGCTTTCTGAGAAACCGCTTAGTGTTCTGTTAATTCATCTCACAGAGTTACATCTGTATTTCGTGGATCTCTTTGCTAGCCTTATTTCTGTGGAATCTGAGAACAGATATTTCGGATTCCTTTGAAAACTATAAGGCCAAAGGAAATATCCTCCGATCACAAAGAGAAAGAAGCTTTCTGAGAAACTTCTTTGTGTTCTGTGAAATCATCTCTCAGAGTTACAGCTTTCCCCTCAAGAAGCCTTTCGCTAAGACAGTTCTTGTGGAATTGGCAAAGTGATATTTGGAAGCCCATAGAGGGCAATGGTGAAAAAGGAAATATCCTCAGATGAAATCTGGAAAGAAGCTTTCTGAGAAACTGCTTAGTGTTCTGTTAATTCATCTCACAGAGTTACATCTGTATTTCGTGGATCTCTTTGCTAGCCTTATTTCTGTGGAATCTGAGAACTGATATTCCGGATCCCTTTGAAGACTATAGGGCCAAAGGAAATATCCTCCGATAACAAAGAGAAAGAAGCTTTCTGAGAAACTTCTTTGTGTTCTGTGAAATCATCTCACAGAGTTACAGCTTTCCCCTCAAGAAGCCTTTCGCTAAGACAGTTCTTGTGGAATTGGCAAAGTGACATTTGGAAGCCCATAGAGGTCTTTGGTGAAAAAGGAAATATCCTCAGATGAAATCTGGAAAGAAGCTTTCTGAGAAACAGCTTAGTGTTCTGTTAATTCATCTCACAGAGTTACATCTGTATTTCGTGGATCTCTCTGCTAGCCTTATTTCTCTGGAATCTGAGAACAGATATTTCGGATCCCTTTGAAGACTATAAGGCCAAAGGAAATATCCTCTTATCACAAAGAGAAAGAAGCTTTCTGAGAAACTTCTTTGTGTTCTGTGAAATCATCTCTCAGAGTTACAGCTTTCCCCTCAAGAAGCCTTTCACTAAGACAGTTCTTGTGGAATTGGCAAAGTGACCTTTGGAATCCCATAGAGGGCTATGGTGAAAAAGGAAATATCCTCAGATGAAATCTGGAAAGAAGCTTTCTGAGAAACTGCTTAGTGTTCTGTTAATTCATCTCACAGAGTTACAACTGTATTTCGTGGATCTCTTTGCTATCCTTATCCCTGTGGAATCTGAGAACAGATATTCCGGATCCCTTTGAAGACTACAGGTCCAAAGGAAATATCCTCCGATTACAAAGAGAAAGAAGCTTTCTGAGAAACTTCTTTGTGTTCTGTGAAATCATCTCACAGTGTTACAGCTTTCCCCTCAAGAAGCCTTTCGCTAAGACAGTTCTTGTGGAATTGGCAAAGTGACCTTTGGAATCCCATAGAGGGCTATGGTGAAAAAGGAAATATCCTCAGATGAAATCTGGAAAGAAGCTTTCTGAGAAACCGCTTAGTGTTCTGTTAATTCATCTCACAGAGTTACATCTGTATTTCGTGGATCTCTTTGCTAGCCTTATTTCTGTGGAATCTGAGAACAGATATTTCGGATCCCTTTGAAAACTATAAGGCCAAAGGAAATATCCTCCGATCACAAAGAGAAAGAAGCTTTCTGAGAAACTTCTTTGTGTTCTGTGAAATCATCTCTCAGAGTTACAGCTTTCCCCTCAAGAAGTCTTTCGCTAAGACAGTTCTTGTGGAATTGGCAAAGTGATATTTGGAAGCCCATAGAGGGCAATGGTGAAAAAGGAAATATCCTCAGATGAAATCTGGAAAGAAGCTTTCTGAGAAACTGCTTAGTGTTCTGTTAATTCATCTCACAGAGTTACATCTGTATTTCGTGGATCTCTTTGCTAGCCTTATTTCTGTGGAATCTGAGAACAGATATTCCGGATCCCTTTGAAGACTATAGGGCCAAAGGAAATATCCTCCGATAACAAAGAGAAAGAAGCTTTCTGAGAAACTTCTTTGTGTTCTGTGAAATCATCTCACAGAGTTACAGCTTTCCCCTCAAGAAGCCTTTCGCTAAGACAGTTCTTGTGGAATTGGCAAAGTGACATTTGGAAGCCCATAGAGGGCTTTGGTGAAAAAGGAAATATCCTCAGATGAAATCTGGAAAGAAGATTTCTGAGAAACAGCTTAGTGTTCTGTTAATTCATCTCACAGAGTTACATCTGTATTTCGTGGATCTCTCTGCTAGCCTTATTTCTCTGGAATCAAAGAACAGATATTTCGGATCCCTTTGAAGACTATAAGGCCAAAGGAAATATCCTCTTATCACAAAGAGAAAGAAGCTTTCTGAGAAACTTCTTTGTGTTCTGTGAAATCATCTCACAGAGTTACAGCTTTCCCCTCAAGAAGCCTTTCGCTAAGACAGTTCTTGTGGAATTGGCAAAGTGATATTTGGAAGCCCATAGAGGGCTATGGTGAAAAAGGAAATATCCTCAGAAGAAATCTGGAAAGAAGCTTTCTGAGAAACTGCTTAGTGTTCTGTTAATTCATCTCACAGAGTTACATGTGTATTTCGTGTATCTCCTTGCTACCCTTATTTCTGTGGAATCTGAGAACAGATATTTCGGATCCCTTTGAAGACTATAAGGCCAAAGGAAATATCCTCCGATCACAAAGAGAAAGAAGCTTTCTGAGAAACTTCTTTGCGTTCTGTGAAATCATCTCAGAGAGTTACAGCTTTCCCCTCAAGAAGCCTTTCGCTAAGACAGTTCTTGTGGAATTGGCAAAGTGATAATTGGAAGCCCATAGAGGGCTACGGTGAAAAAGGAAATATCCTCCGATGAAATCTGGAAAGAAGCTTTCTGAGAAACTGCTTAGTGTTCTGTTAATTCATCTCACAGAGTTACATCTGTATTTCGTGGATCTCTTTGCTAGCCTTATTCCTGTGGAATCTGAGAACAGATATTCCGGATCCCTTTGAAGACTATAGGGCCAAAGGAAATTTCCTCCGATTACAAAGAGAAAGAAGCTTTCTGAGAAACTTCTTTGTGTTCTGTGAAATCATCTCACAGAGTTACAGCTTTCCCCTCAGGAAGCCTTTCGCTAAGACAGTTCTTGTGGAATTGGCAATGTGACACTTGGAAGCCCATAGAGGGCAATGGTGAAAAAGGAAATATCCTCAGATGAAATCTGGAAAGAAGCTTTCTGAGAAACTGCTTAGTGTTCTGTTAATTCATCTCACAGAGTTACATCTGTATTTCGTGGATCTCTTTGCTAGCCTTATTTCTGTGGAATCTGAGAACAGATATTTCGGATCCCTTTGAAGACTATAGGGCCAAAGGAAATATCCTCCGATAACAAAGAGAAAGAAGCTTTCTGAGAAACTTCTTTGTGTTCTGTGAAATCATCTCACAGAGTTACAGCTTTCCCCTCAAGAAGCCTTTCGCTAAGACAGTTCTTGTGGAATTGGCAAAGTGACATTTGGAAGCCCATAGAGGGCTATGGTGAAAAAGGAAATATCCTCAGATGAAATCTGGAAAGAAGCTTTCTGAGAAACAGCTTAGTGTTCTGTTAATTCATCTAACAGAGTTACATCTGTATTTCGTGGATCTCTTTGCTAGCCTTATTTCTGTGGAATCTGAGAACAGATATTCCGGATCCCTTTGAAGACTATAGGGCCAAAGGAAATATCCTCCGATAACAAAGAGAAAGAAGCTTTCTGAGAAACTTCTTTGTGTTCTCTGAAATCATCTCACAGAGTTACAGCTTTCCCCTCAAGAAGCCTTTCGCTAAGACAGTTCTTGTGGAATTGGCATAGTGATATTTGGAAGCCCATAGAGGGCAATGCTGAAAAAGGAAATATCCTCAGATGAAATCTGGAAAGAAGCTTTCTGAGAAACTGCTTAGTGTTCTGTTAATTCATCTCACAGAGTTACATCTGTATTTCGTGGATCTCTTTGCTAGCCTTATTTCTGTGGAATCTGAGAACAGATATTTCGGATCCCTTTGAAGACTATAGGGCCAAAGGAAATATCCTCCGATAACAAAGAGAAAGAAGCTTTCTGAGAAACTTCTTTGTGTTCTGTGAAATCATCTCACAGAGTTACAGCTTTCCCCTCAATAAGCCTTTCGCTAAGACAGTTCTTGTAGAATTGGCAAAGTGACATTTGGAGGCCCATAGAGGGCTATGTTGAAAAAGGAAATATCCTCAGATGAAATCTGGAAAGAAGCTTTCTGAGAAACTGCTTGGTGTTCTGTTAATTCATCTAACAGAGTTACAACTGTATTTCGTGGATCTCTTTGCTAGCCTTATTCCTGTGGAATCTGAGAACAGATATTCCGGATCCCTTTGAAGACTACAGGGCCAAAGGAAATATCCTCCGATTACAAAGAGAAAGAAGTTTTCTGAGAAACTTCTTTGTGTTCTGTGAAATCATCTCACAGAGTTACAGCTTTCCCCTCAAGAAGCCTTTCGCTAAGACAGTTCTTGTGAAATTAGCAAAGTGATATTTGGAAGCCCATAGTGGGCTATGGTGAAAAAGGAAATATCCTCAGATGAAATCTGGAAAGAAGCTTTCTGAGAAACCGCGTAGTGTTCTGTTAATTCATCTCACAGAGTTACATCTGTATTTCGTGGATCTCTTTGCTAGCCTTATTTCTGTGGAATCTGAGAACAGATATTTCGGATTCCTTTGAAAACTCTAAGGCCAAAGGAAGTATCCTCCGATCACAAAGAGAAAGAAGCTTTCTGAGAAACTTCTTTGTGTTCTGTGAAATCATCTCACAGAGTTACAGCTTTCCCCTCAAGAAGCCTTTCGCTAAGACAGTTCTTGTGGAATTGGCAAAGTGACCTTTGGAATCCCATAGAGGGCTATGGTGAAAAAGGAAATATCCTCAGATGAAATCTGTAAAGAATCTTTCTGAGAAACTGCTTAGTGTTTTGTTAATTCATCTCACAGAGTTACAACTGTATTTCGTGGATCTCTTTGCTAGCCTTATTCCTGTGGAATCTGAGAACAGATATTCCGGATCCCTTTGAAGACTACAGGTCCAAAGGAAATATCCTCCGATTACAAAGAGAAAGAAGCTTTCTGAGAAACTTCTTTGTGTTCTGTGAAATCATCTCACAGAGTTACAGCTTTCCCCTCAAGAAGCCTTTCGCTAAGACAGTTCTTGTGGAATTGGCAAAGTGACCTTTGGAATCCCATAGAGGGCTATGGTGAAAAAGGAAATATCCTCAGATGAAATCTGGAAAGAAGCTTTCTGAGAAACCGCTTAGTGTTCTGTTAATTCATCTCACAGAGTTACATCTGTATTTCGTGGATCTCTTTGCTAGCCTTATTTCTGTGGAATCTGAGAACAGATATTTCGGATCCCTTTGAAAACTATAAGGCCAAAGGAAATATCCTCCGATCACAAAGAGAAAGAAGCTTTCTGAGAAACTTCTTTGTGTTCTGTGAAATCATCTCTCAGAGTTACAGCTTTCCCCTCAAGAAGTCTTTCGCTAAGACAGTTCTTGTGGAATTGGCAAAGTGATATTTGGAAGCCCATAGAGGGCAATGGTGAAAAAGGAAATATCCTCAGATGAAATCTGGAAAGAAGCTTTCTGAGAAACTGCTTAGTGTTCTGTTAATTCATCTCACAGAGTTACATCTGTATTTCGTGGATCTCTTTGCTAGCCTTATTTCTGTGGAATCTGAGAACAGATATTCCGGATCCCTTTGAAGACTATAGGGCCAAAGGAAATATCCTCCGATAACAAAGAGAAAGAAGCTTTCTGAGAAACTTCTTTGTGTTCTGTGAAATCATCTCACAGAGTTACAGCTTTCCCCTCAAGAAGCCTTTCGCTAAGACAGTTCTTGTGGAATTGGCAAAGTGACATTTGGAAGCCCATAGAGGGCTTTGGTGAAAAAGGAAATATCCTCAGATGAAATCTGGAAAGAAGCTTTCTGAGAAACAGCTTAGTGTTCTGTTAATTCATCTCACAGAGTTACATCTGTATTTCGTGGATCTCTCTGCTAGCCTTATTTCTCTGGAATCTGAGAACAGATATTTCGGATCCCTTTGAAGACTATAAGGCCAAAGGAAATATCCTCTTATCACAAAGAGAAAGAAGCTTTCTGAGAAACTTCTTTGTGTTCTGTGAAATCATCTCACAGAGTTACAGCTTTCCCCTCAATAAGCCTTTCGCTAAGACAGTTCTTGTAGAATTGGCAAAGTGACATTTGGGAGCCCATAGAGGGCTACGTTGAAAAAGGAAATATCCTCAGATGAAATCTGGAAAGAAGCTTTCTGAGAAACTGCTTAGTGTTCTGTTAATTCATCTCACAGAGTTACAACTGTATTTCGTGGATCTCTTTGCTAGCCTTATTCCTGTGGAATCTGAGAACAGATATTCCGGATCCCTTTGAAGACTACAGGGCCAAAAGAAATATCCTCCGATTAAAAAGAGAAAGAAGCTTTCTGAGAAACTTCTTTGTGTTCTGTGAAATCATCTTACAGAGTTACAGCTTTCCCCTCAAGAAGCCTTTCGCTAAGACAGTTCTTGTGGAATTGGCAAAGTGACCTTTGGAAGCCCATAGAGGGCTATGGTGAAAAAGGAAATATCCTCAGATGAAATCTGGAAAGAAGCTTTCTGAGAAACTGCTTAGTGTTCTGTTAATTCAACTCACAGAGTTACATCTGTATTTCGTGGATTTCTCTGCTAGCCTTATTTCTGTGGAATCTGAGAACAGATATTTCGGATCCCTTTGAAGACTATAGGGCCAAAGGAAATATCCTCTGATCACAAAGAGAAAGAAGCTTTCTGAGAAACTTCTTTGTGTTCTGTGAAATCATCTCACAGAGTTACAGCTTTCCCCTCAAGAAGCCTTTCGCTAAGACAGTTCTTGTGGAATTGGCAAAGTGATATTTGGAAGCCCCTAGAGGGCTATGGTGAAAAAGGAAATATCCTCAGATGAAATCTGGAAATAAGCTTTCTGAGAAACTGCTTAGTGTTTTGTTAATTCATATCACAGAGTTACATCTGTATTTCGTGGATCTCTTTGCTAGCCTTATTTCTGTGGAATCTGAGAACAGATATTTCGGATCCCTTTGAAGACTATAGGGCCAAAGGAAATATCCTCCGATAACAAAGAGAAAGAAGATTTCTGAGAAACTTCTTTGTGTTCTGTGAAATCATCTCACAGAGTTACAGCTTTCCCCTCAAGAAGCCTTTCGCTAAGACAGTTCTTGTGGAATTGGCAAAGTGACATTTGGAAGCCCATAGAGGGCTATGTTGAAAAAGGAAATATCCTCAGATGAAATCTGGAAAGAAGCTTTCTGAGAAACTGCTTAGTGTTCTGTTAATTCATCTCACAGAATTACATCTGTATTTCGTGGATCTCTCTACTAGCCTTATTTCTCTGGAATCTGAGAAGAGATATTTCGGATCCCATTGAAGACTATAAGGCCAAAGGAAATATCCTCCGATCACAAAGTGAAAGAAGCTTTCTGAGAAACTTCTTTGTGTTCTGCGAAATCATCTCACAGAGTTACAGCTTTCAACTCAAGAAGCCTTTGGCTAAGAGAGTTCTTGTGGAATTGGCAAAGTGATATTTGGAAGCCCATAGAGGGCTATGGTGAAAAAGGAAATATCCTCAGAAGAAATCTGGAAAGAAGCTTTCTGAGAAACTGCTTAGTGTTCTGTTAATTCATCTCACAGAGTTACATGTGTTTTTCGTGGATCTCTTTGCTAGCCTTATTTCTGTGGAATCTGAGAACAGATATTCCGGATCCCTTTGAAGACTATAGGGCCAAAGGAAATATCCTCCGATATCAAAGAGAAAGAAGCTTTCTGAGAAACTTCTTTGTGTTCTGTGAAATCATCTCACAGAGTTACAGCTTTCCCCTCAAGAAGCCTTTCGCTAAGACAGTTCTTGTGGAATTGGCAAAGTGATATTTGGAAGCCCATAGAGGGCTATGGTGAAAAAGGAAATATCCTCAGATGAAATCTGGAAAGAAGCTTTCTGAGAAACTGCTTAGTGTTCTGTTAATTCATCTAACAGAGTTACATCTGTATTTCGTGGATCTCTTTGCTAGCCTTATTTCTGTGGAATCTGAGAACAGATATTCCGGATCCCTTTGAAGACTATAGGGCCAAAGGAAATATCCTCCGATAACAAAGAGAAAGAAGCTTTCTGAGAAACTTCTTTGTGTTCTCTGAAATCATCTCACAGAGTTACAGCTTTCCCCTCAAGAAGCCTTTCGCTAAGAGAGTTCTTGTAGAATTGGCAAAGTGACATTTGGAAGCCCATAGAGGGCTATGTTGAAAAAGGAAATATCCTCAGATGAAATCTGGAATGAAGCTTTCTGAGAAACTGCTTAGTGTTCTGTTAATTCATCTCACAGAGTTACATCTGTATTTCGTGGATCTCTCTGCTAGCCTTATTTCTCTGGAATCTGAGAACAGATATTTCGGATCCCTTTGGAGACTATAGGGCTAAAGGAAATATTCTCCGATAACAAAGAGAAAGAAGCTTTCTGAGAAACTTCTTTGTGTTCTGTGAAATCATCTCACAGAGTTACAACATTCCCCTCAAGAAGCCTTTCGCTATGACAGTTCTTGTGGAAATGGCCAAGTGATATTTGGAAGCCCATAGAGGGCTATGGTGAAAAAAGAAATATCCTCAGATGAAATATGGAAAGAAGCTTTCTGAGAAACTGCTTAGTGTTCTGTTAATTCATCTCACAGAGTTACATCTGTATTTCGTGGATCTCTTTGCTAGCCTTATTTCTGTGGAATCTGAGAACAGATATTTCGGATTCCTTTGAAAACTCTAAGGCCAAAGGAAGTATCCTCCGATCACAAAGAGAAAGAAGCTTTCTGAGAAACTTCTTTGTGTTCTGTGAAATCATCTCACAGAGTTACAGCTTTCCCCTCAAGAAGCCTTTCGCTAAGACAGTTCTTGTGGAATTGGCAAAGTGACCTTTGGAATCCCATAGAGGGCTATGGTGAAAAAGGAAATATCCTCAGATGAAATCTGGAAAGAAGCTTTCTGAGAAACTGCTTAGTGTTCTGTTAATTCATCTCACAGAGTTACATCTGAATTTCGTGGATCTCTTTGCTAGCCTTATATCTGTGGAATCTGAGAACAGATATTTCGGATCCCTTTGAAGACTATAGGGCCAAAGGAAATAGCCTCCGATCACAAAGAGAAAGAAGCTTTCTGAGAAACTTCTTTGTGTTCTGTGAAATCATCTCACAGAGTTACAGCTTTCCCCTCAAGAAGCCTTTCGCTAAGACAGTTCTTGTGGAATTGGCAAAGTGACATTTGGAAGCCCATAGAGGGCTATTGTGAAAAAGGAAATATCCTCAGGTGAAATCTGGAAAGAAGCTTTCTGAGAAACTGCTTAGTGTTCTGTTAATTCATCTCACAGAGTTACATCTGTATTTCGTGGATCTCTTTGCTAGCCTTATTTCTGTGGAATCTGAGAACAGATATTTCGGATCCCTTTGAAGACTATAGGGCCAAAGGAAATATCCTCCGATAACAAAGAGAAAGAAGCTTTCTGAGAAACTTCTTTGTGTTCTGTGAAATCATCTCACAGAGTTACAGCTTTCCCCTCAAGAAGCCTTTCGCTAAGACAGTTCTTGTGGAATTGGCAAAGTGACCTTTGGAAGCCCATAGAGGGCTATGGTGGAAAAGGAAATATCCTCAGATGAAATCTGGAAAGAAGCTTTCTCAGAAACTGCTTAGTGTTCTGTTAATTCATCTCACAGAGTTACATCTGTAATTCGTGGATCTCTTTGCTAGCCTTATTTCTGTGGAATCTGAGAACAGATATTTCGGATCCCTTTGAAAACTATAAGGCCAAAGGAAATATCCTCCGATCACAAAGAGAGAGAAGCTTTCTGAGAAACTTCTTTGTGTTCTGTGAAATCATCTCTCAGAGTTACAGCTTTCCCCTCAAGAAGCCTTTCGCTAAGACAGTTCTTGTGGAATTGGCAAAGTGATATTTGGAAGCCCATAGAGGGCAATGGTGAAAAAGGAAATATCCTCAGATGAAATCTGGAAAGAAGCTTTCTGAGAAACTGCTTAGTGTTCTGTTAATTCATCTCACAGAGTTACAACTGTATTTCGTGGATCTCTTTGCTAGCCTTATTCCTGTGGAATCTGAGAACAGATATTCCGGATCCCTTTGAAGACTACAAGGCCAAAGGAAATATCCTCCGATTACAAAGAGAAAGAAGCTTTCTGAGAAACTTCTTTGTGTTCTGTGAAATCATCTCACAGAGTTACAGCTTTCCCCTCAAGAAGCCTTACGCTAAGACAGTTCTTGTGGAATTGGCAAAGTGACCTTTGGAAGCCCATAGAGGGCTATGGTGGAAAAGGAAATATCCTCAGATGAAATCTGGAATGAAGCTTTCTCAGAAACTGCTTAGTGTTCTGTTAATTCATCTCACAGAGTTACATCTGTATTTCGTGCATCTCTTTGCTAGCCTTATTTCTGTGGTATCTGAGAACAGATATTTCGGATCCCTTTGAAAACTATAAGGCCAAAGGAAATATCCTCCGATCACAAAGACAAAGAAGCTTTCTGAGAAACTTCTTTGTGTTCTGTGAAATCATCTCTCAGAGTTACAGCTTTCCCCTCAAGAAGCCTTTCGCTAAGACAGTTCTTGTGGAATTGGCAAAGTGATATTTGGAAGCCCATAGAGGGCCATGGTGAAAAAGGAAATATCCTCAGATAAAATCTGGAAAGAAGCTTTCTGAGAAACTGCTTAGTGTTCTGTTAATTCATCTCACAGAGTTACATCTGTATTTCGTGGATGTCTTTGCTAGCCTTATTTCTGTGGAATCTGAGAACAGATATTTCGGATCCCTTTGAAAACTATAAGGCCAAAGGAAATATCCTCCGATCACAAAGAGAAAGAAGCTTTCTGAGAAACTTCTTTGTGTTCTGTGAAATCATCTCTCAGAGTTACAGCTTTCCCCTCAAGAAGCCTTTCGCTAAGACAGTTCTTGTGGAATTGGCAAAGTGATATTTGGAAGCCCTTAGAGGGCAATGGTGAAAAAGGAAATATCCTTAGATGAAATCTGGAAAGAAGCTTTCTGAGAAACTGCTTAGTGTTCTGTTAATTCATCTCACAGAGTTACATCTGTATTTCGTGGATCTCTTTGCTAGCCTTATTTCTGTGGAATCTGAGAACAGATATTTCGGATCCCTTTGAAGACTATAGGGCCAAAGGAAATATCCTCCGATAACAAAGAGAAAGAAACTTTCTGAGAAACTTCTTTGTGTTCTGTGAAATCATCTCACAGAGTTACAGCTTTCCCCTCAAGAAGCCTTTCGCTAAGACAGTTCTTGTGGAATTGGCAAAGTGACCTTTGGAAGCCCATAGAGGGCTATGGTGAAAAAGGAAATATCCTCAGATGAAATCTGGAAAGAAGCTTTCTGAGACACTGCTTAGTGTTCTGTTAATTCATCTCACAGAGTTACATCTGTATTTCGTGGATCTCTTTGCTAGCCTTATTTCTGTGGAATCTGAGAACAGATATTCCGGATCCCTTTGAAAACTAAAAGGCCAAAGGAAATATCCTCCGATCACAAAGAGAAAGAAGCTTTCTGAGAAACTTCATTGTGTTCTGTGAAATCATCTCACAGAGTTACAGCTTTCCCCTCAAGTAGCCTTTCGTTAAGACAGATCTTGTGGAATTGGCAAAGTGATATTTGGAAGCCCATAGAGGTCAATGGTGAAAAAGGAAATATCCTCAGATGAAATCTGGAAAGAAGCTTTCTGAGAAACTGCTTAGTGTTCTGTTAATTCATCTTACAGAGTTACATCTGTATTTCGTGGATCTCTTTGCTAGCCTTATTTCTGTGGAATCTGAGAACAGATATTTCGGATCCCTTTGAAGACTATAGGGCCAAAGGAAATATCCTCCGATAACAAAGAGAAAGAAGCTTTCTGAGAAACTTCTTTGTGTTCTGTGAAATCATCTCACAGAGTTACAGCTTTCCCCTCAAGAAGCCTTTCGCTAAGACAGTTCTTGTGGAATTGGCAAAGTGACCTTTGGAAGCCCATAGAGGTCTATGGTGGAAAAGGAAGTATCCTCAGATGAAATCTGGAAAGAAGCTTTCTGAGAAACTGCTTAGTGTTCTGTTAATTCATCTCACAGAGTTACATCTGTATTTCGTGGATCTCTTTGCTAGCCTTATTTCTGTGGAATCTGAGAACAGATATTTCGGATCCCTTTGAAGACTATAGGGCCAAAAGAAATAGCCTCCGATCACAAAGAGAAAGAAGCTTTCTGAGAAACTTCTTTGTGTTCTGTGAAATCATCTCACAGAGTTACAGCTTTCCCCTCAAGAAGCCTTTCGCTAACACAGTTCTTGTGGAATTGGCAAAGTGATATTTGGAAGCCCATAGAGGGCTATGGTGAAAAAGGAAATATCCTCAGATGAAATCTGGAAAGAAGCTTTCTCAGAAACTGCTTAATGTTCTGTTAATTCATCTCACAGAGTTAGATCTGTATTTCGTGGATCTCTTTGCTAGCCTTATTTCTGTGGAATCTGAGAACAGATATTTCAGATCCCTTTGAAGACTATAGGGCCAAAGGAAATATCCTCCGATAACAAAGAGAAAGAAGCTTTCTGAGAAACTTCTTTGTGTTCTGTGAAATCATCTCACAGAGTTACAGCTTTCCCCTCAAGAAGCCTTTCGCTAACACAGTTCTTGTGGAATTGGCAAAGTGATATTTGGAAGCCCTTAGAGGGCAATGGTGAAAAAGGAAATATCCTCAGATGAAATCTGGAAAGAAGCTTTCTGAGAAACTGCTTAGTGTTCTGTTAATTCATCTCACAGAGTTACATCTGTATTTCGTGGATCTCTTTGCTAGCCTTATTTCTGTGGAATCTGAGAACAGATATTTCGGATCCCTTTGCAGACTATAGGGCCAAAGGAAATATCCTCCGATAACAAAGAGAAAGAAGCTTTCTGAGAAACTTCTTTGTGTTCTGTGAAATCATCTCACAGAGTTACAGCTTTCCCCTCAATAAGCCTTTCGCTAAGACAGTTCTTGTAGAATTGGCAAAGTGACATTTGGAAGCCCATAGAGGGCTATGTTGAAAAAGGAAATATCCTCAGATGAAATCTGGAAAGAAGCTTTCTGAGAAACTGCTTAGTGTTCTGTTAATTCATCTCACAGAGTTACAACTGTATTTCGTGGATCTCTTTGCTAGCCTTATTCCTGTGGAATCTGAGAACAGATATTCCGGATCCCATTGAAGACTACAGGGCCAAAGGAAATATCCTCCAATTACAAAGAGAAAGAAGCTTTCTGAGAAACTTCTTTGTGTTCTGTGAAATCATCTCACAGAGTTACAGCTTTCCCCTCAAGAAGCCTTTCGCTAAGACAGTTCTTGTGGAATTGGCAAAGTGACCTTTGGAAGCCCATAGAGGGCTATGGTGAAAAAGGAAATATCCTCAGATGAAATCTGGAAAGAAGCTTTCTCAGAAACTGCTTAGTGTTCTGTTAATTCATCTCACAGAGTTACATCTGTATTTCGTGGATCTCTTTGCTAGCCTTATTTCGGTGGAATCTGAGAACAGATATTTCGGATCCCTTTGAAGACTATAGGGCCAAAGGAAATATCCTCCGATAACAAAGAGAAAGAAGCTTTCTGAGAAACTTCTTTGTGTTCTGTGAAATCATCTCACAGAGTTACAGCTTTCCCCTCAAGAAGCCTTTCGCTAAGACAGTTCTTGTGGAATTGGCAGAATGACATTTGGAAGCCCATAGAGGGCAATGGTGAAAAAGGAAATATCCTCAGATGACATCTGGAAAGAAGCTTTCTGAGAAACTGCTTAGTGTTCTGTTAATTCATCTCACAGAGTTACATCTGTATTTCGTGGATCTCTTTGCTAGCCTTATTTCTGTGGAATCTGAGAACAGATATTTCGGATCCCTTTGAAGACTATAGGGCCAAAGGAAATATCCTCCGATAACAAAGAGAAGGAAGCTTTCTGAGAAACTTCTTTGTGTTCTGTGAAATCATCTCACAGAGTTACAGCATTCCCCTCAAGGTGCCTTGGCTAAGAGAGTTCTTCTGGAATTGGCAAACTGATATTTGGAAGCCCATAGAGGGCTATGTTGAAAAAGGAAATATCCCCAGATGAAATCTGGAAAGAAGCTTTCTGAGAAACTGCTTAGTGTTCTGTTAATTCATCTCACAGAGTTACATCTGTATTTTGTGGATCTCTTTGCTAGGCTTATTTCTGTGGAATCTGAGAACAGATATTTCGGATCCCTTTGAAGACTATAGGGCCAAAGGAAATATCCTCCGATAACAAAGAGAAAGAAGTTTTCTGAGAAACTTCTTTGTGTTCTGTGAAATCATCTCACAGAGTTACAGCTTTCCCCTCAAAAAGCCTTTCGCTAAGACAGTTCTTGTGAAATTGGCAAAGTGATATTTGGAAGCCCATAGAGGGCTATGGTGAAAAAGGAAATATCCTCCGATGAAATCTGCAAAGAAGCTTTCTGAGAAACCGCGTAGTGTTCTGTTAATTCATCTCACAGAGTTACATCTGTATTTCGTGGATCTCTTTGCTAGCCTTATTTCTGTGGAATCTGAGAACAGATATTTCGGATCCCTTTGAAAACTATAAGGCCAAAGGAAATATCCTCCGATCACAAAGAGAAAGAAGCTTTCTGAGAAACTTCTTTGTGTTCTGTGAAATCATCTCACAGAGATACAGCTTTCCCCTCAAGAAGCCTTTCGCTAAGACAGTTCTTGTGGAATTGGCAAAGTGACACTTGGAAGCCCATAGAGGGCTATGTTGAAAAAGGAAATATCCTCAGGTGAAATCTGGAAAGAAGCTTTCTGAGAAACTGCTTAGTGTTCTGTTAATTCATCTCACAGAGTTACATCTGTATTTCGTGGATCTCTTTGCTAGCCTTATTTCTGTGGAATCTGAGAACAGATATTTCGGATCCCTTTGAAAACTATAAGGCCAAAGAAATATCCTCCGATCACAAAGAGAAAGAAGCTTTCTGAGAAACTTCTTTGTGTTCTGTGAAATCATCTCAGAGAGTTACAGCTTTCGCCTCAAGAAGCCTTTCGCTAACACATTTCTTGTGGAATTGGCAAAGTGATATTTGGAAGCCCATAGAGGGCAATGGTGAAAAAGGAAATATCCTCAGATGAAATCTGGAAAGAAGCTTTCTGAGAAACTGCTTAGTGTTCTGTTAATTCATCTCACAGAGTTACATCTGTATTTCGTGGATCTCTTTGCTAGCCTTATTTCTGTGGAATCTGAGAACAGATATTTCGGATCCCTTTGCAGACTATAGGGCCAAAGGAAATATCCTCCGATAACAAAGAGAAAGAAGCTTTCTGAGAAACTTCTTTGTGTTCTGTGAAATCATCTCACAGAGTTACAGCTTTCCCCTCAATAAGCCTTTCGCTAAGACAGTTCTTGTAGAATTGGCAAAGTGACATTTGGAAGCCCATAGAGGGCTATGTTGAAAAAGGAAATATCCTCAGATGAAATCTGGAAAGAAGCTTTCTGAGAAACTGCTTAGTGTTCTGTTAATTCATCTCACAGAGTTACAACTGTATTTCGTGGATCTCTTTGCTAGCCTTATTCCTGTGGAATCTGAGAACAGATATTCCGGATCCCATTGAAGACTACAGGGCCAAAGGAAATATCCTCCAATTACAAAGAGAAAGAAGCTTTCTGAGAAACTTCTTTGTGTTCTGTGAAATCATCTCACAGAGTTACAGCTTTCCCCTCAAGAAGCCTTTCGCTAAGACAGTTCTTGTGGAATTGGCAAAGTGACCTTTGGAAGCCCATAGAGGGCTATGGTGAAAAAGGAAATATCCTCAGATGAAATCTGGAAAGAAGCTTTCTCAGAAACTGCTTAGTGTTCTGTTAATTCATCTCACAGAGTTACATCTGTATTTCGTGGATCTCTTTGCTAGCCTTATTTCTGTGGAATCTGAGAACAGATATTTCGGATCCCTTTGAAGACTATAGGGCCAAAGGAAATATCCTCCGATAACAAAGAGAAAGAAGCTTTCTGAGAAACTTCTTTGTGTTCTGTGAAATCATCTCACAGAGTTACAGCTTTCCCCTCAAGAAGCCTTTCGCTAAGACAGTTCTTGTGGAATTGGCAGAATGACATTTGGAAGCCCATAGAGGGCAATGGTGAAAAAGGAAATATCCTCAGATGACATCTGGAAAGAAGCTTTCTGAGAAACTGCTTAGTGTTCTGTTAATTCATCTCACAGAGTTACATCTGTATTTCGTGGATCTCTTTGCTAGCCTTATTTCTGTGGAATCTGAGAACAGATATTTCGGATCCCTTTGAAGACTATAGGGCCAAAGGAAATATCCTCCGATAACAAAGAGAAGGAAGCTTTCTGAGAAACTTCTTTGTGTTCTGTGAAATCATCTCACAGAGTTACAGCATTCCCCTCAAGGTGCCTTGGCTAAGAGAGTTCTTCTGGAATTGGCAAACTGATATTTGGAAGCCCATAGAGGGCTATGTTGAAAAAGGAAATATCCTCAGATGAAATCTGGAAAGAAGCTTTCTGAGAAACTGCTTAGTGTTCTGTTAATTCATCTCACAGAGTTACATCTGTATTTTGTGGATCTCTTTGCTAGGCTTATTTCTGTGGAATCTGAGAACAGATATTTCGGATCCCTTTGAAGACTATAGGGCCAAAGGAAATATCCTCCGATAACAAAGAGAAAGAAGTTTTCTGAGAAACTTCTTTGTGTTCTGTGAAATCATCTCACAGAGTTACAGCTTTCCCCTCAAAAAGCCTTTCGCTAAGACAGTTCTTGTGAAATTGGCAAAGTGATATTTGGAAGCCCATAGAGGGCTATGGTGAAAAAGGAAATATCCTCCGATGAAATCTGCAAAGAAGCTTTCTGAGAAACCGCGTAGTGTTCTGTTAATTCATCTCACAGAGTTACATCTGTATTTCGTGGATCTCTTTGCTAGCCTTATTTCTGTGGAATCTGAGAACAGATATTTCGGATCCCTTTGAAAACTATAAGGCCAAAGGAAATATCCTCCGATCACAAAGAGAAAGAAGCTTTCTGAGAAACTTCTTTGTGTTCTGTGAAATCATCTCACAGAGATACAGCTTTCCCCTCAAGAAGCCTTTCGCTAAGACAGTTCTTGTGGAATTGGCAAAGTGATATTTGGAAGCCCATAGAGGGCTATGGTGAAAAAGGAAATATCCTCAGATGAAATCTGGAAAGAAGCTTTCTGAGAAACTGCTTAGTGTTCTGTTAATTCATCTCACAGAGTTACATCTGTATTTCGTGGATCTCTTTGCTAGCCTTATTTCTGTGGAATCTGAGAACAGATATTTCGGATCCCTTTGAAGACTATAGGGCCAAACTAAATAGCCTCCGATCACAAAGAGAAAGAAGCTTTCTGAGAAACTTCTTTGTGTTCTGTGAAATCATCTCACAGAGTTACAGCTTTCCCCTCAAGAAACCTTTCGCTAAGACAGTTTTTGTGAAATTGGCAAAGTGATATTTGGAAGCCCATAGAGGGCTATGGTGAAAAAGGAAATATCCTCCGATGAAATCTGGAAAGAAGCTTTCTGAGAAACCGCGTAGTGTTCTGTTAATTCATCTCACAGAGTTACATCTGTAATTCGTGGATCTCTTTGCTAGCCTTATTTCTGTGGAATCTGAGAACAGATATTTCGGATCCTTTGAAAACTATAAGGCCAAAGGAAATATCCTCCGATCACAAAGAGAAAGAAGCTTTCTGAGAAACTTCTTTGTGTTCTGTGAAATCATCTCACAGAGATACAGCTTTCCCCTCAAGAAGCCTTTCGCTAAGACAGTTCTTGTGGAATTGGCAAAGTGATATTTGGAAGCCCATAGAGGGCTATGTTGAAAAAGGAAATATCCTCAGATGAAATCTGGAAAGAAGCTTTCTGAGAAACTGCTTAGTGTTCTGTTAATTCATCTCACAGAGTTACATCTGTATTTCGTGGATCTCTTTGCTAGCCTTATTTCTGTGGAATCTGAGAACAGATATTTCGGATCCCTTTGAAGACTATAGGGCCAAACTAAATAGCCTCCGAACACAAAGAGAAAGAAGCTTTCTGAGAAACTTCTTTGTATTCTGTGAAATCATCTCACAGAGTTACAGCTTTCCCCTCAAGAAGCCTTTCGCTAAGACAGTTCTTGTGGAATTGGCAAAGTGACATTTGGAAGCCCATAGAGGGCTATGTTGAAAAAGGAAATATCCTCAGATGAAATCTGGAAAGAAGCTTTCTGAGAAACTGCTTAGTGTTCTGTTAATTCATCTCACAGAGTTACATCTGTATTTCGTGGATCTCTTTGCTAGCCTTATTTCTGTGGAATCTGAGAACAGATATTTCGGATCCCTTTGAAAACTATAAGGTCAAAGGAAATATCCTCCGATCACAAAGAGAAAGAAGCTTTCTGAGAAACTTCTTTGTGTTCTGTGAAATCATCTCACAGAGTTACAGCTTTCCCCTCAAGAAGCCTTTCGCTAAGACAGTTCTTGTGGAATTGGCAAAGTGATATTTGGAAGCCCATTGAGGGCATTGGTGAAAAAGGAAATATCCTCAGATGAAATCTGGAAAGAAACTTTCTGAGTAACAGCTTAGTGTTCTGTTAATTCATCTCACAGAGTTACATCTGTATTTCGTGGATCTCTTTGCTAGCCTTATTTCTGTGGAATCTGAGAACAGATATTTCGGATCCCTTTGAAGACTATAGGGCCAAAGGAAATATCCTCCGATAACGAAGAGAAAGAAGCTTTCTGAGAAAATTCTTTGTGTTCTGTGAAATCGTCACACAGAGTTACAGCTTTCCCCTCAAGAAGACTTTCGCTAAGACAGTTCTTGTAGAATTTGGAAAGTGAATTTTGGAAGCCCATAGAGGGCTATGTTGAAAAAGGAAATATCCTCAGATGAAATCTGGAAAGAAGCTTTCTGAGAAACTGCTTAGTGTTCTGTTAATTCATCTCACAGAGGTACAACTGTATTTCGTGGATCTCTTTGCTAGCCTTATTCCTGTGGAATCTGAGAACAGATATTCCGGATCCCTTTGAAGACTACAGGGCCAAAGGAAATATCCTCCGATTACAAAGAGAAAGAAGCTTTCTGAGAAACTTCTTTGTGTTCTGTGAAATCATCTCACAGAGTTACAGCTTTCCCCTCAAGAAGCCTTTCGCTAAGACACTTCTTTTGGAATTGGCAAAGTGACCTTTGGAAGCCCATAGAGGGCTATGGTGAAAAAAGAAATATCCTCAGATGATATCTGGAAAGAAGCTTTCTCAGAAACTGCTTAGTGTTCTGTTATTCACCTCACAGAGTTACATCCGTATTTCGTGGATCTCTTTGCTAGCCTTATTTCTGTGGAATTTGAGAACAGATATTTCGGATCCATTTGAAGACTATAGGGCCAAAGGAAATATCCTCCGATAACAAAGAGAAAGAAGCTTTCTGCGAAACTTCTTTGTGTTCTGTGAAATCATCTCAAAGAGTTACAGCTTTCCCCTCAAGAAGCCTTTCGCTAAGACAGTTCTTGTGGAATTGTCAAAGTGACATTTGGAAGCCCATAGAGGGCTATGTTGAAAATGGAAATATCCTCAGATGAAATCTGGAAAGAAGCTTTCTGAGAAACTGCTTAGTGTTCTGTTAATTCATCTCACAGAGTTACATCTGTATTTCCTGGATCTCTTTGCTAGCCTTATTTCTGTGGAATCTGAGAACAGATATTCCGGATCCCTTTGAAGACTATAGGGCCAAAGGAAATATCCTCCGATAACAAAGAGAAAGAAGCTTTCTGAGAAACTTCTTTGTGTTCTGTGAAATCATCTCACAGAGTTACAGCTTTCCCCTCAAGAAGCCTTTCGCTAAGACAGTTCTTGTGGAATTGGCAAAGTGACATTTGGAAGCCCATAGAGGGCTATGGTGAAAAAGGAAATATCCTCAGATGAAATCTGGAAAGAAGCTTTCTGAGAAACCGCTTAGTGTTCTGTTAATTCATCTCACAGAGTTACATCTGTATTTCGTGGATCTCTCTGCTAGCCTTATTTCTGTGGAATCTGAGAACAGATATTTCGGATCCCTTTGAAGACTATAAGGCCAAAGGAAATATCCTCTGATCACAAAGAGAAAGAAGCTTTCTGAGAAACTTCTTTGTGTTCTGTGAAATCATCGCACAGAGTTACAGCTTTCCCCTCAAGAAGCCTTTCGCTAAGACAGTTCTTGTGAAATTGGCAAAGTGATATTTGGAAGCCCATAGAGGGCTATGGTGAAAAAGGAAATATCCTCAGATGAAATCTGGAAAGAAGCTTTCTGAGAAACTGCTTAGTGTTCTGTTAATTCATCTCACAGAGGTACAACTGTATTTCGTGGATCTCTTTGCTAGCCTTATTCCTGTGGAATCTGAGAACAGATATTCCGGATCCCTTTGAAGACTACAGGGCCAAAGGAAATATCCTCCGATTACAAAGAGAAAAAAGCTTTCTGAGAAACTTCTTTGTGTTCTGTGAAATCATCTCACAGAGTTACAGCTTTCCCCTCAAGAAGCCTTTAGCTAAGACAGTTCTTGTGGAATTGGCAAAGTGACCTTTGGAAGCCCATAGAGGGCTATGTTGAAAAAGGAAATATCCTCAGATGAAATCTGGAAAGAAGCTTTCTGAAAAACTGCTTAGTGTTCTGTTAATTCATCTCACAGAGTTGCATCTGTATTTCGTGGATCTCTTTGCTAGCCTTATTTCTGTGGAATCTGAGAACAGATATTTCGGATCCCTTTGAAAACTATAAGGCCAAAGGAAATATCCTCCGATAACAAAGAGAAAGAAGCTTTCTGAGAAACTTTTTTGTGTTCTGTGAAATCATCTCACAGAGTTACAGCTTTCCCCTCAAGAAGCCTTTCGCTAAGACAGTTCTTGTGGAATTGGCAAAGTGATATTTGGAAGCCCATAGAGGGCAACGGTGAAAAAGGAAATGTCCTCAGATGAAATCTGGAAAGAAGCTTTCTGAGAAACTGCTTAGTGTTCTGTTAATTCATCTCACAGAGTTACATCTGTATTTCGTGGATCTCTTTGCTAGCCTTATTTCTCTGGAATCTGAGAACAGATATTTCGGATCCGTTTGAAAACTATAAGGTCAAAGGAAATATCCTCCGATCACAAAGAGAAAGAAGCTTTCTGAGAAACTTCTTTGTGTTCTGTGAAATCATCTCACAGAGTTACAGCTTTCCCCTCAAGAAGCCTTTCGCTAAGACAGTTCTTGTGGAATTGGCAAAGTGATATTTGGAAGCCCATAGAGGGCAATGGTGAAAAAGGAAATATCCTCAGATGAAATCTGGAAAGAAGCTTTCTGAGTAAATGCTTAGTGTTCTGTTAATTCATCTCACAGAGTTACATCTGTATTTCGTGGATCTCTTTGCTAGCCTTATTTCTGTGGAATCTGAGAACAGATATTTCGGATCCCTTTGAAGACTATAGGGCCAAAGGAAATATCCTCCGAT
The DNA here is from genome assembly GCF_043159975.1 of Macaca nemestrina. Taxonomy (NCBI): domain Eukaryota; kingdom Metazoa; phylum Chordata; class Mammalia; order Primates; family Cercopithecidae; genus Macaca; species Macaca nemestrina. The sequence continues at coordinate 112,066,920 of NC_092127.1, read as the reverse complement.
AACGAAGAGAAAGAAGCTTTCTGAGAAACTTCTTTGTGTTCTGTGAAATCATCTCATAGAGTTACAGCTTTCCCCTCAAGAAGACTTTCACTAAGTCAGTTCTTGTAGAATTTGCAAAGTGACTTTTGGAAGCCCATAGAAGGCTATGTTGAAAAAGGAAATATCCTCAGATGAAATCTGGAAAGAAGCTTTCTGAGAAACTGCTTAGTGTTCTGTTAATTCATCTCACAGAGGTACAACTGTATTTCGTGGATCTCTTTGCTAGCCTTATTTCTGTGGAATCTGAGAACAGATATTCCGGATCCCTTTGAAGACTACAGGGCCAAAGGAAATATCCTCCGATTACAAAGAGAAAGAAGCTTTCTGAGAAACTTCTTTGTGTTCTGTGAAATCATCTCACAGAGTTACAGCTTTCCCGTCAAGAAGCCTTTCGCTAAGACAGTTCTTGTGGAATTGGCAAAGTGACTTTTGGAAGCCCATAGAGGGCTATGGTGAAAAAGGAAATATCCTCAGATGAAATCTGGAAAGAAGCTTTCTCAGAAACTGCTTAGTGTTCTGTTAATTCATCTCACAGAGTTACATCTGTATTTCGTGAATCTCTTTGCTAGCCTTATTTATGTGGAATCTGAGAACAGATATTTCGGATCCCTTTGAAAACTATAAGGCCAAAGGAAATATCCTCCGATAACAAAGAGAAAGAAGCTTTCTGAGAAACTTCTTTGTGTTCTGTGAAATCATCTCACAGAGTTACAGCTTTCCCCTCAAGAAGCCTTTCGCTAAGACAGTTCTTGTGGAATTGGCAAAGTGATATTTGGAAGCCCATAGAGGGCAATGGTGAAAAAGGAAATATCCTCAGATGAAATCTGGAAAGAAGCTTTCTGAGAAACTGCTTAGTGTTCTGTTAATTCATCTCACAGAGTTATATCTGTATTTCGTGGATCTCTTTGCTAGCCTTATTTTGTGGAATCTGAGAACAGATATTCCGGATCCCTTTGAAGACTATAGGGCCAAAGGAAATATCCTCCGATAACAAAGAGAAAGAAGCTTTCTGAGAAACTTCTTTGTGTTCTGTGAAATCATCTCACAGAGTTACAGCTTTCCCCTCAAGAAGCCTTTCGCTAAGACAGTTCATGTGGAATTGGCAAAGTGACCTTTGTAAGCCCATAGAGGGCTATGGTGAAAAAGGAAATATCCTCAGATGAAATATGGAAAGAAGCTTTCTGAGAAACTGCTTAGTGTTCTGTTAATTCATCTCACAGAGTTACATCTGTATTTCGTGGATCTCTTTGCTAGCCTTATTTCTGTGGAATCTGAGAACAGATATTTCGGATCCCTTTGAAGACTATAGGGCCAAAGGAAATATCCTCCGATAACGAAGAGAAAGAAGCTTTCTGAGAAACTTCTTTGTGTTCTGTGAAATCATCTCACAGAGTTACAGCTTTCCCCTCAAGAAGACTTTCACTAAGACAGTTCTTGTAGAATTTGCAAAGTGACTTTTGGAAGCCCATAGAGGGCTATGTTGAAAAAGGAAATATCCTCAGATGAAATCTGGAAAGAAGCTTTCTGAGAAACTGCTTAGTGTTCTGTTAATTCATCTCACAGAGGTACAACTGTTTTTCGTGGATCTCTTTGCTAGCCTTATTCCTGTGGAATCTGAGAACAGATATTCCGGATCCCTTTGAAGACTACAGGGCCAAATGAAATATCCTCCGATAACAAAGAGAAAGAAGCTTTCTGAGAAACTTCTTTGTGTTCTGTGAAATCATCTCACAGAGTTACAGCTTTCCCCTCAAGAAGCCTTTCGCTAAAACAGTTCTTGTGGAATTGGCAAAGTGATATTTGGAAGCCCATAGAGGGCAATGGTGAAAAAGGAAATATCCTCAGAAGAAATCTGGAAAGAAGCTTTCTGAGAAACTGCTTAGTGTTCTGTTAATTCATCTCACAGAGTTACATCTGTATTTCGTGGATCTCTTTGCTAGCCTTATTTCTGTGGTATCTGAGAACAGATATTTCGGATCCCTTTGAAGACTATAGGGCCAAAGGAAATATCCTCCGATAACAAAGAGAAAGAAGCTTTCTGAGAAACTTCTTTGTGTTCTGTGAAATCATCTCACAGAGTTACAGCTTTCCCCTCAAGAAGCCTTTCGCTAAGACAGTTCTTGTGGAATTGGCAAAGTGACATTTGGAAGCCCATAGAGGGCTATGTTGAAAAAGGAAATATCCTCAGATGAAATCTGGAAAGAAGCTTTCTGAGAAACTGCTTAGTGTTCTGTTAATTCATCTCACAGAGTTACATCTGTATTTCGTGGATCTCTTTGCTAGCCTTATTTTGTGGAATCTGAGAACAGATATTCCGGATCCCTTTGAAGACTATAGGGCCAAAGGAAATATCCTCCGATAACAAAGAGAAAGAAGCTTTCTGAGAAACTTCTTTGTGTTCTGTGAAATCATCTCACAGAGTTACAGCTTTCCCCGCAAGAAGCCTTTCGCTAAGACAGTTCTTGTGGAATTGGCAAAGTGACATTTGGAAGCCCATAGAGGGCTATGGTGAAAAAGGAAATATCCTCAGATGAAATCTGGAAAGAAGCTTTCTGAGAAACAGCTTAGTGTTCTGTTAATTCATCTCACAGAGTTACATCTGTATTTCGTGGATCTTTCTGCTAGCCTTATTTCTCTGGAATCTGAGAACAGATATTTCGGATCCCTTTGAAGACTATAAGGCCAAAGGATATATCCTTTGATCACAAAGAGAAAGAAGCTTTCTGAGAAACTTCATTGTGTTCTGTGAAATCATCTCACAGAGTTACAGCTTTCCCCTCAAGAAGCCTTTCGCTAAGACAGTTCTTGTGGAATTGGCAAAGTGATAATTGGAAGCCCCTAGAGGGCTATGGTGAAAAAGGAAATATCCTCAGATGAAACCTGGAAAGAAGCTTTCTGAGAAACTGCTTAGTGTTCTGTTAATTCATCTCACCGAGTGACATCTGTATTTCGTGGATCTCTTTGCTAGCCTTATTTCTGTGGAATCTGAGAACAGATATTTCGGATCCCTTTGAAGACTATAGGGTCAAAGGAAATATCCTCCGATAACAAAGAGAAAGAAGCTTTCTGAGAAACTTCTTTGTGTTCTGTGAAATCATCTCACAGAGTTACAGCTTTCCCCTCAAGAAGCCTTTCGCTAAGACAGTTCTTGTGGAATTGGCAAAGTGACCTTTGGAAGCCCATAGAGGGCTATGTTGAAAAAGGAAATATCCTCCGATGAAATCTGGAAAGAAGCTTTCTGCGAAACTGCTTAGTGTTCTGTTAATTCATCTCACAGAGTTACATCTGTATTTCGTGGATCTCTTTGCTAGCCTTATTTCTGTGGAATCTGAGAACAGATATTCCGGATCCCTTTGAAGACTATAGGGCCAAAGGAAATATCCTCCGATAACAAAGAGAAAGAAGCTTTCTGAGAAACTTCTTTGTGTTCTGTGAAATCATCTCACAGAGTTACAGCTTTCCCCTCAAGAAGCCTTTCGCTAAGACAGTTCTTGTGGAATTGGCAAAGTGACCTTTGGAAGCCCATAGAGGGCTATGTTGAAAAAGGAAATATCCTCCGATGAAATCTGGAAAGAAGCTTTCTGCGAAACTGCTTAGTGTTCTGTTAATTCATCTCACAGAGTTACATCTGTATTTCGTGGATCTCTTTGCTAGCCTTATTTCTGTGGAATCTGAGAACAGATATTCGGATCCCTTTGAAGACTACAGGGCCAAAGGAAATATCCTCCGATTACAAAGAGAAAGAAGCTTTCTGAGAAACTTCTTTGTGTTCTGTGAAATCATCTCACAGTGTTACAGCTTTCCCCACAAGAAGTCTTTCGCTAAGACAGTTCTTGTGGAATTGGCAAAGTGACCTTTGGAATCCCTTAGAGGGCTATGGTGAAAAAGGAAATATCCTCAGATGAAATCTGGAAAGAAGCTTTCTCAGAAACTGCTTAGTGTTCTGTTAATTCATCTCACAGAGTGACATCTGTATTTCGTGGATCTCTTTGCTAGCCTTATTTCTGTGGAATCTGAGAACAGATATTTCGGATCCCTTTGAAGACTATAGGGCCAAAGTAAAATATTCTCCGAAAACAAAGAGAAAGAAGCTTTCTGAGAAACTTCTTTGTGTTCTGTGAAATCATCTCACAGAGTTACAGCATTCCCCTCAAGAAGCCTTTCGCTATGACAGTTCTGGTGGAAATGGCAAAGTGATATTTGGAAGCCCATAGAAGGATATGGTGAAAAAGGAAATATCCTCAGATGAAATCTGGAAAGAAGCTTTCTGAGAAACTGCTTAGTGTTCTGTTAATTCATCTCACAGAGTTACATCTGTATTTCGTGGATCTCTTTGCTAGCCTTATTTCTGTGGAATCTGAGAACAGATATTTCGGATCCCTTTGAAGACAATAAGGCCAAAGGAAATATCCTCCGATAACAAAGAGAAAGAAGCTTTCTGAGAAACTTCTTTGTGTTCTGTAAAATCATCTCACAGAGTTACAGCTCTCCCCTCAAGAAGCCTTTCGCTAAGACAGTTCTTGTGGAATTGGCAAAGTGACATTTGGAAGCCCATAGAGGGCTATGTTGAAAAAGGAAATATCCTCAGATGAAATCTGGAAAGAAGCTTTCTGAGAAACTGCTTAGTGTTCTGTTAATTCATCTCACAGAGTTACATCTGTATTTCGTGGATCTCTTTGCTAGCCTTATTTCTTTGGAATCTGAGAACAGATATTCCGGATCTCTTTGAAGACTATAGGGCCAAAGGAAATATCCTCCGATAACAAAGAGAAAGAAGCTTTCTGAGAAACTTCTTCGTGTTCTGTGAAATCATATCACAGAGTTACAGCTTTCCCCTCAAGAAGCCTTTCGCTAAGACAGTTCTTGTGGAATTGGCAAAGTGACATTTGGAAGCCCATAGAGGGCTATGTTGAAAAAGGAAATATCCTCAGATGAAATCTGGAAAGAAGCTTTCTGAGAAACTGCTTAGTGTTCTGTTAATTCATCTCACAGAGTTACATCTGTATTTCGTGGATCTCTTTGCTAGCCTTATTTCTCTGGAATCTGAGAACAGATATTTCGGATCCCTTTGAAGACTATAAGGCCAAAGGAAATATCCTCCGATCACAAAGAGAAAGAAGCTTTCTGAGAAACTTCTTTGCGTTCTGTGAAATCATCTCACAGAGTTACAGCTTTCCCCTCAAGAAGCCTTTCGCTAAGACAGTTCTTGTGGAATTGGCAAAGTGATATTTGGAAGCCCCTAGAGGGCTATGGTGAAAAAGGAAATATCCTCACAGGAAATCTGGAAAGAAGCTTTCTGAGAAACTGCTTAGTGTTCTGTTAATTCATCTCACAGAGTTACATCTGTATTTCGTGGATCTCTTTGCTAGCCTTATTTCTGTGGAATCTGAGAACAGATATTTCGGATCCCTTTGAAGACTATAGGGCCAAAGGAAATATTCTCCGATAACAAAGAGAAAGAAGCTTTCTGAGAAACTTCTTTGTGTTCTGTGAAATCATCTCACAGAGTTACAGCATTCCCCTCAAGAAGCCTTTCGCTATGACAGTTCTTGTGGAAATGGCAAAGTGATATTTGGAAGCCCATAGAGGGCTATGGTGAAAAAGGAAATATCCTCAGATGAAATCTGGAAAGAAGCTTTCTGAGAAACTGCTTAGTGTTCTGTTAATTCATCTCACAGAGTTACATCTGTATTTCGTGGATCTCTTTGCTAGCCTTATTTCTGTGGAATCCGAGAACAGATATTTCGGATCCCTTTGAAGACTATAGGGCCAAAGGAAATATCCTCCGATAACAAAGAGAAAGAAGCTTTCTGAGAAACTTCTTTGTGTTCTGTGAAATCATCTCACAGAGTTACAGCTTTCCCCTCAATAAGCCTTTCGCTAAGACAGTTCTTGTGGAATTGGCAAAGTGACATTTGGAAGCCCATAGAGGGCTATGTTGAAAAAGGAAATATCCTCAGATGAAATCTGGAAAGAAGCTTTCTGAAAAACTGCTTAGTGTTCTGTTAATTCATCTCACAGAGTTACATGTGTATTTCGTGTATCTCTTTGCTACCCTTATTTCTGTGGAATCTGAGAACAGATATTTCGGATCCCTTTGAAGACTATAGGGCCAAAGGAAATTTCCTCCGATTACAATGAGAAAGAAGCTTTCTGAGAAACTTCTTTGTGTTCTGTGAAATCATCTCACAGAGTTACAGCTTTCCCCTCAGGAAGCCTTTCGCTAAGACAGTTCTTGTGGAATTGGCAATGTGACACTTGGAAGCCCATAGAGGGCAATGGTGAAAAAGGAAATATCCTCAGATGAAATCTGGAAAGAAGCTTTCTGAGAAATTGCTTAGTGTTCTGTTAATTAATCTCACAGAGTTACATCTGTATTTTGTGGATCTCTTTGCTAGCCTTATTTCTGTGGAATCTGAGAACAGATATTTCGGATCCCTTTGAAGACTATAGGGCCAAAGGAAATATCCTCCGATAACAAAGAGAAAGAAGCTTTCTGAGAAACTTCTTTGTGTTCTGTGAAATCATCTCACAGAGTTACAGCTTTCCCCTCAAGAAGCCTTTCGCTAAGACAGTTCTTGTGGAATTGGCAAAGTGACATTTGGAAGCCCATAGAGGGCTATGGTGAAAAAGGAAATATCCTCAGATGAAATCTGGAAAGAAGCTTTCTGAGAAACAGCTTAGTGTTCTGTTAATTCATCTCACAGAGTTACATCTGTATTTCGTGGATCTCTCTGCTAGCCTTATTTCTCTGGAATCTGAGAAGAGATATTTCGGATACCATTGAAGACTATAAGGCCAAAGGAAATATCCTCCGATCACAAAGTGAAAGAAGCTTTCTGAGAAACTTCTTTGTGTTCTGCGAAATCATCTCACAGAGTTACAGCTTTCCCCTCAAGAAGCCTTTGGCTAAGAGAGTTCTTGTGGAATTGGCAAAGTGATATTTGGAAGCCCATAGAGGGCAATGGTGAAAAAGGAAATATCCTCAGAAGAAATCTGTAAAGAAGCTTTCTGAGAAACTGCTTAGTGTTCTGTTAATTCATCTCACAGAGTTACATCTGTATTTCGTGGATCTCTTTGCTAGCCTTATTTCTGTGGAATCTGAGAACAGATATTTCGGATCCCTTTGAAGACTATAGGGACAAAGGAAATATCCTCCGATAACAAAGAGAAAGAAGCTTTCTGAGAAACTTCTTTGTGTTCTGTGAAATCATCTCACAGAGTTACAGCTCTCCACTCAAGAAGCCTTTCTCTAAGACAGTTCTTGTGGAATTGGCAAAGTGACATTTGGAAGCCCATAGAGGGCTATGGTGAAAAAGGAAATATCCTCAGATGAAATCTGGAAAGAAGCTTTCTGAGAAACAGCTTAGTGTTCTGTAAATTCATCTCACAGAGTTACATCTGTATTTCGTGGATCTCTCTGCTAGCCTTATTTCTCTGGAATCTGAGAAGAGATATTTCGGATACCATTGAAGACTATAAGGCCAAAGGAAATATCCTCCGATCACAAAGTGAAAGAAGCTTTCTGAGAAACTTCTTTGTGTTCTGCGAAATCATCTCACAGAGTTACAGCTTTCCCCTCAAGAAGCCTTTGGCTAAGAGAGTTCTTGTGGAATTGGCAAAGTGATATTTGGAAGCCCATAGAGGGCTATGGTGAAAAAGGAAATATCCTCAGAAGAAATCTGTAAAGAAGCTTTCTGAGAATCTGCTTAGTGTTCTGTTAATTCATCTCACAGAGTTACATCTGTATTTCGTGGATCTCTTTGCTAGCCTTATTTCTGTGGAATCTGAGAACAGATATTTCGGATCCCTTTGAAGACTATAGGGCCAAAGGAAATATCCTCCGATAACAAAGAGAAAGAAGCTTTCTGAGAAACTTCTTTGTGTTCTGTGAAATCATCTCACAGAGTTACAGCTTTCCCCTCAAGAAGCCTATCGCTAAGACAGTTCTTGTGGAATTGGCAAAGTGACATTTGGAAGCCCATAGAGGGCTATGTTGAAAAAGGAAATATCCTCAGATGAAATCTGTAAAGAAGCTTTCTGAGAAACTGCTTAGTGTTCTGTTAATTCATCTCACAGAGTTACATCTGTATTTCGTGGATCTCTTTGCTAGCCTTATTTTGTGGAATCTGAGAACAGATATTCCGGATCCCTTTGAAGACTATAGGGCCAAAGGAAATATCCTCCGATGACAAAGAGAAAGAAGCTTTCTGAGAAACTTCTTTGTGTTCTGTGAAATCATCTCACAGAGTTACAGCTTTCCCCTCAAGAAGCCTTTCGCTAAGACAGTTCTTGTGGAATTGGCAAAGTGACATTTGGAAGCCCATAGAGGGCTATGGTGAAAAAGGAAATATCCTCAGATGAAATCTGGAAAGAAGCTTTCTGAGAAACAGCTTAGTGTTCTGTTAATTCATCTCACAGAGTTACATCTGTATTTCGTGGATCTTTCTGCTAGCCTTATTTCTCTGGAATCTGAGAACAGATATTTCGGATCCCTTTGAAGACTATAAGGCCAAAGGATATATCCTTTGATCGCAAAGAGAAAGAAGCTTTCTGAGAAACTTCTTTGTGTTCTGTGAAATCATCTCACAGAGTTACAGCTTTCCCCTCAAGAAGCCTTTCGCTAAGACAGTTCTTGTGGAATTGGCAAAGTGATAATTGGAAGCCCCTAGAGGGCTATGGTGAAAAAGGAAATATCCTCAGATGAAATCTGGAAAGAAGCTTTCTGAGAAACTACTTAGTGTTCTGTTAATTCATCTCACAGAGTGACATCTGTATTTCGTGGATCTCTTTGCTAGCCTTATTTCTGTGGAATCAGAGAACAGATATTTCGGATCCCTTTGAAAACTATAAGGCCAAAGGAAATATCCTCCGATCACAAAGAGAAAGAAGCTTTCTGAGAAACTTCCTTGTGTTCTGTGAAATCATCTCACAGAGTTACAGCTTTCCCCTCAAGAAGCCTTTCGCTAAGACAGTTCTTGTGGAATTGGCAACGTGACATTTGGAAGCCCATAGAGGGCTATGTTGAAAAAGGAAATATCCTCCGATGAAATCTGGAAAGAAGCTTTCTGCGAAACTGCTTAGTGTTCTGTTAATTCATCTCACAGAGTTACATCTGTATTTCGTGGATCTCTTTGCTAGCCTTATTTCTGTGGAATCTGAGAACAGATATTCCGGATCCCTTTGAAGACTATAGGGCCAAAGGAAATATCCTCCGATAACAAAGAGAAAGAAGCTTTCTGAGAAACTTCTTTGTGTTCTGTGAAATCATCTCACAGAGTTACAGCTTTCCCCTCAAGAAGCCTTTCGCTAAGACAGTTCTTGTGGAATTGGCAAAGTGACATTTGGAAGCCCATAGAGGGCTATGGTGAAAAAGGAAATATCCTCAGATGAAATCTGGAAAGAAGCTTTCTGAGAAACAGCTTAGTGTTCTGTTAATTCATCTCACAGAGTTACATCTGTATTTCGTGGATCTCTCTGCTAGCCTTATTTCTCTGGAATCTGAGAACAGATATTTCGGATCCCTTTGAAGACTATAAGGCCAAAGGAAATATCCTCTGATCACAAAGAGAAAGAAGCTTTCTGAGAAACTTCTTTGTGTTCTGTGAAATCATCTCACAGAGTTACAGCTTTCCCCTCAAGAAGCCTTTCGCTAAGACAGTTCTTGTGGAATTGGCAAAGTGATATTTGGAAGCCCCTAGAGGGCTGTGGTGAAAAAGGAAATATCCTCAGATGAAATCTGGAAAGAAGCTTTCTGGGAAACTGCTTAGTGTTCTGTTAATTCATATCACAGAGTGACATCTGTATTTCGTGGATCTCTTTGCTAGCCTTATTTCTGTGGAATCTGAGAACAGATATTTCGGATCCCTTTGAAGACTATAGGGCCAAAGGAAATATCCTCCGATAACAAAGAGAAAGAAGCTTTCTGAGAAACTTCTTTGTGTTCTGTGAAATCATCTCACAGAGTTACAGCTTTCCCCTCAAGGTGCCTTGGCTAAGAGAGTTCTTGTGGAATTGGCAAAGTGATATTTGGAAGCCCATACAGGGCTATGGTGAAAAAGGAAATATCCTCAGATGAAATCTGGAAAGAAGCTTTCTGAGAAACTGCTTAGTGTTCTGTTAATTCATCTCACAGAGTTACATCTGTATTTCGTGGATCTCTTTGCTAGCCTTATTTCTGTGGAATCTGAGAACAGATATTTCGGATCCCTTTGAAGACTATAGGGCCAAAGTAAAATATTCTCCGATAACAAAGAGAAAGAAGATTTCTGAGAAACTTCTTTGTGTTCTGTGAAATCATCTCACAGAGTTACAGCATTCCCCTCAAGAAGCCTTTTGCTATGACAGTTCTTGTGGAAATGGCAAAGTGATATTTGGAAGACCATAGAAGGCTATGGTGAAAAAGGAAATATCCTCAGATGAAATCTGTAAAGAAGCTTTCTGAGAAACTGCTTAGTGTTCTGTTAATTCATCTCACAGAATTACATCTGTATTTCGTGGATCTCTTTGCTAGCCTTATTTCTGTGGAATCTGAGAACAGATATTTCGGATCCCTTTGAAGACTATAGGGCCAAAGGAAATATCCTCCGATAACAAAGAGAAAGAAATTTTCTGAGAAACTTCTTTGTGTTCTGTGAAATCATCTCACAGAGTTACAGCTTTCCCTTCAAGAAGCCTTTCGCTAAGACAGTTCTTGTGGAATTGGCAAAGTGATATTTGGAAGCCCATAGAGGGCTATGGTGAAAAAGGAAATATCCTCAGATGAAATCTGGAAAGAAGCGTTCTGAGAAACCGCGTAGTGTTCTGTTAATTCATCTCACAGAGTTACATCTGTATTTCGTGGATCTCTTTGCTAGCCTTATTTCTGTGGAATCTGAGAACAGATATTTAGGATCCCTTTGAAAACTCTAAGGCCAAAGAAAGTATCCTCCGATCACAAAGAGAAAGAAGTTTTCTGAGAAACTTCTTTGTGTTCTGTGAAATCATCTCACAGAGTTACAGCTTTCCCCTCAAGAAGCCTTTCGCTAAGACAGTTCTTGTGGAATTGGCAAAGTGATATTTGGAAGCCCATAGAGGGCTATGGTGAAAAAGGAAATATCCTCAGATGAAATCTGGAAAGAAGCTTTCTGAGAAACTGCTTAGTGTTCTGTTAATTCATCTCACAGAGTTACATCTGTATTTCGTGGATCTCTTTGCTAGCCTTATTTCTGTGGAATCTGAGAACAGATATATCGGATCCCTTTGAAGACTATAGGGCCAAAGGAAATAGCCTCCGATCACAAAGAGAAAGAAGCTTTCTGAGAAACTTCTTTGTGTTCTGTGAAATCATCTCACAGAGTTACAGCTTTCCCCTCAAGAAGCCTTTCGCTAAGACAGTTTTTGAGGAATTGGCAAAGTGACATTTGGAAGCCCATAGAGGGCTATGTTGAAAAAGGAAATATCCTCAGGTGAAATATGGAAAGAAGCTTTCTGAGAAACTGCTTAGTGTTCTGTTAATTCATCTCACAGAGTTACATCTGTATTTCGTGGATCTCTTTGCTAGCCTTATTTCTGTGGAATCTGAGAACAGATATTTCGGATCTCTTTGAAGACTATAGGGCCAAAGGAAATATCCTCCGATAACAAAGAGAAAGAAGCTTTCTGAGAAACTTCTTTGTGTTCTGTGAAATCATCTCACAGAGTTACAGCTTTCCCCTCAATACGCCTTTCGCTAAGACAGTTCTTGTAGAATTGGCAAAGTGACATTTGGAAGCCCATAGAGGGCTATGTTGAAAAAGGAAATATCCTCAGATGAAATCTGGAAAGAAGCTTTCTGAGAAACTGCTTAGTGATCTGTTAATTCATCTCACAGAGTTACAACTGTATTTCGTGGATCTCTTTGCTAGCCTTATTCCTGTGGAATCTGAGAACAGATATTCGGATCCCTTTGAAGACTACAGGGCCAAAGGAAATATCCTCCGATTACAAAGAGAAAGAAGCTTTCTGAGAAACTTCTTTGTGTTCTGTGAAATCATCTCACAGAGTTACAGCTTTCCCCACAAGAAGCCTTTCGCTAAGACAGTTCTTGTGGAATTGGCAAAGTGACCTTTGGAATCCCATAGAGGGCTATGGTGAAAAAGGAAATATCCTCAGATGAAATCTGGAAAGAAGCTTTCTCAGAAACTGCTTAGTGTTCTGTTAATTCATCTCACAGAGTGACATCTGTATTTCGTGGATCTCTTTGCTAGCCTTATTTCTGTGGAATCTGAGAACAGATATTTCGGATCTCTTTGAAGACTATAGGGCCAAAGGAAATATCCTCCGATAACAAAGAGAAAGAAGCTTTCTGAGAAACTTCTTTGTGTTCTGTGAAATCATCTCACAGAGTTACAGCTTTCCCCTCAATAAGCCTTTCGCTAAGACAGTTCTTGTGGAATTGGCAAAGTGACATTTGGAAGCCCATAGAGGGCTATGTTGAAAAAGGAAATATCCTCAGATGAAATCTGGAAAGAAGCTTTCTGAGAAACTGCTTAGTGTTCTGTTAATTCATCTCACAGAGTTACATGTGTATTTCGTGTATCTCTTTGCTACCCTTATTTCTGTGGAATCTGAGAACAGATATTTCGGATCCCTTTGAAGACTATAGGGCCAAAGGAAATATCCTCCGATAACAAAGAGAAAGAAGCTTTCTGAGAAACTTCTTTGTGTTCTGTGAAATCATCTCACAGAGTTACAGCTTTCCCCTCAAGAAGCCTTTCGCTAAGACAGTTCTTGTGGAAATGGCAAAGTGATATTTGGAAGACCATAGAAGGCTATGGTGAAAAAGGAAATATCCTCAGATGAAATCTGTAAAGAAGCTTTCTGAGAAACTGCTTAGTGTTCTGTTAATTCATCTCACAGAATTACATCTGTATTTCGTGGATCTCTTTGCTAGCCTTATTTCTGTGGAATCTGAGAACAGATATTTCGGATCCCTTTGAAGACTATAGGGCCAAAGGAAATATCCTCCGATAACAAAGAGAAAGAAATTTTCTGAGAAACTTCTTTGTGTTCTGTGAAATCATCTCACAGAGTTACAGCTTTCCCTTCAAGAAGCCTTTCGCTAAGACAGTTCTTGTGGAATTGGCAAAGTGATATTTGGAAGCCCATAGAGGGCTATGGTGAAAAAGGAAATATCCTCAGATGAAATCTGGAAAGAAGCGTTCTGAGAAACCGCGTAGTGTTCTGTTAATTCATCTCACAGAGTTACATCTGTATTTCGTGGATCTCTTTGCTAGCCTTATTTCTGTGGAATCTGAGAACAGATATTTAGGATCCCTTTGAAAACTCTAAGGCCAAAGAAAGTATCCTCCGATCACAAAGAGAAAGAAGCTTTCTGAGAAACTTCTTTGTGTTCTGTGAAATCATCTCACAGAGTTACAGCTTTCCCCTCAAGAAGCCTTTCGCTAAGACAGTTCTTGTGGAATTGGCAAAGTGATATTTGGAAGCCCATAGAGGGCTATGGTGAAAAAGGAAATATCCTCAGATGAAATCTGGAAAGAAGCTTTCTGAGAAACTGCTTAGTGTTCTGTTAATTCATCTCACAGAGTTACATCTGTATTTCGTGGATCTCTTTGCTAGCCTTATTTCTGTGGAATCTGAGAACAGATATATCGGATCCCTTTGAAGACTATAGGGCCAAAGGAAATAGCCTCCGATCACAAAGAGAAAGAAGCTTTCTGAGAAACTTCTTTGTGTTCTGTGAAATCATCTCACAGAGTTACAGCTTTCCCCTCAAGAAGCCTTTCGCTAAGACAGTTTTTGAGGAATTGGCAAAGTGACATTTGGAAGCCCATAGAGGGCTATGTTGAAAAAGGAAATATCCTCAGGTGAAATATGGAAAGAAGCTTTCTGAGAAACTGCTTAGTGTTCTGTTAATTCATCTCACAGAGTTACATCTGTATTTCGTGGATCTCTTTGCTAGCCTTATTTCTGTGGAATCTGAGAACAGATATTTCGGATCTCTTTGAAGACTATAGGGCCAAAGGAAATATCCTCCGATAACAAAGAGAAAGAAGCTTTCTGAGAAACTTCTTTGTGTTCTGTGAAATCATCTCACAGAGTTACAGCTTTCCCCTCAATACGCCTTTCGCTAAGACAGTTCTTGTAGAATTGGCAAAGTGACATTTGGAAGCCCATAGAGGGCTATGTTGAAAAAGGAAATATCCTCAGATGAAATCTGGAAAGAAGCTTTCTGAGAAACTGCTTAGTGATCTGTTAATTCATCTCACAGAGTTACAACTGTATTTCGTGGATCTCTTTGCTAGCCTTATTCCTGTGGAATCTGAGAACAGATATTCGGATCCCTTTGAAGACTACAGGGCCAAAGGAAATATCCTCCGATTACAAAGAGAAAGAAGCTTTCTGAGAAACTTCTTTGTGTTCTGTGAAATCATCTCACAGAGTTACAGCTTTCCCCACAAGAAGCCTTTCGCTAAGACAGTTCTTGTGGAATTGGCAAAGTGACATTTGGAATCCCTTAGAGGGCTATGGTGAAAAAGGAAATATCCTCAGATGAAATCTGGAAAGAAGCTTTCTCAGAAACTGCTTAGTGTTCTGTTAATTCATCTCACAGAGTGACATCTGTATTTCGTGGATCTCTTTGCTAGCCTTATTTCTGTGGAATCTGAGAACAGATATTTCGGATCTCTTTGAAGACTATAGGGCCAAAGGAAATATCCTCCGATAACAAAGAGAAAGAAGCTTTCTGAGAAACTTCTTTGTGTTCTGTGAAATCATCTCACAGAGTTACAGCTTTCCCCTCAATAAGCCTTTCGCTAAGACAGTTCTTGTGGAATTGGCAAAGTGACATTTGGAAGCCCATAGAGGGCTATGTTGAAAAAGGAAATATCCTCAGATGAAATCTGGAAAGAAGCTTTCTGAGAAACTGCTTAGTGTTCTGTTAATTCATCTCACAGAGTTACATGTGTATTTCGTGTATCTCTTTGCTACCCTTATTTCTGTGGAATCTGAGAACAGATATTTCGGATCCCTTTGAAGACTATAGGGCCAAAGGAAATATCCTCCGATAACAAAGAGAAAGAAGCTTTCTGAGAAACTTCTTTGTGTTCTGTGAAATCATCTCACAGAGTTACAGCTTTCCCCTCAAGAAGCCTTTCGCTAAGACAGTTCTTGTGGAATTGGCAAAGTGACATTTGGAAGCCCATAGAGGGCTATGGTGAAAAAGGAAATATCCTCAGATGAAATCTGGAAAGAAGCTTTCTGAGAAACAGCTTATTGTTCTGTTAATTCATCTCACAGAGTTACATCTGTATTTCGTGGATCTCTCTGCTAGCCTTATTTCTCTGGAATCTGAGAAGAGATATTTCGGATACCATTGAAGACTATAAGGCCAAAGGAAATATCCTCCGATCACAAAGTGAAAGAAGCTTTCTGAGAAACTTCTTCGTGTTCTGCGAAATCATCTCACAGAGTTACAGCTTTCCCCTCAAGAAGCCTTTGGCTAAGAGAGTTCTTGTGGAATTGGCAAAGTGATATTTGGAAGCCCATAGAGGGCAATGGTGTAAAAGGAAATATCCTCAGAAGAAATCTGTAAAGAAGCTTTCTGAGAAACTGCTTAGTGTTCTGTTAATTCATCTCACAGAGTTGCATCTGTATTTCGTGGATCTCTTTGCTAGCCTTATTTCTGTGGAATCTGAGAACAGATATTTCGGATCCCTTGAAGACTATAGGGCCAAAGGAAATATCCTCCGATAACAAAGAGAAAGAAGCTTTCTGAGAAACTTCTTTGTGTTCTGTGAAATCATCTCACAGAGTTACAGCTTTCCCCTCAAGAAGCCTTTCGCTAAGACAGTTCTTGTGGAATTGGCAAAGTGACATTTGGAAGCCCATAGAGGGCTATGGTGAAAAAGGAAATATCCTCAGATGAAATCTGGAAAGAAGCTTTCTGAGAAACAGCTTAGTGTTCTGTAAATTCATCTCACAGAGTTACATCTGTATTTCGTGGATCTCTCTGCTAGCCTTATTTCTCTGGAATCTGAGAAGAGATATTTCGGATACCATTGAAGACTATAAGGCCAAAGGAAATATCCTCCGATCACAAAGTGAAAGAAGCTTTCTGAGAAACTTCTTTGTGTTCTGCGAAATCATCTCACAGAGTTACAGCTTTCCCCTCAAGAAGCCTTTGGCTAAGAGAGTTCTTGTGGAATTGGCAAAGTGATATTTGGAAGCCCATAGAGGGCTATGGTGAAAAAGGAAATATCGTCAGAAGAAATCTGTAAAGAAGCTTTCTGAGAAACTGCTT
Source organism: Macaca nemestrina (assembly GCF_043159975.1). Taxonomy (NCBI): domain Eukaryota; kingdom Metazoa; phylum Chordata; class Mammalia; order Primates; family Cercopithecidae; genus Macaca; species Macaca nemestrina. The sequence goes on along the minus strand of NC_092127.1, from coordinate 112,050,599 downwards.
AGTGTTCTGTTAATTCATCTCACAGAGTTACATCTGTATTTCGTGGATCTCTCTGCTAGCCTTATTTCTGTGGAATCTGAGAAGAGATATTTCGGATACCATTGAAGACTATAAGGCCAAAGGAAATATCCTCCGATCACAAAGTGAAAGAAGCTTTCTGAGAAACTTCTTTGTGTTCTGCGAAATCATCTCACAGAGTTACAGCTTTCCCCTCAAGAAGCCTTTGGCTAAGAGAGTTCTTGTGGAATTGGCAAAGTGATATTTGGAAGCCCATAGAGGGCTATGGTGAAAAAGGAAATATCCTCAGAAGAAATCTGTAAAGAAGCTTTCTGAGAAACTGCTTAGTGTTCTGTTAATTCATCTCACAGAGTTACATCTGTATTTCGTGGATCTCTTTGCTAGCCTTATTTCTGTGGAATCTGAGAACAGATATTTCGGATCCCTTTGAAGACTATAGGGCCAAAGGAAATATCCTCCGATAACAAAGAGAAAGAAGCTTTCTGAGAAACTTCTTTGTGTTCTGCGAAATCATCTCACAGAGTTACAGCTTTCCCCTCAAGAAGCCTTTCGCTAAGACAGTTCTTGTGGAATTGGCAAAGTGACATTTGGAAGCCCATAGAGGGCTATGGTGAAAAAGGAAATATCCTCAGATGAAATCTGGAAAGAAGCTTTCTGAGAAACTGCTTAGTGTTCTGTTAATTCATCTCACAGAGTTACATCTGTATTTCGTGGATCTCTTTGCTAGCCTTATTTTGTGGAATCTGAGAACAGATATTCCGGATCCCTTTGAAGACTATAGGGCCAAAGGAAATATCCTCCGATAACAAAGAGAAAGAAGCTTTCTGAGAAACTTCTTTGTGTTCTGTGAAATCATCTCACAGAGTTACAGCTTTCCCCTCAAGAAGCCTTTCGCTAAGACAGTTCTTGTGGAATTGGCAAAGTGACATTTGGAAGCCCATAGAGGGCTATGTTGAAAAAGGAAATATCCTCAGATGAAATCTGTAAAGAAGCTTTCTGAGAAACTGCTTAGTGTTCTGTTAATTCATCTCACAGAGTTACATCTGTATTTCGTGGATCTCTTTGCTAGCCTTATTTTGTGGAATCTGAGAACAGATATTCCGGATCCCTTTGAAGACTATAGGGCCAAAGGAAATATCCTCCGATAACAAAGAGAAAGAAGCTTTCTGAGAAACTTCTTTGTGTTCTGTGAAATCATCTCACAGAGTTACAGCTTTCCCCGCAAGAAGCCTTTCGCTAAGACAGTTCTTGTGGAATTGGCAAAGTGACATTTGGAAGCCCATAGAGGGCTATGGTGAAAAAGGAAATATCCTCAGATGAAATCTGGAAAGAAGCTTTCTGAGAAACAGCTTAGTGTTCTGTTAATTCATCTCACAGAGTTACATCTGTATTTCGTGGATCTTTCTGCTAGCCTTATTTCTCTGGAATCTGAGAACAGATATTTCGGATCCCTTTGAAGACTATAAGGCCAAAGGATATATCCTTTGATCGCAAAGAGAAAGAAGCTTTCTGAGAAACTTCTTTGTGTTCTGTGAAATCATCTCACAGAGTTACAGCTTTCCCCTCAAGAAGCCTTTCGCTAAGACAGTTCTTGTGGAATTGGCAAAGTGATAATTGGAAGCCCCTAGAGGGCTATGGTGAAAAAGGAAATATCCTCAGATGAAATCTGGAAAGAAGCTTTCTGAGAAACTGCTTAGTGTTCTGTTAATTCATCTCACAGAGTGACATCTGTATTTCGTGGATCTCTTTGCTAGCCTTATTTCTGTGGAATCTGAGAACAGATATTTCGGATCCCTTTGAAGACTATAGGGCCAAAGGAAATATCCTCCAATAACAAAGAGAAAGAAGCTTTCTGAGAAACTTCTTTGTGTTCTGTGAAATCATCTCACAGAGTTACAGCTTTCCCCTCAAGAAGCCTTTCGCTAAGACAGTTCTTGTGGAATTGGCAAAGTGACCTTTGGAAGCCCATAGAGGGCTATGGGGAAAAAGGAAATATCCTCAGATGAAATCTGGAAAGAAGTTTTCTCAGAAACTGCTTAGTGTTCTGTTAATTCATCTCATAGAGTTACATCTGTATTTCGTGGATCTCTTTGCTAGCCTTATTTCTGTGGAATCAGAGAACAGATATTTCGGATCCCTTTGAAAACTATAAGGCCAAAGGAAATATCCTCCGATCACAAAGAGAAAGAAGCTTTCTGAGAAACTTCCTTGTGTTCTGTGAAATCATCTCACAGAGTTACAGCTTTCCCCTCAAGAAGCCTTTCGCTAAGACAGTTCTTGTGGAATTGGCAACGTGACATTTGGAAGCCCATAGAGGGCTATGTTGAAAAAGGAAATATCCTCCGATGAAATCTGGAAAGAAGCTTTCTGCGAAACTGCTTAGTGTTTTGTTAATTCATCTCACAGAGTTACATCTGTATTTCGTGGATCTCTTTGCTAGCCTTATTTCTGTGGAATCTGAGAACAGATATTCCGGATCCCTTTGAAGACTATAGGGCCAAAGGAAATATCCTCCGATAACAAAGAGAAAGAAGCTTTCTGAGAAACTTCTTTGTGTTCTGTGAAATCATCTCACAGAGTTACAGCTTTCCCCTCAAGAAGCCTTTCGCTAAGACAGTTCTTGTGGAATTGGCTAAGTGACATTTGGAAGCCCATAGAGGGCTATGGTGAAAAAGGAAATATCCTCAGATGAAATCTGGAAAGAAGCTTTCTGAGAAACAGCTCAGTGTTCTGTTAATTCATCTCACAGAGTTACATCTGTATTTCGTGGATCTCTTTGCTAGCCTTATTTCTGTGGAATCTGAGAACAGATATTTCGGATCCCTTTGAAGACTATAGGGCCAAAGTAAAATATTCTCCGATAACAAAGAGAAAGAAGATTTCTGAGAAACTTCTTTGTGTTCTGTGAAATCATCTCACAGAGTTACAGCATTCCCCTCAAGAAGCCTTTTGCTATGACAGTTCTTGTGGAAATGGCAAAGTGATATTTGGAAGACCATAGAAGGCTATGGTGAAAAAGGAAATATCCTCAGATGAAATCTGTAAAGAAGCTTTCTGAGAAACTGCTTAGTGTTCTGTTAATTCATCTCACAGAATTACATCTGTATTTCGTGGATCTCTTTGCTAGCCTTATTTCTGTGGAATCTGAGAACAGATATTTCGGATCCCTTTGAAGACTATAGGGCCAAAGGAAATATCCTCCGATAACAAAGAGAAAGAAATTTTCTGAGAAACTTCTTTGTGTTCTGTGAAATCATCTCACAGAGTTACAGCTTTCCCTTCAAGAAGCCTTTCGCTAAGACAGTTCTTGTGGAATTGGCAAAGTGATATTTGGAAGCCCATAGAGGGCTATGGTGAAAAAGGAAATATCCTCAGATGAAATCTGGAAAGAAGCGTTCTGAGAAACCGCGTAGTGTTCTGTTAATTCATCTCACAGAGTTACATCTGTATTTCGTGGATCTCTTTGCTAGCCTTATTTCTGTGGAATCTGAGAACAGATATTTAGGATCCCTTTGAAAACTCTAAGGCCAAAGAAAGTATCCTCCGATCACAAAGAGAAAGAAGCTTTCTGAGAAACTTCTTTGTGTTCTGTGAAATCATCTCACAGAGTTACAGCTTTCCCCTCAAGAAGCCTTTCGCTAAGACAGTTCTTGTGGAATTGGCAAAGTGATATTTGGAAGCCCATAGAGGGCTATGGTGAAAAAGGAAATATCCTCAGATGAAATCTGGAAAGAAGCTTTCTGAGAAACTGCTTAGTGTTCTGTTAATTCATCTCACAGAGTTACATCTGTATTTCGTGGATCTCTTTGCTAGCCTTATTTCTGTGGAATCTGAGAACAGATATTTCGGATCCCTTTGAAGACTATAGGGCCAAAGGAAATAGCCTCCGATCACAAAGAGAAAGAAGCTTTCTGAGAAACTTCTTTGTGTTCTGTGAAATCATCTCACAGAGTTACAGCTTTCCCCTCAAGAAGCCTTTCGCTAAGACAGTTTTTGAGGAATTGGCAAAGTGACATTTGGAAGCCCATAGAGGGCTATGTTGAAAAAGGAAATATCCTCAGGTGAAATATGGAAAGAAGCTTTCTGAGAAACTGCTTAGTGTTCTGTTAATTCATCTCACAGAGTTACATCTGTATTTCGTGGATCTCTTTGCTAGCCTTATTTCTGTGGAATCTGAGAACAGATATTTCGGATCTCTTTGAAGACTATAGGGCCAAAGGAAATATCCTCCGATAACAAAGAGAAAGAAGCTTTCTGAGAAACTTCTTTGTGTTCTGTGAAATCATCTCACAGAGTTACAGCTTTCCCCTCAATACGCCTTTCGCTAAGACAGTTCTTGTAGAATTGGCAAAGTGACATTTGGAAGCCCATAGAGGGCTATGTTGAAAAAGGAAATATCCTCAGATGAAATCTGGAAAGAAGCTTTCTGAGAAACTGCTTAGTGATCTGTTAATTCATCTCACAGAGTTACAACTGTATTTCGTGGATCTCTTTGCTAGCCTTATTCCTGTGGAATCTGAGAACAGATATTCGGATCCCTTTGAAGACTACAGGGCCAAAGGAAATATCCTCCGATTACAAAGAGAAAGAAGCTTTCTGAGAAACTTCTTTGTGTTCTGTGAAATCATCTCACAGAGTTACAGCTTTCCCCACAAGAAGCCTTTCGCTAAGACAGTTCTTGTGGAATTGGCAAAGTGACCTTTGGAATCCCATAGAGGGCTATGGTGAAAAAGGAAATATCCTCAGATGAAATCTGGAAAGAAGCTTTCTCAGAAACTGCTTAGTGTTCTGTTAATTCATCTCACAGAGTGACATCTGTATTTCGTGGATCTCTTTGCTAGCCTTATTTCTGTGGAATCTGAGAACAGATATTTCGGATCTCTTTGAAGACTATAGGGCCAAAGGAAATATCCTCCGATAACAAAGAGAAAGAAGCTTTCTGAGAAACTTCTTTGTGTTCTGTGAAATCATCTCACAGAGTTACAGCTTTCCCCTCAATAAGCCTTTCGCTAAGACAGTTCTTGTGGAATTGGCAAAGTGACATTTGGAAGCCCATAGAGGGCTATGTTGAAAAAGGAAATATCCTCAGATGAAATCTGGAAAGAAGCTTTCTGAGAAACTGCTTAGTGTTCTGTTAATTCATCTCACAGAGTTACATCTGTATTTCGTGGATCTCTCTGCTAGCCTTATTTCTCTGGAATCTGAGAAGAGATATTTCGGATACCATTGAAGACTATAAGGCCAAAGGAAATATCCTCCGATCACAAAGTGAAAGAAGCTTTCTGAGAAACTTCTTTGTGTTCTGCGAAATCATCTCACAGAGTTACAGCTTTCCCCTCAAGAAGCCTTTGGCTAAGAGAGTTCTTGTGGAATTGGCAAAGTGATATTTGGAAGCCCATAGAGGGCAATGGTGTAAAAGGAAATATCCTCAGAAGAAATCTGTAAAGAAGCTTTCTGAGAAACTGCTTAGTGTTCTGTTAATTCATCTCACAGAGTTGCATCTGTATTTCGTGGATCTCTTTGCTAGCCTTATTTCTGTGGAATCTGAGAACAGATATTTCGGATCCCTTTGAAGACTATAGGGCCAAAGGAAATATCCTCCGATAACAAAGAGAAAGAAGCTTTCTGAGAAACTTCTTTGTGTTCTGTGAAATCATCTCACAGAGTTACAGCTTTCCCCTCAAGAAGCCTTTCGCTAAGACAGTTCTTGTGGAATTGGCAAAGTGACATTTGGAAGCCCATAGAGGGCTATGGTGAAAAAGGAAATATCCTCAGATGAAATCTGGAAAGAAGCTTTCTGAGAAACAGCTTAGTGTTCTGTAAATTCATCTCACAGAGTTACATCTGTATTTCGTGGATCTCTCTGCTAGCCTTATTTCTCTGGAATCTGAGAAGAGATATTTCGGATACCATTGAAGACTATAAGGCCAAAGGAAATATCCTCCGATCACAAAGTGAAAGAAGCTTTCTGAGAAACTTCTTTGTGTTCTGCGAAATCATCTCACAGAGTTACAGCTTTCCCCTCAAGAAGCCTTTGGCTAAGAGAGTTCTTGTGGAATTGGCAAAGTGATATTTGGAAGCCCATAGAGGGCTATGGTGAAAAAGGAAATATCGTCAGAAGAAATCTGTAAAGAAGCTTTCTGAGAAACTGCTTAGTGTTCTGTTAATTCATCTCACAGAGTTACATCTGCATTTCGTGGATCTCTCTGCTAGCCTTATTTCTCTGGAATCTGAGAAGAGATATTTCGGATACCATTGAAGACTATAAGGCCAAAGGAAATATCCTCCGATCACAAAGTGAAAGAAGCTTTCTGAGAAACTTCTTTGTGTTCTGCGAAATCATCTCACAGAGTTACAGCTTTCCCCTCAAGAAGCCTTTGGCTAAGAGAGTTCTTGTGGAATTGGCAAAGTGATATTTGGAAGCCCATAGAGGGCTATGGTGAAAAAGGAAATATCCTCAGAAGAAATCTGTAAAGAAGCTTTCTGAGAAACTGCTTAGTGTTCTGTTAATTCATCTCACAGAGTTACATCTGTATTTCGTGGATCTCTTTGCTAGCCTTATTTCTGTGGAATCTGAGAACAGATATTTCGGATCCCTTTGAAGACTATAGGGCCAAAGGAAATATCCTCCGATAACAAAGAGAAAGAAGCTTTCTGAGAAACTTCTTTGTGTTCTGCGAAATCATCTCACAGAGTTACAGCTTTCCCCTCAAGAAGCCTTTCGCTAAGACAGTTCTTGTGGAATTGGCAAAGTGACATTTGGAAGCCCATAGAGGGCTATGGTGAAAAAGGAAATATCCTCAGATGAAATCTGGAAAGAAGCTTTCTGAGAAACTGCTTAGTGTTCTGTTAATTCATCTCACAGAGTTACATCTGTATTTCGTGGATCTCTTTGCTAGCCTTATTTTGTGGAATCTGAGAACAGATATTCCGGATCCCTTTGAAGACTATAGGGCCAAAGGAAATATCCTCCGATAACAAAGAGAAAGAAGCTTTCTGAGAAACTTCTTTGTGTTCTGTGAAATCATCTCACAGAGTTACAGCTTTCCCCGCAAGAAGCCTTTCGCTAAGACAGTTCTTGTGGAATTGGCAAAGTGACATTTGGAAGCCCATAGAGGGCTATGGTGAAAAAGGAAATATCCTCAGATGAAATCTGGAAAGAAGCTTTCTGAGAAACAGCTTAGTGTTCTGTTAATTCATCTCACAGAGTTACATCTGTATTTCGTGGATCTTTCTGCTAGCCTTATTTCTCTGGAATCTGAGAACAGATATTTCGGATCCCTTTGAAGACTCTAAGGCCAAAGGATATATCCTTTGATCACAAAGAGAAAGAAGCTTTCTGAGAAACTTCTTTGTGTTCTGTGAAATCATCTCACAGAGTTACAGCTTTCCCCTCAAGAAGCCTTTCGCTAAGACAGTTCTTGTGGAATTGGTAAAGTGATAATTGGAAGCCCCTAGAGGGCTATGGTGAAAAAGGAAATATCCTCAGATGAAATCTGGAAAGAAGCTTTCTGAGAAACTGCTTAGTGTTCTGTTAATTCATCTCACAGAGTGACATCTGTATTTCGTGGATCTCTTTGCTAGCCTTATTTCTGTGGAATCTGAGAACAGATATTTCGGATCTCTTTGAAGACTATAGGGCCAAAGGAAATATCCTCCGATAACAAAGAGAAAGAAGCTTTCTGAGAAACTTCTTTGTGTTCTGTGAAATCATCTCACAGAGTTACAGCTTTCCCCTCAATAAGCCTTTCGCTAAGACAGTTCTTGTGGAATTGGCAAAGTGACATTTGGAAGCCCATAGAGGGCTATGTTGAAAAAGGAAATATCCTCAGATGAAATCTGGAAAGAAGCTTTCTGAGAAACTGCTTAGTGTTCTGTTAATTCATCTCACAGAGTTACATGTGTATTTCGTGTATCTCTTTGCTACCCTTATTTCTGTGGAATCTGAGAACAGATATTTCGGATCCCTTTGAAGACTATAGGGCCAAAGGAAATATCCTCCGATAACAAAGAGAAAGAAGCTTTCTGAGAAACTTCTTTGTGTTCTGTGAAATCATCTCACAGAGTTACAGCTTTCCCCTCAAGAAGCCTTTCGCTAAGACAGTTCTTGTGGAATTGGCAAAGTGACATTTGGAAGCCCATAGAGGGCTATGGTGAAAAAGGAAATATCCTCAGATGAAATCTGGAAAGAAGCTTTCTGAGAAACAGCTTATTGTTCTGTTAATTCATCTCACAGAGTTACATCTGTATTTCGTGGATCTCTCTGCTAGCCTTATTTCTCTGGAATCTGAGAAGAGATATTTCGGATACCATTGAAGACTATAAGGCCAAAGGAAATATCCTCCGATCACAAAGTGAAAGAAGCTTTCTGAGAAACTTCTTTGTGTTCTGCGAAATCATCTCACAGAGTTACAGCTTTCCCCTCAAGAAGCCTTTGGCTAAGAGAGTTCTTGTGGAATTGGCAAAGTGATATTTGGAAGCCCATAGAGGGCAATGGTGTAAAAGGAAATATCCTCAGAAGAAATCTGTAAAGAAGCTTTCTGAGAAACTGCTTAGTGTTCTGTTAATTCATCTCACAGAGTTACATCTGTATTTCGTGGATCTCTTTGCTAGCCTTATTTCTGTGGAATCTGAGAACAGATATTTCGGATCCCTTTGAAGACTATAGGGCCAAAGGAAATATCCTCCGATAACAAAGAGAAAGAAGCTTTCTGAGAAACTTCTTTGTGTTCTGTGAAATCATCTCACAGAGTTACAGCTTTCCACTCAAGAAGCCTTTCGCTAAGACAGTTCTTGTGGAATTGGCAAAGTGACATTTGGAAGCCCATAGAGGGCTATGGTGAAAAAGGAAATATCCTCAGATGAAATCTGGAAAGAAGCTTTCTGAGAAACAGCTTAGTGTTCTGTAAATTCATCTCACAGAGTTACATCTGTATTTCGTGGATCTCTCTGCTAGCCTTATTTCTCTGGAATCTGAGAAGAGATATTTCGGATACCATTGAAGACTATAAGGCCAAAGGAAATATCCTCCGATCACAAAGTGAAAGAAGCTTTCTGAGAAACTTCTTTGTGTTCTGCGAAATCATCTCACAGAGTTACAGCTTTCCCCTCAAGAAGCCTTTGGCTAAGAGAGTTCTTGTGGAATTGGCAAAGTGATATTTGGAAGCCCATAGAGGGCTATGGTGAAAAAGGAAATATCGTCAGAAGAAATCTGTAAAGAAGCTTTCTGAGAAACTGCTTAGTGTTCTGTTAATTCATCTCACAGAGTTACATCTGTATTTCGTGGATCTCTCTGCTAGCCTTATTTCTCTGGAATCTGAGAAGAGATATTTCGGATACCATTGAAGACTATAAGGCCAAAGGAAATATCCTCCGATCACAAAGTGAAAGAAGCTTTCTGAGAAACTTCTTTGTGTTCTGCGAAATCATCTCACAGAGTTACAGCTTTCCCCTCAAGAAGCCTTTGGCTAAGAGAGTTCTTGTGGAATTGGCAAAGTGATATTTGGAAGCCCATAGAGGGCTATGGTGAAAAAGGAAATATCCTCAGAAGAAATCTGTAAAGAAGCTTTCTGAGAAACTGCTTAGTGTTCTGTTAATTCATCTCACAGAGTTACATCTGTATTTCGTGGATCTCTTTGCTAGCCTTATTTCTGTGGAATCTGAGAACAGATATTTCGGATCCCTTTGAAGACTATAGGGCCAAAGGAAATATCCTCCGATAACAAAGAGAAAGAAGCTTTCTGAGAAACTTCTTTGTGTTCTGCGAAATCATCTCACAGAGTTACAGCTTTCCCCTCAAGAAGCCTTTCGCTAAGACAGTTCTTGTGGAATTGGCAAAGTGACATTTGGAAGCCCATAGAGGGCTATGTTGAAAAAGGAAATATCCTCAGATGAAATCTGGAAAGAAGCTTTCTGAGAAACTGCTTAGTGTTCTGTTAATTCATCTCACAGAGTTACATCTGTATTTCGTGGATCTCTTTGCTAGCCTTATTTTGTGGAATCTGAGAACAGATATTCCGGATCCCTTTGAAGACTATAGGGCCAAAGGAAATATCCTCCGATAACAAAGAGAAAGAAGCTTTCTGAGAAACTTCTTTGTGTTCTGTGAAATCATCTCACAGAGTTACAGCTTTCCCCGCAAGAAGCCTTTCGCTAAGACAGTTCTTGTGGAATTGGCAAAGTGACATTTGGAAGCCCATAGAGGGCTATGGTGAAAAAGGAAATATCCTCAGATGAAATCTGGAAAGAAGCTTTCTGAGAAACAGCTTAGTGTTCTGTTAATTCATCTCACAGAGTTACATCTGTATTTCGTGGATCTTTCTGCTAGCCTTATTTCTCTGGAATCTGAGAACAGATATTTCGGATCCCTTTGAAGACTCTAAGGCCAAAGGATATATCCTTTGATCACAAAGAGAAAGAAGCTTTCTGAGAAACTTCTTTGTGTTCTGTGAAATCATCTCACAGAGTTACAGCTTTCCCCTCAAGAAGCCTTTCGCTAAGACAGTTCTTGTGGAATTGGTAAAGTGATAATTGGAAGCCCCTAGAGGGCTATGGTGAAAAAGGAAATATCCTCAGATGAAATCTGGAAAGAAGCTTTCTGAGAAACTGCTTAGTGTTCTGTTAATTCATCTCACAGAGTGACATCTGTATTTCGTGGATCTCTTTGCTAGCCTTATTTCTGTGGAATCTGAGAACAGATATTTCGGATCCCTTTGAAGACTATAGGGCCAAAGGAAATATCCTCCGATAACAAAGAGAAAGAAGCTTTCTGAGAAACTTCTTTGTGTTCTGTGAAATCATCTCACGGAGTTACAGCTTTCCCCTCAAGAAGCCTTTCGCTAAGACAGTTCTTGTGGAATTGGCAAAGTGACCTTTGGAAGCCCATAGAGGGCTATGGTGAAAAAGGAAATATCCTCAGGTGAAATCTGGAAAGAAGCTTTCTCAGAAACTGCTTAGTGTTCTGTTAATTCATCTCATAGAGTTACATGTGTATTTCGTGGATCTCTTTGCTAGCCTTATTTCTGTGGAATCAGAGAACAGATATTTCGGATCCCTTTGAAAACTATAAGGCCAAAGGAAATATCCTCCGATCACAAAGAGAAAGAAGCTTTCTGAGAAACTTCTTTGTGTTCTGTGAAATCATCTCACAGAGTTACAGCTTTCCCCTCAAGAAGCCTTTCGCTAAGACAGTTCTTGTGGAATTGGCAACGTGACATTTGGAAGCCCATAGAGGGCTATGTTGAAAAAGGAAATATCCTCCGATGAAATCTGGAAAGAAGCTTTCTGAGAAACCGCTTAGTGTTCTGTTAATTCATCTCACAGAGTTACATCTGTATTTCGTGGATCTCTTTGCTAGCCTTATTTCTGTGGAATCTGAGAACAGATATTTCGGATCCCTTTGAAGACTATAGGGCCAAAGGAAATATCCTCCGATAACAAAGAGAAAGAAGCTTTCTGAGAAACTTCTTTGTGTTCTGTGAAATCATCTCACAGAGTTACAGCTTTCCCCTCAAGAAGCCTTTCGCTAAGACAGTTCTTGTGGAATTGGCAAAGTGACATTTGGAAGCCCATAGAGGGCTATGGTGAAAAAGGAAATATCCACAGATGAAATCTGGAAAGAAGCTTTCTTAGAAACAGCTTAGTGTTCTGTTAATTCATCTCACAGAGTTACATCTGTATTTCGTGGATCTCTCTGCTAGCCTTATTTCTCTGGAATCTGAGAACAGATATTTCGGATCCCTTTGAAGACTATAAGGCCAAAGGAAATATCCTCTGATCAAAAAGAGAAAGAAGCTTTCTGAGAAACTTCTTTGTGTTCTGTGAAATCATCTCACAGAGTTACAGCTTTCCCCTCAAGAAGCCTTTCGCTAAGACAGTTCTTGTGGAATTGGCAAAGTGATATTTGGAAGCCCCTAGAGGGCTGTGGTGAAAAAGGAAATATCCTCAGATGAAATCTGGAAAGAAGCTTTCTGAGAAACTGCTTAGTGTTCTGTTAATTCATATCACAGAGTGACATCTGTATTTCGTGGATCTCTTTGCTAGCCTTATTTCTGTGGAATCTGAGAACAGATATTTCGGATCCCTTTGAAGACTATAGGGCCAAAGGAAATATCCTCCGATAACAAAGAGAAAGAAGCTTTCTGAGAAACTTCTTTGTGTTCTGTGAAATCATCTCACAGAGTTACAGCTTTCCCCTCAAGGTGCCTTGGCTAAGAGAGTTCTTGTGGAATTGGCAAAGTGATATTTGGAAGCCCATACAGGGCTATGGTGAAAAAGGAAATATCCTCAGATGAAATCTGGAAAGAAGCTTTCTGAGAAACTGCTTAGTGTTCTGTTAATTCATCTCACAGAGTTACATCTGTTTTTCGTGGATCTCTTTCCTAGCCTTATTTCTGTGGAATCTGAGAACAGATATTTCGGATCCCTTTGAAGACTATAGTGCCAAAGTAAAATATTCTCCGATGACAAAGAGAAAGAAGCTTTCTGAGAAACTTCTTTGTGTTCTGTGAAATCATCTCACAGAGTTACAGCATTCCCCTCAAGAAGCCTTTTGCTATGACAGTTTTTGTGGAAATGGCAAAGTGATATTTGGAAGACCATAGAAGGCTATGGTGAAAAAGGAAATATCCTCAGATGAAATCTGTAAAGAAGCTTTCTGAGAAACTGCTTAGTGTTCTGTTAATTCATCTCACAGAATTACATCTGTATTTCGTGGATCTCTTTGCTAGCCTTATTTCTGTGGAATCTGAGAACAGATATTTCGGATCCCTTTGAAGACTATAGGGCCAAAGGAAATATCCTCCGATAACAAAGAGAAAGAAATTTTCTGAGAAACTTCTTTGTGTTCTGTGAAATCATCTCACAGAGTTACAGCTTTCCCTTCAAGAAGCCTTTCGCTAAGACAGTTCTTGTGAAATTGGCAAAGTGATATTTGGAAGCCCATAGAGGGCTATGGTGAAAAAGGAAATATCCTCAGATGAAATCTGGAAAGAAGCGTTCTGAGAAACCGCTTAGTGTTCTGTTAATTCATCTCTCAGAGTTACATCTGTATTTCGTGGATCTCTTTGCTAGCCTTATTTCTGTGGAATCTGAGAACAGATATTTAGGATCCCTTTGAAAACTCTAAGGCCAAAGAAAGTATCCTCCGATCACAAAGAGAAAGAAGCTTTCTGAGAAACTTCTTTGTGTTCTGTGAAATCATCTCACAGAGTTACAGCTTTCCCCTCAAGAAGCCTTTCGCTAAGACAGTTCTTGTGGAATTGGCAAAGTGATATTTGGAAGCCCATAGAGGGTTATGGTGAAAAAGGAAATATCCTCAGATGAAATCTGGAAAGAAGCTTTCTGAGAAACTGCTTAGTGTTCTGTTAATTCATCTCACAGAGTTACATCTGTATTTCGTGGATCTCTTTGCTAGCCTTATTTCTGTGGAATCTGAGAACAGATATTTCGGATCCCTTTGAAGACTATAGGGCCAAAGGAAATAGCCTCCGATCACAAAGAGAAAGAAGCTTTCTGAGAAACTTCTTTGTGTTCTGTGAAATCATCTCACAGAGTTACAGCTTTCCCCTCAAGAAGCCTTTCGCTAAGACAGTTTTTGAGGAATTGGCAAAGTGACATTTGGAAGCCCATAGAGGGCTATGTTGAAAAAGGAAATATCCTCAGGTGAAATCTGGAAAGAAGCTTTCTGAGAAACTGCTTAGTGTTCTGTTAATTCATCTCACAGAGTTACATCTGTATTTCGTGGATCTCTTTGCTAGCCTTATTTCTGTGGAATCTGAGAACAGATATTTCGGATCCCTTCGAAAACTATAAGGTCAAAGGAAATATCCTCCGATCACAAAGAGAAAGAAGCTTTCTGAGAAACTTCTTTGTGTTCTGTGAAATCATCTCACAGAGTTACAGCTTTCCCCTCAAGAAGCCTTTCGCTAAGACAGTTCTTGTGGAATTGGCAAAGTGATATTTGGAAGCCCATAGAGGGAAATGCTGAAAAAGGAAATATCCTCAGATGAAATCTGGAAAGAAGCTTTCTGAGAAACTGCTTAGTGTTCTGTTAATTCATCTCACAGAGTTACATCTGTATTTCGTGGATCTCTTTGCTAGCCTTATTTCTGTGGAATCTGAGAACAGATATTTCGGATCTCTTTGAAGACTATAGGGCCAAAGGAAATATCCTCCGATAACAAAGAGAAAGAAGCTTTCTGAGAAACTTCTTTGTGTTCTGTGAAATAATCTCACAGAGTTACAGCTTTCCCCTCAATACGCCTTTCGCTAAGACAGTTCTTGTAGAATTGGCAAAGTGACATTTGGAAGCCCATAGAGGGCTATGGTGAAAAAGGAAATATCCTCAGATGAAATCTGGAAAGAAGCTTTCTGAGAAACTGCTTAGTGTTCTGTTAATTCATCTCACAGAGTTACAACTGTATTTCGTGGATCTCTTTGCTAGCCTTATTCCTGTGGAATCTGAGAACAGATATTCGGATCCCTTTGAAGACTACAGGGCCAAAGGAAATATCCTCCGATTACAAAGAGAAAGAAGCTTTCTGAGAAACTTCTTTGTGTTCTGTGAAATCATCTCACAGAGTTACAGCTTTCCCCACAAGAAGCCTTTCGCTAAGACAGTTCTTGTGGAATTGGCAAAGTGACCTTTGGAATCCCATAGAGGGCTATGGTGAAAAAGGAAATATCCTCAGATGAAATATGGAAAGAAGCTTTCTCAGAAACTGCTTAGTGTTCTGTTAATTCATCTCACAGAGTGACATCTGTATTTCGTGGATCTCTTTGCTAGCCTTATTTCTCTGGAATCTGAGAAGAGATATTTCGGATACCATTGAAGACTATAAGGCCAAAGGAAATATCCTCCGATCACAAAGTGAAAGAAGCTTTCTGAGAAACTTCTTTGTGTTCTGTGAAATCATCTCACAGAGTTACAGCTTTCCCCTCAAGAAGCCTTTGGCTAAGAGAGTTCTTGTGGAATTGGCAAAGTGATATTTGGAAGCCCATAGAGGGCTACGGTGAAAAAGGAAATATCCTCAGAAGAAATCTGTAAAGAAGCTTTCTGAGAAACTGCTTAGTGTTCTGTTAATTCATCTCACAGAGTTACATCTGTATTTCGTGGATCTCTTTGCTAGCCTTATTTCTGTGGAATCTGAGAACAGATATTTCGGATCCCTTTGAAGACTATAGGGCCAAAGGAAATATCCTCCGATAACAAAGAGAAAGAAGCTTTCTGAGAAACTTCTTTGTGTTCTGTGAAATCATCTCACAGAGTTACAGCTTTCCCCTCAAGAAGCCTTTCGCTAAGACAGTTCTTGTGGAATTGGCAAAGTGACATTTGGAAGCCCATAGAGGGCTATGTTGAAAAAGGAAATATCCTCAGATGAAATCTGGAAAGAAGCTTTCTGAGAAACTGCTTAGTGTTCTGTTAATTCATCTCACAGAGTTACATGTGTATTTCGTGTATCTCTTTGCTACCCTTATTTCTGTGGAATCTGAGAACAGATATTTCGGATCCCTTTGAAAACTCTACGGCCAAAGGAAGTATCCTCCGATCACAAAGAGAAAGAAGCTTTCTGAGAAACTTCTTTGTTTTCTGTGAAATCATCTCACAGAGTTACAGCTTTCCCCTCAAGAAGCCTTTCGCTAAGACAGTTCTTGTGGAATTGGCAAAGTGACCTTTGGAATCCCATAGAGGGCTATGGTGAAAAAGGAAATATCCTCAGATGAAATCTGGAAAGAAGCTTTCTGAGAAACTGCTTAGTGTTCTGTTAATTCATCTCACAGAGTTACAACTGTATTTCGTGGATCTCTTTGCTAGCCTTATTCCTGTGGAATCTGAGAACAGATATTCCGGATCCCTTTGAAGACTACAGGTCCAAAGGAAATATCCTCCGATTACAAACAGAAAGAAGCTTTCTGAGAAACTTCTTTGTGTTCTGTGAAATCATCTCACAGAGTTACAGCTTTCCCCTCAAGAAGCCTTTCGCTAAGACAGTTCTTGTGGAATTGGCAAAGTGACCTTTGGAATCCCGTAGAGGGCTATGGTGAAAAAGGAAATATCCTCAGATGAAATCTGGAAAGAAGCTTTCTGAGAAACCGCTTAGTGTTCTGTTAATTCATCTCACAGAGTTACATCTGTATTTCGTGGATCTCTTTGCTAGCCTTATTTCTGTGGAATCTGAGAACAGATATTTCGGATTCCTTTGAAAACTATAAGGCCAAAGGAAATATCCTCCGATCACAAAGAGAAAGAAGCTTTCTGAGAAACTTCTTTGTGTTCTGTGAAATCATCTCACAGAGTTACAGCTTTCCCCTCAAGAAGCCTTTCGCTAAGACAGTTCTTGTGGAATTGGCAAAGTGATATTTGGAAGCCCATAGAGGGCAATGGTGAAAAAGGAAATATCCTCAGATGAAATCTGGAAAGAAGCTTTCTGAGAAACTGCTTAGTGTTCTGTTAATTCATCTCACAGAGTTACATCTGTATTTCGTGGATCTCTTTGCTAGCCTTATTTCTGTGGAATCTGAGAACAGATATTCCGGATCCCTTTGAAGACTATAGGGCCAAAGGAAATATCCTCCGATAACAAAGAGAAAGAAGCTTTCTGAGAAACTTCTTTGTGTTCTGTGAAATCATCTCACAGAGTTACAGCTTTCCCCTCAAGAAGCCTTTCGCTAAGACAGTTCTTGTGGAATTGGCAAAGTGACATTTGGAAGCCCATAGAGGGCTTTGGTGAAAAAGGAAATATCCTCAGATGAAATCTGGAAAGAAGATTTCTGAGAAACAGCTTAGTGTTCTGTTAATTCATCTCACAGAGTTACATCTGTATTTCGTGGATCTCTCTGCTAGCCTTATTTCTCTGGAATCAAAGAACAGATATTTCGGATCCCTTTGAAGACTATAAGGCCAAAGGAAATATCCTCTTATCACAAAGAGAAAGAAGCTTTCTGAGAAACTTCTTTGTGTTCTGTGAAATCATCTCACAGAGTTACAGCTTTCCCCTCAAGAAGCCTTTCGCTAAGACAGTTCTTGTGGAATTGGCAAAGTGATATTTGGAAGCCCATAGAGGGCTATGGTGAAAAAGGAAATATCCTCAGAAGAAATCTGGAAAGAAGCTTTCTGAGAAACTGCTTAGTGTTCTGTTAATTCATCTCACAGAGTTACATCTGTATTTCGTGGATCTCCTTGCTACCCTTATTTCTGTGGAATCTGAGAACAGATATTTCGGATCCCTTTGAAGACTATAAGGCCAAAGGAAATATCCTCCGATCACAAAGAGAAAGAAGCTTTCTGAGAAACTTCTTTGCGTTCTGTGAAATCATCTCAGAGAGTTACAGCTTTCCCCTCAAGAAGCCTTTCGCTAAGACAGTTCTTGTGGAATTGGCAAAGTGATAATTGGAAGCCCATAGAGGGCTACGGTGAAAAAGGAAATATCCTCCGATGAAATCTGGAAAGAAGCTTTCTGAGAAACTGCTTAGTGTTCTGTTAATTCATCTCACAGAGTTACATCTGTATTTCGTGGATCTCTTTGCTAGCCTTATTCCTGTGGAATCTGAGAACAGATATTCCGGATCCCTTTGAAGACTATAGGGCCAAAGGAAATTTCCTCCGATTACAAAGAGAAAGAAGCTTTCTGAGAAACTTCTTTGTGTTCTGTGAAATCATCTCACAGAGTTACAGCTTTCCCCTCAGGAAGCCTTTCGCTAAGACAGTTCTTGTGGAATTGGCAATGTGACACTTGGAAGCCCATAGAGGGCAATGGTGAAAAAGGAAATATCCTCAGATGAAATCTGGAAAGAAGCTTTCTGAGAAACTGCTTAGTGTTCTGTTAATTCATCTCACAGAGTTACATCTGTATTTCGTGGATCTCTTTGCTAGCCTTATTTCTGTGGAATCTGAGAACAGATATTTCGGATCCCTTTGAAGACTATAGGGCCAAAGGAAATATCCTCCGATAACAAAGAGAAAGAAGCTTTCTGAGAAACTTCTTTGTGTTCTGTGAAATCATCTCACAGAGTTACAGCTTTCCCCTCAAGAAGCCTTTCGCTAAGACAGTTCTTGTGGAATTGGCAAAGTGACATTTGGAAGCCCATAGAGGGCTATGGTGAAAAAGGAAATATCCTCAGATGAAATCTGGAAAGAAGCTTTCTGAGAAACAGCTTAGTGTTCTGTTAATTCATCTAACAGAGTTACATCTGTATTTCGTGGATCTCTTTGCTAGCCTTATTTCTGTGGAATCTGAGAACAGATATTCCGGATCCCTTTGAAGACTATAGGGCCAAAGGAAATATCCTCCGATAACAAAGAGAAAGAAGCTTTCTGAGAAACTTCTTTGTGTTCTCTGAAATCATCTCACAGAGTTACAGCTTTCCCCTCAAGAAGCCTTTCGCTAAGACAGTTCTTGTGGAATTGGCATAGTGATATTTGGAAGCCCATAGAGGGCAATGCTGAAAAAGGAAATATCCTCAGATGAAATCTGGAAAGAAGCTTTCTGAGAAACTGCTTAGTGTTCTGTTAATTCATCTCACAGAGTTACATCTGTATTTCGTGGATCTCTTTGCTAGCCTTATTTCTGTGGAATCTGAGAACAGATATTTCGGATCCCTTTGAAGACTATAGGGCCAAAGGAAATATCCTCCGATAACAAAGAGAAAGAAGCTTTCTGAGAAACTTCTTTGTGTTCTGTGAAATCATCTCACAGAGTTACAGCTTTCCCCTCAATAAGCCTTTCGCTAAGACAGTTCTTGTAGAATTGGCAAAGTGACATTTGGAGGCCCATAGAGGGCTATGTTGAAAAAGGAAATATCCTCAGATGAAATCTGGAAAGAAGCTTTCTGAGAAACTGCTTGGTGTTCTGTTAATTCATCTAACAGAGTTACAACTGTATTTCGTGGATCTCTTTGCTAGCCTTATTCCTGTGGAATCTGAGAACAGATATTCCGGATCCCTTTGAAGACTACAGGGCCAAAGGAAATATCCTCCGATTACAAAGAGAAAGAAGTTTTCTGAGAAACTTCTTTGTGTTCTGTGAAATCATCTCACAGAGTTACAGCTTTCCCCTCAAGAAGCCTTTCGCTAAGACAGTTCTTGTGAAATTAGCAAAGTGATATTTGGAAGCCCATAGTGGGCTATGGTGAAAAAGGAAATATCCTCAGATGAAATCTGGAAAGAAGCTTTCTGAGAAACCGCGTAGTGTTCTGTTAATTCATCTCACAGAGTTACATCTGTATTTCGTGGATCTCTTTGCTAGCCTTATTTCTGTGGAATCTGAGAACAGATATTTCGGATTCCTTTGAAAACTCTAAGGCCAAAGGAAGTATCCTCCGATCACAAAGAGAAAGAAGCTTTCTGAGAAACTTCTTTGTGTTCTGTGAAATCATCTCACAGAGTTACAGCTTTCCCCTCAAGAAGCCTTTCGCTAAGACAGTTCTTGTGGAATTGGCAAAGTGACCTTTGGAATCCCATAGAGGGCTATGGTGAAAAAGGAAATATCCTCAGATGAAATCTGTAAAGAATCTTTCTGAGAAACTGCTTAGTGTTTTGTTAATTCATCTCACAGAGTTACAACTGTATTTCGTGGATCTCTTTGCTAGCCTTATTCCTGTGGAATCTGAGAACAGATATTCCGGATCCCTTTGAAGACTACAGGTCCAAAGGAAATATCCTCCGATTACAAAGAGAAAGAAGCTTTCTGAGAAACTTCTTTGTGTTCTGTGAAATCATCTCACAGAGTTACAGCTTTCCCCTCAAGAAGCCTTTCGCTAAGACAGTTCTTGTGGAATTGGCAAAGTGACCTTTGGAATCCCATAGAGGGCTATGGTGAAAAAGGAAATATCCTCAGATGAAATCTGGAAAGAAGCTTTCTGAGAAACCGCTTAGTGTTCTGTTAATTCATCTCACAGAGTTACATCTGTATTTCGTGGATCTCTTTGCTAGCCTTATTTCTGTGGAATCTGAGAACAGATATTTCGGATCCCTTTGAAAACTATAAGGCCAAAGGAAATATCCTCCGATCACAAAGAGAAAGAAGCTTTCTGAGAAACTTCTTTGTGTTCTGTGAAATCATCTCTCAGAGTTACAGCTTTCCCCTCAAGAAGTCTTTCGCTAAGACAGTTCTTGTGGAATTGGCAAAGTGATATTTGGAAGCCCATAGAGGGCAATGGTGAAAAAGGAAATATCCTCAGATGAAATCTGGAAAGAAGCTTTCTGAGAAACTGCTTAGTGTTCTGTTAATTCATCTCACAGAGTTACATCTGTATTTCGTGGATCTCTTTGCTAGCCTTATTTCTGTGGAATCTGAGAACAGATATTCCGGATCCCTTTGAAGACTATAGGGCCAAAGGAAATATCCTCCGATAACAAAGAGAAAGAAGCTTTCTGAGAAACTTCTTTGTGTTCTGTGAAATCATCTCACAGAGTTACAGCTTTCCCCTCAAGAAGCCTTTCGCTAAGACAGTTCTTGTGGAATTGGCAAAGTGACATTTGGAAGCCCATAGAGGGCTTTGGTGAAAAAGGAAATATCCTCAGATGAAATCTGGAAAGAAGCTTTCTGAGAAACAGCTTAGTGTTCTGTTAATTCATCTCACAGAGTTACATCTGTATTTCGTGGATCTCTCTGCTAGCCTTATTTCTCTGGAATCTGAGAACAGATATTTCGGATCCCTTTGAAGACTATAAGGCCAAAGGAAATATCCTCTTATCACAAAGAGAAAGAAGCTTTCTGAGAAACTTCTTTGTGTTCTGTGAAATCATCTCACAGAGTTACAGCTTTCCCCTCAATAAGCCTTTCGCTAAGACAGTTCTTGTAGAATTGGCAAAGTGACATTTGGGAGCCCATAGAGGGCTACGTTGAAAAAGGAAATATC
The DNA here is from genome assembly GCF_043159975.1 of Macaca nemestrina. Taxonomy (NCBI): domain Eukaryota; kingdom Metazoa; phylum Chordata; class Mammalia; order Primates; family Cercopithecidae; genus Macaca; species Macaca nemestrina. The sequence goes on along the minus strand of NC_092127.1, from coordinate 112,029,722 downwards.
CTCAGATGAAATCTGGAAAGAAGCTTTCTGAGAAACTGCTTAGTGTTCTGTTAATTCATCTCACAGAGTTACAACTGTATTTCGTGGATCTCTTTGCTAGCCTTATTCCTGTGGAATCTGAGAACAGATATTCCGGATCCCTTTGAAGACTACAGGGCCAAAAGAAATATCCTCCGATTAAAAAGAGAAAGAAGCTTTCTGAGAAACTTCTTTGTGTTCTGTGAAATCATCTTACAGAGTTACAGCTTTCCCCTCAAGAAGCCTTTCGCTAAGACAGTTCTTGTGGAATTGGCAAAGTGACCTTTGGAAGCCCATAGAGGGCTATGGTGAAAAAGGAAATATCCTCAGATGAAATCTGGAAAGAAGCTTTCTGAGAAACTGCTTAGTGTTCTGTTAATTCAACTCACAGAGTTACATCTGTATTTCGTGGATTTCTCTGCTAGCCTTATTTCTGTGGAATCTGAGAACAGATATTTCGGATCCCTTTGAAGACTATAGGGCCAAAGGAAATATCCTCTGATCACAAAGAGAAAGAAGCTTTCTGAGAAACTTCTTTGTGTTCTGTGAAATCATCTCACAGAGTTACAGCTTTCCCCTCAAGAAGCCTTTCGCTAAGACAGTTCTTGTGGAATTGGCAAAGTGATATTTGGAAGCCCCTAGAGGGCTATGGTGAAAAAGGAAATATCCTCAGATGAAATCTGGAAATAAGCTTTCTGAGAAACTGCTTAGTGTTTTGTTAATTCATATCACAGAGTTACATCTGTATTTCGTGGATCTCTTTGCTAGCCTTATTTCTGTGGAATCTGAGAACAGATATTTCGGATCCCTTTGAAGACTATAGGGCCAAAGGAAATATCCTCCGATAACAAAGAGAAAGAAGATTTCTGAGAAACTTCTTTGTGTTCTGTGAAATCATCTCACAGAGTTACAGCTTTCCCCTCAAGAAGCCTTTCGCTAAGACAGTTCTTGTGGAATTGGCAAAGTGACATTTGGAAGCCCATAGAGGGCTATGTTGAAAAAGGAAATATCCTCAGATGAAATCTGGAAAGAAGCTTTCTGAGAAACTGCTTAGTGTTCTGTTAATTCATCTCACAGAATTACATCTGTATTTCGTGGATCTCTCTACTAGCCTTATTTCTCTGGAATCTGAGAAGTGATATTTCGGATCCCATTGAAGACTATAAGGCCAAAGGAAATATCCTCCGATCACAAAGTGAAAGAAGCTTTCTGAGAAACTTCTTTGTGTTCTGCGAAATCATCTCACAGAGTTACAGCTTTCAACTCAAGAAGCCTTTGGCTAAGAGAGTTCTTGTGGAATTGGCAAAGTGATATTTGGAAGCCCATAGAGGGCTATGGTGAAAAAGGAAATATCCTCAGAAGAAATCTGGAAAGAAGCTTTCTGAGAAACTGCTTAGTGTTCTGTTAATTCATCTCACAGAGTTACATGTGTTTTTCGTGGATCTCTTTGCTAGCCTTATTTCTGTGGAATCTGAGAACAGATATTCCGGATCCCTTTGAAGACTATAGGGCCAAAGGAAATATCCTCCGATATCAAAGAGAAAGAAGCTTTCTGAGAAACTTCTTTGTGTTCTGTGAAATCATCTCACAGAGTTACAGCTTTCCCCTCAAGAAGCCTTTCGCTAAGACAGTTCTTGTGGAATTGGCAAAGTGATATTTGGAAGCCCATAGAGGGCTATGGTGAAAAAGGAAATATCCTCAGATGAAATCTGGAAAGAAGCTTTCTGAGAAACTGCTTAGTGTTCTGTTAATTCATCTAACAGAGTTACATCTGTATTTCGTGGATCTCTTTGCTAGCCTTATTTCTGTGGAATCTGAGAACAGATATTCCGGATCCCTTTGAAGACTATAGGGCCAAAGGAAATATCCTCCGATAACAAAGAGAAAGAAGCTTTCTGAGAAACTTCTTTGTGTTCTCTGAAATCATCTCACAGAGTTACAGCTTTCCCCTCAAGAAGCCTTTCGCTAAGAGAGTTCTTGTAGAATTGGCAAAGTGACATTTGGAAGCCCATAGAGGGCTATGTTGAAAAAGGAAATATCCTCAGATGAAATCTGGAATGAAGCTTTCTGAGAAACTGCTTAGTGTTCTGTTAATTCATCTCACAGAGTTACATCTGTATTTCGTGGATCTCTCTGCTAGCCTTATTTCTCTGGAATCTGAGAACAGATATTTCGGATCCCTTTGGAGACTATAGGGCCAAAGGAAATATTCTCCGATAACAAAGAGAAAGAAGCTTTCTGAGAAACTTCTTTGTGTTCTGTGAAATCATCTCACAGAGTTACAACATTCCCCTCAAGAAGCCTTTCGCTATGACAGTTCTTGTGGAAATGGCCAAGTGATATTTGGAAGCCCATAGAGGGCTATGGTGAAAAAAGAAATATCCTCAGATGAAATATGGAAAGAAGCTTTCTGAGAAACTGCTTAGTGTTCTGTTAATTCATCTCACAGAGTTACATCTGTATTTCGTGGATCTCTTTGCTAGCCTTATTTCTGTGGAATCTGAGAACAGATATTTCGGATCCCTTTGAAAACTATAAGGCCAAAGGAAATATCCTCCGATCACAAAGAGAAAGAAGCTTTCTGAGAAACTTCTTTGTGTTCTGTGAAATCATCTCTCAGAGTTACAGCTTTCCCCTCAAGAAGTCTTTCGCTAAGACAGTTCTTGTGGAATTGGCAAAGTGATATTTGGAAGCCCATAGAGGGCCATGGTGAAAAAGGAAATATCCTCAGATGAAATCTGGAAAGAAGCTTTCTGAGAAACTGCTTAGTGTTCTGTTAATTCATCTCACAGAGTTACATCTGTATTTCGTGGATCTCTTTGCTAGCCTTATTTCTGTGGAATCTGAGAACAGATATTCCGGATCCCTTTGAAGACTATAGGGCCAAAGGAAATATCCTCCGATAACAAAGAGAAAGAAGCTTTCTGAGAAACTTCTTTGTGTTCTGTGAAATCATCTCACAGAGTTACAGCTTTCCCCTCAAGAAGCCTTTCGCTAAGACAGTTCTTGTGGAATTGGCAAAGTGACATTTGGAAGCCCATAGAGGGCTTTGGTGAAAAAGGAAATATCCTCAGATGAAATCTGGAAAGAAGCTTTCTGAGAAACAGCTTAGTGTTCTGTTAATTCATCTCACAGAGTTACATCTGTATTTCGTGGATCTCTCTGCTAGCCTTATTTCTCTGGAATCTGAGAACAGATATTTCGGATCCCTTTGAAGACTATAAGGCCAAAGGAAATATCCTCTTATCACAAAGAGAAAGAAGCTTTCTGAGAAACTTCTTTGTGTTCTGTGAAATCATCTCACAGAGTTACAGCTTTCCCCTCAATAAGCCTTTCGCTAAGACAGTTCTTGTAGAATTGGCAAAGTGACATTTGGGAGCCCATAGAGGGCTACGTTGAAAAAGGAAATATCCTCAGATGAAATCTGGAAAGAAGCTTTCTGAGAAACTGCTTAGTGTTCTGTTAATTCATCTCACAGAGTTACAACTGTATTTCGTGGATCTCTTTGCTAGCCTTATTCCTGTGGAATCTGAGAACAGATATTCCGGATCCCTTTGAAGACTACAGGGCCAAAAGAAATATCCTCCGATTAAAAAGAGAAAGAAGCTTTCTGAGAAACTTCTTTGTGTTCTGTGAAATCATCTTACAGAGTTACAGCTTTCCCCTCAAGAAGCCTTTCGCTAAGACAGTTCTTGTGGAATTGGCAAAGTGACCTTTGGAAGCCCATAGAGGGCTATGGTGAAAAAGGAAATATCCTCAGATGAAATCTGGAAAGAAGCTTTCTGAGAAACTGCTTAGTGTTCTGTTAATTCAACTCACAGAGTTACATCTGTATTTCGTGGATTTCTCTGCTAGCCTTATTTCTGTGGAATCTGAGAACAGATATTTCGGATCCCTTTGAAGACTATAGGGCCAAAGGAAATATCCTCTGATCACAAAGAGAAAGAAGCTTTCTGAGAAACTTCTTTGTGTTCTGTGAAATCATCTCACAGAGTTACAGCTTTCCCCTCAAGAAGCCTTTCGCTAAGACAGTTCTTGTGGAATTGGCAAAGTGATATTTGGAAGCCCCTAGAGGGCTATGGTGAAAAAGGAAATATCCTCAGATGAAATCTGGAAATAAGCTTTCTGAGAAACTGCTTAGTGTTTTGTTAATTCATATCACAGAGTTACATCTGTATTTCGTGGATCTCTTTGCTAGCCTTATTTCTGTGGAATCTGAGAACAGATATTTCGGATCCCTTTGAAGACTATAGGGCCAAAGGAAATATCCTCCGATAACAAAGAGAAAGAAGATTTCTGAGAAACTTCTTTGTGTTCTGTGAAATCATCTCACAGAGTTACAGCTTTCCCCTCAAGAAGCCTTTCGCTAAGACAGTTCTTGTGGAATTGGCAAAGTGACATTTGGAAGCCCATAGAGGGCTATGTTGAAAAAGGAAATATCCTCAGATGAAATCTGGAAAGAAGCTTTCTGAGAAACTGCTTAGTGTTCTGTTAATTCATCTCACAGAATTACATCTGTATTTCGTGGATCTCTCTACTAGCCTTATTTCTCTGGAATCTGAGAAGAGATATTTCGGATCCCATTGAAGACTATAAGGCCAAAGGAAATATCCTCCGATCACAAAGTGAAAGAAGCTTTCTGAGAAACTTCTTTGTGTTCTGCGAAATCATCTCACAGAGTTACAGCTTTCAACTCAAGAAGCCTTTGGCTAAGAGAGTTCTTGTGGAATTGGCAAAGTGATATTTGGAAGCCCATAGAGGGCTATGGTGAAAAAGGAAATATCCTCAGAAGAAATCTGGAAAGAAGCTTTCTGAGAAACTGCTTAGTGTTCTGTTAATTCATCTCACAGAGTTACATGTGTTTTTCGTGGATCTCTTTGCTAGCCTTATTTCTGTGGAATCTGAGAACAGATATTCCGGATCCCTTTGAAGACTATAGGGCCAAAGGAAATATCCTCCGATATCAAAGAGAAAGAAGCTTTCTGAGAAACTTCTTTGTGTTCTGTGAAATCATCTCACAGAGTTACAGCTTTCCCCTCAAGAAGCCTTTCGCTAAGACAGTTCTTGTGGAATTGGCAAAGTGATATTTGGAAGCCCATAGAGGGCTATGGTGAAAAAGGAAATATCCTCAGATGAAATCTGGAAAGAAGCTTTCTGAGAAACTGCTTAGTGTTCTGTTAATTCATCTAACAGAGTTACATCTGTATTTCGTGGATCTCTTTGCTAGCCTTATTTCTGTGGAATCTGAGAACAGATATTCCGGATCCCTTTGAAGACTATAGGGCCAAAGGAAATATCCTCCGATAACAAAGAGAAAGAAGCTTTCTGAGAAACTTCTTTGTGTTCTCTGAAATCATCTCACAGAGTTACAGCTTTCCCCTCAAGAAGCCTTTCGCTAAGAGAGTTCTTGTAGAATTGGCAAAGTGACATTTGGAAGCCCATAGAGGGCTATGTTGAAAAAGGAAATATCCTCAGATGAAATCTGGAATGAAGCTTTCTGAGAAACTGCTTAGTGTTCTGTTAATTCATCTCACAGAGTTACATCTGTATTTCGTGGATCTCTCTGCTAGCCTTATTTCTCTGGAATCTGAGAACAGATATTTCGGATCCCTTTGGAGACTATAGGGCCAAAGGAAATATTCTCCGATAACAAAGAGAAAGAAGCTTTCTGAGAAACTTCTTTGTGTTCTGTGAAATCATCTCACAGAGTTACAACATTCCCCTCAAGAAGCCTTTCGCTATGACAGTTCTTGTGGAAATGGCCAAGTGATATTTGGAAGCCCATAGAGGGCTATGGTGAAAAAAGAAATATCCTCAGATGAAATATGGAAAGAAGCTTTCTGAGAAACTGCTTAGTGTTCTGTTAATTCATCTCACAGAGTTACATCTGTATTTCGTGGATCTCTTTGCTAGCCTTATTTCTGTGGAATCTGAGAACAGATATTTCGGATTCCTTTGAAAACTCTAAGGCCAAAGGAAGTATCCTCCGATCACAAAGAGAAAGAAGCTTTCTGAGAAACTTCTTTGTGTTCTGTGAAATCATCTCACAGAGTTACAGCTTTCCCCTCAAGAAGCCTTTCGCTAAGACAGTTCTTGTGGAATTGGCAAAGTGACCTTTGGAATCCCATAGAGGGCTATGGTGAAAAAGGAAATATCCTCAGATGAAATCTGGAAAGAATCTTTCTGAGAAACTGCTTAGTGTTTTGTTAATTCATCTCACAGAGTTACAACTGTATTTCGTGGATCTCTTTGCTAGCCTTATTCCTGTGGAATCTGAGAACAGATATTCCGGATCCCTTTGAAGACTACAGGTCCAAAGGAAATATCCTCCGATTACAAAGAGAAAGAAGCTTTCTGAGAAACTTCTTTGTGTTCTGTGAAATCATCTCACAGAGTTACAGCTTTCCCCTCAAGAAGCCTTTCGCTAAGACAGTTCTTGTGGAATTGGCAAAGTGATATTTGGAAGCCCATAGAGGGCAATGGTGAAAAAGGAAATATCCTCAGATGAAATCTGGAAAGAAGCTTTCTGAGAAACTGCTTAGTGTTCTGTTAATTCATCTCACAGAGTTACATCTGTATTTCGTGGATCTCTTTGCTAGCCTTATTTCTGTGGAATCTGAGAACAGATATTCCGGATCCCTTTGAAGACTATAGGGCCAAAGGAAATATCCTCCGATAACAAAGAGAAAGAGCTTTCTGATAAACTTCTTTGTGTTCTGTGAAATCATCTCACAGAGTTACAGCTTTCCCCTCAAGAAGCCTTTCGCTAAGACAGTTCTTGTGGAATTGGCAAAGTGACATTTGGAAGCCCATAGAGGGCTTTGGTGAAAAAGGAAATATCCTCAGATGAAATCTGGAAAGAAGCTTTCTGAGAAACAGCTTAGTGTTCTGTTAATTCATCTCACAGAGTTACATCTGTATTTCGTGGATCTCTCTGCTAGCCTTATTTCTCTGGAATCTGAGAACAGATATTTCGGATCCCTTTGAAGACTATAAGGCCAAAGGAAATATCCTCTTATCACAAAGAGAAAGAAGCTTTCTGAGAAACTTCTTTGTGTTCTGTGAAATCATCTCACAGAGTTACAGCTTTCCCCTCAATAAGCCTTTCGCTAAGACAGTTCTTGTAGAATTGGCAAAGTGACATTTGGGAGCCCATAGAGGGCTACGTTGAAAAAGGAAATATCCTCAGATGAAATCTGGAAAGAAGCTTTCTGAGAAACTGCTTAGTGTTCTGTTAATTCATCTCACAGAGTTACAACTGTATTTCGTGGATCTCTTTGCTAGCCTTATTCCTGTGGAATCTGAGAACAGATATTCCGGATCCCTTTGAAGACTACAGGGCCAAAAGAAATATCCTCCGATTAAAAAGAGAAAGAAGCTTTCTGAGAAACTTCTTTGTGTTCTGTGAAATCATCTTACAGAGTTACAGCTTTCCCCTCAAGAAGCCTTTCGCTAAGACAGTTCTTGTGGAATTGGCAAAGTGACCTTTGGAAGCCCATAGAGGGCTATGGTGAAAAAGGAAATATCCTCAGATGAAATCTGGAAAGAAGCTTTCTGAGAAACTGCTTAGTGTTCTGTTAATTCAACTCACAGAGTTACATCTGTATTTCGTGGATTTCTCTGCTAGCCTTATTTCTGTGGAATCTGAGAACAGATATTTCGGATCCCTTTGAAGACTATAGGGCCAAAGGAAATATCCTCTGATCACAAAGAGAAAGAAGCTTTCTGAGAAACTTCTTTGTGTTCTGTGAAATCATCTCACAGAGTTACAGCTTTCCCCTCAAGAAGCCTTTCGCTAAGACAGTTCTTGTGGAATTGGCAAAGTGATATTTGGAAGCCCCTAGAGGGCTATGGTGAAAAAGGAAATATCCTCAGATGAAATCTGGAAATAAGCTTTCTGAGAAACTGCTTAGTGTTTTGTTAATTCATATCACAGAGTTACATCTGTATTTCGTGGATCTCTTTGCTAGCCTTATTTCTGTGGAATCTGAGAACAGATATTTCGGATCCCTTTGAAGACTATAGGGCCAAAGGAAATATCCTCCGATAACAAAGAGAAAGAAGATTTCTGAGAAACTTCTTTGTGTTCTGTGAAATCATCTCACAGAGTTACAGCTTTCCCCTCAAGAAGCCTTTCGCTAAGACAGTTCTTGTGGAATTGGCAAAGTGACATTTGGAAGCCCATAGAGGGCTATGTTGAAAAAGGAAATATCCTCAGATGAAATCTGGAAAGAAGCTTTCTGAGAAACTGCTTAGTGTTCTGTTAATTCATCTCACAGAATTACATCTGTATTTCGTGGATCTCTCTACTAGCCTTATTTCTCTGGAATCTGAGAAGAGATATTTCGGATCCCATTGAAGACTATAAGGCCAAAGGAAATATCCTCCGATCACAAAGTGAAAGAAGCTTTCTGAGAAACTTCTTTGTGTTCTGCGAAATCATCTCACAGAGTTACAGCTTTCAACTCAAGAAGCCTTTGGCTAAGAGAGTTCTTGTGGAATTGGCAAAGTGATATTTGGAAGCCCATAGAGGGCTATGGTGAAAAAGGAAATATCCTCAGAAGAAATCTGGAAAGAAGCTTTCTGAGAAACTGCTTAGTGTTCTGTTAATTCATCTCACAGAGTTACATGTGTTTTTCGTGGATCTCTTTGCTAGCCTTATTTCTGTGGAATCTGAGAACAGATATTCCGGATCCCTTTGAAGACTATAGGGCCAAAGGAAATATCCTCCGATATCAAAGAGAAAGAAGCTTTCTGAGAAACTTCTTTGTGTTCTGTGAAATCATCTCACAGAGTTACAGCTTTCCCCTCAAGAAGCCTTTCGCTAAGACAGTTCTTGTGGAATTGGCAAAGTGATATTTGGAAGCCCATAGAGGGCTATGGTGAAAAAGGAAATATCCTCAGATGAAATCTGGAAAGAAGCTTTCTGAGAAACTGCTTAGTGTTCTGTTAATTCATCTAACAGAGTTACATCTGTATTTCGTGGATCTCTTTGCTAGCCTTATTTCTGTGGAATCTGAGAACAGATATTCCGGATCCCTTTGAAGACAATAGGGCCAAAGGAAATATCCTCCGATAACAAAGAGAAAGAAGCTTTCTGAGAAACTTCTTTGTGTTCTCTGAAATCATCTCACAGAGTTACAGCTTTCCCCTCAAGAAGCCTTTCGCTAAGAGAGTTCTTGTAGAATTGGCAAAGTGACATTTGGAAGCCCATAGAGGGCTATGTTGAAAAAGGAAATATCCTCAGATGAAATCTGGAATGAAGCTTTCTGAGAAACTGCTTAGTGTTCTGTTAATTCATCTCACAGAGTTACATCTGTATTTCGTGGATCTCTCTGCTAGCCTTATTTCTCTGGAATCTGAGAACAGATATTTCGGATCCCTTTGGAGACTATAGGGCCAAAGGAAATATTCTCCGATAACAAAGAGAAAGAAGCTTTCTGAGAAACTTCTTTGTGTTCTGTGAAATCATCTCACAGAGTTACAACATTCCCCTCAAGAAGCCTTTCGCTATGACAGTTCTTGTGGAAATGGCCAAGTGATATTTGGAAGCCCATAGAGGGCTATGGTGAAAAAAGAAATATCCTCAGATGAAATATGGAAAGAAGCTTTCTGAGAAACTGCTTAGTGTTCTGTTAATTCATCTCACAGAGTTACATCTGTATTTCGTGGATCTCTTTGCTAGCCTTATTTCTGTGGAATCTGAGAACAGATATTTCGGATCCCTTTGAAGACTATAGGGCCAAAGGAAATATCCTCCGATTACAAAGAGAAAGAAGCTTTCTGAGAAACTTCTTTGTGTTCTGTGAAATCATCTCACAGAGTTAAAGCTTTCCCCTCAAGAAGCCTTTCGCTAAGACAGTTCTTGTGGAATTGGCAATGTGACACTTGGAAGCCCATAGAGGGCAATGGTGAAAAAGGAAATATCCTCAGATGAAATCTGCAAAGAAGCTTTCTGAGAAACTGCTTAGTGTTCTGTTAATTCATCTCACAGAGTTACATCTGTATTTCGTGGATCTCTCTGCTAGCCTTATTTCTCTGGAATCTGAGAAGAGATATTTCGGATCCCATTGAAGACTATAAGGCCAAAGGAAATATCCTCCGATCACAAAGTGAAAGAAGCTTTCTGAGAAACTTCTTTGTGTTCTGCGAAATCATCTCACAGAGTTACAGCTTTCCCCTCAAGAAGCCTTTGGCTAAGAGAGTTCTTGTAGAATTGCCAAAGTGATATTTGGAAGCCCATAGAGGGCTATGGTGAAAAAGGAAATATCCTCAGAAGAAATCTGGAAAGAAGCTTTCTGAGAAACTGCTTAGTGTTCTGTTAATTCATCTCACAGAGTTACATCTGAATTTCGTGGATCACTTTGCTAGCCATATTTCTGTGGAATCTGAGAACAGATATTCCGGATCCCTTTGAAGACTATAGGGCCAAAGGAAATATCCTCCGATAACAAAGAGAAAGAAGCTTTCTGAGAAACTTCTTTGTGTTCTGTGAAATCATCTCACAGAGTTACAGCTTTCCCCTCAAGAAGCCTTTCGCTAAGACAGTTCTTGTGGAATTGGCAAAGTGATATTTGGAAGCCCATAGAGGGCTATGGTGAAAAAAGAAATATCCTCAGATGAAATCTGGAAAGAAGCTTTCTGAGAAACTGCTTAGTGTTCTGTTAATTCATCTAACAGAGTTACATCTGTATTTCGTGGATCTCTCTGCTAGCCTTATTTCTGTGGAATCTGAGAACAGATATTCCGGATCCCTTTGAAGACTATAGGGCCAAAGGAAATATCCTCCGATAACAAAGAGGAAGAAGCTTTCTGAGAAACTTCTTTGTGTTCTCTGAAATCATCTCACAGAGTTACAGCTTTCCCCTCAAGAAGCCTTTCGATAAGACAGTTCTTGTGGAATTGGCAAAGTGACATTTGGAAGTCCATAGAGGGCTATGTTGAAAAAGGAAATATCCTCAGATGAAATCTGGAAAGAAGCTTTCTGAGAAACTGCTTAGTGTTCTGTTAATTCATCTCACAGAGTTACATCTGTATTTCGTGGATCTCTCTGCTAGCCTTATTTCCCTGGAATCTGAGAACAGATATTTCGGATCCCTTTGAAGACTATAAGGCCAAAGGAAATATCCTCCGATAACAAAGAGAAAGAAGCTTTCTGAGAAACTTCTTTGTGTTCTGTGAAATCATCTCACAGAGTTACAGCTTTCCCCTCAAGATGCCTTTCGCTAAGACAGTTCTTGTGGAATTGGCAAAGTGATATTTGGAAGCCCCTAGAGGGCTATGGTGAAAAAGGAAATATCCTCAGATGAAATCTGGAAAGAAGCTATCTGAGAAACTGCTTAGTGTTCTGTTAATTCATCTCACAGAGTTACATCTGTATTTCGTGGATCTCTTTGCTAGCCTTCTTTCTGTGGAATCTGAGAACAGATATTTCGGATCCCTTTGAAGACTATAGGGCCAAAGGAAATATCCTCCGATAACAAAGAGAAAGAAGCTTTCTGAGAAACTTCTTTGTGTTCTGTGAAATCATCTCACAGAGTTACAGCTTTCCCCTCAAGAAGCCTTTCGCTAAGACAGTTCTTGTGGAATTGGCAAAGTGACATTTGGAAACCCATAGAGGGCTATGTTGAAAAAGGAAATATCCTCAGATGAAATCTGGAAAGAAGCTTTCTGAGAAACTGCTTAGTGTTCTGTTAATTCATCTCACAGAGTTACATCTGTATTTCGTGGATCTCTTTGCTAGCCTTATTTCTGTGGAATCTGAGAACAGATATTTCGGATCCATTTGAAGACTATAGGGCCAAAGGAAATATCCTCCGATAACGAAGAGAAAGAAGCTTTCTGAGAAACATCTTAGTGTTCTGTGAAATCATCTCACAGAGTTACAGCTTTCCCCTCAAGAAGCCTTTCGCTAAGACAGTTCTTGTGGAATTGGCAAAGTGACATTTGGAAGCCCATAGAGGGCTATGGTGAAAAAGGAAATATCCTCAGATGAAATCTGGAAAGAAGCTTTCTGAGAAACTGCTTAGTGTTCTGTTAATTCATCTCACAGAGTTACATCTGTATTTCGTGGATCTCTCTGCTAGCCTTATTTCTCTGGAATCTGAGAAGAGATATTTCGGATCCCATTGAAGACTATAAGGCCAAAGGAAATATCCTCCGATCACAAAGTGAAAGAAGCTTTCTGAGAAACTTCTTTGTGTTCTGCGAAATCATCTCACAGAGTTACAGCTTTCCCCTCAAGAAGCCTTTGGCTAAGAGAGTTCTTGTAGAATTGGCAAAGTGATATTTGGAAGCCCATAGAGGGCTATGGTGAAAAAGGAAATATCCTCAGAAGAAATCTGGAAAGAAGCTTTCTGAGAAACTGCTTAGTGTTCTGTTAATTCATCTCACAGAGTTACATCTGTATTTCGTGGATCTCTTTGCTAGCCTTATTTCTGTGGAATCTGAGAACAGATATTCCGGATCCCTTTGAAGACTATAGGGCCAAAGGAAATATCCTCCGATAACAAAGGGAAAGAAGCTTTCTGACAAGCTTCTTTGTGTTCTGTGAAATCATCTCACAGAGTTACAGCTTTCCCCTCAAGAAGCCTTTCGCTAAGACAGTTCTTGTGGAATTGGCAAAGTGATATTTGGAAGCCCATAGAGGGCTATGGTGAAAAAGGAAATATCCTCAGATGAAATCTGGAAAGAAGCTTTCTGAGAAACTGCTTAGTGTTCTGTTAATTCATCTCACAGAGTTACATGTGTTTTTCGTGGATCTCTTTGCTAGCCTTATTTCTGTGGAATCTGAGAACAGATATTCCGGATCCCTTTGAAGACTATAGGGCCAAAGGAAATATCCTCCGATAACAAAGAGAAAGAAGCTTTCTGAGAAACTTCTTTGTGTTCTGTGAAATCATCTCACAGAGTTACAGCTTTCCCCTCAAGAAGCCTTTCGATAAGACAGTTCTTGTAGAATTGGCAAAGTGACATTTGGAAGCCCATAGAGGGCTATGTTGAAAAAGGAAATATCCTCAGATGAAATCTGGAATGAACCTTTCTGAGAAACTGCTTAGTGTTCTGTTAATTCATCTCACAGAGTTACATCTGTATTTCGTGGATCTCTCTGCTAGCCTTATTTCTCTGGAATCTGAGAACAGATATTTCGGATCCCTTTGGAGACTATAGGGCCAAAGGAAATATTCTCCGATAACAAAGAGAAAGAAGCTTTCTGAGAAACTTCTTTGTGTTCTGTGAAATCATCTCACAGAGTTACAACATTCCCCTCAAGAAGCCTTTCGCTATGACAGTTCTTGTGGAAATGGCAAAGTGATATTTGGAAGCCCATAGAGGGCTATGGTGAAAAAAGAAATATCCTCAGATGAAATATGGAAAGAAGCCTTCTGAGAAACTGCTTAGTGTTCTGTTAATTCATCTCACAGAGTTACATCTGTATTTCGTGGATCTCTTTGCTAGCCTTATTTCTGTGGAATCTGAGAACAGATATTTCGGATCCCTTTGAAGACTACAGGGCCAAAGGAAATATCCTCCGATAACAAAGAGAAAGAAGCTTTCTGAGAAACTTCTTTGTGTTCTGTGAAATCATCTCACAGAGTTACAGCTTTCCCCTCAAGAAGCCTTTCGCTAAGACAGTTCTTGTGGAATTGGCAAAGTGACATTTGGAAACCCATAGAGGGCTATGTTGAAAAAGGAAATATCCTCAGATGAAATCTGGAAAGAAGCTTTCTGAGAAACTGCTTAGTGTTCTGTTAATTCATCTCACAGAGTTACATGTGTATTTCGTGTAGCTCTTTGCTACCCTTATTTCTGGAATCTGAGAACAGATATTTCGGATCCCTTTGAAGACTATAATGCCAAAGGAAATATCCACCGATCACAAAGAGAAAGAAGCTTTCTGAGAAACTTCTTTGCGTTCTGTGAAATCATCTCACAGAGTTACAGCTTTCCCCTCAAGAAGCCTTTCGCTAAGAGAGTTCTTGTGGAATTGGCAAAGTGATAATTGGAAGCCCATAGAGGGCTATGGTGAAAAAGGAAATATCCTCAGATGAAATCTGGAAAGAAGCTTTCTGAGAAACTGCTTAGTGTTCTGTTAATTCATCTCACAGAGTTACAACTGTATTTCGTGGATCTCTTTGCTAGCCTTATTCCTGTGGAATCTGAGAACAGATATTTCGGATCCCTTTGAAGACTATAGGGCCAAAGGAAATATCCTCCGATTACAAAGAGAAAGAAGCTTTCTGAGAAACTTCTTTGTGTTCTGTGAAATCATCTCACAGAGTTAAAGCTTTCCCCTCAAGAAGCCTTTCGCTAAGACAGTTCTTTTGGAATTGGCATGGGACACTTGGAAGCCCATAGAGGGCAATGGTGAAAAAGGAAATATCCTCAGATGAAATCTGGAAAGAAGCTTTCTGAGAAACTGCTTAGTGTTCTGTTAATTCATCTCACAGAGTTACATCTGTATTTCGTGGATCTCTTTGCTAGCCTTATTTCTGTGGAATCTGAGAACAGATATTTCGGATCCATTTGAAGACTATAGGGCCAAAGGAAATATCCTCCGATAACAAAGAGAAAGAAGCTTTCTGAGAAACTTTTTTGTGTTCTCTGAAATCATCTCACAGAGTTACAGCTTTCCCCTCAAGAAGCCTTTCGATAAGACAGTTCTTGTGGAATTGGCAAAGTGACATTTGGAAGCCCATAGAGGGCTATGTTGAAAAAGGAAATATCCTCAGATGAAATCTGGAAAGAAGCTTTCTGAGAAACTGCTTAGTGTTCTGTTAATTCATCTCACAGAGTTACATCTGTATTTCGTGGATCTCTCTGCTAGCCTTATTTCTCTGGAATCTGAGAACAGATATTTCGGATCCCTTTGAGGACTATAAGGCCAAAGGAAATATCCTCCGATAACAAAGAGAAAGAAGCTTTCTGAGAAACTTCTTTGTGTTCTGTGAAATCATCTCACAGAGTTACAACATTCCCCTCAAGAAGCCTTTCGCTATGACAGTTCTTGTGGAAATGGCAAAGTGATATTTGGAAGCCCATAGAGGGCTATGGTGAAAAAAGAAATATCCTCATATGAAATATGGAAAGAAGCTTTCTGAGAAACTGCTTAGTGTTCTGTTAATTCATCTCACAGAGTTACATCTGTATTTCGTGGATCTCTTTGCTAGCCTTATTTCTGTGGAATCTGAGAACAGATATTTCGGATCCCTTTGAAGACTACAGGGCCAAAGGAAATATCCTCCGATAACAAAGAGAAAGAAGCTTTCTGAGAAACTTCTTTGTGTTCTGTGAAATCATCTCACAGAGTTACAGCTTTCCCCTCAAGAAGCCTTTCGCTAAGACAGTTCTTGTGGAATTGGCAAAGTGACATTTGGAAACCCATAGAGGGCTATGGTGAAAAAGGAAATATCCTCAGATGAAATCTGGAAAGAAGCTTTCTGAGAAACTGCTTAGTGTTCTGTTAATTCATCTAACAGAGTTACATCTGTATTTCGTGGATCTCTCTGCTAGCCTTATTTCTGTGGAATCTGAGAACAGATATTCCGGATCCCTTTGAAGACTATAGGGCCAAAGGAAATATCCTCCGATAACAAAGAGGAAGAAGCTTTCTGAGAAACTTCTTTGTGTTCTCTGAAATCATCTCACAGAGTTACAGCTTTCCCCTCTAGAAGCCTTTCGATAAGACAGTTCTTGTGGAATTGGCAAAGTGACATTTGGAAGTCCATAGAGGGCTATGGTGAAAAAGGAAATATCCTCAGATGAAATCTGGAAAGAAGCTTTCTGAGAAACTGCTTAGTGTTCTGTTAATTCATCTCACAGAGTTACATCTGTTTTTCGTGGATTTCTTTGCTAGCCTTATTTCTCTGGAATCTGAGAACAGATATTTCGGATCCCTTTGAAGACTATAAGGCCAAAGGAAATATCCTCCGATAACAAAGAGAAAGAAGCTTTCTGAGAAACTTCTTTGTGTTCTGTGAAATCATCTCACAGAGTTACAGCATTCCCCTCAAGATGCCTTTCGCTATGACAGTTCTTGTGGAATTGGCAAAGTGATATGTGGAAGCCCATAGAGGGCTATGGTGAAAAAGGAAATATCCTCAGATGAAATCTGGAAAGAAGCTATCTGAGAAACTGCTTAGTGTTCTGTTAATTCATCTCACAGAGTTACATCTGTATTTCGTGGATCTCTTTGCTAGCCTTATTTCTGTGGAATCTGAGAACAGATATTTCGGATCCCTTTGAAGACTATAGGGCCAAAGGAAATATCCTCCGATAACAAAGAGAAAGAAGCTTTCTGAGAAACTTCTTTGTGTTCTGTGAAATCATCTCACAGAGTTACAGCTTTCCCCTCAAGAAGCCTTTCGCTAAGACAGTTCTTGTGGAATTGGCAAAGTGACATTTGGAAGCCCATAGAGGGCTATGTTGAAAAAGGAAATATCCTCAGATGAAATCTGGAAAGAAGCTTTCTGAGAAACTGTTTAGTGTTCTGTTAATTCATCTAACAGAGTTACATCTGTATTTCGTGGATCTTCTTGCTAGCCTTATTTCTGTGGAATCTGAGAACAATTATTTCGGATCCCATTGAAGACTATAGGGCCAAAGGAAATATCCTCCGATAACAAAGAGAACGAAGCTTTCTGACAAACTTCTTTGTGTTCTGTGAAATCATCTCACAGAGTTACAGCTTTCCCCTCAAGAAGCCTTTCGCTAAGTCAGTTCTTGTGGAATAGGCAAAGTGATATTTGGAAGCCCATAGAGGGCTATGGTGAAAAAGGAAATATCCTCAGATGAAATCTGGAAAGAAGCTTTCTGAGAAACTGCTTAGTGTTCTGTTAATTCATATCACAGAGTTACATCTGTATTTCGTGGTTCTCTTTGCTAGCCTTATTTCTGTGGAATCTGAGAACAGATATTCCGGATCCCTTTGAAGACTATAGGGCCAAAGGAAATATCCTCCGATAACAAAGAGAAAGAAGCTTTCTGAGAAAATTCTTTGTGTTCTGTGAAATCATCTCACAGAGTTACAGCTTTCCCCTCAAGAAGCCTTTCGCTAAGACAGTTCTTGTGGAATTGGCAAAGTGATATTTGGAAGCCCATAGAGGGCTATGGTGAAAAAAGAAATATCCTCAGATGAAATCTGGAAAGAAGCTTTCTGAGAAACTGCTTAGTGTTCTGTTAATTCATCTAACAGAGTTACATCTGTATTTCGTGGATCTCTCTGCTAGCCTTATTTCTGTGGAATCTGAGAACAGATATTCCGGATCCCTTTGAAGACTATAGGGCCAAAGGAAATATCCTCCGATAACAAAGAGGAAGAAGCTTTCTGAGAAACTTCTTTGTGTTCTCTGAAATCATCTCACAGAGTTACAGCTTTCCCCTCAAGAAGCCTTTCGATAAGACAGTTCTTGTGGAATTGGCAAAGTGACATTTGGAAGTCCATAGAGGGCTATGTTGAAAAAGGAAATATCCTCAGATGAAATCTGGAAAGAAGCTTTCTGAGAAACTGCTTAGTGTTCTGTTAATTCATCTCACAGAGTTACATCTGTATTTCGTGGATCTCTCTGCTAGCCTTATTTCCCTGGAATCTGAGAACAGATATTTCGGATCCCTTTGAAGACTATAAGGCCAAAGGAAATATCCTCCGATAACAAAGAGAAAGAAGCTTTCTGAGAAACTTCTTTGTGTTCTGTGAAATCATCTCACAGAGTTACAGCTTTCCCCTCAAGATGCCTTTCGCTAAGACAGTTCTTGTGGAATTGGCAAAGTGATATTTGGAAGCCCCTAGAGGGCTATGGTGAAAAAGGAAATATCCTCAGATGAAATCTGGAAAGAAGCTATCTGAGAAACTGCTTAGTGTTCTGTTAATTCATCTCACAGAGTTACATCTGTATTTCGTGGATCTCTTTGCTAGCCTTCTTTCTGTGGAATCTGAGAACAGATATTTCGGATCCCTTTGAAGACTATAGGGCCAAAGGAAATATCCTCCGATAACAAAGAGAAAGAAGCTTTCTGAGAAACTTCTTTGTGTTCTGTGAAATCATCTCACAGAGTTACAGCTTTCCCCTCAAGAAGCCTTTCGCTAAGACAGTTCTTGTGGAATTGGCAAAGTGACATTTGGAAACCCATAGAGGGCTATGTTGAAAAAGGAAATATCCTCAGATGAAATCTGGAAAGAAGCTTTCTGAGAAACTGCTTAGTGTTCTGTTAATTCATCTCACAGAGTTACATCTGTATTTCGTGGATCTCTTTGCTAGCCTTATTTCTGTGGAATCTGAGAACAGATATTTCGGATCCATTTGAAGACTATAGGGCCAAAGGAAATATCCTCCGATAACGAAGAGAAAGAAGCTTTCTGAGAAACATCTTAGTGTTCTGTGAAATCATCTCACAGAGTTACAGCTTTCCCCTCAAGAAGCCTTTCGCTAAGACAGTTCTTGTGGAATTGGCAAAGTGACATTTGGAAGCCCATAGAGGGCTATGGTGAAAAAGGAAATATCCTCAGATGAAATCTGGAAAGAAGCTTTCTGAGAAACTGCTTAGTGTTCTGTTAATTCATCTCACAGAGTTACATCTGTATTTCGTGGATCTCTCTGCTAGCCTTATTTCTCTGGAATCTGAGAAGAGATATTTCGGATCCCATTGAAGACTATAAGGCCAAAGGAAATATCCTCCGATCACAAAGTGAAAGAAGCTTTCTGAGAAACTTCTTTGTGTTCTGCGAAATCATCTCACAGAGTTACAGCTTTCCCCTCAAGAAGCCTTTGGCTAAGAGAGTTCTTGTAGAATTGGCAAAGTGATATTTGGAAGCCCATAGAGGGCTATGGTGAAAAAGGAAATATCCTCAGAAGAAATCTGGAAAGAAGCTTTCTGAGAAACTGCTTAGTGTTCTGTTAATTCATCTCACAGAGTTACATCTGTATTTCGTGGATCTCTTTGCTAGCCTTATTTCTGTGGAATCTGAGAACAGATATTCCGGATCCCTTTGAAGACTATAGGGCCAAAGGAAATATCCTCCGATAACAAAGGGAAAGAAGCTTTCTGACAAGCTTCTTTGTGTTCTGTGAAATCATCTCACAGAGTTACAGCTTTCCCCTCAAGAAGCCTTTCGCTAAGACAGTTCTTGTGGAATTGGCAAAGTGATATTTGGAAGCCCATAGAGGGCTATGGTGAAAAAGGAAATATCCTCAGATGAAATCTGGAAAGAAGCTTTCTGAGAAACTGCTTAGTGTTCTGTTAATTCATCTCACAGAGTTACATGTGTTTTTCGTGGATCTCTTTGCTAGCCTTATTTCTGTGGAATCTGAGAACAGATATTCCGGATCCCTTTGAAGACTATAGGGCCAAAGGAAATATCCTCCGATAACAAAGAGAAAGAAGCTTTCTGAGAAACTTCTTTGTGTTCTGTGAAATCATCTCACAGAGTTACAGCTTTCCCCTCAAGAAGCCTTTCGATAAGACAGTTCTTGTAGAATTGGCAAAGTGACATTTGGAAGCCCATAGAGGGCTATGTTGAAAAAGGAAATATCCTCAGATGAAATCTGGAATGAACCTTTCTGAGAAACTGCTTAGTGTTCTGTTAATTCATCTCACAGAGTTACATCTGTATTTCGTGGATCTCTCTGCTAGCCTTATTTCTCTGGAATCTGAGAACAGATATTTCGGATCCCTTTGGAGACTATAGGGCCAAAGGAAATATTCTCCGATAACAAAGAGAAAGAAGCTTTCTGAGAAACTTCTTTGTGTTCTGTGAAATCATCTCACAGAGTTACAACATTCCCCTCAAGAAGCCTTTCGCTATGACAGTTCTTGTGGAAATGGCAAAGTGATATTTGGAAGCCCATAGAGGGCTATGGTGAAAAAAGAAATATCCTCAGATGAAATATGGAAAGAAGCCTTCTGAGAAACTGCTTAGTGTTCTGTTAATTCATCTCACAGAGTTACATCTGTATTTCGTGGATCTCTTTGCTAGCCTTATTTCTGTGGAATCTGAGAACAGATATTTCGGATCCCTTTGAAGACTACAGGGCCAAAGGAAATATCCTCCGATAACAAAGAGAAAGAAGCTTTCTGAGAAACTTCTTTGTGTTCTGTGAAATCATCTCACAGAGTTACAGCTTTCCCCTCAAGAAGCCTTTCGCTAAGACAGTTCTTGTGGAATTGGCAAAGTGACATTTGGAAACCCATAGAGGGCTATGTTGAAAAAGGAAATATCCTCAGATGAAATCTGGAAAGAAGCTTTCTGAGAAACTGCTTAGTGTTCTGTTAATTCATCTCACAGAGTTACATGTGTATTTCGTGTAGCTCTTTGCTACCCTTATTTCTGGAATCTGAGAACAGATATTTCGGATCCCTTTGAAGACTATAATGCCAAAGGAAATATCCACCGATCACAAAGAGAAAGAAGCTTTCTGAGAAACTTCTTTGCGTTCTGTGAAATCATCTCACAGAGTTACAGCTTTCCCCTCAAGAAGCCTTTCGCTAAGAGAGTTCTTGTGGAATTGGCAAAGTGATAATTGGAAGCCCATAGAGGGCTATGGTGAAAAAGGAAATATCCTCAGATGAAATCTGGAAAGAAGCTTTCTGAGAAACTGCTTAGTGTTCTGTTAATTCATCTCACAGAGTTACAACTGTATTTCGTGGATCTCTTTGCTAGCCTTATTCCTGTGGAATCTGAGAACAGATATTTCGGATCCCTTTGAAGACTATAGGGCCAAAGGAAATATCCTCCGATTACAAAGAGAAAGAAGCTTTCTGAGAAACTTCTTTGTGTTCTGTGAAATCATCTCACAGAGTTAAAGCTTTCCCCTCAAGAAGCCTTTCGCTAAGACAGTTCTTTTGGAATTGGCATGGGACACTTGGAAGCCCATAGAGGGCAATGGTGAAAAAGGAAATATCCTCAGATGAAATCTGGAAAGAAGCTTTCTGAGAAACTGCTTAGTGTTCTGTTAATTCATCTCACAGAGTTACATCTGTATTTCGTGGATCTCTTTGCTAGCCTTATTTCTGTGGAATCTGAGAACAGATATTTCGGATCCATTTGAAGACTATAGGGCCAAAGGAAATATCCTCCGATAACAAAGAGAAAGAAGCTTTCTGAGAAACTTTTTTGTGTTCTCTGAAATCATCTCACAGAGTTACAGCTTTCCCCTCAAGAAGCCTTTCGATAAGACAGTTCTTGTGGAATTGGCAAAGTGACATTTGGAAGCCCATAGAGGGCTATGTTGAAAAAGGAAATATCCTCAGATGAAATCTGGAAAGAAGCTTTCTGAGAAACTGCTTAGTGTTCTGTTAATTCATCTCACAGAGTTACATCTGTATTTCGTGGATCTCTCTGCTAGCCTTATTTCTCTGGAATCTGAGAACAGATATTTCGGATCCCTTTGAGGACTATAAGGCCAAAGGAAATATCCTCCGATAACAAAGAGAAAGAAGCTTTCTGAGAAACTTCTTTGTGTTCTGTGAAATCATCTCACAGAGTTACAACATTCCCCTCAAGAAGCCTTTCGCTATGACAGTTCTTGTGGAAATGGCAAAGTGATATTTGGAAGCCCATAGAGGGCTATGGTGAAAAAAGAAATATCCTCATATGAAATATGGAAAGAAGCTTTCTGAGAAACTGCTTAGTGTTCTGTTAATTCATCTCACAGAGTTACATCTGTATTTCGTGGATCTCTTTGCTAGCCTTATTTCTGTGGAATCTGAGAACAGATATTTCGGATCCCTTTGAAGACTACAGGGCCAAAGGAAATATCCTCCGATAACAAAGAGAAAGAAGCTTTCTGAGAAACTTCTTTGTGTTCTGTGAAATCATCTCACAGAGTTACAGCTTTCCCCTCAAGAAGCCTTTCGCTAAGACAGTTCTTGTGGAATTGGCAAAGTGACATTTGGAAACCCATAGAGGGCTATGGTGAAAAAGGAAATATCCTCAGATGAAATCTGGAAAGAAGCTTTCTGAGAAACTGCTTAGTGTTCTGTTAATTCATCTAACAGAGTTACATCTGTATTTCGTGGATCTCTCTGCTAGCCTTATTTCTGTGGAATCTGAGAACAGATATTCCGGATCCCTTTGAAGACTATAGGGCCAAAGGAAATATCCTCCGATAACAAAGAGGAAGAAGCTTTCTGAGAAACTTCTTTGTGTTCTCTGAAATCATCTCACAGAGTTACAGCTTTCCCCTCTAGAAGCCTTTCGATAAGACAGTTCTTGTGGAATTGGCAAAGTGACATTTGGAAGTCCATAGAGGGCTATGGTGAAAAAGGAAATATCCTCAGATGAAATCTGGAAAGAAGCTTTCTGAGAAACTGCTTAGTGTTCTGTTAATTCATCTCACAGAGTTACATCTGTTTTTCGTGGATTTCTTTGCTAGCCTTATTTCTCTGGAATCTGAGAACAGATATTTCGGATCCCTTTGAAGACTATAAGGCCAAAGGAAATATCCTCCGATAACAAAGAGAAAGAAGCTTTCTGAGAAACTTCTTTGTGTTCTGTGAAATCATCTCACAGAGTTACAGCATTCCCCTCAAGATGCCTTTCGCTATGACAGTTCTTGTGGAATTGGCAAAGTGATATGTGGAAGCCCATAGAGGGCTATGGTGAAAAAGGAAATATCCTCAGATGAAATCTGGAAAGAAGCTATCTGAGAAACTGCTTAGTGTTCTGTTAATTCATCTCACAGAGTTACATCTGTATTTCGTGGATCTCTTTGCTAGCCTTATTTCTGTGGAATCTGAGAACAGATATTTCGGATCCCTTTGAAGACTATAGGGCCAAAGGAAATATCCTCCGATAACAAAGAGAAAGAAGCTTTCTGAGAAACTTCTTTGTGTTCTGTGAAATCATCTCACAGAGTTACAGCTTTCCCCTCAAGAAGCCTTTCGCTAAGACAGTTCTTGTGGAATTGGCAAAGTGACATTTGGAAGCCCATAGAGGGCTATGTTGAAAAAGGAAATATCCTCAGATGAAATCTGGAAAGAAGCTTTCTGAGAAACTGTTTAGTGTTCTGTTAATTCATCTAACAGAGTTACATCTGTATTTCGTGGATCTTCTTGCTAGCCTTATTTCTGTGGAATCTGAGAACAATTATTTCGGATCCCATTGAAGACTATAGGGCCAAAGGAAATATCCTCCGATAACAAAGAGAACGAAGCTTTCTGACAAACTTCTTTGTGTTCTGTGAAATCATCTCACAGAGTTACAGCTTTCCCCTCAAGAAGCCTTTCGCTAAGTCAGTTCTTGTGGAATAGGCAAAGTGATATTTGGAAGCCCATAGAGGGCTATGGTGAAAAAGGAAATATCCTCAGATGAAATCTGGAAAGAAGCTTTCTGAGAAACTGCTTAGTGTTCTGTTAATTCATATCACAGAGTTACATCTGTATTTCGTGGTTCTCTTTGCTAGCCTTATTTCTGTGGAATCTGAGAACAGATATTCCGGATCCCTTTGAAGACTATAGGGCCAAAGGAAATATCCTCCGATAACAAAGAGAAAGAAGCTTTCTGAGAAAATTCTTTGTGTTCTGTGAAATCATCTCACAGAGTTACAGCTTTCCCCTCAAGAAGCCTTTCGCTAAGACAGTTCTTGTGGAATTGGCAAAGTGATATGTGGAAGCCCATAGAGGGCTATGTTGAAAAAGGAAATATCCTCAGATGAAATCTGGAAAGAAGCTTTCTGAGAAACTGCTTAGTGTTCTGTTAATTCATCTAACAGAGTTACATCTGTATTTCGTGGATCTCTTTGCTAGCCTTATTTCTGTGGAATCTGAGAACAGATATTCCGGATCCCTTTGAAGACTATAGGGCCAAAGGAAATATCCTCCGATAACAAAGAGAAAGAAGCTTTCTGAGAAACTTCTTTGTGTTCTCTGAAATCATCTCACAGAGTTACAGCTTTCCCCTCAAGAAGCCTTTCGATAAGACAGTTCTTGTGGAATTGGCAAAGTGATATTTGGAAGCCCCTAGAGGGCTATGGTGAAAAAGGAAATATCCTCAGATGAAATCTGGAAAGAAGCTTTCTGAGAAACTGGTTAGTGTTCTGTTAATTCATCTCACAGAGTTACATCTGTATTTCGTGGATCTCTTTGCTAGCCTTATTTCTGTGGAATCTGAGAACAGATATTTCGGATACATTTGAAGACTATAGGGCCAAAGGAAATATCCTCCGATAACAAAGAGAAAGAAGCTTTCTGAGAAACTTCTTTGTGTTCTGTGAAATCATCTCACAGAGTTACAGCTTTCCCCTCAAGAAGCCTTTCGCTAAGACAGTTCTTGTGGAATTGGCAAAGTGACATTTGGAAGCCCATAGAGGGCTATGTTGAAAAAGGAAATATCCTCAGATGAAATCTGGAAAGAAGCTTTCTGAGAAACTGTTTAGTGTTCTGTTAATTCATCTAACAGAGTTACATCTGTATTTCGTGGATCTCTTTGCTAGCCTTATTTCTGTGGAATCTGCGAACAGATATTCCGGATCCCTTTGAAGACTATAGGGCCAAAGGAAATATCCTCCGATCACAAAGAGAAAGAAGCTTTCTGACAAGCTTCTTTGTGTTCTGTGAAATCATCTCACAGAGTTACAGCTTTGCCCTCAAGAAGCCTTTCGCTAAGACAGTTCTTGTGGAATTGGCAAAGTGATATTTGAAAGCCCATAGAGGGCTATGGTGAAAAAGGAAATATCCTCAGATGAAATCTGGAAAGAAGCATTCTGAGAAACTGCTTAGTGTTCTGTTAATTCATATCACAGAGTTACATCTGTATTTCTTGGTTCTCTTTGCTAGCCTTATTTCTGTGGAATCTGAGAACAGATATTTCGGATCACTTTGAAGACAATAGGGCCAAAGGAAATATCCTCCGATAACAAAGAGAAAGAAGCTTTCTGAGAAACTTCTTTGTGTTCTGTGAAATCATCTCACAGAGTAACAGCTTTCCCCTCAAGGTGCCTTGGCTAAGAGAGTTCTTCTGGAATTGGAAAAGTGATCTTTGGAAGCCCATAGAGGGCTATGGTGAAAAAGGAAATATCCTCAGATGAAATCTGGAAAGAAGCTTTCTGAGAAACTGCTTAGTGTTCTGTTAATTCATCTCACAGAGTTACATCTGTTTTTCGTGGATCTCTTTGCTAGCCTTCTTTCTGTGGTATCTGAGAACAGATATTTCGGATCCCTTTGAAGACTAAAGGGCCAAAGGAAATATCCTCCGATAACAAAGAGAAAGAAGCTTTCTGAGAAACTTTTTTGTGTTCTGTGAAATCATCTCACAGAGTTACAGCATTCCACTCAAGAAGCCTTTCGCTATGACAGTTCTTGTGGAAATGGCAAAGTGATATGTGGAAGCCCATAGAGGGCTATGTTGAAAAAGGAAATATCCTCAGATGAAATCTGGAAAGAAGCTTTCTGAGAAACTGTTTAGTGTTCTCTTAATTCATCTAACAGAGTTACATCTGTATTTCGTGGATCTCTTTGCTAGCCTTATTTCTGTGGAATCTGCGAACTGATATTCCGGATCCCTTTGAAGACTATAGGGCCAAAGGAAATATCCTCCGATCACAAAGAGAAAGAAGCTTTCTGACAAGCTTCTTTGTGTTCTGTGAAATCATCTCACAGAGTTACAGCTTTGCCCTCAAGAAGCCTTTCGCTAAGACAGTTCTTGTGGAATTGGCAAAGTGATATTTGGAAGCCCATAGAGGGCTATGGTGAAAAAGGAAATATCCTCAGATGAAATCTGGAAAGAAGCTTTCTGAGAAACTGCTTAGTGTTCTGTTAATTCATCTCACAGAGTTACATCTGTATTTCGTGGTTCTCTTTGCTAGCCATATTTCTGTGGAATCTGAGAACAGATATTTCGGATCACTTTGAAGACAATAGGGCCAAAGGAAATATCCTCCGATAACAAAGAGAAAGAAGCTTTCTGAGAAACTTCTTTGTGTTCTGTGAAATCATCTCACAGAGTAACAGCTTTCCCCTCAAGGTGCCTTGGCTAAGAGAGTTCTTCTGGAATTGGCAAAGTGATCTTTGGAAGCCCATAGAGGGCTATGGTGAAAAAGGAAATATCCTCAGAAGAAATCTGGAAAGAAGCTTTCTGAGAAACTGCTTAGTGTTCTGTTAATTCATCTCACAGAGTTACATCTGTTTTTCGTGGATTTCTTTGCTAGCCTTCTTTCTGTGGTATCTGAGAACAGATATTTCGGATCCCTTTGAAGACTACAGGGCCAAAGGAAATATCCTCCGATAACAAAGAGAAAGAAGCTTTCTGAGAAACTTTTTTGTGTTCTGTGAAATCATCTCACAGAGTTACAGCATTCCAGTCAAGAAGCCTTTCGCTATGACAGTTCTTGTGGAAATGGCAAAGTGATATGTGGAAGCCCATAGAGGGCTGTGGTGAAAAAGGAAATATCCTCAGATGAAATCTGGAAAGAAGCTTTCTGAGAAACTGCTTAGTGTTCTGTTAATTCATCTCACAGAGTTACATCTGTATTTCGTGGATCTCTTTGCTAGCCTTATTACTGTGGAATCTGAGAAGAGATATTTCGGATCCCTTTGAATACTATAGGACCAAAGGAAATATCCTCCGATAACAAAGAGAAAGAAGCTTTCTGAGAAACTTCTTTGTGTTCTGTGAAATCATCTCACAGAGTTACAGCTTTTCCCTCTGAAGCCTTTCGCTAAGACAGTTCTTGTGGAATGGGGAAAGTGATATTTGGAAGCCCATAGAGGGCTATGGTGAAAAAGGAATTATCCTCAGATGAAATCTGGAAAGAAGCTTTCTGAGAAACCGCTTAGTGTTCTGTTAATTCATCTCACAGAGTTACATCTGTATTTCGTGGATCTATTTGCTAGCCTTATTTCTGTGGAATCTGAGAACAGATATTTCGGATCCCTTTGAAGACTATAGGGCCAAAGGAAATATCCTCCGATAACAAAGAGAAAGAAGCTTTCTGAGAAACATCTTAGTGTTCTGTGAAATCATCTCACAGAGTTACAGCTTTCCCCTCAAGAAGCCTTTCGCTAAGACAGTTCTTGTGGAATTGGCAAAGTGATATTTGGAAGCCCATAGAGGGCTATGGTGAAAAAGGAAATATCCTCAGATGAAATCTGGAAAGAAGCTTACTGAGAAACTGCTTAGTGTTCTGTTAATTCATGTCACAGTGTTACAACTGTATTTCGTGGATCTCTTTGCTAGCCTTATTTCTGTGGAATCTGAGAACAGATATTTCGGATCCCTTTGAAGACTATCGGGCCAAAGGAAATATCCTCCGATAACAAAGAGAAAGAAGCTTTCTGAGAAACTTCTTTGTGTTCTGTGAAATCATCTCACAGAGTTACAGCTTTCCCCTCAAGAAGCCTTTCGCTAAGACAGTTCTTGTGTAATTGGCAAAGTGATATTTGGAAGCCCATAGAGTGCTATGGTGAAAAAGTTAATATCCTCAGATGAAATCTGGAAAGAAGCTTTCTGAGAAACCGCTTAGTGTTCTGTTAATTCATCTCTCAGAGTTACATCTGTATTTTGTGGATCTCTTTGCTAGCCTTATTTCTGTGGAATCTGAGAACAGATAATTCGGATCCCTTTGAAAACTATAAGGCCAAAGGAAATATCCTCCGATCACAAAGAGAAAGAAGCTTTCTGAGAAACTTCTTTGTGTTCTGTGAAATCATCTCACAGAGTTACAGCTTTCCCGTCAAGAAGCCTTTCGCTAAGACAATTCTTGTGGAATTGGCAAAGTGATATTTGGAAGGCCATAGAGGGCTATGGTGAAAAAGGAAATATCCTCAGATGAAATCTGGAAAGAAGCTTTCTGAGAAACTGCTTAGTGTTCTGTTAATTCATCTCACAGAGTTACATCTGTATTTCGTGGATCTCTTTGCTAGCCTTATTTCTGTGGAATGTGAGAACAGATATTTCGGATCCCTTTGAAGACTATAGGGCCAAAAGAAATATCCTCCGATAACAAAGAGAAAGAAGCTTTCTGAGAAACTTCTTTGTGTTCTGTGAAATCATCTCACAGAGTTACAGCTTTCCCCTCAAGAAGCCTTTCGCTAAGACAGTTCTTGTGGAATTGACAAAGTGATATTTGGAAGCCCATAGAGGGCTATAGTGAAAAAGGAAATTTCCGCAGATGAAATCTGGAAAGAAGCTTTCTGAGAAACTCCTCTGTGATGTGTGAGTTCCACTCACAGAATTACATCTGTATTTCGTGGATCTCTTTGCTAGCCTTATTTCTGTGGAATCTGAGAACAGATATTTAGGATCCCTTTGAAAACTATAAGGCCAAAGGAAAAATCCTCCGATAACAAAGAGAAAGAAGTTTTCTGAGAAACTTCTTTGTGTTCTGTGAAATCATCTCACAGAGTTACAGCTTTCCCCTCAAAAAGCCTTTCGCTAAGACAGTTCTTGTGGAATTGGCAAAGTGATATTTGGAAGCCCATAGAGGGCTATAGTGAAAAAGGAAATTTCCTCAGATGAAATCTGGAAAGAAGCTTTCTGAGAAACTCCTCTGTGATGTGTGAGTTCCACTCACAGAATTACATCTGTATTTCGTGGATCTCTTTGCTAGCCTTATTTCTGTGGAATCTGAGAACAGATATTTAGGATCCCTTTGAAAACTATAAGGCCAAAGGAAAAATTCTCCGATTACAAAGAGAAAGAAGTTTTCTGAGAAACTTCTTTGTGTTCTGTGAAATCATCTCACAGAGTTACAGCTTTCCCCTCAAGAAGCCTTTCACTAAGACAGTTCTTGTGGAATTGGCAAAGTGATATTTGGAAGGCCATAGAGGGCTATGGTGAAAAAGGAAATATCCTCAGATGAAATCTGGAAAGAAGCTTTCTGAGAAACTGCTTAGTGTTCTGTTAATTCATCTCACAGAGTTACATCTGTATTTCGTGGATCTCTTTGCTAGCCTTATTTCTGTGGAATCTGAGAACAGATATTTCGGATCCCTTTGAAGACTATAGGGCCAAAGGAAAAATCCTCCGATAACAAAGAGAAAGAAGCTTTCTGAGAAACTTCTTTGTGTTCTGTGAAATCATCCCACAGAGTTACAGCTTTCCCGTCAAGAAGCCTTTCGCTAAGACAGTTCTTGTGGAATTGGCAAAGTGATATTTGGAAGCCCATTGAGGGCTATGGTAAAAAAGGAAATATCCTCAGATGAAATCTGGAAAGAAGCTTTCTAGGAAACCGCTTAGTGTTCTGTTAATTCAACTCACAGAGTTACATCTGTGTTTCGTGGATCTCTTTGCTAGCCTTATTTCTGTGGAATCTGAGAACAGATATTTCGGATCCCTTTGAGGACTATAGGGCCAAAGGAAATATCCTCCGATAACAAAGAGAAAGAAGATTTCTGAGAAACGTCTTTGTGTTCTGTGAAATCATCTCACAGATTTACAGCTTTCCCCTCAAGGAGCCATTCGCTAAGACAGTTCTTGTGGAATTGGCAAAGTGACATTTGGAAGCCCATAGAGGGCTTTGGTGAAAAAGGAAATATCCTCAGATGAAATCTGGAAAGAAGCTTTCTGAGAAACTGCTTAGTGTTCTGTTAATTCATCTCACAGAGTTACATCTGTATTTCGTGGATCTCTTTGCTAGCCTTATTTGTGTGGAATCTGAGAAGAGATATTTCGGATCCCTTTGAAAACTATAGGGCCAAAGGAAAAATCCTCCGATAACAAAGAGAAAGAAGCTTTCTGAGAAACTTCTTTGTGTTCTGTGAAATCATCTCACAGGGTTACAGCTTTCCCCTCAAGAAGCCTTTCGCTAAGACAATTCTTGTGGAATTGGCAAAGTGATATTTGGAAGCCCATAGAGGGCTATGGTGAAAAAGGAAATATCCTCAGATGAAATCTGTAAAGAAGCTTTCTGAGAAACTGCTTAGTGTTCTGTTAATTCATCTCACAGAGTTACATCTGTATTTCGTGGATCTCTTTGCTAGCCTTATTTCTGTGGAATGTGAGAACAGATATTTCGGATCCCTTTGAAGACTATAGGGCCAAAAGAAATATCCTCCGATAACAAAGAGAAAGAAGCTTTCTGAGAAACTTCTTTGTGTTCTGTGAAATCATCTCACAGAGTTACAGCTTTCCGCTCAAGAAGACTTTCGCTAAGACAGTTCTTGTGGAATTGACAAAGTGATATTTGGAAGCCCATAGAGGGCTATAGTGAAAAAGGAAATTTCCTCAGATGAAATCTGGAAAGAAGCTTTCTGAGAAACTCCTCTGTGATGTGTGAGTTCCACTCACAGAGTTACATCTGTATTTCGTGGATCTCTTTGCTAGCCTTATTTCTGTGGAATCTGAGAACAGATATTTAGGATCCCTTTGAAAACTATAAGGCCAAAGGAAAAATCCTCCGATAACAAAGAGAAAGAAGTTTTCTGAGAAACTTCTTTGTGTTCTGTGAAATCATCTCACAGAGTTACAGCTTTCCCCTCAAGAAGCCTTTCGCTAAGACAGTTCTTGTGGAATTGGCAAAGTGAATTTTGGAAGCCCTTAGAGGGCTATGGTGAAAAAGGAAATATCCTCAGATGAAATGTGGAAAGAAGCTTTCTGAGAAACTGCTTAGTGTTCTGTTAATTCATTTCACAGAGTTACATCTCTATTTCGTGGATCTCTTTGATAGCCTTATTTCTGTGGAATCTGAGAACAGATATTTCGGATCCCTTTGAAGACTATACTGTCAAAGGAAATATCCTCCGATAAAAAAGAGAAAGAAGCTTTCTGAGAAACTTCTTTTTGTTCTGTGAAATCATCTCACAGAGTTACAGCTTTCCCGTCAAGAAGCCTTTCGCTAAGACAGTTCTTGTGGAATTGGCAAAGTGATATTTGGAAGCCCATTGAGGGCTATGGTGAAAAAGGAAATATCCTCAGATGAAATCTGGAAAGAAGCTTTCTGAGAAACTGCTTAGTGTTCTGTTAATTCATTTCACAGAGTTACATCTGTATTTCGTGGATCTCTTTGCTAGCCTTATTTCTGTGGAATCTGAGAACAGATATTTCGGATCCCTTTGAAGACTAAACTGCCAAAGGAAATATCCTCCGATAAAAAAGAGAAAGAAGCTTTCTGAGAAACTTCTTTGTGTTCTGTGAAATCATCTCACGGAGTTACAGCTTTGCCCTCAAGAAGCCTTTCGCTAAGAAAGTTCTTGTGGAATTGGCAAAGTGATATTTGGAAGCCCATAGAGGGCTATGGTGAAAAACGAAATATCCTCAGATGAAATCTGGAAAGAAGCTTTCTGAGAAACTCCTCTGTGATGAGTGAGTTCCACTCACAGAGTTACATCTGTATTTCGTGGATCTCTTTGCTAGCCTTCTTTCTGTGGAATCTGAGAACAGATATTTCGGATCCATTTGAAGACTATAGTGCCAAAGGAAATATCCTCGGATAACAAAGAGAAAGAAGATTTCTGAGAATCTTCTTTGTGTTCTGTGAAATCATCTCACAGAGTTACAGCTTTCCCCTCAAGAAGCCGTTCGCTAAGACAGTTCTTGTGGAATTGGCCAAGTGATATTTGGAAGCCCTTAGAGGGCTATGGTGAAAAAGGAAATATCCTCAGATGAAATCTGGAAAGAAGCTTTCTGAGAAACTGCTTAGTGTTCTGTTAATTCGTCTCACAGAGTTATATCTGTATTTCGTGGATCTCTTTGCTAGCCTTATTTCTGTGGAATCTGAGAACAGATATTTCGGATCCCATTGAAGACTATAGGGCCAAAGGAAATATCCTCCGATAACAACGAGAAAGAAGACTTCTGAGAAACGTCTTTGTGTTCTGTGAAATCATCTCACAGAGTTACAGCTTTCCCCTCAAGAAGCCTTTCGCTAAGACAGTTCTTGTGGAATTGGCAAAGTGACATTTGGAAGCCCATAGAGGGCTATGTTGAAAAAGGAAATATCCTCAGATGAAATCTGGAAAGAAGCTTTCTGAGAAACTGCTTAGTGTTCTGTTAATTCATCTCACAGAGTTACATCTGTATTTCGTGGATCTCTCTGCTAGCCTTATTTCCCTGGAATCTGAGAACAGATATTTCGGATCCCTTTGAAGACTATAAGGCCAAAGGAAATATCCTCCGATAACAAAGAGAAAGAAGCTTTCTGAGAAACTTCTTT
This sequence comes from Macaca nemestrina, assembly GCF_043159975.1. NCBI lineage: Eukaryota > Metazoa > Chordata > Mammalia > Primates > Cercopithecidae > Macaca > Macaca nemestrina. The sequence goes on along the minus strand of NC_092127.1, from coordinate 111,997,620 downwards.
GTGTTCTGTGAAATCATCTCACAGAGTTACAGCTTTCCCCTCAAGATGCCTTTCGCTAAGACAGTTCTTGTGGAATTGGCAAAGTGATATTTGGAAGCCCCTAGAGGGCTATGGTGAAAAAGGAAATATCCTCAGATGAAATCTGGAAAGAAGCTATCTGAGAAACTGCTTAGTGTTCTGTTAATTCATCTCACAGAGTTACATCTGTATTTCCTGGATCTCTTTGCTAGCCTTCTTTCTGTGGAATCTGAGAACAGATATTTCGGATCCCTTTGAAGACTATAGGGCCAAAGGAAATATCCTCCGATAACAAAGAGAAAGAAGCTTTCTGAGAAACTTCTTTGTGTTCTGTGAAATCATCTCACAGAGTTACAGCTTTCCCCTCAAGAAGCCTTTCGCTAAGACAGTTCTTGTGGAATTGGCAAAGTGACATTTGGAAACCCATAGAGGGCTATGTTGAAAAAGGAAATATCCTCAGATGAAATCTGGAAAGAAGCTTTCTGAGAAACGGCTTAGTGTTCTGTTAATTCATCTCACAGAGTTACATCTGTATTTCGTGGATCTCTTTGCTAGCCTTATTTCTGTGGAATCTGAGAACAGATATTTCGGATCCATTTGAAGACTATAGGGCCAAAGGAAATATCCTCCGATAACGAAGAGAAAGAAGCTTTCTGAGAAACATCTTAGTGTTCTGTGAAATCATCTCACAGAGTTACAGCTTTCCCCTCAAGAAGCCTTTCGCTAAGACAGTTCTTGTGGAATTGGCAAAGTGACATTTGGAAGCCCATAGAGGGCTATGGTGAAAAAGGAAATATCCTCAGATGAAATCTGGAAAGAAGCTTTCTGAGAAACTGCTTAGTGTTCTGTTAATTCATCTCACAGAGTTACATCTGTATTTCGTGGATCTCTCTGCTAGCCTTATTTCTCTGGAATCTGAGAAGAGATATTTCGGATCCCATTGAAGACTATAAGGCCAAAGGAAATATCCTCCGATCACAAAGTGAAAGAAGCTTTCTGAGAAACTTCTTTGTGTTCTGCGAAATCATCTCACAGAGTTACAGCTTTCCCCTCAAGAAGCCTTTGGCTAAGAGAGTTCTTGTAGAATTGGCAAAGTGATATTTGGAAGCCCATAGAGGGCTATGGTGAAAAAGGAAATATCCTCAGAAGAAATCTGGAAAGAAGCTTTCTGAGAAACTGCTTAGTGTTCTGTTAATTCATCTCACAGAGTTACATCTGTATTTCGTGGATCTCTTTGCTAGCCTTATTTCTGTGGAATCTGAGAACAGATATTCCGGATCCCTTTGAAGACTATAGGGCCAAAGGAAATATCCTCCGATAACAAAGGGAAAGAAGCTTTCTGACAAGCTTCTTTGTGTTCTGTGAAATCATCTCACAGAGTTACAGCTTTCCCCTCAAGAAGCCTTTCGCTAAGACAGTTCTTGTGGAATTGGCAAAGTGATATTTGGAAGCCCATAGAGGGCTATGGTGAAAAAGGAAATATCCTCAGATGAAATCTGGAAAGAAGCTTTCTGAGAAACTGCTTAGTGTTTTGTTAATTCATATCACAGAGTTACATCTGTATTTCGTGGATCTCTTTGCTAGCCTTATTTCTGTGGAATCTGAGAACAGATATTTCGGATCCCTTTGAAGACTATAGGGCCAAAGGAAATATCCTCCGATAACAAAGAGAAAGAAGATTTCTGAGAAACTTCTTTGTGTTCTGTGAAATCATCTCACAGAGTTACAGCTTTCCCCTCAAGAAGCCTTTCGCTAAGACAGTTCTTGTGGAATTGGCAAAGTGACATTTGGAAGCCCATAGAGGGCTATGTTGAAAAAGGAAATATCCTCAGATGAAATCTGGAAAGAAGCTTTCTGAGAAACTGCTTAGTGTTCTGTTAATTCATCTCACAGAATTACATCTGTATTTCGTGGATCTCTCTGCTAGCCTTATTTCTCTGGAATCTGAGAAGAGATATTTCGGATCCCATTGAAGACTATAAGGCCAAAGGAAATATCCTCCGATCACAAAGTGAAAGAAGCTTTCTGAGAAACTTCTTTGTGTTCTGTGAAATCATCTCACAGAGTTACAGCTTTCAACTCAAGAAGCCTTTGGCTAAGAGAGTTCTTGTGGAATTGGCAAAGTGATATTTGGAAGCCCATAGAGGGCTATGGTGAAAAAGGAAATATCCTCAGAAGAAATCTGGAAAGAAGCTTTCTGAGAAACTGCTTAGTGTTCTGTTAATTCATCTCACAGAGTTACATGTGTTTTTCGTGGATCTCTTTGCTAGCCTTATTTCTGTGGAATCTGAGAACAGATATTCCGGATCCCTTTGAAGACTATAGGGCCAAAGGAAATATCCTCCGATAACAAAGAGAAAGAAGCTTTCTGAGAAACTTCTTTGTGTTCTGTGAAATCATCTCACAGAGTTACAGCTTTCCCCTCAAGAAGCCTTTCGATAAGACAGTTCTTGTAGAATTGGCAAAGTGACATTTGGAAGCCCATAGAGGGCTATGTTGAAAAAGGAAATATCCTCAGATGAAATCTGGAATGAAGCTTTCTGAGAAACTGCTTAGTGTTCTGTTAATTCATCTCACAGAGTTACATCTGTATTTCGTGGATCTCTCTGCTAGCCTTATTTCTCTGGAATCTGAGAACAGATATTTCGGATCCCTTTGGAGACTATAGGGCCAAAGGAAATATTCTCCGATAACAAAGAGAAAGAAGCTTTCTGAGAAACTTCTTTGTGTTCTGTGAAATCATCTCACAGAGTTACAACATTCCCCTCAAGAAGCCTTTCGCTATGACAGTTCTTGTGGAAATGGCAAAGTGATATTTGGAAGCCCATAGAGGGCTATGGTGAAAAAAGAAATATCCTCAGATGAAATATGGAAAGAAGCCTTCTGAGAAACTGCTTAGTGTTCTGTTAATTCATCTCACAGAGTTACATCTGTATTTCGTGGATCTCTTTGCTAGCCTTATTTCTGTGGAATCTGAGAACAGATATTTCGGATCCCTTTGAAGACTACAGGGCCAAAGGAAATATCCTCCGATAACAAAGAGAAAGAAGCTTTCTGAGAAACTTCTTTGTGTTCTGTGAAATCATCTCACAGAGTTACAGCTTTCCCCTCAAGAAGCCTTTCGCTAAGACAGTTCTTGTGGAATTGGCAAAGTGACATTTGGAAACCCATAGAGGGCTATGTTGAAAAAGGAAATATCCTCAGATGAAATCTGGAAAGAAGCTTTCTGAGAAACTGCTTAGTGTTCTGTTAATTCATCTCACAGAGTTACATGTGTATTTCGTGTAGCTCTTTGCTACCCTTATTTCTGGAATCTGAGAACAGATATTTCGGATCCCTTTGAAGACTATAATGCCAAAGGAAATATCCACCGATCACAAAGAGAAAGAAGCTTTCTGAGAAACTTCTTTGCGTTCTGTGAAATCATCTCACAGAGTTACAGCTTTCCCCTCAAGAAGCCTTTCGCTAAGAGAGTTCTTGTGGAATTGGCAAAGTGATAATTGGAAGCCCATAGAGGGCTATGGTGAAAAAGGAAATATCCTCAGATGAAATCTGGAAAGAAGCTTTCTGAGAAACTGCTTAGTGTTCTGTTAATTCATCTCACAGAGTTACAACTGTATTTCGTGGATCTCTTTGCTAGCCTTATTCCTGTGGAATCTGAGAACAGATATTTCGGATCCCTTTGAAGACTATAGGGCCAAAGGAAATATCCTCCGATTACAAAGAGAAAGAAGCTTTCTGAGAAACTTCTTTGTGTTCTGTGAAATCATCTCACAGAGTTAAAGCTTTCCCCTCAAGAAGCCTTTCCCTAAGACAGTTCTTTTGGAATTGGCATGGGACACTTGGAAGCCCATAGAGGGCAATGGTGAAAAAGGAAATATCCTCAGATGAAATCTGGAAAGAAGCTTTCTGAGAAACTGCTTAGTGTTCTGTTAATTCATCTCACAGAGTTACATCTGTATTTCGTGGATCTCTTTGCTAGCCTTATTTCTGTGGAATCTGAGAACAGATATTTCGGATCCATTTGAAGACTATAGGGCCAAAGGAAATATCCTCCGATAACAAAGAGAAAGAAGCTTTCTGAGAAACTTTTTTGTGTTCTCTGAAATCATCTCACAGAGTTACAGCTTTCCCCTCAAGAAGCCTTTCGATAAGACAGTTCTTGTGGAATTGGCAAAGTGACATTTGGAAGCCCATAGAGGGCTATGTTGAAAAAGGAAATATCCTCAGATGAAATCTGGAAAGAAGCTTTCTGAGAAACTGCTTAGTGTTCTGTTAATTCATCTCACAGAGTTACATCTGTATTTCGTGGATCTCTCTGCTAGCCTTATTTCTCTGGAATCTGAGAACAGATATTTCGGATCACTTTGAGGACTATAAGGCCAAAGGAAATATCCTCCGATAACAAAGAGAAAGAAGCTTTCTGAGAAACTTCTTTGTGTTCTGTGAAATCATCTCACAGAGTTACAACATTCCCCTCAAGAAGCCTTTCGCTATGACAGTTCTTGTGGAAATGGCAAAGTGATATTTGGAAGCCCATAGAGGGCTATGGTGAAAAAAGAAATATCCTCATATGAAATATGGAAAGAAGCTTTCTGAGAAACTGCTTAGTGTTCTGTTAATTCATCTCACAGAGTTACATCTGTATTTCGTGGATCTCTTTGCTAGCCTTATTTCTGTGGAATCTGAGAACAGATATTTCGGATCCCTTTGAAGACTACAGGGCCAAAGGAAATATCCTCCGATAACAAAGAGAAAGAAGCTTTCTGAGAAACTTCTTTGTGTTCTGTGAAATCATCTCACAGAGTTACAGCTTTCCCCTCAAGAAGCCTTTCGCTAAGACAGTTCTTGTGGAATTGGCAAAGTGACATTTGGAAACCCATAGAGGGCTATGGTGAAAAAGGAAATATCCTCAGATGAAATCTGGAAAGAAGCTTTCTGAGAAACTGCTTAGTGTTCTGTTAATTCATCTAACAGAGTTACATCTGTATTTCGTGGATCTCTCTGCTAGCCTTATTTCTGTGGAATCTGAGAACAGATATTCCGGATCCCTTTGAAGACTATAGGGCCAAAGGAAATATCCTCCGATAACAAAGAGGAAGAAGCTTTCTGAGAAACTTCTTTGTGTTCTCTGAAATCATCTCACAGAGTTACAGCTTTCCCCTCAAGAAGCCTTTCGATAAGACAGTTCTTGTGGAATTGGCAAAGTGACATTTGGAAGTCCATAGAGGGCTATGGTGAAAAAGGAAATATCCTCAGATGAAATCTGGAAAGAAGCTTTCTGAGAAACTGCTTAGTGTTCTGTTAATTCATCTCACAGAGTTACATCTGTTTTTCGTGGATTTCTTTGCTAGCCTTATTTCTCTGGAATCTGAGAACAGATATTTCGGATCCCTTTGAAGACTATAAGGCCAAAGGAAATATCCTCCGATAACAAAGAGAAAGAAGCTTTCTGAGAAACTTCTTTGTGTTCTGTGAAATCATCTCACAGAGTTACAGCATTCCCCTCAAGATGCCTTTCGCTATGACAGTTCTTGTGGAATTGGCAAAGTGATATGTGGAAGCCCATAGAGGGCTATGGTGAAAAAGGAAATATCCTCAGATGAAATCTGGAAAGAAGCTATCTGAGAAACTGCTTAGTGTTCTGTTAATTCATCTCACAGAGTTACATCTGTATTTCGTGGATCTCTTTGCTAGCCTTATTTCTGTGGAATCTGAGAACAGATATTTCGGATCCCTTTGAAGACTATAGGGCCAAAGGAAATATCCTCCGATAACAAAGAGAAAGAAGCTTTCTGAGAAACTTCTTTGTGTTCTGTGAAATCATCTCACAGAGTTACAGCTTTCCCCTCAAGAAGCCTTTCGCTAAGACAGTTCTTGTGGAATTGGCAAAGTGACATTTGGAAGCCCATAGAGGGCTATGTTGAAAAAGGAAATATCCTCAGATGAAATCTGGAAAGAAGCTTTCTGAGAAACTGTTTAGTGTTCTGTTAATTCATCTAACAGAGTTACATCTGTATTTCGTGGATCTTCTTGCTAGCCTTATTTCTGTGGAATCTGAGAACAATTATTTCGGATCCCATTGAAGACTATAGGGCCAAAGGAAATATCCTCCGATAACAAAGAGAACGAAGCTTTCTGACAAACTTCTTTGTGTTCTGTGAAATCATCTCACAGAGTTACAGCTTTCCCCTCAAGAAGCCTTTCGCTAAGTCAGTTCTTGTGGAATAGGCAAAGTGATATTTGGAAGCCCATAGAGGGCTATGGTGAAAAAGGAAATATCCTCAGATGAAATCTGGAAAGAAGCTTTCTGAGAAACTGCTTAGTGTTCTGTTAATTCATATCACAGAGTTACATCTGTATTTCGTGGTTCTCTTTGCTAGCCTTATTTCTGTGGAATCTGAGAACAGATATTCCGGATCCCTTTGAAGACTATAGGGCCAAAGGAAATATCCTCCGATAACAAAGAGAAAGAAGCTTTCTGAGAAAATTCTTTGTGTTCTGTGAAATCATCTCACAGAGTTACAGCTTTCCCCTCAAGAAGCCTTTCGCTAAGACAGTTCTTGTGGAATTGGCAAAGTGATATGTGGAAGCCCATAGAGGGCTATGTTGAAAAAGGAAATATCCTCAGATGAAATCTGGAAAGAAGCTTTCTGAGAAACTGCTTAGTGTTCTGTTAATTCATCTAACAGAGTTACATCTGTATTTCGTGGATCTCTTTGCTAGCCTTATTTCTGTGGAATCTGAGAACAGATATTCCGGATCCCTTTGAAGACTATAGGGCCAAAGGAAATATCCTCCGATAACAAAGAGAAAGAAGCTTTCTGAGAAACTTCTTTGTGTTCTCTGAAATCATCTCACAGAGTTACAGCTTTCCCCTCAAGAAGCCTTTCGATAAGACAGTTCTTGTGGAATTGGCAAAGTGATATTTGGAAGCCCCTAGAGGGCTATGGTGAAAAAGGAAATATCCTCAGATGAAATCTGGAAAGAAGCTTTCTGAGAAACTGGTTAGTGTTCTGTTAATTCATCTCACAGAGTTACATCTGTATTTCGTGGATCTCTTTGCTAGCCTTATTTCTGTGGAATCTGAGAACAGATATTTCGGATACATTTGAAGACTATAGGGCCAAAGGAAATATCCTCCGATAACAAAGAGAAAGAAGCTTTCTGAGAAACTTCTTTGTGTTCTGTGAAATCATCTCACAGAGTTACAGCTTTCCCCTCAAGAAGCCTTTCGCTAAGACAGTTCTTGTGGAATTGGCAAAGTGACATTTGGAAGCCCATAGAGGGCTATGTTGAAAAAGGAAATATCCTCAGATGAAATCTGGAAAGAAGCTTTCTGAGAAACTGTTTAGTGTTCTGTTAATTCATCTAACAGAGTTACATCTGTATTTCGTGGATCTCTTTGCTAGCCTTATTTCTGTGGAATCTGCGAACAGATATTCCGGATCCCTTTGAAGACTATAGGGCCAAAGGAAATATCCTCCGATCACAAAGAGAAAGAAGCTTTCTGACAAGCTTCTTTGTGTTCTGTGAAATCATCTCACAGAGTTACAGCTTTGCCCTCAAGAAGCCTTTCGCTAAGACAGTTCTTGTGGAATTGGCAAAGTGATATTTGAAAGCCCATAGAGGGCTATGGTGAAAAAGGAAATATCCTCAGATGAAATCTGGAAAGAAGCTTTCTGAGAAACTGCTTAGTGTTCTGTTAATTCATATCACAGAGTTACATCTGTATTTCTTGGTTCTCTTTGCTAGCCTTATTTCTGTGGAATCTGAGAACAGATATTTCGGATCACTTTGAAGACAATAGGGCCAAAGGAAATATCCTCCGATAACAAAGAGAAAGAAGCTTTCTGAGAAACTTCTTTGTGTTCTGTGAAATCATCTCACAGAGTAACAGCTTTCCCCTCAAGGTGCCTTGGCTAAGAGAGTTCTTCTGGAATTGGAAAAGTGATCTTTGGAAGCCCATAGAGGGCTATGGTGAAAAAGGAAATATCCTCAGATGAAATCTGGAAAGAAGCTTTCTGAGAAACTGCTTAGTGTTCTGTTAATTCATCTCACAGAGTTACATCTGTTTTTCGTGGATCTCTTTGCTAGCCTTCTTTCTGTGGTATCTGAGAACAGATATTTCGGATCCCTTTGAAGACTAAAGGGCCAAAGGAAATATCCTCCGATAACAAAGAGAAAGAAGCTTTCTGAGAAACTTTTTTGTGTTCTGTGAAATCATCTCACAGAGTTACAGCATTCCACTCAAGAAGCCTTTCGCTATGACAGTTCTTGTGGAAATGGCAAAGTGATATGTGGAAGCCCATAGAGGGCTATGTTGAAAAAGGAAATATCCTCAGATGAAATCTGGAAAGAAGCTTTCTGAGAAACTGTTTAGTGTTCTCTTAATTCATCTAACAGAGTTACATCTGTATTTCGTGGATCTCTTTGCTAGCCTTATTTCTGTGGAATCTGCGAACTGATATTCCGGATCCCTTTGAAGACTATAGGGCCAAAGGAAATATCCTCCGATCACAAAGAGAAAGAAGCTTTCTGACAAGCTTCTTTGTGTTCTGTGAAATCATCTCACAGAGTTACAGCTTTGCCCTCAAGAAGCCTTTCGCTAAGACAGTTCTTGTGGAATTGGCAAAGTGATATTTGGAAGCCCATAGAGGGCTATGGTGAAAAAGGAAATATCCTCAGATGAAATCTGGAAAGAAGCTTTCTGAGAAACTGCTTAGTGTTCTGTTAATTCATATCACAGAGTTACATCTGTATTTCGTGGTTCTCTTTGCTAGCCATATTTCTGTGGAATCTGAGAACAGATATTTCGGATCACTTTGAAGACAATAGGGCCAAAGGAAATATCCTCCGATAACAAAGAGAAAGAAGCTTTCTGAGAAACTTCTTTGTGTTCTGTGAAATCATCTCACAGAGTAACAGCTTTCCCCTCAAGGTGCCTTGGCTAAGAGAGTTCTTCTGGAATTGGCAAAGTGATCTTTGGAAGCCCATAGAGGGCTATGGTGAAAAAGGAAATATCCTCAGATGAAATCTGGAAAGAAGCTTTCTGAGAAACTGCTTAGTGTTCTGTTAATTCATCTCACAGAGTTACATCTGTTTTTCGTGGATTTCTTTGCTAGCCTTCTTTCTGTGGTATCTGAGAACAGATATTTCGGATCCCTTTGAAGACTACAGGGCCAAAGGAAATATCCTCCGATAACAAAGAGAAAGAAGCTTTCTGAGAAACTTTTTTGTGTTCTGTGAAATCATCTCACAGAGTTACAGCATTCCAGTCAAGAAGCCTTTCGCTATGACAGTTCTTGTGGAAATGGCAAAGTGATATGTGGAAGCCCATAGAGGGCTGTGGTGAAAAAGGAAATATCCTCAGATGAAATCTGGAAAGAAGCTTTCTGAGAAACTGCTTAGTGTTCTGTTAATTCATCTCACAGAGTTACATCTGTATTTCGTGGATCTCTTTGCTAGCCTTATTACTGTGGAATCTGAGAAGAGATATTTCGGATCCCTTTGAATACTATAGGACCAAAGGAAATATCCTCCGATAACAAAGAGAAAGAAGCTTTCTGAGAAACTTCTTTGTGTTCTGTGAAATCATCTCACAGAGTTACAGCTTTTCCCTCTGAAGCCTTTCGCTAAGACAGTTCTTGTGGAATGGGGAAAGTGATATTTGGAAGCCCATAGAGGGCTATGGTGAAAAAGGAATTATCCTCAGATGAAATCTGGAAAGAAGCTTTCTGAGAAACCGCTTAGTGTTCTGTTAATTCATCTCACAGAGTTACATCTGTATTTCGTGGATCTATTTGCTAGCCTTATTTCTGTGGAATCTGAGAACAGATATTTCGGATCCCTTTGAAGACTATAGGGCCAAAGGAAATATCCTCCGATAACAAAGAGAAAGAAGCTTTCTGAGAAACATCTTAGTGTTCTGTGAAATCATCTCACAGAGTTACAGCTTTCCCCTCAAGAAGCCTTTCGCTAAGACAGTTCTTGTGGAATTGGCAAAGTGATATTTGGAAGCCCATAGAGGGCTATGGTGAAAAAGGAAATATCCTCAGATGAAATCTGGAAAGAAGCTTACTGAGAAACTGCTTAGTGTTCTGTTAATTCATGTCACAGTGTTACAACTGTATTTCGTGGATCTCTTTGCTAGCCTTATTTCTGTGGAATCTGAGAACAGATATTTCGGATCCCTTTGAAGACTATCGGGCCAAAGGAAATATCCTCCGATAACAAAGAGAAAGAAGCTTTCTGAGAAACTTCTTTGTGTTCTGTGAAATCATCTCACAGAGTTACAGCTTTCCCCTCAAGAAGCCTTTCGCTAAGACAGTTCTTGTGTAATTGGCAAAGTGATATTTGGAAGCCCATAGAGTGCTATGGTGAAAAAGTTAATATCCTCAGATGAAATCTGGAAAGAAGCTTTCTGAGAAACCGCTTAGTGTTCTGTTAATTCATCTCTCAGAGTTACATCTGTATTTTGTGGATCTCTTTGCTAGCCTTATTTCTGTGGAATCTGAGAACAGATAATTCGGATCCCTTTGAAAACTATAAGGCCAAAGGAAATATCCTCCGATCACAAAGAGAAAGAAGCTTTCTGAGAAACTTCTTTGTGTTCTGTGAAATCATCTCACAGAGTTACAGCTTTCCCGTCAAGAAGCCTTTCGCTAAGACAATTCTTGTGGAATTGGCAAAGTGATATTTGGAAGGCCATAGAGGGCTATGGTGAAAAAGGAAATATCCTCAGATGAAATCTGGAAAGAAGCTTTCTGAGAAACTGCTTAGTGTTCTGTTAATTCATCTCACAGAGTTACATCTGTATTTCGTGGATCTCTTTGCTAGCCTTATTTCTGTGGAATGTGAGAACAGATATTTCGGATCCCTTTGAAGACTATAGGGCCAAAAGAAATATCCTCCGATAACAAAGAGAAAGAAGCTTTCTGAGAAACTTCTTTGTGTTCTGTGAAATCATCTCACAGAGTTACAGCTTTCCCCTCAAGAAGCCTTTCGCTAAGACAGTTCTTGTGGAATTGACAAAGTGATATTTGGAAGCCCATAGAGGGCTATAGTGAAAAAGGAAATTTCCGCAGATGAAATCTGGAAAGAAGCTTTCTGAGAAACTCCTCTGTGATGTGTGAGTTCCACTCACAGAATTACATCTGTATTTCGTGGATCTCTTTGCTAGCCTTATTTCTGTGGAATCTGAGAACAGATATTTAGGATCCCTTTGAAAACTATAAGGCCAAAGGAAAAATCCTCCGATAACAAAGAGAAAGAAGTTTTCTGAGAAACTTCTTTGTGTTCTGTGAAATCATCTCACAGAGTTACAGCTTTCCCCTCAAAAAGCCTTTCGCTAAGACAGTTCTTGTGGAATTGGCAAAGTGATATTTGGAAGCCCATAGAGGGCTATAGTGAAAAAGGAAATTTCCTCAGATGAAATCTGGAAAGAAGCTTTCTGAGAAACTCCTCTGTGATGTGTGAGTTCCACTCACAGAATTACATCTGTATTTCGTGGATCTCTTTGCTAGCCTTATTTCTGTGGAATCTGAGAACAGATATTTAGGATCCCTTTGAAAACTATAAGGCCAAAGGAAAAATTCTCCGATTACAAAGAGAAAGAAGTTTTCTGAGAAACTTCTTTGTGTTCTGTGAAATCATCTCACAGAGTTACAGCTTTCCCCTCAAGAAGCCTTTCACTAAGACAGTTCTTGTGGAATTGGCAAAGTGATATTTGGAAGGCCATAGAGGGCTATGGTGAAAAAGGAAATATCCTCAGATGAAATCTGGAAAGAAGCTTTCTGAGAAACTGCTTAGTGTTCTGTTAATTCATCTCACAGAGTTACATCTGTATTTCGTGGATCTCTTTGCTAGCCTTATTTCTGTGGAATCTGAGAACAGATATTTCGGATCCCTTTGAAGACTATAGGGCCAAAGGAAAAATCCTCCGATAACAAAGAGAAAGAAGCTTTCTGAGAAACTTCTTTGTGTTCTGTGAAATCATCCCACAGAGTTACAGCTTTCCCGTCAAGAAGCCTTTCGCTAAGACAGTTCTTGTGGAATTGGCAAAGTGATATTTGGAAGCCCATTGAGGGCTATGGTAAAAAAGGAAATATCCTCAGATGAAATCTGGAAAGAAGCTTTCTAGGAAACCGCTTAGTGTTCTGTTAATTCAACTCACAGAGTTACATCTGTGTTTCGTGGATCTCTTTGCTAGCCTTATTTCTGTGGAATCTGAGAACAGATATTTCGGATCCCTTTGAGGACTATAGGGCCAAAGGAAATATCCTCCGATAACAAAGAGAAAGAAGATTTCTGAGAAACGTCTTTGTGTTCTGTGAAATCATCTCACAGATTTACAGCTTTCCCCTCAAGGAGCCATTCGCTAAGACAGTTCTTGTGGAATTGGCAAAGTGACATTTGGAAGCCCATAGAGGGCTTTGGTGAAAAAGGAAATATCCTCAGATGAAATCTGGAAAGAAGCTTTCTGAGAAACTGCTTAGTGTTCTGTTAATTCATCTCACAGAGTTACATCTGTATTTCGTGGATCTCTTTGCTAGCCTTATTTGTGTGGAATCTGAGAAGAGATATTTCGGATCCCTTTGAAAACTATAGGGCCAAAGGAAAAATCCTCCGATAACAAAGAGAAAGAAGCTTTCTGAGAAACTTCTTTGTGTTCTGTGAAATCATCTCACAGGGTTACAGCTTTCCCCTCAAGAAGCCTTTCGCTAAGACAATTCTTGTGGAATTGGCAAAGTGATATTTGGAAGCCCATAGAGGGCTATGGTGAAAAAGGAAATATCCTCAGATGAAATCTGTAAAGAAGCTTTCTGAGAAACTGCTTAGTGTTCTGTTAATTCATCTCACAGAGTTACATCTGTATTTCGTGGATCTCTTTGCTAGCCTTATTTCTGTGGAATGTGAGAACAGATATTTCGGATCCCTTTGAAGACTATAGGGCCAAAAGAAATATCCTCCGATAACAAAGAGAAAGAAGCTTTCTGAGAAACTTCTTTGTGTTCTGTGAAATCATCTCACAGAGTTACAGCTTTCCGCTCAAGAAGACTTTCGCTAAGACAGTTCTTGTGGAATTGACAAAGTGATATTTGGAAGCCCATAGAGGGCTATAGTGAAAAAGGAAATTTCCTCAGATGAAATCTGGAAAGAAGCTTTCTGAGAAACTCCTCTGTGATGTGTGAGTTCCACTCACAGAGTTACATCTGTATTTCGTGGATCTCTTTGCTAGCCTTATTTCTGTGGAATCTGAGAACAGATATTTAGGATCCCTTTGAAAACTATAAGGCCAAAGGAAAAATCCTCCGATAACAAAGAGAAAGAAGTTTTCTGAGAAACTTCTTTGTGTTCTGTGAAATCATCTCACAGAGTTACAGCTTTCCCCTCAAGAAGCCTTTCGCTAAGACAGTTCTTGTGGAATTGGCAAAGTGAATTTTGGAAGCCCTTAGAGGGCTATGGTGAAAAAGGAAATATCCTCAGATGAAATGTGGAAAGAAGCTTTCTGAGAAACTGCTTAGTGTTCTGTTAATTCATTTCACAGAGTTACATCTCTATTTCGTGGATCTCTTTGATAGCCTTATTTCTGTGGAATCTGAGAACAGATATTTCGGATCCCTTTGAAGACTATACTGTCAAAGGAAATATCCTCCGATAAAAAAGAGAAAGAAGCTTTCTGAGAAACTTCTTTTTGTTCTGTGAAATCATCTCACAGAGTTACAGCTTTCCCGTCAAGAAGCCTTTCGCTAAGACAGTTCTTGTGGAATTGGCAAAGTGATATTTGGAAGCCCATTGAGGGCTATGGTGAAAAAGGAAATATCCTCAGATGAAATCTGGAAAGAAGCTTTCTGAGAAACTGCTTAGTGTTCTGTTAATTCATTTCACAGAGTTACATCTGTATTTCGTGGATCTCTTTGCTAGCCTTATTTCTGTGGAATCTGAGAACAGATATTTCGGATCCCTTTGAAGACTAAACTGCCAAAGGAAATATCCTCCGATAAAAAAGAGAAAGAAGCTTTCTGAGAAACTTCTTTGTGTTCTGTGAAATCATCTCACGGAGTTACAGCTTTGCCCTCAAGAAGCCTTTCGCTAAGAAAGTTCTTGTGGAATTGGCAAAGTGATATTTGGAAGCCCATAGAGGGCTATGGTGAAAAACGAAATATCCTCAGATGAAATCTGGAAAGAAGCTTTCTGAGAAACTCCTCTGTGATGAGTGAGTTCCACTCACAGAGTTACATCTGTATTTCGTGGATCTCTTTGCTAGCCTTCTTTCTGTGGAATCTGAGAACAGATATTTCGGATCCATTTGAAGACTATAGTGCCAAAGGAAATATCCTCGGATAACAAAGAGAAAGAAGATTTCTGAGAATCTTCTTTGTGTTCTGTGAAATCATCTCACAGAGTTACAGCTTTCCCCTCAAGAAGCCGTTCGCTAAGACAGTTCTTGTGGAATTGGCCAAGTGATATTTGGAAGCCCTTAGAGGGCTATGGTGAAAAAGGAAATATCCTCAGATGAAATCTGGAAAGAAGCTTTCTGAGAAACTGCTTAGTGTTCTGTTAATTCGTCTCACAGAGTTATATCTGTATTTCGTGGATCTCTTTGCTAGCCTTATTTCTGTGGAATCTGAGAACAGATATTTCGGATCCCATTGAAGACTATAGGGCCAAAGGAAATATCCTCCGATAACAACGAGAAAGAAGACTTCTGAGAAACGTCTTTGTGTTCTGTGAAATCATCTCACAGAGTTACAGCTTTCCCCTCAAGAAGCCTTTCGCTAAGACAGTTCTTGTGGAATTGGCAAAGTGACATTTGGAAGCCCATAGAGGGCTATGTTGAAAAAGGAAATATCCTCAGATGAAATCTGGAAAGAAGCTTTCTGAGAAACTGCTTAGTGTTCTGTTAATTCATCTCACAGAGTTACATCTGTATTTCGTGGATCTCTTTGCTAGACTTATTTCTGTGGAATGTGAGAACAGATATTTCGGATCCCTTTGAAGACTATAGGGCCAAAGGAAATATCCTCCGATAACAAAGAGAAAGAAGATTTCTGAGAAACTTCTTTGTGTTCTGTGAAATCATCTCACAGAGTTACAGCTTTCCCGTCAAGAAGCCTTTCGCTAAGACAGTTCTTGTGGAATTGGCAAAGTGACATTTGGAAGCCCATAGAGGGCTATGGTGAAAAAGGAAATATCCTCAGATGAAATCTGGAAAGAAGCTTTCTGAGAAACTCCTCTGTGATGTGTGAGTTCCACTCACAGAGTTACATCTGTATTTCGTGGATCTCTTTGCTAGCCTTATTTCTGTGGAATCTGAGAACAGATATTTAGGATCCCTTTGAAAACTATAAGGCCAAAGGAAAAATCCTCCGATAACAAAGAGAAAGAAGTTTTCTGAGAAACTTCTTTGTGTTCTGTGAAATCATCTCACAGAGTTACAGCTTTCCCCTCAAGAAGCCTTTCGCTAAGACAGTTCTTGTGGAATTGGCAAAGTGATATTTGGAAGCCCATAGAGGGCTATGGTGAAAAAGGAAATATCCTCAGATGAAATCTGGAAGGAAACTTTCTGAGAAACCGGTTAGTGTTCTCTGACTTCCACTCACACAGTTATATCTGTATTTCGTGGATCTCTTTGCTAGCCTTATTTCTGTTGGATCTGAGAACAGATATTTCGGATCCATTTGAAGACTATAGGGCCAAAGGAAATATCCTCCGATAACAAAGAGAAAGAAGCTTTCTGAGAAACTTCTTTGTGTTCTGTGAAATCATCTCACAGAGTTACAGCTTTCCCCTCAAGAAGCCTTTCGCTAAGACAGTTCTTGTGGAATTGGCCAAGTGATATTTGGAAGCCCATAGAGGACTATGGTGAAAAAGGAAATATCCTCAGATGAAATCTGGAAAGAAGCTTTCTGAGAAACCGCTTAGTGTTCTGTTAATTCATCTCACAGAGTTACATCTGTATTTCGTGGATCTCTTTGCTAGCCTTATTTCTGTGGAATCTGAGAACAGATATTTCGGATCCCTTTGAAGACTATAGGGCCAAAGGAAATATCCTCCGATAACAAAGAGAAAGAAGCTTTCTGAGAAACTTCTTTGTGTTCTGTGAAATCATCTCACAGAGTTACAGCTTTCTCCTGAAGAAGCCTTTCGCTAAGACAGTTCTTGTGGAATTGTCCAAGTGATATTTGGAAGTCCATAGAGGGCTATGGTGAAAAAGGAAATATACTCAGATGAAATCTGGAAAGAAGCTTTCTGAGAAACTGCTTAGTGTTCTCTTAATTCATCTCACAGAGTTACATCTGTATTTCGTGGATCTCTTTGCTAGCCTTATTTCTGTGGAATCTGAGAACAGATATTTCGGATCCCTTTGAAGACTATAGGGCCAAAGGAAACATCCTCCGATAACAACGAGAAAGAAGCTTTCTGAGAAACTTCTTCGTGTTCTGTGAAATCATCTCACAGAGTTACAGCTTTCCCCTCAAGAAGCCTTTCGCTAAGACAGTTCTTGTGGAATTGGCCAAGTGATATTTGGAAGCCCTTAGAGGGCAATGCTGAATAAGGAAATATCCTCAGATGAAATCTGGAAAGAAGCTTTCTGAGAAACCGGTTAGTGTTCTCTGACTTCCACTCACACAGTTATATCTGTATTTCGTGGATCTCTTTGCTAGCCTTATTTCTGTTGGATCTGAGAACAGATATTTCGGATCCATTTGAAGACTATAGGGCCAAAGGAAATATCCTCCGATAACAAAGAGAAAGAAGCTTTCTGAGAAACTTCTTTGTGTTCTGTGAAATCATCTCACAGAGTTACAGCTTTCCCCTCAAGAAGCCTTTCGCTAAGACAGTTCTTGTGGAATTGGCCAAGTGATATTTGGAAGCCCATAGAGGACTATGGTGAAAAAGGAAATATCCTCAGATGAAATCTGGAAAGAAGCTTTCTGAGAAACCGCTTAGTGTTCTGTTAATTCATCTCACAGAGTTACATCTGTATTTCGTGGATCTCTTTGCTAGCCTTATTTCTGTGGAATCTGAGAACAGATATTTCGGATCCCTTTGAAGACTATAGGGCCAAAGGAAATATCCTCCGATAACAAAGAGAAAGAAGCTTTCTGAGAAACTTCTTTGTGTTCTGTGAAATCATCTCACAGAGTTACAGCTTTCTCCTGAAGAAGCCTTTCGCTAAGACAGTTCTTGTGGAATTGTCCAAGTGATATTTGGAAGTCCATAGAGGGCTATGGTGAAAAAGGAAATATACTCAGATGAAATCTGGAAAGAAGCTTTCTGAGAAACTGCTTAGTGTTCTCTTAATTCATCTCACAGAGTTACATCTGTATTTCGTGGATCTCTTTGCTAGCCTTATTTCTGTGGAATCTGAGAACAGATATTTCGGATCCCTTTGAAGATTATAGGGCCAAAGGAAATATCCTCCGATAACAAAGAGAAAGAAGCTTTCTGAGAAACTTCTTTGTGTTCTGTGAAATCATCTCACAGAGTTACAGCTTTCCCCTCAAGAAGCCTTTCGCTAAGACAGTTCTTGTGGAATTGGCAAAGTGATATTTGCAAGCCCATAGAGGGCTATGGTGAAAAACGAAATATCCTCAGATCAAATCTGGAAAGAAGCTCTCTGAGAAACCGCTTAGTGTTCTGTTAATTCATCTCACAGAGTTACATTTGTTTTTCGTGGATCTCTTTGCTAGCCTTATTTCTGTGGAATCTGAGAACAGATATTTCGGATCCCGTTGAAGACTATAGGGCCAAAGGAAATATCCTCCGATAACAAAGAGAAAGAAGCTTTCTGAGAAACTTCTTTGTGTTCTGTGAAATCATCTCACAGAGTTACAGCTTTCCCCTCAAGAAGCCTTTCGCTAAGACAGTTCTTGTAGAATTGGCAAAGTGATATTTGGAAGCCCATAGAGGGCTATGGTGAAAAAGGAAATATCCTTTGATGAAATCTGGAAAGAAGCTTTCTGAGAAATTCCTCTGTGATGTGTGAGTTCCACTCACAGAGTTACATCTGAATTTCGTGAATCTCTTTGCTAGCCTTATTTCTGTGGAATCTGAGAGCAGATATTTCGGATCCCTTTGAAGACTATAGGGCCAACGGAAACATCCTCCGATAACAACGAGAAAGAAGCTTTCTGAGAAACTTCTTTGTGTTCTGTGAAATCATCTCACAGAGTTACAGCTTTCCCCTAAAGAAGCCTTTCGCTATGACAGTTCTTGTGGAATTGGCCAAGTGATATTTGGAAGCCCTTAGAGGGCAATGCTGAATAAGGAAATATCCTCAGATGAAATCTGGAAAGAAGCTTTCTGAGAAACCACTTAGTGTTCTCTGACTTCCACTCACACAGTTTCATCTGTATTTCGTGGATCTCTTTGCTAGCCTTATTTCTGTGGAATCTGAGAACAGATATTTCGGATCGATTTGAAGACTATAGGGCCAAAGGAAATATCCTCCGATAACAAAGAGAAAGAAGCTTTCTGAGAAACTTCTTTGTGTTCTGTGAAATCATCTCATAGAGTTACAGCTTTCCCCTCAAGAAGCCTTTCGCTAAGACAGTTTTTGTGGAATTGGTCAAGTGATATTTGGAAGCCCATAGAGGACTATGGTGAAAAAGGAAATATCCTCAGATGAAATCTGGAAAGAAGCTTTCTGAGAAACCGCTTAGTGTTCTCTGACTTCCACTCAGAGAGTTACATCTGTATTTCGTGGATCTCTTTGCTAGCCTTATGTCTGTGGAATCTGAGAACAGATATTTCGGATCCCTTTGAAGACTATAGGGCCTAAGGAAATATCCTCCGATAACAAAGAGAAAGAAGCTTTCTGAGAAACTTCTTTGTGTTCTGTGAAATCATCTCACAGAGTTACAGCTTTCCCCTCAAGAAGCCTTTCGCAAAGACAGTTCTTGTGGAATTGGCCAAGTGATATTTGGAAGCCCATAGTGGGCTATGGTGAAAAAGGAAACATCCTCAGATGAAATCAGGAAAGAAGCTTTCTGAGAAACTGCTTAGTGTTCTGTTAATTCATCTCACAGAGTTACATCTGTATTTCGTGGATCTCTTTGCTAGCCTTATTTCTGTGGAATCTGAGAACAGATATTTCGGATCCATTTGAAGACTATAGGGCCAAAGGAAATATTCTCCGATAACAAAGAGAAAGAAGCTTTCTGAGAAACTTCTTTGTGTTCTGTGAAATCATCTCACAGAGTTACAGCTTTCCCCTCAAGAAGCCTTTCGCTAAGACAGTTCTTGTGGAATTGGCCAAGTGATATTTGGAAGCCCATAGTGGGCTATGGTGAAAAAGGAAATATCCTCAGATGAAATCTGGAAAGAAGCTTTCTGAGAAACTGCTTAGTGTTCTGTTAATTCATCTCACAGAGTTACATCTGTGTTTCGTGGATCTCTTTGCTAGCCTTATTTCTGTGGAATCTGAGAACAGATATTTCGGATCCCTTTGAAGACTAGAGGGCCAAAGGAAATATCCTCTGATAACAAAGAGAAAGAAGCTTTCTGAGAAACTTCTTTGTGTTCTGTGAAATCATCTCACAGAGTTACAGCTTTCCCCTCAAGAAGCCTTTCGCTAAGACAGTTCTTGTGGAATTGGCCAAGTGATATTTCGAAGCCCTTAGAGGGCAATGCTGAATAAGGAAATATCCTCAGATGAAATCTCGAAAGAAGCTTTCTGAGAAACCGCTTAGTGTTCTCTGACTTCCACTCACACAGTTACATCTGTATTTCGTGGATCTCTTTGCTAGCCTTATTTCTGTGGAATCTGAGAACAGATATTTCGGATCCCTTTGAAGACTATAGGGCCAAAGGAAATATCCTCCGATAACAAAGAGAAAGAAGCTTTCTGAGAAACTTCTTTGTGTTCTGTGAAATCATCTCACAGAGTTACAGCTTTCCCCTCAAGAAGCCTTTCGCTAAGACAGTTCTTGTGGAATTGGCCAAGTGATATTTGGATGCCCATAGAGGACTATGGTGAAAAAGGAAATATCCTCAGATGAAATCTGAAAAGAAGCTTTCTGAGAAACCGCTTAGTGTTCTCTGACTTCCACTCACAGAGTTACATCTGTATTTCGTGGATCTCTTTGCTAGCCTTATGTCTGTGGAATCTGAGAACAGATATTTCGGATCCCTTTGAAGACTATAGGGCCTAAGGAAATATCCTCCGATAACAAAGAGAAAGAAGCTTTCTGAGAAACTTCTTTGTGTTCTGTGAAATCATCTCACAGAGTTACAGCTTTCCCCTCAAGAAGCCTTTCGCTAAGACAGTTCTTGTGGAATTGGCCAAGTGATATTTGGAAGCCCATAGTGGGCTATGGTGAAAAAGGAAATATCCTCAGATGAAATCTGGAAAGAAGCTTTCTGAGAAACTGCTTAGTGTTCTGTTAATTCATCTCACAGAGTTACATCTGTATTTCGTGGATCTCTTTGCTAGCCTTATTTCTGTGGAATCTGAGAACAGATATTTCGGATCCCTTTGAAGATTATAGGGCCAAAGGAAATATCCTCTGATAACAAAGAGAAAGAAGCTTTCTGAGAAACTTCTTTGTGTTCTGTGAAATCATCTCACAGAGTTACAGCTTTCCTCTCAAGAAGCCTTTCGCTAAGACAGTTCTTGTGGAATTGGCCAAGTGATATTTGGAAGCCCATAGTGGGCTATGGTGAAAAAGGAAATATCCTCAGATGAAATCTGGAAAGAAGCTTTCTGAGAAACTGCTTAGTGTTCTGTTAATTCATCTCACAGAGTTACATCTGTATTTCGTGGATCTCTTTGCTAGCCTTATTTCTGTGGAATCTGAGAACAGATATTGCGGATCCCTTTGAAGACTATAGGGCCAAAGGAAATATCCTCCGATAACAAAGTGAAAGAATCTTTCTGAGAAACTTCTTTGTGTTCTGTGAAATCATCTCACAGAGTTACAGCTTTCCCCTCAAGAAGCCTTTCGCTAAGACAGTTCTTGTGGAATTGGCAAAGTGATATTTGGAAGCCCATAGAGGGCTATGGTGAAAAAGGAAATATCCTCAGATGAAATCTGGAAAGAAGCTTTCTGAGAAACTGCTTAGTGTTCTGTTAATTCATCTCACAGAATTACATCTGTATTTCCTGGATCTCTTTGCTAGCCTTATTTCTGTGGAATCTGAGAACAGATATTTCGGATCCCTTTGAAGACTATAGGGCCAAAGGTAATATCTTCCAATAACAAAGAGAACGAAGCTTTCTGAGAAACTTCTTTGTGTTCTGTGAAATCATCTCACAGAGTTACAGCTTTCCCCTCAAGAAGCCTTTCGCTAAGCCAGTTCTTGTGGAAATGGCAAAGTGATATTTGAAAGCTCATAGAGGGCTATGGTGAAAAAGGAAATATCCTTAGATGAAATCTGGAAAGAAGCTTTCTGAGAAACTGCTTAGTGTTCTGTTAATTCATCTCACAGAGTTACATCTGTATTTCGTGGATCTCTTTGCTAGCCTTACTTCTGTGGAATCTGAGAACAGATATTTCGGATCCCTTTGAAGACTATAGGGCCAAAGGAAAAATCCTCCGATAACAAAGAGAAAGAAGCTTTCTGAGAAACTTCTTTGTGTTCTGTGAAGTCATCAAACAGAGTTACAGCTTTCCCCTCAAGAAGCCTTTCGCTAAGACAGTTCTTGTGGAATTGGCAAAGTGATATTTGGAAGCCCATAGAGGGCTATGGTGAAAAACGAAATATCCTCAGATGAAATCTGGAAAGAAGCTTTCTGAGAAACTGCTTAGTGTTCTGTTAATTCATCTCACAGATTTACATCTGTATTTCGTGGATCTCTTTGCTAACCTTATTTCTGTGGAATCTGAGAACAGATATTTCGGATCCCTTTGAAGACTATAGGACCAAAGGAAAAATCCTCCGATAACAAAGAGAAAGAAGCTTTCTGAGAAACTTCTTTGTGTTCTGTGAAATCATCTCAGAGAGTTACAGCTTTCCCCTCAAGAAGCCTTTTGCTAAGACAGTTCTTGTGGAATTGGCAAAGTGATATTTGGAAGCCCATAGAGGGCCATGGTGAAAAAGGAAATATCCTCAGATGAAATCTGGAAAGAAGCTTTCTGAGAAACTGCTTAGTGTTCTGTTAATTCATCTCACAGAGTTATATCTGTATTTCGTGGATCTCTTTGCTAGCCTTATTTCTGTGGAATCTGAGAACAGATATTTCGGATCCCTTTGAAGACTACAGGGCCAAAGGAAATATCCTCCGATAACAAAGAGAAAGAAGCTTTCTGAGAAACTTCTTTGTGTTCTGTGAAATCATCTCACAGAGTTACAGCTTTCCCCTCAAGAAGCCTTTCGCTAAGACAGTTCTTGTGGAATTGGCAAAGTGACATTTGGAAACCCATAGAGGGCTATGTTGAAAAAGGAAATATCCTCAGATGAAATCTGGAAAGAAGCTTTCTGAAAAACTGCTTAGTGTTCTGTTAATTCATCTCACAGAGTTACATGTGTATTTCGTGTATCTCTTTGCTACCCTTATTTCTGGAATCTGAGAACAGATATTTCGGATCCCTTTGAAGACTATAATGCCAAAGGAAATATCCTCCGATCACAAAGAGAAAGAAGCTTTCTGAGAAACTTCTTTGCGTTCTGTGAAATCATCTCACAGAGTTACAGCTCTCCCCTCAAGAAGCCTTTCGCTAAGAGAGTTCTTGTGGAATTGGCAAAGTGATAATTGGAAGCCCATAGAGGGCTATGGTGAAAAAGGAAATATCCTCAGATGAAATCTGGAAAGAAGCTTTCTGAGAAACTGCTTAGTGTTCTGTTAATTCATCTCACAGAGTTACAACTGTATTTCGTGGATCTCTTTGCTAGCCTTATTCCTGTGGAATCTGAGAACAGATATTTCGGATCCCTTTGAAGACTATAGGGCCAAAGGAAATATCCTCTGATTACAAAGAGAAAGAAGCTTTCTGAGAAACTTCTTTGTGTTCTGTGAAATCATCTCACAGAGTTAAAGCTTTCCCCTCAAGAAGCCTTTCGCTAAGACAGTTCTTGTGGAATTGGCAATGTGACACTTGGAAGCCCATAGAGGGCAATGGTGAAAAAGGAAATATCCTCAGATGAAATCTGGAAAGAAGCTTTCTGAGAAACTGCTTAGTGTTCTGTTAATTCATCTCACAGAGTTACATCTGTATTTCGTGGATCTCTTTGCTAGCCTTATTTCTGTGGAATCTGAGAACAGATATTTCGGATCCATTTGAAGACTATAGGGCCAAAGGAAATATCCTCCGATAACAAAGAGAAAGAAGCTTTCTGAGAAACTTCTTTGTGTTCTGTGAAATCATCTCACAGAGTTACAGCTTTCCCCTCAAGAAGCCTTTCGCTAAGACAGTTCTTGTGGAATTGGCAAAGTGACATTTGGAAGCCCATAGAGGGCTATGGTGAAAAAGGAAATATCCTCAGATGAAATCTGCAAAGAAGCTTTCTGAGAAACTGCTTAGTGTTCTGTTAATTCATCTCACAGAGTTACATCTGTATTTCGTGGATCTCTCTGCTAGCCTTATTTCTCTGG
This sequence comes from Macaca nemestrina, assembly GCF_043159975.1. NCBI lineage: Eukaryota > Metazoa > Chordata > Mammalia > Primates > Cercopithecidae > Macaca > Macaca nemestrina. The sequence continues at coordinate 111,974,060 of NC_092127.1, read as the reverse complement.
AATCTGAGAAGAGATATTTCGGATCCCATTGAAGACTATAAGGCCAAAGGAAATATCCTCCGATCACAAAGTGAAAGAAGCTTTCTGAGAAACTTCTTTGTGTTCTGCGAAATCATCTCACAGAGTTACAGCTTTCCCCTCAAGAAGCCTTTGGCTAAGAGAGTTCTTGTAGAATTGGCAAAGTGATATTTGGAAGCCCATAGAGGGCTATGGTGAAAAAGGAAATATCCTCAGAAGAAATCTGGAAAGAAGCTTTCTGAGAAACTGCTTAGTGTTCTGTTAATTAATCTCACAGAGTTACATCTGAATTTCGTGGATCACTTTGCTAGCCATATTTCTGTGGAATCTGAGAACAGATATTCCGGATCCCTTTGAAGACTATAGGGCCAAAGGAAATATCCTCCGATAACAAAGGGAAAGAAGCTTTCTGAGAAACTTCTTTGTGTTCTGTGAAATCATCTCACAGAGTTACAGCTTTCCCCTCAAGAAGCCTTTCGCTAAGACAGTTCTTGTGGAATTGGCAAAGTGATATTTGGAAGCCCATAGAGGGCTATGGTGAAAAAAGAAATATCCTCAGATGAAATCTGGAAAGAAGCTTTCTGAGAAACTGCTTAGTGTTCTGTTAATTCATCTAACAGAGTTACATCTGTATTTCGTGGATCTCTCTGCTAGCCTTATTTCTGTGGAATCTGAGAACAGATATTCCGGATCCCTTTGAAGACTATAGGGCCAAAGGAAATATCCTCCGATAACAAAGAGGAAGAAGCTTTCTGAGAAACTTCTTTGTGTTCTCTGAAATCATCTCACAGAGTTACAGCTTTCCCCTCAAGAAGCCTTTCGATAAGACAGTTCTTGTGGAATTGGCAAAGTGACATTTGGAAGTCCATAGAGGGCTATGGTGAAAAACGAAATATCCTCAGATGAAATCTGGAAAGAAGCTTTCTGAGAAACTGCTTAGTGTTCTGTTAATTCATCTCACAGAGTTACATCTGTATTTCGTGGATCTCTCTGCTAGCCTTATTTCCCTGGAATCTGAGAACAGATATTTCGGATCCCTTTGAAGACTATAAGGCCAAAGGAAATATCCTCCGATAACAAAGAGAAAGAAGCTTTCTGAGAAACTTCTTTGTGTTCTGTGAAATCATCTCACAGAGTTACAGCTTTCCCCTCAAGATGCCTTTCGCTAAGACAGTTCTTGTGGAATTGGCAAAGTGATATTTGGAAGCCCCTAGAGGGCTATGGTGAAAAAGGAAATATCCTCAGATGAAATCTGGAAAGAAGCTATCTGAGAAACTGCTTAGTGTTCTGTTAATTCATCTCACAGAGTTACATCTGTATTTCGTGGATCTCTTTGCTAGCCTTCTTTCTGTGGAATCTGAGAACAGATATTCCGGATCCCTTTGAAGACTATAGGGCCAAAGGAAATATCCTCCGATAACAAAGGGAAAGAAGCTTTCTGAGAAACTTCTTTGTGTTCTGTGAAATCATCTCACAGAGTTACAGCTTTCCCCTCAAGAAGCCTTTCGCTAAGACAGTTCTTGTGGAATTGGCAAAGTGATATTTGGAAGCCCATAGAGGGCTATGGTGAAAAAAGAAATATCCTCAGATGAAATCTGGAAAGAAGCTTTCTGAGAAACTGCTTAGTGTTCTGTTAATTCATCTAACAGAGTTACATCTGTATTTCGTGGATCTCTCTGCTAGCCTTATTTCTGTGGAATCTGAGAACAGATATTCCGGATCCCTTTGAAGACTATAGGGCCAAAGGAAATATCCTCCGATAACAAAGAGGAAGAAGCTTTCTGAGAAACTTCTTTGTGTTCTCTGAAATCATCTCACAGAGTTACAGCTTTCCCCTCAAGAAGCTTTTCGATAAGACAGTTCTTGTGGAATTGGCAAAGTGACATTTGGAAGTCCATAGAGGGCTATGTTGAAAAAGGAAATATCCTCAGATGAAATCTGGAAAGAAGCTTTCTGAGAAACTGCTTAGTGTTCTGTTAATTCATCTCACAGAGTTACATCTGTATTTCGTGGATCTCTCTGCTAGCCTTATTTCCCTGGAATCTGAGAACAGATATTTCGGATCCCTTTGAAGACTATAAGGCCAAAGGAAATATCCTCCGATAACAAAGAGAAAGAAGCTTTCTGAGAAACTTCTTTGTGTTCTGTGAAATCATCTCACAGAGTTACAGCTTTCCCCTCAAGATGCCTTTCGCTAAGACAGTTCTTGTGGAATTGGCAAAGTGATATTTGGAAGCCCCTAGAGGGCTATGGTGAAAAAGGAAATATCCTCAGATGAAATCTGGAAAGAAGCTATCTGAGAAACTGCTTAGTGTTCTGTTAATTCATCTCACAGAGTTACATCTGTATTTCGTGGATCTCTTTGCTAGCCTTCTTTCTGTGGAATCTGAGAACAGATATTTCGGATCCCTTTGAAGACTATAGGGCCAAAGGAAATATCCTCCGATAACAAAGAGAAAGAAGCTTTCTGAGAAACTTCTTTGTGTTCTGTGAAATCATCTCACAGAGTTACAGCTTTCCCCTCAAGAAGCCTTTCGCTAAGACAGTTCTTGTGGAATTGGCAAAGTGACATTTGGAAACCCATAGAGGGCTATGTTGAAAAAGGAAATATCCTCAGATGAAATCTGGAAAGAAGCTTTCTGAGAAACTGCTTAGTGTTCTGTTAATTCATCTCACATAGTTACATCTGTATTTCGTGGATCTCTTTGCTAGCCTTATTTCTGTGGAATCTGAGAACAGATATTTCGGATCCATTTGAAGACTATAGGGCCAAAGGAAATATCCTCCGATAACGAAGAGAAAGAAGCTTTCTGAGAAACATCTTAGTGTTCTGTGAAATCATCTCACAGAGTTACAGCTTTCCCCTCAAGAAGCCTTTCGCTAAGACAGTTCTTGTGGAATTGGCAAAGTGACATTTGGAAGCCCATAGAGGGCTATGGTGAAAAAGGAAATATCCTCAGATGAAATCTGGAAAGAAGCTTTCTGAGAAACTGCTTAGTGTTCTGTTAATTCATCTCACAGAGTTACATCTGTATTTCGTGGATCTCTCTGCTAGCCTTATTTCTCTGGAATCTGAGAAGAGATATTTCGGATCCCATTGAAGACTATAAGGCCAAAGGAAATATCCTCCGATCACAAAGTGAAAGAAGCTTTCTGAGAAACTTCTTTGTGTTCTGCGAAATCATCTCACAGAGTTACAGCTTTCCCCTCAAGAAGCCTTTGGCTAAGAGAGTTCTTGTAGAATTGGCAAAGTGATATTTGGAAGCCCATAGAGGGCTATGGTGAAAAAGGAAATATCCTCAGATGAAATCTGGAAAGAAGCTTTCTGAGAAACTGCTTAGTGTTCTGTTAATTCATCTCACAGAGTTACATCTGTATTTCGTGGATCTCTTTGCTAGCCTTATTTCTGTGGAATCTGAGAACAGATATTCCGGATCCCTTTGAAGACTATAGGGCCAAAGGAAATATCCTCCGATAACAAAGGGAAAGAAGCTTTCTGACAAGCTTCTTTGTGTTCTGTGAAATCATCTCACAGAGTTACAGCTTTCCCCTCAAGAAGCCTTTCGCTAAGACAGTTCTTGTGGAATTGGCAAAGTGATATTTGGAAGCCCATAGAGGGCTATGGTGAAAAAGGAAATATCCTCAGATGAAATCTGGAAAGAAGCTTTCTGAGAAACTGCTTAGTGTTCTGTTAATTCATCTAACAGAGTTACATCTGTATTTCGTGGATCTCTCTGCTAGCCTTATTTCTGTGGAATCTGAGAACAGATATTCCGGATCCCTTTGAAGACTATAGGGCCAAAGGAAATATCCTCCGATAACAAAGAGGAAGAAGCTTTCTGAGAAACTTCTTTGTGTTCTCTGAAATCATCTCACAGAGTTACAGCTTTCCCCTCAAGAAGCCTTTCGATAAGACAGTTCTTGTGGAATTGGCAAAGTGACATTTGGAAGTCCATAGAGGGCTATGGTGAAAAAGGAAATATCCTCAGATGAAATCTGGAAAGAAGCTTTCTGAGAAACTGCTTAGTGTTCTGTTAATTCATCTCACAGAGTTACATCTGTTTTTCGTGGATTTCTTTGCTAGCCTTATTTCTCTGGAATCTGAGAACAGATATTTCGGATCCCTTTGAAGACTATAAGGCCAAAGGAAATATCCTCCGATAACAAAGAGAAAGAAGCTTTCTGAGAAACTTCTTTGTGTTCTGTGAAATCATCTCACAGAGTTACAGCATTCCCCTCAAGATGCCTTTCGCTATGACAGTTCTTGTGGAATTGGCAAAGTGATATGTGGAAGCCCATAGAGGGCTATGGTGAAAAAGGAAATATCCTCAGATGAAATCTGGAAAGAAGCTATCTGAGAAACTGCTTAGTGTTCTGTTAATTCATCTCACAGAGTTACATCTGTATTTCGTGGTTCTCTTTGCTAGCCTTATTTCTGTGGAATCTGAGAACAGATATTCCGGATCCCTTTGAAGACTATAGGGCCAAAGGAAATATCCTCCGATAACAAAGAGAAAGAAGCTTTCTGAGAAAATTCTTTGTGTTCTGTGAAATCATCTCACAGAGTTACAGCTTTCCCCTCAAGAAGCCTTTCGCTAAGACAGTTCTTGTGGAATTGGCAAAGTGATATGTGGAAGCCCATAGAGGGCTATGTTGAAAAAGGAAATATCCTCAGATGAAATCTGGAAAGAAGCTTTCTGAGAAACTGCTTAGTGTTCTGTTAATTCATCTAACAGAGTTACATCTGTATTTCGTGGATCTCTTTGCTAGCCTTATTTCTGTGGAATCTGAGAACAGATATTCCGGATCCCTTTGAAGACTATAGGGCCAAAGGAAATATCCTCCGATAACAAAGAGAAAGAAGCTTTCTGAGAAACTTCTTTGTGTTCTCTGAAATCATCTCACAGAGTTACAGCTTTCCCCTCAAGAAGCCTTTCGATAAGACAGTTCTTGTGGAATTGGCAAAGTGATATTTGGAAGCCCCTAGAGGGCTATGGTGAAAAAGGAAATATCCTCAGATGAAATCTGGAAAGAAGCTTTCTGAGAAACTGGTTAGTGTTCTGTTAATTCATCTCACAGAGTTACATCTGTATTTCGTGGATCTCTTTGCTAGCCTTATTTCTGTGGAATCTGAGAACAGATATTTCGGATACCTTTGAAGACTATAGGGCCAAAGGAAATATCCTCCGATAACAAAGAGAAAGAAGCTTTCTGAGAAACTTCTTTGTGTTCTGTGAAATCATCTCACAGAGTTACAGCTTTCCCCTCAAGAAGCCTTTCGCTAAGACAGTTCTTGTGGAATTGGCAAAGTGACATTTGGAAGCCCATAGAGGGCTATGGTGAAAAAGGAAATATCCTCAGATGAAATCTGGAAAGAAGCTTTCTGAGAAACTGCTTAGTGTTCTGTTAATTCATCTAACAGAGTTACATCTGTATTTCGTGGATCTCTCTGCTAGCCTTATTTCTGTGGAATCTGAGAACAGATATTCCGGATCCCTTTGAAGACTATAGGGCCAAAGGAAATATCCTCCGATAACAAAGAGGAAGAAGCTTTCTGAGAAACTTCTTTGTGTTCTCTGAAATCATCTCACAGAGTTACAGCTTTCTCCTCAAGAAGCCTTTCGATAAGACAGTTCTTGTGGAATTGGCAAAGTGACATTTGGAAGTCCATAGAGGGCTATGGTGAAAAAGGAAATATCCTCAGATGAAATCTGGAAAGAAGCTTTCTGAGAAACTGCTTAGTGTTCTGTTAATTCATCTCACAGAGTTACATCTGTTTTTCGTGGATTTCTTTGCTAGCCTTATTTCTCTGGAATCTGAGAACAGATATTTCGGATCCCTTTGAAGACTATAAGGCCAAAGGAAATATCCTCCGATAACAAAGAGAAAGAAGCTTTCTGAGAAACTTCTTTGTGTTCTGTGAAATCATCTCACAGAGTTACAGCATTCCCCTCAAGATGCCTTTCGCTATGACAGTTCTTGTGGAATTGGCAAAGTGATATGTGGAAGCCCATAGAGGGCTATGGTGAAAAAGGAAATATCCTCAGATGAAATCTGGAAAGAAGCTATCTGAGAAACTGCTTAGTGTTCTGTTAATTCATCTCACAGAGTTACATCTGTATTTCGTGGTTCTCTTTGCTAGCCTTATTTCTGTGGAATCTGAGAACAGATATTCCGGATCCCTTTGAAGACTATAGGGCCAAAGGAAATATCCTCCGATAACAAAGAGAAAGAAGCTTTCTGAGAAAATTCTTTGTGTTCTGTGAAATCATCTCACAGAGTTACAGCTTTCCCCTCAAGAAGCCTTTCGCTAAGACAGTTCTTGTGGAATTGGCAAAGTGATATGTGGAAGCCCATAGAGGGCTATGTTGAAAAAGGAAATATCCTCAGATGAAATCTGGAAAGAAGCTTTCTGAGAAACTGCTTAGTGTTCTGTTAATTCATCTAACAGAGTTACATCTGTATTTCGTGGATCTCTTTGCTAGCCTTATTTCTGTGGAATCTGAGAACAGATATTCCGGATCCCTTTGAAGACTATAGGGCCAAAGGAAATATCCTCCGATAACAAAGAGAAAGAAGCTTTCTGAGAAACTTCTTTGTGTTCTCTGAAATCATCTCACAGAGTTACAGCTTTCCCCTCAAGAAGCCTTTCGATAAGACAGTTCTTGTGGAATTGGCAAAGTGATATTTGGAAGCCCCTAGAGGGCTATGGTGAAAAAGGAAATATCCTCAGATGAAATCTGGAAAGAAGCTTTCTGAGAAACTGGTTAGTGTTCTGTTAATTCATCTCACAGAGTTACATCTGTATTTCGTGGATCTCTTTGCTAGCCTTATTTCTGTGGAATCTGAGAACAGATATTTCGGATACCTTTGAAGACTATAGGGCCAAAGGAAATATCCTACGATAACAAAGAGAAAGAAGCTTTCTGAGAAACTTCTTTGTGTTCTGTGAAATCATCTCACAGAGTTACAGCTTTCCCCTCAAGAAGCCTTTCGCTAAGACAGTTCTTGTGGAATTGGCAAAGTGACATTTGGAAGCCCATAGAGGGCTATGTTGAAAAAGGAAATATCCTCAGATGAAATCTGGAAAGAAGCTTTCTGAGAAACTGTTTAGTGTTCTGTTAATTCATCTAACAGAGTTACATCTGTATTTCGTGGATCTCTTTGCTAGCCTTATTTCTGTGGAATCTGCGAACAGATATTCCGGATCCCTTTGAAGACTATAGGGCCAAAGGAAATATCCTCCGATCACAAAGAGAAAGAAGCTTTCTGACAAGCTTCTTTGTGTTCTGTGAAATCATCTCACAGAGTTACAGCTTTGCCCTCAAGAAGCCTTTCGCTAAGACAGTTCTTGTGGAATTGGCAAAGTGATATTTGAAAGCCCATAGAGGGCTATGGTGAAAAAGGAAATATCCTCAGATGAAATCTGGAAAGAAGCTTTCTGAGAAACTGCTTAGTGTTCTGTTTATTCATATCACAGAGTTACATCTGTATTTCGTGGTTCTCTTTGCTAGCCTTATTTCTGTGGAATCTGAGAACAGATATTTCGGATCACTTTGAAGACAATAGGGCCAAAGGAAATATCCTCCGATAACAAAGAGAAAGAAGCTTTCTGAGAAACTTCTTTGTGTTCTGTGAAATCATCTCACAGAGTAACAGCTTTCCCCTCAAGGTGCCTTGGCTAAGAGAGTTCTTCTGGAATTGGAAAAGTGATCTTTGGAAGCCCATAGAGGGCTATGGTGAAAAAGGAAATATCCTCAGATGAAATCTGGAAAGAAGCTTTCTGAGAAACTGCTTAGTGTTCTGTTAATTCATCTCACAGAGTTACATCTGTTTTTCGTGGATCTCTTTCCTAGCCTTCTTTCTGTGGTATCTGAGAACAGATATTTCGGATCCCTTTGAAGACTAAAGGGCCAAAGGAAATATCCTCCGATAACAAAGAGAAAGAAGCTTTCTGAGAAACTTTTTTGTGTTCTGTGAAATCATCTCACAGAGTTACAGCATTCCACTCAAGAAGCCTTTCGCTATGACAGTTCTTGTGGAAATGGCAAAGTGATATGTGGAAGCCCATAGAGGGCTATGTTGAAAAAGGAAATATCCTCAGATGAAATCTGGAAAGAAGCTTTCTGAGAAACTGTTTAGTGTTCTGTTAATTCATCTAACAGAGTTACATCTGTATTTCGTGGATCTCTTTGCTAGCCTTATTTCTGTGGAATCTGCGAACTGATATTCCGGATCCCTTTGAAGACTATAGGGCCAAAGGAAATATCCTCCGATCACAAAGAGAAAGAAGCTTTCTGACAAGCTTCTTTGTGTTCTGTGAAATCATCTCACAGAGTTACAGCTTTGCCCTCAAGAAGCCTTTCGCTAAGACAGTTCTTGTGGAATTGGCAAAGTGATATTTGGAAGCCCATAGAGGGCTATGGTGAAAAAGGAAATATCCTCAGATGAAATCTGGAAAGAAGCTTTCTGAGAAACTGCTTAGTGTTCTGTTAATTCATATCACAGAGTTACATCTGTATTTCGTGGTTCTCTTTGCTAGCCTTATTTCTGTGGAATCTGAGAACAGATATTTCGGATCACTTTGAAGACAATAGGGCCAAAGGAAATATCCTCCGATAACAAAGAGAAAGAAGCTTTCTGAGAAACTTCTTTGTGTTCTGTGAAATCATCTCACAGAGTAACAGCTTTCCCCTCAAGGTGCCTTGGCTAAGAGAGTTCTTCTGGAATTGGCAAAGTGATCTTTGGAAGCCCATAGAGGGCTATGGTGAAAAAGGAAATATCCTCAGATGAAATCTGGAAAGAAGCTTTCTGAGAAACTGCTTAGTGTTCTGTTAATTCATCTCACAGAGTTACATCTGTTTTTCGTGGATTTCTTTGCTAGCCTTCTTTCTGTGGTATCTGAGAACAGATATTTCGGATCCCTTTGAAGACTACAGGGCCAAAGGAAATATCCTCCGATAACAAAGAGAAAGAAGCTTTCTGAGAAACTTTTTTGTGTTCTGTGAAATCATCTCACAGAGTTACAGCATTCCACTCAAGAAGCCTTTCGCTATGACAGTTCTTGTGGAAATGGCAAAGTGATATGTGGAAGCCCATAGAGGGCTGTGGTGAAAAAGGAAATATCCTCAGATGAAATCTGGAAAGAAGCTTTCTGAGAAACTGCTTAGTGTTCTGTTAATTCATCTCACAGAGTTACATCTGTATTTCGTGGATCTCTTTGCTAGCCTTATTACTGTGGAATCTGAGAAGAGATATTTCGGATCCCTTTGAATACTATAGGACCAAAGGAAATATCCTCCGATAACAAAGAGAAAGAAGCTTTCTGAGAAACTTCTTTGTGTTCTGTGAAATCATCTCACAGAGTTACAGCTTTTCCCTCTGAAGCCTTTCGCTAAGACAGTTCTTGTGGAATGGGGAAAGTGATATTTGGAAGCCCATAGAGGGCTATGGTGAAAAAGGAAATATCCTCAGATGAAATCTGGAAAGAAGCTTTCTGAGAAACCGCTTAGTGTTCTGTTAATTCATCTCACAGAGTTACATCTGTATTTCGTGGATCTATTTGCTAGCCTTATTTCTGTGGAATCTGAGAACAGATATTTCGAATCCCTTTGAAGACTATAGGGCCAAAGGAAATATCCTCCGATAACAAAGAGAAAGAAGCTTTCTGAGAAACATCTTAGTGTTCTGTGAAATCATCTCACAGAGTTACAGCTTTCCCCTCAAGAAGCCTTTCGCTAAGACAGTTCTTGTGGAATTGGCAAAGTGATATTTGGAAGCCCATAGAGGGCTATGGTGAAAAAGGAAATATCCTCAGATGAAATCTGGAAAGAAGCTTACTGAGAAACTGCTTAGTGTTCTGTTAATTCATGTCACAGTGTTACAACTGTATTTCGTGGATCTCTTTGCTAGCCTTATTTCTGTGGAATCTGAGAACAGATATTTCGGATCCCTTTGAAGACTATCGGGCCAAAGGAAATATCCTCCGATAACAAAGAGAAAGAAGCTTTCTGAGAAACTTCTTTGTGTTCTGTGAAATCATCTCACAGAGTTACAGCTTTCCCCTCAAGAAGCCTTTCGCTAAGACAGTTCTTGTGTAATTGGCAAAGTGATATTTGGAAGCCCATAGAGTGCTATGGTGAAAAAGTTAATATCCTCAGATGAAATCTGGAAAGAAGCTTTCTGAGAAACCGCTTAGTGTTCTGTTAATTCATCTCTCAGAGTTACATCTGTATTTTGTGGATCTCTTTGCTAGCCTTATTTCTGTGGAATCTGAGAACAGATAATTCGGATCCCTTTGAAAACTATAAGGCCAAAGGAAATATCCTCCGATCACAAAGAGAAAGAAGCTTTCTGAGAAACTTCTTTGTGTTCTGTGAAATCATCTCACAGAGTTACAGCTTTCCCGTCAAGAAGCCTTTCGCTAAGACAGTTCTTGTGGAATTGGCAAAGTGATATTTGGAAGGCCATAGAGGGCTATGGTGAAAAAGGAAATATCCTCAGATGAAATCTGGAAAGAAGCTTTCTGAGAAACTGCTTAGTGTTCTGTTAATTCATCTCACAGAGTTACATCTGTATTTCGTGGATCTCTTTGCTAGCCTTATTTCTGTGGAATCTGAGAACAGATATTTCGGATCCCTTTGAAGAGTATAGGGCCAAAGGAAATAACCTCTGATAACAAAGAGAAAGAAGCTTTCTGAGAAACTTCTTTGTGTTCTGTGAAATCATCTCACAGAGTTACAGCTTTCCCGTCAAGAAGCCTTTCGCTAAGACAGTTCTTGTGGAATTGGCAAAGTGATATTTGGAAGCCCTTAGAGGGCTATGGTGAAAAAGGAAATATCCTCAGATGAAATCTGGAAAGAAGCTTTCTGAGAAACTGCTTAGTGTTCTGTTAATTCATTTCACAGAGTTACATCTGTATTTCGTGGATCTCTTTGCTAGCCTTATTTCTGTGGAATCTGAGAACAGATATTTCGGATCCCTTTGAAGACTAAACTGCCAAAGGAAATATCCTCCGATAAAAAAGAGAAAGAAGCTTTCTGAGAAACTTCTTTGTGTTCTGTGAAATCATCTCACGGAGTTACAGCTTTGCCCTCAAGAAGCCTTTCGCTAAGAAAGTTCTTGTGGAATTGGCAAAGTGATATTTGGAAGCCCATAGAGGGCTATGGTGAAAAACGAAATATCCTCAGATGAAATCTGGAAAGAAGCTTTCTGAGAAACTCCTCTGTGATGAGTGAGTTCCACTCACAGAGTTACATCTGTATTTCGTGGATCTCTTTGCTAGCCTTCTTTCTGTGGAATCTGAGAACAGATATTTCGGATCCATTTGAAGACTATAGTGCCAAAGGAAATATCCTCGGATAACAAAGAGAAAGAAGATTTCTGAGAATCTTCTTTGTGTTCTGTGAAATCATCTCACAGAGTTACAGCTTTCCCCTCAAGAAGCCGTTCGCTAAGACAGTTCTTGTGGAATTGGCCAAGTGATATTTGGAAGCCCTTAGAGGGCTATGGTGAAAAAGGAAATATCCTCAGATGAAATCTGGAAAGAAGCTTTCTGAGAAACTGCTTAGTGTTCTGTTAATTCGTCTCACAGAGTTATATCTGTATTTCGTGGATCTCTTTGCTAGCCTTATTTCTGTGGAATCTGAGAACAGATATTTCGGATCCCATTGAAGACTATAGGGCCAAAGGAAATATCCTCCGATAACAACGAGAAAGAAGACTTCTGAGAAACGTCTTTGTGTTCTGTGAAATCATCTCACAGAGTTACAGCTTTCCCCTCAAGAAGCCTTTCGCTAAGACAGTTCTTGTGGAATTGGCAAAGTGACATTTGGAAGCCCATAGAGGGCTATGTTGAAAAAGGAAATATCCTCAGATGAAATCTGGAAAGAAGCTTTCTGAGAAACTGCTTAGTGTTCTGTTAATTCATCTCACAGAGTTACATCTGTATTTCGTGGATCTCTTTGCTAGCCTTCTTTGTGTGGAAACTGAGAAGAGATATTTCGAATCTCTTTGAAGACTATAGGGCCAAAGAAAAAATTCTCCGATAACCAAGAGAAAGAAGCTTTCTGAGAGACTTCTTTGTGTTCTGTGAAATCATCTCACAGAGTTACAGCTTTGTCCTCAAGAAGCTTTTCGCTAAGACAGTTCTTGTGGAATTGGCAAAGTGACATTTGGAAGCCCATAGAGGGCTATGGTGAAAAAGGAAATATCCTCAGATGAAATCTGGAAAGAAGCTTTCTGAGAGACTGCCTAGTGTTCTGTTAATTCATCTCACAGAGTTACATCTGTATTTCGTGGATCTCTTTGCTAGACTTATTTCTGTGGAATGTGAGAACAGATATTTCGGATCCCTTTGAAGACTATAGGGCCAAAGGAAATATCCTCCGATAACAAAGAGAAAGAAGATTTCTGAGAAACTTCTTTGTGTTCTGTGAAATCATCTCACAGAGTTACAGCTTTCCCGTCAAGAAGCCTTTCGCTAAGACAGTTCTTGTGGAATTGGCAAAGTGACATTTGGAAGCCCATAGAGGGCTATGGTGAAAAAGGAAATATCCTCAGATGAAATCTGGAAAGAAGCTTTCTGAGAAACTCCTCTGTGATGTGTGAGTTCCACTCACAGAGTTACATCTGTATTTCGTGGATCTCTTTGCTAGCCTTATTTCTGTGGAATCTGAGAACAGATATTTAGGATCCCTTTGAAAACTATAAGGCCAAAGGAAAAATCCTCCGATAACAAAGAGAAAGAAGTTTTCTGAGAAACTTCTTTGTGTTCTGTGAAATCATCTCACAGAGTTACAGCTTTCCCCTCAAGAAGCCTTTCGCTAAGACAGTTCTTGTGGAATTGGCAAAGTGATATTTGGAAGCCCATAGAGGGCTATGGTGAAAAAGGAAATATCCTCAGATGAAATCTGGAAAGAAGCTTTCTGGGAAACTGCTTAGTGTTCTGTTAATTCATTTCACAGAGTTACATCTGTATTTCGTGGATCTCTTGGCTAGCCTTATTTCTGTGGAATCTGAGAACACATATTTCGGATCCCTTTGAAGACTATACAGCCAAAGGAAATATCCTCCGATAAAAAAGAGAAAGAAGCTTTCTGAGAAACTTCTTTGTGTTCTGTGAAATCATCTCACAGAGTTACAGCTTTCCCCTCAAGAAGCCTTTCGCTAAGACAGTTCTTGTGGAATTGGGAAAGTGATATTTGGAAGCCCTTAGAGGGCTATGGTGAAAAAGGAAATATCCTCAGATGAAATCTGGAAAGAAGCTTTCTGAGAAACTGCTTAGTGTTCTGTTAATTCATCTCACAGAGTTACATCTGTATTTCGTGGTTCTCTTTGCTCGCCTTATTCCTGTGGAATCAGAGAACAGATATTTCGGATCCCTTTGAAGACTATAGGGCCTAAGGAAATATCCTCCGATAACAAAGAGAAAGAAGCTTTCTGGGAAACTTCTTTGTGTTCTGTGAAATCATCTCACAGAGTTACAGCTTTCCCCTCAAGAAGCCTTTCGCTAAGACAGTTCTTGTGGAATTGGCAACGTGATATTTGGAAGCCCATAGAGGGCTATGGTGAAAAAGGAAATATCCTCAGATGAAATCTGGAAAGAAGCTTTCTGAGAAACTGCTTAGTGTTCTGTTAATTCATCTCACAGAGTTGCATCTGTATTTCGTGGATCTCTTTCCTAGCCTTATTTCTGTGGAATCTGAGAACAGATACTTCGGATCCCTTTGAAGACTTTAGGGCCAAAGGAAAAATTCTCCGATAACAAAGAGAAAGAAGCTTTCTGAGAATCTTCTTTGTGTTCTGTGAAATCATCTCACAGAGTTACAGCTTTCCCCTCAAGAAGCCTTTCGCTAAGGCAGTTCTTGTGGAATTGGCAAAGTGACATTTGGAAGCCCATAGAGGGCTATGGTGAAAAAGGAAATATCCTCAGATGAAATCTGGAAAGAAGCTTTCTGAGAAACTGCCTAGTGTTCTATTAATTCATCTCACAGAGTTACATCTGTATTTCGTGGATCTCTTTGCTAGCCTTATTTCTGTGGAATCTGAGAACAGATATTTCGGATCCCTTTGAAGACTATAGGGCCAAAGGAAATATCCTCCGATAACAAAGAGAAAGAAGCTTTCTGAGAAACTTCTTTGTGTTCTGTGAAATCATCTCACAGAGTTACAGCTTTCCCCTCAAGAAGCCTTTCGCTAAGACAGTTCTTGTGGAATTGGCAAAGTGATATTTGGAAGCCCATAGAGGGCTGTAGTGAAAAAGGAAATTTCCTCAGATGAAATCTGGAAAGAAGCTTTCTGAGAAACAGCTCTGTGATGTGTGAGTTCCACTCACAGAGTTACATCTGTATTTCGTGGATCTCTTTGCTAGCCTTCTTTCTGTGGAATCTGAGAACAGATATTTCGGATCCCGTTGAAGACTATAGGGCCAAAGGAAATATCCTCCGATAACAAAGAGAAAGAAGCTTTCTGAGAAACTTCTTTGTGTTCTGTGAAATCATCTCACAGAGTTACAGCTTTCCCCTCAAGAAGCCTTTCGCTAAGACAGTTCTTGTGGAATTGACAAAGTGATATTTGGAAGCCCATAGAGGGCTATGGTGAAAAAGGAAATATCCTTTGATGAAATCTGGAAAGAAGCTTTCTGAGAAATTCCTCTGTGATGTGTGAGTTCCACTCACAGAGTTACATCTGAATTTCGTGGATCTCTTTGCTAGCCTTATTTCTGTGGAATCTGAGAGCAGATATTTCGGATCCCTTTGAAGACTATAGGGCCAAAGGAAACATCCTCCGATAACAACGAGAAAGAAGCTTTCTGAGAAACTTCTTCGTGTTCTGTGAAATCATCTCACAGAGTTACAGCTTTCCCCTCAAGAAGCCTTTCGCTAAGACAGTTCTTGTGGAATTGGCCAAGTGATATTTGGAAGCCCTTAGAGGGCAATGCTGAATAAGGAAATATCCTCAGATGAAATCTGGAAAGAAGCTTTCTGAGAAACCGGTTAGTGTTCTCTGACTTCCACTCACACAGTTATATCTGTATTTCGTGGATCTCTTTGCTAGCCTTATTTCTGTTGGATCTGAGAACAGATATTTCGGATCCATTTGAAGACTATAGGGCCAAAGGAAATATCCTCCGATAACAAAGAGAAAGAAGCTTTCTGAGAAACTTCTTTGTGTTCTGTGAAATCATCTCACAGAGTTACAGCTTTCCCCTCAAGAAGCCTTTCGCTAAGACAGTTCTTGTGGAATTGGCCAAGTGATATTTGGAAGCCCATAGAGGACTATGGTGAAAAAGGAAATATCCTCAGATGAAATCTGGAAAGAAGCTTTCTGAGAAACCGCTTAGTGTTCTGTTAATTCATCTCACAGAGTTACATCTGTATTTCGTGGATCTCTTTGCTAGCCTTATTTCTGTGGAATCTGAGAACAGATATTTCGGATCCCTTTGAAGACTATAGGGCCAAAGGAAATATCCTCCGATAACAAAGAGAAAGAAGCTTTCTGAGAAACTTCTTTGTGTTCTGTGAAATCATCTCACAGAGTTACAGCTTTCTCCTGAAGAAGCCTTTCGCTAAGACAGTTCTTGTGGAATTGTCCAAGTGATATTTGGAAGTCCATAGAGGGCTATGGTGAAAAAGGAAATATACTCAGATGAAATCTGGAAAGAAGCTTTCTGAGAAACTGCTTAGTGTTCTCTTAATTCATCTCACAGAGTTACATCTGTATTTCGTGGATCTCTTTGCTAGCCTTATTTCTGTGGAATCTGAGAACAGATATTTCGGATCCCTTTGAAGACTATAGGGCCAAAGGAAACATCCTCCGATAACAACGAGAAAGAAGCTTTCTGAGAAACTTCTTCGTGTTCTGTGAAATCATCTCACAGAGTTACAGCTTTCCCCTCAAGAAGCCTTTCGCTAAGACAGTTCTTGTGGAATTGGCCAAGTGATATTTGGAAGCCCTTAGAGGGCAATGCTGAATAAGGAAATATCCTCAGATGAAATCTGGAAAGAAGCTTTCTGAGAAACCGGTTAGTGTTCTCTGACTTCCACTCACACAGTTATATCTGTATTTCGTGGATCTCTTTGCTAGCCTTATTTCTGTTGGATCTGAGAACAGATATTTCGGATCCATTTGAAGACTATAGGGCCAAAGGAAATATCCTCCGATAACAAAGAGAAAGAAGCTTTCTGAGAAACTTCTTTGTGTTCTGTGAAATCATCTCACAGAGTTACAGCTTTCCCCTCAAGAAGCCTTTCGCTAAGACAGTTCTTGTGGAATTGGCCAAGTGATATTTGGAAGCCCATAGAGGACTATGGTGAAAAAGGAAATATCCTCAGATGAAATCTGGAAAGAAGCTTTCTGAGAAACCGCTTAGTGTTCTGTTAATTCATCTCACAGAGTTACATCTGTATTTCGTGGATCTCTTTGCTAGCCTTATTTCTGTGGAATCTGAGAACAGATATTTCGGATCCCTTTGAAGACTATAGGGCCAAAGGAAATATCCTCCGATAACAAAGAGAACGAAGCTTTCTGAGAAACTTCTTTGTGTTCTGTGAAATCATCTCACAGAGTTACAGCTTTCTCCTGAAGAAGCCTTTCGCTAAGACAGTTCTTGTGGAATTGTCCAAGTGATATTTGGAAGTCCATAGAGGGCTATGGTGAAAAAGGAAATATACTCAGATGAAATCTGGAAAGAAGCTTTCTGAGAAACTGCTTAGTGTTCTCTTAATTCATCTCACAGAGTTACATCTGTATTTCGTGGATCTCTTTGCTAGCCTTTTTTCTGTGGAATCTGAGAACAGATATTTCGGATCCCTTTGAAGTTTATAGGGCCAAAGGAAATATCCTCCGATAACAAAGAGAAAGAAGCTTTCTGAGAAACTTCTTTGTGTTCTGTGAAATCATCTCACAGAGTTACAGCTTTCCCCTCAAGAAGCCTTTCGCTAAGACAGTTCTTGTGGAATTGGCAAAGTGATATTTGCAAGCCCATAGAGGGCTATGGTGAAAAACGAAATATCCTCAGATGAAATCTGGAAAGAAGCTCTCTGAGAAACCGCTTAGTGTTCTGTTAATTCATCTCACAGAGTTACATTTGTTTTTCGTGGATCTCTTTGCTAGCCTTATTTCTGTGGAATCTGAGAACAGATATTTCGGATCCCGTTGAAGACTATAGGGCCAAAGGAAATATCCTCCGATAACAAAGAGAAAGAAGCTTTCTGAGAAACTTCTTTGTGTTCTGTGAAATCATCTCACAGAGTTACAGCTTTCCCCTCAAGAAGCCTTTCGCTAAGACAGTTCTTGTAGAATTGGCAAAGTGATATTTGGAAGCCCATAGAGGGCTATGGTGAAAAAGGAAATATCCTTTGATGAAATCTGGAAAGAAGCTTTCTGAGAAATTCCTCTGTGATGTGTGAGTTCCACTCACAGAGTTACATCTGAATTTCGTGGATCTCTTTGCTAGCCTTATTTCTGTGGAATCTGAGAGCAGATATTTCGGATCCCTTTGAAGACTATAGGGCCAAAGGAAACATCCTCCGATAACAACGAGAAAGAAGCTTTCTGAGAAACTTCTTTGTGTTCTGTGAAATCATCTCACAGAGTTACAGCTTTCCCCTAAAGAAGCCTTTCGCTATGACAGTTCTTGTGGAATTGGCCAAGTGATATTTGGAAGCCCTTAGAGGGCAATGCTGAATAAGGAAATATCCTCAGATGAAATCTGGAAAGAAGCTTTCTGAGAAACCACTTAGTGTTCTCTGACTTCCACTCACACAGTTTCATCTGTATTTCGTGGATCTCTTTGCTAGCCTTATTTCTGTGGAATCTGAGAACAGATATTTCGGATCGATTTGAAGACTATAGGGCCAAAGGAAATATCCTCCGATAACAAAGAGAAAGAAGCTTTCTGAGAAACTTCTTTGTGTTCTGTGAAATCATCTCACAGAGTTACAGCTTTCCCCTCAAGAAGCCTTTCGCTAAGACAGTTTTTGTGGAATTGGTCAAGTGATATTTGGAAGCCCATAGAGGACTATGGTGAAAAAGGAAATATCCTCAGATGAAATCTGGAAAGAAGCTTTCTGAGAAACCGCTTAGTGTTCTCTGACTTCCACTCAGAGAGTTACATCTGTATTTCGTGGATCTCTTTGCTAGCCTTATGTCTGTGGAATCTGAGAACAGATATTTCGGATCCCTTTGAAGACTATAGGGCCTAAGGAAATATCCTCCGATAACAAAGAGAAAGAAGCTTTCTGAGAAACTTCTTTGTGTTCTGTGAAATCATCTCACAGAGTTACAGCTTTCCCCTCAAGAAGCCTTTCGCAAAGACAGTTCTTGTGGAATTGGCCAAGTGATATTTGGAAGCCCATAGTGGGCTATGGTGAAAAAGGAAACATCCTCAGATGAAATCAGGAAAGAAGCTTTCTGAGAAACTGCTTAGTGTTCTGTTAATTCATCTCACAGATTTACATCTGTATTTCGTGGATCTCTTTGCTAGCCTTATTTCTGTGGAATCTGAGAACAGATATTTCGGATCCATTTGAAGACTATAGGGCCAAAGGAAATATTCTCCGATAACAAAGAGAAAGAAGCTTTCTGAGAAACTTCTTTGTGTTCTGTGAAATCATCTCACAGAGTTACAGCTTTCCCCTCAAGAAGCCTTTCGCTAAGACAGTTCTTGTGGAATTGGCCAAGTGATATTTGGAAGCCCATAGTGGGCTATGGTGAAAAAGGAAATATCCTCAGATGAAATCTGGAAAGAAGCTTTCTGAGAAACTGCTTAGTGTTCTGTTAATTCATCTCACAGAGTTACATCTGTGTTTCGTGGATCTCTTTGCTAGCCTTATTTCTGTGGAATCTGAGAACAGATATTTCGGATCCCTTTGAAGACTAGAGGGCCAAAGGAAATATCCTCTGATAACAAAGAGAAAGAAGCTTTCTGAGAAACTTCTTTGTGTTCTGTGAAATCATCTCACAGAGTTACAGCTTTCCCCTCAAGAAGCCTTTCGCTAAGACAGTTCTTGTGGAATTGGCCAAGTGATATTTCGAAGCCCTTAGAGGGCAATGCTGAATAAGGAAATATCCTCAGATGAAATCTCGAAAGAAGCTTTCTGAGAAACCGCTTAGTGTTCTCTGACTTCCACTCACACAGTTACATCTGTATTTCGTGGATCTCTTTGCTAGCCTTATTTCTGTGGAATCTGAGAACAGATATTTCGGATCCCTTTGAAGACTATAGGGCCAAAGGAAATATCCTCCGATAACAAAGAGAAAGAAGCTTTCTGAGAAACTTCTTTGTGTTCTGTGAAATCATCTCACAGAGTTACAGCTTTCCCCTCAAGAAGCCTTTCGCTAAGACAGTTCTTGTGGAATTGGCCAAGTGATATTTGGATGCCCATAGAGGACTATGGTGAAAAAGAAAATATCCTCAGATGAAATCTGAAAAGAAGCTTTCTGAGAAACCGCTTAGTGTTCTCTGACTTCCACTCACAGAGTTACATCTGTATTTCGTGGATCTCTTTGCTAGCCTTATGTCTGTGGAATCTGAGAACAGATATTTCGGATCCCTTTGAAGACTATAGGGCCTAAGGAAATATCCTCCGATAACAAAGAGAAAGAAGCTTTCTGAGAAACTTCTTTGTGTTCTGTGAAATCATCTCACAGAGTTACAGCTTTCCCCTCAAGAAGCCTTTCGCTAAGACAGTTCTTGTGGAATTGGCCAAGTGATATTTGGAAGCCCATAGTGGGCTATGGTGAAAAAGGAAATATCCTCAGATGAAATCTGGAAAGAAGCTTTCTGAGAAACTGCTTAGTGTTCTGTTAATTCATCTCACAGAGTTACATCTGTATTTCGTGGATCTCTTTGCTAGCCTTATTTCTGTGGAATCTGAGAACAGATATTTCGGATCCCTTTGAAGATTATAGGGCCAAAGGAAATATCCTCTGATAACAAAGAGAAAGAAGCTTTCTGAGAAACTTCTTTGTGTTCTGTGAAATCATCTCACAGAGTTACAGCTTTCCTCTCAAGAAGCCTTTCGCTAAGACAGTTCTTGTGGAATTGGCCAAGTGATATTTGGAAGCCCATAGTGGGCTATGGTGAAAAAGGAAATATCCTCAGATGAAATCTGGAAAGAAGCTTTCTGAGAAACTGCTTAGTGTTCTGTTAATTCATCTCACAGAGTTACATCTGTATTTCGTGGATCTCTTTGCTAGCCTTATTTCTGTGGAATCTGAGAACAGATATTTCGGATCCCTTTGAAGACTATAGGGCCAAAGGAAATATCCTCCGATAACAAAGTGAAAGAATCTTTCTGAGAAACTTCTTTGTGTTCTGTGAAATCATCTCACAGAGTTACAGCTTTCCCCTCAAGAAGCCTTTCGCTAAGACAGTTCTTGTGGAATTGGCCAAGTGATATTTGGAAGCCCATAGTGGGCTATGGTGAAAAAGGAAATATCCTCAGATGAAATCTGGAAAGAAGCTTTCTGAGAAACCGCTTAGTGTTCTGTTAATTCATCTCACAGAATTACATCTGTATTTCCTGGATCTCTTTGCTAGCCTTATTTCTGTGGAATCTGAGAACAGATATTTCGGATCCCTTTGAAGACTATAGGGCCAAAGGTAATATCTTCCAATAACAAAGAGAACGAAGCTTTCTGAGAAACTTCTTTGTGTTCTGTGAAATCATCTCACAGAGTTACAGCTTTCCCCTCAAGAAGCCTTTCGCTAAGCCAGTTCTTGTGGAAATGGCAAAGTGATATTTGAAAGCCCATAGAGGGCTATGGTGAAAAAGGAAATATCCTTAGATGAAATCTGGAAAGAAGCTTTCTGAGAAACTGCTTAGTGTTCTGTTAATTCATCTCACAGAGTTACATCTGTATTTCGTGGATCTCTTTGCTAGCCTTACTTCTGTGGAATCTGAGAACAGATATTTCGGATCCCTTTGAAGACTATAGGGCCAAAGGAAAAATCCTCCGATAACAAAGAGAAAGAAGCTTTCTGAGAAACTTCTTTGTGTTCTGTGAAGTCATCAAACAGAGTTACAGCTTTCCCCTCAAGAAGCCTTTCGCTAAGACAGTTCTTGTGGAATTGGCAAAGTGATATTTGGAAGCCCATAGAGGGCTATGGTGAAAAACGAAATATCCTCAGATGAAATCTGGAAAGAAGCTTTCTGAGAAACTGCTTAGTGTTCTGTTAATTCATCTCACAGATTTACATCTGTATTTCGTGGATCTCTTTGCTAACCTTATTTCTGTGGAATCTGAGAACAGATATTTCGGATCCCTTTGAAGACTATAGGACCAAAGGAAAAATCCTCCGATAACAAAGAGAAAGAAGCTTTCTGAGAAACTTCTTTGTGTTCTGTGAAATCATCTCAGAGAGTTACAGCTTTCCCCTCAAGAAGCCTTTTGCTAAGACAGTTCTTGTGGAATTGGCAAAGTGATATTTGGAAGCCCATAGAGGGCCATGGTGAAAAAGGAAATATCCTCAGATGAAATCTGGAAAGAAGCTTTCTGAGAAACTGCTTAGTGTTCTGTTAATTCATCTCACAGAGTTACATCTGTGTTTCGTGGATCTCTTTGCTAGCTTTATTTCTGTGGAATCTGAGAACAGATATTTCGGATCCCTTTGAAGAATATAGGGCCAAAGGAAATATCCTCCGATAACAAAGAGAAAGAAGCTTTCTGAGAAACTTCTTTGTGTTTTGTGAAATCATCTCACAGAGTTACAGCTTTCCCCTCAAGAAGCCTTTCGCTAAGCCAGTTCTTGTGGAAATGGCAAAGTGATATTTGGAAGCCCATAGAGGGCTATGGTGAAAAAGGAAATATCCTCAGATGAAATCTGGAAAGAAGCTTTCTGAGAAACTGCTTAGTGTTCTGTTAATTCATCTCACAGAGTTACATCTGTATTTCGTGGATCTCTTTGCTAGCCTTATTTCTGTGGAATCTGAGAACAGATATTTCGGATCCCTTTGAAGACTATAGGGCCAAAGGAAAAATCCTCCGATAACAAAGAGAAAGAAGCTTTCTGAGAAACTTCTTTGTGTTCTGTGAAGTCATCAAACAGAGTTACAGCTTTCCCCTCAAGAAGCCTTTCGCTAAGACAGTTCTTGTGGAATTGGCAAAGTGATATTTGGAAGCCCATAGAGGGCTACGGTGAAAAAGGAAATATCCTCAGATGAAATCTGGAAAGAAGCTTTCTGAGAAACCGCTCAGTGTTCTGTTAATTCATCTCACAGAGTTACATCTGTATTTCCTGTATCTCTTTGCTAGCCTTATTTCTGTGGAATCTGAGAACAGATATTTCGGATCCCTTTGAAGACTAAACTGCCAAAGGAAATATCCTCCGATAAAAAAGAGAAAGAAGCTTTCTGAGAAACTTCTTTGTATTCTGTGAAATCATCTCACAGAGTTACAGCTTTGCCCTCAAGAAGCCTTTCGCTAAGACAGTTCTTGTGGAATTGGCAAAGTGATATTTGGAAGCCCATAGAGGGCTATGGTGAAAAAAGAAATATCCTTAGATGAAATCTGGAAAGAAGCTTTCTGAGAAACCGCTTAGTGTTCTGTTAATTCATCTCACAGAGTTACATTTGTATTTCGTGGATCTCTTTGCTAGCCTTATTTGTGTGTAATCTGAGAACAGATATTTCGTATCCCGTTGAACACTATAGGGCCAAAGGAAAAATCCTCCGATAACAAAGAGAAAGAAGCTTTCTGAGAAACTTCTTTGTGTTCTGTGAAGTCATCAAACAGAGTTACAGCTTTCTCCTCAAGAAGCCTTTCGCTAAGACTGTTCTTGTGGAATTGGCAAAGTGATATTTGGAAGCCCATAGAGGGCTACGGTGAAAAAGGAAATATCCTCAGATGAAATCTGGAAAGAAGCTTTCTGAGAAACTGCTTAGTGTTCTGTTAATTCATCTCACAGAATTACATCTGTATTTCCTGGATCTCTTTGCTAGCCTTATTTCTGTGGAATCTGAGAACAGATATTTGGGATCCCTTTGAAGAGTATAGGGCAAAAGGTAATATCTTCCGATAACAAAGAGAACGAAGCTTTCTGAGAAACTTCTTTGTGTTCTGTGAAATCATCTCACAGAGTTACAGCTTTCCCCTCAAGAAGCCTTTCGCTAAGACAGTTCTTGTGGAATTGGCAAAGTGATATTTGGAAGCCCATAGAGGGCTATGGTGAAAAAGGAAATATTCTCAGATGAAATCTGGAAAGAAGCTTTCTGAGAAACTGCTTAGTGTTCTGTTAATTCATCTCACAGAGTTACATCTGTATTTCGTGGATCTCTTTGCTAGCCTTATTTCTGTGGAATCTGAGAACAGATATTTCGGATCCCTTTGAAGAGTATAGGGCCAAAGGTAATATCTTCCGATAACAAAGAGAACGAAGCTTTCTGAGAAACTTCTTTGTGTTCTGTGAAATCATCTCACAGAGTTACAGCTTTCCCCTCAAGAAGCCTTTCGCTAAGACAGTTCTTGTGGAATTGGCAAAGTGATATTTGGAAGCCCATAGAGGGCTATGGTGAAAAAGGAAATATTCTCAGATGAAATCTGGAAAGAAGCTTTCTGAGAAACTGCTTAGTGTTCTGTTAATTCATCTCACAGAGTTACATCTGTATTTCGTGGATCTCTTTGCTAGCCTTATTTCTGTGGAATCTGAGAACAGATATTTCGGATCCCTTTGAAGACTATAGGACCAAAGGAAATATCCTCCGATAACAAAGAGAAAGAAGCTTTCTGAGAAACTTCTTTGTGTTCTGTGAAATCATCTCACAGAGTTACAGCTTTCCCCTCAAGAAGCCTTTCGCTAAGACAGTTCTTGTGGAATTGGCCAAGTGATATTTGGATGCCCATAGAGGACTATGGTGAAAAAGGAAATATCCTCAGATGAAATCTGGAAAGAAGCTTTCTGAGAAACCGCTTAGTGTTCTCTGACTTCCACTCACAGAGTTACATCTGTATTTCGTGGATCTCTTTGCTAGCCTTATTTCTGTGGAATCTGAGAACAGATATTTCGGATCCATTTGAAGACTATAGGGCCAAAGGAATTATCCTCCGATAACAAAGAGAAAGAAGCTTTCTGAGAAACTTCTTTGTGTTCTGTGAAATCATCTCACAGAGTTACAGCTTTCCCCTCAAGAAGCCTTTCGCTAAGACAGTTCTTGTGGAATTGGCCAAGTGATATTTGGAAGCCCATAGGGGGCTATGGTGAAAAAGGAAATATCCTCAGATGAAATCTGAAAAGAAGCTTTCTGAGAAACTGCTTAGTGTTCTGTTAATTCATCTCACAGAGTTACATCTGTATTTCGTGGATCTCTTTGCTAGCCTTATTTCTGTGGAATCTGAGAACAGATATTTCGGATCCCTTTGAAGACTATAGGGCCAAAGGAAATATCCTCTGATAACAAAGAGAAAGAAGCTTTCTGAGAAACTTCTTTGTGTTCTGTGAAATCATCTCACAGAGTTACAGCTTTCCCCTCAAGAAGCCTTTCGCTAAGACAGTTCTTGTGGAATTGGCCGAGTGATATTTGGAAGCCCATAGTGGGCTATGGTGAAAAAGGAAATATCCTCAGATGAAATCTGGAAAGAAGCTTTCTGAGAAACTGCTTAGTGTTCTGTTAATTCATCTCACAGAGTTACATCTGTATTTCGTGGATCTCTTTGCTAGCCTTATTTCTGTGGAATCTGAGAACAGATATTTCGGATCCCTTTGAAGACTATAGGGCCAAAGGAAATATCCTCCGATAACAAAGTGAAAGAATCTTTCTGAGAAACTTCTTTGTGTTCTGTGAAATCATCTCACAGAGTTACAGCTTTCCCCTCAAGAAGCCTTTCGCTAAGACAGTTCTTGTGGAATTGGCAAAGTGATATTTGGAAGCCCATAGAGGGCTATGGTGAAAAAGGAAATATCCTCAGATGAAATCTGGAAAGAAGCTTTCTGAGAAACTGCTTAGTGTTCTGTTAATTCATCTCACAGAATTACATCTGTATTTCCTGGATCTCTTTGCTAGCCTTATTTCTGTGGAATCTGAGAACAGATATTTCGGATCCCTTTGAAGAGTATAGGGCCAAAGGTAATATCTTCCGATAACAAAGAGAACGAAGCTTTCTGAGAAACTTCTTTGTGTTCTGTGAAATCATCTCACAGAGTTACAGCTTTCCCCTCAAGAAGCCTTTCGCTAAGCCAGTTCTTGTGGAAATGGCAAAGTGATATTTGAAAGCCCATAGAGGGCTATGGTGAAAAAGGAAATATCCTTAGATGAAATCTGGAAAGAAGCTTTCTGAGAAACTGCTTAGTGTTCTGTTAATTCATCTCACAGAGTTACATCTGTATTTCGTGGATCTCTTTGCTAGCCTTATTTCTGTGGATTCTGAGAACAGATTTTTCGGATCCCTTTGAAGACTATAGGGCCAAAGGA
Source organism: Macaca nemestrina (assembly GCF_043159975.1). NCBI lineage: Eukaryota > Metazoa > Chordata > Mammalia > Primates > Cercopithecidae > Macaca > Macaca nemestrina. The sequence continues at coordinate 111,948,630 of NC_092127.1, read as the reverse complement.
AAAATCCTCCGATAACAAAGAGAAAGAAGCTTTCTGAGAAACTTCTTTGTGTTCTGTGAAGTCATCCAACAGAGTTACAGCTTTCCCCTCAAGAAGCCTTTCGCTAAGACAGTTCTTGTGGAATTTGCAAAGTGATATTTGGAAGCCCATAGAGGGCTACGGTGAAAAAGGAAATATCCTCAGATGAAATCTGGAAAGAAGCTTTCTGAGAAACCGCTCAGTGTTCTGTTAATTCATCTCACAGAGTTACATCTGTATTTCGTGGATCTCTTTGCTAGCCTTATTTCTGTGGAATCTGAGAAGAGATATTTCGGATCCCTTTGAAGACTATACTGCCAAAGGAAATATCCTCCGATAACAAAGAGAAAGAAGCTTTCTGAGAAACTTCTTTGTGTTCTGTGAAATCATCTCACAGAGTTACAGCTTTCCCCTCAAGAAGCCTTTCGCTAAGACAGTTCTTGTGGAATGGGCAAAGTGATATTTGGAAGCCCATAGAGGGCTATGGTGAAAAAGGAAATATCCTCAGATGAAATCTGGAAAGAAGCTTTCTGAGAAACTGCTTAGTGTTCTGTTAATTCTTCTCACAGAATTACGTCTGTATTTCCTGGATCTCTTTGCTAGCCTTATTTCTGTGGAATCTGAGAACAGATATTTCGGATCCCTTTGAAGACTATAGGGCCAAAGGTAATATCTTATGATAACAAAGAGAACGAAACTTTCTGAGAAACTTCTTTGTTTTCTGTGAAATCATCTCACAGAGTTACAGCTTTCCCCTCAAGAAGCCTTTGGCTAAGACAGTTCTTGTGGAATTGGCAAAGTGATATTTGGAAGCCCATAGAGGGCTATGGTGAAAAACGAAATATCCTCAGATGAAATCTGGAAAGAAGCTTTCTGAGAAACTGCTTAGTGTTCTGTTAATTCATCTCACAGATTTACATCTGTATTTCGTGGATCTCTTTGCTAACCTTATTTCTGTGGAATCTGAGAACAGATATTTCGGATCCCTTTGAAGACTATAGGATCAAAGGAAAAATCCTCCGATAACAAAGAGAACGAAACTTTCTGAGAAACTTCTTTGTGTTCCGTGAAATCATCTCACAGAGTTACAGCTTTCCCCTCAAGAAGCCTTTGGCTAAGACAGTTCTTGTGGAATTGGCAAAGTGATATTTGGAAGCCCATAGAGGGCTATGGTGAAAAACGAAATATCCTCAGATGAAATCTGGAAAGAAGCTTTCTGAGAAACTGCTTAGTGTTCTGTTAATTCATCTCACAGAATTACATCTGTATTTCCTGGATCTCTTTGCTAGCCTTATTTCTGTGGAATCTGAGAACAGATATTTTGGATCCCTTTGAAGACTATAGGGCCAAAGGTAATATCTTCCGATAACAAAGAGAACGAAGGTTTCTGAGAAACTTCTTTGTGTTCTGTGAAATCATCTCACAGAGTTACAGCTTTCCCCTCAAGAAGCCTTTCGCTAAGACAGTTCTTGTGGAATTGGCAAAGTGATATTTGGAAGCCCATAGAGGGCCATGGTGAAAAAGGAAATATCCTCAGATGAAATCTGGAAAGAAGCTTTCTGAGAAACTGCTTAGTGTTCTGTTAATTCATCTCACAGATTTACATCTGTATTTCGTGGATCTCTTTGCTAACCTTATTTCTGTGGAATCTGAGAACAGATATTTCGGATCCCTTTGAAGACTATAGGACCAAAGGAAAAATCCTCCGATAACAAAGAGAAAGAAGCTTTCTGAGAAACTTCTTTGTGTTCTGTGAAATCATCTCAGAGAGTTACAGCTTTCCCCACAAGAAGCCTTTTGCTAAGACAGTTCTTGTGGAATTGGCAAAGTGATATTTGGAAGCCCATAGAGGGCCATGGTGAAAAAGGAAATATCCTAAGATGAAATCTGGAAAGAAGCTTTCTGAGAAACTGCTTAGTGTTCTGTTAATTCATCTCACAGAGTTACATCTGTGTTTCGTGGATCTCTTTGCTAGCTTTATTTCTGTGGAATCTGAGAACAGATATTTCGGATCCCTTTGAAGAATATAGGGCCAAAGGAAATATCCTCCGATAACAAAGAGAAAGAAGCTTTCTGAGAAACTTCTTTGTGTTCTGTGAAATCATCTCACAGAGTTACAGCTTTCCCCTCAAGAAGCCTTTCGCTAAGCCAGTTCTTGTGGAAATGGCAAAGTGATATTTGGAAGCCCATAGAGGGCTATGGTGAAAAAGGAAATATCCTTAGATGAAATCTGGAAAGAAGCTTTCTGAGAAACTGCTTAGTGTTCTGTTAATTCATCTCACAGAGTTACATCTGTATTTCGTGGATCTCTTTGCTAGCCTTATTTCTGTGGAATCTGAGAACAGATATTTCGGATCCCTTTGAAGACTATAGGGCCAAAGGAAAAATCCTCCGATAACAAAGAGAAAGAAGCTTTCTGAGAAACTTCTTTGTGTTCTGTGAAGTCATCAAACAGAGTTACAGCTTTCCCCTCAAGAAGCCTTTCGCTAAGACAGTTCTTGTGGAATTGGCAAAGTGATATTTGGAAGCCCATAGAGGGCTACGGTGAAAAAGGAAATATCCTCAGATGAAATCTGGAAAGAAGCTTTCTGAGAAACCGCTCAGTGTTCTGTTAATTCATCTCACAGAGTTACATCTGTATTTCCTGTATCTCTTTGCTAGCCTTATTTCTGTGGAATCTGAGAACAGATATTTCGGATCCCTTTGAAGACTAAACTGCCAAAGGAAATATCCTCCGATAAAAAAGAGAAAGAAGCTTTCTGAGAAACTTCTTTGTGTTCTGTGAAATCATCTCACAGAGTTACAGCTTTGCCCTCAAGAAGCCTTTCGCTAAGACAGTTCTTGTGGAATTGGCAAAGTGATATTTGGAAGCCCATAGAGGGCTATGGTGAAAAAAGAAATATCCTTAGATGAAATCTGGAAAGAAGCTTTCTGAGAAACCGCTTAGTGTTCTGTTAATTCATCTCACAGAGTTACATTTGTATTTCGTGGATCTCTTTGCTAGCCTTATTTGTGTGTAATCTGAGAACAGATATTTCGTATCCCGTTGAACACTATAGGGCCAAAGGAAAAATCCTCCGATAACAAAGAGAAAGAAGCTTTCTGAGAAACTTCTTTGTGTTCTGTGAAGTCATCAAACAGAGTTACAGCTTTCTCCTCAAGAAGCCTTTCGCTAAGACTGTTCTTGTGGAATTGGCAAAGTGATATTTGGAAGCCCATAGAGGGCTACGGTGAAAAAGGAAATATCCTCAGATGAAATCTGGAAAGAAGCTTTCTGAGAAACTGCTTAGTGTTCTGTTAATTCATCTCACAGAATTACATCTGTATTTCCTGGATCTCTTTGCTAGCCTTATTTCTGTGGAATCTGAGAACAGATATTTGGGATCCCTTTGAAGAGTATAGGGCAAAAGGTAATATCTTCCGATAACAAAGAGAACGAAGCTTTCTGAGAAACTTCTTTGTGTTCTGTGAAATCATCTCACAGAGTTACAGCTTTCCCCTCAAGAAGCCTTTCGCTAAGACAGTTCTTGTGGAATTGGCAAAGTGATATTTGGAAGCCCATAGAGGGCTATGATGAAAAAGGAAATATTCTCAGATGAAATCTGGAAAGAAGCTTTCTGAGAAACTGCTTAGTGTTCTGTTAATTCATCTCACAGAGTTACATCTGTATTTCGTGGATCTCTTTGCTAGCCTTATTTCTGTGGAATCTGAGAACAGATATTTCGGATCCCTTTGAAGAGTATAGGGCCAAAGGTAATATCTTCCGATAACAAAGAGAACGAAGCTTTCTGAGAAACTTCTTTGTGTTCTGTGAAATCATCTCACAGAGTTACAGCTTTCCCCTCAAGAAGCCTTTCGCTAAGACAGTTCTTGTGGAATTGGCAAAGTGATATTTGGAAGCCCATAGAGGGCTATGGTGAAAAAGGAAATATTCTCAGATGAAATCTGGAAAGAAGCTTTCTGAGAAACTGCTTAGTGTTCTGTTAATTCATCTCACAGAGTTACATCTGTATTTCGTGGATCTCTTTGCTAGCCTTATTTCTGTGGAATCTGAGAACAGATATTTCGGATCCCTTTGAAGACTATAGGACCAAAGGAAAAATCCTCCGATAACAAAGAGAAAGAAGCTTTCTGAGAAACTTCTTTGTGTTCTGTGAAATCATCTCAGAGAGTTACAACTTTCCCCTCAAGAAGCCTTTTGCTAAGACAGTTCTTGTGGAATTGGCCAAGTGATATTTGGAAGCCCATAGAGGGCCATGGTGAAAAAGGAAATATCCTCAGACGAAATCTGGAAAGAAGCTTTCTGAGAAACTGCTTAGTGTTCTGTTAATTCATCTCACAGAGTTACATCTGTGTTTCGTGGATCTCTTTGCTAGCTTTATTTCTGTGGAATCTGAGAACAGATATTTCGGATCCCTTTGAAGACTATAGGGCCAAAGGAAATATCCTCCGATAACAAAGAGAAAGAAGCTTTCTGAGAAACTTCTTTGTGTTCTGTGAAATCATCTCACAGAGTTACAGCTTTCCCCTCAAGAAGCCTTTCGCTAAGACAGTTCTTGTGGAATTGGCAAAGTGATATTTGGAAGCCCATAGAGGGCTATGGTGAAAAAGGAAATATTCTCAGATGAAATCTGGAAAGAAGCTTTCTGAGAAACTGCTTAGTGTTCTGTTAATTCATCTCACAGAGTTACATCTGTATTTCGTGGATCTCTTTGCTAGCCTTATTTCTGTGGAATCTGAGAACAGATATTTCGGATCCCTTTGAAGAGTATAGGGCCAAAGGTAATATCTTCCGATAACAAAGAGAACGAAGCTTTCTGAGAAACTTCTTTGTGTTCTGTGAAATCATCTCACAGAGTTACAGCTTTCCCCTCAAGAAGCCTTTCGCTAAGTCAGTTCTTGTGGAATTGGCAAAGTGATATTTGGAAGCCCATAGAGGGCTATGGTGAAAAAGGAAATATTCTCAGATGAAATCTGGAAAGAAGCTTTCTGAGAAACTGCTTAGTGTTCTGTTAATTCATCTCACAGAGTTACATCTGTATTTCGTGGATCTCTTTGCTAGCCTTATTTCTGTGGAATCTGAGAACAGATATTTCGGATCCCTTTGAAGACTATAGGACCAAAGGAAAAATCCTCCGATAACAAAGAGAAAGAAGCTTTCTGAGAAACTTCTTTGTGTTCTGTGAAATCATCTCAGAGAGTTACAGCTTTCCCCTCAAGAAGCCTTTTGCTAAGACAGTTCTTGTGGAATTGGCAAAGTGATATTTGGAAGCCCATAGAGGGCCATGGTGAAAAAGGAAATATCCTCAGACGAAATCTGGAAAGAAGCTTTCTGAGAAACTGCTTAGTGTTCTGTTAATTCATCTCACAGAGTTACATCTGTGTTTCGTGGATCTCTTTGCTAGCTTTATTTCTGTGGAATCTGAGAACAGATATTTCGGATCCCTTTGAAGAGTATAGGGCCAAAGGAAATATCCTCCGATAACAAAGAGAAAGAAGCTTTCTGAGAAACTTCTTTGTGTTCTGTGAAATCATCTCACAGAGTTACAGCTGTCCCCTCAAGAAGCCTTTCGCTAAGCCAGTACTTGTGGAAATGGCAAAGTGATATTTGGAAGCCCATAGAGGGCTATGGCGAAAAAGGAAATATCCTTAGATGAAATCTGGAAAGAAGCTTTCTGAGAAACTGCTTAGTGTTCTGTTAATTCATCTCACAGAGTTACAACTGTATTTCGTGGATCTCTTTGCTAGCCTTATTTCTGTGGAATCTGATAACAGATATTTCGGATCCCTTTGAAGACTATAGGGCCAAAGGAAAAATCCTCCGATAACAAAGAGAAAGAAGCTTTGTGAGAAACTTCTTTGTTTTCTGTGAAGTCATCAAACAGAGTTACAGCTTTCCCCTCAAGAAGCCTTTCGCTAAGACAGTTCTTGTGGAATTGGCAAAGTGATATTTGGAAGCCCATAGAGGGCTATGGTGAAAAACGAAATATCCTCAGATGAAATTTGGAAAGAAGCTTTCTGAGAAACTGCTTAGTGTTCTGTTAATTCATCTCACAGAGTTACATCTGTATTTCGTGGATCTCTTTGGTAGCCTTATTTCTGTGGAATCTGAGAACAGATATTTCGGATCCCTTTGAAGACTATAGGACCAAAGGAAAAATCCTCCGATAACAAAGAGAAAGAAGCTTTCTGAGAAACTTCTTTGTGTTCTGTGAAATCATCTCAGAGAGTTACAGCTTTACCCTCAAGAAGCCTTTTGCTAAGACAGTTCTTGTGGAATTGGCAAAGTGATATTTGGAAGCCCATAGAGGGCCATGGTGAAAAAGGAAATATCCTCAGATGAAATCTGGAAAGAAGCTTTCTGAGAAACTGCTTAGTGTTCTGTTAATTCATCTCACAGAGTTACATCTGTGTTTCGTGGATCTCTTTGCTAGCTTTATTTCTGTGGAATCTGAGAACAGATATTTCGGATCCCTTTGAAGACTATAGGGCCAAAGGAAATATCCTCCGATAACAAAGAGAAAGAAGCTTTCTGAGAAACTTCTTTGTGTTCTGTGAAATCATCTCACAGAGTTACAGCTTTCCCCTCAAGAAGCCTTTCGCCAAGCCAGTTCTTGTGGAAATGGCAAAGTGATATTTGGAAGCCAATAGAGGGCTATGGTGAAAAAGGAAATATCCTCAGATGAAATCTGGAAAGAAGCTTTCTGAGAAACTGCTTAGTGTTCTGTTAATTCATCTAACAGAGTTACATCTGTATTTCGTGGATCTCTTTGCTAGCCTTATTTCTGTGTAATCTGAGAACAGATATTTCGAATCCCTTTGAAGACTATAGGGCCAAAAGAAAAATCCTCCGATAACAAAGAGAAAGAAGCTTTCTGAGAAACTTCTTTGTGTTCTGTGAAGTCATCAAACAGAGTTACAGCTTTCCCCTCAAGAAGCCTTTCGCTAAGACAGTTCTTGTGGAATTGGCAAAGTGATATTTGGAAGCCCATAGAGGGCTACGGTGAAAAAGGAAATATCCTCAGATGAAATCTGGAAAGAAGCTTTCTGAGAAACCGCTCAGTGTTCTGTTAATTCATCTCACAGAGTTACATCTGTATTTCGTGGATCTCTTTGCTAGCCTTATTTCTGTGGAATCTGAGAAGAGATATTTCGGATCCCTTTGAAGACTATAGGGCCAAAGGAAATATCCTCCGATAACAAAGAGAAAGAAGCTTTCTGAGAAACTTCTTTGTGTTCTGTGAAATCATCTCACAGAGTTACAGCTTTCCCCTCAAGAAGCCTTTCGCTAAGACAGTTCTTGTGGAATTGGCAAAGTGATATTTGGAAGCCCATAGAGGGCTATGGTGAAAAAGGAAATATCCTCAGATGAAATCTGGAAAGAAGCTTTCTGAGAAACTGCTTAGTGTTCTGTTAATTCATCTCACAGAATTACATCTGTATTTCCTGGATCTCTTTGCTAGCCTTATTTCTGTGGAATCTGAGAACAGATATATCGGATCCCTTTGAAGAGTATAGGGCCAAAGGTAATATCTTCCGATAACAAAGAGAACGAAGCTTTCTGAGAAACTTCTTTGTGTTCTGTGAAATCATCTCACAGAGTTACAGCTTTCCCCTCAAGAAGCCTTTCGCTAAGACAGTTCTTGTGGAATTGGCAAAGTGATATTTGGAAGCCCATAGAGGGCTATGGTGAAAAAGGAAATATTCTCAGATGAAATCTGGAAAGAAGCTTTCTGAAAAACTGCTTAGTGTTCTGTTAATTCATCTCACAGAGTTACATCTGTATTTCGTGGATCTCTTTGCTAGCCTTATTTCTGTGGAATCTGAGAACAGATATTTCGGATCCCTTTGAAGACTATAGGACCAAAGGAAAAATCCTCCGATAACAAAGAGAAAGAAGCTTTCTGAGAAACTTCTTTGTGTTCTGTGAAATCATCTCAGAGAGTTACAGCTTTCCCCTCAAGAAGCCTTTTGCTAAGACAGTTCTTGTGGAATTGGCAAAGTGATATTTGGAAGCCCATAGAGGGCCATGGTGAAAAAGGAAATATCCTCAGACGAAATCTGGAAAGAAGCTTTCTGAGAAACTGCTTAGTGTTCTGTTAATTCATCTCACAGAGTTACATCTGTGTTTCGTGGATCTCTTTGCTAGCTTTATTTCTGTGGAATCTGAGAACAGATATTTCGGATCCCTTTGAAGACTATAGGGCCAAAGGAAATATCCTCCGATAACAAAGAGAAAGAAGCTTTCTGAGAAACTTCTTTGTGTTCTGTGAAATCATCTCACAGAGTTACAGCTTTCCCCTCAAGAAGCCTTTCGCTAAGCCAGTTCTTGTGGAAATGGCAAAGTGATATTTGGAAGCCCATAGAGGGCTATGGCGAAAAAGGAAATATCCTTAGATGAAATCTGGAAAGAAGCTTTCTGAGAAACTGCTTAGTGTTCTGTTAATTCATCTCACAGAGTTACATCTGTATTTCGTGGATCTCTTTGCTAGCCTTATTTCTGTGGAATCTGATAACAGATATTTCGGATCCCTTTGAAGACTATAGGGCCAAAGGAAAAATCCTCCGATAACAAAGAGAAAGAAGCTTTCTGAGAAACTTCTTTGTTTTCTGTGAAGTCATCAAACAGAGTTACAGCTTTCCCCTCAAGAAGCCTTTTGCTAAGACAGTTCTTGTGGAATTGGCAAAGTAATATTTGGAAGCCCATAGAGGGCTACGGTGAAAAAGGAAATATCCTCAGATGAAATCTGGAAAGAAGCTTTCTGAGAAACCGCTCAGTGTTCTGTTAATTCATCTCACAGAGTTACATCTGTATTTCGTGGATCTCTTTGCTAGCCTTATTTCTGTGGAATCTGAGAAGAGATATTTCGGATCCCTTGGAAGACTATAGGGCCAAAGGAAATATCCTCCGATAACAAAGAGAAAGAAGCTTTCTGAGAAACTTCTTTGTGTTCTGTGAAATCATCTCACAGAGTTACAGCTTTCCCTTCAAGAAGCCTTTCGCTAAGACAGTTCTTGTGGAATTGGCAAAGTGATATTTGGAAGCCCATAGAGGGCTATGGTGAAAAAGGAAATATCCTCAGATGAAATCTGGAAAGAAGCTTTCTGAGAAACTGCTTAGTGTTCTGTTAATTCATCTCACAGAGTTACATCTGTATTTCGTGGATCTCTTTGCTAGCCTTATTTCTGTGGAATCTGAGAACAGATATTTCGGATCCCTTTGAAGACTATAGGGCCAAAGGAAAAATCCTCCTATAACAAAGAGAAAGAAGCTTTCTGAGAAACTTCTTTGTGTTCTGTGAAATCATCTCAGAGAGTTACAGCTTTCCCCTCAAGAAGCCTTTCGCTAAGACAGTTCTTGTGGAATTGGCAAAGTGATATTTGGAAGCCCATAGAGGGCCATGGTGAAAAAGGAAATATCCTCAGATGAAATCTGGAAAGAAGCTTTCTGAGAAACTGCTTAGTGTTCTGTTAATTCATCTCACAGAGTTACATCTGTATTTCGTGGATCTCTTTGCTAGCCTTATTTCTGTGGAATCTGAGAACAGATATTTCGGATCCCTTTGAAGACTATAGGGCCAAAGGAAAAATCCTCCGATAACAAAGAGAAAGAAGCTTTCTGAGAAACTTCTTTGTGTTCTGTGAAGTCATCTAACAGAGTTACAGCTTTCCCCTCAAGAAGTCTTTCGCTAAGACAGTTCTTGTGGAATTGGCAAAGTGATATTAGGAAGCCCATAGAGGGCTACGGTGAAAAAGGAAATATCCTCAGATGAAATCTGGAAAGAAGCTTTCTGAGAAACTGCTTAGTGTTCTGTTAATTCATCTCACAGTGTTACATCTGTATTTCGTGGATCTCTTTGCTAGCCTTATTTCTGTGGAATCTGAGAACAGATATTTCGGATCCCTTGGAAGACTATAGGGCCAAAGGAAATATCCTCCGATAACAAAGAGAAAGAAGCTTTCTGAGAAACTTCTTTGTGTTCTGTGAAATCATCTCACAGAGTTACAGCTTTCCCCTCAAGAAGCCTTTCACAAAGACAGTTCTTGTGGAATTGGCCAAGTGATATTTGGAAGCCCATAGAGGGCCATGGTGAAAAAGGAAATATCCTCAGATGAAATCTGGAAAGAAGCTTTCTGAGAAACTGCTTAGTGTTCTGTTAATTCATCTCACAGAGTTACATCTGTATTTCGGGGATCTCTTTGCTAACTTTATTTCTGTGGAATCTGAGAACAGATATTTCGGATCCCTTTGAAGACTATAGGGCCAAAGGAATTATCCTCCGATAACAAGGAGAAAGAAGCTTTCTGAGAAACTTCTTTGTGTTCTGTGAAATCATCTCACAGAGTTACAGCTTTCCCCTCAAGAAGCCTTTGGCTAAGACAGTTCTTGTGGAATTGGCAAAGTGATATTTGGAAGCCCATAGAGGGCTATGGTGAAAAACGAAATATCCTCAGATGAAATCTGGAAAGAAGCTTTCTGAGAAACTGCTTAGTGTTCTGTTAATTCATCTCACAGAATTACATCTGTATTTCCTGGATCTCTTTGCTAGCCTTATTTCTGTGGAATCTGAGAACAGATATTTTGGATCCCTTTGAAGACTATAGGGCCAAAGGTAATATCTTCCGATAACAAAGAGAACGAAGGTTTCTGAGAAACTTCTTTGTGTTCTGTGAAATCATCTCACAGAGTTACAGCTTTCCCCTCAAGAAGCCTTTCGCTAAGACAGTTCTTGTGGAATTGGCAAAGTGATATTTGGAAGCCCATAGAGGGCCATGGTGAAAAAGGAAATATCCTCAGATGAAATCTGGAAAGAAGCTTTCTGAGAAACTGCTTAGTGTTCTGTTAATTCATCTCACAGATTTACATCTGTATTTCGTGGATCTCTTTGCTAACCTTATTTCTGTGGAATCTGAGAACAGATATTTCGGATCCCTTTGAAGACTATAGGACCAAAGGAAAAATCCTCCGATAACAAAGAGAAAGAAGCTTTCTGAGAAACTTCTTTGTGTTCTGTGAAATCATCTCAGAGAGTTACAGCTTTCCCCACAAGAAGCCTTTTGCTAAGACAGTTCTTGTGGAATTGGCAAAGTGATATTTGGAAGCCCATAGAGGGCCATGGTGAAAAAGGAAATATCCTAAGATGAAATCTGGAAAGAAGCTTTCTGAGAAACTGCTTAGTGTTCTGTTAATTCATCTCACAGAGTTACATCTGTGTTTCGTGGATCTCTTTGCTAGCTTTATTTCTGTGGAATCTGAGAACAGATATTTCGGATCCCTTTGAAGAATATAGGGCCAAAGGAAATATCCTCCGATAACAAAGAGAAAGAAGCTTTCTGAGAAACTTCTTTGTGTTCTGTGAAATCATCTCACAGAGTTACAGCTTTCCCCTCAAGAAGCCTTTCGCTAAGCCAGTTCTTGTGGAAATGGCAAAGTGATATTTGGAAGCCCATAGAGGGCTATGGTGAAAAAGGAAATATCCTTAGATGAAATCTGGAAAGAAGCTTTCTGAGAAACTGCTTAGTGTTCTGTTAATTCATCTCACAGAGTTACATCTGTATTTCGTGGATCTCTTTGCTAGCCTTATTTCTGTGGAATCTGAGAACAGATATTTCGGATCCCTTTGAAGACTATAGGGCCAAAGGAAAAATCCTCCGATAACAAAGAGAAAGAAGCTTTCTGAGAAACTTCTTTGTGTTCTGTGAAGTCATCAAACAGAGTTACAGCTTTCCCCTCAAGAAGCCTTTCGCTAAGACAGTTCTTGTGGAATTGGCAAAGTGATATTTGGAAGCCCATAGAGGGCTACGGTGAAAAAGGAAATATCCTCAGATGAAATCTGGAAAGAAGCTTTCTGAGAAACCGCTCAGTGTTCTGTTAATTCATCTCACAGAGTTACATCTGTATTTCCTGTATCTCTTTGCTAGCCTTATTTCTGTGGAATCTGAGAACAGATATTTCGGATCCCTTTGAAGACTAAACTGCCAAAGGAAATATCCTCCGATAAAAAAGAGAAAGAAGCTTTCTGAGAAACTTCTTTGTGTTCTGTGAAATCATCTCACAGAGTTACAGCTTTGCCCTCAAGAAGCCTTTCGCTAAGACAGTTCTTGTGGAATTGGCAAAGTGATATTTGGAAGCCCATAGAGGGCTATGGTGAAAAAAGAAATATCCTTAGATGAAATCTGGAAAGAAGCTTTCTGAGAAACCGCTTAGTGTTCTGTTAATTCATCTCACAGAGTTACATTTGTATTTCGTGGATCTCTTTGCTAGCCTTATTTGTGTGTAATCTGAGAACAGATATTTCGTATCCCGTTGAACACTATAGGGCCAAAGGAAAAATCCTCCGATAACAAAGAGAAAGAAGCTTTCTGAGAAACTTCTTTGTGTTCTGTGAAGTCATCAAACAGAGTTACAGCTTTCTCCTCAAGAAGCCTTTCGCTAAGACTGTTCTTGTGGAATTGGCAAAGTGATATTTGGAAGCCCATAGAGGGCTACGGTGAAAAAGGAAATATCCTCAGATGAAATCTGGAAAGAAGCTTTCTGAGAAACTGCTTAGTGTTCTGTTAATTCATCTCACAGAATTACATCTGTATTTCCTGGATCTCTTTGCTAGCCTTATTTCTGTGGAATCTGAGAACAGATATTTGGGATCCCTTTGAAGAGTATAGGGCAAAAGGTAATATCTTCCGATAACAAAGAGAACGAAGCTTTCTGAGAAACTTCTTTGTGTTCTGTGAAATCATCTCACAGAGTTACAGCTTTCCCCTCAAGAAGCCTTTCGCTAAGACAGTTCTTGTGGAATTGGCAAAGTGATATTTGGAAGCCCATAGAGGGCTATGATGAAAAAGGAAATATTCTCAGATGAAATCTGGAAAGAAGCTTTCTGAGAAACTGCTTAGTGTTCTGTTAATTCATCTCACAGAGTTACATCTGTATTTCGTGGATCTCTTTGCTAGCCTTATTTCTGTGGAATCTGAGAACAGATATTTCGGATCCCTTTGAAGAGTATAGGGCCAAAGGTAATATCTTCCGATAACAAAGAGAACGAAGCTTTCTGAGAAACTTCTTTGTGTTCTGTGAAATCATCTCACAGAGTTACAGCTTTCCCCTCAAGAAGCCTTTCGCTAAGACAGTTCTTGTGGAATTGGCAAAGTGATATTTGGAAGCCCATAGAGGGCTATGGTGAAAAAGGAAATATTCTCAGATGAAATCTGGAAAGAAGCTTTCTGAGAAACTGCTTAGTGTTCTGTTAATTCATCTCACAGAGTTACATCTGTATTTCGTGGATCTCTTTGCTAGCCTTATTTCTGTGGAATCTGAGAACAGATATTTCGGATCCCTTTGAAGACTATAGGACCAAAGGAAAAATCCTCCGATAACAAAGAGAAAGAAGCTTTCTGAGAAACTTCTTTGTGTTCTGTGAAATCATCTCAGAGAGTTACAGCTTTCCCCTCAAGAAGCCTTTTGCTAAGACAGTTCTTGTGGAATTGGCAAAGTGATATTTGGAAGCCCATAGAGGGCCATGGTGAAAAAGGAAATATCCTCAGACGAAATCTGGAAAGAAGCTTTCTGAGAAACTGCTTAGTGTTCTGTTAATTCATCTCACAGAGTTACATCTGTGTTTCGTGGATCTCTTTGCTAGCTTTATTTCTGTGGAATCTGAGAACAGATATTTCGGATCCCTTTGAAGAGTATAGGGCCAAAGGAAATATCCTCCGATAACAAAGAGAAAGAAGCTTTCTGAGAAACTTCTTTGTGTTCTGTGAAATCATCTCACAGAGTTACAGCTGTCCCCTCAAGAAGCCTTTCGCTAAGCCAGTACTTGTGGAAATGGCAAAGTGATATTTGGAAGCCCATAGAGGGCTATGGCGAAAAAGGAAATATCCTTAGATGAAATCTGGAAAGAAGCTTTCTGAGAAACTGCTTAGTGTTCTGTTAATTCATCTCACAGAGTTACAACTGTATTTCGTGGATCTCTTTGCTAGCCTTATTTCTGTGGAATCTGATAACAGATATTTCGGATCCCTTTGAAGACTATAGGGCCAAAGGAAAAATCCTCCGATAACAAAGAGAAAGAAGCTTTGTGAGAAACTTCTTTGTTTTCTGTGAAGTCATCAAACAGAGTTACAGCTTTCCCCTCAAGAAGCCTTTCGCTAAGACAGTTCTTGTGGAATTGGCAAAGTGATATTTGGAAGCCCATAGAGGGCTATGGTGAAAAACGAAATATCCTCAGATGAAATTTGGAAAGAAGCTTTCTGAGAAACTGCTTAGTGTTCTGTTAATTCATCTCACAGAGTTACATCTGTATTTCGTGGATCTCTTTGGTAGCCTTATTTCTGTGGAATCTGAGAACAGATATTTCGGATCCCTTTGAAGACTATAGGACCAAAGGAAAAATCCTCCGATAACAAAGAGAAAGAAGCTTTCTGAGAAACTTCTTTGTGTTCTGTGAAATCATCTCAGAGAGTTACAGCTTTACCCTCAAGAAGCCTTTTGCTAAGACAGTTCTTGTGGAATTGGCAAAGTGATATTTGGAAGCCCATAGAGGGCCATGGTGAAAAAGGAAATATCCTCAGATGAAATCTGGAAAGAAGCTTTCTGAGAAACTGCTTAGTGTTCTGTTAATTCATCTCACAGAGTTACATCTGTGTTTCGTGGATCTCTTTGCTAGCTTTATTTCTGTGGAATCTGAGAACAGATATTTCGGATCCCTTTGAAGACTATAGGGCCAAAGGAAATATCCTCCGATAACAAAGAGAAAGAAGCTTTCTGAGAAACTTCTTTGTGTTCTGTGAAATCATCTCACAGAGTTACAGCTTTCCCCTCAAGAAGCCTTTCGCTAAGCCAGTTCTTGTGGAAATGGCAAAGTGATATTTGGAAGCCAATAGAGGGCTATGGTGAAAAAGGAAATATCCTCAGATGAAATCTGGAAAGAAGCTTTCTGAGAAACTGCTTAGTGTTCTGTTAATTCATCTAACAGAGTTACATCTGTATTTCGTGGATCTCTTTGCTAGCCTTATTTCTGTGTAATCTGAGAACAGATATTTCGAATCCCTTTGAAGACTATAGGGCCAAAGGAAAAATCCTCCGATAACAAAGAGAAAGAAGCTTTCTGAGAAACTTCTTTGTGTTCTGTGAAGTCATCAAACAGAGTTACAGCTTTCCCCTCAAGAAGCCTTTCGCTAAGACAGTTCTTGTGGAATTGGCAAAGTGATATTTGGAAGCCCATAGAGGGCTACGGTGAAAAAGGAAATATCCTCAGATGAAATCTGGAAAGAAGCTTTCTGAGAAACCGCTCAGTGTTCTGTTAATTCATCTCACAGAGTTACATCTGTATTTCGTGGATCTCTTTGCTAGCCTTATTTCTGTGGAATCTGAGAAGAGATATTTCGGATCCCTTTGAAGACTATAGGGCCAAAGGAAATATCCTCCGATAACAAAGAGAAAGAAGCTTTCTGAGAAACTTCTTTGTGTTCTGTGAAATCATCTCACAGAGTTACAGCTTTCCCCTCAAGAAGCCTTTCGCTAAGACAGTTCTTGTGGAATTGGCAAAGTGATATTTGGAAGCCCATAGAGGGCTATGGTGAAAAAGGAAATATCCTCAGATGAAATCTGGAAAGAAGCTTTCTGAGAAACTGCTTAGTGTTCTGTTAATTCATCTCACAGAATTACATCTGTATTTCCTGGATCTCTTTGCTAGCCTTATTTCTGTGGAATCTGAGAACAGATATATCGGATCCCTTTGAAGAGTATAGGGCCAAAGGTAATATCTTCCGATAACAAAGAGAACGAAGCTTTCTGAGAAACTTCTTTGTGTTCTGTGAAATCATCTCACAGAGTTACAGCTTTCCCCTCAAGAAGCCTTTCGCTAAGACAGTTCTTGTGGAATTGGCAAAGTGATATTTGGAAGCCCATAGAGGGCTATGGTGAAAAAGGAAATATTCTCAGATGAAATCTGGAAAGAAGCTTTCTGAAAAACTGCTTAGTGTTCTGTTAATTCATCTCACAGAGTTACATCTGTATTTCGTGGATCTCTTTGCTAGCCTTATTTCTGTGGAATCTGAGAACAGATATTTCGGATCCCTTTGAAGACTATAGGACCAAAGGAAAAATCCTCCGATAACAAAGAGAAAGAAGCTTTCTGAGAAACTTCTTTGTGTTCTGTGAAATCATCTCAGAGAGTTACAGCTTTCCCCTCAAGAAGCCTTTTGCTAAGACAGTTCTTGTGGAATTGGCAAAGTGATATTTGGAAGCCCATAGAGGGCCATGGTGAAAAAGGAAATATCCTCAGACGAAATCTGGAAAGAAGCTTTCTGAGAAACTGCTTAGTGTTCTGTTAATTCATCTCACAGAGTTACATCTGTGTTTCGTGGATCTCTTTGCTAGCTTTATTTCTGTGGAATCTGAGAACAGATATTTCGGATCCCTTTGAAGACTATAGGGCCAAAGGAAATATCCTCCGATAACAAAGAGAAAGAAGCTTTCTGAGAAACTTCTTTGTGTTCTGTGAAATCATCTCACAGAGTTACAGCTTTCCCCTCAAGAAGCCTTTCGCTAAGCCAGTTCTTGTGGAAATGGCAAAGTGATATTTGGAAGCCCATAGAGGGCTATGGCGAAAAAGGAAATATCCTTAGATGAAATCTGGAAAGAAGCTTTCTGAGAAACTGCTTAGTGTTCTGTTAATTCATCTCACAGAGTTACATCTGTATTTCGTGGATCTCTTTGCTAGCCTTATTTCTGTGGAATCTGATAACAGATATTTCGGATCCCTTTGAAGACTATAGGGCCAAAGGAAAAATCCTCCGATAACAAAGAGAAAGAAGCTTTCTGAGAAACTTCTTTGTTTTCTGTGAAGTCATCAAACAGAGTTACAGCTTTCCCCTCAAGAAGCCTTTTGCTAAGACAGTTCTTGTGGAATTGGCAAAGTAATATTTGGAAGCCCATAGAGGGCTACGGTGAAAAAGGAAATATCCTCAGATGAAATCTGGAAAGAAGCTTTCTGAGAAACCGCTCAGTGTTCTGTTAATTCATCTCACAGAGTTACATCTGTATTTCGTGGATCTCTTTGCTAGCCTTATTTCTGTGGAATCTGAGAAGAGATATTTCGGATCCCTTGGAAGACTATAGGGCCAAAGGAAATATCCTCAGATAACAAAGAGAAAGAAGCTTTCTGAGAAACTTCTTTGTGTTCTGTGAAATCATCTCACAGAGTTACAGCTTTCCCTTCAAGAAGCCTTTCGCTAAGACAGTTCTTGTGGAATTGGCAAAGTGATATTTGGAAGCCCATAGAGGGCTATGGTGAAAAAGGAAATATCCTCAGATGAAATCTGGAAAGAAGCTTTCTGAGAAACTGCTTAGTGTTCTGTTAATTCATCTCACAGAGTTACATCTGTATTTCGTGGATCTCTTTGCTAGCCTTATTTCTGTGGAATCTGAGAACAGATATTTCGGATCCCTTTGAAGACTATAGGGCCAAAGGAAAAATCCTCCTATAACAAAGAGAAAGAAGCTTTCTGAGAAACTTCTTTGTGTTCTGTGAAATCATCTCAGAGAGTTACAGCTTTCCCCTCAAGAAGCCTTTCGCTAAGACAGTTCTTGTGGAATTGGCAAAGTGATATTTGGAAGCCCATAGAGGGCCATGGTGAAAAAGGAAATATCCTCAGATGAAATCTGGAAAGAAGCTTTCTGAGAAACTGCTTAGTGTTCTGTTAATTCATCTCACAGAGTTACATCTGTATTTCGTGGATCTCTTTGCTAGCCTTATTTCTGTGGAATCTGAGAACAGATATTTCGGATCCCTTTGAAGACTATAGGGCCAAAGGAAAAATCCTCCGATAACAAAGAGAAAGAAGCTTTCTGAGAAACTTCTTTGTGTTCTGTGAAGTCATCTAACAGAGTTACAGCTTTCCCCTCAAGAAGTCTTTCGCTAAGACAGTTCTTGTGGAATTGGCAAAGTGATATTAGGAAGCCCATAGAGGGCTACGGTGAAAAAGGAAATATCCTCAGATGAAATCTGGAAAGAAGCTTTCTGAGAAACTGCTTAGTGTTCTGTTAATTCATCTCACAGTGTTACATCTGTATTTCGTGGATCTCTTTGCTAGCCTTATTTCTGTGGAATCTGAGAACAGATATTTCGGATCCCTTGGAAGACTATAGGGCCAAAGGAAATATCCTCCGATAACAAAGAGAAAGAAGCTTTCTGAGAAACTTCTTTGTGTTCTGTGAAATCATCTCACAGAGTTACAGCTTTCCCCTCAAGAAGCCTTTCACAAAGACAGTTCTTGTGGAATTGGCCAAGTGATATTTGGAAGCCCATAGAGGGCCATGGTGAAAAAGGAAATATCCTCAGATGAAATCTGGAAAGAAGCTTTCTGAGAAACTGCTTAGTGTTCTGTTAATTCATCTCACAGAGTTACATCTGTATTTCGGGGATCTCTTTGCTAACTTTATTTCTGTGGAATCTGAGAACAGATATTTCGGATCCCTTTGAAGACTATAGGGCCAAAGGAATTATCCTCCGATAACAAGGAGAAAGAAGCTTTCTGAGAAACTTCTTTGTGTTCTGTGAAATCATCTCACAGAGTTACAGCTTTCCCCTCAAGAAGCCTTTCGCTAAGACAGTTCTTGTGGAATTGGCAAAGTGATATTTGGAAGCCCATAGAGGGCTATGGTGAAAAAGGAAATATCCTCAGATGAAATCTGGAAAGAAGCTTTCTGAGAAACTGCTTAGTGTTCTGTTAATTCATCTCACAGAGTTACATCTGTATTTCGTGGATTTCTTTGCTAGCCTTATTTCTGTGGAATCTGAGAACAGATATTTCGGATCCCTTTGAAGACTATAGGGCCAAAGGAAATATCCTTCGATAACAAAGAGAAAGAAGCTTTCTGAGAAACTTCTTTGTGTTCTGTGAAATCATCTCACAGAGTTACAGCCTTTCCCTCTAGAAGCCTTTCGCTAAGACAGTTCTTGTGGAATTGGCAAAGTGACATTTGGAAGCCCATAGAGGGCTATGGTGAAAAAGGAAATATCCTCAGATGAAATCTGGAAAGAAGCTTTCTGAGAAACTGCTTAGTGTTCTGTTAATTCATCTCACAGAGTTACATCTGTATTTCGTGGATCTCTTTGCTAGCCTTATTTCTGTGGAATCTGAGAACAGATATTTCGGATCCCTTTGAAGACTATAGGGCCAAAGGAAAAATCCTCCGATAAAAAAGAGAAAGAAGCTTTCTGAGAAACTTTTTTGTGTTCTGTGAAATCATCTCACAGAGTTACAGCTTTCCCGTCAAGAAGCCTTTCGCTAAGACAGTTCTTGTGGAATTGGCAAAGTGATATTTGGAACCCCTTTGAGGGCTATGGTGAAAAAGGAAATATCCTCAGATGAAATCTGGAAAGAAGCTTTCTGAGAAACTGCTTAGTGTTCTGTTAATTCATTTCACAGAGTTACATCTGTATTTCGTGGATCTCTTTGCTAGCCTTATTTCTGTGGAATCTGAGAACAGATATTTCGGATCCCTTTGAAGACTAAACTGCCAAAGGAAATATCCTCCGATAAAAAAGAGAAAGAAGCTTTCTGAGAAACTTCTTTGTGTTCTGTGAAATCATCTCACAGAGTTACAGCTTTGCCCTCAAGAAGCCTTTCGCTAAGACAGTTCTTGTGGAATTGGCAAAGTGATATTTGGAAGCCCATAGAGGGATATGGTGAAAAACGAAATATCCTCAGATGAAATCTGGAAAGAAGCTTTCTGAGAAACTCCTCTGTGATGTGTGAGTTCCACTCACAGAGTTACATCTGTATTTCGTGGATCTCTTTGCTAGCCTTATTTCTGTGGAATCTGAGAACAGATATTTCGGATCGATTTGAAGACTATAGGGCCAAAGGAAATATCCTCCGATAACAAAGAGAAAGAAGCTTTCTGAGAAACTTCTTTGTGTTCTGTGAAATCATCTCACAGAGTTACAGCTTTCCCCTGAAGAAGCCTTTCGCTAAGACAGTTCTTGTGGAATTGGCCAAGTGATATTTGGAAGTCCTTAGAGGGCTATGGTGAAAAAGGAAATATCCTCAGATGAAATCTGGAAAGAAGTTTTCTGAGAAACTGCTCAGTGTTCTGTTAATTCATCTCACAGAGTTACATCTGTATTTCGTGGATCTCTTTGCTAGCCTTATTTCTGTGGAATCTGAGAACAGATATTTCGGATCCCTTTGAAGACTGTAGGGCCAAACTAAATATCCTCCGATAACAAAGAGAAAGAAGCTTTCTGAGAAACTTCTTTGTGTTCTCTGAAATCATCTCACAGAGTTACAGCTTTCCCCTCAAGAAGCCTTTCGCTAAGACAGTTCTTGTGGAATTGGCCAAGTGATATTTGGAAGCCCATAGAGGGCTATAGTGAAAAAGGAAATATCCTCAGATGAAATCAGGAAAGAAGCTTTCTGAGAAACTGCTTAGTGTTCTGTTAATTCATCTCACAGAGTTACATCTGTATTTCGTGGATCTCTTTGCTAGCCTTATTTCTGTGGAATCTGAGAACAGATATTTCGGATCCATTTGAAGACTATAGGGCCAAAGGAAATAACCTCCGATAACAAAGAGAAAGAAGCTTTCTGAGAAACTTCTTTGTGTTCTGTGAAATCATCTCACTGAGGTACAGCTTTCCCCTGAAGAAGCCTTTCGCTAAGACAGTTCTTGTGGAATTGGCCAAGTGATATTTGGAAGCCCATAGTGGGCTATGGTGAAAAAGGAAATATCCTCGGATGAAATCTGGAAAGAAGCTTTCTGAGAAACTGCTTAGTGTTCTGTTAATTCATCTCACAGAGTTACATCTGTGTTTCGTGGATCTCTTTGCTAGCCTTATTTCTGTGGAATCTGAGAACAGATATTTCGGATCCCTTTGAAGACTATAGGGCCAAAGGAAATATCCTCTGATAACAAAGAGAAAGAAGCTTTCTGAGAAACTTCATTGTGTTCTGTGAAATCATCTCACAGAGTTACAGCTTTCCCCTCAAGAAGCCTTTCGCTAAGACAGTTCTTGTGGAATTGGCAAAGTGACATTTGGAAGCCCATAGAGGGCTATGGTGAAAAAGGAAATATCCTCAGATGAAATCTGGAAAGAAGCTTTCTGAGAAACTGCTTAGTGTTCTGTTAATTCATCTCACAGAGTTACATCTGTATTTCGTGGATCTCTTTGGTAGCCTTATTTCTGTGGAATCTGAGAACAGATATTTCGGTTCCCTTTGAAGACTGTAGGGCCAAACTAAATATCCTCTGATAACAAAGAGAAAGAAGATTTCTGAGAAACTTCTTTGTGTTCTGTGAAATCATCTCACAGAGTTACAGCTTTCCCCTCAAGAAGCGTTTCGCTAAGACAGTTCTTGTGGAATTGGCAAAGTGATATTTGGAAGCCCATAGAGGGCTATGGTGAAAAAGGAAATATCCTCAGATGAAATCTGGAAAGAAGCATTCTGAGAAACTGCTTAGTGTTCTGTTAATTCATCTCACAGAGTTACATCTGTATTTCGTGGATCTCTTTGCTAGCCTTATTTCTGTGGAATCTGAGAAGAGATATTTCGGATCCCTTTGAAGACTATAGGGCCAAAGGAAATATCCTCAGATAACAAGGAGAAAGAAGCTTTCTGAGAAACTTCTTTGTGTTCTGTGAAATCATCTCACAGGGTTACAGCTTTCCCCTCAAGAAGCCTTTCGCTAAGAAAGTTCTTGTGGAATTGGCAAAGTGACATTTGGAAGCCCATAGAGGGCTATGGTGAAAAAGGAAATATCCTCAGATGAAATCTGGAAAGAAGCTTTCTGAGAAACTGCTTAGTGTTCTGTTAATTCATCTCACAGAGTTACATCTGTATTTCGTGGATCTCTTTGCTAGCCTTATTTCTGTGGAATGTGAGAACAGATATTTCGGATCCCTTTGAAGACTATAGGGCCAAAAGAAATATCCTCCGATAACAAAGAGAAAGAAGCTTTCTGAGAAACTTCTTTGTGTTCTGTGAAATCATCTCACAGAGTTACAGCTTTCCCCTCAAGAAGCCTTTCGCTAAGACAGTTCTTGTGGAATTGACAAAGTGATATTTGGAAGCCCATAGAAGGCTATAGTGAAAAAGGAAATTTCCGCAGATGAAATCTGGAAGGAAGCTTTCTGAGAAACTCCTCTGTGATGTGTGAGTTCCACTCACAGAGTTACATCTGTATTTCGTGGATCTCTTTGCTAGCCTTATTTCTGTGGAATCTGAGAACAGATATTTAGGATCCCTTTGAAAACTATAAGGCCAAAGGAAAAATCCTCCGATAACAAAGAGAAAGAAGTTTTCTGAGAAACTTCTTTGTGTTCTGTGAAATCATCTCACAGAGTTACAGCTTTCCCCTCAAGAAGCCTTTCGCTAAGACAGTTCTTGTGGAATTGGCAAAGTGATATTTGGAAGCCCTTAGAGGGCTATGGTGAAAAAGGAAATATCCTCAGATGAAATCTGCAAAGAAGCTTTCTGAGAAACTCCTTAGTGTTCTGTTAATTCATTTCACAGAGTTACATCTGTATTTCGTGGATCTGTTTGCTAGCCTTAATTCTGTGGAATCTGAGAACAGATATTTCGTATCCCTTTGAAGACTATACTGCCAAAGGAAATATCCTCCGATAACAAAGAGAAAGAAGCTTTCTGGGAATCTTCTTTGTGTTCTGTGAAATCATCTCACAGAGTTACAGCTTTCCCCTCAAGAAGCCTTTTGCTAAGACAGTTCTTGTGGAATTGGCAACGTGATATTTGGAAGCTCATGGAGGGCTATGGTGAAAAAGGAAATATCCTCAGATGAAATCTGGAAAGAAGCTTTCTGAGAAACTGCTTAGTGTTCTGTTAATTCATCTCACAGAGTTGCATCTGTATTTCGTGGATCTCTTTGCTAGCCTTATTTCTGTGGAATCTGAGAACAGATACTTCGGATCCCTTTGAAGACTATAGGGCCAAAGGAAAAATTCTCCGATAACAAAGAGAAAGAAGCTTTCTGAGAAACTTCTTTGTGTTCTGTGAAATCATCTCACAGAGTTACAGCTTTGCCCTCAAGAAGCCTTTCGCTAAGGCAGTTCTTGTGGAATTGGCAAAGTGACATTTGGAAGCCCATAGAGGGCTATGGTGAAAAAGGAAATATCCTCAGATGAAATCTGGAAAGAAGCTTTCTGAGAAACTGCCTAGTGTTCTGTTAATTCATCTCACAGAGTTACATCTGTATTTCGTGGATCTCTTTGCTAGCCTTATTTCTGTGGAATCTGAGAAGAGATATTTCGGATTCCTTTGAAGACTACAGGGCCAAAGGAAATATCCTCCGATAACAAAGAGAAAGAAGCTTTCTGAGAAACTTCTTTGTGTTCTGTGAAATCATCTCACAGAGTTACAGCTTTCCCCTCAAGAAGCCTTTCGCTAAGACAGTTATTGTGGAATTGACAAAGTGATATTTGGAAGCCCATAGAGGGCTATAGTGAAAAAGGAAATTTCCTCAGATGAAATCTGGAAAGAAGCTTTCTGAGAAACTCCTCTGTGATGTGTGAGTTCCACTCACAGAGTTACATCTGTATTTCGTGGATCTCTTTGCTAGCCTTATTTCTGTCGAATCTGAGAACAGATATTTAGGATCCCTTTGAAAACTATAAGGCCAAAGGAAAAATCCTCCGATAACAAAGAGAAAGAAGTTTTCTGAGAAACTTCTTTGTTTTCTGTGAAATCATCTCACAGAGTTACAGCTTTCCCCTCAAGAAGCCTTTCGCTAAGACAGTTCTTGTGGAATTGGCAAAGTGACATTTGGAAGCCCATATAGGGCTATGGTGAAAAAGGAAATATCCTCAGATGAAATCTGGAAAGAAGCTTTCTGAGAAACTGCTTAGTGTTCTGTTAATTCATCTCACAGAGTTACATCTGTATTTCGTGGATCTCTTTGCTAGCCTTATTTCTGTGGAATCTGAGAACAGATATTTCGGATCCCTTGGAAGACTGTAGGGCCAAACTAAATATCCTCCGATAAAAAAGAGAAAGAAGCTTTCTGAGAAACTTCTTTGTGTTCTGTGAAATCATCTCACAGAGTTACAGCTTTCCCATAAAGAAGCCTTTCGATAAGACAGTTCTTGTGGAATTGGCAAAGTGACATTTGGAAGCCCATAGAGGGCTATGGTGAAAAAGGAAATATCCTCAGATGAAATCTGGAAAGAAGCTTTCTGAGAAACTGCTTAGTGTTCTGTTAATTCATCTCACAGAGTTACATCTGTATTTCGTGGATCTCTTTGCTAGCCTTATTTCTGTGGAATCTGAGAACAGATATTTCGGATCCCTTTGAAGACTATAGGGCCAAAGGAAAAATCCTCCGATAAAAAAGAGAAAGAAGCTTTCTGAGAAACTTTTTTGTGTTCTGTGAAATCATCTCACAGAGTTACAGCTTTCCCGTCAAGAAGCCTTTCGCTAAGACAGTTCTTGTGGAATTGGCAAAGTGATATTTGGAACCCCTTTGAGGGCTATGGTGAAAAAGGAAATATCCTCAGATGAAATCTGGAAAGAAGCTTTCTGAGAAACTGCTTAGTGTTCTGTTAATTCATTTCACAGAGTTACATCTGTATTTCGTGGATCTCTTTGCTAGCCTTATTTCTGTGGAATCTGAGAACAGATATTTCGGATCCCTTTGAAGACTAAACTGCCAAAGGAAATATCCTCCGATAAAAAAGAGAAAGAAGCTTTCTGAGAAACTTCTTTGTGTTCTGTGAAATCATCTCACAGAGTTACAGCTTTGCCCTCAAGAAGCCTTTCGCTAAGACAGTTCTTGTGGAATTGGCAAAGTGATATTTGGAAGCCCATAGAGGGATATGGTGAAAAACGAAATATCCTCAGATGAAATCTGGAAAGAAGCTTTCTGAGAAACTCCTCTGTGATGTGTGAGTTCCACTCACAGAGTTACATCTGTATTTCGTGGATCTCTTTGCTAGCCTTATTTCTGTGGAATCCGAGAACAGATATTTCGGATCCATTTGAAGACTATAGGGCCAAAGGAAATATCCTCCGATAACAAAGAGAAAGAAGCTTTCTGAGAAACTTCTTTGTGTTCTGTGAAATCATCTCACAGAGTTACAGCTTTCCCCTGAAGAAGCCTTTCGCTAAGACAGTTCTTGTGGAATTGGCCAAGTGATATTTGGAAGTCCTTAGAGGGCTATGGTGAAAAAGGAAATATCCTCAGATGAAATCTGGAAAGAAGTTTTCTGAGAAACTGCTCAGTGTTCTGTTAATTCATCTCACAGAGTTACATCTGTATTTCGTGGATCTCTTTGCTAGCCTTATTTCTGTGGAATCTGAGAACAGATATTTCGGATCCCTTTGAAGACTGTAGGGCCAAACTAAATATCCTCCGATAACAAAGAGAAAGAAGCTTTCTGAGAAACTTCTTTGTGTTCTGTGAAATCATCTCACAGAGTTACAGCTTTCCCCTCAAGAAGCCTTTCGCTAAGACAGTTCTTGTGGAATTGGCCAAGTGATATTTGGAAGCCCATAGAGGGCTATAGTGAAAAAGGAAATATCCTCAGATGAAATCAGGAAAGAAGCTTTCTGAGAAACTGCTTAGTGTTCTGTTAATTCATCTCACAGAGTTACATCTGTATTTCGTGGATCTCTTTGCTAGCCTTATTTCTGTGGAATCTGAGAACAGATATTTCGGATCCATTTGAAGACTATAGGGCCAAAGGTAATATCCTCCGATAACAAAGAGAAAGAAGCTTTCTGAGAAACTTCTTTGTGTTCTGTGAAATCATCTCACTGAGGTACAGCTTTCCCCTGAAGAAGCCTTTCGCTAAGACAGTTCTTGTGGAATTGGCCAAGTGATATTTGGAAGCCCATAGTGGGCTATGGTGAAAAAGGAAATATCCTCGGATGAAATCTGGAAAGAAGCTTTCTGAGAAACTGCTTAGTGTTCTGTTAATTCATCTCACAGAGTTACATCTGTGTTTCGTGGATCTCTTTGCTAGCCTTATTTCTGTGGAATCTGAGAACAGATATTTCGGATCCCTTTGAAGACTATAGGGCCAAAGGAAATATCCTCTGATAACAAAGAGAAAGAAGCTTTCTGAGAAACTTCATTGTGTTCTGTGAAATCATCTCACAGAGTTACAGCTTTCTCCTCAAGAAGCCTTTCGCTAAGACAGTTCTTGTGGAATTGGCAAAGTGACATTTGGAAGCCCATAGAGGGCTATGGTGAAAAAGGAAATATCCTCAGATGAAATCTGGAAAGAAGCTTTCTGAGAAACTGCTTAGTGTTCTGTTAATTCATCTCACAGAGTTACATCTGTATTTCGTGGATCTCTTTGGTAGCCTTATTTCTGTGGAATCTGAGAACAGATATTTCGGTTCCCTTTGAAGACTGTAGGGCCAAACTAAATATCCTCTGATAACAAAGAGAAAGAAGATTTCTGAGAAACTTCTTTGTGTTCTGTGAAATCATCTCACAGAGTTACAGCTTTCCCCTCAAGAAGCCTTTCGCTAAGACAGTTCTTGTGGAATTGGCAAAGTGATATTTGGAAGCCCATAGAGGGCTATGGTGAAAAAGGAAATATCCTCAGATGAAATCTGGAAAGAAGCTTTCTGAGAAACTGCTTAGTGTTCTGTTAATTCATCTCACAGAGTTACATCTGTATTTCGTGGATCTCTTTGCTAGCCTTATTTCTGTGGAATCTGAGAAGAGATATTTCGGATCCCTTTGAAGACTATAGGGCCAAAGGAAATATCCTCCGATAACAAAGAGAAAGAAGATTTCTGAGAAACGTCTTTGTGTTCTGTGAAATCATCTCACAGAGTTACAGCTTTCCCGTCAAGAAACCTTTCGCTAAGACAGTTCTTGTGGAATTGGCAAAGTGACATTTGGAAGCCCATAGAGGGCTATGGTGAAAAAGGAAATATCCTCAGATGAAATCTGGAAAGAAGCTTTCTGAGAAACTGCTTAGTGTTCTGTTAATTCATCTCACAGAGTTACATCTGCATTTCGTGGATCTCTTTGCTAGCCTTATTTCTGTGGAATCTGAGAACAGATATTTCGGATCCCTTGGAAGACTGTAGGGCCAAACTAAATATCCTCCGATAAAAAAGAGAAAGAAGCTTTCTGAGAAACTTCTTTGTGTTCTGTGAAATCATCTCACAGAGTTACAGCTTTCCCCTCAAGAAGCCTTTCGCTAAGACAGTTCTTGTGGAATTGGCAAAGTGACATTTGGAAGCCCATAGAGGGCTATGGTGAAAAAGGAAATATCCTCAGATGAAATCTGGAAAGAAGCTTTCTGAGAAACTGCTTAGTGTTCTGTTAATTCATCTCACAGAGTTACATCTGTATTTCGTGGATCTCTTTGCTAGCCTTATTTCTGTGGAATCTGAGAACAGATATTTCGGATCCCTTTGAAGACTATAGGGCCAAAGGAAAAATCCTCCGATAAAAAAGAGAAAGAAGCTTTCTGAGAAACTTTTTTGTGTTCTGTGAAATCATCTCACAGAGTTACAGCTTTCCCGTCAAGAAGCCTTTCGCGAAGACAGTTCTTGTGGAATTGGCAAAGTGATATTTGGAACCCCTTTGAGGGCTATGGTGAAAAAGGAAATATCCTCAGATGAAATCTGGAAAGAAGCTTTCTGAGAAACTGCTTAGTGTTCTGTTAATTCATTTCACAGAGTTACATCTGTATTTCGTGGATCTCTTTGCTAGCCTTATTTCTGTGGAATCTGAGAACAGATATTTCGGATCCCTTTGAAGACTAAACTGCCAAAGGAAATATCCTCCGATAAAAAAGAGAAAGAAGCTTTCTGAGAAACTTCTTTGTGTTCTGTGAAATCATCTCACAGAGTTACAGCTTTGCCCTCAAGAAGCCTTTCGCTAAGACAGTTCTTGTGGAATTGGCAAAGTGATATTTGGAAGCCCATAGAGGGATATGGTGAAAAACGAAATATCCTCAGATGAAATCTGGAAAGAAGCTTTCTGAGAAACTCCTCTGTGATGTGTGAGTTCCACTCACAGAGTTACATCTGTATTTCGTGGATCTCTTTGCTAGCCTTATTTCTGTGGAATCTGAGAACAGATATTTCGGATCCATTTGAAGACTATAGGGCCAAAGGAAATATCCTCCGATAACAAAGAGAAAGAAGCTTTCTGAGAAACTTCTTTGTGTTCTGTGAAATCATCTCACAGAGTTACAGCTTTCCCCTGAAGAAGCCTTTCGCTAAGACAGTTCTTGTGGAATTGGCCAAGTGATATTTGGAAGCCCATAGAGGGCTATAGTGAAAAAGGAAATATCCTCAGATGAAATCAGGAAAGAAGCTTTCTGAGAAACTGCTTAGTGTTCTGTTAATTCATCTCACAGAGTTACATCTGTATTTCGTGGATCTCTTTGCTAGCCTTATTTCTGTGGAATCTGAGAACAGATATTTCGGATCCATTTGAAGACTATAGGGCCAAAGGTAATATCCTCCGATAACAAAGAGAAAGAAGCTTTCTGAGAAACTTCTTTGTGTTCTGTGAAATCATCTCACTGAGGTACAGCTTTCCCCTGAAGAAGCCTTTCGCTAAGACAGTTCTTGTGGAATTGGCCAAGTGATATTTGGAAGCCCATAGTGGGCTATGGTGAAAAAGGAAATATCCTCGGATGAAATCGGGAAAGAAGCTTTCTGAGAAACTGCTTAGTGTTCTGTTAATTCATCTCACAGAGTTACATCTGTGTTTCGTGGATCTCTTTGCTAGCCTTATTTCTGTGGAATCTGAGAACAGATATTTCGGATCCCTTTGAAGACTATAGGGCCAAAGGAAATATCCTCTGATAACAAAGAGAAAGAAGCTTTCTGAGAAACTTCATTGTGTTCTGTGAAATCATCTCACAGAGTTACAGCTTTCTCCTCAAGAAGCCTTTCGCTAAGACAGTTCTTGTGGAATTGGCAAAGTGACATTTGGAAGCCCATAGAGGGCTATGGTGAAAAAGGAAATATCCTCAGATGAAATCTGGAAAGAAGCTTTCTGAGAAACTGCTTAGTGTTCTGTTAATTCATCTCACAGAGTTACATCTGTATTTCGTGGATCTCTTTGGTAGCCTTATTTCTGTGGAATCTGAGAACAGATATTTCGGTTCCCTTTGAAGACTGTAGGGCCAAACTAAATATCCTCTGATAACAAAGAGAAAGAAGATTTCTGAGAAACTTCTTTGTGTTCTGTGAAATCATCTCACAGAGTTACAGCTTTCCCCTCAAGAAGCCTTTCGCTAAGACAGTTCTTGTGGAATTGGCAAAGTGATATTTGGAAGCCCATAGAGGGCTATGGTGAAAAAGGAAATATCCTCAGATGAAATCTGGAAAGAAGCTTTCTGAGAAACTGCTTAGTGTTCTGTTAATTCATCTCACAGAGTTACATCTGTATTTCGTGGATCTCTTTGCTAGCCTTATTTCTGTGGAATCTGAGAAGAGATATTTCGGATCCCTTTGAAGACTATAGGGCGAAAGGAAATATCCTCAGATAACAAGGAGAAAGACGCTTTCTGAGAAACTTCTTTGTGTTCTGTGAAATCATCTCACAGGGTTACAGCTTTCCCCTCAAGAAGCCTTTCGCTAAGAAAGTTCTTGTGGAATTGGCAAAGTGACATTTGGAAGCCCATAGAGGGCTATGGTGAAAAAGGAAATATCCTCAGATGAAATCTGGAAAGAAGCTTTCTGAGAAACTGCTTAGTGTTCTGTTAATTCATCTCACAGAGTTACATCTGTATTTCGTGGATCTCTTTGCTAGCCTTATTTCTGTGGAATGTGAGAACAGATATTTCGGATCCCTTTGAAGACTATAGGGCCAAAAGAAATATCCTCCGATAACAAAGAGAAAGAAGCTTTCTGAGAAACTTCTTTGTGTTCTGTGAAATCATCTCACAGAGTTACAGCTTTCCCCTCAAGAAGCCTTTCGCTAAGACAGTTCTTGTGGAATTGACAAAGTGATATTTGGAAGCCCATAGAAGGCTATAGTGAAAAAGGAAATTTCCGCAGATGAAATCTGGAAAGAAGCTTTCTGAGAAACTCCTCTGTGATGTGTGAGTTCCACTCACAGAGTTACATCTGTATTTCGTGGATCTCTTTGCTAGCCTTATTTCTGTGGAATCTGAGAACAGATATTTAGGATCCCTTTGAAAACTATAAGGCCAAAGGAAAAATCCTCCGATAACAAAGAGAAAGAAGTTTTCTGAGAAACTTCTTTGTGTTCTGTGAAATCATCTCACAGAGTTACAGCTTTCCCCTCAAGAAGCCTTTCGCTAAGACAGTTCTTGTGGAATTGGCAAAGTGATATTTGGAAGCCCTTAGAGGGCTATGGTGAAAAAGGAAATATCCTCAGATGAAATCTGCAAAGAAGCTTTCTGAGAAACTCCTTAGTGTTCTGTTAATTCATTTCACAGAGTTACATCTGTATTTCGTGGATCTGTTTGCTAGCCTTAATTCTGTGGAATCTGAGAACAGATATTTCGTATCCCTTTGAAGACTATACTGCCAAAGGAAATATCCTCCGATAACAAAGAGAAAGAAGCTCTCTGGGAAACTTCTTTGTGTTCTGTGAAATCATCTCACAGAGTTACAGCTTTCCCCTCAAGAAGCCTTTTGCTAAGACAGTTCTTGTGGAATTGGCAACGTGATATTTGGAAGCTCATGGAGGGCTATGGTGAAAAAGGAAATATCCTCAGATGAAATCTGGAAAGAAGCTTTCTGAGAAACTGCTTAGTGTTCTGTTAATTCATCTCACAGAGTTGCATCTGTATTTCGTGGATCTCTTTGCTAGCCTTATTTCTGTGGAATCTGAGAACAGATATTTCGGATCCCTTTGAAGACTATAGGGCCAAAGGAAAAATTCTCCGATAACAAAGAGAAAGAAGCTTTCTGAGAAACTTCTTTGTGTTCTGTGAAATCATCTCACAGAGTTACAGCTTTGCCCTCAAGAAGCCTTTCGCTAAGGCAGTTCTTGTGGAATTGGCAAAGTGACATTTGGAAGCCCATAGAGGGCTATGGTGAAAAAGGAAATATCCTTAGATGAAATCTGGAAAGAAGCTTTCTGAGAAACTGCTTAGTGTTCTGTTAATTCATCTCACAGAGTTACATGTGTATTTCGTGGATCTCTTTGCTAGCCTTATTTCTGTGGAATCTGAGAAGAGATATTTCGGATTCCTTTGAAGACTACAGGGCCAAAGGAAATATCCTCCGATAACAAAGAGAAAGAAGCTTTCTGAGAAACTTCTTTGTGTTCTGTGAAATCATCTCACAGAGTTACAGCTTTCCCCTCAAGAAGCCTTTCGCTAAGACAGTTATTGTGGAATTGACAAAGTGATATTTGGAAGCCCATAGAGGGCTATGGTGAAAAAGGAAATTTCCTCAGATGAAATCTGGAAAGAAGCTTTCTGAGAAATTCCTCTGTGATGTGTGAGTTCCACTCACAGAGTTACATCTGAATTTCGTGGATCTCTTTGCTAGCCTTATTTCTGTGGAATCTGAGAGCAGATATTTCGGATCCCTTTGAAGACTATAGGGCCAAAGGAAACATCCTCCGATAACAACGAGAAAGAAGCTTTCTGAGAAACTTCTTTGTGTTCTGTGAAATCATCTCACAGAGTTACAGCTTTCCCGTCAAGAAGCCTTTCGCTAAGACAGTTCTTGTGGAATTGGCCAAGTGATATTTGGAAGCCCTTAGAGGGCAATGCTGAATAAGGAAATATCCTCAGATGAAATCTGGAAAGAAGCTTTCTGAGAAACCGCTTAGTGTTCTCTGACTTCCACTCACACAGTTACATCTGCATTTCGTGGATCTCTTTGCTAGCCTTATTTCTGTTTAATCTGAGAACAGATATTTCGGATCCATTTGAGGACTATAGGGCCAAAGGAAATATCCTCCGATAACAAAGAGAAAGAAGCTTTCTGAGAAACTTCTTTGTGTTCTGTGAAATCATCTCACAGAGTTACAGCTTTCCCCTCAAGAAGCCTTTCGCTAAGACAGTTCTTGTGGAATTGGCCAAGTGATATTTGGATGCCCATAGAGGACTATGGTGAAAAAGGAAATATCCTCAGATGAAATCTGGAAAGAAGCTTTCTGAGAAACCGATTAGTGTTCTCTGACTTCCACTCACAGAGTTACATCTGTATTTCGTGGATCTCTTTGCTAGCCTTATGTCTGTGGAATCTGAGAACAGATATTTCGGATCCCTTTGAAGACTATAGGGCCTAAGGAAATATCCTCCGATAACAAAGAGAAAGAAGCTTTCTGAGAAACTTCTTTGTGTTCTGTGAAATCATCTCACAGAGTTAGAGCTTTCCCCTCAAGAAGCCTTTCGCAAAGACAGTTCTTGTGGAATTGGCCAAGTAATATTTGGAAGCCCATAGTGGGCTATGGTGAAAAAGGAAACATCCTCAGATGAAATCTGGAAAGAAGCTTCCTGAGAAACTGCTTAGTGTTCTGTTAATTCATCTCACAGAGTTACATCTGTATTTCGTGGATCTCTTTGCTAGCCTTATTTCTGTGGAATCTGAGAACAGATATTTCGGATCCCTTTGAAGACTATAGGGCCAAAGGAAATATCCTCCGATAACAAAGAGAAAGAAGCTTTCTGAGAAACTTCTTTGTGTTCTGTGAAATCATCTCACAGAGTTACAGCTTTCTCCTGAAGAAGCCTTTCGCTAAGACAGTTCTTGTGGAATTGTCCAAGTGATATTTGGAAGCCCATAGAGGGCTATGGTGAAAAAGGAAACATCCTCAGATGAAATCTGGAAAGAAGCTTTCTGAGAAACTGCTTAGTGTTCTGTTAATTCATCTCACAGAATTACATCTGTATTTCCTGGATCTCCTTGCTAGCCTTATTTCTGTGGAATCTGAGAACAGATATTTCGGATCCCATTGAAGACTATAGGGCCAAAGGTAATATCTTCCGATAACAAAGAGAAGGAAGCTTTCTGAGAAACTTCTTTGTGTTCTGTGAAATCATCTCACAGAGTTACATCTTTCCCCTCAAGAAGCCTTTCGCTAAGACAGTTCTTGTGGAATTGGCAAAGTGATATTTGGAAGCCCATAGAGGGCTATGGTGAAAAAGGAAATATCCTCAGATGAAATCTGGAAAGAAGCTTTCTGAGAAACTGCTTAGTGTTCTGTTAATTCATCTCACAGAGTTACATCTGTATTTCGTGGATCTCTTTGCTTGCCTTATTTCTGTGGAATCTGAGAACAGATATTTCGGATCCCTTTGAAGACTATAGGACCAAAGGAAAAATCCTCCGATAACAAAGAGAAAGAAGCTTTCTGAGAAACTTCTTTGTGTTCTGTGAAATCATCTCAGAGAGTTACAGCTTTCCCCTCAAGAAGCCTTTTGCTAAGACAGTTCTTGTGGAATTGGCAAAGTGATATTTGGAAGCCCATAGAGGGCCATGGTGAAAAAGGAAATATCCTCAGATGAAATCTGGAAAGAAGGTTTCTGAGAAACTGCTTAGTGTTCTGTTAATTCATCTCACAGAGTTACATCTGTGTTTCTTGGATCTCTTTGCTAGCTTTATTTCTGTGGAATCTGAGAACAGATATTTCGGATCCCTTTGAAGACTATAGGGCCAAAGGAAATATCCTCCGATAACAAAGAGAAAGAAGCTTTCTGAGAAACTTCTTTGTGTTCTGTGAAATCATCTCACAGAGTTACAGTTTTCCCCTCAAGAAGCCTTTCGCTAAGACAGTTCTTGTGGAATTGGCAAAGTGATATTTGGAAGCCCATAGAGGGCTACGGTGAAAAAGGAAATATCCTCAGATGAAATCTGGAAAGAAGCTTTCTGAGAAACCGCTCAGTGTTCTGTTAATTCATCTCACAGAGTTACATCTGTATTTCGTGGATCTCTTTGCTAGCCTTATTTCTGTGGAATCTGAGAAGAGATATTTCGGATCCCTTTGAAGACTATAGGGCCAAAGGAAATATCCTCCGATAACAAAGAGAAAGAAGCTTTCTGAGAAACTTCATTGTGTTCTGTGAAATCATCTCACAGAGTTACAGCTTTCCCCTCAAGAAGCCTTTCGCTAAGACAGTTCTTGTGGAATTGGCAAAGTGATATTTGGAAGCCCATAGAGGGCTATGGTGAAAAAGGAAATATCCTCAGATGAAATCTGGAAAGAAGCTTTCTGAGAAACTGCTTAGTGTTCTGTTAATTCATCTCACAGAATTACATCTGTATTTCCTGGATCTCTTTGCTAGCCTTATTTCTGTGGAATCTGAGAACAGATATTTCGGATCCCTTTGAAGACTATAGGGCCAAAGGTAATATCTTCCGATAACAAAGAGAACGAAACTTTCTGAGAAACTTCTTTGTGTTCTGTGAAATCATCTCACAGAGTTACAGCTTTCCCGTCAAGAAGCCTTTCGCTAAGACAGTTCTTGTGGAATTGGCAAAGTGATATTTGGAAGCCCATAGAGGGCTATGGTGGAAAACGAAATATCCTCAGATGAAATCTGGAAAGAAGCTTTCTGAGAAACTGCTTAGTGTTCTGTTAATTCATCTCACAGAGTTACATCTGTATTTCGTGGATCTCTTTGCTAGCCTTATTTCTGTGGAATCTGAGAACAGATATTTCGGATCCCTTTGAAGACTATAGGACCAAAGGAAAAATCCTCCGATAACAAAGAGAAAGAAGCTTTCTGAGAAACTTCTTTGTGTTCTGTGAAATCATCTCAGAGAGTTACAGCTTTCCCCTCAAGAAGCCTTTCGCTAAGACAGTTCTTGTGGAATTGGCAAAGTGATATTTGGAAGCCCATAGAGGGCCATGGTGAAAAAGGAAATATCCTCAGATGAAATCTGGAAAGAAGCTTTCTGAGAAACTGCTTAGTGTTCTGTTAATTCATCTCACAGAGTTACATCTGTGTTTCGTGGATCTCTTTGCTAGCTTTATTTCTGTGGAATCTGAGAACAGATATTTCGGATCCCTTTGAAGACTATAGGGCCAAAGGAAATATCCTCCGATAACAAAGAGAAAGAAGCTTTCTGAGAAACTTCTTTGTGTTCTGTGAAATCATCTCACAGAGTTACAGCTTTCCCCTCAAGAAGACTTTCGCTAAGCCAGTTCTTGTGGAAATGGCAAAGTGATATTTAGAAGCCCATAGAGGGCTATGGTGAAAAAGGAAATATCCTTAGATGAAATCTGGAAAGAAGCTTTCTGAGAAACTGCTTAGTGTTCTGTTAATTCATCTAACAGAGTTACATCTGTATTTCGTGGATCTCTTTGCTAGCCTTATTTCTGTGGAATCTGAGAACAGATATTTCGGATCCCTTTGAAGAGTATAGGGCCAAAGGAAAAATCCTCCGATAACAAAGAGAAAGAAGCTTTCTGAGAAACTTCTTTGTGTTCTGTGAAGTCATCAAACAGAGTGTCACCTTTCCCCTCAAGAAGCCTTTCGCTAAGACAGTTCTTGTGGAATTGGCAAAGTGATATTTGGAAGCCCATAGAGGGCTACGGTGAAAAAGGAAATATCCTCAGATGAAATCTGGAAAGAAGCTTTCTGAGAAACCGCTCAGAGTTCTGTTAATTCATCTCACAGAGTTACATCTGTATTTCGTGGATCTCTTTGCTAGCCTTATTTCTGTGGAATCTGAGAAGAGATATTTCGGATCCCTTTGAAGACTATAGGACCAAAGGAAATATCCTCCGATAACAAAGAGAAAGAAGCTTTCTGAGAAACTTCTTTGTGTTCTGCGAAATCATCTCACAGAGTTACAGCTTTCCCCTCAAGAAGCCTTTCGCTAAGACAGTTCTTGTGGAATTGGCAAAGTGATATTTGCAAGCCCATAGAGGGCTATGGTGAAAAAGGAAATATCCTCAGATGAAATCTGGAAAGAAGCTTTCTGAGAAACTGCTTAGTGTTCTGTTAATTCATCTCACAGAATTACATCTGTATTTCCTGGATCTCTTTGCTAGCCTTATTTCTGTGGAATCTGAGAACAGATATTTCGGATCCCTTTGAAGACTATAGGGCCAAAGGTAATATCTTCCGATAACAAAGAGAACGAAGCTTTCTGAGAAACTTCTTTGTGTTCTGTGAAATCATCTCACAGAGTTACAGCTTTCCCCTCAAGAAGCCTTTCGCTAAGACACTTCTTGTGGAATTGGCCAAGTGATATTTGGAAGCCCATAGAGGGCTATGGTGAAAAAGGAAATATCCTCAGATGAAATCTGGAAAGAAGCTTTCTGAGAAACTGCTTAGTGTTCTGTTAATTCATCTCACAGAGTTACATCTGCATTTCGTGGATCTCTTTGCTAGCCTTATTTCTGTGGAATCTGAGAACAGATATTTCGGATCCCTTTGAAGACTATAGGACCAAAGGAAAAATCCTCCGATAACAAAGAGAAAGAAGCTTTCTGAGAAACTTCTTTGTGTTCTGTGAAATCATCTCAGAGAGTTACAGCTTTCCCCTCAAGAAGCCTTTTGCTAAGACAGTTCTTGTGGAATTGGCAAAGTGATATTTGGAAGCCCATAGAGGGCCATGGTGAAAAAGGAAATATCCTCAGATGAAATCTGGAAAGAAGCTTTCTGAGAAACTGCTTAGTGTTCTGTTAATTCATCTCACAGAGTTACATCTGTGTTTCGTGGATCTCTTTGCTAGATTTATTTCTGTGGAATCTGAGAACAGATATTTCGGATCCCTTTGAAGACTATAGGGCCAAAGGAAATATCCTCCGATAACAAAGAGAAAGAAGCTTTCTGAGAAACTTCTTTGTGTTCTGTGAAATCATCTCACAGAGTTACAGCTTTCCCCTCAAGAAGCCTTTCGCTAAGCCAGTTCTTGTGGAAATGGCAAAGTGATATTTGGAAGCCCATAGAGGGCTATGGTGAAAAAGGAAATATCCTTAGATGAAATCTGGAAAGAAGCTTTCTGAGAAACTGCTTAGTGTTCTGTTAATTCATCTCACAGAGTTACATCTGTATTTCGTGGATCTCTTTGCTAGCCTTATTTCTGTGGAATCTGAGAACAGATATTTCGGATCCCTTTGAAGACTATAGGGCCAAAGGAAAAATTCTCCGATAACAAAGAGAAAGAAGCTTTCTGAGAAACTTCTTTGTGTTCTGTGAAGTCATCAAACAGAGTTACAGGTTTCCCCTCAAGAAGCCTTTCGCTAAGACAGTTCTTGTGGAATTGGCAAAGTAATATTTGGAAGCCCATAGAGGGCTACGGTGAAAAAGGAAATATCCTCAGATGAAATCTGGAAAGAAGCTTTCTGAGAAACCGCTCAGTGTTCTGTTAATTCATCTCACAGAGTTACATCTGTATTTCGTGGATCTCTTTGCTAGCCTTATTTCTGTGGAATCTGAGAAGAGATATTTCGGATCCCTTTGAAGACTATAGGGCCAAAGGAAATATCCTCCGATAAAAAAGAGAAAGAAGCTTTCTGAGAAACTTCTTTGTGTTCTGGGAAATCATCTCACAGAGTTACAGCTTTCCCCTCAAGAAGCCTTTCGCTAAGACAGTTCTTGTGGAATTGGCAAAGTGATATTTGGAAGCCCATAGAGGGCTATGTTGAAAAACGAAATATCCTCAGATGAAATCTGGAAAGAAGCTTTCTGAGAAACTGCTTAGTGTTCTGTTAATTCATCTCACAGAGTTACATCTGTATTTCGTGGATCTCTTTGCTAGCCTTATTTCTGTGGAATCTGAGAACAGATATTTCGGATCCCTTTGAAGACTATAGGGCCAAAGGAAAAATCCTCCGATAAGAAAGAGAAAGAAGCTTTCTGAGAAACTTCTTTGTGTTCTGTGAAATCATCTCAGAGAGTTACAGCTTTCCTCTCAAGAAGCCTTTCGCTAAGACAGTTCTTGTGGAATTGGCAAAGTGATATTTGGAAGCCCATAGAGGGCCATGGTGAAAAAGGAAATATCCTCAGATGAAATCTGGAAAGAAGCTTTCTGAGAAACTGCTTAGTGTTCTGTTAATTCATCTCACAGAGTTACATCTGTATTTCGTGGATCTCTTTGCTAGCTTTATTTCTGTGGAATCTGAGAACAGATATTTCGGATCCCTTTGAAGACTATAGGGCCAAAGGAAATATCCTCCGATAACAAAGAGAAAGAAGCTTTCTGAGAATCTTCTTTGTGTTCTGTGAAATCATCTCACAGAGTTACAGCTTTCCCCTCAAGAAGCCTTTCGCTAAGACAGTTCTTGTGGAATTGGCCAAGTGATATTTGGAAGCCCTTAGAGGGCAATGCTGAATAAGGAAATATCCTCAGATGAAATCTGGAAAGAAGCTTTCTGAGAAACCGCTTAGTGTTCTCTGACTTCCACTCACACAGTTACATCTGTATTTCGTGGATCTCTTGGCTAGCCTTATTTCTGTGGAATCTGAGAACAGATATTTCGGATCCCTTTGAAGACTATAGGGCCAAAGGAAATATCCTCCGATAACAAAGAGAAAGAAGCTTTCTGAGAAACTTCTTTGTGTTCTGTGAAATCATCTCACAGAGTTACAGCTTTCCCCTCAAGAAGCCTTTCGCTAAGACAGTTCTTGTGGAATTGGCAAAGTGATATTTGGAAGCCCATAGTGGGCTATGGTGAAAAAGGAAATATCCTCAGAAGAAATCTGGAAAGAAGCTTTCTGAGAAACTGCTTAGTGTTCTGTTAATTCATCTCACAGAGTTACATCTGTGTTTCGTGGATCTCTTTGCTAGCCTTATTTCTGTGGAATCTGAGAACAGATATTTCGGATCCCATTGAAGACTAGAGGGCCAAAGGAAATATCCTCTGATAACAAAGAGAAAGAAGCTTTCTGAGAAACTTCTTTGTGTTCTGTGAAATCATCTCACAGAGTTACAGCTTTCCCCTCAAGAAGCCTTTCGCTAAGACAGTTCTTGTGGAATTGGCCAAGTGATATTTGGAAGCCCTTAGAGGGCAATGCTGAATAAGGAAATATCCTCAGATGAAATCTGGAAAGAAGCTTTCTGAGAAACCGCTTAGTGTTCTCTGACTTCCACTCACACAGTTACATCTGTATTTCGTGGATCTCTTGGCTAGCCTTATTTCTGTGGAATCTGAGAACAGATATTTCGGATCCCTTTGAAGACTATAGGGCCAAAGGAAATATCCTCCGATAACAAAGAGAATGAAGCTTTCTGAGAAACTTCTTTGTGTTCTGTGAAATCATCTCACAGAGTTACAGCTTTCCCCTCAAGAAGCCTTTCGCTAAGACAGTTCTTGTGGAATTGGCCAAGTGATATTTGGATGCCCATAGAGGACTATGGTGAAAAAGGAAATATCCTCACATGAAATCTGGAAAGAAGCTTTCTGAGAAACCGCTTAGTGTTCTCTGACTTCCACTCACAGAGTTACATCTGTATTTCGTGGATCTCTTTGCTAGCTTTATTTCTGTGGAATCTGAGAACAGATATTTCGGATCCCTTTGAAGACTATAGGGCCTAAGGAAATATCCTCCGATAACAAAGAGAAAGAAGCTTTCTGAGAAACTTCTTTGTGTTCTGTGAAATCATCTCACAGAGTTACAGCTTTCCCCTCAAGAAGCCTTTCGCTAAGACAGTTCTTGTGGAATTGGCAAAGTGATATTTGGAAGCCCATAGAGGACTATGGTGAAAAAGGAAATATCCTTTGATGAAATCTGGAAAGAAGCTTTCTGAGAAATTCCTCTGTGATGTGTGAGTTCCACTCACGGAGTTACATCTGAATTTCGTGGATCTCTTTGCTAGCCTTATTTCTGTGGAATCTGAGAGCAGATATTTCGGATCCCTTTGAAGACTATAGGGCCAAAGGAAACATCCTCCGATAACAACGAGAAAGAAGCTTTCTGAGAAACTTCTTTGTGTTCTGTGAAATCATCTCACAGAGTTACAGCTTTCCCCTCAAGAAGCCTTTCGCTAAGACAGTTCTTGTGAAATTGGCCAAGTGATATTTGGAAGCCCTTAGAGGGCAATGCTGAATAAGGAAATATCCTCAGATGAAATCTGGAAAGAAGCTTTCTGAGAAACCGCTTAGTGTTCTCTGACCTCCACTCACACAGTTACATCTGTATTTCGTGGATCTCTTTGCTAGCCTTATTTCTGTGGAATCTGAGAACAGATATTTCGGATCCATTTGAAGACTACAGGGCCAAAGGAAATATCCTCCGATAACAAAGAGAAAGAAGCTTTCTGAGAAACTT
This sequence comes from Macaca nemestrina, assembly GCF_043159975.1. Lineage (NCBI taxonomy): Eukaryota > Metazoa > Chordata > Mammalia > Primates > Cercopithecidae > Macaca > Macaca nemestrina. Next base: position 111,908,455 of record NC_092127.1, on the reverse strand, counting down.
CTTTGTGTTCTGTGAAATCATCTCACAGAGTTACAGCTTTCCCCTCAAGAAGCCTTTCGCTAAGACAGTTTTTGTGGAATTGGCCAAGTGATATTTGGAAGCCCATAGAGGACTATGGTGAAAAAGGAAATATCCTCAGATGAAATCTGGAAAGAAGCTTTCTGAGAAACCGCTTAGTGTTCTCTGACTTCCACTCACAGAGTTACATCTGTATTTCGTGGATCTCTTTGCTAGCCTTATGTCTGTGGAATCTGAGAACAGATATTTCGGATCCCTTTGAAGATTATAGGGCCTAAGGAAATATCCTCCGATAACAAAGAGAAAGAAGCTTTCTGAGAAACTTCTTTGTGTTCTGTGAAATCATCTCACAGAGTTACAGCTTTCCCCTCAAGAAGCCTTTCGCTAAGACAGTTCTTGTGGAATTGGCAAAGTGATATTTGGAAGCCCATAGTGGGCTATGGTGAAAAAGGAAACATCCTCAGATGAAATCAGGAAAGAAGCTTTCTGAGAAACTGCTTAGTGTTCTGTTAATTCATCTCACAGAGTTACATCTGTATTTCGTGGATCTCTTTGCTAGCCTTATTTCTGTGGAATCTGAGAACAGATATTTCGGATCCATTTGAAGACTATAGGGCCAATGGAAATATCCTCCGATAACAAAGAGAAAGAAGCTTTCTGAGAAACTTCTTTGTGTTCTGTGAAATCATCTCACAGAGTTACATCTTTCCCCTCAAGAAGCCTTTCGCTAAGACAGTTCTTGTGGAATTGGCAAAGTGATATTTGGAAGCCCATAGAGGGCTATGGTGAAAAAGGAAATATCCTCAGATGAAATCTGGAAAGAAGCTTTCTGAGAAACTGCTTAGTGTTCTGTTAATTCATCTCACAGAGTTACATCTGTATTTCGTGGATCTCTTTGCTAGCCTTATTTCTGTGGAATCTGAGAACAGATATTTCGGATCCCTTTGAAGACTATAGGACCAAAGGAAAAATCCTCCGATAACAAAGAGAAAGAAGCTTTCTGAGAAACTTCTTTGTGTTCTGTGAAATCATCTCAGAGAGTTACAGCTTTCCCCTCAAGAAGCCTTTTGCTAAGACAGTTCTTGTGGAATTGGCAAAGTGATATTTGGAAGCCCATAGAGGGCCATGGTGAAAAAGGAAATATCCTCAGATGAAATCTGGAAAGAAGGTTTCTGAGAAACTGCTTAGTGTTCTGTTAATTCATCTCACAGAGTTACATCTGTGTTTCTTGGATCTCTTTGCTAGCTTTATTTCTGTGGAATCTGAGAACAGATATTTCGGATCCCTTTGAAGACTATAGGGCCAAAGGAAATATCCTCCGATAACAAAGAGAAAGAAGCTTTCTGAGAAACTTCTTTGTGTTCTGTGAAATCATCTCACAGAGTTACAGTTTTCCCCTCAAGAAGCCTTTCGCTAAGACAGTTCTTGTGGAATTGGCAAAGTGATATTTGGAAGCCCATAGAGGGCTACGGTGAAAAAGGAAATATCCTCAGATGAAATCTGGAAAGAAGCTTTCTGAGAAACCGCTCAGTGTTCTGTTAATTCATCTCACAGAGTTACATCTGTATTTCGTGGATCTCTTTGCTAGCCTTATTTCTGTGGAATCTGAGAAGAGATATTTCGGATCCCTTTGAAGACTATAGGGCCAAAGGAAATATCCTCCGATAACGAAGAGAAAGAAGCTTTCTGAGAAACTTCTTTGTGTTCTGTGAAATCATCTCACAGAGTTACAGCTTTCCCCTCAAGAAGCCTTTCGCTAAGACAGTTCTTGTGGAATTGGCAAAGTGATATTTGGAAGCCCATAGAGGGCTATGGTGAAAAAGGAAATATCCTCAGATGAAATCTGGAAAGAAGCTTTCTGAGAAACTGCTTAGTGTTCTGTTAATTCATCTCACAGAATTACATCTGTATTTCCTGGATCTCTTTGCTAGCCTTATTTCTGTGGAATCTGAGAACAGATATTTCGGATCCCTTTGAAGACTATAGGGCCAAAGGTAATATCTTCCGATAACAAAGAGAACGAAACTTTCTGAGAAACTTCTTTGTGTTCTGTGAAATCATCTCACAGAGTTACAGCTTTCCCCTCAAGAAGCCTTTCGCTAAGACAGTTCTTGTGGAATTGGCAAAGTGATATTTGGAAGCCCATAGAGGGCTATGGTGAAAAACGAAATATCCTCAGATGAAATCTGGAAAGAAGCTTTCTGAGAAACTGCTTAGTGTTCTGTTAATTCATCTCACAGAGTTACATCTGTATTTCGTGGATCTCTTTGCTAGCCTTATTTCTGTGGAATCTGAGAACAGATATTTCGGATCCCTTTGAAGACTATAGGACCAAAGGAAAAATCCTCCGATAACAAAGAGAAAGAAGCTTTCTGAGAAACTTCTTTGTGTTCTGTGAAATCATCTCAGAGAGTTACAGCTTTCCCCTCAAGAAGCCTTTCGCTAAGACAGTTCTTGTGGAATTGGCAAAGTGATATTTGGAAGCCCATAGAGGGCCATGGTGAAAAAGGAAATATCCTCAGATGAAATCTGGAAAGAAGCTTTCTGAGAAACTGCTTAGTGTTCTGTTAATTCATCTCACAGAGTTACATCTGTGTTTCGTGGATCTCTTTGCTAGCTTTATTTCTGTGGAATCTGAGAACAGATATTTCGGATCCCTTTGAAGACTATAGGGCCAAAGGAAATATCCTCCGATAACAAAGAGAAAGAAGCTTTCTGAGAAACTTCTTTGTGTTCTGTGAAATCATCTCACAGAGTTACAGCTTTCCCCTCAAGAAGACTTTCGCTAAGCCAGTTCTTGTGGAAATGGCAAAGTGATATTTAGAAGCCCATAGAGGGCTATGGTGAAAAAGGAAATATCCTTAGATGAAATCTGGAAAGAAGCTTTCTGAGAAACTGCTTAGTGTTCTGTTAATTCATCTCACAGAGTTACATCTGTATTTCGTGGATCTCTTTGCTAGCCTTATTTCTGTGGAATCTGAGAACAGATATTTCGGATCCCTTTGAAGAGTATAGGGCCAAAGGAAAAATCCTCCGATAACAAAGAGAAAGAAGCTTTCTGAGAAACTTCTTTGTGTTCTGTGAAGTCATCAAACAGAGTGACAGCTTTCCCCTCAAGAAGCCTTTCGCTAAGACAGTTCTTGTGGAATTGGCAAAGTGATATTTGGAAGCCCATAGAGGGCTACGGTGAAAAAGGAAATATCCTCAGATGAAATCTGGAAAGAAGCTTTCTGAGAAACCGCTCAGTGTTCTGTTAATTCATCTCACAGAGTTACATCTGTATTTCGTGGATCTCTTTGCTAGCCTTATTTCTGTGGAATCTGAGAAGAGATATTTCGGATCCCTTTGAAGACTATAGGGCCAAAGGAAATATCCTCCGATAACAAAGAGAAAGAAGCTTTCTGAGAAACTTCTTTGTGTTCTGTGAAATCATCTCACAGAGTTACAGCTTTCCCCTCAAGAAGCCTTTCGCTAAGACAGTTCTTGTGGAATTGGCAAAGTGATATTTGGAAGCCCATAGAGGGCTATGGTGAAAAAGGAAATATCCTCAGATGAAATCTGGAAAGAAGCTTTCTGAGAAACTGCTTAGTGTTCTGTTAATTCATCTCACAGAATTACATCTGTATTTCCTGGATCTCTTTGCTAGCCTTATTTCTGTGGAATCTGAGAACAGATATTTCGGATCCCTTTGAAGACTATAGGGCCAAAGGTAATATCTTCCGATAACAAAGAGAACGAAGCTTTCTGAGAAACTTCTTTGTGTTCTGTGAAATCATCTCACAGAGTTACAGCTTTCCCCTCAAGAAGCCTTTCGCTAAGACACTTCTTTTGGAATTGGCCAAGTGATATTTGGAAGCCCATAGAGGGCTATGGTGAAAAAGGAAATATCCTCAGATGAAATCTGGAAAGAAGCTTTCTGAGAAACTGCTTAGTGTTCTGTTAATTCATCTCACAGAGTTACATCTGCATTTCGTGGATCTCTTTGCTAGCCTTATTTCTGTGGAATCTGAGAACAGATATTTCGGATCCCTTTGAAGACTATAGGACCAAAGGAAAAATCCTCCGATAACAAAGAGAAAGAAGCTTTCTGAGAAACTTCTTTGTGTTCTGTGAAATCATCTCAGAGAGTTACAGCTTTCCCCTCAAGAAGCCTTTTGCTAAGACAGTTCTTGTGGAATTGGCAAAGTGATATTTGGAAGCCCATAGAGGGCCATGGTGAAAAAGGAAATATCCTCAGATGAAATCTGGAAAGAAGCTTTCTGAGAAACTGCTTAGTGTTCTGTTAATTCATCTCACAGAGTTACATCTGTGTTTCGTGGATCTCTTTGCTAGATTTATTTCTGTGGAATCTGAGAACAGATATTTCGGATCCCTTTGAATACTATAGGGCCAAAGGAAATATCCTCCGATAACAAAGAGAAAGAAGCTTTCTGAGAAACTTCTTTGTGTTCTGTGAAATCATCTCACAGAGTTACAGCTTTCCCCTCAAGAAGCCTTTCGCTAAGCGAGTTCTTGTGGAAATGGCAAAGTGATATTTGGAAGCCCATAAAGGGCTATGGTGAAAAAGGAAATATCCTTAGATGAAATCTGGAAAGAAGCTTTCTGAGAAACTGCTTAGTGTTCTGTTAATTCATCTCACAGAGTTACATCTGTATTTCATGGATCTCTTTGCTAGCCTTATTTCTGTGGAATCTGAGAACAGATATTTCGGATCCCTTTGAAGACTATAGGGCCAAAGGAAAAATCCTCCGATAACAAAGAGAAAGAAGCTTTCTGAGAAACTTCTTTGTGTTCTGTGAAGTCATCAAACAGAGTTACAGGTTTCCCCTCAAGAAGCCTTTCGCTAAGACAGTTCTTGTGGAATTGGCAAAGTAATATTTGGAAGCCCATAGAGGGCTACGGTGAAAAAGGAAATATCCTCAGATGAAATCTGGAAAGAAGCTTTCTGAGAAACCGCTCAGTGTTCTGTTAATTCATCTCACAGAGTTACATCTGTATTTCGTGGATCTCTTTGCTAGCCTTATTTCTGTGGAATCTGAGAAGAGATATTTCGGATCCCTTTGAAGACTATAGGGCCAAAGGAAATATCCTCCGATAACAAAGAGAAAGAAGCTTTCTGAGAAACTTCTTTGTGTTCTGGGAAATCATCTCACAGAGTTACAGCTTTCCCCTCAAGAAGCCTTTCGCTAAGACAGTTCTTGTGGAATTGGCAAAGTGATATTTGGAAGCCCATAGTGGGCTATGTTGAAAAAGGAAATATCCTCAGATGAAATCTGGAAAGAAGCTTTCTGAGAAACTGCTTAGTGTTCTGTTAATTCATCTCACAGAGTTACATCTGTATTTCGTGGATCTCTTTGCTAGCCTTATTTCTGTGGAATCTGAGAACAGATATTTCGGATCCCTTTGAAGACTATAGGGCCAAAGGAAAAATCCTCCGATAAGAAAGAGAAAGAAGCTTTCTGAGAAACTTCTTTGTGTTCTGTGAAATCATCTCAGAGAGTTACAGCTTTCCCCTCAAGAAGCCTTTCGCTAAGACAGTTCTTGTGGAATTGGCAAAGTGATATTTGGAAGCCCATAGAGGGCCATGGTGAAAAAGGAAATATCCTCAGATGAAATCTGGAAAGAAGCTTTCTGAGAAACTGCTTAGTGTTCTGTTAATTCATCTCACAGAGTTACATCTGTATTTCGTGGATCTCTTTGCTAGCTTTATTTCTGTGGAATCTGAGAACAGATATTTCGGATCCCTTTGAAGACTATAGGGCCAAAGGAAATATCCTCCGATAACAAAGAGAAAGAAGCTTTCTGAGAAACTTCTTTGTGTTCTGTGAAATCATCTCACAGAGTTACAGCTTTCCCCTCAAGAAGCCTTTCGCTAAGACAGTTCTTGTGGAATTGGCAAAGTGATATTTGGAAGCCCATAGAGGGCTATGGTGAAAAAGGAAATATCCTCAGGTGAAATCTGGAAAGAAGCTTTCTGAGAAACTCCTCTGTGATGTGTGAGTTCCACTCACAGAGTTACATCTGTATTTCGTGGATCTCTTTGCTAGCCTTATGTCTGTGGAATCTGAGAACAGATATTTCGGATCCCTTTGAAGACTATAGGGCCTAAGGAAATATCTTCCGATAACAAAGAGAAAGAAGCTTTCTGAGAAACTTCTTTGTGTTCTGTGAAATCATCTCACACAGTTACAGCTTTCCCCTCAAGAAGCCTTTCGCAAAGACAGTTCTTGTGGAATTGGCCAAGTGATATTTGGAAGCCCATAGTGGGCTATGGTGAAAAAGGAAACATCCTCAGATGAAATCTGGAAAGAAGCTTTCTGAGAAACTGCTTAGTGTTCTGTTAATTCATCTCACAGAGTTACATCTGTATTTCGTGGATCTCTTTGCTAGCCTTATTTCTGTGGAATCTGAGAACAGATATTTCGGATCCCTTTGAAGACTATAGGGCCAAAGGAAATATCCTCCGATAACAAAGAGAAAGAAGCTTTCTGAGAAACTTCTTTGTGTTCTGTGAAATCATCTCACAGAGTTACAGCTTTCTCCTGAAGAAGCCTTTCGCTAAGACAGTTCTTGTGGAATTGTCCAAGTGATATTTGGAAGTCCATAGAGGGCTATGGTGAAAAAGGAAATATCCTCAGATGAAATCTGGAAAGAAGCTTTCTGAGAAAGTGCTTAGTGTTCTGTTAATTCATCTCACAGAGTTACATCTGTATTTCGTGGATCTCTTTGCTAGCCTTATTTCTGTGGAATCTGAGAACAGATATTTCGGATCCATTTGAAGACTATAGGGCCAAAGGAAATATCCTCCGATAACAAAGAGAAAGAAGCTTTCTGAGAAACTTCTTTGTGTTCTGTGAAATCATCTCACAGAGGTACAGCTTTCCCCTCAAGAAGCCTTTCGCTAAGACAGTTCTTGTGGAATTGGCCAAGTGATATTTGGAAGCCCATAGTGGGCTATGGTGAAAAAGGAAATACCCTCAGATGAAATCTGGAAAGAAGCTTTCTGAGAAACTGCTTAGTTTTCTGTTAATTCATCTCACAGAGTTACATCTGTATTTCGTGGATCTCTTTGCTAGCCTTATTTCTGTGGAATCTGAGAACAGATATTTCGGATCCCTTTGAAGACTATAGGGCCAAAGGAAAAATCCTCCGATAACAAAGAGAAAGAAGCTTTCTGAGAAACTTCTTTGTGTTCTGTGAAGTCATCAAACAGAGTTACAGCTTTCCCCTCAAGAAGCCTTTCGCTAAGACAGTTCTTGTGGAATTGGCAAAGTGATATTTGGAAGCCCATAGAGGGCTACGGTGAAAAAGGAAATATCCTCAGATGAAATCTGGAAAGAAGCTTTCTGAGAAACCGCTCAGTGTTCTGTTAATTCATCTCACAGAGTTACATCTGTATTTCGTGGATCTCTTTGCTAGCCTTATTTCTGTGGAATCTGAGAAGAGATATTTCGGATCCCTTTGAAGACTATAGGGCCAAAGGAAATATCCTCCGATAACAAAGAGAAAGAAGCTTTCTGAGAAACTTCTTTGTGTTCTGTGAAATCATCTCACAGAGTTACAGTTTTCCCCACAAGAAGCCTTTCGCTAAGACAGTTCTTGTGGAATTGGCAAAGTGATATTTGGAAGCCCATAGAGGGCTATGGTGAAAAAGGAAATATCCTCAGATGAAATCTGGAAAGAAGCTTTCTGAGAAACTGCTTAGTGTTCTGTTAATTCATCTCACAGAATTACATCTGTATTTCCTGGATCTCTTTGCTAGCCTTATTTCTGTGGAATCTGAGAACAGATATTTCGGATCCCTTTGAAGACTAGAGGGCTAAAGGAAATATCCTCTGATAACAAAGAGAAAGAAGCTTTCTGAGAAACTTCTTTGTGTTCTGTGAAATCATCTCACAGAGTTACAGCTTTCCCCTCAAGAAGCCTTTCGCTAAGACAGTTCTTGTGGAATTGGCCAAGTGATATTTGGAAGCCCTTAGAGGGCAATGCTGAATAAGGAAATATCCTCAGATGAAATCTGGAAAGAAGCTTTCTGAGAAACCGCTTAGTGTTCTCTGACTTCCACTCACACAGGTACATCTGTATTTCGTGGATCTCTTGGCTAGCCTTATTTCTGTGGAATCTGAGAACAGATATTTCGGATCCCTTTGAAGACTATAGGGCCAAAGGTAATATCTTCAGATAACAAAGAGATCGAAGCTTTCTGAGAAACTTCTTTGTGTTCTGTGAAATCATCTCACAGAGTTACAGCTTTCCCCTCAAGAAGACTTTCGCTAAGCCAGTTCTTGTGGAAATGGCAAAGTGATATTTAGAAGCCCATAGAGGGCTATGGTGAAAAAGGAAATATCCTTAGATGAAATCTGGAAAGAAGCTTTCTGAGAAACTGCTTAGTGTTCTGTTAATTCATCTAACAGAGTTACATCTGTATTTCGTGGATCTCTTTGCTAGCCTTATTTCTGTGGAATCTGAGAACAGATATTTCGGATCCCTTTGAAGAGTATAGGGCCAAAGGAAAAATCCTCCGATAACAAAGAGAAAGAAGCTTTCTGAGAAACTTCTTTGTGTTCTGTGAAGTCATCAAACAGAGTGACAGCTTTCCCCTCAAGAAGCCTTTCGCTAAGACAGTTCTTGTGGAATTGGCAAAGTGATATTTGGAAGCCCATAGAGGGCTACGGTGAAAAAGGAAATATCCTCAGATGAAATCTGGAAAGAAGCTTTCTGAGAAACCGCTCAGTGTTCTGTTAATTCATCTCACAGAGTTACATCTGTATTTCGTGGATCTCTTTGCTAGCCTTATTTCTGTGGAATCTGAGAAGAGATATTTCGGATCCCTTTGAAGACTATAGGGCCAAAGGAAATATCCTCCGATAACAAAGAGAAAGAAGCTTTCTGAGAAACTTCTTTGTGTTCTGTGAAATCGTCTCACAGAGTTACAGCTTTCCCCTCAAGAAGCCTTTCGCTAAGACAGTTCTTGTGGAATTGGCAAAGTGATATTTGGAAGCCCATAGTGGGCTATGTTGAAAAAGGAAATATCCTCAGATGAAATCTTGAAAGAAGCTTTCTGAGAAACTGCTTAGTATTCTGTTAATTCATCTCACAGAGTTACATCTGTATTTCGTGGATCTCTTTGCTAGCCTTATTTCTGTGGAATCTGAGAACAGATATTTCGGATCCCTTTGAAGACTATAGGGCCAAAGGAAAAATCCTCCGATAAGAAAGAGAAAGAAGCTTTCTGAGAAACTTCTTTGTGTTCTGTGAAATCATCTCAGAGAGTTACAGCTTTCCCCTCAAGAAGCCTTTCGCTAAGACAGTTCTTGTGGAATTGGCAAAGTGATATTTGGAAGCCCATAGAGGGCCATGGTGAAAAAGGAAATATCCTCAGATGAAATCTGGAAAGAAGCTTTCTGAGAAACTGCTTAGTGTTCTGATAATTCATCTCACAGAGTTACATCTGTATTTCGTGGATCTCTTTGCTAGCTTTATTTCTGTGGAATCTGAGAACAGATATTTCGGATCCCTTTGAAGACTATAGGGCCAAAGGAAATATCCTCCGATAACAAAGAGAAAGAAGCTTTCTGAGAAACTTCTTTGTGTTCTGTGAAATCATCTCACAGAGTTACAGCTTTCCCCTCAAGAAGCCTTTCGCTAAGACAGTTCTTGTGGAATTGGCAAAGTGATATTTGGAAGCCCATAGAGGGCTATGGTGAAAAAGGAAATATCCTCAGGTGAAATCTGGAAAGAAGCTTTCTGAGAAACTCCTCTGTGATGTGTGAGTTCCACTCACAGAGTTACATCTGTATTTCGTGGATCTCTTTGCTAGCCTTATTTCTGTGGAATCTGAGAACAGATATTTCGCATCCCTTTGAAGACTATAGTGCCAAAGGAAATTTCCTCGGATAACAAAGAGAAAGAAGCTTTCTGAGAATCTTCTTTGTGTTCTGTGAAATCATCTCACAGAGTTACAGCTTTCCCCTCAAGAAGCCTTTCGCTAAGACAGTTCTTGTGGAGTTGGCCAAGTGATATTTGGAAGCCCTTAGAGGGCAATGCTGAATAAGGAAATATCCTCAGATGAAATCTGGAAAGAAGCTTTCTGAGAAACCGCTTAGTGTTCTCTGACTTCCACTCACACAGTTACATCTGTATTTCGTGGATCTCTTTGCTAGCCTTATTTCTGTGGAATCTGAGAACAGATATTTCGGATCCATTTGAAGACTACAGGGCCAAAGGAAATATCCTCCGATAACAAAGAGAAAGAAGCTTTCTGAGAAACTTCTTTGTGTTCTGTGAAATCATCTCACAGAGTTACAGCTTTCCCCTCAAGAAGCCTTTCGCTAAGACAGTTTTTGTGGAATTGGCCAAGTGATATTTGGAAGCCCATAGAGGACTATGGTGAAAAAGGAAATATCCTCAGATGAATTCTGGAAAGAAGCTTTCTGAGAAACCGCTTAGTGTTCTCTGACTTCCACTCACAGAGTTACATCTGTATTTCGTGGATCTATTTGCTAGCCTTATTTCTGTGGAATCTGAGAACAGATATTTCGGATCCCTTTGAAGATTATAGGGCCTAAGGAAATATCCTCCGATAACAAAGAGAAAGAAGCTTTCTGAGAAACTTCTTTGTGTTCTGTGAAATCATCTCACAGAGTTACAGCTTTCCCCTCAAGAAGCCTTTCGCTAAGACAGTTCTTGTGGAATTGGCAAAGTGATATTTGGAAGCCCATAGTGGGCTATGGTGAAAAAGGAAACATCCTCAGATGAAATCAGGAAAGAAGCTTTCTGAGAAACTGCTTAGTGTTCTGTTAATTCATCTCACAGAGTTACATCTGTATTTCGTGGATCTCTTTGCTAGCCTTATTTCTGTGGAATCTGAGAACAGATATTTCGGATCCATTTGAAGACTATAGGGCCAATGGAAATATCCTCCGATAACAAAGAGAAAGAAGCTTTCTGAGAAACTTCTTTGTGTTCTGTGAAATCATCTCACAGAGTTACAGCTTTCCCCTCAAGAAGCCTTTCGCTAAGACAGTTCTTGTGGAATTGGCCAAGTGATATTTGAAAGCCCATAGTGGGCTATGGTGAAAAAGGAAATATCCTCAGATGAAATCTGGAAAGAAGCTTTCTGAGAAACTGCTTAGTGTTCTGTTAATTCATCTCACAGAGTTACAGCTGTGTTTCGTGGATCTCTTTGCTAGCCTTATTTCTGTGGAATCTGAGAACAGATATTTCGGATCCCTTTGAAGACTAGAGGGCCAAAGGAAATATCCTCTGATAACAAAGAGAAAGAAGCCCTCTGAGAAACTTCTTTGTGTTCTGTGAAATCATCTCACAGAGTTACAGCTTTCCCCTCAAGAAGCCTTTCGCTAAGACAGTTCTTGTGGAATTGGCCAAGTGATATTTGGAAGCCCTTAGAGGGCAATGCTGAATAAGGAAATATCCTCAGATGAAATCTGGAAAGAAGCTTTCTGAGAAACCGCTTAGTGTTCTCTGACTTCCACTCACACAGTTACATCTGTATTTCGTGGATCTCTTGGCTAGCCTTATTTCTGTGGAATCTGAGAACAGATATTTCGGATCCCTTTGAAGACTATAGGGCCAAAGGAAATATCCTCCGATAACAAAGAGAAAGAAGCTTTCTGAGAAACTTCTTTGTGTTCTGTGAAATCATCTCACAGAGTTACAGCTTTCCCCGCAAGAAGCCTTTCGCTAAGACAGTTCTTGTGGAATTGGCCAAGTGATATTTGGATGCCCATAGAGGACTATGGTGAAAAAGGAAATATCCTCAGATGAAATCTGGAAAGAAGCTTTCTGAGAAACCGCTTAGTGTTCTCTGACTTCCACTCAGAGAGTTACATCTGTATTTCGTGGATCTCTTTGCTAGCCTTATGTCTGTGGAATCTGAGAACAGATATTTCGGATCCCTTTGAAGACTATAGGGCCTAAGGAAATATCCTCCGATAACAAAGAGAAAGAAGCTTTCTGAGAAACTTCTTTGTGTTCTGTGAAATCATCTCACAGAGTTACAGCTTTCCCCTCAAGAAGCCTTTCGCAAAGACAGTTCTTGTGGAATTGGCCAAGTGATATTTGGAAGCCCATAGTGGGCTATGGTGAAAAAGGAAACATCCTCAGATGAAATCTGGAAAGAAGCTTTCTGAGAAACTGCTTAGTGTTCTGTTAATTCATCTCACAGAGTTACATCTGTATTTCGTGGATCTCTTTGCTAGCCTTATTTCTGTGGAATCTGAGAACAGATATTTCGGATCCCTTTGAAGACTATAGGGCCAAAGGAAATATCCTCCGATAACAAAGAGAAAGAAGCTTTCTGAGAAACTTCTTTGTGTTCTGTGAAATCATCTCACAGAGTTACAGCTTTCTCCTGAAGAAGCCTTTCGCTAAGACAGTTCTTGTGGAATTGTCCAAGTGATATTTGGAAGTCCATAGAGGGCTATGGTGAAAAAGGAAATATCCTCAGATGAAATCTGGAAAGAAGCTTTCTGAGAAAGTGCTTAGTGTTCTCTTAATTCATCTCACAGAGTTACATCTGTATTTCGTGGATCTCTTTGCTAGCCTTATTTCTGTGGAATCTGAGAACAGATATTTCGGATCCATTTGAAGACTATAGGGCCAAAGGAAATATCCTCCGATAACAAAGAGAAAGAAGCTTTCTGAGAAACTTCTTTGTGTTCTGTGAAATCATCTCACAGAGGTACAGCTTTCCCCTCAAGAAGCCTTTCGCTAAGACAGTTCTTGTGGAATTGGCCAAGTGATATTTGGAAGCCCATAGTGGGCTATGGTGAAAAAGGAAATATCCTCAGATGAAATCTGGAAAGAAGCTTTCTGAGAAACTGCTTAGTTTTCTGTTAATTCATCTCACAGAGTTACATCTGTATTTCGTGGATCTCTTTGCTAGCCTTATTTCTGTGGAATCTGAGAACAGATATTTCGGATCCCTTTGAAGACTATAGGGCCAAAGGAAATATCCTCCGATAACAAAGAGAAAGAATCTTTCTGAGAAACTTCTTTGTGTTCCGTGAAATCATCTCACAGAGTTACAGCTTTCCCCTCAAGAAGCCTTTCGCTAAGACAGTTCTTGTGGAATTGGCAAAGTGATATTTGGAAGCCCTTAGAGGGCTATGGTGAAAAAGGAAATATCCTCAGATGAAATCTGGAAAGAAGCTTTCTGAGAAACTGCTTAGTGTTCTGTTAATTCATCTCACAGAGTTACATCTGTATTTCGTGGATCTCTTTGCTAGCCTTATTTCTGTGGAATCTGAGAACAGATATTTCGGATCCCTTTGAAGACTATAGGGCCAAAGGTAATATCTTCAGATAACAAAGAGAACGAAGCTTTCTGAGAAACTTCTTTGTGTTCTGTGAAATCATCTCACAGAGTTACAGCTTTCCCCTCAAGAAGCCTTTCGCTAAGACAGTTCTTGTGGAATTGGCAAAGTGATATTTGGAAGCCCATAGAGGGCTATGGTGAAAAAGGAAATATCCTCAGATGAAATCTGGAAAGAAGCTTTCTGAGAAACTGCTTAGTGTTCTGTTAATTCATCTCACAGAGTTACATCTGTATTTCGTGGATCTCTTTGCTAGCCTTATTTCTGTGGAATCTGAGAACAGATATTTCGGATCCCTTTGAAGACTATAGGGCCAAAGGAAAAATCCTCTGATAACAAAGAGAAAGAAGCTTTCTGAGAAACTTCTTTGTGTTCTGTGAAGTCATCAAACAGAGTTACAGCTTTCCCCTCAAGAAGCCTTTCGCTAAGACAGTTCTTGTGGAATTGGCAAAGTGATATTTGGAAGCCCATAGAGGGCTACGGTGAAAAAGGAAATATCCTCAGATGAAATCTGGAAAGAAGCTTTCTGAGAAACCGCTCAGTGTTCTGTTAATTCATCTCACAGAGTTACATCTGTATTTCGTGGATCTCTTTGCTGGCCTTATTTCTGTGGAATCTGAGAAGAGATATTTCGGATCCCTTTGAAGACTATAGGGCCAAAGGAAATATCCTCCGATAACAAAGAGAAAGAAGCTTTCTGAGAAACTTCTTTGTGTTCTGTGAAATCATCTCACAGAGTTACAGTTTTCCCTTCAAGAAGCCTTTCGCTAAGACAGTTCTTGTGGAATTGGCAAAGTGATATTTGGAAGCCCATAGAGGGCTATGGTGAAAAAGGAAATATCCTCAGATGAAATCTGGAAAGAAGCTTTCTGAGAAACTGCTTAGTGTTCTGTTAATTCATCTCACAGAATTACATCTGTATTTCCTGGATCTCTTTGCTAGCCTTATTTCTGTGGAATCTGAGAACAGATATTTCGGATCCCTTTGAAGACTAGAGGGCCAAAGGAAATATCCTCTGATAACAAAGAGAAAGAAGCTTTCTGAGAAACTTCTTTGTGTTCTGTGAAATCATCTCACAGAGTTACAGCTTTCCCCTCAAGAAGCCTTTCGCTAAGACAGTTCTTGTGGAATTGGCCAAGTGATATTTGGAAGCCCTTAGAGGGCAATGCTGAATAAGGAAATATCCTCAGATGAAATCTGGAAAGAAGCTTTCTGAGAAACCGCTTAGTGTTCTCTGACTTCCACTCACACAGGTACATCTGTATTTCGTGGATCTCTTGGCTAGCCTTATTTCTGTGGAATCTGAGAACAGATATTTCGGATCCCTTTGAAGACTATAGGGCCAAAGGAAATATCCTCCGATAACAAAGAGAAAGAAGCTTTCTGAGAAACTTCTTTGTGTTCTGTGAAATCATCTCACAGAGTTACAGCTTTCCCCTCAAGAACCCTTTCGCTAAGACAGTTCTTGTGGAATTGGACAAGTGATATTTGGATGCCCATAGAGGACTATGGTGAAAAAGGAAATATCCTCACATGAAATCTGGAAAGAAGCTTTCTGAGAAACCGCTTAGTGTTCTCTGACTTCCACTCACAGAGTTACATCTGTATTTCGTGGATCTCTTTGCTAGCCTTATGTCTGTGGAATCTGAGAACAGATATTTCGGATCCCTTTGAAGACTATAGGGCCTAAGGAAATATCCTCCGATAACAAAGAGAAAGAAGCTTTCTGAGAAACTTCTTTGTGTTCTGTGAAATCATCTCACAGAGTTACAGCTTTCCCCTCAAGAAGCCTTTCGCTAAGACAGTTCTTGTGGAATTGGCAAAGTGATATTTGGAAGCCCATAGTGGGCTATGGTGAAAAAGGAAACATCCTCAGATGAAATCTGGAAAGAACCTTTCTGAGAAACTGCTTAGTGTTCTGTTAATTCATCTCACAGAGTTACATCTGTATTTCGTGGATCTCTTTGCTAGCCTTATTTCTGTGGAATCTGAGAACAGATATTTCGGATCCATTTGAAGACTATAGGGCCAATGGAAATATCCTCCGATAACAAAGAGAAAGAAGCTTTCTGAGAAACTTCTTTGTGTTCTGTGAAATCATCTCACAGAGTTACAGCTTTCCCCTCAAGAAGCCTTTCGCTAAGACAGTTCTTGTGGAATTGGCCAAGTGATATTTGAAAGCCCATAGTGGGCTATGGTGAAAAAGGAAATATCCTCAGATGAAATCTGGAAAGAAGCTTTCTGAGAAACTGCTTAATGTTCTGTTAATTCATCTCACAGAGTTACATCTGTGTTTCGTGGATCTCTTTGCTAGCCTTATTTCTGTGGAATCTGAGAACAGATATTTCGGATCCCTTTGAAGACTAGAGGGCCAAAGGAAATATCCTCTGATAACAAAGAGAAAGAAGCTTTCTGAGGAACTTCTTTGTGTTCTGTGAAATCATCTCACAGAGTTACAGATTTCCCCTCAAGAAGCCTTTCGCTAAGACAGTTCTTGTGGAATTGGCCAAGTGATATTTGGAAGCCCTTAGAGGGCAATGCTGAATAAGCAAATATCCTCAGATGAAATCTGGAAAGAAGCTTTCTGAGAAACCGCTTAGTGTTCTCTGACTTCCACTCACACAGTTACATCTGTATTTCGTGGATCTCTTGGCTAGCCTTATTTCTGTGGAATCTGAGAACAGATATTTCGGATCCCTTTGAAGACTATAGGGCCAAAGGAAATATCCTCCGATAACAAAGAGAAAGAAGCTTTCTGAGAAACTTCTTTGTGTTCTGTGAAATCATCTCACAGAGTTACAGCTTTCCCCGCAAGAAGCCTTTCGCTAAGACAGTTCTTGTGGAATTGGCCAAGTGATATTTGGATGCCCATAGAGGACTATGGTGAAAAAGGAAATATCCTCAGATGAAATCTGGAAAGAAGCTTTCTTAGAAACCGCTTAGTGTTCTCTGACTTCCACTCACAGAGTTACATCTGTATTTCGTGGATCTCTTTGCTAGCCTTATGTCTGTGGAATCTGAGAACAGATATTTCGGATCCCTTTGAAGACTATAGGGCCTAAGGAAATATCCTCCGATAACAAAGAGAAAGAAGCTTTCTGAGAAACTTCTTTGTGTTCTGTGAAATCATCTCACAGAGTTACAGCTTTCCCCTCAAGAAGCCTTTTGCAAAGACAGTTCTTGTGGAATTGGCCAAGTGATATTTGGAAGCCCATAGTGGGCTATGGTGAAAAAGGAAACATCCTCAGATGAAATCTGGAAAGAAGCTTTCTGAGAAACTGCTTAGTGTTCTGTTAATTCATCTCACAGAGTTACATCTGTATTTCGTGGATCTCTTTGCTAGCCTTATTTCTGTGGAATCTGAGAACAGATATTTCGGATCCCTTTGAAGACTATAGGGCCAAAGGAAATATCCTCCGATAACAAAGAGAAAGAAGCTTTCTGAGAAACTTCTTTGTGTTCTGTGAAATCATCTCACAGAGTTACAGCTTTCTCCTGAAGAAGCCTTTCGCTAAGACAGTTCTTGTGGAATTGTCCAAGTGATATTTGGAAGTCCATAGAGGGCTATGGTGAAAAAGGAAATATCCTCAGATGAAATCTGGAAAGAAGCTTTCTGAGAAAGTGCTTAGTGTTCTGTTAATTCATCTCACAGAGTTACATCTGTATTTCGTGGATCTCTTTGCTAGCCTTATTTCTGTGGAATCTGAGAACAGATATTTCGGATCCATTTGAAGACTATAGGGCCAAAGGAAATATCCTCCGATAACAAAGAGAAAGAAGCTTTCTGAGAAACTTCTTTGTGTTCTGTGAAATCATCTCACAGAGGTACAGCTTTCCCCTCAAGAAGCCTTTCGCTAAGACAGTTCTTGTGGAATTGGCCAAGTGATATTTGGAAGCCCATAGTGGGCTATGGTGAAAAAGGAAATACCCTCAGATGAAATCTGGAAAGAAGCTTTCTGAGAAACTGCTTAGTTTTCTGTTAATTCATCTCACAGAGTTACATCTGTATTTCGTGGATCTCTTTGCTAGCCTTATTTCTGTGGAATCTGAGAACAGATATTTCGGATCCCTTTGAAGACTATAGGGCCAAAGGAAAAATCCTCCGATAACAAAGAGAAAGAAGCTTTCTGAGAAACTTCTTTGTGTTCTGTGAAGTCATCAAACAGAGTTACAGCTTTCCCCTCAAGAAGCCTTTCGCTAAGACAGTTCTTGTGGAATTGGCAAAGTGATATTTGGAAGCCCATAGAGGGCTACGGTGAAAAAGGAAATATCCTCAGATGAAATCTGGAAAGAAGCTTTCTGAGAAACCGCTCAGTGTTCTGTTAATTCATCTCACAGAGTTACATCTGTATTTCGTGGATCTCTTTGCTAGCCTTATTTCTGTGGAATCTGAGAAGAGATATTTCGGATCCCTTTGAAGACTATAGGGCCAAAGGAAATATCCTCCGATAACAAAGAGAAAGAAGCTTTCTGAGAAACTTCTTTGTGTTCTGTGAAATCATCTCACAGAGTTACAGTTTTCCCCTCAAGAAGCCTTTCGCTAAGACAGTTCTTGTGGAATTGGCAAAGTGATATTTGGAAGCCCATAGAGGGCTATGGTGAAAAAGGAAATATCCTCAGATGAAATCTGGAAAGAAGCTTTCTGAGAAACTGCTTAGTGTTCTGTTAATTCATCTCACAGAATTACATCTGTATTTCCTGGATCTCTTTGCTAGCCTTATTTCTGTGGAATCTGAGAACAGATATTTCGGATCCCTTTGAAGACTAGAGGGCCAAAGGAAATATCCTCTGATAACAAAGAGAAAGAAGCTTTCTGAGAAACTTCTTTGTGTTCTGTGAAATCATCTCACAGAGTTACAGCTTTCCCCTCAAGAAGCCTTTCGCTAAGACAGTTCTTGTGGAATTGGCCAAGTGATATTTGGAAGCCCTTAGAGGGCAATGCTGAATAAGGAAATATCCTCAGATGAAATCTGGAAAGAAGCTTTCTGAGAAACCGCTTAGTGTTCTCTGACTTCCACTCACACAGGTACATCTGTATTTCGTGGATCTCTTGGCTAGCCTTATTTCTGTGGAATCTGAGAACAGATATTTCGGATCCCTTTGAAGACTATAGGGCCAAAGGAAATATCCTCCGATAACAAAGAGAAAGAAGCTTTCTGAGAAACTTCTTTGTGTTCTGTGAAATCATCTCACAGAGTTACAGCTTTCCCCTCAAGAAGCCTTTCGCTAAGACAGTTCTTGTGGAATTGGCCAAGTGATATTTGGATGCCCATAGAGGACTATGGTGAAAAAGGAAATATCCTCACATGAAATCTGGAAAGAAGCTTTCTGAGAAACCGCTTAGTGTTCTCTGACTTCCACTCACAGAGTTACATCTGTATTTCGTGGATCTCTTTGCTAGCCTTATGTCTGTGGAATCTGAGAACAGATATTTCGGATCCCTTTGAAGACTATAGGGCCTAAGGAAATATCCTCCGATAACAAAGAGAAAGAAGCTTTCTGAGAAACTTCTTTGTGTTCTGTGAAATCATCTCACAGAGTTACAGCTTTCCCCTCAAGAAGCCTTTCGCTAAGACAGTTCTTGTGGAATTGGCAAAGTGATATTTGGAAGCCCATAGAGGACTATGGTGAAAAAGGAAATATCCTTTGATGAAATCTGGAAAGAAGCTTTCTGAGAAATTCCTCTGTGATGTGTGAGTTCCACTCACAGAGTTACATCTGAATTTCGTGGATCTCTTTGCTAGCCTTATTTCTGTGGAATCTGAGAGCAGATATTTCGGATCCCTTTGAAGACTATAGGGCCAAAGGAAACATCCTCCGATAACAACGAGAAAGAAGCTTTCTGAGAAACTTCTTTGTGTTCTGTGAAATCATCTCACAGAGTTACAGCTTTCCCCTCAAGAAGCCTTTCGCTAAGACAGTTCTTGTGGAATTGGCCAAGTGATATTTGGAAGCCCTTAGAGGGCAATGCTGAATAAGGAAATATCCTCAGATGAAATCTGGAAAGAAGCTTTCTGAGAAACCGCTTAGTGTTCTCTGACTTCCACTCACACAGTTACATCTGTATTTCGTGGATCTCTTTGCTAGCCTTATTTCTGTGGAATCTGAGAACAGATATTTCGGATCCATTTGAAGACTACAGGGCCAAAGGAAATATCCTCCGATAACAAAGAGAAAGAAGCTTTCTGAGAAACTTCTTTGTGTTCTGTGAAATCATCTCACAGAGTTACAGCTTTCCCCTCAAGAAGCCTTTCGCTAAGACAGTTTTTGTGGAATTGGCCAAGTGATATTTGGAAGCCCATAGAGGACTATGGTGAAAAAGGAAATATCCTCAGATGAAATCTGGAAAGAAGCTTTCTGAGAAACCGCTTAGTGTTCTCTGACTTCCACTCACAGAGTTACATCTGTATTTCGTGGATCTATTTGCTAGCCTTATGTCTGTGGAATCTGAGAACAGATATTTCGGATCCCTTTGAAGATTATAGGGCCTAAGGAAATATCCTCCGATAACAAAGAGAAAGAAGCTTTCTGAGAAACTTCTTTGTGTTCTGTGAAATCATCTCACAGAGTTACAGCTTTCCCCTCAAGAAGCCTTTCGCTAAGACAGTTCTTGTGGAATTGGC
This sequence comes from Macaca nemestrina, assembly GCF_043159975.1. Lineage (NCBI taxonomy): Eukaryota > Metazoa > Chordata > Mammalia > Primates > Cercopithecidae > Macaca > Macaca nemestrina. Next base: position 111,888,477 of record NC_092127.1, on the reverse strand, counting down.
AAAGTGATATTTGGAAGCCCATAGTGGGCTATGGTGAAAAAGGAAACATCCTCAGATGAAATCAGGAAAGAAGCTTTCTGAGAAACTGCTTAGTGTTCTGTTAATTCATCTCACAGAGTTACATCTGTGTTTCGTGGATCTCTTTGCTAGCCTTATTTCTGTGGAATCTGAGAACAGATATTTCGGATCCCTTTGAAGACTAGAGGGCCAAAGGAAATATCCTCTGATAACAAAGAGAAAGAAGCTTTCTGAGGAACTTCTTTGTGTTCTGTGAAATCATCTCACAGAGTTACAGATTTCCCCTCAAGAAGCCTTTCGCTAAGACAGTTCTTGTGGAATTGGCCAAGTGATATTTGGAAGCCCTTAGAGGGCAATGCTGAATAAGGAAATATCCTCAGATGAAATCTGGAAAGAAGCTTTCTGAGAAACCGCTTAGTGTTCTCTGACTTCCACTCACACAGTTATATCTGTATTTCGTGGATCTCTTGGCTAGCCTTATTTCTGTGGAATCTGAGAACAGATATTTCGGATCCCTTTGAAGACTATAGGGCCAAAGGAAATATCCTCCGATAACAAAGAGAAAGAAGCTTTCTGAGAAACTTCTTTGTGTTCTGTGAAATCATCTCACAGAGTTACAGCTTTCCCCGCAAGAAGCCTTTCGCTAAGACAGTTCTTGTGGAATTGGCCAAGTGATATTTGGATGCCCATAGAGGACTATGGTGAAAAAGGAAATATCCTCAGATGAAATCTGGAAAGAAGGTTTCTGAGAAACCGCTTAGTGTTCTCTGACTTCCACTCACAGAGTTACATCTGTATTTCGTGGATCTCTTTGCTAGCCTTATGTCTGTGGAATCTGAGAACAGATATTTCGGATCCCTTTGAAGACTATAGGGCCTAAGGAAATATCCTCCGATAACAAAGAGAAAGAAGCTTTCTGAGAAACTTCTTTGTGTTCTGTGAAATCATCTCACAGAGTTACAGCTTTCCCCTCAAGAAGCCTTTCGCAAAGACAGTTCTTGTGGAATTGGCCAAGTGATATTTGGAAGCCCATAGTGGGCTATGGTGAAAAAGGAAACATCCTCAGATGAAATCTGGAAAGAAGCTTTCTGAGAAACTGCTTAGTGTTCTGTTAATTCATCTCACAGAGTTACATCTGTATTTCGTGGATCTCTTTGCTAGCCTTATTTCTGTGGAATCTGAGAACAGATATTTCGGATCCCTTTGAAGACTATAGGGCCAAAGGAAATATCCTCCGATAACAAAGAGAAAGAAGCTTTCTGAGAAACTTCTTTGTGTTCTGTGAAATCATCTCACAGAGTTACAGCTTTCTCCTGAAGAAGCCTTTCGCTAAGACAGTTCTTGTGGAATTGTCCAAGTGATATTTGGAAGTCCATAGAGGGCTACGGTGAAAAAGGAAATATCCTCAGATGAAATCTGGAAAGAAGCTTTCTGAGAAAGTGCTTAGTGTTCTGTTAATTCATCTCTCAGAGTTACATCTGTATTTCGTGGATCTCTTTGCTAGCCTTATTTCTGTGGAATCTGAGAACAGATATTTCGGATCCATTTGAAGACTATAGGGCCAAAGGAAATATCCTCCGATAACAAAGAGAAAGAAGCTTTCTGAGAAACTTCTTTGTGTTCTGTGAAATCATCTCACAGAGGTACAGCTTTCCCCTCAAGAAGCCTTTCGCTAAGACAGTTCTTGTGGAATTGGCCAAGTGATATTTGGAAGCCCATAGTGGGCTATGGTGAAAAAGGAAATACCCTCAGATGAAATCTGGAAAGAAGCTTTCTGAGAAACTGCTTAGTTTTCTGTTAATTCATCTCACAGAGTTACATCTGTATTTCGTGGATCTCTTTGCTAGCCTTATTTCTGTGGAATCTGAGAACAGATATTTCGGATCCCTTTGAAGACTATAGGGCCAAAGGTAATATCTTCAGATAACAAAGAGAAAGAAGCTTTCTGAGAAACTTCTTTGTGTTCTGTGAAATCATCTCACAGAGTTACAGCTTTCCCCTCAAGAAGCCTTTCGCTAAGCCAGTTCTTTTGAAAATGGCAAAGTGATATTTGGAAGCCCATAGAGGGCTATGGTGAAAAAGGAAATATCCTTAGATGAAATCTGGAAAGAAGCTTTCTGAGAAACTGCTTAGTGTTCCGTTAATTCATCTAACAGAGTTACATCTGTATTTCGTGGATCTCTTTGCTAGCCTTATTTCTGTGGAATCTGAGAACAGATATTTCGGATCCCTTTGAAGACTATAGGGCCAAAGGAAAAATCCTCCGATAACAAAGAGAAAGAAGCTTTCTGAGAAACTTCTTTGTGTTCTGTGAAGTCATCAAACAGAGTTACAGCTTTCCCCTCAAGAAGCCTTTCGCTAATACAGTTCTTGTGGAATTGGCAAAGTGATATTTGGAAGCCCATAGAGGGCTACGGTGAAAAAGGAAATATCCTCAGATGAAATACGGAAAGAAGCTTTCTGAGAAACCGCTCAGTGTTCTGTTAATTCATCTCACAGAGTTACATCTGTATTTCGTGGATCTCTTTGCTAGCCTTATTTCTGTGGAATCTGAGAACAGATATTTCGGATCCCTTTGAAGACTATAGGGCCAAAGGAAAAATCCTCCGATAACAAAGAGAAAGAAGCTTTCTGAGAAACTTCTTTGTGTTCTGTGAAGTCATCAAACAGAGTTACAGCTTTCCCCTCAAGAAGCCTTTCGCTAAGACAGTTCTTGTGGAATTGGCAAAGTGATATTTGGAAGCCCATAGAGGGCTACGGTGAAAAAGGAAATATCCTCAGATGAAATCTGGAAAGAAGCTTTCTGAGAAACCGCTCAGTGTTCTGTTAATTCATCTCACAGAGTTACATCTGTATTTCGTGGATCTCTTTGCTAGCCTTATTTCTGTGGAATCTGAGAAGAGATATTTCGGATCCCTTTGAAGACTATAGGGCCAAAGGAAATATCCTCCGATAACAAAGAGAAAGAAGCTTTCTGAGAAACTTCTTTGTGTTCTGTGAAATCATCTCACAGAGTTACAGTTTTCCCCTCAAGAAGCCTTTCGCTAAGACAGTTCTTGTGGAATTGGCAAAGTGATATTTGGATGCCCATAGAGGGCTATGGTGAAAAAGGAAATATCCTCAGATGAAATCTGGAAAGAAGCTTTCTGAGAAACTGCTTAGTGTTCTGTTAATTCATCTCACAGAATTACATCTGTATTTCCTGGATCTCTTTGCTAGCCTTATTTCTGTGGAATCTGAGAACAGATATTTCGGATCCCTTTGAAGACTATAGGGCCAAAGGTAATATCTTCCGATAACAAAGAGAACGAAACTTTCTGAGAAACTTCTTTGTGTTCTGTGAAATCATCTCACAGAGTTACAGCTTTCCCCTCAAGAAGCCTTTCGCTAAGACAGTTCTTTTGGAATTGGCAAAGTGATATTTGGAAGCCCATAGAGGGCTAGGGTGAAAAACGAAATATCCTCAGATGAAATCTGGAAAGAAGCTTTCTGAGAAACTGCTTAGTGTTCTGTTAATTCATCTCACAGAGTTACATCTGTATTTCGAGGATCTCTTTGCTAGCCTTATTTCTGTGGAATCTGAGAACAGATATTTCGGATCCCTTTGAAGACTATAGGACCAAAGCAAAAATCCTACGATAACAAAGAGAAAGAAGCTTTCTGAGAAACTTCTTTGTGTTCTGTGAAATCATCTTAGAGAGTTACAGCTTTCCCCTCAAGAAGCCTTTTGCTAAGACAGTTCTTGTGGAATTGGCAAAGTGATATTTGGAAGCCCATAGAGGGCCATGGTGAAAAAGGAAATATCCTCAGATGAAATCTGGAAAGAAGCTTTCTGAGAAACTGCTTAGTGTTCTGTTAATTCATCTCACAGAGTTACATCTGTGTTTCGTGGATCTCTTTGCTAGCTTTATTTCTGTGGAATCTGAGAACAGATATTTCGGATCCCTTTGAAGAGTATAGGGCCAAAGGGAATATCCTCCGATAACAAAGAGAAAGAAGCTTTCTGAGAAACTTCTTTGTGTTCTGTGAAATCATCTCACAGAGTTACAGCTTTCCCCTCAAGAAGCCTTTCGCTAAGCCAGTTCTTTTGAAAATGGCAAAGTGATATTTGGAAGCCCATAGAGGGCTATGGTGAAAAAGGAAATATCCTTAGATGAAATCTGGAAAGAAGCTTTCTGAGAAACTGCTTAGTGTTCTGTTAATTCATCTAACAGAGTTACATCTGTATTTCGTGGATCTCTTTGCTAGCCTTATTTCTGTGGAATCTGAGAACAGATATTTCGGATCCCTTTGAAGACTATAGGGCCAAAGGAAAAATCCTCCGATAACAAAGAGAAAGAAGCTTTCTGAGAAACTTCTTTGTGTTCTGTGAAGTCATCAAACAGAGTTACAGCTTTCCCCTCAAGAAGCCTTTCGCTAATACAGTTCTTGTGGAATTGGCAAAGTGATATTTGGAAGCCCATAGAGGGCTACGGTGAAAAAGGAAATATCCTCAGATGAAATATGGAAAGAAGCTTTCTGAGAAACCGCTCAGTGTTCTGTTAATTCATCTCACAGAGTTACATCTGTATTTCCTGGATCTCTTTGCTAGCCTTATTTCTGTGGAATCTGAGAAGAGATATTTCGGATCCCTTTGAAGACTATAGGGCCAAAGGAAATATCCTCCGATAACAAAGAGAAAGAAGCTTTCTGAGAAACTTCTTTGTGTTCTGTGAAATCATCTCACAGAGTTACAGCTTTCCCCTCAAGAAGCCTTTCGCTAAGACAGTTCTTGTGGAATTGGCAAAGTGATATTTGGAAGCCCATAGAGGGCTATGGTGAAAAAGGAAATATCCTCAGATGAAATCTGGAAAGAAGCTTTCTGAGAAACTGCTTAGTGTTCTGTTAATTCATCTCACAGAATTACGTCTGTATTTCCTGGATCTCTTTGCTAGCCTTATTTCTGTGGAATCTGAGAACAGATATTTCGGATCCCTTTGAAGACTATAGGGCCAAAGGTAATATCTTCCGATAACAAAGAGAACGAAGCTTTCTGAGAAACTTCTTTGTGTTCTGTGAAATCATCTCACAGAGTTACAGCTTTCCCCTCAAGAAGCCTTTCGCTAAGACAGTTCTTGTGGAATTGGCAAAGTGATATTTGGAAGCCCATAGAGGGCTATGGTGAAAAAGGAAATATCCTCAGATGAAATCTGGAAAGAAACTTTCTGAGAAACTGCTTAGTGTTCTGTTAATTCATCTCACAGAGTTACATCTGTATTTCGTGGATCTCTTTGCTAGCCTTATTTCTGTGGAATCTGAGAACAGATATTTCGGATCCCTTTGAAGACTATAGGACCAAAGGAAAAATCCTCCGATAACAAAGAGAAAGAAGCTTTCTGAGAAACTTCTTTGTGTTCTGTGAAATCATCTCAGAGAGTCACAGCTTTCCCCTCAAGAAGCCTTTTGCTAAGACAGTTCTTGTGGAATTGGCAAAGTGATATTTGGAAGCCCATAGAGGGCCATGGTGAAAAAGGAAATATCCTCAGACGAAATCTGGAAAGAAGCTTTCTGAGAAACTGCTTAGTGTTCTGTTAATTCATCTCACAGAGTTACATCTGTGTTTCGTGGATCTCTTTGCTAGCTTTATTTCTGTGGAATCTGAGAACAGATATTTCGGATACCTTTGAAGACTATAGGGCCAAAGGAAATATCCTCCGATAACAAAGAGAAAGAAGCTTTCTGAGAAACTTCTTTGTGTTCTGTGAAATCATCTCACAGAGTTACAGCTTTCCCCTCAAGAAGCCTTTCGCTAAGCCAGTTCTTGTGGAAATGGCAAAGTGATATTTGGAAGCCCATAGAGGGCTATGGTGAAAAAGGAAATATCCTTAGATGAAATCTGGAAAGAAGTTTTCTGAGAAACTGCTTAGTGTTCTGTTAATTCATCTCACAGAGTTACATCTGTATTTCGTGGATCTCTTTGCTAGCCTTATTTCTGTGGAATCTGAGAACAGATATTTCGGATCCCTTTGAAGACTATAGGGCCAAAGGAAAAATCCTCCGATAACAAAGAGAAAGAAGCTTTCTGAGAAACTTCTTTGTGTTCTGTGAAGTCATCAAACAGAGTTACAGCTTTCCCCTCAAGAAGCCTTTCGCTAAGACAGTTCTTGTGGAATTGGCAAAGTAATATTTGGAAGCCCATAGAGGGCTACGGTGAAAAAGGAAATATCCTCAGATGAAATCTGGAAAGAAGCTTTCTGAGAAACCGCTCAGTGTTCTGTTAATTCATCTCACAGAGTTACATCTGTATTTCGTGGATCTCTTTGCTAGCCTTATTTCTGTGGAATCTGAGAAGAGATATTTCGGATCCCTTTGAAGACTATAGGGCCAAAGGAAATATCCTCCGATAACAAAGAGAAAGAAGCTTTCTGAGAAACTTCTTTGTGTTCTGTGAAATCATCTCACAGAGTTACAGTTTTCCCCTCAAGAAGCCTTTCGCTAAGACAGTTCTTGTGGAATTGGCAAAGTGATATTTGGAAGCCCATAGAGGGCTATGGTGAAAAAGGAAATATCCTCAGATGAAATCTGGAAAGAAGCTTTCTGAGAAACTGCTTAGTGTTCTGTTAATTCATCTCACAGAATTTCATCTGTATTTCCTGGATCTCTTTGCTAGCCTTATTTCTGTGGAATCTGAGAACAGATATTTCGGATCCCTTTGAAGACTATAGGGCCAAAGGTAATATCTTCCGATAACAAAGAGAACGAAACTTTCTGAGAAACTTCTTTGTGTTCTGTGAAATCATCTCACAGAGTTACAGCTTTCCCCTCAAGAAGCCTTTCGCTAAGACAGTTCTTGTGGAATTGGCAAAGTGATATTTGGAAGCCCATAGAGGGCTAGGGTGAAAAACGAAATATCCTCAGATGAAATCTGGAAAGAAGCTTTCTGAGAAACTGCTTAGTGTTCTGTTAATTCATCTCACAGAGTTACATCTGTATTTCGTGGATCTCTTTGCTAGCCTTATTTCTGTGGAATCTGAGAACAGATATTTCGGATCCCTTTGAAGACTATAGGACCAAAGGAAAAATCCTCCGATAACAAAGAGAAAGAAGCTTTCTGAGAAACTTCTTTGTGTTCTGTGAAATCATCTTAGAGAGTTACAGCTTTCCCCTCAAGAAGCCTTTTGCTAAGACAGTTCTTGTGGAATTGGCAAAGTGATATTTGGAAGCCCATAGAGGGCCATGGTGAAAAAGGAAATATCCTCAGATGAAATCTGGAAAGAAGCTTTCTGAGAAACTGCTTAGTGTTCTGTTAATTCATCTCACAGAGTTACATCTGTATTTCGTGGATCTCTTTGCTAGCTTTATTTCTGTGGAATCTGAGAACAGATATTTCGGATCCCTTTGAAGAGTATAGGGCCAAAGGAAATATCCTCCGATAACAAAGAGAAAGAAGCTTTCTGAGAAACTTCTTTGTGTTCTGTGAAATCATCTCACAGAGTTACAGCTTTCCCCTCAAGAAGCCTTTCGCTAAGCCAGTTCTTGTGAAAATGGCAAAGTGATATTTGGAAGCCCATAGAGGGCTATGGTGAAAAAGGAAATATCCTTAGATGAAATCTGGAAAGAAGCTTTCTGAGAAACTGCTTAGTGTTCTGTTAATTCATCTAAGAGAGTTACATCTGTATTTCGTGGATCTCTTTGCTAGCCTTATTTCTGTGGAATCTGAGAACAGATATTTCGGATCCCTTTGAAGACTATAGGGCCAAAGGAAAAATCCTCCGATAACAAAGAGAAAGAAGCTTTCTGAGAAACTTCTTTGTGTTCTGTGAAGTCATCAAACAGAGTTACAGCTTTCCTCTCAAGAAGCCTTTCGCTAAGACAGTTCTTGTGGAATTGGCAAAGTGATATTTGGAAGCCCATAGAGGGCTATGGTGAAAAATCAAATATCCTCAGATGAAATCTGGAAAGAAGCTTTCTGAGAAACTGCTTAGTGTTCTGTTAATTCATCTCACAGAGTTACATCTGTATTTCTTGGATCTCTTTGCTAGCCTTATTTCTGTGGAATCTGAGAACAGATATTTCGGATCCCTTTGAAGACTATAGGGCCAAAGGAAATATCCTCCGATAACAAAGAGAAAGAAGCTTTCTGAGAAACTTCTTTGTGTTCTGTGAAATCATCTCACAGAGTTACAGCTTTCCCCTCAAGAAGCCTTTCGCTAAGACAGTTCTTGTGGAATTGGCAAAGTGATATTTGGAAGCCCATAGAGGGCTATGGTGAAAAAGGAAATATCCTCAGATGAAATCTGGAAAGAAGCTTTCTGAGAAACTGCTTAGTGTTCTGTTAATTCATCTCACAGAGTTACATCTGTATTTCTTGGATCTCTTTGCTAGCCTTATTTCTGTGGAATCTGAGAACAGATATTTCGGATCCCTTTGAAGACTATAGGGCCAAAGGTAATATCCTCCGATAACAAAGAGAACGAAGCTTTCTGAGAAACTTCTTTGTGTTCTGTGAAATCATCTCACAGAGTTACAGCTTTCCCCTCAAGAAGCTTTTCGCTAAGACAGTTCTTGTGGAATTGGCAAAGTGATATTTGGAAGCCCATAGAGGTCTACGGTGAAAAAGGAAATATCCTCAGATGAAATCTGGAAAGAAGCTTTCTGAGAAACTGCTTAGTGTTCTGTTAATTCATCTCACAGAGTTACATCTGTATTTCGTGGATCTCTTTGCTAGCCTTATTTCTGTGGAATCTGAGAACAGATATTTCGGATCCCTTTGAAGACTATAGGGATAAAGGAAAAATCCTCCGATAACAAAGAGAAAGAAGCTTTCTGAGAAACTTCTTTGTATTCTGTGAAATCATCTCAGAGAGTTACAGCGTTCCCCTCAAGAGGCCTTTCGCTAAGACAGTTCTTGTGAAATTGGCAAAGTGATATTTGGAAGCCCATAGAGGGCCATGGTGAAAAAGGAAATATCCTCAGATGAAATCTTGAAAGAAGCTTTCTGAGAAACTGCTTAGTGTTCTGTTAATTCATCTCACAGAGTTACATCTGTATTTCTTGGATCTCTTTGCTAGCTTTATTTCTGTGGAATCTGAGAACAGGTATTTCGGATCCCTTTGAAGACTATAGGGCCAAAGGAAACATCCTCCGATAACAAAGAGAAAAAAGCTTTCTGAGAAAATTCTTTGTGTTCTGTGAAATCATCTCACAGAGTTACAGCTTTCCCCTCAAAAAGCCTTTCGCTAAGACAGTTCTTGTGGAATTGGCAAACTGATATTTGGAAGCCCATAGAGGGCTACGATGAAAAAGGAAATATCCTCAGATGAAATCTGGAAAGAAGCTTTCTGAGAAACTGCTTAGTGTTCTGTTAATTCATCTCACAGAGTTACATCTGTATTTCGTGGATCTCTTTGCTAGCCTTATTTCTGTGGAATCTGAGAACAGATATTTCGGATCCCTTTGAAGACTATAGGGCCAAAGGAAAAACCCTCCGATAACAAAGAGAAAGAAGCTTTCTGAGAAACTTCTTTGTGTTCTTTGAAGTCATCTAACAGAGTTACAGCTTTCCCCTCAAGAAGCCTTTCGCTAAGACAGTTCTTGTGGAATTGGTAAAGTGATATTTGGAAGCCCATAGAGGGCTACGATGAAAAAGGAAATATCCTCAGATGAAATCTGGAAAGAAGCTTTCTGAGAAACCGCTTAGTGTTCTGTTAATTCATCTCACAGAGTTACATCTGTATTTCGTGGATCTCTTTGCTAGCCTTATTTCTGTGGAATCTGAGAACTGATATTTCGGATCCCTTTGAAGAGTATAGGGCCAAAGAAAATATCCTCCGATAACAAAGAGAAAGAAGCTTTCTGAGAAACTTCTTTGTGTTCTGGGAAATCATCTCACAGAGTTACAGCTTTCCCCTCAAGAAGCCTTTCGCTAAGACAGTTCTTGTGGAATTGGCAAAGTGATATTTGGAAGCCCATAGTGGGCTATGTTGAAAAAGGAAATATCCTCAGATGAAATCTGGAAAGAAGCTTTCTGAGAAACTGCTTAGTGTTCTGTTAATTCATCTCACAGAGTTACATCTGTATTTCGTGGATCTCTTTGCTAGCCTTATTTCTGTGGAATCTGAGAACAGATATTTCGGATCCCTTTGAAGACTATAGGGCCAAAGGAAAAATCCTCCGATAAGAAAGAGAAAGAAGCTTTCTGAGAAACTTCTTTGTGTTCTGTGAAATCATCTCACAGAGTTACAGCTTTCCCCTCAAGAAGCCTTTCGCTAAGACAGTTCTTGAGGAATTGGCAAAGTGATATTTGGAAGCCCACAGAGGGCCATGGTGAAAAAGGAAATATCCTCAGATGAAATCTGGAAAGAAGCTTTCTGAGAAACTGCTTAGTGTTCTGTTAATTCATCTCACAGAGTTACATCTGTATTTCGTGGATCTCTTTGCTAGCTTTATTTCTGTGGAATCTGAGAACAGATATTTCGGATCCCTCTGAAGACTATAGGGCCAAAGGAAATATCCTCCGATAACAAAGAGAAAGAAGCTTTCTGAGAAACTTCTTTGTGTTCTGTGAAATCATCTCACAGAGTTACAGCTTTCCCCTCAAGAAGCCTTTCGCTAAGACAGTTCTTGTGGAATTGGCAAAGTGATATTTGGAAGCCCATAGAGGGCTATGGTGAAAAAGGAAATATCCTCAGGTGAAATCTGGAAAGAAGCTTTCTGAGAAACTCCTCTGTGATGTGTGAGTTCCACTCACAGAGTTACATCTGTATTTCGTGGATCTCTTTGCTAGCCTTCTTTCTGTGGAATCTGAGAACAGATATTTCGCATCCCTTTGAAGACTATAGTGCCAAAGGAAATTTCCTCGGATAACAAAGAGAAAGAAGCTTTCTGAGAATCTTCTTTGTGTTCTGTGAAATCATCTCACAGAGTTACAGCTTTCCCCTCAAGAAGCCTTTCGCTAAGACAGTTCTTGTGGAATTGGCCAAGTGATATTTGGAAGCCCTTAGAGGGCAATGCTGAATAAGGAAATATCCTCAGATGAAATCTGGAAAGAAGCTTTCTGAGAAACCGCTTAGTGTTATCTGACTTCCACTCACACAGTTACATCTGTATTTCGTGGATCTCTTGGCTAGCCTTATTTCTGTGGAATCTGAGAACAGATATTTCGGATCCCTTTGAAGACTATAGGGCCAAAGGAAATATCCTCCGATAACAAAGAGAAAGAAGCTTTCTGAGAAACTTCTTTGTGTTCTGTGAAATCATCTCACAGAGTTACAGCTTTCCCCTCAAGAAGCCTTTCGCTAAGACAGTTCTTGTGGAATTGGCCAAGTGATATTTGGAAGCCCATAGTGGGCTATGGTGAAAAAGGAAATATCCTCAGATGAAATCTGGAAAGAAGCTTTCTGAGAAACTGCTTAGTGTTCTGTTAATTCATCTCACAGAGTTACATCTGTGTTTCGTGGATCTCTTTGCTAGCCTTATTTCTGTGGAATCTGAGAACAGATATTTCGGATCCCATTGAAGACTAGAGGGCCAAAGGAAATATCCTCTGATAACAAAGAGAAATAAGCTTTCTGAGAAACTTCTTTGTGTTCTGTGAAATCATCTCACAGAGTTACAGCTTTCCCCTCAAGAAGCCTTTCGCTAAGACAGTTCTTGTGGAATTGGCCAAGTGATATTTGGAAGCCCTTAGAGGGCAATGCTGAATAAGGAAATATCCTCAGATGATATCTGGAAAGAAGCTTTCTGAGAAACCGCTTAGTGTTCTCTGACTTCCACTCACACAGTTACATCTGTATTTCGTGGATCTCTTGGCTAGCCTTATTTCTGTGGAATCTGAGAACAGATATTTCGGATCCCTTTGAAGACTATAGGGCCAAAGGAAATATCCTCCGATAACAAAGAGAAAGAAGCTTTCTGAGAAACTTCTTTGTGTTCTGTGAAATCATCTCACAGAGTTACAGCTTTCCCCTCAAGAAGCCTTTCGCTAAGACAGTTCTTGTGGAATTGGCCAAGTGATATTTGGATGCCCATAGAGGACTATGGTGAAAAAGGAAATATCCTCACATGAAATCTGGAAAGAAGCTTTCTGAGAAACCGCTTAGTGTTCTCTGACTTCCACTCACAGAGTTACATCTGTATTTCGTGGATCTCTTTGCTAGCCTTATGTCTGTGGAATCTGAGAACAGATATTTCGGATCCCTTTGAAGACTATAGGGCCTAACGAAATATCCTCCGATAACAAAGAGAAAGAAGCTTTCTGAGAAACTTCTTTGTGTTCTGTGAAATCATCTCACAGAGTTACAGCTTTCCCCTCAAGAAGCCTTTCGCTAAGACAGTTCTTGTGGAATTGGCAAAGTGATATTTGGAAGCCCATAGAGGACTATGGTGAAAAAGGAAATATCCTTTGATGAAATCTGGAAAGAAGCTTTCTGAGAAATTCCTCTGTGATGTGTGAGTTCCACTCACAGAGTTACATCTGAATTTCGTGGATCTCTTTGCTAGCCTTATTTCTGTGGAATCTGAGAGCAGATATTTCGGATCCCTTTGAAGACTATAGGGCCAAAGGAAACATCCTCCGATAACAACGAGAAAGAAGCTTTCTGAGAAACTTCTTTGTGTTCTGTGAAATCATCTCACAGAGTTACAGCTTTCCCCTCAAGAAGCCTTTCGCTAAGACAGTTCTTGTGGAATTGGCCAAGTGATATTTGGAAGCCCTTAGAGGGCAATGCTGAATAAGGAAATATCCTCAGATGAAATCTGGAAAGAAGCTTTCTGAGAAACCGCTTAGTGTTCTCTGACTTCCACTCACACAGTTACATCTGTATTTCGTGGATCTCTTTGCTAGCCTTATTTCTGTGGAATCTGAGAACAGATATTTCGGATCCATTTGAAGACTACAGGGCCAAAGGAAATATCCTCCGATAACAAAGAGAAAGAAGCTTTCTGAGAAACTTCTTTGTGTTCTGTGAAATCATCTCACAGAGTTACAGCTTTCCCCTCAAGAAGCCTTTCGCTAGGACAGTTTTTGTGGAATTGGCCAAGTGATATTTGGAAGCCCATAGAGGACTATGGTGAAAAAGGAAATATCCTCAGATGAATTCTGGAAAGAAGCTTTCTGAGAAACCGCTTAGTGTTCTCTGACTTCCACTCACAGTGTTACATCTGTATTTCGTGGATCTATTTGCTAGCCTTATGTCTGTGGAATCTGAGAACAGATATTTCGGATCCCTTTGAAGATTATAGGGCCTAAGGAAATATCCTCCGATAACAAAGAGAAAGAAGCTTTCTGAGAAACTTCTTTGTGTTCTGTGAAATCATCTCACAGAGTTACAGCTTTCCCCTCAAGAAGCCTTTCGCTAAGACAGTTCTTGTGGAATTGGCAAAGTGATATTTGGAAGCCCATAGTGGGCTATGGTGAAAAAGGAAACATCCTCAGATGAAATCAGGAAAGAAGCTTTCTGAGAAACTGCTTAGTGTTCTGTTAATTCATCTCACAGAGTTACATCTGTATTTCGTGGATCTCTTTGCTAGCCTTATTTCTGTGGAATCTGAGAACAGATATTTCGGATCCATTTGAAGACTATAGGGCCAATGGAAATATCCTCCGATAACAAAGAGAAAGAAGCTTTCTGAGAAACTTCTTTGTGTTCTGTGAAATCATCTCACAGAGTTACAGCTTTCCCCTCAAGAAGCCTTTCGCTAAGACAGTTCTTGTGGAATTGGCCAAGTGATATTTGAAAGCCCATAGTGGGCTATGGTGAAAAAGGAAATATCCTCAGATGAAATCTGGAAAGAAGCTTTCTGAGAAACTGCTTAGTGTTCTGTTAATTCATCTCACAGAGTTACATCTGTGTTTCGTGGATCTCTTTGCTAGCCTTATTTCTGTGGAATCTGAGAACAGATATTTCGGATCCCTTTGAAGACTAGAGGGCCAAAGGAAATATCCTCTGATAACAAAGAGAAAGAAGCTTTCTGAGGAACTTCTTTGTGTTCTGTGAAATCATCTCACAGAGTTACAGATTTCCCCTCAAGAAGCCTTTCGCTAAGACAGTTCTTGTGGAATTGGCCAAGTGATATTTGGAAGCCCTTAGAGGGCAATGCTGAATAAGGAAATATCCTCAGATGAAATCTGGAAAGAAGCTTTCTGAGAAACCGCTTAGTGTTCTCTGACTTCCACTCACACAGTTACATCTGTATTTCGTGGATCTCTTGGCTAGCCTTATTTCTGTGGAATCTGAGAACAGATATTTCGGATCCCTTTGAAGACTATAGGGCCAAAGGAAATATCCTCCGATAACAAAGAGAAAGAAGCTTTCTGAGAAACTTCTTTGTGTTCTGTGAAATCATCTCACAGAGTTACAGCTTTCCCCGCAAGAAGCCTTTCGCTAAGACAGTTCTTGTGGAATTGGCCAAGTGATATTTGGATGCCCATAGAGGACTATGGTGAAAAAGGAAATATCCTCAGATGAAATCTGGAAAGAAGCTTTCTGAGAAACCGCTTAGTGTTCTCTGACTTCCACTCACACAGTTACATCTGTATTTCGTGGATCTCTTGGCTAGCCTTATGTCTGTGGAATCTGAGAACAGATATTTCGGATCCCTTTGAAGACTATAGGGCCAAAGGAAATATCCTCCGATAACAAAGAGAAAGAAGCTTTCTGAGAAACTTCTTTGTGTTCTGTGAAATCATCTCACAGAGTTACAGCTTTCCCCGCAAGAAGCCTTTCACTAAGACAGTTCTTGTGGAATTGGCCAAGTGATATTTGGATGCCCATAGAGGACTATGGTGAAAAAGGAAATATCCTCAGATGAAATCTGGAAAGAAGCTTTCTGAGAAAGTGCTTAGTGTTCTGTTAATTCATCTCACAGAGTTACATCTGTATTTCGTGGATCTCTTTGCTAGCCTTATTTCTGTGGAATCTGAGAACAGATATTTCGGATCCATTTGAAGACTATAGGGCCAAAGGAAATATCCTCCGATAACAAAGAGAAAGAAGCTTTCTGAGAAACTTCTTTGTGTTCTGTGAAATCATCTCACAGAGGTACAGCTTTCCCCTCAAGAAGCCTTTCGCTAAGACAGTTCTTGTGGAATTGGCCAAGTGATATTTGGAAGCCCATAGTGGGCTAGGGTGAAAAAGGAAATACCCTCAGATGAAATCTGGAAAGAAGCTTTCTGAGAAACTGCTTAGTTTTCTGTTAATTCATCTCACAGAGTTACATCTGTATTTCGTGGATCTCTTTGCTAGCCTTATTTCTGTGGAATCTGAGAACAGATATTTCGGATCCCTTTGAAGACTATAGGGCCAAAGGTAATATCTTCAGATAACAAAGAGAACGAAGCTTTCTGAGAAACTTCTTTGTGTTCTGTGAAATCATCTCACAGAGTTACAGCTTTCCCCTCAAGAAGCCTTTCGCTAAGACAGTTCTTGTGGAATTGGCAAAGTGATATTTGGAAGCCCATAGAGGGCTATGGTGAAAAAGGAAATATCCTCAGATGAAATCTGGAAAGAAGCTTTCTGAGAAACTGCTTAGTGTTCTGTTAATTCATCTCACAGAATTACATCTGTATTTCCTGGATCTCTTTGCTAGCCTTATTTCTGTGGAATCTGAGAACAGATATTTCGGATCCCTTTGAAGACTATAGGGCCAAAGGAAAAATCCTCCGATAACAAAGAGAAAGAAGCTTTCTGAGAAACTTCTTTGTGTTCTGTGAAGTCATCAAACAGAGTTACAGCTTTCCCCTCAAGAAGCCTTTCACTAAGACAGTTCTTGTGGAATTGGCAAAGTAATATTTGGAAGCCCATAGAGGGCTACGGTGAAAAAGGAAATATCCTCAGATGAAATCTGGAAAGAAGCTTTCTGAGAAACCGCTCAGTGTTCTGTTAATTCATCTCACAGAGTTACATCTGTATTTCGTGGATCTCTTTGCTAGCCTTATTTCTGTGGAATCTGAGAAGAGATATTTCGGATCCCTTTGAAGACTATAGGGCCAAAGGAAATATCCTCCGATAACAAAGAGAAAGAAGCTTTCTGAGAAACTTCTTTGTGTTCTGTGAAATCATCTCACAGAGTTACAGTTTTCCCCTCAAGAAGCCTTTCGCTAAGACAGTTCTTGTGGAATTGGCAAAGTGATATTTGGAAGCCCATAGAGTGCTATGGTGAAAAAGGAAATATCCTCAGATGAAATCTGGAAAGAAGCTTTCTGAGAAACTGCTTAGTGTTATGTTAATTCATCTCACAGAATTTCATCTGTATTTCCTGGATCTCTTTGCTAGCCTTATTTCTGTGGAATCTGAGAACAGATATTTCGGATCCCTTTGAAGACTATAGGGCCAAAGGTAATATCTTCCGATAACAAAGAGAACGAAACTTTCTGAGAAACTTCTTTGTGTTCTGTGAAATCATCTCACAGAGTTACAGCTTTCCCCTCAAGAAGCCTTTCGCTAAGACAGTTCTTGTGGAATTGGCAAAGTGATATTTGGAAGCCCATAGAGGGCTAGGGTGAAAAACGAAATATCCTCAGATGAAATCTGGAAAGAAGCTTTCTGAGAAACTGCTTAGTGTTCTGTTAATTCATCTCACAGAGTTACATCTGTATTTCGTGGATCTCTTTGCTAGCCTTATTTCTGTGGAATCTGAGAACAGATATTTCGGATCCCTTTGAAGACTATAGGACCAAAGGAAAAATCCTCCGATAACAAAGAGAAAGAAGCTTTCTGAGAAACTTCTTTGTGTTCTGTGAAATCATCTTAGAGAGTTACAGCTTTCCCCTCAAGAAGCCTTTTGCTAAGACAGTTCTTGTGGAATTGGCAAAGTGATATTTGGAAGCCCATAGAGGGCCATGGTGAAAAAGGAAATATCCTCAGATGAAATCTGGAAAGAAGCTTTCTGAGAAACTGCTTAGTGTTCTGTTAATTCATCTCACAGAGTTACATCTGTATTGCGTGGATCTCTTTGCTAGCTTTATTTCTGTGGAATCTGAGAACAGATATTTCGGATCCCTTTGAAGAGTATAGGGCCAAAGGAAATATCCTCCGATAACAAAGAGAAAGAAGCTTTCTGAGAAACTTCTTTGTGTTCTGTGAAATCATCTCACAGAGTTACAGCTTTCCCCTCAAGAAGCCTTTCGCTAAGCCAGTTCTTGTGAAAATGGCAAAGTGATATTTGGAAGCCCATAGAGGGCTATGGTGAAAAAGGAAATATCCTTAGATGAAATCTGGAAAGAAGCTTTCTGAGAAACTGCTTAGTGTTCTGTTAATTCATCTAAGAGAGTTACATCTGTATTTCGTGGATCTCTTTGCTAGCCTTATTTCTGTGGAATCTGAGAACAGATATTTCGGATCCCTTTGAAGACTATAGGGCCAAAGGAAAAATCCTCCGATAACAAAGAGAAAGAAGCTTTCTGAGAAACTTCTTTGTGTTCTGTGAAGTCATCAAACAGAGTTACAGCTTTCCCCTCAAGAAGCCTTTCGCAAAGACAGTTCTTGTGGAATTGGCAAAGTGATATTTGGAAGCCCATAGAGGGCTATGGTGAAAAATCAAATATCCTCAGATGAAATCTGGAAAGAAGCTTTCTGAGAAACTGCTTAGTGTTCTGTTAATTCATCTCACAGAGTTACATCTGTATTTCTTGGATCTCTTTGCTAGCCTTATTTCTGTGGAATCTGAGAACAGATATTTCGGATCCCTTTGAAGACTATAGGGTCAAAGGAAATATCCTCCGATAACAAAGAGAAAGAAGCTTTCTGAGAAACTTCTTTGTGTTCTGTGAAATCATCTCACAGAGTTACAGCTTTCCCCTCAAGAAGCCTTTCGCTAAGACAGTTCTTTTGGAATTGGCAAAGTGATATTTGGAAGCCCATAGAGGGCTATGGTGAAAAAGGAAATATCCTCAGATGAAATCTGGAAAGAAGCTTTCTGAGAAACTGCTTAGTGTTCTGTTAATTCATCTCACAGAGTTACATCTGTATTTCTTGGATCTCTTTGCTAGCCTTATTTCTGTGGAATCTGAGAACAGATATTTCGGATCCCTTTGAAGACTATAGGGCCAAAGGTAATATCCTCCGATAACAAAGAGAACGAAGCTTTCTGAGAAACTTCTTTGTGTTCTGTGAAATCATCTCACAGAGTTACAGCTTTCCCCTCAAGAAGCTTTTCGCTAAGACAGTTCTTGTGGAATTGGCAAAGTGATATTTGGAAGCCCATAGAGGTCTACGGTGAAAAAGGAAATATCCTCAGATGAAATCTGGAAAGAAGCTTTCTGAGAAACTGCTTAGTGTTCTGTTAATTCATCTCACAGAGTTACATCTGTATTTCGTGGATCTCTTTGCTAGCCTTATTTCTGTGGAATCTGAGAACAGATATTTCGGATCCCTTTGAAGACTATAGGGACAAAGGAAAAATCCTCCGATAACAAAGAGAAAGAAGCTTTCTGAGAAACTTCTTTGTATTCTGTGAAATCATCTCAGAGAGTGACAGCGTTCCCCTCAAGAGGCCTTTCGCTAAGACAGTTCTTGTGAAATTGGCAAAGTGATATTTGGAAGCCCATAGAGGGCCATGGTGAAAAAGGAAATATCCTCAGATGAAATCTTGAAAGAAGCTTTCTGAGAAACAGCTTAGTGTTCTGTTAATTCATCTCACAGAGTTACATCTGTATTTCTTGGATCTCTTTGCTAGCTTTATTTCTGTGGAATCTGAGAACAGGTATTTCGGATCCCTTTGAAGACTATAGGGCCAAAGGAAACATCCTCCGATAACAAAGAGAAAAAAGCTTTCTGAGAAAATTCTTTGTGTTCTGTGAAATCATCTCACAGAGTTACAGCTTTCCCCTCAAAAAGCCTTTCGCTAAGACAGTTCTTGTGGAATTGGCAAACTGATATTTGGAAGCCCATAGAGGGCTACGATGAAAAAGGAAATATCCTCAGATGAAATCTGGAAAGAAGCTTTCTGAGAAACTGCTTAGTGTTCTGTTAATTCATCTCACAGAGTTACATCTGTATTTCGTGGATCTCTTTGCTAGCCTTATTTCTGTGGAATCTGAGAACAGATATTTCGGATCCCTTTGAAGACTATAGGGCCAAAGGAAAAACCCTCCGATAACAAAGAGAAAGAAGCTTTCTGAGAAACTTCTTTGTGTTCTTTGAAGTCATCTAACAGAGTTACAGCTTTCCCCTCAAGAAGCCTTTCGCTAAGACAGTTCTTGTGGAATTGGTAAAGTGATATTTGGAAGCCCATAGA
Source organism: Macaca nemestrina (assembly GCF_043159975.1). Taxonomy (NCBI): domain Eukaryota; kingdom Metazoa; phylum Chordata; class Mammalia; order Primates; family Cercopithecidae; genus Macaca; species Macaca nemestrina. The sequence goes on along the minus strand of NC_092127.1, from coordinate 111,869,244 downwards.
GGGCTACGATGAAAAAGGAAATATCCTCAGATGAAATCTGGAAAGAAGCTTTCTGAGAAACCGCTTAGTGTTCTGTTAATTCATCTCACAGAGTTACATCTGTATTTCGTGGATCTCTTTGCTAGCCTTATTTCTGTGGAATCTGAGAACTGATATTTCGGATCCCTTTGAAGAGTATAGGGCCAAAGAAAATATCCTCCGATAACAAAGAGAAAGAAGCTTTCTGAGAAACTTCTTTGTGTTCTGTGAAATCATCTCACAGAGTTACAGCTTTCCCCTCAAGAAGCCTTTCGATAAGACAGTTCTTGTGGAAATGGCCAAGTGATATTTGGAAGCCCTTAGAGGGCTATGGTGAAAAAGGAAATATCCTCAGATGAAATCTGGAAAGAAGTTTTCTGAGAAACTGCTTAGTGTTCTGTTAATTCATCTCACAGAGTTACATCTGTATTTCGTGGATGTCTTTGCTAGCCTTATTTCTGTGGAATCTGAGAAGAGATATTTAGGATCCCTTTGAAGACTATAGGGCCAAAGGAAATATCCTCCGATAACAAAGAGAAAGAAGCTTTCTGAGAAACTTCTTTGTGTTCTGTGAAATCATCTCACAGAGTTACAGCTTTCCCCTCAAGAAGCCTTTCGCTAAGACAGTTCTTGTGGAATTGGCAAAGTGATTTTTGGAAGCCCATAGAGGGCCATGGTGAAAAAAAAAATATCCTCAGATGAAATCTGGAAAGAAGCTTTCTGAGAAACTGCTTAGTGTTCTGTTAATTCATCTCACAGAGTTACATCTGTATTTCGTGGATCTCTTTGCTAGCCTTATTTCTGTGGAATCTGAGAACAGATATTTCGGATCCCTTTGAAGACTATAGGGCCAAAGGAAATATCCTTCGATAACAAAGAGAAAGAAGCTTTCTGAGAAAATTCGTTGTGTTCTGTGAAATCATCTCACAGAGTTACAGCCTTTCCCTCAAGAAGCCTTTCGCTAAGACAGTTCTTGTGGAATTGGCAAAGTGACATTTGGAAGCCCATAGAGAGCTATGGTGAAAAAGGAAATATCCTCAGATAAAATCTGGAAAGAAGCTTTCTGAGAAACTGCTTAGTGTTCTGTTAATTCATCTCACAGAGTTACATCTGTATTTCTTGGATCTCTTTGCTAGCCTTATTTCTGTGGAATCTGAGAACAATTATTTTGGATCCCTTTGAAGACTATAGGGTCAAAGGAAATATCCTCCGATAACAAAGAGAAAGAAGCTTTGTGAGAAACTTCTTTGTGTTCTGTGAAATCATCTCACAGAGTTACAGCTTTCCCCTCAAGAAGCCTTTCGCTAAGCGAGTTCTTGTGGAAATGGCAAAGTGATATTTGGAAGCCCATAAAGGGCTATGGTGAAAAAGGAAATATCCTTAGATGAAATCTGGAAAGAAGCTTTCTGAGAAACTGCTTAGTGTTCTGTTAATTCATCTCACAGAGTTACATCTGTATTTCGTGGATCTCTTTGCTAGCCTTATTTCTGTGGAATCTGAGAACAGATATTTCGGATCCCTTTGAAGACTATAGGGCCAAAGGAAAAATCCTCCGATAACAAAGAGAAAGAAGCTTTCTGAGAAACTTCTTTGTGTTCTGTGAAGTCATCAAACAGAGTTACAGGTTTCCCCTCAAGAAGCCTTTCGCTAAGACAGTTCTTGTGGAATTGGCAAAGTAATATTTGGAAGCCCATAGAGGGCTACGGTGAAAAAGGAAATATCCTCAGATGAAATCTGGAAAGAAGCTTTCTGAGAAACCGCTCAGTGTTCTGTTAATTCATCTCACAGAGTTACATCTGTATTTCGTGGATCTCTTTGCTAGCCTTATTTCTGTGGAATCTGAGAAGAGATATTTCGGATCCCTTTGAAGACTATAGGGCCAAAGGAAATATCCTCCGATAACAAAGAGAAAGAAGCTTTCTGAGAAACTTCTTTGTGTTCTGGGAAATCATCTCACAGAGTTACAGCTTTCCCCTCAAGAAGCCTTTCGCTAAGACAGTTCTTGTGGAATTGGCAAAGTGATATTTGGAAGCCCATAGTGGGCTATGTTGAAAAAGGAAATATCCTCAGATGAAATCTGGAAAGAAGCTTTCTGAGAAACTGCTTAGTGTTCTGTTAATTCATCTCACAGAGTTACATCTGTATTTCGTGGATCTCTTTGCTAGCCTTATTTCTGTGGAATCTGAGAACAGATATTTCGGATCCCTTTGAAGACTATAGGGCCAAAGGAAAAATCCTCCGATAAGAAAGAGAAAGAAGCTTTCTGAGAAACTTCTTTGTGTTCTGTGAAATCATCTCAGAGAGTTACAGCTTTCCCCTCAAGAAGCCTTTCGCTAAGACAGTTCTTGTGGAATTGGCAAAGTGATATTTGGAAGCCCATAGAGGGCCATGGTGAAAAAGGAAATATCCTCAGATGAAATCTGGAAAGAAGCTTTCTGAGAAACTGCTTAGTGTTCTGTTAATTCATCTCACAGAGTTACATCTGTATTTCGTGGATCTCTTTGCTAGCTTTATTTCTGTGGAATCTGAGAACAGATATTTCGGATCCCTTTGAAGACTATAGGGCCAAAGGAAATATCCTCCGATAACAAAGAGAAAGAAGCTTTCTGAGAAACTTCTTTGTGTTCTGTGAAATCATCTCACAGAGTTACAGCTTTCCCCTCAAGAAGCCTTTCGCTAAGACAGTTCTTGTGGAATTGGCAAAGTGATATTTGGAAGCCCATAGAGGGCTATGGTGAAAAAGGAAATATCCTCAGGTGAAATCTGGAAAGAAGCTTTCTGAGAAACTCCTCTGTGATGTGTGAGTTCCACTCACAGAGTTACATCTGTATTTCGTGGATCTCTTTGCTAGCCTTCTTTCTGTGGAATCTGAGAACAGATATTTCGCATCCCTTTGAAGACTATAGTGCCAAAGGAAATTTCCTCGGATAACAAAGAGAAAGAAGCTTTCTGAGAATCTTCTTTGTGTTCTGTGAAATCATCTCACAGAGTTACAGCTTTCCCCTCAAGAAGCCTTTCGCTAAGACAGTTCTTGTGGAATTGGCCAAGTGATATTTGGAAGCCCTTAGAGGGCAATGCTGAATAAGGAAATATCCTCAGATGAAATCTGGAAAGAAGCTTTCTGAGAAACCGCTTAGTGTTATCTGACTTCCACTCACACAGTTACATCTGTATTTCGTGGATCTCTTGGCTAGCCTTATTTCTGTGGAATCTGAGAACAGATATTTCGGATCCCTTTGAAGACTATAGGGCCAAAGGAAATATCCTCCGATAACAAAGAGAAAGAAGCTTTCTGAGAAACTTCTTTGTGTTCTGTGAAATCATCTCACAGAGTTACAGCTTTCCCCTCAAGAAGCCTTTCGCTAAGACAGTTCTTGTGGAATTGGCCAAGTGATATTTGGAAGCCCATAGTGGGCTATGGTGAAAAAGGAAATATCCTCAGATGAAATCTGGAAAGAAGCTTTCTGAGAAACTGCTTAGTGTTCTGTTAATTCATCTCACAGAGTTACATCTGTGTTTCGTGGATCTCTTTGCTAGCCTTATTTCTGTGGAATTTGAGAACAGATATTTCGGATCCCATTGAAGACTAGAGGGCCAAAGGAAATATCCTCTGATAACAAAGAGAAAGAAGCTTTCTGAGAAACTTCTTTGTGTTCTGTGAAATCATCTCACAGAGTTACAGCTTTCCCCTCAAGAAGCCTTTCGCTAAGACAGTTCTTGTGGAATTGGCCAAGTGATATTTGGAAGCCCTTAGAGGGCAATGCTGAATAAGGAAATATCCTCAGATGAAATCTGGAAAGAAGCTTTCTGAGAAACCGCTTAGTGTTCTCTGACTTCCACTCACACAGTTACATCTGTATTTCGTGGATCTCTTGGCTAGCCTTATTTCTGTGGAATCTGAGAACAGATATTTCGGATCCCTTTGAAGACTATAGGGCCAAAGGAAATATCCTCCGATAACAAAGAGAAAGAAGCTTTCTGAGAAACTTCTTTGTGTTCTGTGAAATCATCTCACAGAGTTACAGCTTTCCCCTCAAGAAGCCTTTCGCTAAGACAGTTCTTGTGGAATTGGCCAAGTGATATTTGGAAGCCCATAGAGGGCTATGGTGAAAAAGGAAATATCCTCACATGAAATCTGGAAAGAAGCTTTCTGAGAAACCGCTTAGTGTTCTCTGACTTCCACTCACAGAGTTACATCTGTATTTCGTGGATCTCTTTGCTAGCCTTATGTCTGTGGAATCTGAGAACAGATATTTCGGATCCCTTTGAAGACTATAGGGCCTAACGAAATATCCTCCGATAACAAAGAGAAAGAAGCTTTCTGAGAAACTTCTTTGTGTTCTGTGAAATCATCTCACAGAGTTACAGCTTTCCCCTCAAGAAGCCTTTCACTAAGACAGTTCTTGTGGAATTGGCAAAGTGATATTTGGAAGCCCATAGAGGACTATGGTGAAAAAGGAAATATCCTTTGATGAAATCTGGAAAGAAGCTTTCTGAGAAATTCCTCTGTGATGTGTGAGTTCCACTCACAGAGTTACATCTGAATTTCGTGGATCTCTTTGCTAGCCTTATTTCTGTGGAATCTGAGAGCAGATATTTCGGATCCCTTTGAAGACTATAGGGCCAAAGGAAACATCCTCCGATAACAACGAGAAAGAAGCTTTCTGAGAAACTTCTTTGTGTTCTGTGAAATCATCTCACAGAGTTACAGCTTTCGCCTCAAGAAGCCTTTCGCTAAGACAGTTCTTGTGGAATTGGCCAAGTGATATTTGGAAGCCCTTAGAGGGCAATGCTGAATAAGGAAATATCCTCAGATGAAATCTGGAAAGAAGCTTTCTGAGAAACCGCTTAGTGTTCTCTGACTTCCACTCACACAGTTACATCTGTATTTCGTGGATCTCTTTGCTAGCCTTATTTCTGTGGAATCTGAGAACAGATATTTCGGATCCATTTGAAGACTACAGGGCCAAAGGAAATATCCTCCGATAACAAAGAGAAAGAAGCTTTCTGAGAAACTTCTTTGTGTTCTGTGAAATCATCTCACAGAGTTACAGCTTTCCCCTCAAGAAGCCTTTCGCTAGGACAGTTTTTGTGGAATTGGCCAAGTGATATTTGGAAGCCCATAGAGGACTATGGTGAAAAAGGAAATATCCTCAGATGAATTCTGGAAAGAAGCTTTCTGAGAAACCGCTTAGTGTTCTCTGACTTCCACTCACAGAGTTACATCTGTATTTCGTGGATCTATTTGCTAGCCTTATGTCTGTGGAATCTGAGAACAGATATTTCGGATCCCTTTGAAGATTATAGGGCCTAAGGAAATATCCTCCGATAACAAAGAGAAAGAAGCTTTCTGAGAAACTTCTTTGTGTTCTGTGAAATCATCTCACAGAGTTACAGCTTTCCCCTCAAGAAGCCTTTCGCTAAGACAGTTCTTGTGGAATTGGCAAAGTGATATTTGGAAGCCCATAGTGGGCTATGGTGAAAAAGGAAACATCCTCAGATGAAATCAGGAAAGAAGCTTTCTGAGAAACTGCTTAGTGTTCTGTTAATTCATCTCACAGAGTTACATCTGTATTTCGTGGATCTCTTTGCTAGCCTTATTTCTGTGGAATCTGAGAACAGATATTTCGGATCCATTTGAAGACTATAGGGCCAATGGAAATATCCTCCGATAACAAAGAGAAAGAAGCTTTCTGAGAAACTTCTTTGTGTTCTGTGAAATCATCTCACAGAGTTACAGCTTTCCCCTCAAGAAGCCTTTCGCTAAGACAGTTCTTGTGGAATTGGCCAAGTGATATTTGAAAGCCCATAGTGGGCTATGGTGAAAAAGGAAATATCCTCAGATGAAATCTGGAAAGAAGCTTTCTGAGAAACTGCTTAGTGTTCTGTTAATTCATCTCACAGAGTTACATCTGTGTTTCGTGGATCTCTTTGCTAGCCTTATTTCTGTGGAATCTGAGAACAGATATTTCGGATCCCTTTGAAGACTAGAGGGCCAAAGGAAATATCCTCTGATAACAAAGAGAAAGAAGCTTTCTGAGGAACTTCTTTGTGTTCTGTGAAATCATCTCACAGAGTTACAGATTTCCCCTCAAGAAGCCTTTCGCTAAGACAGTTCTTGTGGAATTGGCCAAGTGATATTTGGAAGCCCTTAGAGGGCAATGCTGAATAAGGAAATATCCTCAGATGAAATCTGGAAAGCAGCTTTCTGAGAAACCGCTTAGTGTTCTCTGACTTCCACTCACACAGTTACATCTGTATTTCGTGGATCTCTTGGCTAGCCTTATTTCTGTGGAATCTGAGAACAGATATTTCGGATCCCTTTGAAGACTATAGGGCCAAAGGAAATATCCTCCGATAACAAAGAGAAAGAAGCTTTCTGAGAAACTTCTTTGTGTTCTGTGAAATCATCTCACAGAGTTACAGCTTTCCCCGCAAGAAGCCTTTCGCTAAGACAGTTCTTGTGGAATTGGCCAAGTGATATTTGGATGCCCATAGAGGACTATGGTGAAAAAGGAAATATCCTCAGATGAAATCTGGAAAGAAGCTTTCTGAGAAACCGCTTAGTGTTCTCTGACTTCCACTCACACAGTTACATCTGTATTTCGTGGATCTCTTGGCTAGCCTTATTTCTGTGGAATCTGAGAACAGATATTTCGGATCCCTTTGAAGACTATAGGGCCAAAGGAAATATCCTCCGATAACAAAGAGAAAGAAGCTTTCTGAGAAACTTCTTTGTGTTCTGTGAAATCATCTCACAGAGTTACAGCTTTCCCCGCAAGAAGCCTTTCGCTAAGACAGTTCTTGTGGAATTGGCCAAGTGATATTTGGATGCCCATAGAGGACTATGGTGAAAAAGGAAATATCCTCAGATGAAATCTGGAAAGAAGCTTTCTGAGAAAGTGCTTAGTGTTCTGTTAATTCATCTCACAGAGTTACATCTGTATTTCGTGGATCTCTTTGCTAGCCTTATTTCTGTGGAATCTGAGAACAGATATTTCGGATCCATTTGAAGACTATAGGGCCAAAGGAAATATCCTCCGATAACAAAGAGAAAGAAGCTTTCTGAGAAACTTCTTTGTGTTCTGTGAAATCATCTCACAGAGGTACAGCTTTCCCCTCAAGAAGCCTTTCGCTAAGACAGTTCTTGTGGAATTGGCCAAGTGATATTTGGAAGCCCATAGTGGGCTATGGTGAAAAAGGAAATACCCTCAGATGAAATCTGGAAAGAAGCTTTCTGAGAAACTGCTTAGTTTTCTGTTAATTCATCTCACAGAGTTACATCTGTATTTCGTGGATCTCTTTGCTAGCCTTATTTCTGTGGAATCTGAGAACAGATATTTCGGATCCCTTTGAAGACTATAGGGCCAAAGGTAATATCTTCAGATAACAAAGAGAACGAAGCTTTCTGAGAAACTTCTTTGTGTTCTGTGAAATCATCTCACAGAGTTACAGCTTTCCCCTCAAGAAGCCTTTCGCTAAGACAGTTCTTGTGGAATTGGCAAAGTGATATTTGGAAGCCCATAGAGGGCTATGGTGAAAAAGGAAATATCCTCAGATGAAATCTGGAAAGAAGCTTTCTGAGAAACTGCTTAGTGTTCTGTTAATTCATCTCACAGAATTACATCTGTATTTCCTGGATCTCTTTGCTAGCCTTATTTCTGTGGAATCTGAGAACAGATATTTCGGATCCCTTTGAAAACTATAGGGCCAAAGGAAAAATCCTCCGATAACAAAGAGAAAGAAGCTTTCTGAGAAACTTCTTTGTGTTCTGTGAAGTCATCAAACAGAGTTACAGCTTTCCCCTCAAGAAGCCTTTCGCTAATACAGTTCTTGTGGAATTGGCAAAGTGATATTTGGAAGCCCATAGAGGGCTACTGTGAAAAAGGAAATATCCTCAGATGAAATATGGAAAGAAGCTTTCTGAGAAACCGCTCAGTGTTCTGTTAATTCATCTCACAGAGTTACATCTGTATTTCCTGGATCTCTTTGCTAGCCTTATTTCTGTGGAATCTGAGAAGAGATATTTCGGATCCCTTTGAAGACTATAGGGCCAAAGGAAATATCCTCCGATAACAAAGAGAAAGAAGCTTTCTGAGAAACTTCTTTGTGTTCTGTGAAATCATCTCACAGAGTTACAGCTTTCCCCTCAAGAAGCCTTTCGCTAAGACAGTTCTTGTGGAATTGGCAAAGTGATATTTGGAAGCCCATAGAGGGCTATGGTGAAAAAGGAAATATCCTCAGATGAAATCTGGAAAGAAGCTTTCTGAGAAACTGCTTAGTGTTCTGTTAATTCATCTCACAGAATTACGTCTGTATTTCCTGGATCTCTTTGCTAGCCTTATTTCTGTGGAATCTGAGAACAGATATTTCGGATCCCTTTGAAGACTATAGGGCCAAAGGTAATATCTTCCGATAACAAAGAGAACGAAGCTTTCTGAGAAACTTCTTTGTGTTCTGTGAAATCATCTCACAGAGTTACAGCTTTCCCCTCAAGAAGCCTTTCGCTAAGACAGTTCTTGTGGAATTGGCAAAGTGATATTTGGAAGCCCATAGAGGGCTATGGTGAAAAAGGAAATATCCTCAGATGAAATCTGGAAAGAAACTTTCTGAGAAACTGCTTAGTGTTCTGTTAATTCATCTCACAGAGTTACATCTGTATTTCGTGGATCTCTTTGCTAGCCTTATTTCTGTGGAATCTGAGAACAGATATTTCGGATCCCTTTGAAGACTATAGGACCAAAGGAAAAATCCTCCGATAACAAAGAGAAAGAAGCTTTCTGAGAAACTTCTTTGTGTTCTGTGAAATCATCTCAGAGAGTCACAGCTTTCCCCTCAAGAAGCCTTTTGCTAAGACAGTTCTTGTGGAATTGGCAAAGTGATATTTGGAAGCCCATAGAGGGCCATGGTGAAAAAGGAAATATCCTCAGACGAAATCTGGAAAGAAGCTTTCTGAGAAACTGCTTAGTGTTCTGTTAATTCTTCTCACAGAATTACATCTGTATTTCCTGGATCTCTTTGCTAGCCTTATTTCTGTGGAATCTGAGAACAGATATTTCGGATCCCTTTGAAGACTATAGGGCCAAAGGTAATATCTTCCGATAACAAAGAGAACGAAACTTTCTGAGAAACTTCTTTGTGTTCTGTGAAATCATCTCACAGAGTTACAGCTTTCCCCTCAAGAAGCCTTTCGCTAAGACAGTTCTTGTGGAATTGGCAAAGTGATATTTGGAAGCCCATAGAGGGCTAGGGTGAAAAACGAAATATCCTCAGATGAAATCTGGAAAGAAGCTTTCTGAGAAACTGCTTAGTGTTCTGTTAATTCATCTCACAGAGTTACATCTGTATTTCGTGGATCTCTTTGCTAGCCTTATTTCTGTGGAATCTGAGAACAGATATTTCGGATCCCTTTGAAGACTATAGGACCAAAGGAAAAATCCTCCGATAACAAAGAGAAAGAAGCTTTCTGAGAAACTTCTTTGTGTTCTGTGAAATCATCTTAGAGAGTTACAGCTTTCCCCTCAAGAAGCCTTTTGCTAAGACAGTTCTTGTGGAATTGGCAAAGTGATATTTGGAAGCCCATAGAGGGCCATGGTGAAAAAGGAAATATCCTCAGATGAAATCTGGAAAGAAGCTTTCTGAGAAACTGCTTAGTGTTCTGTTAATTCATCTCACAGAGTTACATCTGTGTTTCGTGGATCTCTTTGCTAGCTTTATTTCTGTGGAATCTGAGAACAGATATTTCGGATCCCTTTGAAGAGTATAGGGCCAAAGGAAATATCCTCCGATAACAAAGAGAAAGAAGCTTTCTGAGAAACTTCTTTGTGTTCTGTGAAATCATCTCACAGAGTTACAGCTTTCCCCTCAAGAAGCCTTTCGCTAAGCCAGTTCTTGTGAAAATGGCAAAGTGATATTTGGAAGCCCATAGAGGGCTATGGTGAAAAAGGAAATATCCTCAGATGAAATCTGGAAAGAAGCTTTCTGAGAAACTGCTTAGTGTTCTGTTAATTCATCTAAGAGAGTTACATCTGTATTTCGTGGATCTCTTTGCTAGCCTTATTTCTGTGGAATCTGAGAACAGATATTTCGGATCCCTTTGAAGACTATAGGGCCAAAGGAAAAATCCTCCGATAACAAAGAGAAAGAAGCTTTCTGAGAAACTTCTTTGTGTTCTGTGAAGTCATCAAACAGAGTTACAGCTTTCCCCTCAAGAAGCCTTTCGCTAAGACAGTTCTTGTGGAATTGGCAAAGTGATATTTGGAAGCCCATAGAGGGCTATGGTGAAAAAGGAAATATCCTCAGATGAAATCTGGAAAGAAGCTTTCTGAGAAACCGCTTAGTGTTCTGTTAATTCATCTCACAGAGTTACATCTGTATTTCTTGGATCTCTTTGCTAGCCTTATTTCTGTGGAATCTGAGAACAGATATTTCGGATCCCTTTGAAGACTATAGGGCCAAAGGAAATATCCTCCGATAACAAAGAGAAAGAAGCTTTCTGAGAAACTTCTTTGTGTTCTGTGAAATCATCTCACAGAGTTACAGCTTTCCCCTCAAGAAGCCTTTCGCTAAGACAGTTCTTGTGGAATTGGCAAAGTGATATTTGGAAGCCCATAGAGGGCTATGGTGAAAAAGGAAATATCCTCAGATGAAATCTGGAAAGAAGCTTTCTGAGAAACTGCTTAGTGTTCTGTTAATTCATCTCACAGAATTACGTCTGTATTTCCTGGATCTCTTTGCTAGCCTTATTTCTGTGGAATCTGAGAACAGATATTTCGGATCCCTTTGAAGACTATAGGGCCAAAGGTAATATCTTCCGATAACAAAGAGAACGAAGCTTTCTGAGAAACTTCTTTGTGTTCTGTGAAATCATCTCACAGAGTTACAGCTTTCCCCTCAAGAAGCCTTTCGCTAAGACAGTTCTTGTGGAATTGGCAAAGTGATATTTGGAAGCCCATAGAGGGCTATGGTGAAAAAGGAAATATCCTCAGATGAAATCTGGAAAGAAACTTTCTGAGAAACTGCTTAGTGTTCTGTTAATTCATCTCACAGAGTTACATCTGTATTTCGTGGATCTCTTTGCTAGCCTTATTTCTGTGGAATCTGAGAACAGATATTTCGGATCCCTTTGAAGACTATAGGACCAAAGGAAAAATCCTCCGATAACAAAGAGAAAGAAGCTTTCTGAGAAACTTCTTTGTGTTCTGTGAAATCATCTCAGAGAGTCACAGCTTTCCCCTCAAGAAGCCTTTTGCTAAGACAGTTCTTGTGGAATTGGCAAAGTGATATTTGGAAGCCCATAGAGGGCCATGGTGAAAAAGGAAATATCCTCAGACGAAATCTGGAAAGAAGCTTTCTGAGAAACTGCTTAGTGTTCTGTTAATTCTTCTCACAGAATTACATCTGTATTTCCTGGATCTCTTTGCTAGCCTTATTTCTGTGGAATCTGAGAACAGATATTTCGGATCCCTTTGAAGACTATAGGGCCAAAGGTAATATCTTCCGATAACAAAGAGAACGAAACTTTCTGAGAAACTTCTTTGTGTTCTGTGAAATCATCTCACAGAGTTACAGCTTTCCCCTCAAGAAGCCTTTCGCTAAGACAGTTCTTGTGGAATTGGCAAAGTGATATTTGGAAGCCCATAGAGGGCTAGGGTGAAAAACGAAATATCCTCAGATGAAATCTGGAAAGAAGCTTTCTGAGAAACTGCTTAGTGTTCTGTTAATTCATCTCACAGAGTTACATCTGTATTTCGTGGATCTCTTTGCTAGCCTTATTTCTGTGGAATCTGAGAACAGATATTTCGGATCCCTTTGAAGACTATAGGACCAAAGGAAAAATCCTCCGATAACAAAGAGAAAGAAGCTTTCTGAGAAACTTCTTTGTGTTCTGTGAAATCATCTTAGAGAGTTACAGCTTTCCCCTCAAGAAGCCTTTTGCTAAGACAGTTCTTGTGGAATTGGCAAAGTGATATTTGGAAGCCCATAGAGGGCCATGGTGAAAAAGGAAATATCCTCAGATGAAATCTGGAAAGAAGCTTTCTGAGAAACTGCTTAGTGTTCTGTTAATTCATCTCACAGAGTTACATCTGTGTTTCGTGGATCTCTTTGCTAGCTTTATTTCTGTGGAATCTGAGAACAGATATTTCGGATCCCTTTGAAGAGTATAGGGCCAAAGGAAATATCCTCCGATAACAAAGAGAAAGAAGCTTTCTGAGAAACTTCTTTGTGTTCTGTGAAATCATCTCACAGAGTTACAGCTTTCCCCTCAAGAAGCCTTTCGCTAAGCCAGTTCTTGTGAAAATGGCAAAGTGATATTTGGAAGCCCATAGAGGGCTATGGTGAAAAAGGAAATATCCTCAGATGAAATCTGGAAAGAAGCTTTCTGAGAAACTGCTTAGTGTTCTGTTAATTCATCTAAGAGAGTTACATCTGTATTTCGTGGATCTCTTTGCTAGCCTTATTTCTGTGGAATCTGAGAACAGATATTTCGGATCCCTTTGAAGACTATAGGGCCAAAGGAAAAATCCTCCGATAACAAAGAGAAAGAAGCTTTCTGAGAAACTTCTTTGTGTTCTGTGAAGTCATCAAACAGAGTTACAGCTTTCCCCTCAAGAAGCCTTTCGCTAAGACAGTTCTTGTGGAATTGGCAAAGTGATATTTGGAAGCCCATAGAGGGCTATGGTGAAAAAGGAAATATCCTCAGATGAAATCTGGAAAGAAGCTTTCTGAGAAACCGCTTAGTGTTCTGTTAATTCATCTCACAGAGTTACATCTGTATTTCTTGGATCTCTTTGCTAGCCTTATTTCTGTGGAATCTGAGAACAGATATTTCGGATCCCTTTGAAGACTATAGGGCCAAAGGAAATATCCTCCGATAACAAAGAGAAAGAAGCTTTCTGAGAAACTTCTTTGTGTTCTGTGAAATCATCTCACAGAGTTACAGCTTTCCCCTCAAGAAGCCTTTCGCTAAGACAGTTCTTGTGGAATTGGCAAAGTGATATTTGGAAGCCCATAGAGGGCTATGGTGAAAAAGGAAATATCCTCAGATGAAATCTGGAAAGAAGCTTTCTGAGAAACTGCTTAGTGTTCTGTTAATTCATCTCACAGAATTACGTCTGTATTTCCTGGATCTCTTTGCTAGCCTTATTTCTGTGGAATCTGAGAACAGATATTTCGGATCCCTTTGAAGACTATAGGGCCAAAGGTAATATCTTCCGATAACAAAGAGAACGAAGCTTTCTGAGAAACTTCTTTGTGTTCTGTGAAATCATCTCACAGAGTTACAGCTTTCCCCTCAAGAAGCCTTTCGCTAAGACAGTTCTTGTGGAATTGGCAAAGTGATATTTGGAAGCCCATAGAGGGCTATGGTGAAAAAGGAAATATCCTCAGATGAAATCTGGAAAGAAACTTTCTGAGAAACTGCTTAGTGTTCTGTTAATTCATCTCACAGAGTTACATCTGTATTTCGTGGATCTCTTTGCTAGCCTTATTTCTGTGGAATCTGAGAACAGATATTTCGGATCCCTTTGAAGACTATAGGACCAAAGGAAAAATCCTCCGATAACAAAGAGAAAGAAGCTTTCTGAGAAACTTCTTTGTGTTCTGTGAAATCATCTCAGAGAGTCACAGCTTTCCCCTCAAGAAGCCTTTTGCTAAGACAGTTCTTGTGGAATTGGCAAAGTGATATTTGGAAGCCCATAGAGGGCCATGGTGAAAAAGGAAATATCCTCAGACGAAATCTGGAAAGAAGCTTTCTGAGAAACTGCTTAGTGTTCTGTTAATTCTTCTCACAGAATTACATCTGTATTTCCTGGATCTCTTTGCTAGCCTTATTTCTGTGGAATCTGAGAACAGATATTTCGGATCCCTTTGAAGACTATAGGGCCAAAGGTAATATCTTCCGATAACAAAGAGAACGAAACTTTCTGAGAAACTTCTTTGTGTTCTGTGAAATCATCTCACAGAGTTACAGCTTTCCCCTCAAGAAGCCTTTCGCTAAGACAGTTCTTGTGGAATTGGCAAAGTGATATTTGGAAGCCCATAGAGGGCTAGGGTGAAAAACGAAATATCCTCAGATGAAATCTGGAAAGAAGCTTTCTGAGAAACTGCTTAGTGTTCTGTTAATTCATCTCACAGAGTTACATCTGTATTTCGTGGATCTCTTTGCTAGCCTTATTTCTGTGGAATCTGAGAACAGATATTTCGGATCCCTTTGAAGACTATAGGACCAAAGGAAAAATCCTCCGATAACAAAGAGAAAGAAGCTTTCTGAGAAACTTCTTTGTGTTCTGTGAAATCATCTTAGAGAGTTACAGCTTTCCCCTCAAGAAGCCTTTTGCTAAGACAGTTCTTGTGGAATTGGCAAAGTGATATTTGGAAGCCCATAGAGGGCCATGGTGAAAAAGGAAATATCCTCAGATGAAATCTGGAAAGAAGCTTTCTGAGAAACTGCTTAGTGTTCTGTTAATTCATCTAAGAGAGTTACATCTGTATTTCGTGGATCTCTTTGCTAGCCTTATTTCTGTGGAATCTGAGAACAGATATTTCGGATCCCTTTGAAGACTATAGGGCCAAAGGAAAAATCCTCCGATAACAAAGAGAAAGAAGCTTTCTGAGAAACTTCTTTGTGTTCTGTGAAGTCATCAAACAGAGTTACAGCTTTCCCCTCAAGAAGCCTTTCGCTAAGACAGTTCTTGTGGAATTGGCAAAGTGATATTTGGAAGCCCATAGAGGGCTATGGTGAAAAAGGAAATATCCTCAGATGAAATCTGGAAAGAAGCTTTCTGAGAAACCGCTTAGTGTTCTGTTAATTCATCTCACAGAGTTACATCTGTATTTCTTGGATCTCTTTGCTAGCCTTATTTCTGTGGAATCTGAGAACAGATATTTCGGATCCCTTTGAAGACTATAGGGCCAAAGGTAATATCCTCCGATAACAAAGAGAACGAAGCTTTCTGAGAAACTTCTTTGTGTTCTGTGAAATCATCTCACAGAGTTACAGCTTTCCCCTCAAGAAGCCTTTCGCTAAGACAGTTCTTGTGGAATTGGCAAAGTGATATTTGGAAGCCCATAGAGGGCTATGGTGAAAAAGGAAATATCCTCAGATGAAATCTGGAAAGAAGCTTTCTGAGAAACTGCTTAGTGTTCTGTTAATTCATCTCACAGAATTACGTCTGTATTTCCTGGATCTCTTTGCTAGCCTTATTTCTGTGGAATCTGAGAACAGATATTTCGGATCCCTTTGAAGACTATAGGGCCAAAGGTAATATCTTCCGATAACAAAGAGAACGAAGCTTTCTGAGAAACTTCTTTGTGTTCTGTGAAATCATCTCACAGAGTTACAGCTTTCCCCTCAAGAAGCCTTTCGCTAAGACAGTTCTTGTGGAATTGGCAAAGTGATATTTGGAAGCCCATAGAGGGCTATGGTGAAAAAGGAAATATCCTCAGATGAAATCTGGAAAGAAACTTTCTGAGAAACTGCTTAGTGTTCTGTTAATTCATCTCACAGAGTTACATCTGTATTTCGTGGATCTCTTTGCTAGCCTTATTTCTGTGGAATCTGAGAACAGATATTTCGGATCCCTTTGAAGACTATAGGACCAAAGGAAAAATCCTCCGATAACAAAGAGAAAGAAGCTTTCTGAGAAACTTCTTTGTGTTCTGTGAAATCATCTCAGAGAGTCACAGCTTTCCCCTCAAGAAGCCTTTTGCTAAGACAGTTCTTGTGGAATTGGCAAAGTGATATTTGGAAGCCCATAGAGGGCCATGGTGAAAAAGGAAATATCCTCAGACGAAATCTGGAAAGAAGCTTTCTGAGAAACTGCTTAGTGTTCTGTTAATTCTTCTCACAGAATTACATCTGTATTTCCTGGATCTCTTTGCTAGCCTTATTTCTGTGGAATCTGAGAACAGATATTTCGGATCCCTTTGAAGACTATAGGGCCAAAGGTAATATCTTCCGATAACAAAGAGAACGAAACTTTCTGAGAAACTTCTTTGTGTTCTGTGAAATCATCTCACAGAGTTACAGCTTTCCCCTCAAGAAGCCTTTCGCTAAGACAGTTCTTGTGGAATTGGCAAAGTGATATTTGGAAGCCCATAGAGGGCTAGGGTGAAAAACGAAATATCCTCAGATGAAATCTGGAAAGAAGCTTTCTGAGAAACTGCTTAGTGTTCTGTTAATTCATCTCACAGAGTTACATCTGTATTTCGTGGATCTCTTTGCTAGCCTTATTTCTGTGGAATCTGAGAACAGATATTTCGGATCCCTTTGAAGACTATAGGACCAAAGGAAAAATCCTCCGATAACAAAGAGAAAGAAGCTTTCTGAGAAACTTCTTTGTGTTCTGTGAAATCATCTTAGAGAGTTACAGCTTTCCCCTCAAGAAGCCTTTTGCTAAGACAGTTCTTGTGGAATTGGCAAAGTGATATTTGGAAGCCCATAGAGGGCCATGGTGAAAAAGGAAATATCCTCAGATGAAATCTGGAAAGAAGCTTTCTGAGAAACTGCTTAGTGTTCTGTTAATTCATCTAAGAGAGTTACATCTGTATTTCGTGGATCTCTTTGCTAGCCTTATTTCTGTGGAATCTGAGAACAGATATTTCGGATCCCTTTGAAGACTATAGGGCCAAAGGAAAAATCCTCCGATAACAAAGAGAAAGAAGCTTTCTGAGAAACTTCTTTGTGTTCTGTGAAGTCATCAAACAGAGTTACAGCTTTCCCCTCAAGAAGCCTTTCGCTAAGACAGTTCTTGTGGAATTGGCAAAGTGATATTTGGAAGCCCATAGAGGGCTATGGTGAAAAAGGAAATATCCTCAGATGAAATCTGGAAAGAAGCTTTCTGAGAAACCGCTTAGTGTTCTGTTAATTCATCTCACAGAGTTACATCTGTATTTCTTGGATCTCTTTGCTAGCCTTATTTCTGTGGAATCTGAGAACAGATATTTCGGATCCCTTTGAAGACTATAGGGCCAAAGGTAATATCCTCCGATAACAAAGAGAACGAAGCTTTCTGAGAAACTTCTTTGTGTTCTGTGAAGTCATCAAACAGAGTTACAGCTTTCCCCTCAAGAAGCCTTTCGCTAAGACAGTTCTTGTGGAATTGGCAAAGTGATATTTGGAAGCCCATAGAGGTCTACGGTGAAAAAGGAAATATCCTCAGATGAAATGTGGAAAGAAGCTTTCTGAGAAACTGCTTAGTGTTCTGTTAATTCATCTCACAGAGTTACATCTGTATTTCGTGGATCTCTTTGCTAGCCTTATTTCTGTGGAATCTGAGAACAGATATTTCGGATCCCTTTGAAGACTATAGGGACAAAGGAAAAACCCTCCGATAACAAAGAGAAAGAAGCTTTCTGAGAAACTTCTTTGTATTCTGTGAAATCATCTCAGAGAGTTACAGCTTTCCCCTCAAGAAGCCTTTCGCTAAGACAGTTCTTGTGGAATTGGTAAAGTGATATTTGGAAGCCCATAGAGGGCTACGATGAAAAAGGAAATATCCTCAGATGAAATCTGGAAAGAAGCTTTCTGAGAAACCGCTTAGTGTTCTGTTAATTCATCTCACAGAGTTACATCTGTATTTCGTGGATCTCTTTGCTAGCCTTATTTCTGTGGAATCTGAGAACTGATATTTCGGATCCCTTTGAAGAGTATAGGGCCAAAGAAAATATCCTCCGATAACAAAGAGAAAGAAGCTTTCTGAGAAACTTCTTTGTGTTCTGTGAAATCATCTCACAGAGTTACAGCTTTCCCCTCAAGAAGCCTTTCGATAAGACAGTTCTTGTGGAATTGGCAAAGTAATATTTGGAAGCCCATAGAGGGCTACGGTGAAAAAGGAAATATCCTCAGATGAAATCTGGAAAGAAGCTTTCTGAGAAACCGCTCAGTGTTCTGTTAATTCATCTCACAGAGTTACATCTGTATTTCGTGGATCTCTTTGCTAGCCTTATTTCTGTGGAATCTGAGAAGAGATATTTCGGATCCCTTTGAAGACTATAGGGCCAAAGGAAATATCCTCCGATAACAAAGAGAAAGAAGCTTTCTGAGAAACTTCTTTGTGTTCTGTGAAATCATCTCACAGAGTTACAGTTTTCCCCTCAAGAAGCCTTTCGCTAAGACAGTTCTTGTGGAATTGGCAAAGTGATATTTGGAAGCCCATAGAGGGCTATGGTGAAAAAGGAAATATCCTCAGATGAAATCTGGAAAGAAGCTTTCTGAGAAACTGCTTAGTGTTCTGTTAATTCATCTCACAGAATTTCATCTGTATTTCGTGGATCTCTTTGCTAGCCTTATTTCTGTGGAATCTGAGAACAGATATTTCGGATCCCTTTGAAGACTATAGGGCCAAAGGTAATATCTTCCGATAACAAAGAGAACGAAACTTTCTGAGAAACTTCTTTGTGTTCTGTGAAATCATCTCACAGAGTTACAGCTTTCCCCTCAAGAAGCCTTTCGCTAAGACAGTTCTTGTGGAATTGGCAAAGTGATATTTGGAAGCCCATAGAGGGCTAGGGTGAAAAACGAAATATCCTCAGATGAAATCTGGAAAGAAGCTTTCTGAGAAACTGCTTAGTGTTCTGTTAATTCATCTCACAGAGTTACATCTGTATTTCGTGGATCTCTTTGCTAGCCTTATTTCTGTGGAATCTGAGAACAGATATTTCGGATCCCTTTGAAGACTATAGGGCCAAAGGAAAAATCCTCCGATAAGAAAGAGAAAGAAGCTTTCTGAGAAACTTCTTTGTGTTCTGTGAAATCATCTCAGAGAGTTACAGCTTTCCCCTCAAGAAGCCTTTCGCTAAGACAGTTCTTGTGGAATTGGCAAAGTGATATTTGGAAGCCCATAGAGGGCCATGGTGAAAAAGGAAATATCCTCAGATGAAATCTGGAAAGAAGCTTTCTGAGAAACTGCTTAGTGTTCTGTTAATTCATCTCACAGAGTTACATCTGTATTTCGTGGATCTCTTTGCTAGCTTTATTTCTGTGGAATCTGAGAACAGATATTTCGGATCCCTTTGAAGACTATAGGGCCAAAGGAAATATCCTCCGATAACAAAGAGAAAGAAGCTTTCTGAGAAACTTCTTTGTGTTCTGTGAAATCATCTCACAGAGTTACAGGTTTCCCCTCAAGAAGCCTTTCGCTAAGACAGTTCTTGTGGAATTGGCAAAGTGATATTTGGAAGCCCATAGAGGGCTATGGTGAAAAAGGAAATATCCTCAGGTGAAATCTGGAAAGAAGCTTTCTGAGAAACTCCTCTGTGATGTGTGAGTTCCACTCACAGAGTTACATCTGTATTTCGTGGATCTCTTTGCTAGCCTTCTTTCTGTGGAATCTGAGAACAGATATTTCGCATCCCTTTGAAGACTATAGTGCCAAAGGAAATTTCCTCGGATAACAAAGAGAAAGAAGCTTTCTGAGAATCTTCTTTGTGTTCTGTGAAATCATCTCACAGAGTTACAGCTTTCCCCTCAAGAAGCCTTTCGCTAAGACAGTTCTTGTGGAATTGGCCAAGTGATATTTGGAAGCCCTTAGAGGGCAATGCTGAATAAGGAAATATCCTCAGATGAAATCTGGAAAGAAGCTTTCTGAGAAACCGCTTAGTGTTATCTGACTTCCACTCACACAGTTACATCTGTATTTCGTGGATCTCTTGGCTAGCCTTATTTCTGTGGAATCTGAGAACAGATATTTCGGATCCCTTTGAAGACTATAGGGCCAAAGGAAATATCCTCCGATAACAAAGAGAAAGAAGCTTTCTGAGAAACTTCTTTGTGTTCTGTGAAATCATCTCACAGAGTTACAGCTTTCCCCTCAAGAAGCCTTTCGCTAAGACAGTTCTTGTGGAATTGGCCAAGTGATATTTGGAAGCCCATAGTGGGCTATGGTGAAAAAGGAAATATCCTCAGATGAAATCTGGAAAGAAGCTTTCTGAGAAACTGCTTAGTGTTCTGTTAATTCATCTCACAGAGTTACATCTGTGTTTCGTGGATCTCTTTGCTAGCCTTATTTCTGTGGAATCTGAGAACAGATATTTCGGATCCCATTGAAGACTAGAGGGCCAAAGGAAATATCCTCTGATAACAAAGAGAAAGAAGCTTTCTGAGAAACTTCTTTGTGTTCTGTGAAATCATCTCACAGAGTTACAGCTTTCCCCTCAAGAAGCCTTTCGCTAAGACAGTTCTTGTGGAATTGGCCAAGTGATATTTGGATGCCCTGAGAGGACTATGGTGAAAAAGGAAATATCCTCACATGAAATCTGGAAAGAAGCTTTCTGAGAAACCGCTTATTGTTCTCTGACTTCCACTCACAGAGTTACATCTGTATTTCGTGGATCTCTTTGCTAGCCTTATGTCTGTGGAATCTGAGAACAGATATTTCGGATCCCTTTGAAGACTATAGGGCCTAAGGAAATATCCTCCGATAACAAAGAGAAAGAAGCTTTCTGAGAAACTTCTTTGTGTTCTGTGAAATCATCTCACAGAGTTACAGCTTTCCCCTCAAGAAGCCTTTCGCTAAGACAGTTCTTGTGGAATTGGCAAAGTGATATTTGGAAGCCCATAGAGGACTATGGTGAAAAAGGAAATATCCTTTGATGAAATCTGGAAAGAAGCTTTCTGAGAAATTCCTCTGTGATGTGTGAGTTCCACTCACAGAGTTACATCTGAATTTCGTGGATCTCTTTGCTAGCCTTATTTCTGTGGAATCTGAGAGCAGATATTTCGGATCCCTTTGAAGACTATAGGGCCAAAGGAAACATCCTCCGATAACAACGAGAAAGAAGCTTTCTGAGAAACTTCTTTGTGTTCTGTGAAATCATCTCACAGAGTTACAGCTTTCCCCTCAAGAAGCCTTTCGCTAAGACAGTTCTTGTGGAATTGGCCAAGTGATATTTGGAAGCCCTTAGAGGGCAATGCTGAATAAGGAAATATCCTCAGATGAAATCTGGAAAGAAGCTTTCTGAGAAACCGCTTAGTGTTCTCTGACTTCCACTCACACAGTTACATCTGTATTTCTTGGATCTCTTTGCTAGCCTTATTTCTGTGGAATCTGAGAACAGATATTTCGGATCCATTTGAAGACTACAGGGCCAAAGGAAATATCCTCCGATAACAAAGAGAAAGAAGCTTTCTGAGAAACTTCTTTGTGTTCTGTGAAATCATCTCACAGAGTTACAGCTTTCCCCTCAAGAAGCCTTTCGCTAAGACAGTTTTTGTGGAATTGGCCAAGTGATATTTGGAAGCCCATAGAGGACTATGGTGAAAAAGGAAATATCCTCAGATGAATTCTGGAAAGAAGCTTTCTGAGAAACCGCTTAGTGTTCTCTGACTTCCACTCACAGAGTTACATCTGTATTTCGTGGATCTCTTTGCTAGCCTTATGTCTGTGGAATCTGAGAACAGATATTTCGGATCCCTTTGAAGATTATAGGGCCTAAGGAAATATCCTCCGATAACAAAGAGAAAGAAGCTTTCTGAGAAACTTCTTTGTGTTCTGTGAAATCATCTCACAGAGTTACAGCTTTCCCCTCAAGAAGCCTTTCGCTAAGACAGTTCTTGTGGAATTGGCAAAGTGATATTTGGAAGCCCATAGTGGGCTATGGTGAAAAAGGAAACATCCTCAGATGAAATCAGGAAAGAAGCTTTCTGAGAAACTGCTTAGTGTTCTGTTAATTCATCTCACAGAGTTACATCTGTATTTCGTGGATCTCTTTGCTAGCCTTATTTCTGTGGAATCTGAGAACAGATATTACGGATCCATTTGAAGACTATAGGGCCAAAGGAAATATCCTCCGATAACAAAGAGAAAGAAGCTTTCTGAGAAACTTCTTTGTGTTCTGTGAAATCATCTCACAGAGGTACAGCTGTCCCCTCAAGAAGCCTTTCGCTAAGACAGTTCTTGTGGAATTGGCCAAGTGATATTTGGAAGCCCATAGTGGGCTATGGTGAAAAAGGAAATACCCTCAGATGAAATCTGGAAAGAAGCTTTCTGAGAAACTGCTTAGTTTTCTGTTAATTCATCTCACAGAGTTACATCTGTATTTCGTGGATCTCTTTGCTAGCCTTATTTCTGTGGAATCTGAGAACAGATATTTCGGATCCCTTTGAAGACTATAGGGCCAAAGGTAATATCTTCAGATAACAAAGAGAACGAAGCTTTCTGAGAAACTTCTTTGTGTTCTGTGAAATCATCTCACAGAGTTACAGCTTTCCCCTCAAGAAGCCTTTCGCTAAGACTGTTCTTGTGGAATTGGCAAAGTGATATTTGGAAGCCCATAGAGGGCTATGGTGAAAAAGGAAATATCCTCAGATGAAATCTGGAAAGAATCTTTCTGAGAAACTGCTTAGTGTTCTGTTAATTCATCTCACAGAGTTACATCTGTATTTCGTGGATCTCTTTGCTAGCCTTATTTCTGTGGAATCTGAGAACAGATATTTCGGATCGCTTTGAAGACTATAGGGCCAAAGGAAAAATCCTCCGATAACAAAGAGAAAGAAGCTTTCTGAGAAACTTCTTTGTGTTCTGTGAAGTCATCAAACAGAGTTACAGCTTTCCCCTCAAGAAGCCTTTCGCTAAGACAGTTCTTGTGGAATTGGCAAAGTGATTTTTGGAAGCCCATAGAGGGCTACGGTGAAAAAGGAAATATCCTCAGATGAAATCTGGAAAGAAGCTTTCTGAGAAACTGCTTAGTGTTCTGTTAATTCATCTCACAGAATTACATCTGTATTTCCTGGATCTCTTTGCTAGCCTTATTTCTGTGGAATCTGAGAACAGATATTTCGGATCCCTTTGAAGACTATAGGGCCAAAGGTAATATCTTCCGATAACAAAGAGAACGAAACTTTCTGAGAAACTTCTTTGTGTTCTGTGAAATCATCTCACAGAGTTACAGCTTTCCCCTCAAGAAGCCTTTCGCTAAGACAGTTCTTGTGGAATTGGCAAAGTGATATTTGGAAGCCCATAGAGGGCCATGGTGAAAAAGGAAATATCCTCAGACGAAATCTGGAAAGAAGCTTTCTGAGAAACTGCTTAGTGTTCTGTTAATTCATCTCACAGAGTTACATCTGTGTTTCGTGGATCTCTTTGCTAGCTTTATTTCTGTGGAATCTGAGAACAGATATTTCGGATACCTTTGAAGACTATAGGGCCAAAGGAAATATCCTCCGATAACAAAGAGAAAGAAGCTTTCTGAGAAACTTCTTTGTGTTCTGTGAAATCATCTCACAGAGTTACAGCTTTCCCCTCAAGAAGCCTTTCGCTAAGCCAGTTCTTGTGGAAATGGCAAAGTGATATTTGGAAGCCCATAGAGGGCTATGGTGAAAAAGGAAATATCCTTAGATGAAATCTGGAAAGAAGTTTTCTGAGAAACTGCTTAGTGTTCTGTTAATTCATCTCACAGAGTTACATCTGTATTTCGTGGATCTCTTTGCTAGCCTTATTTCTGTGGAATCTGAGAACAGATATTTCGGATCCCTTTGAAGACTATAGGGCCAAAGGAAAAATCCTCCGATAACAAAGAGAAAGAAGCTTTCTGAGAAACTTCTTTGTGTTCTGTGAAGTCATCTCACAGAGTTACAGCTTTCCCCTCAAGAAGCCTTTCGCTAAGACAGTTCTTGTGGAATTGGCAAAGTGATATTTGGAAGCCCATAGAGGGCTATGGTGAAAAAGGAAATATCCTCAGATGAAATCTGGAAAGAAGCTTTCTGAGAAACTGCTTAGTGTTCTGTTAATTCATCTCACAGAATTACATCTGTATTTCCTGGATCTCTTTGCTAGCCTTATTTCTGTGGAATCTGAGAACAGATATTTCGGATCCCTTTGAAGACTATAGGGCCAAAGGTAATATCTTCCGATAACAAAGAGAACGAAACTTTCTGAGAAACTTCTTTGTGTTCTGTGAAATCATCTCACAGAGTTACAGCTTTCCCCTCAAGAAGCCTTTCGCTAAGACAGTTCTTGTGGAATTGGCAAAGTGATATTTGGAAGCCCATAGAGGGCTAGGGTGAAAAACGAAATATCCTCAGATGAAATCTGGAAAGAAGCTTTCTGAGAAACTGCTTAGTGTTCTGTTAATTCATCTCACAGAGTTACATCTGTATTTCGTGGATCTCTTTGCTAGCCTTATTTCTGTGGAATCTGAGAACAGATATTTCGGATCCCTTTGAAGACTATAGGACCAAAGCAAAAATCCTACGATAACAAAGAGAAAGAAGCTTTCTGAGAAACTTCTTTGTGTTCTGTGAAATCATCTTAGAGAGTTACAGCTTTCCCCTCAAGAAGCCTTTTGCTAAGACAGTTCTTGTGGAATTGGCAAAGTGATATTTGGAAGCCCATAGAGGGCCATGGTGAAAAAGGAAATATCCTCCGATGAAATCTGGAAAGAAGCTTTCTGAGAAACTGCTTAGTGTTCTGTTAATTCATCTCACAGAGTTACATCTGTGTTTCGTGGATCTCTTTGCTAGCTTTATTTCTGTGGAATCTGAGAACAGATATTTCGGATCCCTTTGAAGAGTATAGGGCCAAAGGAAATATCCTCCGATAACAAAGAGAAAGAAGCTTTCTGAGAAACTTCTTTGTGTTCTGTGAAATCATCTCACAGAGTTACAGCTTTCCCCTCAAGAAGCCTTTCGCTAAGCCAGTTCTTGTGAAAATGGCAAAGTGATATTTGGAAGCCCATAGAGGGCTATGGTGAAAAAGGAAATATCCTTAGATGAAATCTGGAAAGAAGCTTTCTGAGAAACTGCTTAGTGTTCTGTTAATTCATCTAACAGAGTTACATCTGTATTTCGTGGATCTCTTTGCTAGCCTTATTTCTGTGGAATCTGAGAACAGATATTTCGGATCCCTTTGAAGACTATAGGGCCAAAGGAAAAATCCTCCGATAACAAAGAGAAAGAAGCTTTCTGAGAAACTTCTTTGTGTTCTGTGAAGTCATCAAACAGAGTTACAGCTTTCCCCTCAAGAAGCCTTTCGCTAATACAGTTCTTGTGGAATTGGCAAAGTGATATTTGGAAGCCCATAGAGGGCTACGGTGGAAAAGGAAATATCCTCAGATGAAATCTGGAAAGAAGCTTTCTGAGAAACCGCTCAGTGTTCTGTTAATTCATCTCACAGAGTTACATCTGTATTTCCTGGATCTCTTTGCTAGCCTTATTTCTGTGGAATCTGAGAAGAGATATTTCGGATCCCTTTGAAGACTATAGGGCCAAAGGAAATATCCTCCGATAACAAAGAGAAAGAAGCTTTCTGAGAAACTTCTTTGTGTTCTGTGAAATCATCTCACAGAGTTACAGCTTTCCCCTCAAGAAGCCTTTCGCTAAGACAGTTCTTGTGGAATTGGCAAAGTGATATTTGGAAGCCCATAGAGGGCTATGGTGAAAAAGGATATATCCTCAGATGAAATCTGGAAAGAAGCTTTCTGAGAAACTGCTTAGTGTTCTGTTAATTCATCTCACAGAATTACGTCTGTATTTCCTGGATCTCTTTGCTAGCCTTATTTCTGTGGAATCTGAGAACAGATATTTCGGATCCCTTTGAAGACTATAGGGCCAAAGGTAATATCTTCCGATAACAAAGAGAACGAAGCTTTCTGAGAAACTTCTTTGTGTTCTGTGAAATCATCTCACAGAGTTACAGCTTTCCCCTCAAGAAGCCTTTCGCTAAGACAGTTCTTGTGGAATTGGCAAAGTGATATTTGGAAGCCCATAGAGGGCTATGGTGAAAAAGGAAATATCCTCAGATGAAATCTGGAAAGAAACTTTCTGAGAAACTGCTTAGTGTTCTGTTAATTCATCTCACAGAGTTACATCTGTATTTCGTGGATCTCTTTGCTAGCCTTATTTCTGTGGAATCTGAGAACAGATATTTCGGATCCCTTTGAAGACTATAGGACCAAAGGAAAAATCCTCCGATAACAAAGAGAAAGAAGCTTTCTGAGAAACTTCTTTGTGTTCTGTGAAATCATCTCAGAGAGTCACAGCTTTCCCCTCAAGAAGCCTTTTGCTAAGACAGTTCTTGTGGAATTGGCAAAGTGATATTTGGAAGCCCATAGAGGGCCATGGTGAAAAAGGAAATATCCTCAGACGAAATCTGGAAAGAAGCTTTCTGAGAAACTGCTTAGTGTTCTGTTAATTCATCTCACAGAATTACATCTGTATTTCCTGGATCTCTTTGCTAGCCTTATTTCTGTGGAATCTGAGAACAGATATTTCGGATCCCTTTGAAGACTATAGGGCCAAAGGTAATATCTTCCGATAACAAAGAGAACGAAACTTTCTGAGAAACTTCTTTGTGTTCTGTGAAATCATCTCACAGAGTTACAGCTTTCCCCTCAAGAAGCCTTTCGCTAAGAGAGTTCTTCTGGAATTGGCAAAGTGATATTTGGAAGCCCATAGAGGGCTAGGGTGAAAAACGAAATATCCTCAGATGAAATCTGGAAAGAAGCTTTCTGAGAAACTGCTTAGTGTTCTGTTAATTCATCTCACAGAGTTACATCTGTATTTCGTGGATCTCTTTGCTAGCCTTATTTCTGTGGAATCTGAGAACAGATATTTCGGATCCCTTTGAAGACTATAGGACCAAAGGAAAAATCCTCCGATAACAAAGAGAAAGAAGCTTTCTGAGAAACTTCTTTGTGTTCTGTGAAATCATCTTAGAGAGTTACAGCTTTCCCCTCAAGAAGCCTTTTGCTAAGACAGTTCTTGTGGAATTGGCAAAGTGATATTTGGAAGCCCATAGAGGGCCATGGTGAAAAAGGAAATATCCTCAGATGAAATCTGGAAAGAAGCTTTCTGAGAAACTGCTTAGTGTTCTGTTAATTCATCTCACAGAGTTACATCTGTGTTTCGTGGATCTCTTTGCTAGCTTTATTTCTGTGGAATCTGAGAACAGATATTTCGGATCCCTTTGAAGAGTATAGGGCCAAAGGAAATATCCTCCGATAACAAAGAGAAAGAAGCTTTCTGAGAAACTTCTTTGTGTTCTGTGAAATCATCTCACAGAGTTACAGCTTTCCCTTCAAGAAGCCTTTCGCTAAGCCAGTTCTTGTGAAAATGGCAAAGTGATATTTGGAAGCCCATAGAGGGCTATGGTGAAAAAGGAAATATCCTTAGATGAAATCTGGAAAGAAGCTTTCTGAGAAACTGCTTAGTGTTCTGTTAATTCATCTAAGAGAGTTACATCTGTATTTCGTGGATCTCTTTGCTAGCCTTATTTCTGTGGAATCTGAGAACAGATATTTCGGATCCCTTTGAAGACTATAGGGCCAAAGGAAAAATCCTCCGATAACAAAGAGAAAGAAGCTTTCTGAGAAACTTCTTTGTGTTCTGTGAAGTCATCAAACAGAGTTACAGCTTTCCCCTCAAGAAGCCTTTCGCTAAGACAGTTCTTGTGGAATTGGCAAAGTGATATTTGGAAGCCCATAGAGGGCTATGGTGAAAAATCAAATATCCTCAGATGAAATCTGGAAAGAAGCTTTCTGAGAAACTGCTTAGTGTTCTGTTAATTCATCTCACAGAGTTACATCTGTATTTCTTGGATCTCTTTGCTAGCCTTATTTCTGTGGAATCTGAGAACAGATATTTCGGATCCCTTTGAAGACTATAGGGCCAAAGGTAATATCCTCCGATAACAAAGAGAACGAAGCTTTCTGAGAAACTTCTTTGTGTTCTGTGAAGTCATCAAACAGAGTTACAGCTTTCCCCTCAAGAAGCCTTTCGCTAAGACAGTTCTTGTGGAATTGGCAAAGTGATATTTGGAAGCCCATAGAGGGCTATGGTGAAAAAGGAAATATCCTCAGATGAAATCTGGAAAGAAGCTTTCAGAGAAACTGCTTAGTGTTCTGTTAATTCATCTCACAGAGTTACATCTGTATTTCTTGGATCTCTTTGCTAGCCTTATTTCTGTGGAATCTGAGAACAGATATTTCGGATCCCTTTGAAGACTATGGGGCCAAAGGTAATATCCTCCGATAACAAAGAGAACGAAGCTTTCTGAGAAACTTCTTTGTGTTCTGTGAAATCATCTCACAGAGTTACAGCTTTCCCCTCAAGAAGCTTTTCGCTAAGACAGTTCTTGTGGAATTGGCAAAGTGATATTTGGAAGCCCATAGAGGTCTACGGTGAAAAAGGAAATATCCTCAATGAAATCTGGAAAGAAGCTTTCTGAGAAACTGCTTAGTGTTCTGTTAATTCATCTCACAGAGTTACATCTGTATTTCGTGGATCTCTTTGCTAGCCTTATTTCTGTGGAATCTGAGAACAGATATTTCGGATCCCTTTGAAGAGTATAGGGCCAAAGGAAATATCCTCCGATAACAAAGAGAAAGAAGCTTTCTGAGAAACTTCTTTGTGTTCTGTGAAATCATCTCACAGAGTTACAGCTTTCCCCTCAAGAAGCCTTTCGCTAAGCCAGTTCTTGTGAAAATGGCAAAGTGATATTTGGAAGCCCATAGAGGGCTATGGTGAAAAAGGAAATATCCTTAGATGAAAACTGGAAAGAAGCTTTCTGAGAAACTGCTTAGTGTTCTGTTAATTCATCTAACAGAGTTACATCTGTATTTCGTGGATCTCTTTGCTAGCCTTATTTCTGTGGAATCTGAGAACAGATATTTCGGATCCCTTTGAAGACTATAGGGCCAAAGGAAAAATCCTCCGATAACAAAGAGAACGAAGCTTTCTGAGAAACTTCTTTGTGTTCTGTGAAGTCATCAAACAGAGTTACAGCTTTCCCCTCAAGAAGCCTTTCGCTAATACAGTTCTTGTGGAATAGGCAAAGTGATATTTGGAAGCCCATAGAGGGCTACGGTGAAAAAGGAAATATCCTCAGATGAAATATGGAAAGAAGCTTTCTGAGAAACCGCTCAGTGTTCTGTTAATTCATCTCACAGAGTTACATCTGTATTTCCTGGATCTCTTTGCTAGCCTTATTTCTGTGGAATCTGAGAAGAGATATTTCGGATCCCTTTGAAGACTATAGGGCCAAAGGAAATATCCTCCGATAACAAAGAGAAAGAAGCTTTCTGAGAAACTTCTTTGTATTCTGTGAAATCATCTCACAGAGTTACAGCTTTCCCCTCAAGAAGCCTTTCGCTAAGACAGTTCTTGTGGAATTGGCAAAGTGATATTTGGAAGCCCATAGAGGGCTATGGTGAAAAAGGATATATCCTCAGATGAAATCTGGAAAGAAGCTTTCTGAGAAACTGCTTAGTGTTCTGTTAATTCATCTCACAGAATTACGTCTGTATTTCCTGGATCTCTTTGCTAGCCTTATTTCTGTGGAATCTGAGAACAGATATTTCGGATCCCTTTGAAGACTATAGGGCCAAAGGTAATATCTTCCGATAACAAAGAGAACGAAGCTTTCTGAGAAACTTCTTTGTGTTCTGTGAAATCATCTCACAGAGTTACAGCTTTCCCCTCAAGAAGCCTTTCGCTAAGACAGTTCTTGTGGAATTGGCAAAGTGATATTTGGAAGCCCATAGAGGGCTATGGTGAAAAAGGAAATATCCTCAGATGAAATCTGGAAAGAAACTTTCTGAGAAACTGCTTAGTGTTCTGTTAATTCATCTCACACAGTTACATCTGTATTTCGTGGATCTCTTTGCTAGCCTTATTTCTGTGGAATCTGAGAACAGATATTTCGGATCCCTTTGAAGACTATAGGACCAAAGGAAAAATCCTCCGATAACAAAGAGAAAGAAGCTTTCTGAGAAACTTCTTTGTGTTCTGTGAAATCATCTCAGAGAGTCACAGCTTTCCCCTCAAGAAGCCTTTTGCTAAGACAGTTCTTGTGGAATTGGCAAAGTGATATTTGGAAGCCCATAGAGGGCCATGGTGAAAAAGGAAATATCCTCAGACGAAATCTGGAAAGAAGCTTTCTGAGAAACTGCTTAGTGTTCTGTTAATTCATCTCACAGAATTACATCTGTATTTCCTGGATCTCTTTGCTAGCCTTATTTCTGTGGAATCTGAGAACAGATATTTCGGATCCCTTTGAAGACTATAGGGCCAAAGGTAATATCTTCCGATAACAAAGAGAACGAAACTTTCTGAGAAACTTCTTTGTGTTCTGTGAAATCATCTCACAGAGTTACAGCTTTCCCCTCAAGAAGCCTTTCGCTAAGACAGTTCTTGTGGAATTGGCAAAGTGATATTTGGAAGCCCATAGAGGGCTAGGGTGAAAAACGAAATATCCTCAGATGAAATCTGGAAAGAAGCTTTCTGAGAAACTGCTTAGTGTTCTGTTAATTCATCTCACAGAGTTACATCTGTATTTCGTGGATCTCTTTGCTAGCCTTATTTCTGTGGAATCTGAGAACAGATATTTCGGATCCCTTTGAAGACTATAGGACCAAAGGAAAAATCCTCCGATAACAAAGAGAAAGAAGCTTTCTGAGAAACTTCTTTGTGTTCTGTGAAATCATCTTAGAGAGTTACAGCTTTCCCCTCAAGAAGCCTTTTGCTAAGACAGTTCTTGTGGAATTGGCAAAGTGATATTTGGAAGCCCATAGAGGGCCATGGTGAAAAAGGAAATATCCTCAGATGAAATCTGGAAAGAAGCTTTCTGAGAAACTGCTTAGTGTTCTGTTAATTCATCTCACAGAGTTACATCTGTGTTTCGTGGATCTCTTTGCTAGCTTTATTTCTGTGGAATCTGAGAACAGATATTTCGGATCCCTTTGAAGAGTATAGGGCCAAAGGAAATATCCTCCGATAACAAAGAGAAAGAAGCTTTCTGAGAAACTTCTTTGTGTTCTGTGAAATCATCTCACAGAGTTACAGCTTTCCCCTCAAGAAGCCTTTCGCTAAGCCAGTTCTTGTGAAAATGGCAAAGTGATATTTGGAAGCCCATAGAGGGCTATGGTGAAAAAGGAAATATCCTTAGATGAAATCTGGAAAGAAGCTTTCTGAGAAACTGCTTAGTGTTCTGTTAATTCATCTCACAGAGTTACATCTGTATTTCGTGGATCTCTTTGCTAGCCTTATTTCTGTGGAATCTGAGAACAGATATTTCGGATCCCTTTGAAGACTATAGGGCCAAAGGAAAAATCCTCCGATAACAAAGAGAAAGAAGCTTTCTGAGAAACTTCTTTGTGTTCTGTGAAGTCATCAAACAGAGTTACAGCTTTCCCCTGAAGAAGCCTTTCGCTAAGACAGTTCTTGTGGAATTGGCAAAGTGATATTTGGAAGCCCATAGAGGGCTATGGTGAAAAAGGAAATATCCTCAGATGAAATCTGGAAAGAAGCTTTCTGAGAAACTGCTTAGTGTTCTGTTAATTCATCTCACAGAGTTACATCTGTATTTCTTGGATCTCTTTGCTAGCCTTATTTCTGTGGAATCTGAGAACAGATATTTCGGATCCCTTTGAAGACTATCGGGCCAAAGGTAATATCCTCCGATAACAAAGAGAACGAAGCTTTCTGAGAAACTTCTTTGTGTTCTGTGAAGTCATCAAACAGAGTTACAGCTTTCCCCTCAAGAAGCCTTTCGCTAAGACAGTTCTTGTGGAATTGGCAAAGTGATATTTGGAAGCCCATAGAGGGCTATGGTGAAAAAGGAAATATCCTCAGATGAAATCTGGAAAGAAGCTTTCTGAGAAACTGCTTAGTGTTCTGTTAATTCATCTCACAGAGTTACATCTGTATTTCTTGGATCTCTTTGCTAGCCTTATTTCTGTGGAATCTGAGAACAGATATTTCGGATCCCTTTGAAGACTATAGGGCCAAAGGTAATATCCTCCGATAACAAAGAGAACGAAGCTTTCTGAGAAACTTCTTTGTGTTCTGTGAAATCATCTCACAGAGTTACAGCTTTCCCCTCAAGAAGCTTTTCGCTAAGACAGTTCTTGTGGAATTGGCAAAGTGATATTTGGAAGCCCATAGAGGTCTACGGTGAAAAAGGAAATATCCTCAGATGAAATCTGGAAAGAAGCTTTCTGAGAAACTGCTTAGTGTTCTGTTAATTCATCTCACAGAGTTACATCTGTATTTCGTGGATCTCTTTGCTAGCCTTATTTCTGTGGAATCTGAGAACAGATATTTCGGATCCCTTTGAAGACTATAGGGACAAAGGAAAAACCCTCCGATAACAGAGAAAGAAGCTTTCTGAGAAACTTCTTTGTATTCTGTGAAATCATCTCAGAGAGTTACAGCGTTCCCCTCAAGAGGCCTTTCGCTAAGACAGTTCTTGTGAAATTGGCAAAGTGATATTTGGAAGCCCATAGAGGGCCATGGTGAAAAAGGAAATATCCTCAGATGAAATCTTGAAAGAAGCTTTCTGAGAAACTGCTTAGTGTTCTGTTAATTCATCTCACAGAGTTACATCTGTATTTCTTGGATCTCTTTGCTAGCTTTATTTCTGTGGAATCTGAGAACAGGTATTTCGGACCCCTTTGAAGACTATAGGGCCAAAGGAAACATCCTCCGATAACAAAGAGAAAAAAGCTTTCTGATAAAATTCTTTGTGTTCTGTGAAATCATCTCACAGAGTTACAGCTTTCCCCTCAAGAAGCCTTTCGCTAAGACAGTTCTTGTGGAATTGGCAAACTGATATTTGGAAGCCCATAGAGGGCTACGATGAAAAAGGAAATATCCTCAGATGAAATCTGGAAAGAAGCTTTCTGAGAAACTGCTTAGTGTTCTGTTAATTCATCTCACAGAGTTACATCTGTATTTCGTGGATCTCTTTGCTAGCCTTATTTCTGTGGAATCTGAGAACAGATATTTCGGATCCCTTTGAAGACTATAGGGCCAAAGGAAAAACCCTCCGATAACAAAGAGAAAGAAGCTTTCTGAGAAACTTCTTTGTGTTCTTTGAAGTCATCTAACAGAGTTACAGCTTTCCCCTCAAGAAGCCTTTCGCTAAGACAGTTCTTGTGGAATTGGTAAAGTGATATTTGGAAGCCCATAGAGGGCTACGATGAAAAAGGAAATATCCTCAGATGAAATCTGGAAAGAAGCTTTCTGAGAAACCGCTTAGTGTTCTGTTAATTCATCTCACAGAGTTACATCTGTATTTCGTGGATCTCTTTGCTAGCCTTATTTCTGTGGAATCTGAGAACTGATATTTCGGATCCCTTTGAAGAGTATAGGGCCAAAGAAAATATCCTCCGATAACAAAGAGAAAGAAGCTTTCTGAGAAACTTCTTTGTGTTCTATGAAATCATCTCACAGAGTTACAGCTTTCCCCTCAAGAAGCCTTTCGATAAGACAGTTCTTGTGGAATTGGCAAAGTAATATTTGGAAGCCCATAGAGGGCTACGGTGAAAAAGGAAATATCCTCAGATGAAATCTGGAAAGAAGCTTTCTGAGAAACCGCTCAGTGTTCTGTTAATTCATCTCACAGAGTTACATCTGTATTTCGTGGATCTCTTTGCTAGTCTTATTTCTGTGGAATCTGAGAAGAGATATTTCGGATCCCTTTGAAGACTATAGGGCCAAAGGAAAAATCCTCCGATAACAAAGAGAAAGAAGCTTTCTGAGAAACTTCTTTGTGTTCTGTGAAGTCATCAAACAGAGTTACAGCTTTCCCCTCAAGAAGCCTTTCGCTAATACAGTTCTTGTGGAATTGGCAAAGTGATATTTGGAAGCCCATAGAGGGCTACGGTGAAAAAGGAAATATCCTCAGATGAAATATGGAAAGAAGCTTTCTGAGAAACCGCTCAGTGTTCTGTTAATTCATCTCACAGAGTTACATCTGTATTTCCTGGATCTCTTTGCTAGCCTTATTTCTGTGGAATCTGAGAAGAGATATTTCGGATCCCTTTGAAGACTATAGGGCCAAAGGAAATATCCTCCGATAACAAAGAGAAAGAAGCTTTCTGAGAAACTTCTTTGTGTTCTGTGAAATCATCTCACAGAGTTACAGCTTTCCCCTCAAGAAGCCTTTCGCTAAGACAGTTCTTGTGGAATTGGCAAAGTGATATTTGGAAGCCCATAGAGGGCTATGGTGAAAAAGGAAATATCCTCAGATGAAATCTGGAAAGAAGCTTTCTGAGAAACTGCTTAGTGTTCTGTTAATTCATCTCACAGAATTACGTCTGTATTTCCTGGATCTCTTTGCTAGCCTTATTTCTGTGGAATCTGAGAACAGATATTTCGGATCCCTTTGAAGACTATAGGGCCAAAGGTAATATCTTCCGATAACAAAGAGAACGAAGCTTTCTGAGAAACTTCTTTGTGTTCTGTGAAATCATCTCACAGAGTTACAGCTTTCCCCTCAAGAAGCCTTTCGCTAAGACAGTTCTTGTGGAATTGGCAAAGTGATATTTGGAAGCCCATAGAGGGCTATGTTGAAAAAGGAATTATCCTCAGATGAAATCTGGAAAGAAACTTTCTGAGAAACTGCTTAGTGTTCTGTTAATTCATCTCACAGAGTTACATCTGTATTTCGTGGATCTCTTTGCTAGCCTTATTTCTGTGGAATCTGAGAACAGATATTTCGGATCCCTTTGATGACTATAGGACCAAAGGAAAAATCCTCCGATAACAAAGAGAAAGAAGCTTTCTGAGAAACTTCTTTGTGTTCTGTGAAATCATCTTAGAGAGTTACAGCTTTCCCCTCAAGAAGCCTTTTGCTAAGACAGTTCTTGTGGAATTGGCAAAGTTATATTTGGAAGCCCATAGAGGGCCATGGTGAAAAAGGAAATATCCTCAGATGAAATCTGGAAAGAAGCTTTCTGAGAAACTGCTTAGTGTTCTGTTAATTCATCTCACAGAGTTACATCTGTGTTTCGTGGATCTCTTTGCTAGCTTTATTTCTGTGGAATCTGAGAACAGATATTTCGGATCCCTTTGAAGAGTATAGGGCCAAAGGAAATATCCTCCGATAACAAAGAGAAAGAAGCTTTCTGAGAAACTTCTTTGTGTTCTGTGAAATCATCTCACAGAGTTACAGCTTTCCCCTCAAGAAGCCTTTCGCTAAGCCAGTTCTTGTGAAAATGGCAAAGTGATATTTGGAAGCCCATAGAGGGCTATGGTGAAAAAGGAAATATCCTTAGATGAAATCTGGAAAGAAGCTTTCTGAGAAACTGCTTAGTGTTCTGTTAATTCATCTAAGAGAGTTACATCTGTATTTCGTGGATCTCTTTGCTAGCCTTATTTCTGTGGAATCTGAGAACAGATATTTCGGATCCCTTTGAAGACTATAGGGCCAAAAGAAAAATCCTCCGATAACAAAGAGAAAGAAGCTTTCTGAGAAACTTCTTTGTGTTCTGTGAAGTCATCAAACAGAGTTACAGCTTTCCCCTCAAGAAGCCTTTCGCTAAGACTGTTCTTGTGGAATTGGCAAAGTGATATTTGGAAGCCCATAGAGGGCTATGGTGAAAAAGGAAATATCCTCAGATGAAATCTGGAAAGAAGCTTTCTGAGAAACTGCTTAGTGTTCTGTTAATTCATCTCACAGAGTTACATCTGTATTTCTTGGATCTCTTTGCTAGCCTTATTTCTGTGGAATCTGAGAACAGATATTTCGGATCCCTTTGAAGACTATAGGGCCAAAGGTAATATCCTCCGATAACAAAGAGAACGAAGCTTTCTGAGAAACTTCTTTGTGTTCTGTGAAGTCATCAAACAGAGTTACAGCTTTCCCCTCAAGAAGCCTTTCGCTAAGACAGTTCTTGTGGAATTGGCAAAGTGATATTTGGAAGCCCATAGAGGGCTATGGTGAAAAAGGAAATATCCTCAGATGAAATCTGGAAAGAAGCTTTCTGAGAAACTGCTTAGTGTTCTGTTAATTCATCTCACAGAGTTACATCTGTATTTCTTGGATCTCTTTGCTAGCCTTATTTCTGTGGAATCTGAGAACAGGTATTTCGGATCCCTTTGAAGACTATAGGGCCAAAGGAAACATCCTCCGATAACAAAGAGAAAAAAGCTTTCTGAGAAAATTCTTTGTGTTCTGTGAAATCATCTCACAGAGTTACAGCTTTCCCCTCAAAAAGCCTTTCGCTAAGACAGTTCTTGTGGAATGGGCAAACTGATATTTGGAAGCCCATAGAGGGCTACGATGAAAAAGGAAATATCCTCAGATGAAATATGGAAAGAAGCTTTCTGAGAAACTGCTTAGTGTTCTGTTAATTCATCTCACAGAGTTACATCTGTATTTCGTGGATCTCTTTGCTAGCCTTATTTCTGTGGAATCTGAGAACAGATATTTCGGATCCCTTTGAAGACTATAGGGCCAAAGGAAAAACCCTCCGATAACAAAGAGAAAGAAGCTTTCTGAGAAACTTCTTTGTGTTCTTTGAAGTCATCTAACAGAGTTACAGCTTTCCCCTCAAGAAGCCTTTCGCTAAGACAGTTCTTGTGGAATTGTTAAAGTGATATTTGGAAGCCCATAGAGGGCTACGATGAAAAAGGAAATATCCTCAGATGAAATCTGGAAAGAAGCTTTCTGAGAAACCGCTTAGTGTTCTGTTAATTCATCTCACAGAGTTACATCTGTATTTCGTGGATCTCTTTGCTAGCCTTATTTCTGTGGAATCTGAGAACTGATATTTCGGATCCCTTTGAAGTGTATAGGGCCAAAGAAAATATCCTCCGATAACAAAGAGAAAGAAGCTTTCTGAGAAACTTCTTTGTGTTCTGTGAAATCATCTCACAGAGTTACAGCTTTCCCCTCAAGAAGCCTTTCGATAAGACAGTTCTTGTGGAAATGGCCAAGTGATATTTGGAAGCCCTTAGAGGGCTATGGTGAAAAAGGAAATATCCTCAGATGAAATCTGGAAAGAAGTTTTCTGAGAAACTGCTTAGTGTTCTGTTAATTCATCTCACAGAGTTACATCTGTATTTCGTGGATCTCTTTGCTAGCCTTATTTCTGTGGAATCTGAGAAGAGATATTTCGGATCCCTTTGAAGACTATAGGGCCAAAGGAAATATCCTCCGATAACAAAGAGAAAGAAGCTTTCTGAGAAACTTCTTTGTGTTCTGTGAAATCATCTCACAGAGTTACAGCTTTCCCCTCAAGAAGCCTTTCGCTAAGACAGTTCTTGTGGAATTGGCAAAGTGATATTTGGAAGCCCATAGAGTGCCATGGTGAAAAAAAAAATATCCTCAGATGAAATCTGGAAAGAAGCTTTCTGAGAAACTGCTTAGTGTTCTGTTAATTCATCTCACAGAGTTACATCTGTATTTCGTGGATCTCTTTGCTAGCCTTATTTCTGTGGAATCTGAGAACAGATATTTCGGATCCCTTTGAAGACTATAGGGCCAAAGGAAATATCCTTCGATAACAAAGAGAAAGAAGCTTTCTGAGAAAATTCTTTGTGTTCTGTGAAATCATCTCACAGAGTTACAGCCTTTCCCTCAAGAAGCCTTTCGCTAAGACAGTTCTTGTGGAATTGGCAAAGTGACATTTGGAAGCCCATAGAGAGCTATGGTGAAAAAGGAAATATCCTCAGATAAAATCTGGAAAGAAGCTTTCTGAGAAACTGCTTAGTGTTCTGTTAATTCATCTCACAGAGTTACATCTGTATTTCGTGGATCTCTTTGCTAGCCTTATTTCTGTGGAATCTGAGAACAATTATTTTGGATCCCTTTGAAGACTATAGGGTCAAAGGAAATATCCTCCGATAACAAAGAGAAAGAAGCTTTGTGAGAAACTTCTTTGTGTTCTGTGAAATCATCTCACAGAGTTACAGCTTTCCCCACAAGAAGCCTTTCGATAAGACAGTTCTTGTGGAATTGGCAAAGTGATATTTGGAAACCCATAGAGGGCTATGCTGAAAAAGGAAATATCCTCAGATGAATACTGGAAAGAAGCTTTCTGAGAAACTGCTTAGTGTTCTGTTAATTCATCTCACAGAGTTACATCTGTATTTCGTGGATCTCTTTGCTAGCCTTATTTCTGAGGAATCTGAGAACAGATATTTCGGATCCCTTTGAAGACTATAGGGCCAAAGGAAATATCCTCCGATAACAAAGAGAAAGAAGCTTTCTGAGAAACTTCTTTGTGTTCTGTGAAATCATCTCACAGAGTTACAGCTTTCCCCTCAAGAAGCCTTTCGCTAAGACAGTTCTTGTGGAATTGGCAAAGTGATATTTGGAAGCCCATAGAGGGCTATGGTGAAAACGGAAATATCCTCAGAAGAAGTCTGGAAAGAAGGTTTCTGAGAAACTGCTTAGTGTTCTGTTAATTCATCTCTCAGAGTTACATCTGTATTTCGTGGATCTCTTTGCTAGCCTTATTTCTGTGGAATCTGAGAAGAGATATTTCGGATCCCTTTGAAGACTACAGGGCCAAAGGAAATATCCTCCGATAACAAAGAGAAAGAAGCTTTCTGAGAAACTTCTTTGTGTTCTGTGAAATTATCTCACAGAGTTACAGCTTTCCCCTCAAGAAGCCTTTCGATAAGACAGTTCTTATGGAAATGGCCAAGTGATATTTGGAAGCCCACAGAGGGCTACGGTGAAAAAGGAAATATCCTCAGATTAAATCTGGAAAGAAGTTTTCTGAGAAACTGCTTAGTGTTCTGTTAATTCATCTCACAGAGTTACATGTGTATTTCGTGGATCTCTTTGCTAGCCTTATTTCTGTGGAATCTGAGAACAATTAGTTCGGATCCCTTTGAAGACTATAGGGCCAAAGGAAATATCCTCCGATAACAAAGAGAACGAAGCTTTCTGTGAAACGTCTTTGTGTTCTGTGAAATCATTTCACAGAGTTACAGCTTTCCCCTCAAGAAGCCTTTCGCTAAGACAGTTCTTGTGGAATTGGCAAAGTGATATTTGGAAGCCCATAGAGGGCTATGGTGAAAAAGGAAATATACTCAGATGAAATCTGGAAAGAAGCTTTCTGAGAAACTGCTTAGTGTTCTGTTAATTCATCTCACAGTTACATCTGTATTTCGTGGATCTCTTTGCTAGCCTTATTTCTGTGGAATCTGAGAACAGATATTTCGGATCCCTTTGAAGACTATAGGGCCAAAAGAAATATCCTCCGATAACAAAGAGAAAGAAGCTTTCTGAGAAACTTCTTTGTGTTCTGTGAAATCATCTCACAGAGTTACAGCTTTCCCTTCAAGAAGCCTTTCGCTAAGACAGTTCTTGTGGAATTGGCATAGTGATATTTGGAAGCCCATAGAGGGCTATGGTCAAAAAGGAAATATCCTCAGATGAAATCTGGAAAGAAGTTTTCTGAGAAACTGCTTAGTGTTCTGTTAATTCATCTCACAGAGTTACATCTGTATTTCGTGGATCTCTTTGCTAGCCTTATTTCTGTGGAATCTGAGAACAGATATTTCGGATCCCTTTGAAGACTATATGGCCAAAGGAAATATCCTCCGATAACAAAGAGAAAGAAGCTTTCTGAGAAACTTCTTTGTGTTCTGTGAAATCATCTCACAGAGTTACAGCTTTCCCCTCAAGAAGCCTTTCGCTAAGACAGTTCTTGTGGAATTGGCAAAGTGATATTTGGAAGCCCATAGAGGGCTAAGGTGAAAAAGGAATATCCTCAGATGAAATCTGGAAAGAAGCTTTCTGAGAAACTGCTTAGTGTTCTGTTAATTCATCTCACATAGTTACATCTGTATTTCGTGGATCTCTTTGCTAGCCTTATTTCTGTGGAATCTGGGAACAGATATTTCGGGTCCCTTTGAAGACTATAGGGCAAAAAGAAATATCCTCCGATAACAAAGAGAAAGAAGCTTTCTGAGAAACTTCTTTGTGGTCTGTGAAATCATCTCACAGAGTTACAGCTTTCCCCTCAAGAAGCCTTTCGCTAAGACAGTTCTTGTGGAATTGGCAAAGTGATATGTGGAAGCCCTTAGAGGGTTATGGTGAAAAAGGAAATATCCTCAGATGAAATCTGGAAAGAAGCTTTCTGAGAAACTGCTTAGTGTTCTGTTAATTCATCTCACAGAGTTACATCTGTATTTCGTGGATCTCTTTGCTAGCCTTATTTCTGTGGAATCTGAGAACAGATATTTCGGATCCCTTTGAAGACTATAGGGCCAAAGGAAATATCCTTCGATAACAAAGAGAAAGAAGCTTTCTGAGAAAATTCTTTGTGTTCTGTGAAATCATCTCACAGAGTTACAGCCTTTCCCTCAAGAAGCCTTTCGCTAAGACAGTTCTTGTGGAATTGGCAAAGTGACATTTGGAAGCCCATAGAGAGCTATGGTGAAAAAGGAAATATCCTCAGATAAAATCTGGAAAGAAGCTTTCTGAGAAACTGCTTAGTGTTCTGTTAATTCATCTCACAGAGTTACATCTGTATTTCGTGGATCTCTTTGCTAGCCTTATTTCTGTGGAATCTGAGAACAATTATTTTGGATCCCTTTGAAGACTATAGGGTCAAAGGAAATATCCTCCGATAACAAAGAGAAAGAAGCTTTGTGAGAAACTTCTTTGTGTTCTGTGAAATCATCTCACAGAGTTACAGCTTTCCCCACAAGAAGCCTTTCGATAAGACAGTTCTTGTGGAATTGGCAAAGTGATATTTGGAAACCCATAGAGGGCTATGCTGAAAAAGGAAATATCCTCAGATGAATACTGGAAAGAAGCTTTCTGAGAAACTGCTTAGTGTTCTGTTAATTCATCTCACAGAGTTACATCTGTATTTCGTGGATCTCTTTGCTAGCCTTATTTCTGAGGAATCTGAGAACAGATATTTCGGATCCCTTTGAAGACTATAGGGCCAAAGGAAATATCCTCCGATAACAAAGAGAAAGAAGCTTTCTGAGAAACTTCTTTGTGTTCTGTGAAATCATCTCACAGAGTTACAGCTTTCCCCTCAAGAAGCCTTTCGCTAAGACAGTTCTTGTGGAATTGGCAAAGTGATATTTGGAAGCCCATAGAGGGCTATGGTGAAAACGGAAATATCCTCAGAAGAAGTCTGGAAAGAAGGTTTCTGAGAAACTGCTTAGTGTTCTGTTAATTCATCTCACAGAGTTACATCTGTATTTCGTGGATCTCTTTGCTAGCCTTATTTCTGTGGAATCTGAGAAGAGATATTTCGGATCCCTTTGAAGACTACAGGGCCAAAGGAAATATCCTCCGATAACAAAGAGAAAGAAGCTTTCTGAGAAACTTCTTTGTGTTCTGTGAAATTATCTCACAGAGTTACAGCTTTCCCCTCAAGAAGCCTTTCGATAAGACAGTTCTTATGGAAATGGCCAAGTGATATTTGGAAGCCCACAGAGGGCTATGGTGAAAAAGGAAATATCCTCAGATGAAATCTGGAAAGAAGTTTTCTGAGAAACTGCTTAGTGTTCTGTTAATTCATCTCACAGAGTTACATGTGTATTTCGTGGATCTCTTTGCTAGCCTTATTTCTGTGGAATCTGAGAACAATTAGTTCGGATCCCTTTGAAGACTATAGGGCCAAAGGAAATATCCTCCGATAACAAAGAGAACGAAGCTTTCTGTGAAACGTCTTTGTGTTCTGTGAAATCATTTCACAGAGTTACAGCTTTCCCCTCAAGAAGCCTTTCGCTAAGACAGTTCTTGTGGAATTGGCAAAGTGATATTTGGAAGCCCATAGAGGGCTATGGTGAAAAAGGAAATATACTCAGATGAAATCTGGAAAGAAGCTTTCTGAGAAACTGCTTAGTGTTCTGTTAATTCATCTCACAGAGTTACATCTGTATTT
The DNA here is from genome assembly GCF_043159975.1 of Macaca nemestrina. Taxonomy (NCBI): domain Eukaryota; kingdom Metazoa; phylum Chordata; class Mammalia; order Primates; family Cercopithecidae; genus Macaca; species Macaca nemestrina. The sequence goes on along the minus strand of NC_092127.1, from coordinate 111,827,640 downwards.
CGTGGATCTCTTTGCTAGCCTTATTTCTGTGGAATCTGAGAACAGATATTTCGGATCCCTTTGAAGACTATAGGGCCAAAAGAAATATCCTCCGATAACAAAGAGAAAGAAGCTTTCTGAGAAACTTCTTTGTGTTCTGTGAAATCATCTCACAGAGTTACAGCTTTCCCTTCAAGAAGCCTTTCGCTAAGACAGTTCTTGTGGAATTGGCATAGTGATATTTGGAAGCCCATAGAGGGCTATGGTCAAAAAGGAAATATCCTCAGATGAAATCTGGAAAGAAGTTTTCTGAGAAACTGCTTAGTGTTCTGTTAATTCATCTCACAGAGTTACATCTGTATTTCGTGGATCTCTTTGCTAGCCTTATTTCTGTGGAATCTGAGAACAGATATTTCGGATCCCTTTGAAGACTATATGGCCAAAGGAAATATCCTCCGATAACAAAGAGAAAGAAGCTTTCTGAGAAACTTCTTTGTGTTCTGTGAAATCATCTCACAGAGTTACAGCTTTCCCCTCAAGAAGCCTTTCGCTAAGACAGTTCTTGTGGAATTGGCAAAGTGATATTTGGAAGCCCATAGAGGGCTAAGGTGAAAAAGGAATATCCTCAGATGAAATCTGGAAAGAAGCTTTCTGAGAAACTGCTTAGTGTTCTGTTAATTCATCTCACATAGTTACATCTGTATTTCGTGGATCTCTTTGCTAGCCTTATTTCTGTGGAATCTGGGAACAGATATTTCGGGTCCCTTTGAAGACTATAGGGCAAAAAGAAATATCCTCCGATAACAAAGAGAAAGAAGCTTTCTGAGAAACTTCTTTGTGGTCTGTGAAATCATCTCACAGAGTTACAGCTTTCCCCTCAAGAAGCCTTTCGCTAAGACAGTTCTTGTGGAATTGGCAAAGTGATATGTGGAAGCCCTTAGAGGGTTATGGTGAAAAAGGAAATATCCTCAGATGAAATCTGGAAAGAAGCTTTCTGAGAAACTGCTTAGTGTTCTGTTAATTCATCTCACAGAGTTACATCTGTATTTCGTGGATCTCTTTGCTAGCCTTATTTCTGTGGAATCTGAGAACAGATATTTCGGATCCCTTTGAAGACTATAGGGCCAAAGGAAATATCCTCCGATAACAAAGAGAAAGAAGCTTTCTGAGAAACTTCTTTGTGTTCTGTGAAATCGTCTCACAGAGATACGGCTTTCCCCTCAAGAAGCCTTTCGCTAAGACAGTTCTTGTGGAATTGGCAAAGTGATATTTGGAAGCCCTTAGAGTGCTATGGTGAAAAAGGAAATATCCTCAGATGAAATCTGGAAAGAAGCTTTCTGAGAAACTGCTTAGTGTTCTGTTAATTCATCTCACAGAGTTACATCTGTATTTCGTGGATCTCTTTGCTAGCTTTATTTCTGTGGAATCTGAGAACAGATATTTCGGATCCCTTTGAAGACTATAGGGCCAAAGGAAATATCCTCCGATAACAAAGAGAACGAAGCTTTCTGAGAAACTTCTTTGTGTTCTGTGAAATCATCTCACAGAGTTACAGCTTTCCCCACAAGAAGCCTTTCGCTAAGACAGTTCTTGTGGAATTGGCAAAGTGATATTTGGAAGCCCATGGAGGGCTATGGTGAAAAAGGAAATATCCTCCCATGAAATCTGGAAAGAATCTTTCTGAGAAACTGCTTAGTGTTCTGTTAATTCATCTCACAGAGTTACATCTGTATTTCGTGGATCTCTTTGCTAGCCTTATTTCTGTGGAATCTGAGAACAGATATTTCGGATCCCTTTGAAGACTATAGGGCCAAAGGAAATATCCTCCGATAACAAAGAGAAAGAAGCTTTCTGAGAAACATCTTTGTGTTCTGTGAAATCATCTCACAGAGTTACAGCTTTCCCCACAAGAAGCCTATCGCTAAGACAGTTCTTGTGGAATTGGCAAAGTGATATTTGGAAGCCCATAGAGGGCTAAGGTGAAAAAGGAATATCCTCAGATGAAATCTGGAAAGAAGCTTTCTGAGAAACTGATTAGTGTTCTGTTAATTCATCTCACAGAGTTACATCTGTATTTCGTGGATGTCTTTGCTAGCCTTATTTCTGTCGAATCTTAGAACAGATATTTCGGATCCCTTTGAAGACTATAGGGCCAAAGAAAAAATCCTCCGATAACAAAGAGAAAGAAGCTTTCTGAGAAACTTCTTTGTGTTCTGTGAAATCATCTCACAGAGTTACAGCTTTCCCCTCAAGAAGCCTTTCGCTAAGACAGTTCTTGTGAAATTGGCAAAGTGATATTTGGAAGCCCATAGAGGGCTACGGTGAAAAAGGAAATATCCTCAGATAAAATATGGAAAGAAGCTTTCTGAGAAACCGCTCAGTGTTCTGTTAATTCATCTCACAGAGTTACATCTGTATTTCCTGGATCTCTTTGCTAGCCTTATTTCTGTGGAATCTGAGAAGAGATATTTCGGATCCCTTTGAAGACTATAGGGCCAAAGGAAATATCCTCCGATAACAAAGAGAAAGAAGCTTTCTGAGAAACTTCTTTGTGTTCTGTGAAATCATCTCACAGAGTTACAGCTTTCCCCTCAAGAAGCCTTTCGCTAAGACAGTTCTTGTGGAATTGGCAAAGTGATATTTGGAAGCCCATAGAGGGCTATGGTGAAAAAGGAAATATCCTCAGATGAAATCTGGAAAGAAGCTTTCTGAGAAACTGCTTAGTGTTCTGTTAATTCATCTCACAGAATTACGTCTGTATTTCCTGGATCTCTTTGCTAGCCTTATTTCTGTGGAATCTGAGAACAGATATTTCGGATCCCTTTGAAGACTATAGGGCCAAAGGTAATATCTTCCGATAACAAAGAGAACGAAGCTTTCTGAGAAACTTCTTTGTGTTCTGTGAAATCATCTCACAGAGTTACAGCTTTCCCCTCAAGAAGCCTTTCGCTAAGACAGTTCTTGTGGAATTGGCAAAGTGATATTTGGAAGCCCATAGAGGGCTATGGTGAAAAAGGAAATATCCTCAGATGAAATCTGGAAAGAAACTTTCTGAGAAACTGCTTAGTGTTCTGTTAATTCATCTCACAGAGTTACATCTGTATTTCGTGGATCTCTTTGCTAGCCTTATTTCTGTGGAATCTGAGAACAGATATTTCGGATCCCTTTGAAGACTATAGGACCAAAGGAAAAATCCTCCGATAACAAAGAGAAAGAAGCTTTCTGAGAAACTTCTTTGTGTTCTGTGAAATCATCTCAGAGAGTCACAGCTTTCCCCTCAAGAAGCCTTTTGCTAAGACAGTTCTTGTGGAATTGGCAAAGTGATATTTGGAAGCCCATAGAGGGCCATGGTGAAAAAGGAAATATCCTCAGACGAAATCTGGAAAGAAGCTTTCTGAGAAACTGCTTAGTGTTCTGTTAATTCATCTCACAGAGTTACATCTGTGTTTCGTGGATCTCTTTGCTAGCTTTATTTCTGTGGAATCTGAGAACAGATATTTCGGATCCCTTTGAAGACTATAGGGCCAAAGGAAATATCCTCCGATAACAAAGAGAAAGAAGCTTTCTGAGAAACTTCTTTGTGTTCTGTGAAATCATCTCACAGAGTTACAGCTTTCCCCTCAAGAAGCCTTTCGCTAAGCCAGTTCTTGTGGAATTGGCCAAGTGATATTTGGAAGCCCATAGAGGGCTATGGTGAAAAAGGAAATATCCTTAGATGAAATCTGGAAAGAAGTTTTCTGAGAAACTGCTTAGTGTTCTGTTAATTCATCTCACAGAGTTACATCTGTATTTCGTGGATCTCTTTGCTAGCCTTATTTCTGTGGAATCTGAGAACAGATATTTCGGATCCCTTTGAAGATATAGGGCCAAAGGAAAAATCCTCCGATAACAAAGAGAAAGAAGCTTTCTGAGAAACTTCTTTGTGTTCTGTGAAGTCATCAAACAGAGTTACAGCTTTCCCCTCAAGAAGCCTTTCGCTAAGACAGTTCTTGTGGAATTGGCAAAGTAATATTTGGAAGCCCATAGAGGGCTACGGTGAAAAAGGAAATATCCTCAGATGAAATCTGGAAAGAAGCTTTCTGAGAAACCGCTCAGTGTTCTGTTAATTCATCTCACAGAGTTACATCTGTATTTCGTGGATCTCTTTGCTAGCCTTATTTCTGTGGAATCTGAGAACAGATATTTCGGATCCCTTTGAAGACTATAGGGCCAAAGGAAATATCCTCCGATAACAAAGAGAAAGAAGCTTTCTGAGAAACTTCTTTGTGTTCTGTGAAATCATCTCACAGAGTTACAGTTTTCCCCTCAAGAAGCCTTTCGCTAAGACAGTTCTTGTGGAATTGGCAAAGTGATATTTGGAAGCCCATAGAGGGCTATGGTGAAAAAGGAAATATCCTCATATGAAATCTGGAAAGAAGCTTTCTGAGAAACTGCTTAGTGTTCTGTTAATTCATCTCACAGAATTACATCTGTATTTCCTGGATCTCTTTGCTAGCCTTATTTCTGTGGAATCTGAGAACAGATATTTCGGATCCCTTTGAAGACTATAGGGCCAAAGGTAATATCTTCCGATAACAAAGAGAACGAAACTTTCTGAGAAACTTCTTTGTGTTCTGTGAAATCATCTCACAGAGTTACAGCTTTCCCCTCAAGAAGCCTTTCGCTAAGACAGTTCTTGTGGAATTGGCAAAGTGATATTTGGAAGCCCATAGAGGGCTAGGGTGAAAAACGAAATATCCTCAGATGAAATCTGGAAAGAAGCTTTCTGAGAAACTGCTTAGTGTTCTGTTAATTCATCTCACAGAGTTACATCTGTATTTCGTGGATCTCTTTGCTAGCCTTATTTCTGTGGAATCTGAGAACAGATATTTCGGATCCCTTTGAAGACTATAGGACAAAAGGAAAAATCCTCCGATAACAAAGAGAAAGAAGCTTTCTGAGAAACTTCTTTGTGTTCTGTGAAATCATCTTAGAGAGTTACAGCTTTCCCCTCAAGAAGCCTTTTGCTAAGACAGTTCTTGTGGAATTGGCAAAGTGATATTTGGAAGCCCATAGAGGGCCATGGTGAAAAAGGAAATATCCTCAGATGAAATCTGGAAAGAAGCTTTCTGAGAAACTGCTTAGTGTTCTGTTAATTCATCTCACAGAGTTACATCTGTGTTTCCTGGATCTCTTTGCTAGCTTTATTTCTGTGGAATCTGAGAACAGATATTTCGGATCCCTTTGAAGAGTATAGGGCCAAAGGAAATATCCTCCGATAACAAAGAGAACGAAGCTTTCTGAGAAACTTCTTTGTGTTCTGTGAAATCATCTCACAGAGTTACAGCTTTCCCCTCAAGAAGCTTTTCGCTAAGACAGTTCTTGTGGAATTGGCAAAGTGATATTTGGAAGCCCATAGAGGTCTACGGTGAAAAAGGAAATATCCTCAGATGAAATCTGGAAAGAAGCTTTCTGAGAAACTGCTTAGTGTTCTGTTAATTCATCTCACAGAGTTACATCTGTATTTCGTGGATCTCTTTGCTAGCCCTATTTCTGTGGAATCTGAGAACAGATATTTCGGATCCCTTTGAAGACTATAGGGACAAAGGAAAAATCCTCCGATAACAAAGAGAAAGAAGCTTTCTGAGAAACTTCTTTGTATTCTGTGAAATCATCTCAGAGAGTTACAGCGTTCCCCTCAAGAGGCCTTTCGCTAAGACAGTTCTTGTGAAATTGGCAAAGTGATATTTGGAAGCCCATAGAGGGCCATGGTGAAAAAGGAAATATCCTCAGATGAAATCTTGAAAGAAGCTTTCTGAGAAACTGCTTAGTGTTCTGTTAATTCATCTCACAGAGTTACATCTGTGTTTCGTGGATCTCTTTGCTAGCTTTATTTCTGTGGAATCTGAGAACAGATATTTCGGATCCCTTTGAAGAGTATAGGGCCAAAGGAAATATCCTCCGATAACAAAGAGAAAGAAGCTTTCTGAGAAACTTCTTTGTGTTCTGTGAAATCATCTCACAGAGTTACAGCTTTCCCCTCAAGAAGCCTTTCGCTAAGCCAGTTCTTGTGAAAATGGCAAAGTGATATTCGGAAGCCCATAGAGGGCTATGGTGAAAAAGGAAATATCCTTAGATGAAATCTGGAAAGAAGCTTTCTGAGAAACTGCTTAGTGTTCTGTTAATTCATCTAAGAGAGTTACATCTGTATTTCGTGGATCTCTTTGCTAGCCTTATTTCTGTGGAATCTGAGAACAGATATTTCGGATCGCTTTGAAGACTATAGGGCCAAAGGAAAAATCCTCCGATAACAAAGAGAAAGAAGCTTTCTGAGAAACTTCTTTGTGTTCTGTGAAGTCATCAAACAGAGTTACAGCTTTCCCCTCAAGAAGCCTTTCGCTAAGACAGTTCTTGTGGAATTGGCAAAGTGATATTTGGAAGCCCATAGAGGGCTATGGTGAAAAAGGAAATATCCTCAGATGAAATCTGGAAAGAAGCTTTCTGAGAAACTGCTTAGTGTTCTGTTAATTCATCTCACAGAGTTACATCTGTATTTCTTGGATCTCTTTGCTAGCCTTATTTCTGTGGAATCTGAGAACAGATATTTCGGATCCCTTTGAAGACTATAGGGCCAAAGGTAATATCCTCCGATAACAAAGAGAACGAAGCTTTCTGAGAAACTTCTTTGTGTTCTGTGAAGTCATCAAACAGAGTTACAGCTTTCCCCTCAAGAAGCCTTTCGCTAAGACAGTTCTTGTGGAATTGGCAAAGTGATATTTGGAAGCCCATAGAGGGCTATGGTGAAAAAGGAAATATCCTCAGATGAAATCTGGAAAGAAGCTTTCTGAGAAACTGATTAGTGTTCTGTTAATTCATCTCACAGAGTTACATCTGTATTTCTTGGATCTCTTTGCTAGCCTTATTTCTGTGGAATCTGAGAACAGATATTTCGGATCCCTTTGAAGACTATAGGGCCAAAGGTAATATCCTCCGATAACAAAGAGAACGAAGCTTTCTGAGAAACTTCTTTGTGTTCTGTGAAATCATCTCACAGAGTTACAGCTTTCCCCTCAAGAAGCTTTTCGCTAAGACAGTTCTTGTGGAATTGGCAAAGTGATATTTGGAAGCCCATTGAGGTCTACGGTGAAAAAGGAAATATCCTCAGATGAAATCTGGAAAGAAGCTTTCTGAGAAACTGCTTAGTGTTCTGTTAATTCATCTCACAGAGTTACATCTGTATTTCGTGGATCTCTTTGCTAGCCTTATTTCTGTGGAATCTGAGAACAGATATTTCGGATCCCTTTGAAGACTATAGGGACAAAGGAAAAATCCTCCGATAACAAAGAGAAAGAAGCTTTCTGAGAAACTTCTTTGTATTCTGTGAAATCATCTCAGAGAGTTACAGCGTTCCCCTCAAGAGGCCTTTCGCTAAGACAGTTCTTGTGAAATTGGCAAAGTGATATTTGGAAGCCCATAGAGGGCCATGGTGAAAAAGGAAATATCCTCAGATGAAATCTTGAAAGAAGCTTTCTGAGAAACTGCTTAGTGTTCTGTTAATTCATCTCACAGAGTTACATCTGTATTTCTTGGATCTCTTTGCTAGCTTTATTTCTGTGGAATCTGAGAACAGGTATTTCGGATCCCTTTGAAGACTATAGGGCCAAAGGAAATATCCTCCGATAACAAAGAGAAAAAAGCTTTCTGAGAAAATTCTTTGTGTTCTGTGAAATCATCTCACAGAGTTACAGCTTTCCCCTCAAAAAGCCTTTCGCTAAGACAGTTCTTGTGGAATTGGCAAACTGATATTTGGAAGCCCATAGAGGGCTACGATGAAAAAGGAAATATCCTCAGATGAAATCTGGAAAGAAGCTTTCTGAGAAACTGCTTAGTGTTCTGTTAATTCATCTCACAGAGTTACATCTGTATTTCGTGGATCTCTTTGCTAGCCTTATTTCTGTGGAATCTGAGAACTGATATTTCGGATCCCTTTGAAGAGTATAGGGCCAAAGAAAATATCCTCCGATAACAAAGAGAAAGAAGCTTTCTGAGAAACTTCTTTGTGTTCTGTGAAATCATCTCACAGAGTTACAGCTTTCCCCTCAAGAAGCCTTTCGATAAGACAGTTCTTGTGGAAATGGCCAAGTGATATTTGGAAGCCCTTAGAGGGCTATGGTGAAAAAGGAAATATCCTCAGATGAAATCTGGAAAGAAGTTTTCTGAGAAACTGCTTAGTGTTCTGTTAATTCATCTCACAGAGTTACATCTGTATTTCGTGGATGTCTTTGCTAGCCTTATTTCTGTGGAATCTGAGAAGAGATATTTCGGATCCCTTTGAAGACTATAGGGCCAAAGGAAATATCCTCCGATAACAAAGAGAAAGAAGCTTTCTGAGAAACTTCTTTGTGTTCTGTGAAATCATCTCACAGAGTTACAGCTTTCCCCTCAAGAAGCCTTTCGCTAAGACAGTTCTTGTGGAATTGGCAAAGTGATATTTGGAAGCCCATAGAGGGCCATGGTGAAAAAAAAAATATCCTCAGATGAAATCTGGAAAGAAGCTTTCTGAGAAACTGCTTAGTGTTCTGTTAATTCATCTCACAGAGTTACATCTGTATTTCGTGGATCTCTTTGCTAGCCTTATTTCTGTGGAATCTGAGAACAGATATTTCGGATCCCTTTGAAGACTATAGGGCCAAAGGAAATATCCTTCGATAACAAAGAGAAAGAAGCTTTCTGCGAAAATTCTTTGTGTTCTGTGAAATCATCTCACAGAGTTACAGCCTTTCCCTTAAGAGGCCTTTCGCTAAGACAGTTCTTGTGGAATTGGCCAAGTGACATTTGGAAGCCCATAGAGAGCTATGGTGAAAAAGGAAATATCCTCAGATAAAATCTGGAAAGAAGCTTTCTGAGAAACTGCTTAGTGTTCTGTTAATTCATCTCACAGAGTTACATCTGTGTTTCGTGGATCTCTTTGCTAGCCTTATTTCTGTGGAATCTGAGAACAATTATTTTGGATCCCTTTGAAGACTATAGGGTCAAAGGAAATATCCTCCGATAACAAAGAGAAAGAAGCTTTGTGAGAAACTTCTTTGTGTTCTGTGAAATCATCTCACAGAGTTACAGCTTTCCCCACAAGAAGCCTTTCGCTAAGACAGTTCTTGTGGAATTGGCAAAGTGATATTTGGAAACCCATAGAGGGCTATGCTGAAAAAGGAAATATCCTCAGATGAATACTGGAAAGAAGCTTTCTGAGAAACTGCTTAGTGTTCTGTTAATTCATCTCACAGAGTTACATCTGTATTTCGTGGATCTCTTTGCAAGCCTTATTTCTGAGGAATCTGAGAACAGATATTTCGGATCCCTTTGAAGACTATAGGGCCAAAGGAAATATCCTCCGATAACAAAGAGAAAGAAGCTTTCTGAGAAACTTCTTTGTGTTCTGTGAAATCATCTCACAGAGTTACAGCTTTCCCCTCAAGAAGCCTTTCGCTAAGACAGTTCTTGTGGAATTGGCATAGTGATATTTGGAAGCCCATAGAGGGCTATGGTCAAAAAGGAAATATCCTCAGATGAAATCTGGAAAGAAGTTTTCTGAGAAACTGCTTAGTGTTCTGCTAATTCATCTCACAGAGTTACATCTGTATTTCGTGGATCTCTTTGCTAGCCTTATTTCTGTGGAATCTGAGAACAGATATTTCGGATCCCTTTGAAGACTATAGGGCCAAAGGAAATATCCTCCGATAACAAAGAGAAAGAAGCTTTCTGAGAAACTTCTTTGTGTTCTGTGAAATCATCTCACAGAGTTACAGCTTTCCCCTCAAGAAGCCTTTCGCTAAGACAGTTCTTGTGGAATTGGCAAAGTGATATTTGGAAGCCCATAGAGGGCTAAGGTGAAAAAGGAATATCCTCAGATGAAATCTGGAAAGAAGCTTTCTGAGAAACTGCTTAGTGTTCTGTTAATTCATCTCACAGAGTTACATCTGTATTTCGTGGATCTCTTTGCTAGCCTTATTTCTGTGGAATCTGGGAACAGATATTTCGGATCCCTTTGAAGACTATAGGGCAAAAAGAAATATCCTCCGATAACAAAGAGAAAGAAGCTTTCTGAGAAACTTCTTTGTGGTCTGTGAAATCATCTCACAGAGTTACAGCTTTCCCCTCAAGAAGCCTTTCGCTAAGACAGTTCTTGTGGAATTGGCAAAGTGATATGTGGAAGCCCATAGAGGGTTATGGTGAAAAAGGAAATATCCTCAGATGAAATCTGGAAAGAAGCTTTCTGAGAAACTGCTTAGTGTTCTGTTAATTCATCTCACAGAGTTACATCTGTATTTCGTGGATCTCTTTGCTAGCCTTATTTCTGTGGAATCTGAGAACAGATATTTCGGATCCCTTTGAAGACTATAGGGCCAAAGGAAATATCCTCCGATAACAAAGAGAAAGAAGCTTTCTGAGAAACTTCTTTGTGTTCTGTGAAATCGTCTCACAGAGATACGGCTTTCCCCTCAAGAAGCCTTTCGCTAAGACAGTTCTTGTGGAATTGGCAAAGTGATATTTGGAAGCCCTTAGAGGGCTATGGTGAAAAAGGAAATATCCTCAGATGAAATCTGGAAAGAAGCTTTCTGAGAAACTGCTTAGTGTTCTGTTAATTCATCTCACAGAGTTACATCTGTATTTCGTGGATCTCTTTGCTACCTTTATTTCTGTGGAATCTGAGAACAGATATTTCGGATCCCTTTGAAGAGTATAGGGCCAAAGGAAATATCCTCCGATAACAAAGAGAACGAAGCTTTCTGAGAAACTTCTTTGTGTTCTGTGAAATCATCTCACAGAGTTACAGCTTTCCCCACAAGAAGCCTTTCGCTAAGACAGTTCTTGTGGAATTGGCAAAGTGATATTTGGAAGCCCATGGAGGGCTATGGTGAAAAAGGAAATATCCTCCGATGAAATCTGGAAAGAAGCTTTCTGAGAAACTGCTTAGTGTTCTGTTAATTCATCTCACAGAGTTACATCTGTATTTCGTGGATCTCTTTGCTAGCCTTATTTCTGTGGAATCTGAGAACAGATATTTCGGATCCCTTTGAAGACTATAGGGCCAAAGGAAATATCCTCCGATAACAAAGAGAAAGAAGCTTTCTGAGAAACATCTTTGTGTTCTGTGAAATCATCTCACAGAGTTACAGCTTTCCCCACAAGAAGCCTATCGCTAAGACAGTTCTTGTGGAATTGGCAAAGTGATATTTGGAAGCCCATAGTGGGCTATGGTGAAAAAGGAAATATCCTCAGATGAAAACTGGAAAGAAGCTTTCTGAGAAACTGCTTAGTGTTCTGTTAATTCATCTCACAGAGTTACATCTGTATTTCGTGGATCTCTTCGCTAGCCTTATTTCTTTGGAATCTGAGAACAGATATTTCGGATCCCTTTGAAGACTATAGGGCCAAAGGAAATATCCTCCGATAACAAAGAGAAAGAAGCTTTCTGAGAAACTTCTTTGTGTTCTGTGAAATCATCTCTCAGAGTTAGAGCTTTCCCCTCAAGAAGCCTTTCGCTAAGACTGTTCTTGTGGAATTGGCAAAGTGATATTTAGAAGCCCATAGAGGGCTATGGTGAAAAAGGAAATATCCTCAGATGAAATCTGGAAAGAAGCTTTCTGAGAAACTGCTTAGTGTTCTGTTAATTCATCTCACAAAGTTACATCTGTATTTCGTGGATCCCTTTTCTAGCCTTATTTCTGTGGAATCTGAGAACAGATATTTCGGATCCCTTTGAAGACTATAGGGCCAAAGGAAATATCCTCCGATAACAAAGAGAAAGAAGCTTTCTGAGAAACTTCTTTGTGTTCTGTGAAATCATCTCACAGAGTTACAGCTTTCCCCTCAAGAAGCCTTTCGCTAAGACAGTTCTTGTGGAATTGGAAAAGTGATATTTGGAAGCCCATAGAGGGCTATGGTGAAAAAGGAAATATCCTCAGATGAAATCTGGAAAGAAGCTTTCTGAGAAACTGCTTAGTGTTCTGTTAATTCATCTCACAGAGTTACATCTGTATTTCGTGGATCTCTTTGCTAGCCTTATTTCTGTGGAATCTGAGAACAGATATTTCGGATCCCTTTGAAGACTATAGGGCCAAAGGTAATATCCTCCGATAACAAAGAGAACGAAGCTTTCTGAGAAACTTCTTTGTGTTCTGTGAAATCATCTCACAGATTTACAGCTTTCCCATCAAGAAGCCTTTCGCTAAGACAGTTCTTGTGGAATTGGCAAAGTGATATTTGGAAGCCCATAGAGGGCTATGGTGGAAAACTAAATATCCTCAGATGAAATCGGGAAAGAAGCTTTCTGAGAAACTGCTTAGTGTTCTGTTAATTCATCTCACAGAGTTACATCTGTATTTCGTGGATCTCTTTGCTAGCCTTATTTCTGTGGAATCGGAGAACAGATATTTCGGATCCCTTTGAAGACTATAGGGCAAAAGGAAATATCCTCCGATAACAAAGAGAAAGAAGTTTTCTGAGAAACTTCTTTGTGGTCTGTGAAATCATCTCACAGAGTTACAGCTTTCCCCTCAAGAAGCCTTTCGCTAAGACAGTTCTTGTGGAATTGGCAAAGTGATATGTGGAAGCCCATAGAGGGTTATGGTGAAAAAGGAAATATCCTCAGATGAAATCTGGAAAGAAGCTTTCTGACAAACTGCTTAGTGTTCTGTTAATTCATCTCACAGAGTTACATCTGTATTTCGTGGATCTCTTTGCTAGCCTTATTTCTGTGGAATCTGAGAACAGATATTTCGGATCCCTTTGAAGACTATAGGGCCAAAGGAAATATCCTCCGATAACAAAGAGAAAGAAGCTTTCTGAGAAACTTCTTTGTGTTCTGTGAAATCGTCTCACAGAGTTACGGCTTTCCCCTCAAGAAGCCTTTCGCTAAGACAGTTCTTGTGGAATTGGCAAAGTGATATTTGGAAGCCCTTAGAGGGCTATGGTCAAAAAGGAAATATCCTCAGATGAAATCTGGAAAGAAGCTTTCTGAGAAACTGCTTAGTGTTCTGTTAATTCATCTCACAGAGTTACATCTGTATTTCGTGGATCTCTTTGCTAGCTTTATTTCTGTGGTATCTGAGAACAGATATTTCGGATCCCTTTGAAGACTATAGGGCCAAAGGAAATATCCTCCGATAACAAAGAGAACGAAGCTTTCTGAGAAACTTCTTTGTGTTCTGTGAAATCATCTCACAGAGTTACAGCTTTCCCCACAAGAAGCCTTTCGCTAAGACAGTTCTTGTGGAATTGGCAAAGTGATATTTGGAAGCCCATGGAGGGCTATGGTGAAAAAGGAAATATCCTCCGATGAAATCTGGAAAGAAGCTTTCTGAGAAACTGCTTAGTGTTCTGTTAATTCATCTCACAGAGTTACATCTGTATTTCGTGGATCTCTTTGCTAGCCTTATTTCTGTGGAATCTGAGAACAGATATTTCGGATCCCTTTGAAGACTATAGGGCCAAAGGAAATATCCTCCGATAACAAAGAGAAAGAAGCTTTCTGAGAAACATCTTTGTGTTCTGTGAAATCATCTCACAGAGTTACAGCTTTCCCCACAAGAAGCCTATCGCTAAGACAGTTCTTGTGGAATTGGCAAAGTGATATTTGGAAGCCCATTGAGGGCTATGGTGAAAAAGGAAATATCCTCAGATGAAATCTGGAAAGAAGCTTTCTGAGAAACTGATTAGTGTTCTGTTAATTCATCTCAGAGAGTTACATCTGTATTTCGTGGATCTCTTTGCTAGCCTTATTTCTGTCGAATCTTAGAACAGATATTTCGGATCCCTTTGAAGACTATAGGGCCAAAGAAAAAATCCTCCGATAACAAAGAGAAAGAAGCTTTCTGAGAAACTTCTTTGTGTTCTGTGAAATCATCTCACAGATTTACAGCTTTCCCATCAAGAAGCCTTTCGCTAAGACAGTTCTTGTGGAATTGGCAAAGTGATATTTGGAAGCCCATAGAGGGCTATGGTGGAAAAGGAAATATCCTCAGATGAAATCGGGAAAGAAGCTTTCTGAGAAACTGCTTAGTGTTCTGTTAATTCATCTCACAGAGTTACATCTGTATTTCGTGGATCTCTTTGCTAGCCTTATTTCTGTGGAATCGGAGAACAGATATTTCGGATCCCTTTGAAGACTATAGGGCCAAAGGAATAATCCTCCGATAACAAAGAGAAAGAATCTTTCTGAGAAACTTCTTTGTGTTCTGTGAAATCATCTCCGAGAGTTACAGCTTTCCCCTCAAGAAGCCTTTCGCTAAGACAGTTCTTGTGGAATTGGGAAAGTGATATTTGGAAGCCCATAGAGGGCCATGGTGAAAAAGAAAATATCCTCAGATGAAATCTGGAAGGAAGCTTTCTGAGAAACTGCTTAGTGTTCTGTTAATTCATCTCACAGAGTTACATCTGTATTTCGTGGATCTCTTTGCTAGCCTTATTTCTGTGGAATCGGAGAACAGATATTTCGGATCCCTTTGAAGACTATAGGGCCAAAGGAAAAATCCTCCGATAACAAAGAGAAAGAATCTTTCTGAGAAACTTCTTTGTGTTCCGTGAAATCATCTCCGAGAGTTACAGCTTTCCCCTCAAGAAGCCTTTCGCTAAGACAGTTCTTGTGGAATTGGGAAAGTGATATTTGGAAGCCCATAGAGGGCCATGGTGAAAAAGAAAATATCCTCAGATGAAATCTGGAAGGAAGCTTTCTGAGAAACTGCTTAGTGTTCTGTTAATTCATCTCACAGGGTTACATCTGTATTTCGTGGATCTCTTTGCTAGCTCTATTTCTGTGGAATCTGAGAACAGATATTTCGGATCCCTTTGAAGACTATAGGGCCAAAGGAAATATCCTCCGATAACAAAGAGAAAGAAGCTTTCTGAGAAACTTCTTTGTGTTCTGTGAAATCATCTCACAGAGTTACAGCTTTTCCCTCAAGAAGCCTTTCGCTAAGACTTTTCTTGTGGAATTGGCAACGTGATATTTGGAAGCCCATAGAGGGCTATGGTGAAAAAGGAAATATCCTCAGATGAAATCTGGAAAGAAGCTTTCTGAGAAACTGCTTAGTGTTCTGTTAATTCATCTCACAGAGTTACATCTGTATTTCGTGGATCTCTTTGCTAGCCTTATTTCTGTGGAATCTGAGAACAGATATTTCGGATCCCTTTGAAGACTATAGGGCCAAAGGAAATATCCTCCGATAACAAAGAGAAAGAAGCTTTCTGAGAAACTTCTTTGTGTTCTGTGAAATCATCTCACAGAGTTACAGCTTTCCCCTCAAGAAGCCTTTCGCTAAGACAGTTCTTGTGGAATTGGCCAAGTGATATTTGGAAGCCCATAGAGGGCTATGTTGAAAAAGGAAAATCCTCAGATGAAATCTGGAAAGAAGCTTTCTGAGAAACTGCTTAGTGTTCTGTTAATTCATCTCACAGAGTTACATCTGTATTTCGGGGATCTCTTTGCTAGCCTTATTTCTGTGGAATCTGAGAACAGATATTTCGGATCCCTTTGTAGATTAGAGGGTCAAAGGAAATATCCTCCGATAACAAAGAGAAAGAAGCTTTCTGAGAAACTTCTTTGTGTTCTGTGAAATCATCTCACAGAGTTACAGCTTTCCCCTCAAGAAACCTTTCGCTAAGACAGTTCTTGTGGAATTGGCCAAGTGATATTTGGAAGCCCATAGAGGGCTATGGTGAAAAAGGAAATATCCTCAGATGAAATCTGGAAAGAAGCTTTCTGAGAAACTGCTTAGTGTTCTGTTAATTCATCTCACAGAGTTACATCTGTATTTCGTGGATCTCTTTGCTAGCCTTATTTCTGTGGAATCTGAGAACAGATATTTCGGATCCCTTTGAGACTATAGGGCCAAAGGAAATATCCTTCGATAACAAAGAGAAAGAAGCTTTCTGAGAAACTTCTTTGTGTTCTGTGAAATCATCTCAGAGAGTTACAGCTTTCCCCTCAAGAAGCCTTTCGCTAAGACAGTTCTTGTGGAATTGGCAAAGTGATATTTGGAAGCCCATAGAGGGCCATGGTGAAAAAGGAAATATCTTCAGATGAAATCTGGAAAGAAGCTTTCTGAGAAACTGCTTAGTGTTCTGTTAATTCATCTCACAGAGTTACATCTGTATTTCGTGGATCTCTTTGCTAGCCTTATTTCAGTGGAATCTGAGAACAGATATTTCGGATCCCTTTGAAGACTATAGGGGCAAAGAAAAAATCCTCCGATAACAAAGAGAAAGAAGCTTTCTGAGAAACTTCTTTGTGTTCTGTGAAATCATCTCACAGAGTTACAGCTTTCCCCTCAAGAAGCCTTTCGATAAGACAGTTCTTGTGGAATTGGCCAAGTGATATTTGGAAGCCCATAGAGGGCTATGGTGAAAAAGGAAATATCCTCAGATGAAATCTGGAAAGAAGTTTTCTGAGAAACTGCTTAGTGTTCTGTTAATTCATCTCACAGAGTTACATCTGCATTTCGTAGATCTCTTTGCTAGCCTTATTTCTGTGGAATCTGAGAACAGATATTTCGGATCCTTTGAAGACTATAGGGCCAAAGGAAATATCCTCCGATAACAAAGAGAAAGGAGCTTTCTGAGAAACTTCTTTGTGTTCTGTGAAATCATCTCACAGAGTTACAGCTTTCCCCTCAAGAAGCCTTTCGCTAAGACAGTTCTTGTGGAATTGGCAAAGTGATATTTGGAAGCCCATAGAGGGCTATGGTGAAAAAGGAAATATCCTCAGATTAAATCTGGAAAGAAGCTTTCTGAGAAACTGCTTAGTGTTCTGTTAATTCATCTCACAGAGTTACATCTGTATTTCGTGGATCTCTTTGCTAGCCTTATTTCTGTGGAATCTGAGAAGAGATATTTCGCTTCCCTTTGAAGACTATAGGGCCAAAGGAAATATCCTCAGATAACAAGGAGAAAGAAGCTTTCTGAGAAACTTCTTTGTGTTCAGTGAAATCATCTCACAGAGTTACAGCTTTCCCCTCAAGAAGCCTTTCGCTAAGACAGTTCTTGTGGAATTGGCAAAGTGACATTTGGAAGCCCTTAGAGGGCTATGTTGAAAAAGGAAATATCCTCAGATGAAATCTGGAAAGAAGCTTTCTGAGAAAACGCTTAGTGTTCTGTTAATTCATCTCACGGAGTTACATCTGTATTTCGTGGATCTCTCTGCTAGCCTTATTTCTGTGGAATCTGAGAACAGATATTTTGGATCCCTTTGAAGACTATAGGGCCAAAGGAAATATCTTCCGATAACAAAGAGAAAGAAGCTTTCTGAGAAACTTCTTTGTGTTCTGTGAAATCATCTCACAGAGTTACAGCTTTCCCCTCAAGAAGCCTTTCGCTAAGACAGTTCTTGTGGAATTGGCCAAGTGATATTTGGAAGCACTTAGAGGGCTACAATAAAAAAGGAAATATCCTCAGATGAAATCTGGAAAGAAGCTTTCTGAAAAACCGCTTAGTGTTCTCTGACTTCCACTCACAGAGTTACATCTGTTTTTCGTGGATCTCTTTGCTAGCCTTATTTCTGTGGAATCTGGGAACAGATATTTCGGATCCCTTTGAAGACTATAGGGCCAAAGGCAATATCCTCCGATAACAAAGAGAAAGAAGCTTTCTGAGAAACTTCTTTGTATTCCGTGAAATCATCTCACAGAGTTACAGCTTTCCCCTCAAGAAGCCTTTCGCTAAGACTGTTCTTGTGGAATTGGCAAAGTGATATTTGGAAGCCCATAGAGGGCTATGGTGAAAAAGGAAATATTCTCAGATGAAATGTGGAAAGAAGCTTTCTGAGAAACTGCTTAGTGTTCTGTTAATTCATCTCACAGAGTTACATCTGTATTTCGTGGATCTCTTTGCTAGCCTTATTTCTGTGGAATCTGAGAACAGATATTTCGGATCCCTTTGAAGACTATAGGGCCAATGGAAATATCCTCCGATAACAAAGAGAAAGAAGCTTTCTGAGAAACTTCTTTGTGTTCTGTGAAATCATCTCACAGAGTTACAGCTTTACCCTCAAGAAGCCTTTCGCTAAGACAGTTCTTGTGGAATTGGCAAAGTGACATTTGGAAGCCCTTAGAGGGCTATGTTGAAAAAGGAAATATCCTCAGATGAAATCTGGAAAGAAGCTTTCTGAGAAAACGCTTAGTGTTCTGTTAATTCATCTCACGGAGTTACATCTGTATTTCGTGGATCTCCTTGCTAGCCTTATTTCTGTGGAATCTGAGAACAGATATTTTGGATCCCTTTGAAGACTATAGGGCCAAAGGAAATATCTTTCGATAACAAAGAGAAAGAAGCTTTCTGAGAATCTTCTTTGTGTTCTGTGAAATCATCTCACAGAGTTACAGCTTTCCCCTCAAGAAGCCTTTCTCTAAGACAGTTCTTGTGGAATTGGCCAAGTGATATTTGGAAGCACTTAGAGGGCTACAGTAAAAAAGGAAATATCCTCAGATGAAATCTGGAAAGAAGCTTTCTGAAAAACCGCTTAGTGTTCTCTGACTTCCACTCACAGAGTTACATCTGTATTTCGTGGATCTCTTTGCTAGCCTTATTTCTGTGGAATCTGAGAACAGATATTTCGGATCCCTTTGAAGACTATAGGGCCAAAGGCAATATCCTCCGATAACAAAGAGAAAGAAGCTTTCTGAGAAACTTCTTTGTGTTCCGTGAAATCATCTCACAGAGTTACAGCTTTCCCCTCAAGAAGCCTTTCGCTAAGACTGTTCTTGTGGAATTGGCAACGTGATATTTTGAAGCCCATAGAGGGCTATGGTGAAAATGGAAATATTCTCAGATGAAATGTGGAAAGAAGCTTTCTGAGAAACTGCTTAGTGTTCTGTTAATTCATCTCACAGAGTTACATCTGTATTTCATGGATCTCTTTGCTAGCCTTATTTCTGTGGAATCTGAGAACAGATATTTCGGATCCCTTTGAAGACTATAGGGCCAAAGGAAATATCTTCCGATAACAAAGAGAAAGAAGCTTTCTGAGAAACTTCTTGGTGTTCTGTGAAATCATCTCACAGAGTTACAGCTTTCCCCTCAAGAAGCCTTTCGCTAAGACAGTTCTTGTGAAATTGGCAAAGTGATATTTGGAAGCCCTTAGAGGTCTATGGTGAAAAAGGAAATATCCTCAGATGAAATGTGGAAAGAAGCTTTCTGAGAAACTGCTTAGTGTTCTGTTAATTCATCTCAGAGAGTTAAAACTGTATTTCGTGGATCTCTTTGCTAGCCTTATTTCTGTGGAATCTGAGAACAGATATTTCGGATCCCTTTGAAGACTATAGGGCCAAAGGAAATATCCTCCTATAACAAAGAGAACGAAGCTTTCTGAGAAACTTCTTTGTGTTCTGTGAAATCATCTCACAGAGTTACAGCTTTCCCCACAAGAAGCCGTTCGCTAAGACAGTTCTTGTGGAATTGGCAAAGTGATATTTGGAAGCAAATAGAGGGCTATGGTGAAAAAGGAAATATCCTCCGATGAAATCTGGAAAGAAGCTTTCTGAGAAACTGCTTAGTGTTCTGTTAATTCATCTCACAGAGTTACATCTGTATTTCGTGGATCTCTTTGCTAGCCTTATTTCTGTGGAATCTTAGAACAGATATTTCGGATCCCTTTGAAGACTATAGGGCCAAAGAAAAAATCCTCCGATCACAAAGAGAAAGAAGCTTTCTGAGAAACTTCTTTGTGTTCTGTGAAATCATCTCACAGAGTTACAGCTTTCCCCTCAAGAAGCCTTTCGCTAAGACAGTTCTTGTGGAATTGGCAAAGTGATATTTGGAAGCCCATAGAGGGCTATGGTGAAAAAGGAAATATCCTCAGATGAAATCTGGAAAGAAGCTTTCTGAGAAACTGCTTAGTGTTCTGTTAATTCATCTCACAGAGTTACATCTGTATTTCGTGGATCTCTTTGCTAGCCTTATTTCTGTGGAATCTGAGAACAGATATTTCGGATCCCTTTGAAGACTATAGGGCCAAAGGAAATATCCTCCGATAACAAAGAGAAAGAAGCTTTCTGAGAAACTTCTTTGTGTTCTGTGAAATCATCTCACAGAGTTACAGCTATCCCCTCAAGAAGCCTTTCGCTAAGACAGTTCTTGTGGAATTGGCAAAGTGATATTTGGAAGCCCATAGAGGGCTATGGTGAAAAAGGAAATATCCTCAGATGAAATCTGGAAAGAAGCTTTCTGAGAAACTGCTTAGTGTTCTGTTAATTCATCTCACAAAGTTACATCTGTATTTCGTGGATCTCTTTGCTAGCCTTATTTCTGTGGAATCTGAGAACAGATATTTCGGATCCCTTTGAAGACTATAGGGCCAAAGGAAATATCCTCCGATAACAAAGTGAAAGAAGCTTTCTGAGAAACTTCTTTGTGTTCCGTGAAATCATCTCACAGAGTTACAGCTTTCACCTCAAGAAGCCTTTCGCTAAGACTGTTCTTGTGGAATTGGCAACGTGATATTTTGAAGCGCATAGAGGGCTATGGTGAAAAAGGAAATATTCTCAGATGAAATGTGGAAAGAAGCTTTCTGAGAAACTGCTTAGTGTTCTGTTAATTCATCTCACAGAGTTACATCTGTATTTCGTGGATCTCTTTGCTAGCCTTATTTCTGTGGAATCTGAGAACAGATATTTTGGATCCCTTTGAAGACTATAGGGCCAAAGGAAATATCCTCCGATAACAAAGAGAAAGAAGCTTTCTGAGAAACTTCTTTGTGTTCTGTGAAATCATCTCACAGAGTTACAGCTTTCCCCTCAAGAAGCCTTTCGCTAAGACAGTTCTTGTGGAATTGGCAAAGTGATATTTGGAAGCCCTTAGAGGGCTATGGTGAAAAAGGAAATATCCTCAGATGAAATCTGGAAAGAAGCTTTCTGAGAAACTGCTTAGTGTTCTGTTAATTCATCTCACAGAGTTACATCTGTATTTCGTGGATCTCTTTGCTAGCCTTATTTCTGTGGAATCTGAGAACAGATATTTCGGATCCCTTTGAAGACTATAGGGCCAATGGAAATATCCTCAGATAACAAGGAGAAAGAAGCTTTCTGAGAAACTTCTTTGTGTTCAGTGAAATCATCTCACAGAGTTACAGCTTTACCCTCAAGAAGCCTTTCGCTAAGACAGTTCTTGTGGAATTGGCAAAGTGACATTTGGAAGCCCTTAGAGGGCTATGTTGAAAAAGGAAATATCCTCAGATGAAATCTGGAAAGAAGCTTTCTGAGAAAACGCTTAGTGTTCTGTTAATTCATCTCACGGAGTTACATCTGTATTTCGTGGATCTCCTTGCTAGCCTTATTTCTGTGGAATCTGAGAACAGATATTTTGGATCCCTTTGAAGACTATAGGGCCAAAGGAAATATCTTTCGATAACAAAGAGAAAGAAGCTTTCTGAGAAACTTCTTTGTGTTCTGTGAAATCATCTCACAGAGTTACAGCTTTCCCCTCAAGAAGCCTTTCGCTAAGACAGTTCTTGTGGAATTGGCCAAGTGATATTTGGAAGCACTTAGAGGGCTACAGTAAAAAAGGAAATATCCTCAGATGAAATCTGGAAAGAAGCTTTCTGAAAAACCCCTTAGTGTTCTCTGACTTCCACTCTCCGAGTTACATCTGTATTTCGTGGATCTCTTTGCTAGCCTTATTTCTGTGGAATCTGAGAACAGATATTTCGGATCCCTTTGAAGACTATAGGGCCAAAGGCAATAACCTCCGATAACAAAGAGAAAGAAGCTTTCTGAGAAACTTCTTTGTGTTCCGTGAAATCATCTCACAGAGTTACAGCTTTCCCCTCAAGAAGCCTTTCGCTAAGACTGTTCTTGTGGAATTGGCAACGTGATATTTTGAAGCCCATAGAGGGCTATGGTGAAAAAGGAAATATTCTCAGATGAAATGTGGAAAGAAGCTTTCTGAGAAACTGCTTAGTGTTCTGTTAATTCATCTCACAGAGTTACATCTGTATTTCGTGGATCTCTTTGCTAGCCTTATTTCTGTGGAATCTGAGAACAGATATTTAGGATCCCTTTGAATACTATAGGGCCAAAGGAAATATCCTCCGATAACAAAGAGAAAGAAGCTTTCTGAGAAACTTCTTTGTGTTCTGTGAAATCATCTCACAGAGTTACAGCTTTCCCCTCAAGAAGCCTTTCGCTAAGACAGTTCTTGTGGAATTGGCAAAGTGATATTTGGAAGCCCATAGAGGGCTATGGTGAAAAAGGAAATATCCTCAGATGAAATCTGGAAAGAAGCTTTCTGAGAAACTGCTTAGTGTTCTGTTAATTCATCTCACAGAGTTACATCTGTATTTCGTGGATCTCTTTGCTAGCCTTATTTCTGTGGAATCTGAGGACAGATATTTTGGATCCCTTTGAAGACTATAGGGCCAAAGGAAATATCTTCCGATTACAAAGAGAAAGAAGCTTTCTGAGAAACTTCTTTGTGTTCTGTGAAATCATCTCACAGAGTTACAGCTTTCCCCTCAAGAAGCCTTTCTCTAAGACAGTTCTTGTGGAATTGGCCAAGTGATATTTGGAAGCACTTAGAGGGCTACAGTAAAAAAGGAAATATCCTCAGATGAAATCCGGAAAGAAGCTTTCTGAAAAACCGCTTAGTGTTCTCTGACTTCCACTCACAGAGTTACATCTGTATTTCGTGGATCTCTTTGCTAGCCTTATTTCTGTGGAATCTGAGAACAGATATTTCGGATCCCTTTGAAGACTATAGGGCCAAAGGCAATATCCTCCGATAACAAAGAGAAAGAAGCTTTCTGAGAAACTTCTTTGTGTTCCGTGAAATCATCTCACAGAGTTACAGCTTTCCCCTCAAGAAGCCTTTCGCTAAGACTGTTCTTGTGGAATTGGCAACGTGATATTTTGAAGCCCATAGAGGGCTATGGTGAAAAAGGAAATATTCTCAGATGAAATGTGGAAAGAAGCTTTCTGAGAAACTGCTTAGTGTTCTGTTAATTCATCTCACAGAGTTACATCTGTATTTCATGGATCTCTTTGCTAGCCTTATTTCTGTGGAATCTGAGAACAGATATTTCGGATCCCTTTGAAGACTATAGGGCCAAAGGAGATATCTTCCGATAACAAAGAGAAAGAAGCTTTCTGAGAAACTTCTTGGTGTTCTGTGAAATCATCTCACAGAGTTACAGCTTTCCCCTCAAGAAGCCTTTCGCTAAGACAGTTCTTGTGAAATTGGCAAAGTGATATTTGGAAGCCCATAGAGGTCTATGGTGAAAAAGGAAATATCCTCAGATGAAATCTGGAAAGAAGCTTTCTGAGAAACTGCTTAGTGTTCTGTTAATTCATCTCAGAGAGTTAAAACTGTATTTCGTGGATCTCTTTGCTAGCCTTATTTCTGTGGAATCTGAGAACAGATATTTCGGATCCCTTTGAAGACTATAGGGCCAAAGGAAATATCCTCCGATAACAAAGAGAACGAAGCTTTCTGAGAAACTTCTTTGTGTTCTGTGAAATCATCTCACAGAGTTACAGCTTTCCCCACAAGAAGCCTTTCGCTAAGACAGTTCTTGTGGAATTGGCAAAGTGATATTTGGAAGCCCATAGAGGGCTATGGTGAAAAAGGAAATATCCTCCGATGAAATCTGGAAAGAAGCTTTATGAGAAAATGCTTAGTGTTCTGTTAATTCATCTCACAGAGTTACATCTGTATTTCGTGGATCTCTTTGCTAGCCTTATTTCTGTGGAATCTGAGAACAGATATTTCGGATCCCTTTGAAGACTAAAGGGCCAAAGGAAAAATCCTAGGATAACAAAGAGAAAGAAGCTTTCTGAGAAACTTCTTTGTGTTCTGTGAAGTCATCTAACAGAGTTACAGCTTTCCCCTCAAGAAGCTTTTCGCTAAGACAGTTCTTGTGGAATTGGCAAAGTGATATTTGGAAGCCCATAGAGGGCTACGATGAAAAAGGAAATATCCTCAGATGAAATCTGGAAAGAAGCTTTCTGGGAAACCGCTTAGTGTTCTGTTAATTCATCTCACAGAGTTACATCTGTATTTCGTGGATCTCTTTGCTAGCCTTATTTCTGTGGAATCTGAGAAGAGATATTTCGGATCCCTTTGAAGACTACAGGGCCAAAGGAAATATCCTCCTATAACAAAGAGAAAGAAGCTTTCTGAGAAACTTCTTTGTGTTCTGTGAAATCATTTCACAGAGGTACAGCTTTCCCATCAAGAAGCCTTTCGCTAAGACAGTTCTTGTGGAACTGGCCAAGTGATACTTGGAAGTCCATAGAGGGCTATGGTGAAAAAGGAAATATCCTCAGATGAAATCTGGAAAGAAGCTTTCTGAGAAACTGCTTAGTGTTCTGTTAACTCATCTCACAGTGTTACATCTGTATTTCGTGGATCTCTTTGCTAGCCTTATTTCTGTGGAGTCTGAGAACAGATATTTCGGATCCCTTTGAAGACTGTAGGGCCAAAGGAAAAATCCTCCGATAACAAAGAGAAAGAAGCTTTCTGACAAACTTCTTTGTGTTCTGTGAAGTCATCTAACAGAGTTACAGCTTTCCCCTCAAGGAGCTTTTCGCTAAGACAGTTCTTGTGGAATTGGCAAAGTGATATTTGGAAGCCCATAGAGGGCTACGATGAAAAAGGAAATATCCTCAGATGAAATCTGGAAAGAAGCTTTCTGAGAAACCCCTTAGTGTTCTGTTAATTCATCTCACAGAGTTACATCTGTATTTCGTGGATCTCTTTGCTAGCCTTATTTCTGTGGAATCTGAGAAGAGATATTTCGGATCCCTTTGAAGACTACAGGGCCAAAGGAAATATCCTCCGATAACAAAGAGAAAGAAGCTTTCTGAGAAACTTCTTTGTGTTCTGTGAAATCATCTCACAGAGGTACAGCTTTCCCCTCAAGAAGCCTTTCGCTAAGACAGTTCTTGTGGAACTGGCCAAGTGATATTTGGAAGCCCATAGTGGGATATGGTGAAAAAGGAAATATCCTCAGATGAAATCTTGAAAGAAGCTTTCTGAGAAACCGCTTAGTGTTCTGTTAATTCATCTCACAGAGTTACATCTGTATTTCGTGGATCTCTTTGCTAGCCTTATTTCTGTGGAATCTGAGAAGAGATATTTAGGATCCCTTTGAAGACTATAGGGATAAAGGAAATATCCTCCGATAACAAAGAGAAAGAAGCTTACTGAGAAACTTCTTTGTGTTCTGTGAAATCATCTCACAGAGTTACAGCTTTCCCCTCAAGAAGCCTTTCGATAAGACAGTTCTTGTGGAATTGGCCAAGTGATATTTGGAAGCCCATAGAGGGCTATGGTGAAAAAGGAAATATCCTCAGATGAAATCTGCAAAGAAGCTTTCTGAGAAACTGCTTAGTGATCTGTTAATTCATCTCACAGAGTTACATCTGTATTTCGTGGATCTCTTTGCTAGCCTTATTTCTGTGGAATCTGAGAACAGATATTTCGGATCCCTTTGAAGACTATAGGGCCAAAGGAAATATCCTCCGATAACAAAGAGAAAGAAGCTTTCTGAGAAACTTCTTTGTGTTCTGTGAAATCATCTCACAGAGTTACAGCTTTCCCCTCAAGAAGCCTTTCGCTAAGATAGTTCTTGTGGAATTGGCAAAGTGATATTTGGAAGCCCATAGAGGGCTATGCTGAAAAAGGAAATATCCTCAGATGAAATCTGGAAAGAAGCTTTCTGAGAAACTGCTTAGTGTTCTGTTAATTCATCTCACAGAGTTACATCTTTATTTCGTGGATCTCTTTGCTAGCCTTATTTCTGTGGAATCTGAGAACAGATTTTTCGGATCCCTTTGAAGACTATAGGGCCAAAGGAAATATCCTCTGATAACAAAGAGAAAGAAGCTTTCTGAGAAACTTCTTGGTGTTCTGTGAAATCATCTCACAGAGTTACAGCTTTCCCCTCAAGAAGCCTTTCGCAAAGACAGTTCTTGTGGAATTGGCCAAGTGACATTTGGAAGTCCATAGAGGGCTATGGTGAAAAAGGAAATATCCTCAGATGAAATCTGGAAAGAAGCTTTCTGAGAAACTGCTTAGTGTTCTGTTAATTCATCTCACAGAGTTACATCTGTATTTCGTGGATCTCTTTGCTAGCCTTATTTCTGTGGAATCTGAGAACAGATATTTCAGATCCCTTTGAAGACTATAGGGCCAAAGGCAATATCCTCCGATAACAAAGAGAAAGAAGCTTTCTGAGAAATTTCTTTGTGTTCTGTGAAATCATCTCACAGAGTTACAGCTTTTCCCTCAAGAATCCTTTCGCTAAGACTGTTCTTGTGGAATTGGCAACGTGATATTTTGAAGCCCATAGAGGGCTATGGTGAAAAAGGAAATATCCTCAGATGAAATCTGGAAAGAAGCTTTCTGAGAAACTGCTTAGTGTTCTGTTAATTCATCTCACAGAGTTACATCTGTATTTCGTGGATCTCTTTGCTAGCCTTTTTTCTGTGGAATCTGAGAACAGATATTTGGGATCCCTTTGAAGACTATAGGGCCAAAGGAAATATCTTCCGATAACAAAGAGAAAGAAGCTTTCGATGAAACTTCTTTGTGTTCTGTGAAATCATCTCACAGAGTTACAGCTTTCCCCTCAGGAAGCCTTTCGCTAAGACAGTTCTTGTGGAATTGGCAAAGTGATATTTGGAAGCCCTTAGAGGGCTACAGTAAAAAAGGAAATATCCTCAGATGAAATCTGGAAAGAAGCTTTCTGAAAAACCGCTTGGTGTTCTCTGACTTCCACTCACCGAGTTACATCTGTATTTCGTGGATCTCTTTGCTAGCCTTATTTCTGTGGAATCTGAGAACAGATATTTCGGATCCCTTTGAAGACTATAGGGCCAAAGGCAATATCCTCCGATAACAAAGAGAAAGAAGCTTTCTGAGAAACTTCTTTGTGTTCTGTGAAATCATCTCACAGAGTTACAGCTTTCCCCTCAAGAAGCCTTTCGCTAAGACTTTTCTTGTGGAATTGGCAACGTGATATTTTGAAGCCCATAGAGGGCTACGGTGAAAAAGGAAATATCCTCAGATGAAATCTGGAAAAAAGCTTTCTGAGAAACTGCTAAGTGTTCTTTTAATTCATCTCACAGAGTTACATCTGTATTTCGTGGATCTCTTTGCTAGCCTTATTTCTTTGGAATCTGAGAAGAGATATTTCGGATCCCTTTGAAGACTATAGGGCCAAAGGAAATATCCTCCGATAACAAAGAGAAAGAAGCTTTCTGAGAAACTTCTTTGTGTTCTGTGAAATCATCTCACAGAGTTACAGCTTTCCCCTCAAGAAGCCTTTCGCTAAGACAGTTCTTGTGGAATTGGCAAAGTGATATTTGGAAGCCCATAGAGGGCTATGGTGAAAAAGGAAATATCCTCAGATGAAATCTGGAAAGAAGCTTTCTGAGAAACTGCTTAGTGTTCTGTTAATTCATCTCACAGAGTTACATCTGTATTTCGTGGATCTCTTTGCTAGCCTTATTTCTGTGGCATCTGAGAACAGATATTTCGGATCCCTTTGAAGACTATAGGGCCAAAGGAAATATCCTCCGATAACAAAGAGAACGAAGCTTTCTGAGAAACTTCTTTGTGTTCTGTGAAATCATCTCACAGAGTTACATCTTTCCCCTCAAGAAGCCTTTCGCTAAGACAGTTCTTGTGGAATTGGCAAAGTGATATTTGGAAGCCCATAGAGGGCTATGGTGAAAAAGAAAATATCCTCCGATGAAATCTGGAAAGAAGCTTTCTGAGAAACTGCTTAGTGTTCTGTTAATTCATCTCACAGAGTTACATCTGTATTTCGTGGATCTCTTTGCTAGCCTTATTTCTGTGGAATCTGAGAACAGATATTTCGGATCCCTTTGAAGACTATAGGGCCAAAGAAAAAATCCTCCGATAACAAAGAGAAAGAAGCTTTCTGAGAAACTTCTTTGTGTTCTGTGAAATCATCTCACAGAGTTACAGCTTTGCCCTCAAGAAGTCTTTCGCTAAGACAGTTCTTGTGGAATTGGCAAAGTGATATTTGAAAGCCCATAGAGGGCTATGGTGAAAAAGGAAATATCCTCAGATGAAATCTGGAAAGAAGCTTTCTGAGAAACTGCTTAGTGTTCTGTTAATTCATCTCAGAGAGTTACATCTGTATTTCGAGGATCTCTTTGCTAGCCTTATTTCTGTGGAATCTGAGGACAGATATTTCGGATCTCTTTGAAGACTATAGGGCCAAAGGAAATATCCTCCGATAACAAAGAGAAAGAAGCTTTCTGAGAAAAGTCTTTTTGTTCTGTGAAATCATCTCACAGAGTTACAGCTTTCCCCTCAAGAAGCCTTTCGCTAAGACAGTTCTTGTGGAATTGGCCAAGTGATATTTGGAAGTCCATAGAGGGCTATGGTGAAAAAGAAAATATCCTCAGATGAAATCTGGAAAGAAGCTTTCTGAGAAACTGCTTAGTGTTCTGTTAATTCGTCTCACAGAGTTACATCTGTATTTCGTGGATCTCTTTGCTAGCCTTATTTCTGTGGAATCTGAGAACAGATATTTCGGATCCCTTTGAAGACTATAGGGCCAAAGGAAATATCCTCCGATAACAAAGAGAAAGAAGCTTTCTGAGAAACTTCTTTGTGTTCTGTGAAATCATCTCACAGAGTTACAGCTTTCCCCTCAAGAAGCCTTTCGTTTAGACTGTTCTTGTGGAATTGGCAACGTGATATTTGGAAGCCCATAGAGGGCTATGGTGAGAAAGAAAATATCCTCCAATGAAATCTGGAAAGAAGCTTTCTGAGAAACTGCTTAGTGTTCTGTTAATTCATCTCACAGAGTTACATCTGTATTTCGTGGATCTCTTTGCTAGCCTTATTTCTGTGGAATCTGAGAACAGATATTTCGGATCCCTTTGAAGACTATAGGGCCAAAGAAAAAATCCTCCGATAACAAAGAGAAAGAAACTTTCTGAGAAACTTCTTTGTGTTCTGTGAAATCATCTCACAGAGTTACAGCTTTGCCCTCAAGAAGCCTTTCGCTAAGACAGTTCTTGTGGAATTGGCAAAGTGATATTTGGAAGCCCATAGAGGGCTATGGTGAAAAAGGAAATATCCTCAGATGAAATCTGGAAAGAAGCTTTCTGAGAAACTGCTTAGTGTTCTGTTAATTCATCTCACAGAGTTACATCTGTATTTCGAGGATCTCTTTGCTAGCCTTATTTCTGTGGAATCTGAGGACAGATATTTCGGATCCCTTTGAAGACTGTAGGGCCAAAGGAAATATCCTCCGATAACAAAGAGAAAGAAGCTTTCTGAGAAAAGTCTTTTTGTTCTGTGAAATCATCTCACAGAGTTACAGCTTTCCCCTCAAGAAGCCTTTCGCTAAGACAGTTCTTGTGGAATTGGCAAAGTGATATTTGGAAGTCCATAGAGGGCTATGGTGAAAAAGAAAATATCCTCAGATGAAATCTGGAAAGAAGCTTTCTGAGAAACTGGTTAGTGTTCTGTTAATTCGTCTCACAGAGTTACATCTGTATTTCGTGGATCTCTTTGCTAGCCTTATTTCTGTGGAATCTGAGAACAGATATTTCGGATCCCTTTGAAGACTATAGGGCCAAAGGAAATATCCTCCGATAACAAAGAGAAAGAAGCTTTCTGAGAAACTTCTTTGTGTTCTGTGAAATCATCTCAGAGAGTTACAGCTTTCCCCTCAAGAAGCCTTTCGCTAAGACTCTTCTTGTGGAATTGGCAACGTGATATTTGGAAGCCCATAGAGGGCTATGGTGAAAAAGAAAATATCCTCCGATGAAATCTGGAAAGAAGCTTTCTGAGAAACTGCTTAGTGTTCTGTTAATTCATCTCACAGAGTTACATCTGTATTTCGTGGATCTCTTTGCTAGCCTTATTTCTGTGGAATCTGAGAACAGATATTTCGGATCCCTTTGAAGACTATAGGGCCAAAGAAAAAATCCTCCGATAACAAAGAGAAAGAAGCTTTCTGAGAAACTTCTTTGTGTTCGGTGAAATCATCTCACAGAGTTACAGCTTTGCCCTCAAGAAGCCTTTCGCTAAGACAGTTCTTGTGGAATTGGCAAAGTGATATTTGGAAGCCCATAGAGGGCTATGGTGAAAAAGGAAATATCCTCAGATGAAATCTGGAAAGAAGCTTTCTGAGAAACTGCTTAGTGTTCTGTTAATTCATCTCACAGAGTTACATCTGTATTTCGAGGATCTCTTTGCTAGCCTTATTTCTGTGGAATCTGAGGACAGATATTTCGGATCTCTTTGAAGACTATAGGGCCAAAGGAAATATCCTCCGATAACAAAGAAAAAGAAGCTTTCTGAGAAAACTCTTTTTTTCTGTGAAATCATCTCACAGAGTTACAGCTTTCCCCTCAAGAAGCCTTTCGCTAAGACAGTTCTTGTGGAATTGGCCAAGTGATATTTGGAAGTCCATAGAGGGCTATGGTGAAAAAGAAAATATCCTCAGATGAAATCTGGAAAGAAGCTTTCTGAGAAACTGCTTAGTGTTCTGTTAATTCGTCTCACAGAGTTACATCTGTATTTCGTGGATCTCTTTGCTAGCCTTATTTCTGTGGAATCTGAGAAGAGATATTTCGGATCCCTTTGAAGACTATAGGGCCAAAGTAAATATCCTCCGATAACAAAGAGAAACAAGCTTTCTGAGAAACTTCTTTTTGTTCTGTGAAATCCTCTCACAGAGTTACAGTTTTCCCCTCAAGAAGACTTTCGCTAAGACAGTTCTTGTGGAATTGGCAAAGTGATATTTGGAAGCCCATAGAAGGCTATGGTGAAAAAGGAAATATCCTCAGATGAAATCTGGAAAGAAGCTTTCTGAGAAACTGCTTAGTGTTCTGTTAATTCATCTCACAGAGTTACATCTGTATTTCGTGGATCTCTTTGCTAGCCTTATTTCTGTGGAATCTGAGAACAGATATTTCGGATCCCTTTGAAGACTATAGGGCCAAAGGAAATATCCTCCGATAACAAAGAGAAAGAAGCTTTCTGAGAAACTTCTTTGTGTTCTGTGAAATCATCTCACAGAGTTACAGCTTTCCCCTCAAGAAGCCTTTCGCTAAGACAGTTCTTGTGGAATTGGCAAAGTGATATTTGGAAGCCCATAGAGGTCTATGGTGAAAAAGGAAATATCCTCAGATGAAATCTGGAAGGAAACTTTCTGAGAAACTGCTTAGTGTTCTGTTAATTCATCTCACAGAGTTACATCTGTATTTCGTGGATCTCTTTGCTAGCCTTACTTCTGTGGAATCTGAGAACAGATATTTCGGATCCCTTTGAAGACTATAGGGCCAAAGGCAATATCATCCGATAACAAGGAGAAAGAAGCTTTCTGAGAAACTTCTTTGTGTTCTGTGAAATCATCTCACAGAGTTACAGCTTTCCCCTCAAGAAGCCTTTCGCTAAGACTTTTCTTGTGGAATTGGCAACGTGATATATTGAAGCCCATAGAGGGCTATGGTGAAAAAGGAAATGTGCTCAGATGAAATCTGGAAAGAAGCTTTCTGAGAAACTGCTTAGTGTTCTGTTAATTCATCTCCCAGAGTTACATCTGTATTTCGAGGATCTCTTTGCTAGCCTTATTTCTGTGGAATCTGAGGACAGATATTTCGGATCCCTTTGAAGACTGTAGGGCCAAAGGAAATATCCTCCGATAACAAAGAGAAAGAAGCTTTCTGAGAAAAGTCTTTTTGTTCTGTGAAATCATCTCACAGAGTTACAGCTTTCCCCTCAAGAAGCCTTTCGCTAAGACAGTTCTTGTGGAATTGGCAAAGTGATATTTGGAAGTCCATAGAGGGCTATGGTGAAAAAGAAAATATCCTCAGATGAAATCTGGAAAGAAGCTTTCTGAGAAACTGGTTAGTGTTCTGTTAATTCGTCTCACAGAGTTACATCTGTATTTCGTGGATCTCTTTGCTAGCCTTATTTCTGTGGAATCTGAGAACAGATATTTCGGATCCCTTTGAAGACTATAGGGCCAAAGGAAATATCCTCCGATAACAAAGAGAAAGAAGCTTTCTGAGAAACTTCTTTGTGTTCTGTGAAATCATCTCAGAGAGTTACAGCTTTCCCCTCAAGAAGCCTTTCGCTAAGACTCTTCTTGTGGAATTGGCAACGTGATATTTGGAAGCCCATAGAGGGCTATGGTGAAAAAGAAAATATCCTCCGATGAAATCTGGAAAGAAGCTTTCTGAGAAACTGCTTAGTGTTCTGTTAATTCATCTCACAGAGTTACATCTGTATTTCGTGGATCTCTTTGCTAGCCTTATTTCTGTGGAATCTGAGAACAGATATTTCGGATCCCTTTGAAGACTATAGGGCCAAAGAAAAAATCCTCCGATAACAAAGAGAAAGAAGCTTTCTGAGAAACTTCTTTGTGTTCGGTGAAATCATCTCACAGAGTTACAGCTTTGCCCTCAAGAAGCCTTTCGCTAAGACAGTTCTTGTGGAATTGGCAAAGTGATATTTGGAAGCCCATAGAGGGCTATGGTGAAAAAGGAAATATCCTCAGATGAAATCTGGAAAGAAGCTTTCTGAGAAACTGCTTAGTGTTCTGTTAATTCATCTCACAGAGTTACATCTGTATTTCGAGGATCTCTTTGCTAGCCTTATTTCTGTGGAATCTGAGGACAGATATTTCGGATCTCTTTGAAGACTATAGGGCCAAAGGAAATATCCTCCGATAACAAAGAAAAAGAAGCTTTCTGAGAAAACTCTTTTTTTCTGTGAAATCATCTCACAGAGTTACAGCTTTCCCCTCAAGAAGTCTTTCGCTAAGACAGTTCTTGTGGAATTGGCCAAGTGATATTTGGAAGTCCATAGAGGGCTATGGTGAAAAAGAAAATATCCTCAGATGAAATCTGGAAAGAAGCTTTCTGAGAAACTGCTTAGTGTTCTGTTAATTCGTCTCACAGAGTTACATCTGTATTTCGTGGATCTCTTTGCTAGCCTTATTTCTGTGGAATCTGAGAAGAGATATTTCGGATCCCTTTGAAGACTATAGGGCCAAAGTAAATATCCTCCGATAACAAAGAGAAACAAGCTTTCTGAGAAACTTCTTTGTGTTCTGTGA
Source organism: Macaca nemestrina (assembly GCF_043159975.1). Taxonomy (NCBI): domain Eukaryota; kingdom Metazoa; phylum Chordata; class Mammalia; order Primates; family Cercopithecidae; genus Macaca; species Macaca nemestrina. The sequence continues at coordinate 111,794,579 of NC_092127.1, read as the reverse complement.
AATCCTCTCACAGAGTTACAGTTTTCCCCTCAAGAAGACTTTCGCTAAGACAGTTCTTGTGGAATTGGCAAAGTGATATTTGGAAGCCCATAGAAGGCTATGGTGAAAAAGGAAATATCCTCAGATGAAATCTGGAAAGAAGCTTTCTGAGAAACTGCTTAGTGTTCTGTTAATTCATCTCACAGAGTTACATCTGTATTTCGTGGATCTCTTTGCTAGCCTTATTTCTGTGGAATCTGAGAACAGATATTTCGGATCCCTTTGAAGACTATAGGGCCAAAGGAAATATCCTCCGATAACAAAGAGAAAGAAGCTTTCTGAGAAACTTCTTTGTGTTCTGTGAAATCATCTCACAGAGTTACAGCTTTCCCCTCAAGAAGCCTTTCGCTAAGACAGTTCTTGTGGAATTGGCAAAGTGATATTTGGAAGCCCATAGAGGTCTATGGTGAAAAAGGAAATATCCTCAGATGAAATCTGGAAGGAAACTTTCTGAGAAACTGCTTAGTGTTCTCTTAATTCATCTCACAGAGTTACATCTGTATTTCGTGGATCTCTTTGCTAGCCTTATTTCTGTGGAATCTGAGAACAGATATTTCGGATCCCTTTGAAGACTATAGGGCCAAAGGCAATATCATCCGATAACAAGGAGAAAGAAGCTTTCTGAGAAACTTCTTTGTGTTCTGTGAAATCATCTCACAGAGTTACAGCTTTCCCCTCAAGAAGCCTTTCGCTAAGACTTTTCTTGTGGAATTGGCAACGTGATATATTGAAGCCCATAGAGGGCTATGGTGAAAAAGGAAATATGCTCAGATGAAATCTGGAAAGAAGCTTTCTGAGAAACTGCTTAGTGTTCTGTTAATTCATCTCACAGAGTTACATCTGTATTTCGTGGATCTCTTTGCTAGCCTTATTTCTGTGGAATCTGAGAACAGATATTTCGGATCCCTTTGAAGACTATACGGCCAAAGGAAATATCCTCCGATAACAAAGAGAAAGAAGCTTTCTGAGAAACTTCTTTGTGTTCTGTGAAATCATCTCACAGAGTTACAGCTTTCCCCTCAAGAAGCCTTTCGCTAAGACAGTTTTTGTGGAATTGGCAAAGTGATATTTGGAAGCCCATAGAGGGCAATGGTGAAAAAGGAAATATCCTCAGATGAAATCTGGAAAGAAGCTTTCTGAGAAACTGCTTAGTGTTCTGTTAATTCATCTCACAGAGTTACATCTGTATTTCGTGGATCTCTTTGCTAGCCTTATTTCTGTGGAATCTGAGAACAGATATTTCGGATCCCTTTGAAGACTATAGGGCCAAAGGAAATATCGTCCTATAACAAAGAGAAAGAAGCTTTATGAGAAACTTCTTTGTGTTCTGTGAAATCATCTCACAGAGTTACAGCTTTCCCCACAAGAAGACGTTCGCTAAGACAGTTCTTGTGGAATTGGCAAAGTGATATTTGGAAGCCCATAGAGGGCTATGGTGAAAAAGGAAATATCCTCCGATGAAATCTGGAAAGAAGCTTTCTGAGAAACTGCTTAGTGTTCTGTTAATTCATCTCACAGGGTTACATCTGTATTTCGTGGATCTCTTTGCTAGACTTATTTCTGTGGAATCTTAGAACAGATATTTCGGATCCCTTTGAAGACTATAGGGCCAAAGAAAAAATCCTCCGATAACAAAGAGAAAGAAGCTTTCTGAGAAACTTCTTTGTGTTCTGTGAAATCATCTCACAGAGTTACAGCTTTCCCCTCAAGAATCCTTTCGCTAAGACAGTTCTTGTGGAATTGGCAAAGTGATATTTGGAAGCCCATAGAGGGCTATGGTGATAAAGGAAATATCCTCAGATGAAATCTGGAAAGAAGCTTTCTGAGAAACTGCTTAGTGTTCTGTTAATTCATCTCACAGAGTTACATCTGTATTTCGTGGATCTCTTTGCTAGCTTTATTTCTGTGGAATCTGAGAACAGATATTTCGGATCCCTTTGAAGACTATAGGGCCAAAGGAAATATCCTCCGATAACGAAGAGAAAGAAGCTTTCTGAGAAACTTCTTTGTGTTCTGTGAAATCATCTCACAGAGTTACAGCTTTCCCCTCAAGAAGCCTTTCGCTAAGACAGTTCTTGTGGAATTGGCAAAGTGAAATTTGAAGCCCATAGAGGTCTACGGTGAAAAAGGAAATATCCTCAGATGAAATCTGGAAAGAAGCTTTCTGAGAAACTGCTTAGTGTTCTCTTAATTCACCTCACAAAGTTACATCTGTATTTCATGGATCTCTTTGCTTGCTTTATTTTTGTGGAATCTGAGAACAGATATTTCGGATCCCTTTGAAGACTATAGGGCCAAAGGAAATATGCTCCGATAACAAAGAGAAAGAAGCTTTCTGAGAAACTTCTTTGTGTTCTGTGAAATCATCTCACAGAGTTACAGCTTTCCCCTCAAGAAGCCTTTCGCTAAGACAGTTCTTGTGTAATTGGCCCAGTGATATTTGGAAGCCCATAGAGGGCTATGGTGAAAAAGGAAATATCCTCAGATGAAATCTGGAAAGAAGCTGTCTGAGAAACTGCTTAGTGTTCTGTTAATTCATCTCACAGAGTTACATCTGTATTTCGTGGATCTCTTTGCTAGCCTTATTTCTGTGCAATCTGAGAAGAGATATTTCGGATCCCTTTGAAGACTATAGGACCAAAGGAAATATCCTTCGATAACAAAGAGAAAGAAGCTTTCTGAGAAAATTCTTTGTGTTCTGTGAAATCATCTCACAGAGTTACAGCCTTTCCATCAAGAAGCCTTTCGCTAAGACAGTTCTTGTGGAATTGGCAAAGTGACATTTGGAAGCCCATAGAGGGCTATGGTGAAAAAGGAAATATCCTCAGATGAAATCTGGAAAGAAGCTTTCCGAGAAACTGCTTAGTGTTCTGTTAATTCATCTCACAGAGTTACATCTGTATTTCGTGGATCTCTTTGCTAGCTTTATTTCTGTGGAATCTGAGAACAGATATTTCGGATACCTTTGAAGACTATAGGGCCAAAGGAAATATCCTCCGATAACGAAGAGAAAGAAGCTTTCTGAGAAACTTCTTTGTGTTCTGTGAAATCATCTCACAGAGTTACAGCTTTCCCCTCAAGAAGCCTTTCGCTAAGACAGTTCTTGTGGAATTGGCAAAGTGATATTTGGAAGCCCATAGAGGTCTACGGTGAAAAAGGAAATATCCTCAGATGAAATCTGGAAAGAAGCTTTCTGAGAAACTGCTTAGTGTTCTCTTAATTCATCTCACAAAGTTACATCTGTATTTCGTGGATCTCTTTGCTTGCTTTATTTTTGTGGAATCTGAGAACAGATATTTCGGATCCCATTGAAGACTATAGGGCCAAAGGAAATATGCTCCGATAACAAAGAGAAAGAAGCTTTCTGAGAAACTTCTTTGTGTTCTGTGAAATCATCTCACAGAGTTACAGCTTTCCCCTCAAGAAACCTTTCGCTAAGACAGTTCTTGTGGAATTGGCCAAGTGATATTTGGAAGCCCATAGAGGGCTATGGTGAAAAAGGAAATCTCCTCAGATGAAATCTGGAAAGAAGCTGTCTGAGAAACTGCTTAGTGTTCTGTTAATTCATCTCACAGAGTTACATCTGTATTTCGTGGATCTCTTTGTTAGCCTTATTTCTGTGGAATCTGAGAACAGATATTACGGATCCCTTTGAAGACTATAGGGCCAAAGGAAATATCCTTCGATAACAAAGAGAAAGAAGCTTTCTGAGAAAATTCTTTGTGTTCTGTGAAATCATCTCACAGAGTTACAGCCTTTCCCTCAAGAAGCCTTTCGCTAAGACAGTTCTTGTGGAATTGGCAAAGTGACATTTGGAAGCCCATAGAGGGCTATGGTGAAAAAGGAAATATCCTCAGATGAAATCTGGAAAGAAGCTTTCTGAGAAACTGCTTAGTGTTCTGTTAATTCGTCTCACAGAGTTACATCTGTATTTCGTGGATCTCTTTGCTAGCCTTATTTCTGTGGAATCTGAGAACAGATATTTCGGATCCCTTTGAAGACTATAGGGCCAAAGGAAATATCCTCCGATAACAAAGAGAAAGAAGCTTTCTGAGAAACTTCTTTGTGTTCTGTGAAATCATCTCACAGAGTTACAGCTTTCCCCTCAAGAAGCCTTTCGTTTAGACTGTTCTTGTGGAATTGGCAACGTGATATTTGGAAGCCCATAGAGGGCTATGGTGAGAAAGAAAATATCCTCCGATGAAATCTGGAAAGAAGCTTTCTGAGAAACTGCTTAGTGTTCTGTTAATTCATCTCACAGAGTTACATCTGTATTTCGTGGATCTCTTTGCTAGCCTTATTTCTGTGGAATCTGAGAACAGATATTTCGGATCCCTTTGAAGACTATAGGGCCAAAGAAAAAATCCTCCGATAACAAAGAGAAAGAAACTTTCTGAGAAACTTCTTTGTGTTCTGTGAAATCATCTCACAGAGTTACAGCTTTGCCCTCAAGAAGCCTTTCGCTAAGACAGTTCTTGTGGAATTGGCAAAGTGATATTTGGAAGCCCATAGAGGGCTATGGTGAAAAAGGAAATATCCTCAGATGAAATCTGGAAAGAAGCTTTCTGAGAAACTGCTTAGTGTTCTGTTAATTCATCTCACAGAGTTACATCTGTATTTCGAGGATCTCTTTGCTAGCCTTATTTCTGTGGAATCTGAGGACAGATATTTCGGATCCCTTTGAAGACTGTAGGGCCAAAGGAAATATCCTCCGATAACAAAGAGAAAGAAGCTTTCTGAGAAAAGTCTTTTTGTTCTGTGAAATCATCTCACAGAGTTACAGCTTTCCCCTCAAGAAGCCTTTCGCTAAGACAGTTCTTGTGGAATTGGCAAAGTGATATTTGGAAGTCCATAGAGGGCTATGGTGAAAAAGAAAATATCCTCAGATGAAATCTGGAAAGAAGCTTTCTGAGAAACTGGTTAGTGTTCTGTTAATTCGTCTCACAGAGTTACATCTGTATTTCGTGGATCTCTTTGCTAGCCTTATTTCTGTGGAATCTGAGAACAGATATTTCGGATCCCTTTGAAGACTATAGGGCCAAAGGAAATATCCTCCGATAACAAAGAGAAAGAAGCTTTCTGAGAAACTTCTTTGTGTTCTGTGAAATCATCTCAGAGAGTTACAGCTTTCCCCTCAAGAAGCCTTTCGCTAAGACTGTTCTTGTGGAATTGGCAACGTGATATTTGGAAGCCCATAGAGGGCTATGGTGAAAAAGAAAATATCCTCCGATGAAATCTGGAAAGAAGCTTTCTGAGAAACTGCTTAGTGTTCTGTTAATTCATCTCACAGAGTTACATCTGTATTTCGTGGATCTCTTTGCTAGCCTTATTTCTGTGGAATCTGAGAACAGATATTTCGGATCCCTTTGAAGACTATAGGGCCAAAGAAAAAATCCTCCGATAACAAAGAGAAAGAAGCTTTCTGAGAAACTTCTTTGTGTTCGGTGAAATCATCTCACAGAGTTACAGCTTTGCCCTCAAGAAGCCTTTCGCTAAGACAGTTCTTGTGGAATTGGCAAAGTGATATTTGGAAGCCCATAGAGGGCTATGGTGAAAAAGGAAATATCCTCAGATGATATCTGGAAAGAAGCTTTCTGAGAAACTGCTTAGTGTTCTGTTAATTCATCTCACAGAGTTACATCTGTATTTCGAGGATCTCTTTGCTAGCCTTATTTCTGTGGAATCTGAGGACAGATATTTCGGATCTCTTTGAAGACTATAGGGCCAAAGGAAATATCCTCCGATAACAAAGAAAAAGAAGCTTTCTGAGAAAACTCTTTTTTTCTGTGAAATCATCTCACAGAGTTACAGCTTTCCCCTCAAGAAGCCTTTCGCTAAGACAGTTCTTGTGGAATTGGCCAAGTGATATTTGGAAGTCCATAGAGGGCTATGGTGAAAAAGAAAATATCCTCAGATGAAATCTGGAAAGAAGCTTTCTGAGAAACTGCTTAGTGTTCTGTTAATTCGTCTCACAGAGTTACATCTGTATTTCGTGGATCTCTTTGCTAGCCTTATTTCTGTGGAATCTGAGAAGAGATATTTCGGATCCCTTTGAAGACTATAGGGCCAAAGTAAATATCCTCCGATAACAAAGAGAAACAAGCTTTCTGAGAAACTTCTTTTTGTTCTGTGAAATCCTCTCACAGAGTTACAGTTTTCCCCTCAAGAAGACTTTCGCTAAGACAGTTCTTGTGGAATTGGCAAAGTGATATTTGGAAGCCCATAGAAGGCTATGGTGAAAAAGGAAATATCCTCAGATGAAATCTGGAAAGAAGCTTTCTGAGAAACTGCTTAGTGTTCTGTTAATTCATCTCACAGAGTTACATCTGTATTTCGTGGATCTCTTTGCTAGCCTTATTTCTGTGGAATCTGAGAACAGATATTTCGGATCCCTTTGAAGACTATAGGGCCAAAGGAAATATCCTCCGATAACAAAGAGAAAGAAGCTTTCTGAGAAACTTCTTTGTGTTCTGTGAAATCATCTCACAGAGTTACAGCTTTCCCCTCAAGAAGCCTTTCGCTAAGACAGTTCTTGTGGAATTGGCAAAGTGATATTTGGAAGCCCATAGAGGTCTATGGTGAAAAAGGATATATCCTCAGATGAAATCTGGAAGGAAACTTTCTGAGAAACTGCTTAGTGTTCTCTTAATTCATCTCACAGAGTTACATCTGTATTTCGTGGATCTCTTTGCTAGCCTTACTTCTGTGGAATCTGAGAACAGATATTTCGGATCCCTTTGAAGACTATAGGGCCAAAGGCAATATCATCCGATAACAAGGAGAAAGAAGCTTTCTGAGAAACTTCTTTGTGTTCTGTGAAATCATCTCACAGAGTTACAGCTTTCCCCTCAAGAAGCCTTTCGCTAAGACTTTTCTTGTGGAATTGGCAACGTGATATATTGAAGCCCATAGAGGGCTATGGTGAAAAAGGAAATATGCTCAGATGAAATCTGGAAAGAAGCTTTCTGAGAAACTGCTTAGTGTTCTGTTAATTCATCTCCCAGAGTTACATCTGTATTTCGAGGATCTCTTTGCTAGCCTTATTTCTGTGGAATCTGAGGACAGATATTTCGGATCCCTTTGAAGACTGTAGGGCCAAAGGAAATATCCTCCGATAACAAAGAGAAAGAAGCTTTCTGAGAAAAGTCTTTTTGTTCTGTGAAATCATCTCACAGTGTTACAGCTTTCCCCTCAAGAAGCCTTTCGCTAAGACAGTTCTTGTGGAATTGGCAAAGTGATATTTGGAAGTCCATAGAGGGCTATGGTGAAAAAGAAAATATCCTCAGATGAAATCTGGAAAGAAGCTTTCTGAGAAACTGGTTAGTGTTCTGTTAATTCGTCTCACAGAGTTACATCTGTATTTCGTGGATCTCTTTGCTAGCCTTATTTCTGTGGAATCTGAGAACAGATATTTCGGATCCCTTTGAAGACTATAGGGCCAAAGGAAATATCCTCCGATAACAAAGAGAAAGAAGCTTTCTGAGAAACTTCTTTGTGTTCTGTGAAATCATCTCAGAGAGTTACAGCTTTCCCCTCAAGAAGCCTTTCGCTAAGACTCTTCTTGTGGAATTGGCAACGTGATATTTGGAAGCCCATAGAGGGCTATGGTGAAAAAGAAAATATCCTCCGATGAAATCTGGAAAGAAGCTTTCTGAGAAACTGCTTAGTGTTCTGTTAATTCATCTCACAGAGTTACATCTGTATTTCGTGGATCTCTTTGCTAGCCTTATTTCTGTGGAATCTGAGAACAGATATTTCGGATCCCTTTGAAGACTATAGGGCCAAAGAAAAAATCCTCCGATAACAAAGAGAAAGAAGCTTTCTGAGAAACTTCTTTGTGTTCGGTGAAATCATCTCACAGAGTTACAGCTTTGCCCTCAAGAAGCCTTTCGCTAAGACAGTTCTTGTGGAATTGGCAAAGTGATATTTGGAAGCCCATAGAGGGCTATGGTGAAAAAGGAAATATCCTCAGATGAAATCTGGAAAGAAGCTTTCTGAGAAACTGCTTAGTGTTCTGTTAATTCATCTCACAGAGTTACATCTGTATTTCGAGGATCTCTTTGCTAGCCTTATTTCTGTGGAATCTGAGGACAGATATTTCGGATCTCTTTGAAGACTATAGGGCCAAAGGAAATATCCTCCGATAACAAAGAAAAAGAAGCTTTCTGAGAAAACTCTTTTTTTCTGTGAAATCATCTCACAGAGTTACAGCTTTCCCCTCAAGAAGCCTTTCGCTAAGACAGTTCTTGTGGAATTGGCCAAGTGATATTTGGAAGTCCATAGAGGGCTATGGTGAAAAAGAAAATATCCTCAGATGAAATCTGGAAAGAAGCTTTCTGAGAAACTGCTTAGTGTTCTGTTAATTCGTCTCACAGAGTTACATCTGTATTTCGTGGATCTCTTTGCTAGCCTTATTTCTGTGGAATCTGAGAAGAGATATTTCGGATCCCTTTGAAGACTATAGGGCCAAAGTAAATATCCTCCGATAACAAAGAGAAACAAGCTTTCTGAGAAACTTCTTTGTGTTCTGTGAAATCCTCTCACAGAGTTACAGTTTTCCCCTCAAGAAGACTTTCGCTAAGACAGTTCTTGTGGAATTGGCAAAGTGATATTTGGAAGCCCATAGAAGGCTATGGTGAAAAAGGAAATATCCTCAGATGAAATCTGGAAAGAAGCTTTCTGAGAAACTGCTTAGTGTTCTGTTAATTCATCTCACAGAGTTACATCTGTATTTCGTGGATCTCTTTGCTAGCCTTATTTCTGTGGAATCTGAGAACAGATATTTCGGATCCCTTTGAAGACTATAGGGCCAAAGGAAATATCCTCCGATAACAAAGAGAAAGAAGCTTTCTGAGAAACTTCTTTGTGTTCTGTGAAATCATCTCACAGAGTTACAGCTTTCCCCTCAAGAAGCCTTTCGCTAAGACAGTTCTTGTGGAATTGGCAAAGTGATATTTGGAAGCCCATAGAGGTCTATGGTGAAAAAGGAAATATCCTCAGATGAAATCTGGAAGGAAACTTTCTGAGAAACTGCTTAGTGTTCTCTTAATTCATCTCACAGAGTTACATCTGTATTTCGTGGATCTCTTTGCTAGCCTTATTTCTGTGGAATCTGAGAACAGATATTTCGGATCCCTTTGAAGACTATAGGGCCAAAGGCAATATCATCCGATAACAAGGAGAAAGAAGCTTTCTGAGAAACTTCTTTGTGTTCTGTGAAATCATCTCACAGAGTTACAGCTTTCCCCTCAAGAAGCCTTTCGCTAAGACTTTTCTTGTGGAATTGGCAACGTGATATATTGAAGCCCATAGAGGGCTATGGTGAAAAAGGAAATATGCTCAGATGAAATCTGGAAAGAAGCTTTCTGAGAAACTGCTTAGTGTTCTGTTAATTCATCTCACAGAGTTACATCTGTATTTCGTGGATCTCTTTGCTAGCCTTATTTCTGTGGAATCTGAGAACAGATATTTCGGATCCCTTTGAAGACTATAGGGCCAAAGGAAATATCCTCCGATAACAAAGAGAAAGAAGCTTTCTGAGAAACTTCTTTGTGTTCTGTGAAATCATCTCACAGAGTTACAGCTTTCCCCTCAAGAAGCCTTTCGCTAAGACAGTTTTTGTGGAATTGGCAAAGTGATATTTGGAAGCCCATAGAGGGCAATGGTGAAAAAGGAAATATCCTCAGATGAAATCTGGAAAGAAGCTTTCTGAGAAACTGCTTAGTGTTCTGTTAATTCATCTCACAGAGTTACATCTGTATTTCGTGGATCTCTTTGCTAGCCTTATTTCTGTGGAATCTGAGAACAGATATTTCGGATCCCTTTGAAGACTATAGGGCCAAAGGAAATATCGTCCTATAACAAAGAGAAAGAAGCTTTATGAGAAACTTCTTTGTGTTCTGTGAAATCATCTCACAGAGTTACAGCTTTCCCCACAAGAAGACGTTCGCTAAGACAGTTCTTGTGGAATTGGCAAAGTGATATTTGGAAGCCCATAGAGGGCTATGGTGAAAAAGGAAATATCCTCCGATGAAATCTGGAAAGAAGCTTTCTGAGAAACTGCTTAGTGTTCTGTTAATTCATCTCACAGGGTTACATCTGTATTTCGTGGATCTCTTTGCTAGACTTATTTCTGTGGAATCTTAGAACAGATATTTCGGATCCCTTTGAAGACTATAGGGCCAAAGAAAAAATCCTCCGATAACAAAGAGAAAGAAGCTTTCTGAGAAACTTCTTTGTGTTCTGTGAAATCATCTCACAGAGTTACAGCTTTCCCCTCAAGAATCCTTTCGATAAGACAGTTCTTGTGGAATTGGCAAAGTGATATTTGGAAGCCCATAGAGGGCTATGGTGATAAAGGAAATATCCTCAGATGAAATCTGGAAAGAAGCTTTCTGAGAAACTGCTTAGTGTTCTGTTAATTCATCTCACAGAGTTACATCTGTATTTCGTGGATCTCTTTGCTAGCTTTATTTCTGTGGAATCTGAGAACAGATATTTCGGATCCCTTTGAAGACTATAGGGCCAAAGGAAATATCCTCCGATAACGAAGAGAAAGAAGCTTTCTGAGAAACTTCTTTGTGTTCTGTGAAATCATCTCACAGAGTTACAGCTTTCCCCTCAAGAAGCCTTTCGCTAAGACAGTCCTTGTGGAATTGGCAAAGTGAAATTTGAAGCCCATAGAGGTCTACGGTGAAAAAGGAAATATCCTCAGATGAAATCTGGAAAGAAGCTTTCTGAGAAACTGCTTAGTGTTCTCTTAATTCACCTCACAAAGTTACATCTGTATTTCATGGATCTCTTTGCTTGCTTTATTTTTGTGGAATCTGAGAACAGATATTTCGGATCCCATTGAAGACTATAGGGCCAAAGGAAATATGCTCCGATAACAAAGAGAAAGAAGCTTTCTGAGAAACTTCTTTGTGTTCTGTGAAATCATCTCACAGAGTTACAGCTTTCCCCTCAAGAAGCCTTTCGCTAAGACAGTTCTTGTGTAATTGGCCCAGTGATATTTGGAAGCCCATAGAGGGCTATGGTGAAAAAGGAAATATCCTCAGATGAAATCTGGAAAGAAGCTGTCTGAGAAACTGCTTAGTGTTCTGTTAATTCATCTCACAGAGTTACATCTGTATTTCGTGGATCTCTTTGCTAGCCTTATTTCTGTGCAATCTGAGAAGAGATATTTCGGATCCCTTTGAAGACTATAGGACCAAAGGAAATATCCTTCGATAACAAAGAGAAAGAAGCTTTCTGAGAAAATTCTTTGTGTTCTGTGAAATCATCTCACAGAGTTACAGCCTTTCCATCAAGAAGCCTTTCGCTAAGACAGTTCTTGTGGAATTGGCAAAGTGACATTTGGAAGCCCATAGAGGGCTATGGTGAAAAAGGAAATATCCTCAGATGAAATCTGGAAAGAAGCTTTCCGAGAAACTGCTTAGTGTTCTGTTAATTCATCTCACAGAGTTACATCTGTATTTCGTGGATCTCTTTGCTAGCTTTATTTCTGTGGAATCTGAGAACAGATATTTCGGATCCCTTTGAAGACTATAGGGCCAAAGGAAATATCCTCCGATAACGAAGAGAAAGAAGCTTTCTGAGAAACTTCTTTGTGTTCTGTGAAATCATCTCACAGAGTTACAGCTTTCCCCTCAAGAAGCCTTTCGCTAAGACAGTTCTTGTGGAATTGGCAAAGTGATATTTGGAAGCCCATAGAGGTCTACGGTGAAAAAGGAAATATCCTCAGATGAAATCTGGAAAGAAGCTTTCTGAGAAACTGCTTAGTGTTCTCTTAATTCATCTCACAAAGTTACATCTGTATTTCGTGGATCTCTTTGCTTGCTTTATTTTTGTGGAATCTGAGAACAGATATTTCGGATCCCATTGAAGACTATAGGGCCAAAGGAAATATGCTCCGATAACAAAGAGAAAGAAGCTTTCTGAGAAACTTCTTTGTGTTCTGTGAAATCATCTCACAGAGTTACAGCTTTCCCCTCAAGAAACCTTTCGCTAAGACAGTTCTTGTGGAATTGGCCAAGTGATATTTGGAAGCCCATAGAGGGCTATGGTGAAAAAGGAAATATCCTCAGATGAAATCTGGAAAGAAGCTGTCTGAGAAACTGCTTAGTGTTCTGTTAATTCATCTCACAGAGTTACATCTGTATTTCGTGGATCTCTTTGTTAGCCTTATTTCTGTGGAATCTGAGAACAGATATTTCGGATCCCTTTGAAGACTATAGGGCCAAAGGAAATATCCTTCGATAACAAAGAGAAAGAAGCTTTCTGAGAAAATTCTTTGTGTTCTGTGAAATCATCTCACAGAGTTACAGCCTTTCCCTCAAGAAGCCTTTCGCTAAGACAGTTCTTGTGGAATTGGCAAAGTGACATTTGGAAGCCCATAGAGGGCTATGGTGAAAAAGGAAATATCCTCAGATGAAATCTGGAAAGAAGCTTTCTGAGAAACTGCTTAGTGTTCTGTTAATTCATCTCACAGAGTTACATCTGTATTTTGTGAATCTCTTTGCTAGCCTTATTTCTGTGGAATCTGAGAACAATTATTTCGGATCCCTTCGAAGACTATAGGGCCAAAGGAAATATCCTCCGACAACAAAGAGAACGAAGCTTTCTGAGAAACTTCTTTGTGTTCTGTGAAATCATCTCACAGAGTTACAGCTTTCCCCTCAAGAAGCCTTTCGCTAAGACAGTTCTTGTGGAATTTGCAAAGTTATATTTGGAAGCCCATAGAGGGCTATGGTGAAAAAGGAAATATCCTCAGATGAAATCTGGAAAGAAGCTTTCTGAGAAACTGCTTAGTGTTCTGTTAATTCATCTCACAGAGTTGCATCTGTGTTTCGTGGATCTCTTTGCTAGCCTTATTTCTGTGGAATCTGAGAACAGATATTTCGGATCCCTTTGAAGACTATAGGGCCAAAGGAAATATCCTCCGATAACAAAGAGAAAGAAGCTTTCTGAGAAACTTCTTTGTGTTCTGTGAAATCATCTCACAGAGTTACAGCTTTCCCCTCAAGAAGCCTTTCGCTAAGACAGTTCTTGTGGAATTGGCAAAGTGATATATGGAAGCCCATAGAGGGCTATGGTGAAAAAGGAAATATCCTCCGATGAAATCTGGAAAGAAACTTTCTGAGAAACTGCTTAGTGTTCTGTTAATTCATCTCACAGAGTTACATCTGTATTTCGTGGATCTCTTTGCTAGCCTTATTTCTGTGGAATCTTAGAACAGATATTTCTGATCCCTTTGAAGACTATAGGGCTAAAGAAAATATCCTCCGATAACAAAGAGAAAGAAGCTTTCTGAGAAACTTCTTTGTGTTCTGTGAAATCATCTCACAGAGTTACAGCTTTCCCCTCAATAAGCCTTTCGCTAAGACAGTTCTTGTGGAATTGGCAAAGTGATATTTGGAAGCCCATAGAGGGCTATGGTGAAAAAGGAAATATCCTCAGATGAAATCTGGAAAGAAGCTTTCTGAGAAACTGCTTAGTGTTCTGTTAATTCATCTCACAGAGTTACATCTATATTTCGTGGATCTCTTTGCTAGCTTTATTTCTGTGGAATCTGAGAACAGATATTTCGGATCCCTTTGAAGACTATAGGGCCAAAGGAAATATCCGCCGATAACGAAGAGAAAGAAGCTTTCTGAGAAACTTCTTTGTGTTCTGTGAAATCATCTCACAGAGTTACAGCTTTCCCCTCAAGAAGCCTTTCGCTAAGACAGTTCTTGTGGAATTGGCAAAGTGACATTTGGAAGCCCATAGAGGGCTATGGTGAAAAAGGAAATATCCTCAGATGAAATCTGGAAAGAAGCTTTCTGAGAAACTGCTTAGTGTTCTGTTAATTCATCTCAAAGAGTTACATCTGTATTTCGTGGATCTCTTTGCTAGCCTTATTTCTGTGGAATCTGAGAACAATTATTTCGGATCCCTTTGAAGACTATAGGGCCAAAGGAAATATCCTCCGATAACAAAGAGAACGAAGCTTTCTGAGAAACTTCTTTGTGTTCTGTGAAATCATCTCACAGAGTTACAGCTTTCCCCTCAAGAAGCCTTTCGCTAAGACAGTTCTTGTGGAATTGGCAAAGTGATATTTGGAAGCCCATAGAGGGCTATGGTGAAAAAGGAAATATCCTCAGATGAAATCTGGAAAGAAGCTCTGAGAAACTGCTTAGTGTTCTGTTAATTCATCTCACAGAGTTACATCTGTATTTCGTGGATCTCTTTGCTAGCCTTATTTCTGTGGAATCTGAGAACAGATATTTCGGATCCCTTTGAAGACTATAGGGCCAAAGGAAAAATCCTCCGATAACAAAGAGAAAGAAGCTTTCTGAGAAACTTCTTTGTGTTCTGTGAAGTCATCTAACAGAGTTACAGCTTTCCCCTCAAGAAGCTTTTCGCTAAGACAGTTCTTGTGGAATTGGCAAAGTGATATTTGGAAGCCCATAGAGGGCTACGATGAAAAAGGAAATATCCTCAGATGAAATCTGGAAAGAAGCTTTCTGAGAAACCGCTTAGTGTTCTGTTAATTCATCTCACAGAGTTACATCTGTATTTCGTGGATCTCTTTGCTAGCCTTATTTCTGTGGAATCTGAGAAGAAATATTTCGGATCCCTTTGAAGACTACAGGGCCAAAGGAAATATCCTCCTATAACAAAGTGAAAGAAGCTTTCTGAGAAACTTCTTTGTGTTCTGTGAAATCATTTCACAGAGGTACAGCTTTCCCATCAAGAAGCCTTTCGCTAAGACAGTTCTTGTGGAACTGGCCAAGGGATACTTGGAAGTCCATAGAGGGCTATGGTGAAAAAGGAAATATCCTCAGATGAAATCTGGAAAGAAGCTTTCTGAGAAACTGCTTAGTGTTCTGTTAATTCATCTCACAGTGTTACATCTGTATTTCGTGGATCTCTTTGCTAGCCTTATTTCTGTGGAATCTGAGAACAGATATTTCGGATCCCTTTGAAGACTGTAGGGCCAAAGGAAAAATCCTCCGATAACAAAGAGAAAGAAGCTTTCTGACAAACTTCTTTGTGTTCTGTGAAGTCATCTAACAGAGTTACAGCTTTCCCCTCAAGGAGCTTTTCGCTAAGACAGTTCTTGTGGAATTGGCAAAGTGATATTTGGAAGCCCATAGAGGGCTACGATGAAAAAGGAAATATCCTCAGATGAAATCTGGAAAGAAGCTTTCTGAGAAACCCCTTAGTGTTCTGTTAATTCATCTCACAGAGTTACATCTGTATTTCGTGGATCTCTTTGCTAGCCTTATTTCTGTGGAATCTGAGAAGAGATATTTCGGATCCCTTTGAAGACTACAGGGCCAAAGGAAATATCCTCCGATAACAAAGAGAAAGAAGATTTCTGAGAAACTTCTTTGTGTTCTGTGAAATCATCTCACAGAGGTACAGCTTTCCCCTCAAGAAGCCTTTCGCTAAGACAGTTCTTGTGGAACTGGCCAAGTGATATTTGGAAGCCCATAGTGGGATATGGTGAAAAAGGAAATATCCTCAGATGAAATCTAGAAAGAAGCTTTCTGAGAAACCGCTTAGTGTTCTGTTAATTCATCTCACAGAGTTACATCTGTATTTCGTGGATCTCTTTGCTAGCCTTATTTCTGTGGAATCTGAGAACAGATATTTCGGATCCCTTTGAAGACTATAGGGATAAAGGAAATATCCTCCGATAACAAAGAGAAAGAAGCTTACTGAGAAACTTCTTTGTGTTCTGTGAAATCATCTCACAGAGTTACAGCTTTCCCCTCAAGAAGCCTTTCGATAAGACGGTTCTTGTGGAATTGGCCAAGTGATATTTGGAAGCCCATAGAGGGCTATGGTGAAAAAGGAAATATCCTCAGATGAAATCTGGAAAGAAGCTTTCTGAGAAACTGCTTAGTGTTCTGTTAATTCATCTAAGAGAGTTACATCTGTATTTCGTGGATCTCTTTGCTAGCCTTATTTCTGTGGAATCTGAGAACAGATATTTCGGATCCCTTTGAAGACTATAGGGCCAAAGGAAATATCCTCCGATAACAAAGAGAAAGAAGCTTTCTGAGAAACTTCTATGTGTTCTGTGAAATCATCTCACAGAGTTACAGCTTTCCCCTCAAGAAGCCTTTCGCTAAGACAGTTCTTGTGGAATTGGCAAAGTGATATTTGGAAGCCCATAGAGGGCTATGGTGAAAAAGGAAATATCCTCAGATGAAATCTGGAAAGAAGCTTTCTGAGAAACTGCTTAGTGTTCTGTTAATTCATCTCACAGAGTTACATCTGTATTTCGTGGATCTCTTTGCTAGCCTTTTTTCTGTGGAATCTGAGAACAGATATTTGGGATCCCTTTGAAGACTATAGGGCCAAAGGAAATATCTTCCGATAACAAAGAGAAAGAAGCTTTCGAAGAAACTTCTTTGTGTTCTGTGAAATCATCTCACAGAGTTACAGCTTTCCCCTCAGGAAGCCTTTCGCTAAGACAGTTCTTGTGGAATTGGCAAAGTGATATTTGGAAGCCCTTAGAGGGCTACAGTAAAAAAGGAAATATCCTCAGATGAAATCTGGAAAGAAGCTTTCTGAAAAACCGCTTGGTGTTCTCTGACTTCCACTCACCGAGTTACATCTGTATTTCGTGGATCTCTTTGCTAGCCTTATTTCTGTGGAATCTGAGAACAGATATTTCGGATCCCTTTGAAGACTATAGGGCCAAAGGAATTATCCTCCGATAACAAAGAGAAAGAAGCTTTCTGAGAAACTTCTTTGTGTTCTGTGAAATCATCTCACAGAGTTACAGCTTTCCCCTCAAGAAGCCTTTCGCTAAGACTTTTCTTGTGGAATTGGCAACGTGATATTTTGAAGCCCATAGAGGGCTATGGTGAAAAAGGAAATATCCTCAGATGAAATCTGGAAAAAAGCTTTCTGAGAAACTGCTAAGTGTTCTTTTAATTCATCTCACAGAGTTACATCTGTATTTCGTGGATCTCTTTGCTAGCCTTATTTCTTTGGAATCTGAGAAGAGATATTTCGGATCCCTTTGAAGACTATAGGGCCAAAGGAAATATCCTCCGATAACAAAGAGAAAGAAGCTTTCGAAGAAACTTCTTTGTGTTCTGTGAAATCATCTCACAGAGTTACAGCTTTCCCCTCAAGAAGCCTTTCGCTAAGACAGTTCTTGTGGAATTGGCAAAGTGATATTTGGAAGCCCATAGAGGGCTATGGTGAAAAAGGAAATATCCTCAGATGAAATCTGGAAAGAAGCTTTCTGAGAAACTGCTTAGTGTTCTGTTAATTCATCTAAGAGAGTTACATCTGTATTTCGTGGATCTCTTTGCTAGCCTTATTTCTGTGGAATCTGAGAACAGATATTTCGGATCCCTTTGAAGACTATAGGGCCAAAGGAAATATCCTCCGATAACAAAGAGAACGAAGCTTTCTGAGAAACTTCTTTGTGTTCTGTGAAATCATCTCACAGAGTTACATCTTTCCCCTCAAGAAGCCTTTCGCTAAGACAGTTCTTGTGGAATTGGCAAAGTGATATTTGGAAGCCCATAGAGGGCTATGGTGAAAAAGAAAATATCCTCCGATGAAATCTGGAAAGAAGCTTTCTGAGAAACTGCTTAGTGTTCTGTTAATTCATCTCACAGAGTTACATCTGTATTTCGTGGATCTCTTTGCTAGCCTTATTTCTGTGGAATCTGAGAACAGATATTTCGGATCCCTTTGAAGACTATAGGGCCAAAGAAAAAATCCTCCGATAACAAAGAGAAAGAAGCTTTCTGAGAAACTTCTTTGTGTTCTGTGAAATCATCTCACAGAGTTATAGCTTTGCCCTCAAGAAGCCTTTCGCTAAGACAGTTCTTGTGGAATTGGCAAAGTGATATTTGAAAGCCCATAGAGGGCTATGGTGAAAAAGGAAATATCCTCAGATGAAATCTGGAAAGAAGCTTTCTGAGAAACTGCTTAGTGTTCTGTTAATTCATCTCAGAGAGTTACATCTGTATTTCGAGGATCTCTTTGCTAGCCTTATTTCTGTGGAATCTGAGGACAGATATTTCGGATCTCTTTGAAGACTATAGGGCCAAAGGAAATATCCTCCGATAACAAAGAGAAAGAAGCTTTCTGAGAAAAGTCTTTTTGTTCTGTGAAATCATCTCACAGAGTTACAGCTTTCCCCTCAAGAAGCCTTTCGCTAAGACAGTTCTTGTGGAATTGGCCAAGTGATATTTGGAAGTCCATAGAGGGCTATGGTGAAAAAGAAAATATCCTCAGATGAAATCTGGAAAGAAGCTTTCTGAGAAACTGCTTAGTGTTCTGTTAATTCGTCTCACAGAGTTACATCTGTATTTCGTGGATCTCTTTGCTAGCCTTATTTCTGTGGAATCTGAGAACAGATATTTCGGATCCCTTTGAAGACTATAGGGCCAAAGGAATTATCCTCCGATAACAAAGAGAAAGAAGCTTTCTGAGAAACTTCTTTGTGTTCTGTGAAATCATCTCACAGAGTTACAGCTTTCCCCTCAAGAAGCCTTTCGCTAAGACTCTTCTTGTGGAATTGGCAACGTGATATTTGGAAGCCCATAGAGGGCTATGGTGAGAAAGAAAATATCCTCCGATGAAATCTGGAAAGAAGCTTTCTGAGAAACTGCTTAGTGTTCTGTTAATTCATCTCACAGAGTTACATCTGTATTTCGTGGATCTCTTTGCTAGCCTTATTTCTGTGGAATCTGAGAACAGATATTTCGGATCCCTTTGAAGACTATAGGGCCAAAGAAAAAATCCTCCGATAACAAAGAGAAAGAAACTTTCTGAGAAACTTCTTTGTGTTCTGTGAAATCATCTCACAGAGTTACAGCTTTGCCCTCAAGAAGCCTTTCGCTAAGACAGTTCTTGTGGAATTGGCAAAGTGATATTTGGAAGTCCATAGAGGGCTATGGTGAAAAAGGAAATATCCTCAGATGAAATCTGGAAAGAAGCTTTCTGAGAAACTGCTTAGTGTTCTGTTAATTCATCTCACAGAGTTACATCTGTATTTCGAGGATCTCTTTGCTAGCCTTATTTCTGTGGAATCTGAGGACAGATATTTCGGATCTCTTTGAAGACTATAGGGCCAAAGGAAATATCCTCCGATAACAAAGAGAAAGAAGCTTTCTGAGAAAAGTCTTTTTGTTCTGTGAAATCATCTCACAGAGTTACAGCTTTCCCCTCAAGAAGCCTTTCGCTAAGACAGTTCTTGTGGAATTGGCAAAGTGATATTTGGAAGTCCATAGAGGGCTATGGTGAAAAAGATAATATCCTCAGATGAAATCTGGAAAGAAGCTTTCTGAGAAACTGGTTAGTGTTCTGTTAATTCGTCTCACAGAGTTACATCTGTATTTCGTGGATCTCTTTGCTAGCCTTATTTCTGTGGAATCTGAGAACAGATATTTCGGATCCCTTTGAAGACTATAGGGCCAAAGGAAATATCCTCCGATAACAAAGAGAAAGAAGCTTTCTGAGAAACTTCTTTGTGTTCTGTGAAATCATCTCTCAGAGTTAGAGCTTTCCCCTCAAGAAGCCTTTCGTTAAGACTGTTCTTGTGGAATTGGCAAAGTGATATTTAGAAGCCCATAGAGGGCTATGGTGAAAAAGGAAATATCCTCAGATGAAATCTGGAAAGAAGCTTTCTGAGAAACTGCTTAGTGTTCTGTTAATTCATCTCACAAAGTTACATCTGTATTTCGTGGATCCCTTTACTAGCCTTATTTCTGTGGAATCTGAGAACAGATATTTCGGATCCCTTTGAAGACAATAGGGCCAAAGGTAATATCCTCCGATAACAAAGAGAAAGAAGCTTTCTGAGAAACTTCTTTGTGTTCTGTGAAATCATCTCACAGAGTTACAGCTTTCCCCTCAAGAAGCCTTTCGCTAAGACAGTTCTTGTGGAATTGGAAAAGTGATATTTGGAAGTCCATAGAGGGCTATGGTGAAAAAGGAAATATCCTCAGATGAAATCTGGAAAGAAGCTTTCTGAGAAAATGCTTAGTGTTCTGTTAATTCATCTCACAGAGTTACATCTGTATTTCGTGGATCTCTTTGCTAGCCTTATTTCTGTGGAATCTGAGAACAGATATTTCGGATACCTTTGAAGACTATAGGGCCAAAGGTAATATCCTCCGATAACAAAGAGAACGAAGCTTTCTGAGAAACTTCTTTGTGTTCTGTGAAATCATCTCACAGATTTACAGCTTTCCCATCAAGAAGCCTTTCGCTAAGACAGTTCTTGTGGAATTGGCAAAGTGATATTTGGAAGCCCATAGAGGGATATGGTGGAAAAGGAAATATCCTCAGATGAAATCGGGAAAGAAGCTTTCTGAGAAACTGCTTAGTGTTCTGTTAATTCATCTCACAGAGTTACATCTGTATTTCGTGGATCTCTTTGCTAGCCTTATTTCTGTGGAATCGGAGAACAGATATTTCGGATCCCTTTGAAGACTATAGGGCCAAAGGAAAAATCCTCCGATAACAAAGAGAAAGAATCTTTCTGAGAAACTTCTTTGTGTTCTGTGAAATCATCTCACAGAGTTACAGCTTTCCCCTCAAGAAGCCTTTCGATAAGACAGTTCTTGTGGAATTGGCCAAGTGATATTTGGAAGCCCATAGAGGGCTATGGTGAAAAAGGAAATATCCTCAGATGAAATCTGGAAAGAAGTTTTCTGAGAAACTGCTTAGTGTTCTGTTAATTCATCTCACAGAGTTACATCTGCATTTCGTAGATCTCTTTGCTAGCCTTATTTCTGTGGAATCTGAGAACAGATATTTCGGATCCTTTGAAGACTATAGGGCCAAAGGAAATATCCTCCGATAACAAAGAGAAAGGAGCTTTCTGAGAAACTTCTTTGTGTTCTGTGAAATCATCTCACAGAGTTACAGCTTTCCCCTCAAGAAGCCTTTCGCTAAGACAGTTCTTGTGGAATTGGCAAAGTGATATTTGGAAGCCCATAGAGGGCTATGGTGAAAAAGGAAATATCCTCAGATTAAATCTGGAAAGAAGCTTTCTGAGAAACTGCTTAGTGTTCTGTTAATTCATCTCACAGAGTTACATCTGTATTTCGTGGATCTCTTTGCTAGCCTTATTTCTGTGGAATCTGAGAAGAGATATTTCGCATCCCTTTGAAGACTATAGGGCCAAAGGAAATATCCTCAGATAACAAGGAGAAAGAAGCTTTCTGAGAAACTTCTTTGTGTTCAGTGAAATCATCTCACAGAGTTACAGCTTTCCCCTCAAGAAGCCTTTCGCTAAGACAGTTCTTGTGGAATTGGCAAAGTGACATTTGGAAGCCCTTAGAGGGTATGTTGAAAAAGGAAATATCCTCAGATGAAATCTGGAAAGAAGCTTTCTGAGAAAACGCTTAGTGTTCTGTTAATTCATCTCACGGAGTTACATCTGTATTTCGTGGATCTCTCTGCTAGCCTTATTTCTGTGGAATCTGAGAACAGATATTTTGGATCCCTTTGAAGACTATAGGGCCAAAGGAAATATCTTCCGATAACAAAGAGAAAGAAGCTTTCTGAGAAACTTCTTTGTGTTCTGTGAAATCATCTCACAGAGTTACAGCTTTCCCCTCAAGAAGCCTTTCGCTAAGACAGTTCTTGTGGAATTGGCCAAGTGATATTTGGAAGCACTTAGAGGGCTACAATAAAAAAGGAAATATCCTCAGATGAAATCTGGAAAGAAGCTTTCTGAAAAACCGCTTAGTGTTCTCTGACTTCCACTCACAGAGTTACATCTGTTTTTCGTGGATCTCTTTGCTAGCCTTATTTCTGTGGAATCTGAGAACAGATATTTCGGATCCCTTTGAAGACTATAGGGCCAAAGGCAATATCCTCCGATAACAAAGAGAAAGAAGCTTTCTGAGAAACTTCTTTGTATTCCGTGAAATCATCTCACAGAGTTACAGCTTTCCCCTCAAGAAGCCTTTCGCTAAGACTGTTCTTGTGGAATTGGCAACGTGATATTTTGAAGCCCATAGAGGGCTATGGTGAAAAAGGAAATATTCTCAGATGAAAAGTGGAAAGAAGCTTTCTGAGAAACTGCTTAGTGTTCTGTTAATTCATCTCACAGAGTTACATCTGTATTTCGTGGATCTCTTTGCTAGCCTTATTTCTGTGGAATCTGAGAACAGATATTTCGGATCCCTTTGAAGACTATAGGGCCAAAGGAAATATCCTCCGATAACAAAGAGAAAGAAGCTTTCTGAGAAACTTCTTTGTGTTCTGTGAAATCATCTCACAGAGTTACAGCTTTCCCCTCAAGAAGCCTTTCGCTAAGACAGTTCTTGTGGAATTGGCAAAGTGATATTTGGAAGCCCATAGAGGGCTATGGTGAAAAAGGAAATATCCTCAGATGAAATCTGGAAAGAAGCATTCTGAGAAACTGCTTAGTGTTCTGTTAATTCATCTCACAGAGTTACATCTGTATTTCGTGGATCTCTTTTCTAGCCTTATTTCTGTGGAATCTGAGAACAGATATTTTGGATCCCTTTGAAGACTATAGGGCCAAAGGAAATATCTTCCGATTACAAAGAGAAAGAAGCTTTCTGAGAATCTTCTTTGTGTTCTGTGAAATCATCTCACAGAGTGACAGCTTTCCCCTCAAGAAGCCTTTCTCTAAGACAGTTCTTGTGGAATTGGCCAAGTGATATTTGGAAGCACTTAGAGGGCTACAGTAAAAAAGGAAATATCCTCAGATGAAATCTGGAAAGAAGCTTTCTGAAAAACCCCTTAGTGTTCTCTGACTTCCACTCACAGAGTTACATCTGTATTTCGTGGATCTCTTTGCTAGCCTTATTTCTGTGGAATCTGAGAACAGATATTTCGGATCCCTTTGAAGACTATAGGGCCAAAGGCAATATCCTCCGATAACAAAGAGAAAGAAGCTTTCTGAGAAACTTCTTTGTGTTCCGTGAAATCATCTCACAGAGTTACAGCTTTCCCCTCAAGAAGCCTTTCGCTAAGACTGTTCTTGTGGAATTGGCAACGTGATATTTTGAAGCCCATAGAGGGCTATGGTGAAAATGGAAATATTCTCAGATGAAATGTGGAAAGAAGCTTTCTGAGAAACTGCTTAGTGTTCTGTTAATTCATCTCACAGAGTTACATCTGTATTTCTTGGATCTCTTTGCTAGCCTTATTTCTGTGGAATCTGAGAACAGATATTTCGGATCCCTTTGAAGACTATAGGGCCAAAGGAAATATCTTCCGATAACAAAGAGAAAGAAGCTTTCTGAGAAACTTCTTGGTGTTCTGTGAAATCATCTCACAGAGTTACAGCTTTCCCCTCAAGAAGCCTTTCGCTAAGACAGTTCTTGTGAAATTGGCAAAGTGATATTTGGAAGCCCATAGAGGTCTATGGTGAAAAAGGAAATATCCTCAGATGAAATGTGGAAAGAAGCTTTCTGAGAAACTGCTTAGTGTTCTGTTAATTCATCTCAGAGAGTTAAAACTGTATTTCGTGGATCTCTTTGCTAGCCTTATTTCTGTGGAATCTGAGAACAGATATTTCGGATCCCTTTGAAGACTATAGGGCCAAAGGAAATATCCTCCTATAACAAAGAGAACGAAGCTTTCTGAGAAACTTCTTTGTGTTCTGTGAAATCATCTCACAGAGTTACAGCTTTCCCCACAAGAAGCCGTTCGCTAAGACAGTTCTTGTGGAATTGGCAAAGTGATATTTGGAAGCCCATAGAGGGCTATGGTGAAAAAGGAAATATCCTCCGATGAAATCTGGAAAGAAGCTTTCTGAGAAACTGCTTAGTGTTCTGTTAATTCATCTCACAGAGTTACATCTGTATTTCGTGGATCTCTTTGCTAGCCTTATTTCTGTGGAATCTTAGAACAGATATTTCGGATCCCTTTGAAGACTATAGGGCCAAAGAAAAAATCCTCCGATCACAAAGAGAAAGAAGCTTTCTGAGAAACTTCTTTGTGTTCTGTGAAATCATCTCACAGAGTTACAGCTTTCCCCTCAAGAAGCCTTTCGCTAAGACAGTTCTTGTGGAATTGGCAAAGTGATATTTGGAAGCCCATAGAGGGCTATGGTGAAAAAGGAAATATCCTCAGATGAAATCTGGAAAGAAGCTTTCTGAGAAACTGCTTAGTGTTCTGTTAATTCATCTCACAGAGTTACATCTGTATTTCGTGGATCTCTTTGCTAGCCTTATTTCTGTGGAATCTGA
Organism: Macaca nemestrina; assembly: GCF_043159975.1. Lineage (NCBI taxonomy): Eukaryota > Metazoa > Chordata > Mammalia > Primates > Cercopithecidae > Macaca > Macaca nemestrina. The sequence continues at coordinate 111,770,337 of NC_092127.1, read as the reverse complement.
GAACAGATATTTCGGATCCCTTTGAAGACTATAGGGCCAAAGGAAATATCCTCCGATAACAAAGAGAAAGAAGCTTTCTGAGAAACTTCTTTGTGTTCTGTGAAATCATCTCACAGAGTTACAGCTATCCCCTCAAGAAGCCTTTCGCTAAGACAGTTCTTGTGGAATTGGCAAAGTGATATTTGGAAGCCCATAGAGGGCTATGGTGAAAAAGGAAATATCCTCAGATGAAATCTGGAAAGAAGCTTTCTGAGAAACTGCTTAGTGTTCTGTTAATTCATCTCACAAAGTTACATCTGTATTTCGTGGATCTCTTTGCTAGCCTTATTTCTGTGGAATCTGAGAACAGATATTTCGGATCCCTTTGAAGACTATAGGGCCAAAGGAAATATCCTCCGATAACAAAGAGAAAGAAGCTTTCTGAGAAACTTCTTTGTGTTCCGTGAAATCATCTCACAGAGTTACAGCTTTCACCTCAAGAAGCCTTTCGCTAAGACTGTTCTTGTGGAATTGGCAACGTGATATTTTGAAGCCCATAGAGGGCTATGGTGAAAAAAGGAAATATTCTCAGATGAAATGTGGAAAGAATCTTTCTGAGAAACTGCTTAGTGTTCTGTTAATTCATCTCACAGAGTTACATCTGTATTTCGTGGATCTCTTTGCTAGCCTTATTTCTGTGGAATCTGAGAACAGATATTTTGGATCCCTTTGAAGACTATAGGGCCAAAGGAAATATCCTCCGATAACAAAGAGAAAGAAGCTTTCTGAGAAACTTCTTTGTGTTCTGTGAAATCATCTCACAGAGTTACAGCTTTCCCCTCAAGAAGCCTTTCGCTAAGACAGTTCTTGTGGAATTGGCCAAGTGATATTTGGAAGCCCATAGAGGGCTATGGTGAAAAAGGAAATATCCTCAGATGAAATCTGGAAAGAAGCTTTCTGAGAAACTGCTTAGTGTTCTGTTAATTCATCTCACAGAGTTACATCTGTATTTCGTGGATCTCTTTGCTAGCCTTATTTCTGTGGAATCTGAGAACAGATATTTCGGATCCCTTTGAAGACTATAGGGCCAATGGAAATATCCTCAGATAACAAGGAGAAAGAAGCTTTCTGAGAAACTTCTTTGTGTTCAGTGAAATCATCTCACAGAGTTACAGCTTTACCCTCAAGAAGCCTTTCGCTAAGACAGTTCTTGTGGAATTGGCAAAGTGACATTTGGAAGCCCTTAGAGGGCTATGTTGAAAAAGGAAATATCCTCAGATGAAATCTGGAAAGAAGCTTTCTGAGAAAACGCTTAGTGTTCTGTTAATTCATCTCACGGAGTTACATCTGTATTTCGTGGATCTCCTTGCTAGCCTTATTTCTGTGGAATCTGAGAACAGATATTTTGGATCCCTTTGAAGACTATAGGGCCAAAGGAAATATCTTTCGATAACAAAGAGAAAGAAGCTTTCTGAGAAACTTCTTTGTGTTCTGTGAAATCATCTCACAGAGTTACAGCTTTCCCCTCAAGAAGCCTTTCGCTAAGACAGTTCTTGTGGAATTGGCCAAGTGATATTTGGAAGCACTTAGAGGGCTACAGTAAAAAAGGAAATATCCTCAGATGAAATCTGGAAAGAAGCTTTCTGAAAAACCCCTTAGTGTTCTCTGACTTCCACTCTCCGAGTTACATCTGTATTTCGTGGATCTCTTTGCTAGCCTTATTTCTGTGGAATCTGAGAACAGATATTTCGGATCCCTTTGAAGACTATAGGGCCAAAGGCAATATCCTCCGATAACAAAGAGAAAGAAGCTTTCTGAGAAACTTCTTTGTGTTCCGTGAAATCATCTCACAGAGTTACAGCTTTCCCCTCAAGAAGCCTTTCGCTAAGACTGTTCTTGTGGAATTGGCAACGTGATATTTTGAAGCCCATAGAGGGCTATGGTGAAAAAGGAAATATTCTCAGATGAAATGTGGAAAGAAGCTTTCTGAGAAACTGCTTAGTGTTCTGTTAATTCATCTCACAGAGTTACATCTGTATTTCGTGGATCTCTTTGCTAGCCTTATTTCTGTGGAATCTGAGAACAGATATTTAGGATCCCTTTGAATACTATAGGGCCAAAGGAAATATCCTCCGATAACAAAGAGAAAGAAGCTTTCTGAGAAACTTCTTTGTGTTCTGTGAAATCATCTCACAGAGTTACAGCTTTCCCCTCAAGAAGCCTTTCGCTAAGACAGTTCTTGTGGAATTGGCAAAGTGATATTTGGAAGCCCATAGAGGTCTATGGTGAAAAAGGAAATATCCTCAGATGAAATCTGGAAAGAAGCTTTCTGAGAAACTGCTTAGTGTTCTGTTAATTCATCTCACAGAGTTACATCTGTATTTCGTGGATCTCTTTGCTAGCCTTATTTCTGTGGAATCTGAGGACAGATATTTTGGATCCCTTTGAAGACTATAGGGCCAAAGGAAATATCTTCCGATTACAAAGAGAAAGAAGCTTTCTGAGAAACTTCTTTGTGTTCTGTGAAATCATCTCACAGAGTTACAGCTTTCCCCTCAAGAAGCCTTTCTCTAAGACAGTTCTTGTGGAATTGGCCAAGTGATATTTGGAAGCACTTAGAGGGCTACAGTAAAAAAGGAAATATCCTCAGATGAAATCCGGAAAGAAGCTTTCTGAAAAACCGCTTAGTGTTCTCTGACTTCCACTCACAGAGTTACATCTGTATTTCGTGGATCTCTTTGCTAGCCTTATTTCTGTTAAATCTGAGAACAGATATTTCGGATCCCTTTGAAGACTATAGGGCCAAAGGCAATATCCTCCGATAACAAAGAGAAAGAAGCTTTCTGAGAAACTTCTTTGTGTTCCGTGAAATCATCTCACAGAGTTACAGCTTTCCCCTCAAGAAGCCTTTCGCTAAGACTGTTCTTGTGGAATTGGCAACGTGATATTTTGAAGCCCATAGAGGGCTATGGTGAAAAAGGAAATATTCTCAGATGAAATGTGGAAAGAAGCTTTCTGAGAAACTGCTTAGTGTTCTGTTAATTCATCTCACAGAGTTACATCTGTATTTCATGGATCTCTTTGCTAGCCTTATTTCTGTGGAATCTGAGAACAGATATTTCGGATCCCTTTGAAGACTATAGGGCCAAAGGAGATATCTTCCGATAACAAAGAGAAAGAAGCTTTCTGAGAAACTTCTTGGTGTTCTGTGAAATCATCTCACAGAGTTACAGCTTTCCCCTCAAGAAGCCTTTCGCTAAGACAGTTCTTGTGAAATTGGCAAAGTGATATTTGGAAGCCCATAGAGGTCTATGGTGAAAAAGGAAATATCCTCAGATGAAATCTGGAAAGAAGCTTTCTGAGAAACTGCTTAGTGTTCTGTTAATTCATCTCAGAGAGTTAAAACTGTATTTCGTGGATCTCTTTGCTAGCCTTATTTCTGTGGAATCTGAGAACAGATATTTCGGATCCCTTTGAAGACTATAGGGCCAAAGGAAATATCCTCCGATAACAAAGAGAACGAAGCTTTCTGAGAAACTTCTTTGTGTTCTGTGAAATCATCTCACAGAGTTACAGCTTTCCCCACAAGAAGCCTTTCGCTAAGACAGTTCTTGTGGAATTGGCAAAGTGATATTTGGAAGCCCATAGAGGGCTACGGTGAAAAAGGAAATATCCTCCGATGAAATCTGGAAAGAAGCTTTCTGAGAAACTGCTTAGTGTTCTGTTAATTCATCTCACAGAGTTACATCTGTATTTCGTGGATCTCTTTGCTAGCCTTATTTCTGTGGAATCTTAGAACAGATATTTCGGATCCCTTTGAAGACTATAGGGCCAAAGGAAAAATCCTCCGATAACAAAGAGAAAGAAGCTTTCTGAGAAACTTCTTTGTGTTCTGTGAAATCGTCTCAGAGAGTTACAGCTTTCCCCTCAAGAAGCCTTTCGCTAAGACAGTTTCTTGTGGAATTGGCAAAGTGATATTTGGAAGCCCATAGAGGGCCATGGTGAAAAAGGAAATATCCTCAGATGAAATCTGGAAAGAAGCTTTCTGAGAAACTGCTTAGTGTTCTGTTAATTCATCTCACAGAGTTACAACTGTATTTCGTGGATCTCTTTGCTAGCTTTATTTCTGTGGAATCTGAGAACAGATATTTCGGATCCCTTTGAAGACTATAGGGCCAAAGGAAATATCCTCCGATAACAAAGAGAAAGAAGCTTTCTGAGAAACTTCTTTGTGTTCTGTAAAATCATCTCACAGAGTTACAGCTTTCCCCTCAAGAAGCCTTTCGCTAAGACAGTTCTTGTGGAATTGGCAAAGTGATATTTGGAAGCCCATAGAGGGCTATGGTGAAAAAGGAAATATCCTCAGATGAAATCTGGAAAGAAGCTTTCTGAGAAACTGCTTAGTGTTCTGTTAATTCATCTCACAGAGTTACATCTGTATTTCGTGGATCTCTTTGCTAGCCTTATTTCTGTGGAATCTGAGAACAGATATTTCGGATCCCTTTGAAGACTATAGGGCCAAAGGAAATATCCTCCGATAACAAAGAGAAAGAAGCTTTCTGAGAAACTTCTTTGTGTTCTGTGAAATCATCTCAGAGAGTTACAGCTTTCCCCTGAAGAATCCTTTCGCTAAGACAGTTCTTGTGGAATTGGCAAAGTGATATTTGGAAGCCCATAGAGGGCCATGGTGAAAAAGGAAATATCCTCAGATGAAATCTGGAAAGAAGCTTTCTGAGAAACTGCTTAGTGTTCTGTTAATTCATCTCACAGAGTTACATCTGTATTTCGTGGATCTCTTTGCTAGCTTTATTTCTGTGGAATCTGAGAACAGATATTTCGAATCCCTTTGAAGACTATAGGGCTAAAGGAAATATCCTCCGATAACAAAGAGAAAGAAGCTTTCTGAGAAACTTCTTTGTGTTCTGTGAAATCATCTCACAGAGTTACAGCTTTCCCCTCAAGAAGCCTTTCGCTAAGACAGTTCTTGTGGAATTGGCAAAGTGATATTTGGAAGCCCATAGAGGGCTATGGTGAAAAAGGAAATATCCTCAGATGAAATCTGGAAGAAGCTTTCTGAGAAACTGCTTAGTGTTCTGTTAATTCATCTCACAGAGTTACATCTGTATTTCGTGGATCTCTTTGCTAGTCTTATTTCTGTGGAATCTGAGAACAGATATTTCGGATCCCTTTGAAGACTATAGGGCCAAAGGAAATATCCTTCGATAACAAAGAGAAAGAAGCTTTCTGAGAAACTTCTTTGTGTTCTGTGAAATCATCTCACAGAGTTACAGCCTTTCCCTCAAGAAGCCTTTCGCTAAGACAGTTCTTGTGGAATTGGCAAAGTGACATTTGGAAGCCCATAGAGGGCTATGGTGAAAAAGGAAATATCCTCAGATGAAATCTGGAAAGAAGCTTTCTGAGAAACTGCTTAGTGTTCTGTTAATTCATCTCAAAGAGTTACATCTGTATTTCGTGGATCTCTTTGCTAGCCTTATTTCTGTGGAATCTGAGAACAATTATTTCGGATCCCTTTGTAGACTATAGGGCTAAAGGAAATATCCTCCGATAACAAAGAGAACGAAGCTTTCTGAGAAACTTCTTTGTGTTCTGTGAAATCATCTCACAGAGTTACAGCTTTCCCCTCAAGAAGCTTTTCGCTAAGACAGTTCTTGTGGAATTGGCAAAGTGATATTTGGAAGCCCATAGAGGGCTATGGTGAAAAAGGAAATATCCTCAGATGAAATCTGGAAAGAAGCTCAGAGAAACTGCTTAGTGTTCTGTTAATTCATCTCACAGAGTTACATCTGTATTTCGTGGATCTCTTTGCTAGCCTTATTTCTGTGGAATCTGAGAACAGATATTTCGGATCCCTTTGAAGACTATAGGGCCAAAGGAAAAATCCTCCGATAACAAAGAGAAAGAAGCTTTCTGAGAAACTTCTTTGTGTTCTGTGAAGTCATCTAACAGAGTTACAGCTTTCCCCTCAAGAAGCTTTTCGCTAAGACAGTTCTTGTGGAATTGGCAAAGTGATGTTTGGAAGCCCATAGAGGGCTACGATGAAAAAGGAAATATCCTCAGATGAAATCTGGAAAGAAGCTTTCTGAGAAACCGCTTAGTGTTCTGTTAATTCATCTCACAGAGTTACATCTGTATTTCGTGGATCTCTTTGCTAGCCTTATTTCTGTGGAATCTGAGAAGAGATATTTCGGATCCCTTTGAAGACTACAGGGCCAAAGGAAATATCCTCCTATAACAAAGAGAAAGAAACTTTCTGAGAAACTTCTTTGTGTTCTGTGAAATCATTTCACAGAGGTACAGCTTTCCCATCAAGAAGCCTTTCGCTAAGACAGTTCTTGTGGAACTGGCCAAGTGATACTTGGAAGTCCATAGAGGGCTATGGTGAAAAAGGAAATATCCTCAGATGAAATCTGGAAAGAAGCTTTCTGAGAAACTGCTTAGTGTTCTGTTAATTCATCTCACAGTGTTACATCTGTATTTCGTGGATCTCTTTGCTAGCCTTATTTCTGTGGAGTCTGAGAACAGATATTTCGGATCCCTTTGAAGACTGTAGGGCCAAAGGAAAAATCCTCCGATAACAAAGAGAAAGAAGCTTTCTGACAAACTTCTTTGTGTTCTGTGAAGTCATCTAACAGAGTTACAGCTTTCCCCTCAAGGAGCTTTTCGCTAAGACAGTTCTTGTGGAATTGGCAAAGTGATATTTGGAAGCCCATAGAGGGCTACGATGAAAAAGGAAATATCCTCAGATGAAATCTGGAAAGAAGCTTTCTGAGAAACCCCTTAGTGTTCTGTTAATTCATCTCACAGAGTTACATCTGTATTTCGTGGATCTCTTTGCTAGCCTTATTTCTGTGGAATCTGAGAACAGATATTTCGGATCCCTTTGAAGACTACAGGGCCAAAGGAAATATCCTCCGATAACAAAGAGAAAGAAGCTTTCTGAGAAACTTCTTTGTGTTCTGTGAAATCATCTCACAGAGGTACAGCTTTCCCCTCAAGAAGCCTTTCGCTAAGACAGTTCTTGTGGAACTGGCCAAGTGATATTTGGAAGCCCATAGTGGGATATGGTGAAAAAGGAAATATCCTCAGATGAAATCTTGAAAGAAGCTTTCTGAGAAACCGCTTAGTGTTCTGTTAATTCATCTCACAGAGTTACATCTGTATTTCGTGGATCTCTTTGCTAGCCTTATTTCTGTGGAATCTGAGAAGAGATATTTAGGATCCCTTTGAAGACTATAGGGATAAAGGAAATATCCTCCGATAACAAAGAGAAAGAAGCTTACTGAGAAACTTCTTTGTGTTCTGTGAAATCATCTCACAGAGTTACAGCTTTCCCCTCAAGAAGCCTTTCGATAAGACAGTTCTTGTGGAATTGGCCAAGTGATATTTGGAAGCCCATAGAGGGCTATGGTGAAAAAGGAAATATCCTCAGATGAAATCTGCAAAGAAGCTTTCTGATAAACTGCTTAGTGTTCTGTTAATTCATCTCACAGAGTTACATCTGTATTTCGTGGATCTCTTTGCTAGCCTTATTTCTGTGGAATCTGAGAACAGATATTTCGGATCCCTTTGAAGACTATAGGGCCAAAGGAAATATCCTCCGATAACAAAGAGAAAGATGCTTTCTGAGAAACTTCTTTGTGTTCTGTGAAATCATCTCACAGAGTTACAGCTTTCCCCTCAAGAAGCCTTTCGCTAAGACAGTTCTTGTGGAATTGGCAAAGTGATATTTGGAAGCCCATAGAGGGCTATGGTGAAAAAGGAAATATCCTCAGATGAAATCTGGAAAGAAGCTTTCTGAGAAACTGCTTAGTGTTCTGTTAATTCATCTCACAGAGTTACATCTTTATTTCGTGGATCTCTTTGCTAGCCTTATTTCTGTGGAATCTGAGAACAGATTTTTCGGATCCCTTTGAAGACTATAGGGCCAAAGGAAATATCCTCTGATAACAAAGAGAAAGAAGCTTTCTGAGAAACTTCTTGGTGTTCTGTGAAATCATCTCACAGAGTTACAGCTTTCCCCTCAAGAAGCCTTTCGCAAAGACAGTTCTTGTGGAATTGGCCAAGTGACATTTGGAAGTCCATAGAGGGCTATGGTGAAAAAGGAAATATCCTCAGATGAAATCTGGAAAGAAGCTTTCTGAGAAACTGCTTAGTGTTCTGTTAATTCATCTCACAGAGTTACATCTGTATTTCGTGGATCTCTTTGCTAGCCTTATTTCTGTGGAATCTGAGAACAGATATTTCAGATCCCTTTGAAGACTATAGGGCCAAAGGCAATATCCTCCGATAACAAAGAGAAAGAAGCTTTCTGAGAAATTTCTTTGTGTTCTGTGAAATCATCTCACAGAGTTACAGCTTTTCCCTCAAGAATCCTTTCGCTAAGACTGTTCTTGTGGAATTGGCAACGTGATATTTTGAAGCCCATAGAGGGCTATGGTGAAAAAGGAAATATCCTCAGATGAAATCTGGAAAGAAGCTTTCTGAGAAACTGCTTAGTGTTCTGTTAATTCATCTCACAGAGTTACATCTGTATTTCGTGGATCTCTTTGCTAGCCTTTTTTCTGTGGAATCTGAGAACAGATATTTGGGATCCCTTTGAAGACTATAGGGCCAAAGGAAATATCTTCCGATAACAAAGAGAAAGAAGCTTTCGAAGAAACTTCTTTGTGTTCTGTGAAATCATCTCACAGAGTTACAGCTTTCCCCTCAGGAAGCCTTTCGCTAAGACAGTTCTTGTGGAATTGGCAAAGTGATATTTGGAAGCCCTTAGAGGGCTACAGTAAAAAAGGAAATATCCTCAGATGAAATCTGGAAAGAAGCTTTCTGAAAAACCGCTTGGTGTTCTCTGACTTCCACTCACCGAGTTACATCTGTATTTCGTGGATCTCTTTGCTAGCCTTATTTCTGTGGAATCTGAGAACAGATATTTCGGATCCCTTTGAAGACTATAGGGCCAAAGGCAATATCCTCCGATAACAAAGAGAAAGAAGCTTTCTGAGAAACTTCTTTGTGTTCTGTGAAATCATCTCACAGAGTTACAGCTTTCCCCTCAAGAAGCCTTTCGCTAAGACTTTTCTTGTGGAATTGGCAACGTGATATTTTGAAGCCCATAGAGGGCTATGGTGAAAAAGGAAATATCCTCAGATGAAATCTGGAAAAAAGCTTTCTGAGAAACTGCTAAGTGTTCTTTTAATTCATCTCACAGAGTTACATCTGTATTTCGTGGATCTCTTTGCTAGCCTTATTTCTTTGGAATCTGAGAAGAGATATTTCGGATCCCTTTGAAGACTATAGGGCCAAAGGAAATATCCTCCGATAACAAAGAGAAAGAAGCTTTCTGAGAAACTTCTTTGTGTTCTGTGAAATCATCTCACAGAGTTACAGCTTTCCCCTCAAGAAGCCTTTCGCTAAGACAGTTCTTGTGGAATTGGCAAAGTGATATTTGGAAGCCCATAGAGGGCTATGGTGAAAAAGGAAATATCCTCAGATGAAATCTGGAAAGAAGCTTTCTGAGAAACTGCTTAGTGTTCTGTTAATTCATCTCACAGAGTTACATCTGTATTTCGTGGATCTCTTTGCTAGCCTTATTTCTGTGGCATCTGAGAACAGATATTTCGGATCCCTTTGAAGACTATAGGGCCAAAGGAAATATCCTCCGATAACAAAGAGAACGAAGCTTTCTGAGAAACTTCTTTGTGTTCTGTGAAATCATCTCACAGAGTTACATCTTTCCCCTCAAGAAGCCTTTCGCTAAGACAGTTCTTGTGGAATTGGCAAAGTGATATTTGGAAGCCCATAGAGGGCTATGGTGAAAAAGAAAATATCCTCCGATGAAATCTGGAAAGAAGCTTTCTGAGAAACTGCTTAGTGTTCTGTTAATTCATCTCACAGAGTTACATCTGTATTTCGTGGATCTCTTTGCTAGCCTTATTTCTGTGGAATCTGAGAACAGATATTTCGGATCCCTTTGAAGACTATAGGGCCAAAGAAAAAATCCTCCGATAACAAAGAGAAAGAAGCTTTCTGAGAAACTTCTTTGTGTTCTGTGAAATCATCTCACAGAGTTACAGCTTTGCCCTCAAGAAGCCTTTCGCTAAGACAGTTCTTGTGGAATTGGCAAAGTGATATTTGAAAGCCCATAGAGGGCTATGGTGAAAAAGGAAATATCCTCAGATGAAATCTGGAAAGAAGCTTTCTGAGAAACTGCTTAGTGTTCTCTTAATTCATCTCAGAGAGTTACATCTGTATTTCGAGGATCTCTTTGCTAGCCTTATTTCTGTGGAATCTGAGGACAGATATTTCGGATCTCTTTGAAGACTATAGGGCCAAAGGAAATATCCTCCGATAACAAAGAGAAAGAAGCTTTCTGAGAAAAGTCTTTTTGTTCTGTGAAATCATCTCACAGAGTTACAGCTTTCCCCTCAAGAAGCCTTTCGCTAAGACAGTTCTTGTGGAATTGGCCAAGTGATATTTGGAAGTCCATAGAGGGCTATGGTGAAAAAGAAAATATCCTCAGATGAAATCTGGAAAGAAGCTTTCTGAGAAACTGCTTAGTGTTCTGTTAATTCGTCTCACAGAGTTACATCTGTATTTCGTGGATCTCTTTGCTAGCCTTATTTCTGTGGAATCTGAGAACAGATATTTCGGATCCCTTTGAAGACTATAGGGCCAAAGGAAATATCCTCCGATAACAAAGAGAAAGAAGCTTTCTGAGAAACTTCTTTGTGTTCTGTGAAATCATCTCACAGAGTTACAGCTTTCCCCTCAAGAAGCCTTTCGTTTAGACTGTTCTTGTGGAATTGGCAACGTGATATTTGGAAGCCCATAGAGGGCTATGGTGAGAAAGAAAATATCCTCCGATGAAATCTGGAAAGAAGCTTTCTGAGAAACTGCTTAGTGTTCTGTTAATTCATCTCACAGAGTTACATCTGTATTTCGTGGATCTCTTTGCTAGCCTTATTTCTGTGGAATCTGAGAACAGATATTTCGGATCCCTTTGAAGACTATAGGGCCAAAGAAAAAATCCTCCGATAACAAAGAGAAAGAAACTTTCTGAGAAACTTCTTTGTGTTCTGTGAAATCATCTCACAGAGTTACAGCTTTGCCCTCAAGAAGCCTTTCGCTAAGACAGTTCTTGTGGAATTGGCAAAGTGATATTTGGAAGCCCATAGAGGGCTATGGTGAAAAAGGAAATATCCTCAGATGAAATCTGGAAAGAAGCTTTCTGAGAAACTGCTTAGTGTTCTGTTAATTCATCTCACAGAGTTACATCTGTATTTCGAGGATCTCTTTGCTAGCCTTATTTCTGTGGAATCTGAGGACAGATATTTCGGATCTCTTTGAAGACTATAGGGCCAAAGGAAATATCCTCCGATAACAAAGAGAAAGAAGCTTTCTGAGAAAAGTCTTTTTGTTCTGTGAAATCATCTCACAGAGTTACAGCTTTCCCCTCAAGAAGCCTTTCGCTAAGACAGTTCTTGTGGAATTGGCAAAGTGATATTTGGAAGTCCATAGAGGGCTATGGTGAAAAAGAAAATATCCTCAGATGAAATCTGGAAAGAAGCTTTCTGAGAAACTGGTTAGTGTTCTGTTAATTCGTCTCACAGAGTTACATCTGTATTTCGTGGATCTCTTTGCTAGCCTTATTTCTGTGGAATCTGAGAACAGATATTTCGGATCCCTTTGAAGACTATAGGGCCAAAGGAAATATCCTCCGATAACAAAGAGAAAGAAGCTTTCTGAGAAACTTCTTTGTGTTCTGTGAAATCATCTCAGAGAGTTACAGCTTTCCCCTCAAGAAGCCTTTCGCTAAGACTGTTCTTGTGGAATTGGCAACGTGATATTTGGAAGCCCATAGAGGGCTATGGTGAAAAAGAAAATATCCTCCGATGAAATCTGGAAAGAAGCTTTCTGAGAAACTGCTTAGTGTTCTGTTAATTCATCTCACAGAGTTACATCTGTATTTCGTGGATCTCTTTGCTAGCCTTATTTCTGTGGAATCTGAGAACAGATATTTCGGATCCCTTTGAAGACTATAGGGCCAAAGAAAAAAACCTCCGATAACAAAGAGAAAGAAGCTTTCTGAGAAACTTCTTTGTGTTCGGTGAAATCATCTCACAGAGTTACAGCTTTGCCCTCAAGAAGCCTTTCGCTAAGACAGTTCTTGTGGAATTGGCAAAGTGATATTTGGAAGCCCATAGAGGGCTATGGTGAAAAAGGAAATATCCTCAGATGAAATCTGGAAAGAAGCTTTCTGAGAAACTGCTTAGTGTTCTGTTAATTCATCTCACAGAGTTACATCTGTATTTCGAGGATCTCTTTGCTAGCCTTATTTCTGTGGAATCTGAGGACAGATATTTCGGATCTCTTTGAAGACTATAGGGCCAAAGGAAATATCCTCCGATAACAAAGAGAAAGAAGCTTTCTGAGAAAACTCTTTTTGTTCTGTGAAATCATCTCACAGAGTTACAGCTTTCCCCTCAAGAAGCCTTTCGCTAAGACAGTTCTTGTGGAATTGGCCAAGTGATATTTGGAAGTCCATAGAGGGCTATGGTGAAAAAGAAAATATCCTCAGATGAAATCTGGAAAGAAGCTTTCTGAGAAACTGCTTAGTGTTCTGTTAATTCGTCTCACAGAGTTACATCTGTATTTCGTGGATCTCTTTGCTAGCCTTATTTCTGTGGAATCTGAGAAGAGATATTTCGGATCCCTTTGAAGACTATAGGGCCAAAGGAAATATCCTCCGATAACAAAGAGAAACAAGCTTTCTGAGAAACTTCTTTGTGTTCTGTGAAATCCTCTCACAGAGTTACAGTTTTCCCCTCAAGAAGACTTTCGCTAAGACAGTTCTTGTGGAATTGGCAAAGTGATATTTGGAAGCCCATAGAAGGCTATGGTGAAAAAGGAAATATCCTCAGATGAAATCTGGAAAGAAGCTTTCTGAGAAACTGCTTAGTGTTCTGTTAATTCATCTCACAGAGTTACATCTGTATTTCGTGGATCTCTTTGCTAGCCTTATTTCTGTGGAATCTGAGAACAGATATTTCGGATCCCTTTGAAGACTATAGGGCCAAAGGAAATATCCTCCGATAACAAAGAGAAAGAAGCTTTCTGAGAAACTTCTTTGTGTTCTGTGAAATCATCTCACAGAGTTACAGCTTTCCCCTCAAGAAGCCTTTCGCTAAGACAGTTCTTGTGGAATTGGCAAAGTGATATTTGGAAGCCCATAGAGGTCTATGGTGAAAAAGGAAATATCCTCAGATGAAATCTGGAAGGAAACTTTCTGAGAAACTGCTTAGTGTTCTCTTAATTCATCTCACAGAGTTACATCTGTATTTCGTGGATCTCTTTGCTAGCCTTATTTCTGTGGAATCTGAGAACAGATATTTCGGATCCCTTTGAAGACTATAGGGCCAAAGGCAATATCATCCGATAACAAGGAGAAAGAAGCTTTCTGAGAAACTTCTTTGTGTTCTGTGAAATCATCTCACAGAGTTACAGCTTTCCCCTCAAGAAGCCTTTCGCTAAGACTTTTCTTGTGGAATTGGCAACGTGATATATTGAAGCCCATAGAGGGCTATGGTGAAAAAGGAAATATGCTCAGATGAAATCTGGAAAGAAGCTTTCTGAGAAACTGCTTAGTGTTCTGTTAATTCATCTCACAGAGTTACATCTGTATTTCGTGGATCTCTTTGCTAGCCTTATTTCTGTGGAATCTGAGAACAGATATTTCGGATCCCTTTGAAGACTATAGGGCCAAAGGAAATATCCTCCGATAACAAAGAGAAAGAAGCTTTCTGAGAAACTTCTTTGTGTTCTGTGAAATCATCTCACAGAGTTACAGCTTTCCCCTCAAGAAGCCTTTCGCTAAGACAGTTTTTGTGGAATTGGCAAAGTGATATTTGGAAGCCCATAGAGGGCAATGGTGAAAAAGGAAATATCCTCAGATGAAATCTGGAAAGAAGCTTTCTGAGAAACTGCTTAGTGTTCTGTTAATTCATCTCACAGAGTTACATCTGTATTTCGTGGATCTCTTTGCTAGCCTTATTTCTGTGGAATCTGAGAACAGATATTTCGGATCCCTTTGAAGACTATAGGGCCAAAGGAAATATCGTCCTATAACAAAGAGAAAGAAGCTTTATGAGAAACTTCTTTGTGTTCTGTGAAATCATCTCACAGAGTTACAGCTTTCCCCACAAGAAGACGTTCGCTAAGACAGTTCTTGTGGAATTGGCAAAGTGATATTTGGAAGCCCATAGAGGGCTATGGTGAAAAAGGAAATATCCTCCGATGAAATCTGGAAAGAAGCTTTCTGAGAAACTGCTTAGTGTTCTGTTAATTCATCTCACAGGGTTACATCTGTATTTCGTGGATCTCTTTGCTAGCCTTATTTCTGTGGAATCTTAGAACAGATATTTCGGATCCCTTTGAAGACTATAGGGCCAAAGAAAAAATCCTCCGATAACAAAGAGAAAGAAGCTTTCTGAGAAACTTCTTTGTGTTCTGTGAAATCATCTCACAGAGTTACAGCTTTCCCCTCAAGAATCCTTTCGCTAAGACAGTTCTTGTGGAATTGGCAAAGTGATATTTGGAAGCCCATAGAGGGCTATGGTGATAAAGGAAATATCCTCAGATGAAATCTGGAAAGAAGCTTTCTGAGAAACTGCTTAGTGTTCTGTTAATTCATCTCACAGAGTTACATCTGTATTTCGTGGATCTCTTTGCTAGCTTTATTTCTGTGGAATCTGAGAACAGATATTTCGGATCCCTTTGAAGACTATAGGGCCAAAGGAAATATCCTCCGATAACGAAGAGAAAGAAGCTTTCTGAGAAACTTCTTTGTGTTCTGTGAAATCATCTCACAGAGTTACAGCTTTCCCCTCAAGAAGCCTTTCGCTAAGACAGTTCTTGTGGAATTGGCAAAGTGATATTTGGAAGCCCATAGAGGTCTACGGTGAAAAAGGAAATATCCTCAGATGAAATCTGGAAAGAAGCTTTCTGAGAAACTGCTTAGTGTTCTCTTAATTCACCTCACAAAGTTACATCTGTATTTCATGGATCTCTTTGCTTTCTTTATTTTTGTGGAATCTGAGAACAGATATTTCGGATCCCATTGAAGACTATAGGGCCAAAGGAAATATGCTCCGATAACAAAGAGAAAGAAGCTTTCTGAGAAACTTCTTTGTGTTCTGTGAAATCATCTCACAGAGTTACAGCTTTCCCCTCAAGAAACCTTTCGCTAAGACAGTTCTTGTGGAATTGGCCAAGTGATATTTGGAAGCCCATAGAGGGCTATGGTGAAAAAGGAAATATCCTCAGATGAAATCTGGAAAGAAGCTGTCTGAGAAACTGCTTAGTGTTCTGTTAATTCATCTCACAGAGTTACATCTATATTTCGTGGATCTCTTTGTTAGCCTTATTTCCGTGGAATCTGAGAACAGATATTTCGGATCCCTTTGAAGACTATAGGGCCAAAGGAAATATCCTTCGATAACAAAGAGAAAGAAGCTTTCTGAGAAAATTCTTTGTGTTCTGTGAAATCATCTCACAGAGTTACAGCCTTTCCCTCAAGAAGCCTTTCGCTAAGACAGTTCTTGTGGAATTGGCAAAGTGACATTTGGAAGCCCATAGAGGGCTATGGTGAAAAAGGAAATATCCTCAGATGAAATCTGGAAAGAAGCTTTCTGAGAAACTGCTTAGTGTTCTGTTAATTCATCTCACAGAGTTACATCTGTATTTTGTGAATCTCTTTGCTAGCCTTATTTCTGTGGAATCTGAGAACAATTATTTCGGATCCCTTCGAAGACTATAGGGCCAAAGGAAATATCCTCCGACAACAAAGAGAACGAAGCTTTCTGAGAAACTTCTTTGTGTTCTGTGAAATCATCTCACAGAGTTACAGCTTTCCCCTCAAGAAGCCTTTCGCTAAGACAGTTCTTGTGGAATTTGCAAAGTTATATTTGGAAGCCCATAGAGGGCTATGGTGAAAAAGGAAATATCCTCAGATGAAATCTGGAAAGAAGCTTTCTGAGAAACTGCTTAGTGTTCTGTTAATTCATCTCACAGAGTTGCATCTGTGTTTCGTGGATCTCTTTGCTAGCCTTATTTCTCTGGAATCTGAGAACAGATATTTCGGATCCCTTTGAAGACTGTAGGGCCAAAGGAAATATCCTCCGATAACAAAGAGAAAGAAGCTTTCTGAGAAACTTCTTTGTGTTCTGTGAAATCATCTCACAGAGTTACAGCTTTCCCCTGCAGAATCCTTTCGCTAAGACAGTTCTTGTGGAATTGGCAAAGTGATATTTGGAAGCCCATAGAGGGCTATGGTGAAAAAGGAAATATCCTCAGATGAAATCTGGAAAGAAGCTTTCTGAGAAACCCCTTAGTGTTCTGTTAATTCATCTCACAGAGTTACATCTGTATTTCGTGGATCTCTTTGCTAGCCTTATTTCTGTGGAATCTGAGAACAGATATTTCGGATCCCTTTGAAGACTATAGGGCCAAAGGAAATATCCTCCGATAACAAGGAGAACGAAGCTTTCTGAGAAACTTCTTTGTGTTCTGTGAAATCATCTCACAGAGTTACAGCTTTCCCCACAAGAAGCCTTTCGCTAAGACAGTTCTTGTGGAATTGGCAAAGTGATATTTGGAAGCCCATAGAGGGCTATGGTGAAAAAGGAAATATCCTCCGATGAAATCTGGAAAGAAGCTTTCTGAGAAACTGCTTAGTGTTCTGTTAATTCATCTCACAGGGTTACATCTGTATTTCGTGGATCTCTTTGCTAGCCTTATTTATGTGGAATCTTAGAACAGATATTTCTGATCCCTTTGAAGACTATAGGGCTAAAGAAAATATCCTCCGATAACAAAGAGAAAGAAGCTTTCTGAGAAACTTCTTTGTGTTCTGTGAAATCATCTCACAGAGTTACAGCGTTCCCCTCAAGAAGCCTTTCGCTAAGACAGTTCTTGTGGAATTGGCCAAGTGATATTTGGAAGCCCATAGAGGGCTATGGTGAAAAAGGAAATATCCTCAGATGAAATCGGGAAAGAAGCTTTCTGAGAAACTGCTTAGTGTTCTGTTAATTCATCTCACAGAGTTACATCTGTATTTCGTGGATCTCTTTGCTAGCCTTATTCCTGTGGAATCTGAGAACAGATATTTGGGATCCCTTTGAAGACTATAGGGCCAAAGGAAATATCTTCCGATAACAAAGAGAAAGAAGCTTTCTGAGAAACTTCTTTGTGTTCTGTGAAATCATCTCACAGAGTTACAGCTTTCCCCTCAAGAAGCCTTTCGCTAAGACAGTTCTTGTGGAATTGGCAAAGTGATATTTGGAAGCCCTTAGAAGGCTACAGTAAAAAAGGAAATATCCTCAGATGAAATCTGGAAAGAAGCTTTCTGAAAAACCGCTTAGTGTTCTCTGACTTCCACTCACAGAGTTACATCTGTATTTCGTGGATCTCTTTGCTAGCCTTATTTCTGTGGAATCTGAGAACAGATATTTCAGATCCCTTTGAAGACTATAGGGCCAAAGGCAATATCCTCCGATAACAAAGAGAAAGAAGCTTTCTGAGAAATTTCTTTGTGTTCTGTGAAATCATCTCACAGAGTTACAGCTTTTCCCTCAAGAATCCTTTCGCTAAGACTGTTCTTGTGGAATTGGCAACGTGATATTTTGAAGCCCATAGAGGGCTATGGTGAAAAAGGAAATATCCTCAGATGAAATCTGGAAAGAAGCTTTCTGAGAAACTGCTTAGTGTTCTGTTAATTCATCTCACAGAGTTACATCTGTATTTCGTGGATCTCTTTGCTAGCCTTTTTTCTGTGGAATCTGAGAACAGATATTTGGGATCCCTTTGAAGACTATAGGGCCAAAGGAAATATCTTCCGATAACAAAGAGAAAGAAGCTTTCGAAGAAACTTCTTTGTGTTCTGTGAAATCATCTCACAGAGTTACAGCTTTCCCCTCAGGAAGCCTTTCGCTAAGACAGTTCTTGTGGAATTGGCAAAGTGATATTTGGAAGCCCTTAAAGGGCTACAGTAAAAAAGGAAATATCCTCAGATGAAATCTGGAAAGAAGCTTTCTGAAAAACCGCTTGGTGTTCTCTGACTTCCACTCACCGAGTTACATCTGTATTTCGTGGATCTCTTTGCTAGCCTTATTTCTGTGGAATCTGAGAACAGATACTTCGGATCCCTTTGAAGACTATAGGGCCAAAGGCAATATCCTCCGATAACAAAGAGAAAGAAGCTTTCTGAGAAACTTCTTTGTGTTCTGTGAAATCATCTCACAGAGTTACAGCTTTCCCCTCAAGAAGCCTTTCGCTAAGACTTTTCTTGTGGAATTGGCAACGTGATATTTTGAAGCCCATAGAGGGCTATGGTGAAAAAGGAAATATCCTCAGATGAAATCTGGAAAAAAGCTTTCTGAGAAACTGCTAAGTGTTCTTTTAATTCATCTCACAGAGTTACATCTGTATTTCGTGGATCTCTTTGCTAGCCTTATTTCTTTGGAATCTGAGAAGAGATATTTCGGATCCCTTTGAAGACTATAGGGCCAAAGGAAATATCCTCCGATAACAAAGAGAAAGAAGCTTTCGAAGAAACTTCTTTGTGTTCTGTGAAATCATCTCACAGAGTTACAGCTTTCCCCTCAAGAAGCCTTTCGCTAAGACAGTTCTTGTGGAATTGGCAAAGTGATATTTGGAAGCCCATAGAGGGCTATGGTGAAAAAGGAAATATCCTCAGATGAAATCTGGAAAGAAGCTTTCTGAGAAACTGCTTAGTGTTCTGTTAATTCATCTCACAGAGTTACATCTGTATTTCGTGGATCTCTTTGCTAGCCTTATTTCTGTGGAATCTGAGAACAGATATTTCGGATCCCTTTGAAGACTATAGGGCCAAAGGAAATATCCTCCGATAACAAAGAGAACGAAGCTTTCTGAGAAACTTCTTTGTGTTCTGTGAAATCATATCACAGAGTTACATCTTTCCCCTCAAGAAGCCTTTCGCTAAGACAGTTCTTGTGGAATTGGCAAAGTGATATTTGGAAGCCCATAGAGGGCTATGGTGAAAAAGAAAATATCCTCCGATGAAATCTGGAAAGAAGCTTTCTGAGAAACTGCTTAGTGTTCTGTTAATTCATCTCACAGAGTTACATCTGTATTTCGTGGATCTCTTTGCTAGCCTTATTTCTGTGGAATCTGAGAACAGATATTTCGGATCCCTTTGAAGACTATAGGGCCAAAGAAAAAATCCTCCGATAACAAAGAGAAAGAAGCTTTCTGAGAAACTTCTTTGTGTTCTGTGAAATCATCTCACAGAGTTATAGCTTTGCCCTCAAGAAGCCTTTCGCTAAGACAGTTCTTGTGGAATTGGCAAAGTGATATTTGAAAGCCCATAGAGGGCTATGGTGAAAAAGGAAATATCCTCAGATGAAATCTGGAAAGAAGCTTTCTGAGAAACTGCTTAGTGTTCTGTTAATTCATCTCAGAGAGTTACATCTGTATTTCGAGGATCTCTTTGCTAGCCTTATTTCTGTGGAATCTGAGGACAGATATTTCGGATCTCTTTGAAGACTATAGGGCCAAAGGAAATATCCTCCGATAACAAAGAGAAAGAAGCTTTCTGAGAAAAGTCTTTTTGTTCTGTGAAATCATCTCACAGAGTTACAGCTTTCCCCTCAAGAAGCCTTTCGCTAAGACAGTTCTTGTGGAATTGGCCAAGTGATATTTGGAAGTCCATAGAGGGCTATGGTGAAAAAGAAAATATCCTCAGATGAAATCTGGAAAGAAGCTTTCTGAGAAACTGCTTAGTGTTCTGTTAATTCGTCTCACAGAGTTACATCTGTATTTCGTGGATCTCTTTGCTAGCCTTATTTCTGTGGAATCTGAGAACAGATATTTCGGATCCCTTTGAAGACTATAGGGCCAAAGGAATTATCCTCCGATAACAAAGAGAAAGAAGCTTTCTGAGAAACTTCTTTGTGTTCTGTGAAATCATCTCACAGAGTTACAGCTTTCCCCTCAAGAAGCCTTTCGCTAAGACTGTTCTTGTGGAATTGGCAACGTGATATTTGGAAGCCCATAGAGGGCTATGGTGAGAAAGAAAATATCCTCCGATGAAATCTGGAAAGAAGCTTTCTGAGAAACTGCTTAGTGTTCTGTTAATTCATCTCACAGAGTTACATCTGTATTTCGTGGATCTCTTTGCTAGCCTTATTTCTGTGGAATCTGAGAACAGATATTTCGGATCCCTTTGAAGACTATAGGGCCAAAGAAAACATCCTCCGATAACAAAGAGAAAGAAACTTTCTGAGAAACTTCTTTGTGTTCTGTGAAATCATCTCACAGAGTTACAGCTTTGCCCTCAAGAAGCCTTTCGCTAAGACAGTTCTTGTGGAATTGGCAAAGTGATATTTGGAAGTCCATAGAAGGCTATGGTGAAAAAGGAAATATCCTCAGATGAAATCTGGAAAGAAGCTTTCTGAGAAACTGCTTAGTGTTCTGTTAATTCATCTCACAGAGTTACATCTGTATTTCGAGGATCTCTTTGCTAGCCTTATTTCTGTGGAATCTGAGGACAGATATTTCGGATCTCTTTGAAGACTATAGGGCCAAAGGAAATATCCTCCGATAACAAAGAGAAAGAAGCTTTCTGAGAAAAGTCTTTTTGTTCTGTGAAATCATCTCACAGAGTTACAGCTTTCCCCTCAAGAAGCCTTTCGCTAAGACAGTTCTTGTGGAATTGGCAAAGTGATATTTGGAAGTCCATGGAGGGCTATGGTGAAAAAGAAAATATCCTCAGATGAAATCTGGAAAGAAGCTTTCTGAGAAACTGGTTAGTGTTCTGTTAATTCGTCTCACAGAGTTACATCTGTATTTCGTGGATCTCTTTGCTAGCCTTATTTCTGTGGAATCTGAGAACAGATATTTCGGATCCCTTTGAAGACTATAGGGCCAAAGGAAATATCCTCCGATAACAAAGAGAAAGAAGCTTTCTGAGAAACTTCTTTGTGTTCTGTGAAATCATCTCAGAGAGTTACAGCTTTCCCCTCAAGAAGCCTTTCGCTAAGACTGTTCTTGTGGAATTGGCAACGTGATATTTGGAAGCCCATAGAGGGCTATGGTGAAAAAGAAAATATCCTCCGATGAAATCTGGAAAGAAGCTTTCTGAGAAACTGCTTAGTGTTCTGTTAATTCATCTCACAGAGTTACATCTGTATTTCGTGGATCTCTTTGCTAGCCTTATTTCTGTGGAATCTGAGAACAGATATTTCGGATCCCTTTGAAGACTATAGGGCCAAAGAAAAAATCCTCCGATAACAAAGAGAAAGAAGCTTTCTGAGAAACTTCTTTGTGTTCGGTGAAATCATCTCACAGAGTTACAGCTTTGCCCTCAAGAAGCCTTTCGCTAAGACAGTTCTTGTGGAATTGGCAAAGTGATATTTGGAAGCCCATAGAGGGCTATGGTGAAAAAGGAAATATCCTCAGATGAAATCTGGAAAGAAGCTTTCTGAGAAACTGCTTAGTGTTCTGTTAATTCATCTCACAGAGTTACATCTGTATTTCTTGGATCTCTTTGCTAGCCTTATTTCTGTGGAATCTGAGGACAGATATTTCGGATCTCTTTGAAGACTATAGGGCCAAAGGAAATATCCTCCGATAACAAAGAAAAAGAAGCTTTCTGAGAAAAGTCTTTTTGTTCTGTGAAATCATCTCACAGAGTTACAGCTTTCCCCTCAAGAAGCCTTTCGCTAAGACAGTTCTTGTGGAATTGGCCAAGTGATATTTGGAAGTCCATAGAGGGCTATGGTGAAAAAGAAAATATCCTCAGATGAAATCTGGAAAGAAGCTTTCTGAGAAACTTCTTAGTGTTCTGTTAATTCGTCTCACAGAGTTACATCTGTATTTCGTGGATCTCTTTGCTAGCCTTATTTCTGTGGAATCTGAGAAGAGATATTTCGGATCCCTTTGAAGACTATAGGGCCAAAGGAAATATCCTCCGATAACAAAGAGAAACAAGCTTTCTGAGAAACTTCTTTGTGTTCTGTGAAATCCTCTCACAGAGTTACAGTTTTCCCCTCAAGAAGACTTTCGCTAAGACAGTTCTTGTGGAATTGGCAAAGTGATATTTGGAAGCCCATAGAAGGCTATGGTGAAAAAGGAAATATCCTCAGATGAAATCTGGAAAGAAGCTTTCTGAGAAACTGCTTAGTGTTCTGTTAATTCATCTCACAGAGTTACATCTGTATTTCGTGGATCTCTTTGCTAGCCTTATTTCTGTGGAATCTTAGAACAGATATTTCGGATCCCTTTGAAGACTATAGGGCCAAAGGAAATATCCTCCGATAACAAAGAGAAAGAAGCTTTCTGAGAAACTTCTTTGTGTTCTGTGAAATCATCTCCCAGAGTTACAGCTTTCCCCTCAAGAAGCCTTTCGCTAAGACAGTTCTTGTGGAATTGGCAAAGTGATATTTGGAAGCCCATAGAGGGCTATGGTGAAAAAGGAAATATCCTCAGATGAAATCTGGAAAGAAGCTTACTGAGAAACTGCTTAGTGTTCTGTTAATTCATCTCACAGAGTTACATCTGTATTTCGTGGATCTCTTTGCTAGCCTTATTTCTGTGGAATCTGAGAACAGATATTTCGGATCCCTTTGAAGACTATAGGGCCAAAGGAAATATCCTCCGATAACAAAGAGAACGAAGCTTTCTGAGAAACTTCTTTCGTTTCTGTGAAATCATCTCACAGAGTTACAGCTTTCCCCTCAAGAAGCCTTTCGCTAAGACAGTTCTTGTGGAATTGGCAAAGTGATATTTGGAAGCCCATAGAGGGCTATGGTGAAAAAGGAAATATCCTCCGATGAAATCTGGAAAGAAGCTTTCTGAGAAACTGCTTAGTGTTCTGTTAATTCATCTCACAGAGTTACATCTGTATTTCGTGGATCTCTTTGCTATCCATATTTCTGTGGAATCTTAGAACAGATATTTCGGATCCCTTTGAAGACTATAGGGCCAAAGAAAAAATCCTCCGATAACAAAGAGAAAGAAGCTTTCTGAGAAACTTCTTTGTGTTCTGTGAAATCATCTCACAGAGTTACAGCTTTCCCCTCAAGAAGCCTTTCGCTAAGACAGTTCTTGTGGAATTGGCCAAGTGATATTTGGAAGCCCATAGAGGGCTATGGTGAAAAAGGAAATATCCTCAGATGAAATCTGGAAAGAAGCTTTCTGAGAAACTGCTTAGTGTTCTGTTAATTCATCTCACAGAGTTACATCTGTATTTCATGGATCTCTTTGCTAGCTTTATTTCCGTGGAATCTGAGAACAGATATTTCTGATCCCTTTGAAGACTATAGGGCCAAAGGAATTATCCTCCGATAACGAAGAGAAAGAAGCTTTCTGAGAAACTTCTTTGTGTTCTGTGAAATCATCTCACAGAGTCACAGCTTTCCCCTCAAGAAGCCTTTCGCTAAGACAGTTCTTGTGGAATTGGCAAAGTGATATTTGGAAGCCCATAGTGGGATATGGTGAAAAAGGAAATATCCTCAGATGAAATCTAGAAAGAAGCTTTCTGAGAAACCGCTTAGTGTTCTGTTAATTCATCTCCCCGAGTTACATCTGTATTTCGTGGATCTCTTTGCTAGCCTTATTTCTGTGGAATCTGAGAAGAGATATTTAGGATCCCTTTGAAGACTATAGGGATAAAGGAAATATCCTCCGATAACAAAGAGAAAGAAGCTTACTGAGAAACTTCTTTGTGTTCTGTGAAATCATCTCACAGAGTTACAGCTTTCCCCTCAAGAAGCCTTTCGATAAGACAGTTCTTGTGGAATTGGCAAAGTGATATTTGGAAGCCCATAGAGGGCTATGGTGAAAAAGGAAATATCCTCAGATGAAATCTGGAAAGAAGCTTTCTGAGAAACTGCTTAGTGTTCTGTTAATTCATCTCACAGAGTTACATCTGTATTTCGTGGATCTCTTTGCTAGCCTTATTTCTGTGGAATCTGAGAACAGATATTTCGGATCCCTTTGAAGACTATAGGGCCAAAGGAAATATCCTCCGATAACAAAGAGAAAGAAGCTTTCTGAGAAACTTCTTTGTGTTCTGTGAAATCATCTCACAGAGTTACAGCTTTCCCCTCAAGAAGCCTTTCGCTAAGACAGTTCTTGTGGAATTGGCAAAGTGATATTTGGAAGCCCATAGAGGGCTATGGTGAAAAAGGAAATATCCTCAGATGAAATCTGGAAAGAAGCTTTCTGAGAAACTGCTTAGTGTTCTGTTAATTCATCTCACAGAGTTACATCTTTATTTCGTGGATCTCTTTGCTAGCCTTATTTCTGTGGAATCTGAGAACAGATTTTTCGGATCCCTTTGAAGACTATAGGGCCAAAGGAAATATCCTCTGATAACAAAGAGAAAGAAGCTTTCTGAGAAACTTCTTGGTGTTCTGTGAAATCATCTCACAGAGTTACAGCTTTCCCCTCAAGAAGCCTTTCGCAAAGACAGTTCTTGTGGAATTGGCCAAGTGACATTTGGAAGTCCATAGAGGGCTATGGTGAAAAAGGAAATATCCTCAGATGAAATCTGGAAAGAAGCTTTCTGAGAAACTGCTTAGTGTTCTGTTAATTCATCTCAGAGAGTTACATCTGTATTTCGTGGATCTCTTTGCTAGCCTTATTTCTGTGGAATCTGAGAACAGATATTTCAGATCCCTTTGAAGACTATAGGGCCAAAGGCAATATCCTCCGATAACAAAGAGAAAGAAGCTTTCTGAGAAATTTCTTTGTGTTCTGTGAAATCATCTCACAGAGTTACAGCTTTTCCCTCAAGAATCCTTTCGCTAAGACTGTTCTTGTGGAATTGGCAACGTGATATTTTGAAGCCCATAGAGGGCTATGGTGAAAAAGGAAATATCCTCAGATGAAATCTGGAAAGAAGCTTTCTGAGAAACTGCTTAGTGTTCTGTTAATTCATCTCACAGAGTTACATCTGTATTTCGTGGATCTCTTTGCTAGCCTTTTTTCTGTGGAATCTGAGAACAGATATTCCGGATCCCTTTGAAGACTATAGGGCCAAAGGAAATATCTTCCGATAACAAAGAGAAAGAAGCTTTCGAAGAAACTTCTTTGTGTTCTGTGAAATCATCTCACAGAGTTACAGCTTTCCCCTCAGGAAGCCTTTCGCTAAGACAGTTCTTGTGGAATTGGCAAAGTGATATTTGGAAGCCCTTAGAGGGCTACAGTAAAAAAGGAAATATCCTCAGATGAAATCTGGAAAGAAGCTTTCTGAAAAACCGCTTGGTGTTCTCTGACTTCCACTCACCGAGTTACATCTGTATTTCGTGGATCTCTTTGCTAGCCTTATTTCTGTGGAATCTGAGAACAGATACTTCGGATCCCTTTGAAGACTATAGGGCCAAAGGCAATATCCTCCGATAACAAAGAGAAAGAAGCTTTCTGAGAAACTTCTTTGTGTTCTGTGAAATCATCTCACAGAGTTACAGCTTTCCCCTCAAGAAGCCTTTCGCTAAGACTTTTCTTGTGGAATTGGCAACGTGATATTTTGAAGCCCATAGAGGGCTATGGTGAAAAAGGAAATATCCTCAGATGAAATCTGGAAAAAAGCTTTCTGAGAAACTGCTAAGTGTTCTTTTAATTCATCTCACAGAGTTACATCTGTATTTCGTGGATCTCTTTGCTAGCCTTATTTCTTTGGAATCTGAGAAGAGATATTTCGGATCCCTTTGAAGACTATAGGGCCAAAGGAAATATCCTCCGATAACAAAGAGAAAGAAGCTTTCGAAGAAACTTCTTTGTGTTCTGTGAAATCATCTCACAGAGTTACAGCTTTCCCCTCAAGAAGCCTTTCGCTAAGACAGTTCTTGTGGAATTGGCAAAGTGATATTTGGAAGCCCATAGAGGGCTATGGTGAAAAAGGAAATATCCTCAGATGAAATCTGGAAAGAAGCTTTCTGAGAAACTGCTTAGTGTTCTGTTAATTCATCTCACAGAGTTACATCTGTATTTCGTGGATCTCTTTGCTAGCCTTATTTCTGTGGAATCTGAGAACAGATATTTCGGATCCCTTTGAAGACTATAGGGCCAAAGGAAATATCCTCCGATAACAAAGAGAACGAAGCTTTCTGAGAAACTTCTTTGTGTTCTGTGAAATCATCTCACAGAGTTACATCTTTCCCCTCAAGAAGCCTTTCGCTAAGACAGTTCTTGTGGAATTGGCAAAGTGATATTTGGAAGCCCATAGAGGGCTATGGTGAAAAAGAAAATATCCTCCGATGAAATCTGGAAAGAAGCTTTCTGAGAAACTGCTTAGTGTTCTGTTAATTCATCTCACAGAGTTACATCTGTATTTCGTGGATCTCTTTGCTAGCCTTATTTCTGTGGAATCTGAGAACAGATATTTCGGATCCCTTTGAAGACTATAGGGCCAAAGAAAAAATCCTCCGATAACAAAGAGAAAGAAGCTTTCTGAGAAACTTCTTTGTGTTCTGTGAAATCATCTCACAGAGTTATAGCTTTGCCCTCAAGAAGCCTTTCGCTAAGACAGTTCTTGTGGAATTGGCAAAGTGATATTTGAAAGCCCATAGAGGGCTATGGTGAAAAAGGAAATATCCTCAGATGAAATCTGGAAAGAAGCTTTCTGAGAAACTGCTTAGTGTTCTGTTAATTCATCTCAGAGAGTTACATCTGTATTTCGAGGATCTCTTTGCTAGCCTTATTTCTGTGGAATCTGAGGACAGATATTTCGGATCTCTTTGAAGACTATAGGGCCAAAGGAAATATCCTCCGATAACAAAGAGAAAGAAGCTTTCTGAGAAAAGTCTTTTTGTTCTGTGAAATCATCTCACAGAGTTACAGCTTTCCCCTCAAGAAGCCTTTCGCTAAGACAGTTCTTGTGGAATTGGCCAAGTGATATTTGGAAGTCCATAGAGGGCTATGGTGAAAAAGAAAATATCCTCAGATGAAATCTGGAAAGAAGCTTTCTGAGAAACTGCTTAGTGTTCTGTTAATTCGTCTCACAGAGTTACATCTGTATTTCGTGGATCTCTTTGCTAGCCTTATTTCTGTGGAATCTGAGAACAGATATTTCGGATCCCTTTGAAGACTATAGGGCCAAAGGAATTATCCTCCGATAACAAAGAGAAAGAAGCTTTCTGAGAAACTTCTTTGTGTTCTGTGAAATCATCTCACAGAGTTACAGCTTTCCCCTCAAGAAGCCTTTCGCTAAGACTGTTCTTGTGGAATTGGCAACGTGATATTTGGAAGCCCATAGAGGGCTATGGTGAGAAAGAAAATATCCTCCGATGAAATCTGGAAAGAAGCTTTCTGAGAAACTGCTTAGTGTTCTGTTAATTCATCTCACAGAGTTACATCTGTATTTCGTGGATCTCTTTGCTAGCCTTATTTCTGTGGAATCTGAGAACAGATATTTCGGATCCCTTTGAAGACTATAGGGCCAAAGAAAAAATCCTCCGATAACAAAGAGAAAGAAACTTTCTGAGAAACTTCTTTGTGTTCTGTGAAATCATCTCACAGAGTTACAGCTTTGCCCTCAAGAAGCCTTTCGCTAAGACAGTTCTTGTGGAATTGGCAAAGTGATATTTGGAAGTCCATAGAGGGCTATGGTGAAAAAGGAAATATCCTCAGATGAAATCTGGAAAGAAGCTTTCTGAGAAACTGCTTAGTGTTCTGTTAATTCATCTCACAGAGTTACATCTGTATTTCGAGGATCTCTTTGCTAGCCTTATTTCTGTGGAATCTGAGGACAGATATTTCGGATCTCTTTGAAGACTATAGGGCCAAAGGAAATATCCTCCGATAACAAAGAGAAAGAAGCTTTCTGAGAAAAGTCTTTTTGTTCTGTGAAATCATCTCACAGAGTTACAGCTTTCCCCTCAAGAAGCCTTTCGCTAAGACAGTTCTTGTGGAATTGGCAAAGTGATATTTGGAAGTCCATAGAGGGCTATGGTGAAAAAGAAAATATCCTCAGATGAAATCTGGAAAGAAGCTTTCTGAGAAACTGGTTAGTGTTCTGTTAATTCGTCTCACAGAGTTACATCTGTATTTCGTGGATCTCTTTGCTAGCCTTATTTCTGTGGAATCTGAGAACAGATATTTCGGATCCCTTTGAAGACTATAGGGCCAAAGGAAATATCCTCCGATAACAAAGAGAAAGAAGCTTTCTGAGAAACTTCTTTGTGTTCTGTGAAATCATCTCAGAGAGTTACAGCTTTCCCCTCAAGAAGCCTTTCGCTAAGACTGTTCTTGTGGAATTGGCAACGTGATATTTGGAAGCCCATAGAGGGCTATGGTGAAAAAGAAAATATCCTCCGATGAAATCTGGAAAGAAGCTTTCTGAGAAACTGCTTAGTGTTCTGTTAATTCATCTCACAGAGTTACATCTGTATTTCGTGGATCTCTTTGCTAGCCTTATTTCTGTGGAATCTGAGAACAGATATTTCGGATCCCTTTGAAGACTATAGGGCCAAAGAAAAAATCCTCCGATAACAAAGAGAAAGAAGCTTTCTGAGAAACTTCTTTGTGTTCGGTGAAATCATCTCACAGAGTTACAGCTTTGCCCTCAAGAAGCCTTTCGCTAAGACAGTTCTTGTGGAATTGGCAAAGTGATATTTGGAAGCCCATAGAGGGCTATGGTGAAAAAGGAAATATCCTCAGATGAAATCTGGAAAGAAGCTTTCTGAGAAACTGCTTAGTGTTCTGTTAATTCATCTCAGAGAGTTACATCTGTATTTCGAGGATCTCTTTGCTAGCCTTATTTCTGTGGAATCTGAGGACAGATATTTCGGATCTCTTTGAAGACTATAGGGCCAAAGGAAATATCCTCCGATAACAAAGAAAAAGAAGCTTTCTGAGAAAAGTCTTTTTGTTCTGTGAAATCATCTCACAGAGTTACAGCTTTCCCCTCAAGAAGCCTTTCGCTAAGACAGTTCTTGTGGAATTGGCCAAGTGATATTTGGAAGTCCATAGAGGGCTATGGTGAAAAAGAAAATATCCTCAGATGAAATCTGGAAAGAAGCTTTCTGAGAAACTGCTTAGTGTTCTGTTAATTCGTCTCACAGAGTTACATCTGTATTTCGTGGATCTCTTTGCTAGCCTTATTTCTGTGGAATCTGAGAAGAGATATTTCGGATCCCTTTGAAGACTATAGGGCCAAAGGAAATATCCTCCGATAACAAAGAGAAACAAGCTTTCTGAGAAACTTCTTTGTGTTCTGTGAAATCCTCTCACAGAGTTACAGTTTTCCCCTCAAGAAGACTTTCGCTAAGACAGTTCTTGTGGAATTGGCAAAGTGATATTTGGAAGCCCATAGAAGGCTATGGTGAAAAAGGAAATATCCTCAGATGAAATCTGGAAAGAAGCTTTCTGAGAAACTGCTTAGTGTTCTGTTAATTCATCTCACAGAGTTACATCTGTATTTCGTGGATCTCTTTGCTAGCCTTATTTCTGTGGAATCTGAGAACAGATATTTCGGATCCCTTTGAAGACTATAGGGCCAAAGGAATTATCCTCCGATAACAAAGAGAAAGAAGCTTTCTGAGAAACTTCTTTGTGTTCTGTGAAATCATCTCACAGAGTTACAGCTTTCCCCTCAAGAAGCCTTTCGCTAAGACAGTTCTTTTGGAATTGGCAAAGTGATATTTGGAAGCCCATAGAGGGCTATGGTGAAAAAGGAAATATCCTCAGATGAAATCTGGAAAGAAGCTTACTGAGAAACTGCTTAGTGTTCTGTTAATTCATCTCACAGAGTTACATCTGTATTTCGTGGATCTCTTTGCTAGCCTTATTTCTGTGGAATCTGAGAACAGATATTTCGGATCCCTTTGAAGACTATAGGGCCAAAGGAAATATCCTCCGATAACAAAGAGAACGAAGCTTTCTGAGAAACTTCTTTCGTTTCTGTGAAATCATCTCACAGAGTTACAGCTTTCCCCTCAAGAAGCCTTTCGCTAAGACAGTTCTTGTGGAATTGGCAAAGTGATATTTGGAAGCCCATAGAGGGCTATGGTGAAAAAGGAAATATCCTCCGATGAAATCTGGAAAGAAGCTTTCTGAGAAACTGCTTAGTGTTCTGTTAATTCATCTCACAGAGTTACATCTGTATTTCGTGGATCTCTTTGCTATCCATATTTCTGTGGAATCTTAGAACAGATATTTCGGATCCCTTTGAAGACTATAGGGCCAAAGAAAAAATCCTCCGATAACAAAGAGAAAGAAGCTTTCTGAGAAACTTCTTTGTGTTCTGTGAAATCATCTCACAGAGTTACAGCTTTCCCCTCAAGAAGCCTTTCGCTAAGACAGTTCTTGTGGAATTGGCCAAGTGATATTTGGAAGCCCATAGAGGGCTATGGTGAAAAAGGAAATATCCTCAGATGAAATCTGGAAAGAAGCTTTCTGAGAAACTGCTTAGTGTTCTGTTAATTCATCTCACAGAGTTACATCTGTATTTCATGGATCTCTTTGCTAGCTTTATTTCCGTGGAATCTGAGAACAGATATTTCTGATCCCTTTGAAGACTATAGGGCCAAAGGAATTATCCTCCGATAACGAAGAGAAAGAAGCTTTCTGAGAAACTTCTTTGTGTTCTGTGAAATCATCTCACAGAGTCACAGCTTTCCCCTCAAGAAGCCTTTCGCTAAGACAGTTCTTGTGGAATTGGCAAAGTGATATTTGGAAGCCCATAGAGGGCTATGGTGAAAAAGGAAATATCCTCAGATGAAATCTGGAAAGAAGTTTCTGAGAAACTGCTTAGTGTTCTGTTAATTCATCTCACAGAGTTACATCTGTAGTTCGTGGATCTCTTTGCTAGCCTTATTTCTGTGGAATCTGAGAACAGATATTTCGGATCCCTTTGAAGACTATAGGACCAAAGGAAATATCCTCCGATAACAAAGAGAAAGAAGCTTTCTGAGAAACTTCTTTGTGTTCTGTGAAATCATCTCACAGAGTTACAGCTTTCCCCTCAAGAAGCCTTTCGCTAAGACAGTTCTTGTGGAATTGGCAAAGTGATATTTGGAAGCCCATAGAGGTCTATGGTGAAAAAGGAAATATCCTCAGATGAAATCTGGAAGGAAACTTTCTGAGAAACTGCTTAGTGTTCTCTTAATTCATCTCACAGAGTTACATCTGTATTTCTTGGATCTCTTTGCTAGCCTTATTTCTGTGGAATCTGAGAACAGATATTTCGGATCCCTTTGAAGACTATAGGGCCAAAGGCAATATCCTCCGATAACAAGGAGAAAGAAGCTTTCTGAGAAACTTCTTTGTGTTCTGTGAAATCATCTCACAGAGTTACAGCTTTCCCCTCAAGAAGCCTTTCGCTAAGACTTTTCTTGTGGAATTGGCAACGTGATATATTGAACCCCATAGAGGGCTATGGTGAAAAAGGAAATATGCTCAGATGAAATCTGGAAAGAAGCTTTCTGAGAAACTGCTTAGCGTTCTGTTAATTCATCTCACAGAGTTACATCTGTATTTCGTGGATCTCTTTGCTAGCCTTATTTCTGTGGAATCTGAGAACAGATATTTCGGATCCCTTTGAAGACTATAGGGCCAAAGGAAATATCCTCCGATAACAAAGAGAAAGAAGCTTTCTGAGAAACTTCTTTGTGTTCTGTGAAATCATCTCACAGAGTTACAGCTTTCCCCTCAAGAAGCCTTTCGCTAAGACAGTTTTTGTGGAATTGGCAAAGTGATATTTGGAAGCCCATAGAGGGCAATGGTGAAAAAGGAAATATCCTCAGATGAAATCTGGAAAGAAGCTTTCTGAGAAACTGCTTAGTGTTCTGTTAATTCATCTCACAGAGTTACATCTGTATTTCGTGGATCTCTTTGCTAGCCTTATTTCTGTGGAATCTGAGAACAGATATTTCGGATCCCTTTGAAGAATATAGGGCCAAAGGAAATATTGTCCTATAACAAAGAGAAAGAAGCTTTATGAGAAACTTCTTTGTGTTCTGTGAAATCATCTCACAGAGTTACAGCTTTCCCCACAAGAAGACGTTCGCTAAGACAGTTCTTGTGGAATTGGCAAAGTGATATTTGGAAGCCCATAGAGGGCTATGGTGAAAAAGGAAATATCCTCCGATGAAATCTGGAAAGAAGCTTTCTGAGAAACTGCTTAGTGTTCTGTTAATTCATCTCACAGGGTTACATCTGTATTTCGTGGATCTCTTTGCTAGCCTTATTTCTGTGGAATCTTAGAACAGATATTTCGGATCCCTTTGAAGACTATAGGGCCAAAGAAAAAATCCTCCGATAACAAAGAGAAAGAAGCTTTCTGAGAAACTTCTTTGTGTTCTGTGAAATCATCTCACAGAGTTACAGCTTTCCCCTCAAGAATCCTTTCGCTAAGACAGTTCTTGTGGAATTGGCAAAGTGATATTTGGAAGCCCATAGAGGGCTATGGTGATAAAGGAAATATCCTCAGATGAAATCTGGAAAGAAGCTTTCTGAGAAACTGCTTAGTGTTCTGTTAATTCATCTCACAGAGTTACATCTGTATTTCGTGGATCTCTTTGCTAGCTTTATTTCTGTGGAATCTGAGAACAGATATTTCGGATCCCTTTGAAGACTATAGGGCCAAAGGAAATATCCTCCGATAACGAAGAGAAAGAAGCTTTCTGAGAAACTTCTTTGTGTTCTGTGAAATCATCTCACAGAGTTACAGCTTTCCCCTCAAGAAGCCTTTCGCTAAGACAGTACTTGTGGAATTGGCAAAGTGATATTTGGAAGCCCATAGAGGTCTACGGTGAAAAAGGAAATATCCTCAGATGAAATCTGGAAAGAAGCTTTCTGAGAAACTGCTTAGTGTTCTGTTAATTCATCTCACAGAGTTACATCTGTATTTCGTGGATCTCTTTGCTAGCCTTATTTCTGTGGAATCTGAGAACAGATATTTCGGATCCCTTTGAAGACTATAGGGCCAAAGGAAATATCCTCCGATAACAAAGAGAAAGAAGCTTTCTGAGAAACTTCTTTGTGTTCTGTGAAATCATCTCACAGAGTTACAGCTTTCCCCTCAAGAAGCCTTTCGCTAAGACAGTTTTTGTGGAATTGGCAAAGTGATATTTGGAAGCCCATAGAGGGCAATGGTGAAAAAGGAAATATCCTCAGATGAAATCTGGAAAGAAGCTTTCTGAGAAACTGCTTAGTGTTCTGTTAATTCATCTCACAGAGTTACATCTGTATTTCGTGGATCTCTTTGCTAGCCTTATTTCTGTGGAATCTGAGAACAGATATTTCGGATCCCTTTGAAGACTATAGGGCCAAAGGAAATATCGTCCTATCACAAAGAGAAAGAAGCTTTATGAGAAACTTCTTTGTGTTCTGTGAAATCATCTCACAGAGTTACAGCTTTCCCCACAAAAAGACGTTCGCTAAGACAGTTCTTGTGGAATTGGCAAAGTGATATTTGGAAGCCCATAGAGGGCTATGGTGAAAAAGGAAATATCCTCCGATGAAATCTGGAAAGAAGCTTTCTGAGAAACTGCTTAGTGTTCTGTTAATTCATCTCACAGGGTTACATCTGTATTTCGTGGATCTCTTTGCTAGCCTTATTTCTGTGGAATCTTAGAACAGATATTTCGGATCCCTTTGAAGACTATAGGGCCAAAGAAAAAATCCTCCGATAACAAAGAGAAAGAAGCTTTCTGAGAAACTTCTTTGTGTTCTGTGAAATCATCTCACAGAGTTACAGCTTTCCCCTCAAGAAGCCTTTCGCTAAGACAGTTCTTGTGGAATTGGCAAAGTGATATTTGGAAGCCCATAGAGGGCTATGGTGATAAAGGAAATATCCTCAGATGAAATCTGGAAAGAAGCTTTCTGAGAAACTGCTTAGTGTTCTGTTAATTCATCTCACAGAGTTACATCTGTATTTCGTGGATCTCTTTGCTAGCTTTATTTCTGTGGAATCTGAGAACAGATATTTCGGATCCCTTTGAAGACTATAGGGCCAAAGGAAATATCCTCCGATAACGAAGAGAAAGAAGCTTTCTGAGAAACTTCTTTGTGTTCTGTGAAATCATCTCACAGAGTTACAGCTTTCCCCTCAAGAAGCCTTTCGCTAAGACAGTTCTTGTGGAATTGGCAAAGTGATATTTGGAAGCCCATAGAGGTCTACGGTGAAAAAGGAAATATCCTCAGATGAAATCTGGAAAGAAGCTTTCTGAGAAACTGCTTAGTGTTCTCTTAATTCACCTCACAAAGTTACATCTGTATTTCATGGATCTCTTTGCTTGCTTTATTTTTGTGGAATCTGAGAACAGATATTTCGGATCCCATTGAAGACTATAGGGCCAAAGGAAATATGCTCCGATAACAAAGAGAAAGAAGCTTTCTGAGAAACTTCTTTGTGTTCTGTGAAATCATCTCACAGAGTTACAGCTTTCCCCTCAAGAAGCCTTTCGCTAAGACAGTTCTTGTGTAATTGGCCTAGTGATATTTGGAAGCCCATAGAGGGCTATGGTGAAAAAGGAAATATCCTCAGATGAAATCTGGAAAGAAGCTGTCTGAGAAACTGCTTAGTGTTCTGTTAATTCATCTCACAGAGTTACATCTGTATTTCGTGGATCTCTTTGCTAGCCTTATTTCTGTGCAATCTGAGAAGAGATATTTCGGATCCTTTTGAAGACTATAGGACCAAAGGAAATATCCTTCGATAACAAAGAGAAAGAAGCTTTCTGAGAAAATTCTTTGTGTTCTGTGAAATCATCTCACAGAGTTACAGCCTTTCCATCAAGAAGCCTTTCGCTAAGACAGTTCTTGTGGAATTGGCAAAGTGACATTTGGAAGCCCATAGAGGGCTATGGTGAAAAAGGAAATATCCTCAGATGAAATCTGGAAAGAAGCTTTCCGAGAAACTGCTTAGTGTTCTGTTAATTCATCTCACAGAGTTACATCTGTATTTCGTGGATCTCTTTGCTAGCTTTATTTCTGTGGAATCTGAGAACAGATATTTCGGATACCTTTGAAGACTATAGGGCCAAAGGAAATATCCTCCGATAACGAAGAGAAAGAAGCTTTCTGAGAAACTTCTTTGTGTTCTGTGAAATCATCTCACAGAGTTACAGCTTTCCCCTCAAGAAACCTTTCGCTAAGACAGTTCTTGTGGAATTGGCCAAGTGATATTTGGAAGCCCATAGAGGGCTATGGTGAAAAAGGAAATATCCTCAGATGAAATCTGGAAAGAAGCTGTCTGAGAAACTGCTTAGTGTTCTGTTAATTCATCTCACAGAGTTACATCTGTATTTCGTGGATCTCTTTGTTAGCCTTATTTCTGTGGAATCTGAGAACAGATATTTCGGATCCCTTTGAAGACTATAGGGCCAAAGGAAATATCCTTCGATAACAAAGAGAAAGAAGCTTTCTGAGAAAATTCTTTGTGTTCTGTGAAATCATCTCACAGAGTTACAGCCTTTCCCTCAGGAAGCCTTTCGCTAAGACAGTTCTTGTGGAATTGGCAAAGTGACATTTGGAAGCCCATAGAGGGCTATGGTGAAAAAGGAAATATCCTCAGATGAAATCTGGAAAGAAGCTTTCTGAGAAACTGCTTAGTGTTCTGTTAATTCATCTCACAGAGTTACATCTGTATTTTGTGAATCTCTTTGCTAGCCTTATTTCTGTGGAATCTGAGAACAATTATTTCGGATCCCTTCGAAGACTATAGGGCCAAAGGAAATATCCTCCGACAACAAAGAGAAAGAAGCTTTCTGAGAAAAGTCTTTTTGTTCTGTGAAATCATCTCACAGAGTTACAGCTTTCCCCTCAAGAAGCCTTTCGCTAAGACAGTTCTTGTGGAATTGGCCAAGTGATATTTGGAAGTCCATAGAGGGCTATGGTGAAAAAGAAAATATCCTCAGATGAAATCTGGAAAGAAGCTTTCTGAGAAACTGCTTAGTGTTCTGTTAATTCGTCTCACAGAGTTACATCTGTATTTCGTGGATCTCTTTGCTAGCCTTATTTCTGTGGAATCTGAGAACAGATATTTCGGATCCCTTTGAAGACTATAGGGCCAAAGGAATTATCCTCCGATAACAAAGAGAAAGAAGCTTTCTGAGAAACTTCTTTGTGTTCTGTGAAATCATCTCACAGAGTTACAGCTTTCCCCTCAAGAAGCCTTTCGCTAAGACTGTTCTTGTGGAATTGGCAAAGTGATATTTGGAAGCCCATAGAGGGCTATGGTGAGAAAGAAAATATCCTCCGATGAAATCTGGAAAGAAGCTTTCTGAGAAACTGCTTAGTGTTCTGTTAATTCATCTCACAGAGTTACATCTGTATTTCGTGGATCTCTTTGCTAGCCTTATTTCTGTGGAATCTGAGAACAGATATTTCGGATCCCTTTGAAGACTATAGGGCCAAAGAAAAAATCCTCCGATAACAAAGAGAAAGAAACTTTCTGAGAAACTTCTTTGTGTTCTGTGAAATCATCTCACAGAGTTACAGCTTTGCCCTCAAGAAGCCTTTCGCTAAGACAGTTCTTGTGGAATTGGCAAAGTGATATTTGGAAGTCCATAGAGGGCTATGGTGAAAAAGGAAATATCCTCAGATGAAATCTGGAAAGAAGCTTTCTGAGAAACTGCTTAGTGTTCTGTTAATTCATCTCACAGAGTTACATCTGTATTTCGAGGATCTCTTTGCTAGCCTTATTTCTGTGGAATCTGAGGACAGATATTTCGGATCCCTTTGAAGACTATAGGGCCAAAGGAAATATCCTCCGATAACAAAGAGAAAGAAGCTTTCTGAGAAAAGTCTTTTTGTTCTGTGAAATCATCTCACAGAGTTACAGCTTTCCCCTCAAGAAGCCTTTCGCTAAGACAGTTCTTGTGGAATTGGCAAAGTGATATTTGGAAGTCCATAGAGGGCTATGGTGAAAAAGAAAATATCCTCAGATGAAATCTGGAAAGAAGCTTTCTGAGAAACTGGTTAGTGTTCTGTTAATTCGTCTCACAGAGTTACATCTGTATTTCGTGGATCTCTTTGCTAGCCTTATTTCTGTGGAATCTGAGAACAGATATTTCGGATCCCTTTGAAGACTATAGGGCCAAAGGAAATATCCTCCGATAACAAAGAGAAAGAAGCTTTCTGAGAAACTTCTTTGTGTTCTGTGAAATCATCTCAGAGAGTTACAGCTTTCTCCTCAAGAAGCCTTTCGCTAAGACTGTTCTTGTGGAATTGGCAACGTGATATTTGGAAGCCCATAGAGGGCTATGGTGAAAAAGAAAATATCCTCCGATGAAATCTGGAAAGAAGCTTTCTGAGAAACTGCTTAGTGTTCTGTTAATTCATCTCACAGAGTTACATCTGTATTTCGTGGATCTCTTTGCTAGCCTTATTTCTGTGGAATCTGAGAACAGATATTTCGGATCCCTTTGAAGACTATAGGGCCAAAGAAAAAATCCTCCGATAACAAAGAGAAAGAAGCTTTCTGAGAAACTTCTTTGTGTTCGGTGAAATCATCTCACAGAGTTACAGCTTTCCCCTCAAGAAGCCTTTCGCTAAGACAGTTCTTGTGGAATTGGCAAAGTGATATTTGGAAGCCCATAGAGGGCTATGGTGAAAAAGGAAATATCCTCAGATGAAATCTGGAAAGAAGCTTTCTGAGAAACTGCTTAGTGTTCTGTTAATTCATCTCACAGAGTTACATCTGTATTTCGAGGATCTCTTTGCTAGCCTTATTTCTGTGGAATCTGAGGACAGATATTTCGGATCTCTTTCAAGACTATAGGGCCAAAGGAAATATCCTCCGATAACAAAGAAAAAGAAGCTTTCTGAGAAAAGTCTTTTTGTTCTGTGAAATCATCTCACAGAGTTACAGCTTTCCCCTCAAGAAGCCTTTCGCTAAGACAGTTCTTGTGGAATTTGGCCAAGTGATATTTGGAAGTCCATAGAGGGCTATGGTGAAAAAGAAAATATCCTCAGATGAAATCTGGAAAGAAGCTTTCTGAGAAACTGCTTAGTGTTCTGTTAATTCGTCTCACAGAGTTACATCTGTATTTCGTGGATCTCTTTGCTAGCCTTATTTCTGTGGAATCTGAGAAGAGATATTTCGGATTCCTTTGAAGACTATAGGGCCAAAGGAAATATCCTCCGATAACAAAGAGAAACAAGCTTTCTGAGAAACTTCTTTGTGTTCTGTGAAATCCTCTCACAGAGTTACAGTTTTCCCCTCAAGAAGACTTTCGCTAAGACAGTTCTTGTGGAATTGGCAAAGTGATATTTGGAAGCCCATAGAAGGCTATGGTGAAAAAGGAAATATCCTCAGATGAAATCTGGAAAGAAGCTTTCTGAGAAACTGCTTAGTGTTCTGTTAATTCATCTCACAGAGTTACATCTGTATTTCGTGGATCTCTTTGCTAGCCTTATTTCTGTGGAATCTGAGAACAGATATTTCGGATCCCTTTGAAGACTATAGGGGCAAAGGAAATATCCTCCGATAACAAAGAGAAAGAAGCTTTCTGAGATACTTCTTTGTGTTCTGTGAAATCATCTCACAGAGTTACAGCTTTCCCCTCAAGAAGCCTTTCGCTAAGACAGTTCTTGTGGAATTGGCAAAGTGATATTTGGAAGCCCATAGAGGGCTATGGTGAAAAAGGAAATATCCTCAGATGAAATCTGGAAAGAAGCTTACTGAGAAAATGCTTAGTGTTCTGTTAATTCATCTCACAGAGTTACATCTGTATTTCGTGGATCTCTTTGCTAGCCTTATTTCTGTGGAATCTGAGAACAGATATTTCGGATCCCTTTGAAGACTATAGGGCCAAAGGAAATATCCTCCGATAACAAAGAGAACGAAGCTTTCTGAGAAACTTCTTTCGTTTCTGTGAAATCATCTCACAGAGTTACAGCTTTCCCCTCAAGAAGCCTTTCGCTAAGACAGTTCTTGTGGAATTGGCAAAGTGATATTTGGAAGCCCATAGAGGGCTATGGTGAAAAAGGAAATATCCTCCGATGAAATCTGGAAAGAAGCTTTCTGAGAAACTGCTTAGTGTTCTGTTAATTCATCTCACAGAGTTACATCTGTATTTCGTGGATCTCTTTGCTATCCATATTTCTGTGGAATCTTAGAACAGATATTTCGGATCCCTTTGAAGACTTAGGGCCAAAGAAAAAATCCTCCGATAACAAAGAGAAAGAAGCTTTCTGAGAAACTTCTTTGTGTTCTGTGAAATCATCTCACAGAGTTACAGCTTTCCCCTCAAGAAGCCTTTCGCTAAGACAGTTCTTGTGGAATTGGCCAAGTGATATTTGGAAGCCCATAGAGGGCTATGGTGAAAAAGGAAATATCCTCAGATGAAATCTGGAAAGAAGCTTTCTGAGAAACTGCTTAGTGTTCTGTTAATTCATCTCACAGAGTTACATCTGTATTTCATGGATCTCTTTGCTAGCTTTATTTCCGTGGAATCTGAGAACAGATATTTCTGATCCCTTTGAAGACTATAGGGCCAAAGGAATTATCCTCCGATAACGAAGAGAAAGAAGCTTTCTGAGAAACTTCTTTGTGTTCTGTGAAATCATCTCACAGAGTTACAGCTTTCCCCTCAAGAAGCCTTTCGCTAAGACAGTTCTTGTGGAATTGGCAAAGTGATATTTGGAAGCCCATAGAGGGCTACGGTGAAAAAGGAAATATCCTCAGATGAAATCTGGAAAGAAGTTTCTGAGAAACTGCTTAGTGTTCTGTTAATTCATCTCACAGAGTTACATCTGTAGTTCGTGGATCTCTTTGCTAGCCTTATTTCTGTGGAATCTGAGAACAGATATTTCGGATCCCTTTGAAGACTATAGGACCAAAGGAAATATCCTCCGATAACAAAGAGAAAGAAGCTTTCTGAGAAACTTCTTTGTGTTCTGTGAAATCATCTCACAGAGTTACAGCTTTCCCCTCAAGAAGCCTTTCGCTAAGACAGTTCTTGTGGAATTGGCAAAGTGATATTTGGAAGCCCATAGAGGTCTATGGTGAAAAAGGAAATATCCTCAGATGAAATCTGGAAGGAAACTTTCTGAGAAACTTCTTAGTGTTCTCTTAATTCATCTCACAGAGTTACATCTGTATTTCGTGGATCTCTTTGCTAGCCTTATTTCTGTGGAATCTGAGAACAGATATTTCGGATCCCTTTGAAGACTATAGGGCCAAAGGCAATATCCTCCGATAACAAGGAGAAAGAAGCTTTCTGAGAAACTTCTTTGTGTTCTGTGAAATCATCTCACAGAGTTACAGCTTTCCCCTCAAGAAGCCTTTCGCTAAGACTTTTCTTGTGGAATTGGCAACGTGATATATTGAAGCCCATAGAGGGCTATGGTGAAAAAGGAAATATGCTCAGATGAAATCTGGAAAGAAGCTTTCTGAGAAACTGCTTAGCGTTCTGTTAATTCATCTCACAGAGTTACATCTGTATTTCGTGGATCTCTTTGCTAGCCTTATTTCTGTGGAATCTGAGAACAGATATTTCGGATCCCTTTGAAGACTATAGGGCCAAAGGAAATATCCTCCGATAACAAAGAGAAAGAAGCTTTCTGAGAAACTTCTTTGTGTTCTGTGAAATCATCTCACAGAGTTACAGCTTTCCCCTCAAGAAGCCTTTCGCTAAGACAGTTTTTGTGGAATTGGCAAAGTGATATTTGGAAGCCCATAGAGGGCAATTGTGAAAAAGGAAATATCCTCAGATGAAATCTGGAAAGAAGCTTTCTGAGAAACTGCTTAGTGTTCTGTTAATTCATCTCACAGAGTTACATCTGTATTTCGTGGATCTCTTTGCTAGCCTTATTTCTGTGGAATCTGAGAACAGATATTTCGGATCCCTTTGAAGACTATAGGGCCAAAGGAAATATCGTCCTATAACAAAGAGAAAGAAGCTTTATGAGAAACTTCTCTGTGTTCTGTGAAATCATCTCACAGAGTTACAGCTTTCCCCACAAGAAGACGTTCGCTAAGACAGTTCTTGTGGAATTGGCAAAGTGATATTTGGAAGCCCATAGAGGGCTATGGTGAAAAAGGAAATATCCTCCGATGAAATCTGGAAAGAAGCTTTCTGAGAAACTGCTTAGTGTTCTGTTAATTCATCTCACAGGGTTACATCTGTATTTCGTGGATCTCTTTGCTAGCCTTATTTCTGTGGAATCTTAGAACAGATATTTCGGATCCCTTTGTAGACTATAGGGCCAAAGAAAAAATCCTCCGATAACAAAGAGAAAGAAGCTTTCTGAGAAACTTCTTTGTGTTCTGTGAAATCATCTCACAGAGTTACAGCTTTCCCCTCAAGAAGCCTTTCGCTAAGACAGTTCTTGTGGAATTGGCAAAGTGATATTTGGAAGCCCATAGAGGGCTATGGTGATAAAGGAAAT
The DNA here is from genome assembly GCF_043159975.1 of Macaca nemestrina. NCBI lineage: Eukaryota > Metazoa > Chordata > Mammalia > Primates > Cercopithecidae > Macaca > Macaca nemestrina. The sequence goes on along the minus strand of NC_092127.1, from coordinate 111,728,961 downwards.
ATCCTCAGATGAAATCTGGAAAGAAGCTTTCTGAGAAACTGCTTAGTGTTCTGTTAATTCATCTCACAGAGTTACATCTGTATTTCGTGGATCTCTTTGCTAGCCTTATTTCTGTGGAATCTTAGAACAGATATTTCGGATCCCTTTGTAGACTATAGGGCCAAAGAAAAAATCCTCCGATAACAAAGAGAAAGAAGCTTTCTGAGAAACTTCTTTGTGTTCTGTGAAATCATCTCACAGAGTTACAGCTTTCCCCTCAAGAAGCCTTTCGCTAAGACAGTTCTTGTGGAATTGGCAAAGTGATATTTGGAAGCCCATAGAGGGCTATGGTGATAAAGGAAATATCCTCAGATGAAATCTGGAAAGAAGCTTTCTGAGAAACTGCTTAGTGTTCTGTTAATTCATCTCACAGAGTTACATCTGTATTTCGTGGATCTCTTTGCTAGCTTTATTTCTGTGGAATCTGAGAACAGATATTTCGGATCCCTTTGAAGACTATAGGGCCAAAGGAAATATCCTCCGATAACGAAGAGAAAGAAGCTTTCTGAGAAACTTCTTTGTGTTCTGTGAAATCATCTCACAGAGTTACAGCTTTCCCCTCAAGAAGCCTTTCGCTAAGACAGTTCTTGTGGAATTGGCAAAGTGATATTTGGAAGCCCATAGAGGTCTACGGTGAAAAAGGAAATATCCTCAGATGAAATCTGGAAAGAAGCTTTCTGAGAAACTGCTTAGCGTTCTGTTAATTCATCTCACAGAGTTACATCTGTATTTCGTGGATCTCTTTGCTAGCCTTATTTCTGTGGAATCTGAGAACAGATATTTCGGATCCCTTTGAAGACTATAGGGCCAAAGGAAATATCCTCCGATAACAAAGAGAAAGAAGCTTTCTGAGAAACTTCTTTGTGTTCTGTGAAATCATCTCACAGAGTTACAGCTTTCCCCTCAAGAAGCCTTTCGCTAAGACAGTTTTTGTGGAATTGGCAAAGTGATATTTGGAAGCCCATAGAGGGCAATGGTGAAAAAGGAAATATCCTCAGATGAAATCTGGAAAGAAGCTTTCTGAGAAACTGCTTAGTGTTCTGTTAATTCATCTCACAGAGTTACATCTGTATTTCGTGGATCTCTTTGCTAGCCTTATTTCTGTGGAATCTGAGAACAGATATTTCGGATCCCTTTGAAGACTATAGGGCCAAAGGAAATATCGTCCTATAACAAAGAGAAAGAAGCTTTATGAGAAACTTCTTTGTGTTCTGTGAAATCATCTCACAGAGTTACAGCTTTCCCCACAAAAAGACGTTCGCTAAGACAGTTCTTGTGGAATTGGCAAAGTGATATTTGGAAGCCCATAGAGGGCTATGGTGAAAAAGGAAATATCCTCCGATGAAATCTGGAAAGAAGCTTTCTGAGAAACTGCTTAGTGTTCTGTTAATTCATCTCACAGAGTTACATCTGTATTTCGTGGATCTCTTTGCTAGCCTTATTTCTGTGGAATCTTAGAACAGATATTTCGGATCCCTTTGAAGACTATAGGGCCAAAGAAAAAATCCTCCGATAACAAAGAGAAAGAAGCTTTCTGAGAAACTTCTTTGTGTTCTGTGAAATCATCTCACAGAGTTACAGCTTTCCCCTCAAGAAGCCTTTCGCTAAGACAGTTCTTGTGGAATTGGCAAAGTGATATTTGGAAGCCCATAGAGGGCTATGGTGATAAAGGAAATATCCTCAGATGAAATCTGGAAAGAAGCTTTCTGAGAAACTGCTTAGTGTTCTGTTAATTCATCTCACAGAGTTACATCTGTATTTCGTGGATCTCTTTGCTAGCTTTATTTCTGTGGAATCTGAGAACAGATATTTCGGATCCCTTTGAAGACTATAGGGCCAAAGGAAATATCCTCCGATAACGAAGAGAAAGAAGCTTTCTGATAAACTTCTTTGTGTTCTGTGAAATCATCTCACAGAGTTACAGCTTTCCCCTCAAGAAGCCTTTCGCTAAGACAGTTCGTGTGGAATTGGCAAAGTGATATTTGGAAGCCCATAGAGGTCTACGGTGAAAAAGGAAATATCCTCAGATGAAATCTGGAAAGAAGCTTTCTGAGAAACTGCTTAGTGTTCTCTTAATTCACCTCACAAAGTTACATCTGTATTTCATGGATCTCTTTGCTTGCTTTATTTTTGTGGAATCTGAGAACAGATATTTCGGATCCCATTGAAGACTATAGGGCCAAAGGAAATATGCTCCGATAACAAAGAGAAAGAAGCTTTCTGAGAAACTTCTTTGTGTTCTGTGAAATCATCTCACAGAGTTACAGCTTTCCCCTCAAGAAGCCTTTCGCTAAGACAGTTCTTGTGTAATTGGCCTAGTGATATTTGGAAGCCCATAGAGGGCTATGGTGAAAAAGGAAATATCCTCAGATGAAATCTGGAAAGAAGCTGTCTGAGAAACTGCTTAGTGTTCTGTTAATTCATCTCACAGAGTTACATCTGTATTTCGTGGATCCCTTTGCTAGCCTTATTTCTGTGCAATCTGAGAAGAGATATTTCGGATCCTTTTGAAGACTATAGGACCAAAGGAAATATCCTTCGATAACAAAGAGAAAGAAGCTTTCTGAGAAAATTCTTTGTGTTCTGTGAAATCATCTCACAGAGTTACAGCCTTTCCATCAAGAAGCCTTTCGCTAAGACAGTTCTTGTGGAATTGGCAAAGTGACATTTGGAAGCCCATAGAGGGCTATGGTGAAAAAGGAAATATCCTCAGATGAAATCTGGAAAGAAGCTTTCCGAGAAACTGCTTAGTGTTCTGTTAATTCATCTCACAGAGTTACATCTGTATTTCGTGGATCTCTTTGCTAGCTTTATTTCTGTGGAATCTGAGAACAGATATTTCGGATACCTTTGAAGACTATAGGGCCAAAGGAAATATCCTCCGATAACGAAGAGAAAGAAGCTTTCTGAGAAACTTCTTTGTGTTCTGTGAAATCATCTCACAGAGTTACAGCTTTCCCCTCAAGAAGCCTTTCGCTAAGACAGTTCTTGTGGAATTGGCAAAGTGATATTTGGAAGCCCATAGAGGTCTACGGTGAAAAAGGAAATATCCTCAGATGAAATCTGGAAAGAAGCTTTCTGAGAAACTGCTTAGTGTTCTCTTAATTCATCTCACAAAGTTACATCTGTATTTCGTGGATCTCTTTGCTTGCTTTATTTTTGTGGAATCTGAGAACAGATATTTCGGATCCCATTGAAGACTATAGGGCCAAAGGAAATATGCTCCGATAACAAAGAGAAAGAAGCTTTCTGAGAAACTTCTTTGTGTTCTGTGAAATCATCTCACAGAGTTACAGCTTTCCCCTCAAGAAACCTTTCGCTAAGACAGTTCTTGTGGAATTGGCCAAGTGATATTTGGAAGCCCATAGAGGGCTATGGTGAAAAAGGAAATATCCTCAGATGAAATCTGGAAAGAAGCTGTCTGAGAAACTGCTTAGTGTTCTGTTAATTCATCTCACAGAGTTACATCTGTATTTCGTGGATCTCTTTGTTAGCTTTATTTCTGTGGAATCTGAGAACAGATATTTCGGATCTCTTTGAAGACTATAGGGCCAAAGGAAATATCCTTCGATAACAAAGAGAAAGAAGCTTTCTGAGAAAATTCTTTGTGTTCTGTGAAATCATCTCACAGAGTTACAGCCTTTCCCTCAGGAAGCCTTTCGCTAAGACAGTTCTTGTGGAATTGGCAAAGTGACATTTGGAAGCCCATAGAGGGCTATGGTGAAAAAGGAAATATCCTCAGATGAAATCTGGAAAGAAGCTTTCTGAGAAACTGCTTAGTGTTCTGTTAATTCATCTCACAGAGTTACATCTGTATTTTGTGAATCTCTTTGCTAGCCTTATTTCTGTGGAATCTGAGAACAATTATTTCGGATCCCTTCGAAGACTATAGGGCCAAAGGAAATATCCTCCGACAACAAAGAGAACGAAGCTTTCTGAGAAACTTTTTTGTGTTCTGTGAAATCATCTCACAGAGTTACAGCTTTCCCCTCAAGAAGCCTTTCGCTAAGACAGTTCTTGTGGAATTTGCAAAGTTATATTTGGAAGCCCATAGAGGGCTATGGTGAAAAAGGAAATATCCTCAGATGAAATCTGGAAAGAAGCTTTCTGAGAAACTGCTTAGTGTTCTGTTAATTCATCTCACAGAGTTGCATCTGTGTTTCGTGGATCTCTTTGCTAGCCTTATTTCTGTGGAATCTGAGAACAGATATTTCGGATCCCTTTGAAGACTATAGGGCCAAAGGAAATATCGTCCTATAACAAAGAGAAAGAAGCTTTATGAGAAACTTCTTTGTGTTCTGTGAAATCATCTCACAGAGTTACAGCTTTCCCCACAAAAAGACGTTCGCTAAGACAGTTCTTGTGGAATTGGCAAAGTGATATTTGGAAGCCCATAGAGGGCTATGGTGAAAAAGGAAATATCCTCCGATGAAATCTGGAAAGAAGCTTTCTGAGAAACTGCTTAGTGTTCTGTTAATTCATCTCACAGAGTTACATCTGTATTTCGTGGATCTCTTTGCTAGCCTTATTTCTGTGGAATCTTAGAACAGATATTTCGGATCCCTTTGAAGACTATAGGGCCAAAGAAAAAATCCTCCGATAACAAAGAGAAAGAAGCTTTCTGAGAAACTTCTTTGTGTTCTGTGAAATCATCTCACAGAGTTACAGCTTTCCCCTCAAGAAGCCTTTCGCTAAGACAGTTCTTGTGGAATTGGCAAAGTGATATTTGGAAGCCCATAGAGGGCTATGGTGATAAAGGAAATATCCTCAGATGAAATCTGGAAAGAAGCTTTCTGAGAAACTGCTTAGTGTTCTGTTAATTCATCTCACAGAGTTACATCTGTATTTCGTGGATCTCTTTGCTAGCTTTATTTCTGTGGAATCTGAGAACAGATATTTCGGATCCCTTTGAAGACTATAGGGCCAAAGGAAATATCCTCCGATAACGAAGAGAAAGAAGCTTTCTGATAAACTTCTTTGTGTTCTGTGAAATCATCTCACAGAGTTACAGCTTTCCCCTCAAGAAGCCTTTCGCTAAGACAGTTCGTGTGGAATTGGCAAAGTGATATTTGGAAGCCCATAGAGGTCTACGGTGAAAAAGGAAATATCCTCAGATGAAATCTGGAAAGAAGCTTTCTGAGAAACTGCTTAGTGTTCTCTTAATTCACCTCACAAAGTTACATCTGTATTTCATGGATCTCTTTGCTTGCTTTATTTTTGTGGAATCTGAGAACAGATATTTCGGATCCCATTGAAGACTATAGGGCCAAAGGAAATATGCTCCGATAACAAAGAGAAAGAAGCTTTCTGAGAAACTTCTTTGTGTTCTGTGAAATCATCTCACAGAGTTACAGCTTTCCCCTCAAGAAGCCTTTCGCTAAGACAGTTCTTGTGTAATTGGCCTAGTGATATTTGGAAGCCCATAGAGGGCTATGGTGAAAAAGGAAATATCCTCAGATGAAATCTGGAAAGAAGCTGTCTGAGAAACTGCTTAGTGTTCTGTTAATTCATCTCACAGAGTTACATCTGTATTTCGTGGATCCCTTTGCTAGCCTTATTTCTGTGCAATCTGAGAAGAGATATTTCGGATCCTTTTGAAGACTATAGGACCAAAGGAAATATCCTTCGATAACAAAGAGAAAGAAGCTTTCTGAGAAAATTCTTTGTGTTCTGTGAAATCATCTCACAGAGTTACAGCCTTTCCATCAAGAAGCCTTTCGCTAAGACAGTTCTTGTGGAATTGGCAAAGTGACATTTGGAAGCCCATAGAGGGCTATGGTGAAAAAGGAAATATCCTCAGATGAAATCTGGAAAGAAGCTTTCCGAGAAACTGCTTAGTGTTCTGTTAATTCATCTCACAGAGTTACATCTGTATTTCGTGGATCTCTTTGCTAGCTTTATTTCTGTGGAATCTGAGAACAGATATTTCGGATACCTTTGAAGACTATAGGGCCAAAGGAAATATCCTCCGATAACGAAGAGAAAGAAGCTTTCTGAGAAACTTCTTTGTGTTCTGTGAAATCATCTCACAGAGTTACAGCTTTCCCCTCAAGAAGCCTTTCGCTAAGACAGTTCTTGTGGAATTGGCAAAGTGATATTTGGAAGCCCATAGAGGTCTACGGTGAAAAAGGAAATATCCTCAGATGAAATCTGGAAAGAAGCTTTCTGAGAAACTGCTTAGTGTTCTCTTAATTCATCTCACAAAGTTACATCTGTATTTCGTGGATCTCTTTGCTTGCTTTATTTTTGTGGAATCTGAGAACAGATATTTCGGATCCCATTGAAGACTATAGGGCCAAAGGAAATATGCTCCGATAACAAAGAGAAAGAAGCTTTCTGAGAAACTTCTTTGTGTTCTGTGAAATCATCTCACAGAGTTACAGCTTTCCCCTCAAGAAACCTTTCGCTAAGACAGTTCTTGTGGAATTGGCCAAGTGATATTTGGAAGCCCATAGAGGGCTATGGTGAAAAAGGAAATATCCTCAGATGAAATCTGGAAAGAAGCTGTCTGAGAAACTGCTTAGTGTTCTGTTAATTCATCTCACAGAGTTACATCTGTATTTCGTGGATCTCTTTGTTAGCTTTATTTCTGTGGAATCTGAGAACAGATATTTCGGATCTCTTTGAAGACTATAGGGCCAAAGGAAATATCCTTCGATAACAAAGAGAAAGAAGCTTTCTGAGAAAATTCTTTGTGTTCTGTGAAATCATCTCACAGAGTTACAGCCTTTCCCTCAGGAAGCCTTTCGCTAAGACAGTTCTTGTGGAATTGGCAAAGTGACATTTGGAAGCCCATAGAGGGCTATGGTGAAAAAGGAAATATCCTCAGATGAAATCTGGAAAGAAGCTTTCTGAGAAACTGCTTAGTGTTCTGTTAATTCATCTCACAGAGTTACATCTGTATTTTGTGAATCTCTTTGCTAGCCTTATTTCTGTGGAATCTGAGAACAATTATTTCGGATCCCTTCGAAGACTATAGGGCCAAAGGAAATATCCTCCGACAACAAAGAGAACGAAGCTTTCTGAGAAACTTTTTTGTGTTCTGTGAAATCATCTCACAGAGTTACAGCTTTCCCCTCAAGAAGCCTTTCGCTAAGACAGTTCTTGTGGAATTTGCAAAGTTATATTTGGAAGCCCATAGAGGGCTATGGTGAAAAAGGAAATATCCTCAGATGAAATCTGGAAAGAAGCTTTCTGAGAAACTGCTTAGTGTTCTGTTAATTCATCTCACAGAGTTGCATCTGTGTTTCGTGGATCTCTTTGCTAGCCTTATTTCTGTGGAATCTGAGAACAGATATTTCGGATCCCTTTGAAGACTATAGGGCCAAAGGAAATATCCTCCGATAACAAAGAGAAAGAAGCTTTCTGAGAAACTTCTTTGTGTTCTGTGAAATCATCTCACAGAGTTACAGCTTTCCCCTCAAGAAGCCTTTCGCTAAGACAGTTCTTGTGGAATTGGCAAAGTGATATTTGGAAGCCCATAGAGGGCTATGGTGAAAAAGGAAATATCCTCAGATGAAATCTGGAAAGAAGCTTTCTGAGAAACTGCTTAGTGTTCTGTTAATTCATCTCACAGAGTTACATCTGTATTTCGTGGATCTCTTTGCTAGCCTTATTTCTGTGGAATCTGAGAACAGATATTTCGGATCCCTTTGAAGACTATAGGGCCAAAGGAAATATCCTCCGATAACAAGGCGAACGAAGCTTTCTGAGAAACTTCTTTGTGTTCTGTGAAATCATCTCACAGAGTTACAGCTTTCCCCACAAGAAGCCTTTCGCTAAGACAGTTCTTGTGGAATTGGCAAAGTGATATTTGGAAGCCCATAGAGGGCTATGGTGAAAAAGGAAATATCCTCCGATGAAATCTGGAAAGAAGCTTTCTGAGAAACTGCTTAGTGTTCTGTTAATTCATCTCACAGAGTTACATCTGTATTTCATGGATCTCTTTGCTAGCCTTATTCCTGTGGAATCTGAGAACAGATATTTCTGATCCCTTTGAAGACTATAGGGCCAAAGGAAATATCTTCCGATAACAAAGAGAAAGAAGCTTTCTGAGAAACTTCTTTGTGTTCTGTGAAATCATCTCACAGAGTTACAGCTTTCCCCTCAAGAAGCCTTTCGCTAAGACAGTTCTTGTGGAATTGGCAAAGTGATATTTGGAAGCCCTTAGAGGGCTACAGTAAAAAAGGAAATATCCTCAGATGAAATCTGGAAAGAAGCTTTCTGAAAAACCGCTTAGTGTTCTCTGACTTCCACTCACAGAGTTACATCTGTATTTCGTGGATCTCTTTGCTAGCCTTATTTCTGTGGAATCTGAGAACAGATATTTCGGATCCCTTTGAAGACTATAGGGCCAAAGGCAATATCATCCGATAACAAGGAGAAAGAAGCTTTCTGAGAAACTTCTTTGTGTTCTGTGAAATCATCTCACAGAGTTACAGCTTTCCCCTCAAGAAGCCTTTCGCTAAGACTTTTCTTGTGGAATTGGCAACGTGATATATTGAAGCCCATAGAGGGCTATGGTGAAAAAGGAAATATGCTCAGATGAAATCTGGAAAGAAGCTTTCTGAGAAACTGCTTAGTGTTCTGTTAATTCATCTCACAGAGTTACATCTGTATTTCGTGGATCTCTTTGCTAGCCTTATTTCTGTGGAATCTGAGAACAGATATTTCGGATCCCTTTGAAGACTATAGGGCCAAAGGAAATATCCACCGATAACAAAGAGAAAGAAGCTTTCTGAGAAACTTCTTTGTGTTCTGTGAAATCATCTCACAGAGTTACAGCTTTCCCCTCAAGAAGCCTTTCGCTAAGACAGTTCTTGTGGAATTGGCAAAGTGATATTTGGAAGCCCATAGAGGGCAATGGTCAAAAAGGAAATATCCTCAGATGAAATCTGGAAAGAAGCTTTCTGAGAAACTGCTTAGTGTTCTGTTAATTCATCTCACAGAGTTACATCTGTATTTCGTGGATCTCTTTGCTAGCCTTATTTCTGTGGAATCTGAGAACAGATATTTCGGATCCCTTTGAAGACTATAGGGCCAAAGGAAATATCGTCCGATAACAAAGAGAAAGAAGCTTTATGAGAAACTTCTTTGTGTTCTGTGAAATCATCTCACAGAGTTACAGCTTTCCCCACAAGAAGCCGTTCGCTAAGACAGTTCTTGTGGAATTGGCAAAGTGATATTTGGAAGCCCATAGAGGGCTATGGTGAAAAAGGAAATATCCTCCGATGAAATCTGGAAAGAAGCTTTCTGAGAAACTGCTTAGTGTTCTGTTAATTCATCTCACCGGGTTACATCTGTATTTCGTGGATCTCTTTGCTAGCCTTATTTCTGTGGAATCTTAGAACAGATATTTCGGATCCCTTTGAAGACTATAGGGCCAAAGAAAAAATCCTCCGATAACAAAGAGAAAGAAGCTTTCTGAGAAACTTCTTTGTGTTCTGTGAAATCATCTCACAGAGTTACAGCTTTCCCCTCAAGAAGCCTTTCGCTAAGACAGTTCTTGTGGAATTGGCAAAGTGATATTTGGAAGCCCATAGAGGGCTATTGTGATAAAGGAAATATCCTCAGATGAAATCTGGAAAGAAGCTTTCTGAGAAACTGCTTAGTGTTCTGTTAATTCATCTCACAGAGTTACATCTGTATTTCGTGGATCTCTTTGCTAGCCTTATTTCTGTGGAATCTGAGAACAGATATTTCGGATCCCTTTGAAGACTATAGGGCCAAAGGAAATATCCTTCGATAACAAAGAGAAAGAAGCTTTCTGAGAAAATTCTTTGTGTTCTGTGAAATCATCTCACAGAGTTACAGCCTTTCCCTCAAGAAGCCTTTCGCTAAGACAGTTCTTGTGGAATTGGCAAAGTGACATTTGGAAGCCCATAGAGGGCTATGTTGAAAAAGGAAATATCCTCAGATGAAATCTGGAAAGAAGCTTTCCGAGAAACTGCTTAGTGTTCTCTTAATTCATCTCACAGAGTTACATCTGTATTTCGTGGATCTCTTTGCTAGCTTTATTTCTGTGGAATCTGAGAACAGATATTTCAGATCCCTTTGAAGACTATAGGGCCAAAGGAAATATCCTCCGATAACGAAGAGAAAGAAGCTTTCTGAGAAACTTCTTTGTGTTCTGTGAAATCATCTCACAGAGTTACAGCTTTCCCCTCAAGAAGCCTTTCGCTAAGACAGTTCTTGTGGAATTGGCAAAGTGATATTTGGAAGCCCATAGAGGTCTACGGTGAAAAAGGAAATATCCTCAGATGAAATCTGGAAAGAAGCTTTCTGAGAAACTGCTTAGTGTTCTCTTAATTCATCTCACAAAGTTACATCTGTATTTCGTGGATCTCTTTGCTTGCTTTATTTTTGTGGAATCTGAGAACAGATATTTCGGATCCCATTGAAGACTATAGGGCCAAAGGAAATATGCTCCGATAACAAAGAGAAAGAAGCTTTATGAGAAACTTCTTTGTGTTCTGTGAAATCATCTCACAGAGTTACAGCTTTCCCCACAAGAAGCCGTTCGCTAAGACAGCTCTTGTGGAATTGGCAAAGTGATATTTGGAAGCCCATAGAGGGCTATGGTGAAAAAGGAAATATCCTCCGATGAAATCTGGAAAGAAGCTTTCTGAGAAACTGCTTAGTGTTCTGTTAATTCATCTCACAGAGTTACATCTGTATTTCGTGGATCTCTTTGCTAGCCTTATTTCTGTGGAATCTGAGAACAGATATTTCGGATCCCTTTGAAGACTATAGGGCCAAAGAAAAAATCCTCCGATAACAAAGAGAAAGAAGCTTTCTGAGAAACTTCTTTGTGTTCTGTGAAATCATCTCACAGAGTTACAGCTTTCCCCTCAAGAAGCCTTTCGCTAAGACAGTTCTTGTGGAATTGGCAAAGTGATATTTGGAAGCCCATAGAGGGCTATGGTGATAAAGGAAATATCCTCAGATGAAATCTGGAAAGAAGCTTTCTGAGAAACTGCTTAGTGTTCTGTTAATTCATCTCACAGAGTTACATCTGTATTTCGTGGATCTCTTTGCTAGCTTTATTTCTGTGGAATCTGAGAACAGATATTTCGGATCCCTTTGAAGACTATAGGGCCAAAGGAAATATCCTCCGATAACGAAGAGAAAGAAGCTTTCTGAGAAACTTCTTTGTGTTCTGTGAAATCATCTCACAGAGTTACAGCTTTCCCCTCAAGAAGCCTTTCGCTAAGACAGTTCTTGTGGAATTGGCAAAGTGATATTTGGAAGCCCATAGAGGTCTACGGTGAAAAAGGAAATATCCTCAGATGAAATCTGGAAAGAAGCTTTCTGAGAAACTGCTTAGTGTTCTCTTAATTCATCTCACAAAGTTACATCTGTATTTCGTGGATCTCTTTGCTTGCTTTATTTTTGTGGAATCTGAGAACAGATATTTCGGATCCCATTGAAGACTATAGGGCCAAAGGAAATATGCTCCGATAACAAAGAGAAAGAAGCTTTCTGAGAAACTTCTTTGTGTTCTGTGAAATCATCTCACAGAGTTACAGCTTTCCCCTCAAGAAGCCTTTCGCTAAGACAGTTCTTGTGGAATTGGCCAAGTGATATTTGGAAGCCCATAGAGGGCTATGGTGAAAAAGGAAATATCCTCAGATGAAATCTGGAAAGAAGCTGTCTGAGAAACTGCTTAGTGTTCTGTTAATTCATCTCACAGAGTTACATCTGTATTTCGTGGATCTCTTTGCTAGCCTTATTTCTGTGGAATCTGAGAACAGATATTTCGGATCCCTTTGAAGACTATAGGGCCAAAGGAAATATCCTTCGATAACAAAGAGAAAGAAGCTTTCTGAGAAAATTCTTTGTGTTCTGTGAAATCATCTCACAGAGTTACAGCCTTTCCCTCAAGAAGCCTTTCGCTAAGACAGTTCTTGTGGAATTGGCAAAGTGACATTTGGAAGCCCATAGAGGGCTATGTTGAAAAAGGAAATATCCTCAGATGAAATCTGGAAAGAAGCTTTCCGAGAAACTGCTTAGTGTTCTCTTAATTCATCTCACAGAGTTACATCTCTATTTCGTGGATCTCTTTGCTAGCTTTATTTCTGTGGAATCTGAGAACAGATATTTCGGATCCCTTTGAAGACTATAGGGCCAAAGGAAATATCCTCCGATAACGAAGAGAAAGAAGCTTTCTGAGAAACTTCTTTGTGTTCTGTGAAATCATCTCACAGAGTTACAGCTTTCCCCTCAAGAAGCCTTTCGCTAAGACAGTTCTTGTGGAATTGGCAAAGTGATATTTGGAAGCCCATAGAGGTCTACGGTGAAAAAGGAAATATCCTCAGATGAAATCTGGAAAGAAGCTTTCTGAGAAACTGCTTAGTGTTCTCTTAATTCATCTCACAAAGTTACATCTGTATTTCGTGGATCTCTTTGCTTGCTTTATTTTTGTGGAATCTGAGAACAGATATTTCGGATCCCATTGAAGACTATAGGGCCAAAGGAAATATGCTCCGATAACAAAGAGAAAGAAGCTTTCTGAGAAACTTCTTTGTGTTCTGTGAAATCATCTCACAGAGTTACAGCTTTCCCCTCAAGAAACCTTTCGCTAAGACAGTTCTTGTGGAATTGGCCAAGTGATATTTGGAAGCCCATAGAGGGCTATGGTGAAAAAGGAAATATCCTCAGATGAAATCTGGAAAGAAGCTGTCTGAGAAACTGCTTAGTGTTCTGTTAATTCATCTCACAGAGTTACATCTGTATTTCGTGGATCTCTTTGCTAGCCTTATTTCTGTGGAATCTGAGAACAGATATTTCGGATCCCTTTGAAGACTATAGGGCCAAAGGAAATATCCTTCGATAACAAACAGAAAGAAGCTTTCTGAGAAAATTCTTTGTGTTCTGTGAAATCATCTCACAGAGTTACAGCCTTTCCCTCAAGAAGCCTTTCGCTAAGACAGTTCTTGTGGAATTGGCAAAGTGACATTTGGAAGCCCATAGAGGGCTATGGTGAAAAAGGAAATATCCTCAGATGAAATCTGGAAAAAAGCTTTCTGAGAAACTGCTTAGTGTTCTGTTAATTCATCTCACAGAGTTACATCTGTATTTTGTGAATCTCTTTGCTAGCCTTATTTCTGTGGAATCTGAGAACAATTATTTCGGATCCCTTCGAAGACTATAGGGCCAAAGGAAATATCCTCCGACAACAAAGAGAACGAAGCTTTCTGAGAAACTTCTTAGTGTTCTGTGAAATCATCTCAAAGAGTTACAGCTTTCCCCTCAAGAAGCCTTTCGCTAAGACAGTTCTTGTGGAATTTGCAAAGTTATATTTGGAAGCCCATAGAGGGCTATGGTGAAAAAGGAAATATCCTCAGATGAAATCTGGAAAGAAGCTTTGTGAGAAACTGCTTAGTGTTCTGTTAATTCATCTCACAGAGTTGCATCTGTGTTTCGTGGATCTCTTTGCTAGCCTTATTTCTGTGGAATCTGAGAACAGATATTTCGGATCCCTTTGAAGACTGTAGGGCCAAAGGAAATATCCTCCGATAACAAAGAGAAAGAAGCTTTCTGAGAAACTTCTTTGTGTTCTGTGAAATCATCTCACAGAGTTACAGCTTTCCCCTCAGAAGCCTTTCGCTAAGACAGTTCTTGTGGAATTGGCAAAGTGATATTTGGAAGCGCATAGAGGGCTATGGTGAAAAAGGAAATATCCTCCGATGAAATCTGGAAAGAAGCTTTCTGAGAAACTGCTTAGTGTTCTGTTAGTTCATCTCACAGAGTTACATCTGTATTTCGTGGATCTCTTTGCTAGCCTTATTTCTGTGGAATCTTAGAACAGATATTTCTGATCCCTTTGAAGACTATAGGGCTAAAGAAAATATCCTCCGATAACAAAGAGAAAGAAGCTTTCTGAGAAACTTCTTTGTGTTCTGTGAAATCATCTCACAGAGTTACAGCTTTCCCCTCAATAAGCCTTTCGCTAAGACAGTTCTTGTGGAATTGGCAAAGTGATATTTGGAAGCCCATAGAGGGCTATGGTGAAAAAGGAAATATCCTCAGATGAAATCTGGAAAGAAGCTTTCTGAGAAACTGCTTAGTGTTCTGTTAATTCATCTCACAGAGTTACATCTGTATTTCGTGGATCTCTTTGCTAGCTTTATTTCTGTGGAATCTGAGAACAGATATTTCGGATCCCTTTGAAGACTATAGGGCAAAAGGAAATATCCGCCGATAACGAAGAGAAAGAAGCTTTCTGAGAAACTTCTTTGTGTTCTGTGAAATCATCTCACAGAGTTACAGCTTTCCCCTCAAGAAGCCTTTCGCTAAGACAGTTCTTGTGGAATTGGCAAAGTGATATTTGGAAGCCCATAGAGGTCTACGGTGAAAAAGGAAATATCCTCAGATGAAATCTGGAAAGAAGCTTTCTGAGAAACTGCTTAGTGTTCTCTTAATTCATCTCACAAAGTTACATCTGTATTTCGTGGATCTCTTTGCTAGCTTTATTTCTGTGGAATCTGAGAACAGATATTTCGGATCCCTTTTAAGACTATAGCGCCAAAGGAAATATCCTCCGATAACAAAGAGAAAGAAGCTTTCTGAGAAACTTCTTTGTGTTGTGTGAAGTCATCTAACAGAGTTACAACTTTCCCCTCAAGAAGCCTTTCGCTAAGACAGTTCTTGTGGAATTGGCAAAGTGATATTTGGAAGCCCATAGGGGTCTATGGTGAAAAAGGAAATATCCTCAGATGAAATCTGGAAAGAAGCCTTCTGAGAAACCGCTTAGTGTTCTGTTAATTCATCTCACAGAGTTACATCTGTATTTCGTGGATCTCTTTGCTAGCCTTATTTCTGTGGAATCTGAGAACAGATATTTCGGATCCCTTTGAAGACTATAGGGCCAAAGGAAATAGACTCCGATCACAAAGAGAAAGAAGCTTTCTGAGAAACTGCTTTGTGTTCTGTGAAATCATCTCACAGAGTTACAGCTTTCCCCTCAAGAAGCCTTTCGCTAAGACAGTTCTTGTGGAATTGGCAAAGTGACATTTGGAAGCCCATAGAGGGCTATGGTGAAAAAGGAAATATCCTCAGGTGAAATCTGGAAAGAAGCTTTCTGAGAAACTGCTTAGTGTTCTGTTAATTCATCTCACAGAGTTACATCTGTATTTCGAGATCTCTTTGCTAGCCTTATTTCTGTGGAATCTGAGAACAGATATTTCGGATCCTTTGAAAACTATAAGGTCAAAGGAAATATCCTCCGATAACAAAGAGAAAGAAGCTTTCTGAGAAACTTCTTTGTGTTCTGTGAAATCATCTCACAGAGTTACAGCTTTCCCCTCAAGAAGCCTTTCGCTAAGACAGTTCTTGTGGAATTGGCCAAGTGATATTTGGAAGCCCATAGAGGGCTATGGTGAAAAAGGAAATATCCTCAGATGAAATCTGGAAAGAAGCTGTCTGAGAAACTGCTTAGTGTTCTGTTAATTCATCTCACAGAGTTACATCTGTATTTCGTGGATCTCTTTGCTAGCCTTATTTCTGTGGAATCTGAGAACAGATATTTCGGATCCCTTTGAAGACTATAGGGCCAAAGGAAATATCCTTCGATAACAAAGAGAAAGAAGCTTTCTGAGAAAATTCTTTGTGTTCTGTGAAATCATCTCACAGAGTTACAGCCTTTCCCTCAAGAAGCCTTTCGCTAAGACAGTTCTTGTGGAATTGGCAAAGTGACATTTGGAAGCCCATAGAGGGCTATGTTGAAAAAGGAAATATCCTCAGATGAAATCTGGAAAGAAGCTTTCCGAGAAACTGCTTAGTGTTCTGTTAATTCATCTCACAGAGTTACATCTGTATTTCGTGGATCTCTTTGCTAGCTTTATTTCTGTGGAATCTGAGAACAGATATTTCGGATCCCTTTGAAGACTATAGGGCCAAAGGAAATATCCTCCGATAACGAAGAGAAAGAAGCTTTCTGAGAAACTTCTTTGTGTTCTGTGAAATCATCTCACAGAGTTACAGCTTTCCCCTCAAGAAGCCTTTCGCTAAGACAGTTCTTGTGGAATTGGCAAAGTGATATTTGGAAGCCCATAGAGGTCTACGGTGAAAAAGGAAATATCCTCAGATGAAATCTGGAAAGAAGCTTTCTGAGAAACTGCTTAGTGTTCTCTTAATTCATCTCACAAAGTTACATCTGTATTTCGTGGATCTCTTTGCTTGCTTTATTTTTGTGGAATCTGAGAACAGATATTTCAGATCCCATTGAAGACTATAGGGCCAAAGGAAATATGCTAAGATAACAAAGAGAAAGAAGCTTTCTGAGAAACTTCTTTGTGTTCTGTGAAATCATCTCACAGAATTACAGCTTTCCCCTCAAGAAACCTTTCGCTAAGACAGTTCTTGGGGAATTGGCCAAGTGATATTTGGAAGCCCATAGAGGGCTATGGTGAAAAAGGAAATATCCTCAGATGAAATCTGGAAAGAAGCTGTCTGAGAAACTGCTTAGTGTTCTGTTAATTCATCTCACAGAGTTACATCTGTATTTCGTGGATCTCTTTGCTAGCCTTATTTCTGTGGAATCTGAGAACAGATATTTCGGATCCCTTTGAAGACTATAGGGCCAAAGGAAATATCCTTCGATAACAAAGAGAAAGAAGCTTTCTGAGAAAATTCTTTGTGTTCTGTGAAATCATCTCACAGAGTTACAGCCTTTCCCTCAAGAAGCCTTTCGCTAAGACAGTTCTTGTGGAATTGGCAAAGTGACATTTGGAAGCCCATAGAGGGCTATGGTGAAAAAGGAAATATCCTCAGATGAAATCTGGAAAGAAGCTTTCTGAGAAACTGCTTAGTGTTCTGTTAATTCATCTCACAGAGTTACATCTGTATTTTGTGAATCTCTTTGCTAGCCTTATTTCTGTGGAATCTGAGAACAATTATTTCGGATCCCTTCGAAGACTATAGGGCCAAAGGAAATATCCTCCGACAACAAAGAGAACGAAGCTTTCTGAGAAACTTCTTTGTGTTCTGTGAAATCATCTCACAGAGTTACAGCTTTCCCCTCAAGAAGCCTTTCGCTAAGACAGTTCTTGTGGAATTTGCAAAGTTATATTTGGAAGCCCATAGAGGGCTATGGTGAAAAAGGAAGTATCCTCAGATGAAATCTGGAAAGAAGCTTTCTGAGAAACTGCTTAGTGTTCTGTTAATTCATCTCACAGAGTTGCATCTGTGTTTCGTGGATCTCTTTGCTAGCCTTATTTCTGTGGAATCTGAGAACAGATATTTCGGATCCCTTTGAAGACTATAGGGCCAAAGGAAATATCCTCCGATAACAAAGAGAAAGAAGCTTTCTGAGAAACTTCTTTGTGTTCTGTGAAATCATCTCACAGAGTTACAGCTTTCCCCTCAAGAAGCCTTTCGCTAAGACAGTTCTTGTGGAATTGGCAAAGTGATATTTGGAAGCCCATAGAGGGCTATGGTGAAAAAGGAAATATCCTCCGATGAAATCTGGAAAGAAGCTTTCTGAGAAACTGCTTAGTGTTCTGTTAATTCATCTCACAGAGTTACATCTGTATTTCGTGGTTCTCTTTGCTAGCCTTATTTCTGTGGAATCTTAGAACAGATATTTCTGATCCCTTTGAAGACTACAGGGCTAAAGAAAATATCCTCCGATAACAAAGAGAAAGAAGCTTTCTGAGAAACTTCTTTGTGTTCTGTGAAATCATCTCACAGAGTTACAGCTTTCCCCACAAGAAGCCTTTCGCTAAGACAGTTCTTGTGGAATTGGCAAAGTGATATTTGGAAACCCATAGAGGGCTATGGTGAAAAAGGAAATATCCTCCGATGAAATCTGGAAAGAAGCTTTCTGAGAAACTGCTTAGTGTTCTGTTAATTCATCTCACAGAGTTACATCTGTATTTCGTGGATCTCTTTGCTAGCCTTATTTCTGTGGAATCTTAGAACAGATATTTCTGATCCCTTTGAAGACTATAGGGCTAAAGAAAATATCCTCCGATAACAAAGAGAAAGAAGCTTTCTGAGAAACTTCTTTGTGTTCTGTGAAATCATCTCACAGAGTTACAGCTTTCCCCTCAAGAAGCCTTTCGCTAAGACTTTTCTTGTGGAATTGGCAACGTGATATATTGAAGCCCATAGAGGGCTATGGTGAAAAAGGAAATATGCTCAGATGAAATCTGGAAAGAAGCTTTCTGAGAAACTGCTTAGTGTTCTGTTAATTCATCTCACAGAGTTACATCTGTATTTCGTGGATCTCTTTGCTAGCCTTATTTCTGTGGAATCTGAGAACAGATATTTCGGATCCCTTTGAAGACTATAGGGCCAAAGGAAATATCCTCCGATTACAAAGAGAAAGAAGCTTTGTGAGAAACTTCTTTGTGTTCTGTGAAATCATCTCACAGAGTTACAGCTTTCCCCTCAAGAAGCCTTTCGCTAAGACAGTTTTTGTTGAATTGGCAAAGTGATATTTGGAAGCCCATAGAGGTCTACGGTGAAAAAGGAAATATCCTCAGATGAAATCTGGAAAGAAGCTTTCTGAGAAACTGCTTAGTGTTCTCTTAATTCATCTCACAAAGTTACATCTGTATTTCGTGGATCTCTTTGCTTGCTTTATTTTTGTGGAATCTGAGAACAGATATTTCGGATCCCATTGAAGACTATAGGGCCAAAGGAAATATGCTCCGATAACAAAGAGAAAGAAGCTTTCTGAGAAACTTCTTTGTGTTCTGTGAAATCATCTCACAGAGTTACAGCTTTCCCCTCAAGAAACCTTTCGCTAAGACAGTTCTTGTGGAATTGGCCAAGTGATATTTGGAAGCCCATAGAGGGCTATGGTGAAAAAGGAAATATCCTCAGATGAAATCTGGAAAGAAGCTGTCTGAGAAACTGCTTAGTGTTCTGTTAATTCATCTCACAGAGTTACATCTGTATTTCGTGGATCTCTTTGCTAGCCTTATTTCTGTGGAATCTGAGAACAGATATTTCGGATCCCTTTGAAGACTATAGGGCCAAAGGAAATATCCTTCGATAACAAACAGAAAGAAGCTTTCTGAGAAAATTCTTTGTGTTCTGTGAAATCATCTCACAGAGTTACAGCCTTTCCCTCAAGAAGCCTTTCGCTAAGACAGTTCTTGTGGAATTGGCAAAGTGACATTTGGAAGCCCATGGAGGGCTATGGTGAAAAAGGAAATATCCTCAGATGAAATCTGGAAAAAAGCTTTCTGAGAAACTGCTTAGTGTTCTGTTAATTCATCTCACAGAGTTACATCTGTATTTTGTGAATCTCTTTGCTAGCCTTATTTCTGTGGAATCTGAGAACAATTATTTCGGATCCCTTCGAAGACTATAGGGCCAAAGGAAATATCCTCCGACAACAAAGAGAACGAAGCTTTCTGAGAAACTTCTTTGTGTTCTGTGAAATCATCTCAAAGAGTTACAGCTTTCCCCTCAAGAAGCCTTTCGCTAAGACAGTTCTTGTGGAATTTGCAAAGTTATATTTGGAAGCCCATAGAGGGCTATGGTGAAAAAGGAAATATCCTCAGATGAAATCTGGAAAGAAGCTTTGTGAGAAACTGCTTAGTGTTCTGTTAATTCATCTCACAGAGTTGCATCTGTGTTTCGTGGATCTCTTTGCTAGCCTTATTTCTGTGGAATCTGAGAACAGATATTTCGGATCCCTTTGAAGACTGTAGGGCCAAAGGAAATATCCTCCGATAACAAAGAGAAAGAAGCTTTCTGAGAAACTTCTTTGTGTTCTGTGAAATCATCTCACAGAGTTACAGCTTTCCCCTCAGAAGCCTTTCGCTAAGACAGTTCTTGTGGAATTGGCAAAGTGATATTTGGAAGCGCATAGAGGGCTATGGTGAAAAAGGAAATATCCTCCGATGAAATCTGGAAAGAAGCTTTCTGAGAAACTGCTTAGTGTTCTGTTAATTCATCTCACAGAGTTACATCTGTATTTCGTGGATCTCTTTGCTAGCCTTATTTCTGTGGAATCTTAGAACAGATATTTCTGATCCCTTTGAAGACTATAGGGCTAAAGAAATTATCCTCCGATAACAAAGAGAAAGAAGCTTTCTGAGAAACTTCTTTGTGTTCTGTGAAATCATCTCACAGAGTTACAGCTTTCCCCTCAATAAGCCTTTCGCTAAGACAGTTCTTGTGGAATTGGCAAAGTGATATTTGGAAGCCCATAGAGGGCTATGGTGAAAAAGGAAATATCCTCAGATGAAATCTGGAAAGAAGCTTTCTGAGAAACTGCTTAGTGTTCTGTTAATTCATCTCACAGAGTTACATCTGTATTTCGTGGATCTCTTTGCTAGCTTTATTTCTGTGGAATCTGAGAACAGATATTTCGGATCCCTTTGAAGACTATAGGGCAAAAGGAAATATCCGCCGATAACGAAGAGAAAGAAGCTTTCTGAGAAACTTCTTTGTGTTCTGTGAAATCATCTCACAGAGTTACAGCTTTCCCCTCAAGAAGCCTTTCGCTAAGACAGTTCTTGTGGAATTGGCAAAGTGATATTTGGAAGCCCATAGAGGTCTACGGTGAAAAAGGAAATATCCTCAGATGAAATCTGGAAAGAAGCTTTCTGAGAAACTGCTTAGTGTTCTCTTAATTCATCTCACAAAGTTACATCTGTATTTCGTGGATCTCTTTGCTAGCTTTATTTCTGTGGAATCTGAGAACAGATATTTCGGATCCCTTTTAAGACTATAGCGCCAAAGGAAATATCCTCCGATAACAAAGAGAAAGAAGCTTTCTGAGAAACTTCTTTGTGTTGTGTGAAGTCATCTAACAGAGTTACAACTTTCCCCTCAAGAAGCCTTTCGCTAAGACAGTTCTTGTGGAATTGGCAAAGTGATATTTGGAAGCCCATAGGGGTCTATGGTGAAAAAGGAAATATCCTCAGATGAAATCTGGAAAGAAGCCTTCTGAGAAACCGCTTAGTGTTCTGTTAATTCATCTCACAGAGTTACATCTGTATTTCGTGGATCTCTTTGCTAGCCTTATTTCTGTGGAATCTGAGAACAGATATTTCGGATCCCTTTGAAGACTATAGGGCCAAAGGAAATAGACTCCGATCACAAAGAGAAAGAAGCTTTCTGAGAAACTGCTTTGTGTTCTGTGAAATCATCTCACAGAGTTACAGCTTTCCCCTCAAGAAGCCTTTCGCTAAGACAGTTCTTGTGGAATTGGCAAAGTGACATTTGGAAGCCCATAGAGGGCTATGGTGAAAAAGGAAATATCCTCAGGTGAAATCTGGAAAGAAGCTTTCTGAGAAACTGCTTAGTGTTCTGTTAATTCATCTCACAGAGTTACATCTGTATTTCGAGATCTCTTTGCTAGCCTTATTTCTGTGGAATCTGAGAACAGATATTTCGGATCCTTTGAAAACTATAAGGTCAAAGGAAATATCCTCCGATAACAAAGAGAAAGAAGCTTTCTGAGAAACTTCTTTGTGTTCTGTGAAATCATCTCACAGAGTTACAGCTTTCCCCTCAAGAAGCCTTTCGCTAAGACAGTTCTTGTGGAATTGGCCAAGTGATATTTGGAAGCCCATAGAGGGCTATGGTGAAAAAGGAAATATCCTCAGATGAAATCTGGAAAGAAGCTGTCTGAGAAACTGCTTAGTGTTCTGTTAATTCATCTCACAGAGTTACATCTGTATTTCGTGGATCTCTTTGCTAGCCTTATTTCTGTGGAATCTGAGAACAGATATTTCGGATCCCTTTGAAGACTATAGGGCCAAAGGAAATATCCTTCGATAACAAAGAGAAAGAAGCTTTCTGAGAAACTTCTTTGTGTTCTGTGAAATCATCTCACAGAGTTACAGCTTTCCCCTCAAGAAGCCTTTCGCTAAGACAGTTCTTGTGGAATTGGCAAAGTGATATTTGGAAGCCCATAGAGGTCTACGGTGAAAAAGGAAATATCCTCAGATGAAATCTGGAAAGAAGCTTTCTGAGAAACTGCTTAGTGTTCTCTTAATTCATCTCACAAAGTTACATCTGTATTTCGTGGATCTCTTTGCTTGCTTTATTTTTGTGGAATCTGAGAACAGATATTTCAGATCCCATTGAAGACTATAGGGCCAAAGGAAATATGCTAAGATAACAAAGAGAAAGAAGCTTTCTGAGAAACTTCTTTGTGTTCTGTGAAATCATCTCACAGAATTACAGCTTTCCCCTCAAGAAACCTTTCGCTAAGACAGTTCTTGGGGAATTGGCCAAGTGATATTTGGAAGCCCATAGAGGGCTATGGTGAAAAAGGAAATATCCTCAGATGAAATCTGGAAAGAAGCTGTCTGAGAAACTGCTTAGTGTTCTGTTAATTCATCTCACAGAGTTACATCTGTATTTCGTGGATCTCTTTGCTAGCCTTATTTCTGTGGAATCTGAGAACAGATATTTCGGATCCCTTTGAAGACTATAGGGCCAAAGGAAATATCCTTCGATAACAAAGAGAAAGAAGCTTTCTGAGAAAATTCTTTGTGTTCTGTGAAATCATCTCACAGAGTTACAGCCTTTCCCTCAAGAAGCCTTTCGCTAAGACAGTTCTTGTGGAATTGGCAAAGTGACATTTGGAAGCCCATAGAGGGCTATGGTGAAAAAGGAAATATCCTCAGATGAAATCTGGAAAGAAGCTTTCTGAGAAACTGCTTAGTGTTCTGTTAATTCATCTCACAGAGTTACATCTGTATTTTGTGAATCTCTTTGCTAGCCTTATTTCTGTGGAATCTGAGAACAATTATTTCGGATCCCTTCGAAGACTATAGGGCCAAAGGAAATATCCTCCGACAACAAAGAGAACGAAGCTTTCTGAGAAACTTCTTTGTGTTCTGTGAAATCATCTCACAGAGTTACAGCTTTCCCCTCAAGAAGCCTTTCGCTAAGACAGTTCTTGTGGAATTTGCAAAGTTATATTTGGAAGCCCATAGAGGGCTATGGTGAAAAAGGAAGTATCCTCAGATGAAATCTGGAAAGAAGCTTTCTGAGAAACTGCTTAGTGTTCTGTTAATTCATCTCACAGAGTTGCATCTGTGTTTCGTGGATCTCTTTGCTAGCCTTATTTCTGTGGAATCTGAGAACAGATATTTCGGATCCCTTTGAAGACTATAGGGCCAAAGGAAATATCCTCCGATAACAAAGAGAAAGAAGCTTTCTGAGAAACTTCTTTGTGTTCTGTGAAATCATCTCACAGAGTTACAGCTTTCCCCTCAAGAAGCCTTTCGCTAAGACAGTTCTTGTGGAATTGGCAAAGTGATATTTGGAAGCCCATAGAGGGCTATGGTGAAAAAGGAAATATCCTCCGATGAAATCTGGAAAGAAGCTTTCTGAGAAACTGCTTAGTGTTCTGTTAATTCATCTCACAGAGTTACATCTGTATTTCGTGGTTCTCTTTGCTAGCCTTATTTCTGTGGAATCTTAGAACAGATATTTCTGATCCCTTTGAAGACTACAGGGCTAAAGAAAATATCCTCCGATAACAAAGAGAAAGAAGCTTTCTGAGAAACTTCTTTGTGTTCTGTGAAATCATCTCACAGAGTTACAGCTTTCCCCTCAAGAAGCCTTTCGCTAAGACAGTTCTTGTGGAATTGGCAAAGTGATATTTGGAAGCCCATAGAGGGCTATGGTGAAAAAGGAAATATCCTCAGATGAAATCTGGAAAGAAGCTTTCTGAGAAACTGCTTAGTGTTCTGTTAATTCATCTCACAGAGTTACATCTGTATTTCGTGGATCTCTTTGCTAGCTTTAATTCTGTGGAATCTGAGAACAGATATTTCGGATCCCTTTGAAGACTATAGGACCATAGGAAATATCCGCCGATAACGAAGAGAAAGAAGCTTTCTGAGAAACTTCTTTGTGTTCTGTGAAATCATCTCACAGAGTTACAGCTTTCCCCTCAAGAAGCCTTTCGCTAAGACAGTTCTTGTGGAATTGGCAAAGTGATATTTGGAAGCCCATAGAGGTCTACGGTGAAAAAGGAAATATCCTCAGATGAAATCTGGAAAGAATCTTTCTGAGAAACTGCTTAGTGTTCTCTTAATTCATCTCACAAAGTTACATCTGTATTTCGTGGATCTCTTTGCTAGCTTTATTTCTGTGGAATCTGAGAACAGATATTTCGGATCCCTTTGAAGACTATAGGGCCAAAGGAAATATCCTCCGATAACAAAGAGAAAGAAGCTTTCTGAGAAACATCTTTGTGTTGTGTGAAGTCATCTAACAGAGTTACAACTTTCCCCTCAAGAAGCCTTTCGCTAAGACAGTTCTTGTGGAATTGGCAAAGTGATATTTGGAAGCCCATAGAGGGCTACGGTGAAAAAGGAAATATCCTCAGATGAAATCTGGAAAGAAGCTTTCTGAGAAACCGCTTAGTGTTCTGTTAATTCATCTCACAGAGTTACATCTGTATTTCGTGGATCTCTTTGCTAGCCTTATTTCTGTGGAATCTGAGAACAGATATTTCGGATCCCTTTGAAGACTATTGGGCCAAAGGAAATAGACTCCGATCACAAAGAGAAAGAAGCTTTCTGAGAAACTTCTTTGTGTTCTGTGAAATCATCTCACAGAGTTACAGCTTTCCCCTCAAGAAGCCTTTCGCTAAGACAGTTCTTTTGGAATTGGCAAAGTGACATTTGGAAGCCCATAGAGGGCTATGGTGAAAAAGGAAATATCCTCAGGTGAAATCTTGAAAGAAGCTTTCTGAGAAACTGCTTAGTGTTCTGTTAATTCATCTCACAGAGTTACATCTGTATTTCGTGGATCTCTTTGCTAGCCTTATTTCTGTGGAATCTGAGAACAGATATTTCGGATCCTTTGAAAACTATAAGGTCAAAGGAAATATCCTCCGATCACAAAGAGAAAGAAGCTTTCTGAGAAACTTCTTTGTGTTCTGTGAAATCATCTCACAGAGTTACAGCTTTCCCCTCAAGAAGCCTTTCGCTAAGACAGTTCTTGTGGAATTGACAAAGTGATATTTGGAAGCCCATAGAGGGCAATGGTGAAAAAGGAAATATCCTCAGATGAAATCTGGAAAAAAGCTTTCTGAGAAACTGCTTAGTGTTCTGTTAATTCATCTCACAGAGTTACATCTGTATTTCGTGGATCTCTTTGCTAGCCTTATTTCTGTGGAATCTGAGAACAGATATTTCGGATCCCTTTGAAGACTATAGGGCCAAAGGAAATATCCTCCGATAACAAAGAGAAAGAAGCTTTCTGAGAAACTTCTTTGTGTTCTGTGAAATCATCTCACAGAGTTACAGCTTTCCCCTCAAGAAGCCTTTCGCTAAGACAGTTCTTGTAGAATTGGCAAAGTGACATTTGGAAGCCCATAGAGGGCTATGTTGAAAAAGGAAATATCCTCAGATGAAATCTGGAAAGAAGCTTTCTGAGAAACTGCTTAGTGTTCTGTTAATTCATCTCACAGAGTTACAACTGTATTTCGTGGATCTCTTTGCTAGCCTTATTCCTGTGGAATCTGAGAACAGATATTCCGGATCCCTTTGAAGACTACAGGGCCAAAAGGAAATATCCTCCGATTACAAAGAGAAAGAAGCTTTCTGAGAAACTTCTTTGTGTTCTGTGAAATCATCTCACAGAGGTACAGCTTTCCCCTCAAGAAGCCTTTCGCTAAGACAGTTCTTGTGGAATTGGCAAAGTGACCTTTGGAAGCCCATAGAGGGCTATGGTGAAAAAGGAAATATCCTCAGATGAAATCTGGAAAGAAGCTTTCTCAGAAACTGCTTAGTGTTCTGTTAATTCATCTCACAGTGTTACATCTGTATTTCGTGGATCTCTTTGCTAGCATTATTTCTGTGGAATCTGAGAACAGATATTTTGGATCCCTTTGAAAACTATAAGTTCAAAGGAAATATCCTCCGATCACAAAGAGAAAGAAGCTTTCTGAGAAACTTCTTTGTGTTCTGTGAAATCATCTCTCAGAGTTACAGCTTTCCCCTCAAGAAGCCTTTCGCTAAGACAGTTCTTGTGGAATTGGCAAAGTCATATTTGGAAGCCCATAGAGGGCAATGGTGAAAAAGGAAATATCCTCAGATGAAATCTGGAAAGAAGCTTTCTGAGAAACTGCTTAGTGTTCTGTTAATTCATCTCACAGAGTTACATCTGTATTTCGTGGATCTCTTTGCTAGCCTTATTTCTGTGGAATCTGAGAACAGATATTTCGGATCCCTTTGAAGACTATAGGGCCAAAGGAAATATCCTCCGATAACAAAGAGAAAGAAGCTTTCTGAGAAACTTCTTTGTGTTCTGTGAAATCATCTCACAGAGTTACAGCATTCCCTCAAGAAGCCTTTCGCTATGACAGTTCTTGTGGAAATGGCAAAGTGATATTTGGAAGACCATAGAAGGCTATGGTGAAAAAGGAAATATCCTCAGATGAAATCTGGAAAGAAGCTTTCTGAGAAACTGCTTAGTGTTCTGTTAATTCATCTCACAGAGTTACATCTGTATTTCGTGGATCTCTTTTCTAGCCTTATTTCTGTGGAATCTGAGAACATATATTTCGGATCCCTTTGAAGACTATAAGGCCAAAGGAAATATCCACCGATAACAAAGAGAAAGAAGCTTTCTGAGAAACTACTTTGTGTTCTGTGAAATCATCTCACAGAGTTACAGCTCTCCCCTCAAGAAGCCTTTCGCTAAGACAGTTCTTGTGGAATTGGCAAAGTGACATTTGGAAGCCCATAGAGGGCTATGGTGAAAAAGGAAATATCCTCAGATGAAATCTGGAAAGAAGCTTTCTGAGAAACTGCTTAGTGTTCAGTTAATTCATCTCACAGAGTTACATCTGTATTTCGTGGATCTCTTTGCTAGCCTTATTTCTGTGGAATCTGAGAACAGATATTTCGGATCCCTTTGAAGACTATAGGGCCAAAGGAAATATCCTCCGATAACAAAGAGAAAGAAGCTTCTGAGAAAATTCTTTGTGTTCTGTGAAATCATCTCACAGAGTTACAGCCTTTCCCTCTAGAAGTCTTTCGCTAAGACAGTTCTTGTGGAATAGGCAAAGGGACATTTGGAAGCCCCTAGAGGGCTATGGTGAAAAAGGAAATATCCTCAGATGAAATCTGGAAAGAAGCTTTCTGAGAAACTGCTTAGTGTTCTGTTAATTCATCTCACAGAGTTACATCTGTATTTCGTGGATCTCTTTGCTAGCCTTATTTCTGTGGAATCTGAGAACAATTATTTCGGATCCCATTGAAGACTATAGGGCCAAAGGAAATATCCTCCGATAACAAAGAGAACGAAGCTCTCTGAGAAACTTCTTTGTGTTCTGTGAAATCATCTCACAGAGTTACAGCTTTCCCCTCAAGAAGCCTTTCGCTAAGACAGTTCTTGTGGAATTGGCAAAGTGATATTTGGAAGCCCATAGAGGGCTATGGTGAAAAAGGAAATAACCTCAGATGAAATCTGGAAAGAAGCTTTCTCAGAAACTGCTTAGAGTTCTGTTAATTCATCTCACAGAGTTACATCTGTATTTCGTGGATCTCTTTGCTAGCCTTATTTCTGTGGAATCTGAGAACAGATATTTCGGATCCCTTTGAAGACTACAGGGCCAAAGGAAATATCCTCCGATAACAAAGAGAAAGAAGCTTTCTGAGAAACTTCTTTGTGTTCTGTGAAATCATCTCACAGAGTTACAGCTTTCCCCTCAATAAGCCTTTCGCTAAGACAGTTCTTGTAGAATTGGCAAAGTGACATTTGGAAGCCCTTAGAGGGCAATGTTGAAAAAAGAAATATCCTCAGATGAAATCTGGAAAGAAGCTTTCTGAGAAACTGCTTAGTGTTCTGTTAATTCATCTCACAGAGTTACAACTGTATTTCGTGGATCTCTTTGCTAGCATTATTCCTGTGGAATCTGAGAACAGATATTCCGGATCCCTTTGAAGACTACAGGGCCAAAGGAAATATCCTCCGATTACAAAGAGAAAGAAGCTTTCTGAGAAACTTCTTTGTGTTCTGTGAAATCATCTCACAGAGTTACAGCTTTCCCCTCAATAAGCCTTTCGCTAAGACAGTTCTTGTGGAATTGGCAAAGTGACCTTTGGAAGCCCATAGAGGGCTATGGTGAAAAAGGAAATATCCTCAGATGAAATCTGGAAAGAAGCTTTCTGAGAAACTGCTTAGTGTTCTGTTAATTCATCTCACAGAGTTACATCTGTATTTCGTGGATCTCTTTGCTAGCCTTATTTCTGTGGAATCTGAGAACAGATATTTCGGATCCCTTTGAAGACTATAGGGCCAAAGGAAATATCCTCCGATAACAAAGAGAAAGAAGCTTTCTGAGAAACTTCTTTGTGTTCTGTGAAATCATCTCACAGAGTTACAGCATTCCCCTCAAGAAGCCTTTCGATATGACAGTTCTTGTGGAAATGGCAAAGTGATATTTGGAAGACCATAGAAGGCTATGGTGAAAAAGGAAATATCCTCAGATGAAATCTGGAAAGAAGCTTTCTGAGAAACTGCTTAGTGTTCTGTTAATTCATCTCACAGAGTTACATCTGTATTTCGTGGATCTCTTTGCTAGCCTTATTTCTGTGGAATCTGAGAACAGATATTTCGGATACCTTTGAAGACTATAAGGCCAAAGGAAATATCCTCCGATATCAAAGAGAAGGAAGCTTTCTGAGAAACTACTTTGTGTTCTGTGAAATCATCTCACAGAGTTACAGCTCTCCCCTCAAGAAGCCTTTCGCTAAGACAGTTCTTGTGGAATTGGCAAAGTGACATTTGGAAGCCCATAGAGGGCTATGTTGAAAAAGGAAATATCCTCAGATGAAATCTGGAAAGAAGCTGTCTGAGAAACTGCTTAGTGTTCTGTTAATTCATATCACAGAGTTACATCTGTATTTCGTGGATCTCTTTGCTAGCCTTATTTCTGTGGAATCTGAGAACAGATATTTCGGATCCCTTTGAAGACTATAGGGCCAAAGGAAATACCCTTCGATAACAAAGAGAAAGAAGCATTCTGAGAAAATTGTTTGTGTTCTGTGAAATCATCTCACAGAGTTACAGCCTTTCCCTCAAGAAGCCTTTCGCTAAGACAGTTCTTGTGGAATTGGCAAAGGGACATTTGGAAGCCCATAGAGGGCTATGGTGAAAAAGGAAATATCCTCAGATGAAATCTGGAAAGAAGCTTTCTTAGAAACTGCTTAGTGTTCTGTTAATTCATCTCACAGAGTTACATCTGTATTTCGTGGATCTCTTTGCTAGCCTTATTTCTGTGGAATCTGAGAACAATTATTTCGGATCCCATTGAAGACTATAGGGCCAAAGGAAATATCCTCCGATAACAAAGAGAACGAAGCTTTCTGAGAAACTTCTTTGTGTTCTGTGAAATCATCTCACAGAGTTACAGCTTTCCCCTCAAGAAGCCTTTCGCTAAGACAGTTCTTGTGGAATTGGCAAAGTGATATTTGGAAGCCCATAGAGGGCTATGGTGAAAAAGGAA
This sequence comes from Macaca nemestrina, assembly GCF_043159975.1. NCBI lineage: Eukaryota > Metazoa > Chordata > Mammalia > Primates > Cercopithecidae > Macaca > Macaca nemestrina. The sequence continues at coordinate 111,699,473 of NC_092127.1, read as the reverse complement.
ATATCCTCAGATGAAATCTGGAAAGAAGCTTTCTGAGAAACTGCTTAGTGTTCTGTTAATTCATCTCACAGAGTTACATCTGTATTTCGTGGATCTCTTTGCTAGCCTTATTTCTGTGGAATCTGAGAACAGATATTTCGGATCCCTTTGAAGACTATAGGTCTAAAGGAAAAATCCTCCGATTACAAAGAGAAAGAAGCTTTCTGAGAAACTTCTTTGTGTTGTGTGAAGTCATCTAACAGAGTTACAGCTTTCCCCTCAAGAAGCCTTTCGCTAAGACAGTTCTTGTGGAATTGGCAAAGTGATATTTGGAAGCCCATAGAGGGCTACGGTGAAAAAGGAAATATCCTCAGATGAAATCTGGAAAGAAGGTTTCTGAGAAACCGCTTAGTGTTCTGTTAATTCATCTCAGAGAGTTACATCTGTATTTCGTGGATCTCTTTGCTAGCCTTATTTCTGTGGAATCTGAGACCAGATATTTCGGATCCCTTTGAAGACTATAAGGCCAAAGGAAATATCCACCGATAACAAAGAGAAAGAAGCTTTCTGAGAAACTACTTTGTGTTCTGTGAAATCATCTCACAGAGTTACAGCTCTCCCCTCAAGAAGCCTTTCGCTAAGACAGTTCTTGTGGAATTGGCAAAGTGACATTTGGAAGCCCATAGAGGGCTATGGTGAAAAAGGAAATATCCTCAGATGAAATCTGGAAAGAAGCTTTCTGAGAAACTGCTTAGTGTTCAGTTAATTCATCTCACAGAGTTACATCTGTATTTCGTGGATCTCTTTGCTAGCCTTATTTCTGTGGAATCTGAGAACAGATATTTCGGATCCCTTTGAAGACTATAGGGCCAAAGGAAATATCCTCCGATAACAAAGAGAAAGAAGCTTCTGAGAAAATTCTTTGTGTTCTGTGAAATCATCTCACAGAGTTACAGCCTTTCCCTCTAGAAGTCTTTCGCTAAGACAGTTCTTGTGGAATAGGCAAAGGGACATTTGGAAGCCCCTAGAGGGCTATGGTGAAAAAGGAAATATCCTCAGATGAAATCTGGAAAGAAGCTTTCTGAGAAACTGCTTAGTGTTCTGTTAATTCATCTCACAGAGTTACATCTGTATTTCGTGGATCTCTTTGCTAGCCTTATTTCTGTGGAATCTGAGAACAATTATTTCGGATCCCATTGAAGACTATAGGGCCAAAGGAAATATCCTCCGATAACAAAGAGAACGAAGCTCTCTGAGAAACTTCTTTGTGTTCTGTGAAATCATCTCACAGAGTTACAGCTTTCCCCTCAAGAAGCCTTTCGCTAAGACAGTTCTTGTGGAATTGGCAAAGTGATATTTGGAAGCCCATAGAGGGCTATGGTGAAAAAGGAAATAACCTCAGATGAAATCTGGAAAGAAGCTTTCTCAGAAACTGCTTAGAGTTCTGTTAATTCATCTCACAGAGTTACATCTGTATTTCGTGGATCTCTTTGCTAGCCTTATTTCTGTGGAATCTGAGAACAGATATTTCGGATCCCTTTGAAGACTACAGGGCCAAAGGAAATATCCTCCGATAACAAAGAGAAAGAAGCTTTCTGAGAAACTTCTTTGTGTTCTGTGAAATCATCTCACAGAGTTACAGCTTTCCCCTCAATAAGCCTTTCGCTAAGACAGTTCTTGTAGAATTGGCAAAGTGACATTTGGAAGCCCTTAGAGGGCAATGTTGAAAAAAGAAATATCCTCAGATGAAATCTGGAAAGAAGATTTCTGAGAAACTGCTTAGTGTTCTGTTAATTCATCTCACAGAGTTACAACTGTATTTCGTGGATCTCTTTGCTAGCATTATTCCTGTGGAATCTGAGAACAGATATTCCGGATCCCTTTGAAGACTACAGGGCCAAAGGAAATATCCTCCGATTACAAAGAGAAAGAAGCTTTCTGAGAAACTTCTTTGTGTTCTGTGAAATCATCTCACAGAGTTACAGCTTTCCCCTCAATAAGCCTTTCGCTAAGACAGTTCTTGTGGAATTGGCAAAGTGACATTTGGAAGCCCATAGAGGGCTAAGGTGAAAAAGGAAATATCCTCAGATGAAATCTGGAAAGAAGCTTTCTGAGAAACTGCTTAGTGTTCTGTTAATTCATCTCACAGAGTTACATCTGTATTTCGTGGATCTCTTTGCTAGCCTTATTTCTGTGGAATCTGAGAACAGATATTTCGGATCCCTTTGAAGACTATAGGGCCAAAGGAAATATCCTCCGATAACAAAGAGAAAGAAGCTTTCTGAGAAACTTCTTTGTGTTCTGTGAAATCATCTCACAGAGTTACAGCATTCCCCTCAAGAAGCCTTTCGATATGACAGTTCTTGTGGAAATGGCAAAGTGATATTTGGAAGACCATAGAAGGCTATGGTGAAAAAGGAAATATCCTCAGATGAAATCTGGAAAGAAGCTTTCTGAGAAACTGCTTAGTGTTCTGTTAATTCATCTCACAGAGTTACATCTGTATTTCGTGGATCTCTTTGCTAGCCTTATTTCTGTGGAATCTGAGAACAGATATTTCGGATACCTTTGAATACTATAAGGCCAAAGGAAATATCCTCCGATATCAAAGAGAAGGAAGCTTTCTGAGAAACTACTTTGTGTTCTGTGAAATCATCTCACAGAGTTACAGCTCTCCCCTCAAGAAGCCTTTCGCTAAGACAGTTCTTGTGGAATTGGCAAAGTGACATTTGGAAGCCCATAGAGGGCTATGTTGAAAAAGGAAATATCCTCAGATGAAATCTGGAAAGAAGCTGTCTGAGAAACTGCTTAGTGTTCTGTTAATTCATATCACAGAGTTACATCTGTATTTCGTGGATCTCTTTGCTAGCCTTATTTCTGTGGAATCTGAGAACAGATATTTCGGATCCCTTTGAAGACTATAGGGCCAAAGGAAATACCCTTCGATAACAAAGAGAAAGAAGCATTCTGAGAAAATTGTTTGTGTTCTGTGAAATCATCTCACAGAGTTACAGCCTTTCCCTCAAGAAGCCTTTCGCTAAGACAGTTCTTGTGGAATTGGCAAAGGGACATTTGGAAGCCCATAGAGGGCTATGGTGAAAAAGGAAATATCCTCAGATGAAATCTGGAAAGAAGCTTTCTTAGAAACTGCTTAGTGTTCTGTTAATTCATCTCACAGAGTTACATCTGTATTTCGTGGATCTCTTTGCTAGCCTTATTTCTGTGGAATCTGAGAACAATGATTTCGGATCCCATTGAAGACTATAGGGCCAAAGGAAATATCCTCCGATAACAAAGAGAACGAAGCTTTCTGAGAAACTTCTTTGTGTTCTGTGAAATCATCTCACAGAGTTACAGCTTTCCCCTCAAGAAGCCTTTCGCTAAGACAGTTCTTGTGGAATTGGCAAAGTGATATTTGGAAGCCCATAGAGGGCTATGGTGAAAAAGGAAATATCCTCAGATGAAATCTGGAAAGAAGCTTTCTGAGAAACTGCTTAGTGTTCTGTTAATTCATCTCACAGAGTTACATCTGTATTTCGTGGATCTCTTTGCTAGCCTTATTTCTGTGGAATCTGAGAACAGATATTTCGGATCCCTTTGAAGACTATAGGTCTAAAGGAAAAATCCTCCGATTACAAAGAGAAAGAAGCTTTCTGAGAAACTTCTTTGTGTTGTGTGAAGTCATCTAACAGAGTTACAGCTTTCCCCTCAAGAAGCCTTTCGCTAAGACAGTTCTTGTGGAATTGGCAAAGTGATATTTGGAAGCCCATAGAGGGCTACGGTGAAAAAGGAAATATCCTCAGATGAAATCTGGAAAGAAGGTTTCTGAGAAACCGCTTAGTGTTCTGTTAATTCATCTCAGAGAGTTACATCTGTATTTCGTGGATCTCTTTGCTAGCCTTATTTCTGTGGAATCTGAGAAGAGATATTTCGGATCCCTTTGAAGACTATAGGGCCAAAGGAAATATCCTCCGATAACAAAGAGAAAGAAGCTTTCTGAGAAACTTCTTTGTGTTCTGTGAAATCAACTCACAGAGTTACAGCTTTCCCCTCAAGAAGCCTTTCGATAAGACAGTTCTTGTGAAAATGGCCAAGTGATATTTGGAAGCCCATAGAGGGCTATGGTGAAAAAGGAAATATCCTCAGATGAAATCTGGAAAGAAATTTTCTGAGAAACTGCTTAGTGTTCTGTTAATTCATCTCACAGAGTTACATCTGTATTTCGTGGATCTCTTTGCTAGCCTTATTTCTGTGGAATCTGAGAACAGATATTTCGGATCCCTTTGAAGACTACAGGGCCAAAGGAAATATCCTCCGATAACAAAGAGAAAGAAGCTTTCTGAGAAACTTCTTTGTGTTCTGTGAAATTATCTCACAGAGTTACAGCTTTCCCCTCAATAAGCCTTTCGCTAAGACAGTTCTTGTAGAATTGGCAAAGTGACATTTGGAAGCCCATAGAGGGCTATGTTGAAAAAGGAAATATCCTCAGATGAAATCTGGAAAGAAGCTTTCTGAGAAACTGCTTAGTGTTCTGTTAATTCATCTCACAGAGTTACATCTGTATTTCGTGGATCTCTTTGCTAGCCTTATTTCTGTGGAATCTGAGAACAGATATTTCGGATCCCTTTGAAGACTATAAGGCCAAAGGAAATATCCTCCGATAACTAAGAGAAAGAAGCTTTCTGAGAAACTACTTTGTGTTCTGTGAAATCATCTCACAGAGTTACAGCTCTCCCCTCAAGAAGCCTTTCGCTAAGACAGTTCTTGTGGAATTGGCAAAGTGACATTTGGAAGCCCATAGAGGGCTATGTTGAAAAAGGAAATATCCTCAGATGAAATCTGGAAAGAAGCTTTCTGAGAAACTGCTTAGTGTTCTGTTAATTCATCTCACAGAGTTACATCTGTATTTCGTGGATCTCTTTGCTAGCCTTATTTCTGTGGAATCTGAGAACAGATATTTCGGATCCCTTTGAAGACTATAGGGCCAAAGGAAATATCCTTCGATAACAAAGAGAAAGAAGCATTCTGAGAAAATTGTTTGTGTTCTGTGAAATCATCTCACAGAGTTACAGCCTTTCCCTCAAGAAGCCTTTCGCTAAGAAAGTTCTTGTGGAATTGGCAAAGGGACATTTGGAAGCCCATAGAGTGCTATGGTGAAAAAGGAAATATCCTCAGATGAAATCTGGAAAGAAGCTTTCTGGGAAACTGCTGAGTGTTCTGTTAATTCATCTCACAGAGTTACATCTGTATTTCGTGGATCTCTTTGCTAGCCTTATTTCTGTGGAATCTGAGAACAATGATTTCGGATCCCATTGAAGACTATAGGGCCAAAGGAAATATCCTCCGATAACAAAGAGAACGAAGCTTTCTGAGAAACTTCTTTGTGTTCTGTGAAATCATCTCACAGAGTTACAGCTTTCCCCTCAAGAAGCCTTTCGCTAAGACAGTTCTTGTGGAATTGGCAAAGTGATATTTGGAAGCCCATAGAGGGCTATGGTGAAAAAGGAAATATCCTCAGATGAAATCTGGAAAGAAGCTTTCTGAGAAACTGCTTAGTGTTCTGTTAATTCATCTCACAGAGTTACATCTGTATTTCGTGGATCTCTTTGCTAGCCTTATTTCTGTGGAATCTGAGAACAGATATTTCGGATCCCTTTGAAGACTATAGGTCTAAAGGAAAAATCCTCCGATTACAAAGAGAAAGAAGCTTTCTGAGAAACTTCTTTGTGTTGTGTGAAGTCATCTAACAGAGTTACAGCTTTCCCCTCAAGAAGCCTTTCGCTAAGACAGTTCTTGTGGAATTGGCAAAGTGATATTTGGAAGCCCATAGAGGGCTACGGTGAAAAAGGAAATATCCTCAGATGAAATCTGGAAAGAAGGTTTCTGAGAAACCGCTTAGTGTTCTGTTAATTCATCTCAGAGAGTTACATCTGTATTTCGTGGATCTCTTTGCTAGCCTTATTTCTGTGGAATCTGAGAAGAGATATTTCGGATCCCTTTGAAGACTATAGGGCCAAAGGAAATATCCTCCGATAACAAAGAGAAAGAAGCTTTCTGAGAAACTTCTTTGTGTTCTGTGAAATCAACTCACAGAGTTACAGCTTTCCCCTCAAGAAGCCTTTCGATAAGACAGTTCTTGTGAAAATGGCCAAGTGATATTTGGAAGCCCATAGAGGGCTATGGTGAAAAAGGAAATATCCTCAGATGAAATCTGGAAAGAAATTTTCTGAGAAACTGCTTAGTGTTCTGTTAATTCATCTCACAGAGTTACATCTGTATTTCGTGGATCTCTTTGCTAGCCTTATTTCTGTGGAATCTGAGAACAGATATTTCGGATCCCTTTGAAGACTACAGGGCCAAAGGAAATATCCTCCGATAACAAAGAGAAAGAAGCTTTCTGAGAAACTTCTTTGTGTTCTGTGAAATTATCTCACAGAGTTACAGCTTTCCCCTCAATAAGCCTTTCGCTAAGACAGTTCTTGTAGAATTGGCAAAGTGACATTTGGAAGCCCATAGAGGGCTATGTTGAAAAAGGAAATATCCTCAGATGAAATCTGGAAAGAAGCTTTCTGAGAAACTGCTTAGTGTTCTGTTAATTCATCTCACAGAGTTACATCTGTATTTCGTGGATCTCTTTGCTAGCCTTATTTCTGTGGAATCTGAGAACAGATATTTCGGATCCCTTTGAAGACTATAAGGCCAAAGGAAATATCCTCCGATAACTAAGAGAAAGAAGCTTTCTGAGAAACTACTTTGTGTTCTGTGAAATCATCTCACAGAGTTACAGCTCTCCCCTCAAGAAGCCTTTCGCTAAGACAGTTCTTGTGGAATTGGCAAAGTGACATTTGGAAGCCCATAGAGGGCTATGTTGAAAAAGGAAATATCCTCAGATGAAATCTGGAAAGAAGCTTTCTGAGAAACTGCTTAGTGTTCTGTTAATTCATCTCACAGAGTTACATCTGTATTTCGTGGATCTCTTTGCTAGCCTTATTTCTGTGGAATCTGAGAACAGATATTTCGGATCCCTTTGAAGACTATAGGGCCAAAGGAAATATCCTTCGATAACAAAGAGAAAGAAGCATTCTGAGAAAATTGTTTGTGTTCTGTGAAATCATCTCACAGAGTTACAGCCTTTCCCTCAAGAAGCCTTTCGCTAAGAAAGTTCTTGTGGAATTGGCAAAGGGACATTTGGAAGCCCATAGAGTGCTATGGTGAAAAAGGAAATATCCTCAGATGAAATCTGGAAAGAAGCTTTCTGGGAAACTGCTGAGTGTTCTGTTAATTCATCTCACAGAGTTACATCTGTATTTCGTGGATCTCTTTGCTAGCCTTATTTCTGTGGAATCTGAGAACAATTATTTCGGATCCCATTGAAGACTATAGGGCCAAAGGAAATATCCTCCGATCACAAAGAGAACGAAGCTTTCTGAGAAACTTCTTTGTGTTCTGTGAAATCATCTCACAGAGTTACAGCTTTCCCCTCAAGAAGCCTTTCGCTAAGACAGTTCTTGTGGAATTGGCAAACTGATATTTGGAAGCCCATAGAGGGCTATGGTGAAAAAGGAAATATCCTCAGATGAAATCTGGAAAGAAGCTTTCTGAGAAACTGCTTAGTGTTCTGTTAATTCATCTCACAGAGTTACATCTGTATTTCGTGGATCTCTTTGCTAGCCTTATTTCTGTGGAATCTGAGAACAGATATTTCGGATCCCTTTGAAGACTATAGGTCTAAAGGAAAAGTCCTCCGATAACAAAGAGAAAGAAGCTTTCTGAGAAACTTCTTTGTGTTGTGTGAAGTCATCTAACAGAGTTACAGCTTTCCCCTCAAGAAGCCTTTCGCTAAGACAGTTCTTGTGGAATTGGCAAAGTGATATTTGGAAGCCCATAGAGGGCTACGGTGAAAAAGGAAATATCCTCAGATGAAATCTGGAAAGAAGGTTTCTGAGAAACCTCTTAGTGTTCTGTTAATTCATCTCACAGAGTTACATCTGTATTTCGTGGATCTCTTTGCTAGCCTTATTTCTGTGTAATCTGAGAAGAGATATTTCGGATCCCTTTGAAGACTATAGGGCCAAAGGAAATATCCTCCGATAACAAAGAGAAAGAAGCTTTCTGAGAAACTTCTTTGTGTTCTGTGAAATCATCTCACAGAGTTACAGCTTTCCCCTCAAGAAGCCTTTCGCTAAGACAGTTCTTGTGGAAATGGCCAAGTGATATTTGGAAGCCCATAGAGGGCTATGGTGAAAAAGGAAATATCCTCAGATGAAATCTGGAAAGAAGCTTTCTTAGAAACTGCTTAGTGTTCTGTTAATTCATCTCACAGAGTTACTTCTGTATTTCGTGGATCTCTTTGCTAGCCTTATTTCTGTGGAATCTGAGAACAATTATTTCGGATCCCATTGAAGACTATAGGGCCAAAGGAAATATCCTCCGATAACAAAGAGAACGAAGCTTTCTGAGAAACTTCTTTGTGTTCTGTGAAATCATCTCACAGAGTTACAGCTTTCCCCTCAAGAAGCCTTTCGCTAAGACAGTTCTTGTGGAATTGGCAAAGTGATATTTGGAAGCCCATAGAGGGCTATGGTGAAAAAGGAAATATCCTCAGATGAAATCTGGAAAGAAGCTTTCTGAGAAACTGCTTAGTGTTCTGTTAATTCATCTCACAGAGTTACATCTGTATTTCGTGGATCTCTTTGCTAGCCTTATTTCTGTGGAATCTGAGAACAGATATTTCGGATCCCTTTGAAGACTATAGGTCTAAAGGAAAAATCCTCCGATAACAAAGAGAAAGAAGCTTTCTGAGAAACTTCTTTGTGTTGTGTGAAGTCATCTAACAGAGTTACAGCTTTCCCCTCAAGAAGCCTTTCGCTAAGACAGTTCTTGTGGAATTGGCAAAGTGATATTTGGAAGCCCATAGAGGACTACGGTGAAAAAGGAAATATCCTCAGATGAAATCTGGAAAGAAGGTTTCTGAGAAACCGCTTAGTGTTCTGTTAATTCATCTCAGAGAGTTACATCTGTATTTCGTGGATCTCTTTGCTAGCCTTATTTCTGTGGAATCTGAGAACAATTATTTCGGATCCCATTGAAGACTATAGGGCCAAAGGAAATATCCTCCGATAACAAAGAGAACGAAGCTTTCTGAGAAACTTCTTTGTGTTCTGTGAAATCATCTCACAGAGTTACAGCTTTCCCCTCAATAAGCCTTTCGCTAAGACAGTTCTTGTAGAATTGGCAAAGTGACATTTGGAAGCCCATAGAGGGCTATGTTGAAAAAGGAAATATCCTCAGATGAAATCTGGAAAGAAGCTTTCTGAGAAACTGCTTAGTGTTCTGTTAATTCATCTCACAGAGTTACAACTGTATTTCGTGGATCTCTTTGCTAGCCTTATTCCTGTGGAATCTGAGAACAGATATTCCGGATCCCTTTGAAGACTACAGGGCCAAAGGAAATATCCTCCGATTACAAAGAGAAAGAAGCTTTCTGAGAAACTTCTTTGCGTTCTGTGAAATCATCTCACAGAGTTACAGCTCTCCCCTCAATAAGCCTTTCGCTAAGACAGTTCTTGTGGAATTGGCAAAGTGACCTTTGGAAGCCCATAGAGGGCTATGGTGAAAAAGGAAATATCCTCAGGTGAAATCTGGAAAGAAGCTTTCTGAGAAACTGCTTAGTGTTCTGTTAATTCATCTCACAGAGTTACATCTGTATTTCGTGGATCTCTTTGCTAGCCTTATTTCTGTGGAATCTGAGAACAGATATTTCGGATCCCTTTGAAAACTATAAGGCCAAAGGAAATATCCTCCGATCACAAAGAGAAAGAAGCTTTCTGAGAAACTTCTTTGTGTTCTGTGAAATCATCTCTCAGAGTTACAGCTTTCCCCTCAAGAAGCCTTTCGCTAAGACAGTTCTTGTGGAATTTGCAAAGTGATATTTGGAAGCCCATAGAGGGCAATGGTGAAAAAGGAAATATCCTCAGATTAAATCTGGAAAGAAGCTTTCTGAGAAACTGCTTAGTGTTCTGTTAATTCATCGCACCGAGTTACATCTGTATTTCGTGGATCTCTTTGCTAGCCTTATTTCTGTGGAATCTGAGAACAGATATTTCGGAACCCTTTGAAAACTATAAGGCCAAAGGAAATATCCTCCGATCACAAAGAGAAAGAAGCTTTCTGAGAAACTTCTTTGTGTTCTGTGAAATCATCTCACAGAGTTACAGCTTTCCCCTCAAGAAGCCTTTCGCTAAGACAGTTCTTGTGGAATTGGCAAAGTGATATTTGGAAGCCCATAGAGGGCTATGGTGAAAAAGGAAATATCCTCAGATGAAATCTGGAAAGAAGCTTTCTGAGAAACTGCTTAGTGTTCTGTTAATTCATCTCACAGTGTTACATCTGTATTTCGTGGATCTCTTTGCTAGCCTTATTTCTGTGGAATCTGAGAACAGATATTCCGGATCCCTTTGAAGACTATAGGGCCAAAGGAAATATCCTCCGATAACAAAGAGAAAGAAGCTTTCTGAGAAACTTCTTTGTGTTCTGTGAAATCATCTCACAGAGTTACAGCTTTCCCCTCAGGAAGCCTTTCGCTAAGACAGTTCTTGTGGAATTGGCAAAGTGACATTTGGAAGCCCATAGAGGGCTATGTTGAAAAAGGAAATATCCTCAGATGAAATCTGGAAAGAAGCTTTCTGAGAAACTGCTTAGTGTTCTGTTAATTCAACTCACAGAGTTACATCTGTATTTCGTGGATCTCTTTTCTAGCCTTATTTCTCTGGAATCTGAGAACAGATATTGCGGATCCCTTTGAAGACTATAAGGCCAAAGGAAATATCCTCCGATCACAAAGAGAAAGAAGCTTTCTGAGAAACTTCTTTGCGTTCTGTGAAATCACCTCACAGAGTTACAGCTTTCCCCTCAAGAAGCCTTTCGCTAAGACAGTTCTTGTGGAATTGGCAAAGTGATATTTGGAAGCCCCTAGAGGGCTATGGTGATAAAGGAAATATCCTCAGATGAAATCTGGAAAGAAGCTTTCTGAGAAACCGCTTAGTGTTCTGTTAATTCATGTCACAGAGTTACATCTGTATTTCGTGGATCTCTTTGCTAGCCTTATTCCTGTGGAATCTGAGAACAGATATTTCGGATCCCTTTGAAGACTATAGGGCCAAAGGAAATATCCTTCGATAACAAAGAGAAAGAAGCATTCTGAGAAAATTGTTTGTGTTCTGTGAAATCATCTCTCAGAGTTACAGCCTTTCCCTCAAGAAGCCTTTCGCTAAGACAGTTCTTGTGGAATTGGCAAAGGGACATTTGGAAGCCCATAGAGGGCTATGGTGAAAAAGGAAATATCCTCATATGAAATCTGGAAAGAAGCTTTCTGAGAAACTGCTTAGTGTTCTGTTAATTCATCTCACAGAGTTACATCTGTATTTCGTGGATCTCTTTGCTAGCCTTATTTCTGTGGAATCTGAGAACAATTATTTCGGATCCCATTGAAGACTATAGGGCCAAAGGAAATATCCTCCGATAACGAAGAGAACGAAGCTTTCTGAGAAACTTCTTTGTGTTCTGTGAAATCATCTCACAGAGTTACAGCTTTCCCCTCAAGAAGCCTTTCGCTAAGACAGTTCTTGTGGAATTGGCAAAGTGATATTTGGAAGCCCATAGAGGGCTATGGTGAAAAAGGAAATATCCTCAGATGAAATCTGGAAAGAAGCTTTCTGAGAAACCGCTTAGTGTTCTGTTAATTCATGTCACAGAGTTACATCTGTATTTCGTGGATCTCTTTGCTAGCCTTATTTCTGTGGAATCTGAGAAGAGATATTTCGGATCCCTTTGAAGACTATAGGGCCAAAGGAAATATCCTCCGATAACAAAGAGAAAGAAGCTTTCTGAGAAACTTCTTTGTGTTCTGTGAAATCATCTCACAGAGTTACAGCTTTCCCCTCAAGAAGCCTTTCGCTAAGACAGTTCATGTGGAAATGGCCAAGTGATATTTGGAAGCCCATAGAGGGCTATGGTGAAAAAGGAAATATCCTCAGATGAAATCTGGAAAGAAATTTTCTGAGAAACTGCTTAGTGTTCTGTTAATTCATCTCACAGAGTTACATCTGTATTTCGTGGATCTCTTTGCTAGCCTTATTTCTGTGGAATCTGAGAACAGATATTTCGGATCCCTTTGAAGACTTTAGGGCCAAAGGAAATATCCTCCGATAACAAAGAGAAAGAAGCTTTCTGAGAAACTTCTTTGTGTTCTGTGAAATCATCTCACAGAGTTACAGCTTTCCCCTCAATAAGCCTTTCGCTAATACAGTTCTTGTAGAATTGGCAAAGTGACATTTGGAAGCCCATAGAGGGCTATGGTGAAAAAGGAAGTATCCTCAGATGAAATCTGGAAAGAAGCTTTCTGAGAAACCGCTTAGTGTTCTGTTAATTCATGTCAGAGAGTTACATCTGTATTTCGTGGATCTCTTTGCTAGCCTTATTCCTGTGGAATCTGAGAACAGATATTTCGGATCCCTTTGAAGACTATAGGGCCAAAGGAAATATCCTTCGATAACAAAGAGAAAGAAGCATTCTGAGAAAATTGTTTGTGTTCTGTGAAATCATCTCTCAGAGTTACAGCCTTTCCCTCAAGAAGCCTTTCGCTAAGACAGTTTTTGTGGAATTGGCAAAGGGACATTTGGAAGCCCATAGAGGGCTATGGTGAAAAAGGAAATATCCTCATATGAAATCTGGAAAGAAGCTTTCTGAGAAACTGCTTAGTGTTCTGTTAATTCATCTCACAGAGTTACATCTGTATTTCGTGGATCACTTTGCTAGCCTTATTTCTGTGGAATCTGAGAACAATTATTTCGGATCCCATTGAAGACTATAGGGCCAAAGGAAATATCCTCCGATAACAAAGAGAACGAAGCTTTCTGAGAAACTTCTTTGTGTTCTGTGAAATCATCTCACAGAGTTACAGCTTTCCCCTCAAGAAGCCTTTCGCTAAGACAGTTCTTGTGGAATTGGCAAAGTGATATTTGGAAGCCCATAGAGGGCTATGGTGAAAAAGGAAATATCCTCAGATGAAATCTGGAAAGAAGCTTTCTGAGAAACTGCTTAGTGTTCTGTTAATTCATCTCACAGAGTTACATCTGTATTTCGTGGATCTCTTTGCTAGCCTTATTTCTGTGGAATCTGAGAACAGATATTTCGGATCCCTTTGAAGACTATAGGTCTAAAGGAAAAATCCTCCGATAACAAAGAGAAAGAAGCTTTCTGAGAAACTTCTTTGTGTTGTGTGAAGTCATCTAACAGAGTTACAGCTTTCCCCTCAAGAAGCCTTTCGCTAAGACAGTTCTTGTGGAATTGGCAAAGTGATATTTGGAAGCCCATAGAGGGCTACGGTGAAAAAGGAAATATCCTCAGATGAAATCTGGAAAGAAGCTTTCTGAGAAACCGCTTAGTGTTCTGTTAATTCATCTCACAGAGTTACATCTGTATTTCGTGGATCTCTTTGCTAGCCTTATTTCTGTGGAATCTGAGAAGAGATATTTCGGATCCCTTTGAAGACTATAGGGCCAAAGGAAATATCCTCCGATAACAAAGAGAAAGAAGCTTTCTGAGAAACTTCTTTGTGTTCTGTGAAATCATCTCACAGAGTTACAGCTTTCCCCTCAAGAAGCCTTTCGCTAAGACAGTTCTTGTGGAAATGGCCAAGTGATATTTGGAAGCCCATAGAGGGCTATGGTGAAAAAGGAAATATCCTCAGATGAAATCTGGAAAGAAATTTTCTGAGAAACTGCTTAGTGTTCTGTTAATTCATCTCACAGAGTTACATCTGTATTTCGTGGATCTCTTTGCTAGCCTTATTTCTGTGGAATCTGAGAACAGATATTTCGGATCCCTTTGAAGACTTTAGGGCCAAAGGAAATATCCTCCGATAACAAAGAGAAAGAAGCTTTCTGAGAAACTTCTTTGTGTTCTGTGAAATCATCTCACAGAGTTACAGCTTTCCCCTCAATAAGCCTTTCGCTAATACAGTTCTTGTAGAATTGGCAAAGTGATATTTGGAAGCCCATAGAGGGCTATGGTGAAAAAGGAAGTATCCTCAGATGAAATCTGGAAAGAAGCTTTCTCAGAAACTGCTTAGTGTTCTGTTAATTCATCTCACAGAGTTACATCTGTATTTCGTGGATCTCTTTGCTAGCCTTATTTCTGTGGAATCTGAGAACAGATATTTTGGATCCCATTGAAAACTATAAGGCCAAAGGAAATATCCTCCGATCACAAAGAGAAAGAAGCTTTCTGAGAAACTTCTTTGTGTTCTGTGAAATCATCTCTCAGAGTTACAGCTTTCCCCTCAAGAAGCCTTTCGCTAAGACAGTTCTTGTGGAATTGGCAAAGTGATATTTGGAAGCCCATAGAGGGCAATGGTGAAAAAGGAAATATCCTCAGATGAAATCTGGAAAGAAGCTTTCTGAGAAACTGCTTAGTGTTCTGTTAATTCATCTCACAGAGTTACATCTGTATTTCGTGGATCTCTTTGCTAGCCTTATTTCTGTGGAATCTGAGAACAGATATTTCGGATCCCTTTGAAGACTATAGGGCCAAAGGAAATATCCTCCGATAACAAAGAGAAAGAAGCTTTCTGAGAAACTTCTTTGTGTTCTGTGAAATCATCTCACAGAGTTACAGCATTCCACTCAAGAAGCCTTTCGCTATGACAGTTCTTGTGGAAATGGCAAAGTGATATTTGGAAGCCCATAGAGGGCTATGGTGAAAAAGGAAATATCCTCAGATGAAATCTGGAAAGAAGCTTTCTGAGAAACTGCTTAGTGTTCTGTTAATTCATCTCACAGAGTTACATCTGTATTTCGTGGATCTCTTTGCTAGCCTTATTTCTGTGGAATCTGAGAACAGATATTTCGGATCCCTTTGAAGACTATAGGTCTAAAGGAAAAATCCTCCGATAACAAAGAGAAAGAAGCTTTCTGAGAAACTTCTTTGTGTTGTGTGAAGTCATCTCACAGAGTTACAGCTTTCCCCTCAAGAAGCCTTTCGCTAAGACAGTTCTTGTGGAATTGGCAAAGTGACATTTGGAAGCCCATAGAGGGCTATGGTGAAAAAGGAAATATCCTCAGATGAAATCTGGAAAGAAGCTTTCTGAGAAACTGCTTAGTGTTCTGTTAATTCATCTCACAGAGTTACAACTGTATTTCGTGGATCTCTTTGCTAGCCTTATTCCTGTGGAATCTGAGAACCGATATTCCGGATCCCTTTGAAGACTACAGGGCCAAAGGAAATATCCTCCGATTACAAAGAGAAAGAAGCTTTCTGAGAAACTTCTTTGTGTTCTGTGAAATCATCTCACAGAGTTACAGCTTTCCCCTCAAGAAGCCTTTCGCTAAGACAGTTCTTGTGGAATTGGCAAAGTGACCTTTGGAAGACCATAGAGGGCTATGGTGAAAAAGGAAATATCCTCAGATGAAATCTGGAAAGAAGCTTTCTGAGAAACTGCTTAATGTTCTGTTAATTCATCTCACAGGGTTAAATCTGTATTTCGTGGATCTCTTTGCTAGCCTTATTTCTGTGGAATCTGAGAACAGATATTTCGGATCCCTTTGAAGACTATAGGGCCAAAGGAAATATCCTCCGATAACAAAGAGAAAGAAGCTTTCTGAGAAACTTCTTTGTGTTCTGTGAAATCATCTCACAGAGTTACAGCATTCCCCTCAAGAAGCCTTTCGCTATGACAGTTCTTGTGGAAATGGCAAAGTGATATTTGGAAGACCATAGAAGGCTATGGTGAAAAAGGAAATATCCTCAGATGAAATCTGGAAAGAAGCTTTCTGAGAAACTGCTTAGTGTTCTGTTAATTCATCTCACAGAGTTACATCTGTTTTTCGTGGATCTCTTTGCTAGCCTTATTTCTGTGGAATCTGAGAACAGATATTTCGGATCCCTTTGAAGACTATAAGGCCTAAGGAAATATCCTCCGATATCAAAGAGAAGGAAGCTTTCTGAGAAACTACTTTGTGTTCTGTGAAATCATCTCACAGAGTTACAGCTCTCCCCTCAAGAAGCCTTTCGCTAAGACAGTTCTTGTGGAATTGGCAAAGTGACATTTGGAAGCCCATAGAGGGCTATGTTGAAAAAGGAAATATCCTCAGATGAAATCTGGAAAGAAGCTGTCTGAGAAACTGCTTAGTGTACTGTTAATTCATATCACGGAGTTACATCTGTATTTCGTGGATCTCTTTGCTAGCCTTATTTCTGTGGAATCTGAGAACAGATATTTCGGATCCCTTTGAAGACTATAGGGCCAAAGGAAATATCCTCCGATAACAAAGAGAACGAAGCATTCTGAGAAAATTGTTTGTGTTCTGTGAAATCATCTCACAGAGTTACAGCCTTTCCCTCAAGAAGCCTTTCGCTAAGACAGTTCTTGTGGAATTGGCAAAGGGACATTTGGAAGCCCATAGAGGGCTATGGTGAAAAAGGAAATATCCTCAGATGAAATCTGGAAAGAAGCTTTCTGAGAAACTGCTTAGTGTTCTGTTAATTCATCTCACAGAGTTACATCTGTATTTCGTGGATCTCTTTGCTAGCCTTATTTCTGTGGAATCTGAGAACAATTATTTCGGATCCCATTGAAGACTATAGGGCCAAAGGAAATATCCTCCGATCACAAAGAGAACGAAGCTTTCTGAGAAACTTCTTTGTGTTCTGTGAAATCATCTCACAGAGTTACAGCTTTCCCCTCAAGAAGCCTTTCGCTAAGACAGTTCTTGTGGAATTGGCAAAGTGATATTTGGAAGCCCATAGAGGGCTATGGTGAAAAAGGAAATATCCTCAGATGAAATCTGGAAAGAAGCTTTCTGAGAAACTGCTTAGTGTTCTGATAATTCATCTCACAGAGTTACATCTGTATTTCGTGGATCTCTTTGCTAGCCTTATTTCTGTGGAATCTGAGAACAGATATTTCGGATCCCTTTGAAGACTATAGGTCTAAAGGAAAAATCCTCCGATAACAAAGAGAAAGAAGCTTTCTGAGAAACTTCTTTGTGTTGTGTGAAGTCATCTAACAGAGTTACAGCTTCCCCCTCAAGAAGCCTTTCGCTAAGACAGTTCTTGTGGAATTGGCAAAGTGATATTTGGAAGCTCATAGAGGGCTACGGTGAAAAAGGAAATATCCTCAGATGAAATCTGGAAAGAAGGTTTCTGAGAAACCGCTTAGTGTTCTGTTAATTCATCTCAGAGAGTTACATCTGTATTTCGTGGATCTCTTTGCTAGCCTTATTTCTGTGGAATCTGAGAAGAGATATTTCGGATCCCTTTGAAGACTATAGGGCCAAAGGAAATATCCTCCGATAACAAAGAGAACGAAGCTGTCTGACAAACTTCTTTGTGTTCTGTGAAATCATCTCACAGAGTTACAGCTTTCCCCACAAGAAGCCTTTCGCTAAGACAGTTCTTGTGGAATTGGCAAAGTGATATTTGGAAGCCCATAGAGGGCTATGGTGAAAAAGGAAATATCCTCAGATGAAATCTGGAAAGAAGCTTTCTGAGAAACTGCTTAGTGTTCTGTTAATTCATCTCACAGAGTTACATCTGTATTTCGTGGATCTCTTTGCTAGCCTTATTTCTGTGGAATCTGAGAACAGATATTTCGGATCCCTTTGAAGACTATACGGCCAAAGGAAATACCCTTCGATAACAAAGAGAAAGAAGCATTCTGAGAAAATTGTTTGTGTTCTGTGAAATCATCTCACAGAGTTACAGCCTTTCCCTCAAGAAGCCTTTCGCTAAGACAGTTCTTGTGGAATTGGCAAAGGGACATTTGGAAGCCCATAGAGGGCTATGGTGAAAAAGGAAATATCCTCAGATGAAATCTGGAAAGAAGCTTTCTGAGAAACTGCTTAGTGTTCTGTTAATTCATCTCACAGAGTTACATCTGTATTTCGTGGATCTCTTTGCTAGCCTTATTTCTGTGGAATCTGAGAACAATTATTTCGGATCCCATTGAAGACTATAGGGCCAAAGGAAATATCCTCCGATAACAAAGAGAAAGAAGCTTTCTGAGAAACTTCTTTGTGTTGTGTGAAGTCATCTAACAGAGTTACAGCTTTCCCCTCAAGAAGCCTTTTGCTAAGACAGTTCTTGTGGAATTGGCAAAGTGATATTTGGAAGCCCATAGAGGGCTACGGTGAAAAAGGAAATATCCCCAGATGAAATCTGGAAAGAAGGTTTCTGAGAAACCGCTTAGTGTTCTGTTAATTCATCTCAGAGAGTTACATCTGTATTTCGTGGATCTCTTTGCTAGCCTTATTTCTGTGGAATCTGAGAAGAGATATTTCGGATCCCTTTGAAGACTATAGGGCCAAAGGAAATATCCTCCGATAACAAAGAGAAAGAAGCTTTTTGAGAAACTTCTTTGTGTTCTGCGAAATCAACTCACAGAGTTACAGCTTTCCCCTCAAGAAGCCTTTCGATAAGACAGTTCTTGTGGAAATGGCCAAGTGATATTTGGAAGCCCATAGAGGGCTATGGTGAAAAAGGAAATATCCTCAGATGAAATCTGGAAAGAAATTTTCTGAGAAACTGCTTAGTGTTCTGTTAATTCATCTCACAGAGTTACATCTGTATTTCGTGGATCTCTTTGCTAGCCTTATTTCTGTGGAATCTGAGAACAGATATTTCGGATCCCTTTGAAGACTACAGGGCCAAAGGAAATATCCTCCGATAACAAAGAGAAAGAAGCTTTCTGAGAAACTTCTTTGTGTTCTGTGAAATCATCTCACAGAGTTACAGCTTTCCCCTCAATAAGCCTTTCGCTAAGACAGTTCTTGTAGAATTGGCAAAGTGACATTTGGAAGCCCATAGAGGGCTATGTTGAAAAAGGAAATATCCTCAGATGAAATCTGGAAAGAAGCTTTCTGAGAAACTGCTTAGGGTTCTGTTAATTCATCTCACAGAGTTACATCTGTATTTCGTGGATCTCTTTGCTAGCCTTATTTCTGTGGAATCTGAGAACAGATATTTCGGATCCGTTTGACGACTATAAGGCCAAAGGAAATATCCTCCGATAACAAAGAGAAAGAAGCTTTCTGAGAAACTACTTTGTGTTCTTTGAAATCATCTCACAGAGTTACGGCTCTCCCCTCAAGAAGCCTTTCGCTAAGACAGTTCTTGTGGAATTGGCAAAGTGACATTTGGAAGCCCATAGAGGGCTATGTTGAAAAAGGAAATATCCTCAGATGAAATCTGGAAAGAAGCTGTCTGAGAAACTGCTTAGTGTTCTGTTAATTCATCTCACAGAGTTACATCTGTATTTCGTGGATCTCTTTGCTAGCCTTATTTCTGTGGAATCTGAGAACAGATATTTCGGATCCCTTTGAAGACTATAGGGCCAAAGGAAATATCCTTCGATAACAAAGAGAAAGAAGCATTCTGAGAAAATTGTTTGTGTTCTGTGAAATCATCTCACAGAGTTACAGCCTTTCCCTCAAGAAGCCTTTCGCTAAGACAGTTCTTGTGGAATTGGCAAAGGGACATTTGGAAGCCCATAGAGGGCTATGGTGAAAAAGGAAATATCCTCAGATGAAATCTGGAAAGAAGCTTTCTGAGAAACTGCTTAGTGTTCTGTTAATTCATCTCACAGAGTTACATCTGTATTTCGTGGATCTCTTTGCTAGCCTTATTTCTGTGGAATCTGAGAACAGATATTTCGGATCCCTTTGAAGACTATACTGCCAAAGGAAATATTCTCCGATAAAAAAAAGAAGGAAGCTTTCTGAGAAACTTCTTTGTGTTCTGTGAAATCATCTCACAGAGTTACAGCTTTGCCGTCAAGAAGCCTTTCGCTAAGACAGTTCTTGTGGAATTGGCAAAGTGATATTTGGAAGCCCATAGAGGGCTATGGTGAAAAATGAAATATCCTCAGATGAAATCTGGAAAGAAGCTTTCTGAGAAACTGCTTAGTGTTCTGTTAATTCATCTCACAGAGTTACATCTGTATTTCGTGGATCTCTTTGCTAGCCTTATTTCTGTGGAATCTGAGAACAGATATTTCGGATCCCTTTGAAGACTATAGGTCTAAAGGAAAAATCCTCCGATAACAAAGAGAAAGAAGCTTTCTGAGAAACTTCTTTGTGTTGTGTGAAGTCATCTAACAGAGTTTCAGCTTTCCCCTCAAGAAGCCTTTCGCTAAGACAGTTCTTGTGGAATTGGCCAAGTGATATTTGGAAGCCCATAGAGGGCTACGGTGAAAAAGGAAATATCCTCAGATGAAATCTGGAAAGAAGCTTTCTGAGAAACCGCTTAGTGTTCTGTTAATTCATCTCACAGAGTTCCATCTGTATTTCGTGGATCTCTTTGCTAGCCTTATTTCTGTGGAATCTGAGAACAGATATTTCGGATCCCTTTGAAGACTATAGGGCCAAAGGAAATATCCTCCGATAACAAAGAGAAAGAAGCTTTCTGAGAAACTTCTTTGTGTTCTGTGAAATCATCTCACAGAGTTACAGCTTTCCCCTCAAGAAGCCTTTCGCTAAGACAGTTCTTGTGGAAATGGCCAAGTGATATTTGGAAGCCCATAGAGGGCTATGGTGAAAAAGGAAATATCCTCAGATGAAATCTGGAAAGAAATTTTCTGAGAAACTGCTTAGTGTTCTGTTAATTCATCTCACAGAGTTACATCTGTATTTCGTGGATCTCTTTGCTAGCCTTATTTCTGTGGAATCTGAGAACAGATGTTTCGGATCCCTTTGAAGACTTTAGGGCCAAAGGAAATATCCTCCGATAACAAAGAGAAAGAAGCTTTCTGAGAAACTTCTTTGTGTTCTGTGAAATCATCTCACAGAGTTACAGCTTTCCCCTCAATAAGCCTTTCGCTAAGACAGTTCTTGTAGAATTGGCAAAGTGACATTTGGAAGCCCATAGAGGGCTATGGTGAAAAAGGAAATATCCTCAGATGAAATCTGGAAAGAAGCTTTCTCAGAAACTGCTTAGTGTTCTGTTAATTCATCTCACAGAGTTACATCTGTATTTCGTGGATCTCTTTGCTAGCCTTATTTCTGTGGAATCTGAGAACAGATATTTTGGATCCCATTGAAAACTATAAGGCCAAAGGAAATATCCTCCGATCACAAAGAGAAAGAAGCTTTCTGAGAAACTTCTTTGTGTTCTGTGAAATCATCTCTCAGAGTTACAGCTTTCCCCTCAAGAAGCCTTTCGCTAAGACAGTTCTTGTGGAATTGGCAAAGTGATATTTGGAAGCCCATAGAGGGCAATGGTGAAAAAGGAAATATCCTCAGATGAAATCTGGAAAGAAGCTTTCTGAGAAACTGCTTAGTGTTCTGTTAATTCATCTCACAGAGTTACATCTGCATTTCGTGGATCTCTTTGCTAGCCTTATTTCTGTGGAATCTGAGAACAGATATTTCGGATCCCTTTGAAGACTATAGGTCTAAAGGAAAAATCCTCCGATAACAAAGAGAAAGAAGCTTTCTGAGAAACTTCTTTGTGTTGTGTGAAGTCATCTAACAGAGTTACAGCTTTCCCCTCAAGAAGCCTTTCGCTAAGACAGTTCTTGTGGAATTGGCAAAGTGATATTTGGAAGCCCATAGAGGGCTATGGTGAAAAAGGAAATATCCTCAGATGAAATCTGGAAAAAAGCTTTCTGAGAAACTGCTTAGTGTTCTGTTAATTCATCTCACCGAGTTACATCTGTATTTCGTGGATCTCTTTGCTAGCCTTATTTCTGTGGAATCTGAGAACAGATATTTCGGATCCCTTTGAAGACTATAGGTCTAAAGGAAAAATCCTCCGATAACAAAGAGAAAGAAGCTTTCTGAGAAACTTCTTTGTGTTGTGTGAAGTCATCTAACAGAGTTACAGCTTTGCCCTCAAGAAGCCTTTCGCTAAGACAGTTCTTGTGGAATTGGCAAAGTGATATTTGGAAGCCCATAGAGGGCTACGGTGAAAAAGGAAATATCCTCAGATGAAATCTGGAAAGAAGGTTTATGAGAAACCGCTTAGTGTTCTGTTAATTCATCTCACAGAGTTACATCTGTATTTCGTGGATCTCTTTGCTAGCCTTATTTCTGTGGAATCTGAGAAGAGATATTTCGGATCCCTTTGAAGACTATAGGGCCAAAGGAAATATCCTTCGATAACAAAGAGAAAGAAGCATTCTGAGAAAATTGTTTGTGTTCTGTGAAATCATCTCACAGAGTTACAGCCTTTCCCTCAAGAAGCCTTTCGATAAGACAGTTCTTGTGAAATTGGCAAAGGGACATTTGGAAGCCCATAGAGGGCTACGGTGAAAAAGGAAATATCCTCAGATGAAATCTGGAAAGAAGCTTTCTGAGAAACCGCTTAGTGTTCTGTTAATTCATCTCACAGAGTTACATCTGTATTTCGTGGATCTCTTTGCTAGCCTTATTTCTGTGGAATCTGAGAAGAGATATTTCGGATCCCTTTGAAGACTATAGGGCCAAAGGAAATATCCTCCGATAACAAAGAGAAAGAAGCTTTCTGAGAAACTTCTTTGTGTTCTGTGAAATCATCTCACAGAGTTACAGCTTTCCCCTCAAGAAGCCTTTCGCTAAGACAGTTCTTGTGGAAATGGCCAAGTGATATTTGGAAGCCCATAGAGGTCTATGGTGAAAAAGGAAATATCCTCAGATGAAATCTGGAAAGAAATTTTCTGAGAAACTGCTTAGTGTTCTGTTAATTCATCTCACAGAGTTACATCTGTATTTCGTGGATCTCTTTGCTAGCCTTATTTCTGTGGAATCTGAGAACAGATATTTCGGATCCCTTTGAAGACTTTAGGGCCAAAGGAAATATCCTCCGATAACAAAGAGAAAGAAGCTTTCTGAGAAACTTCTTTGTGTTCTGTGAAATCACCTCACAGAGTTACAGCTTTCCCCTCAATAAGCCTTTCGCTAAGACAGTTCTTGTAGAATTGGCAAAGTGACATTTGGAAGCCCATAGAGGGCTATGTTGAAAAAGGAAATATCCTCAGATGAAATCTGGAAAGAAGCTTTCTGAGAAACTGCTTAGTGTTCTGTTAATTCATCTCACAGAGTTACATCTGTATTTCGTGGATCTCTTTGCTAGCCTTATTCCTGTGGAATCTGAGAACAGATATTCCGGATCCCTTTGAAGACTACAGGGCCAAAGGAAATATCCTCCGATTACAAAGAGAAAGAAGCTTTCTGAGAAACTTCTTTGTGTTCTGTGAAATCATCTCACAGAGTTACAGCTCTCCCCTCAATAAGCCTTTCGCTAAGACAGTTCTTGTGGAATTTGCAAAGTGATATTTGGAAGCCCATAGAGGGCAATGGTGAAAAAGGAAATATCCTCAGATGAAATCTGGAAAGAAGCTTTCTGAGAAACTGCTTAGTGTTCTGTTAATTCATCTCACAGAGTTACATCTGTATTTCGTGGATCTCTTTGCTAGCTTTATTTCTGTGGAATCTGAGAACAGATATTTCGGAACCCTTTGAAAACTATAAGGCCAAAGGAAATATCCTCCGATCACAAAGAGAAAGAAGCTTTCTGAGAAACTTCTTTGTGTTCTGTGAAATCATCTCACAGAGTTACAGCTTTCCCCTCAAGAAGCCTTTCACTAAGACAGTTCTTGTGGAATTGGCAAAGTGATATTTGGAAGCCCATAGAGGGCTATGGTGAAAAAGGAAATATCCTCAGATGAAATCTGGAAAGAAGCTTTCTGAGAAACTGCTTAGTGTTCTGTTAATTCATCTCACAGAGTTACATCTGTATTTCGTGGATCTCTTTGCTAGCCTTATTTCTGTGGAATCTGAGAACAGATATTCCGGATCCCTTTGAAGACTATAGGGCCAAAGGAATTATCCTCCGATAACAAAGAGAACGAAGCTTTCTGAGAAACTTCTTTGTGTTCTGTGAAATCATCTCACAGAGTTACAGCTTTCCCCTCAAGAAGCCTTTCGCTAAGACAGTTCTTATGGAATTGGCAAAGTGATATTTGGAAGCCCCTAGAGGGCTATGGTGAAAAAGGAAATATCCTCAGATGAAATGTGGAAAGAAGCTTTCTGAGAAACCGCTTAGTGTTCTGTTAATTCATGTCACAGAGTTACATCTGTATTTCGTGGATCTCTTTGCTAGCCTTATTTCTGTGGAATCTGAGAACAGATATTTCGGATCCCTTTGAAGACTATAGGGCCAAAGGAAATATCCTTCGATAACAAAGAGAAAGAAGCATTCTGAGAAAATTGTTTGTGTTCTGTGAAATCATCTCACAGAGTTACAGCCTTTCCCTCAAGAAGCCTTTCGCTAAGACAGTTCTTGTGGAATTGGCAAAGGGACATTTGGAAGCCCATAGAGGGCTATGGTGAAAAAGGAAATATCCTCAGATGAAATCTGGAAAGAAGCTTTCTTAGAAACTGCTTAGTGTTCTGTTAATTCATCTCACAGAGTTACATCTGTATTTCGTGGATCTCTTTGCTAGCCTTATTTCTGTGGAATCTGAGAACAATTATTTCGGATCCCATTGAAGACTATAAGGCCAAAGGAAATATCCTCCGATAACAAAGAGAACAAAGCTTTCTGAGAAACTTCTTTGTGTTCTGTGAAATCATCTCACAGAGTTACAGCTTTCCCCTCAAGAAGCCTTTCGCTAAGACAGTTCTTGTGGAATTGGCAAAGTGATATTTGTAAGCCCATAGAGGGCTATGTTGAAAAAGGAAATATCCTCAGATGAAATCTGGAAAGAAGCTTTCTGAGAAACTGCTTAGTGTTCTGTTAATTCATCTCACAGAGTTACAACTGTATTTCGTGGATCTCTTTGCTAGCCTTATTCCTGTGGAATCTGAGAACAGATATTCCGGATCCCTTTGAAGACTACAGGGCCAAAGGAAATATCCTCCGATTACAAAGAGAAAGAAGCTTTCTGAGAAACTTCTTTGTGTTCTGTGAAATCATCTCACAGAGTTACAGCTCTCCCCTCAATAAGCCTTTCGCTAAGACAGTTCTTGTGGAATTTGCAAAGTGATATTTGGAAGCCCATAGAGGGCAATGGTGAAAAAGGAAATATCCTCAGATGAAATCTGGAAAGAAGCTTTCTGAGAAACTGCTTAGTGTTCTGTTAATTCATCTCACAGAGTTACATCTGTATTTCGTGGATCTCTTTGCTAGCTTTATTTCTGTGGAATCTGAGAACAGATATTTCGGAACCCTTTGAAAACTATAAGGCCAAAGGAAATATCCTCCGATCACAAAGAGAAAGAAGCTTTCTGAGAAACTTCTTTGTGTTCTGTGAAATCATCTCACAGAGTTACAGCTTTCCCCTCAAGAAGCCTTTCACTAAGACAGTTCTTGTGGAATTGGCAAAGTGATATTTGGAAGCCCATAGAGGGCTATGGTGAAAAAGGAAATATCCTCAGATGAAATCTGGAAAGAAGCTTTCTGAGAAACTGCTTAGTGTTCTGTTAATTCATCTCACAGAGTTACATCTGTATTTCGTGGATCTCTTTGCTAGCCTTATTTCTGTGGAATCTGAGAACAGATATTCCGGATCCCTTTGAAGACTATAGGGCCAAAGGAATTATCCTCCGATAACAAAGAGAACGAAGCTTTCTGAGAAACTTCTTTGTGTTCTGTGAAATCATCTCACAGAGTTACAGCTTTCCCCTCAAGAAGCCTTTCGCTAAGACAGTTCTTATGGAATTGGCAAAGTGATATTTGGAAGCCCCTAGAGGGCTATGGTGAAAAAGGAAATATCCTCAGATGAAATGTGGAAAGAAGCTTTCTGAGAAACCGCTTAGTGTTCTGTTAATTCATGTCACAGAGTTACATCTGTATTTCGTGGATCTCTTTGCTAGCCTTATTTCTGTGGAATCTGAGAACAGATATTTCGGATCCCTTTGAAGACTATAGGGCCAAAGGAAATATCCTTCGATAACAAAGAGAAAGAAGCATTCTGAGAAAATTGTTTGTGTTCTGTGAAATCATCTCACAGAGTTACAGCCTTTCCCTCAAGAAGCCTTTCGCTAAGACAGTTCTTGTGGAATTGGCAAAGGGACATTTGGAAGCCCATAGAGGGCTATGGTGAAAAAGGAAATATCCTCAGATGAAATCTGGAAAGAAGCTTTCTTAGAAACTGCTTAGTGTTCTGTTAATTCATCTCACAGAGTTACATCTGTATTTCGTGGATCTCTTTGCTAGCCTTATTTCTGTGGAATCTGAGAACAATTATTTCGGATCCCATTGAAGACTATAAGGCCAAAGGAAATATCCTCCGATAACAAAGAGAACAAAGCTTTCTGAGAAACTTCTTTGTGTTCTGTGAAATCATCTCACAGAGTTACAGCTTTCCCCTCAAGAAGCCTTTCGCTAAGACAGTTCTTGTGGAATTGGCAAAGTGATATTTGTAAGCCCATAGAGGGCTATGTTGAAAAAGGAAATATCCTCAGATGAAATCTGGAAAGAAGCTTTCTGAGAAACTGCTTAGTGTTCTGTTAATTCATCTCACAGAGTTACAACTGTATTTCGTGGATCTCTTTGCTAGCCTTATTCCTGTGGAATCTGAGAACAGATATTCCGGATCCCTTTGAAGACTACAGGGCCAAAGGAAATATCCTCCGATTACAAAGAGAAAGAAGCTTTCTGAGAAACTTCTTTGTGTTCTGTGAAATCATCTCACAGAGTTACAGCTCTCCCCTCAATAAGCCTTTCGCTAAGACAGTTCTTGTGGAATTGGCAAAGTGACCTTTGGAAGCCCATAGAGGGCTATGGTGAAAAAGGAAATATCCTCAGATGAAATCTGGAAAGAAGCTTTCTGAGAAACTGCTTAGTGTTCTGTTAATTCATCTCACAGAGGTACATCTGTATTTCGTGGATCTCTTTGCTAGCCTTATTTCTGTGGAATCTGAGAACAGATATTTCGGATCCCTTTGAAAACTATAAGGACAAAGGAAATATCCTCCGATCACAAAGAGAAAGAAGCTTTCTGAGAAACTTCTTTGTGTTCTGTGAAATCATCTCTCAGAGTTACAGCTTTCCCCTCAAGAAGCCTTTCGCTAAGACAGTTCTTGTGGAATTGGCAAAGTGATATTTGGAAGCCCATAGAGGGCAATGGTGAAAAAGGAAATATCCTTAGATGAAATCTGGAAAGAAGCTTTCTGAGAAACTGCTTAGTGTTCTGTTAATTCATCTCACAGAGTTACATCTGTATTTCGTGGATCTCTTTGCTAGCCTTATTTCTGTGGAATCTGAGAACAGATGTTCCGGATCCCTTTGAAGACTATAGGGCCAAAGGAAATATCCGCCGATAACAAAGAGAAAGAAGCTTTCTGAGAAACTTCTTTGTGTTCTGTGAAATCATCTCACAGAGTTACAGCTTTCCCCTCAGGAAGCCTTTCGATAAGACAGTTCTTGTGGAATTGGCAAAGTGACATTTGGAAGCCCATAGAGGGCTATGTTGAAAAAGGAAATATCCTCAGATGAAATCTGAAAAGAAGCTTTCTGAGAAACTGCTTAGTGTTCTGTTAATTCATCTCACAGAGTTACATCTGTATTTCGTGGATCTCTTTGCTAGCCTTATTTCTCTGGAATCTGAGAGCAGATATTTCGGATCCCTTTGAAGACTATAAGGCCAAAGGAAATATCCTCCGATCACAAAGAGAAAGAAGCTTTCTGAGAAACTTCTTTGCGTTCTGTGAAATCACCTCACAGAGTTACAGCTTTCCCCTCAAGAAGCCTTTCGCTAAGACAGTTCTTGTGGAATTGGCAAAGTGATATTTGGAAGCCCATAGAGGGCAATGGTGAAAAAGGAAATATTCTCAGATGAAATCTGGAAAGAAGCTTTCTGAGAAACTGCTTAGTGTTCTGTTAATTCATCTCACAGAGTTACATCTGTATTTCGTGGATCTCTTTGCTAGCCTTATTTCTGTGGAATCTGAGAACAGATATTTCGGATCCCTTTGAAGACTATAGGGCCAAAGGAAATATCCTCCGATAACAAAGAGAAAGAAGCTTTCTGAGAAACTTCTTTGTGTTCTGTGAAATCATCTCACAGAGTTACAGCTTTCCCCTCAAGAAGCCTTTCGCTAAGACAGTTCTTGTGGAATTGGCAAAGTGACCTTTGGAAGCCCATAGGGGGCTATGGTGAAAAAGGAAATATCCTCAGTTGAAATCTGGAAAGAAGCTTTCTCAGAAACTGCTTAGTGTTCTGTTAATTCATCTCACAGAGTTACATCTGTATTTCGTGGATCTCTTTGCTAGCCTTATTTCTGTGGAATCTCAGAACAGATATTTCGGATCCCTTTGAAAACTATAAGGCCAAAGGAAATATCCTCCGATCACAAAGAGAGAGAAGCTTTCTGAGAAACTTCTTTGTGTTCTGTGAAATCATCTCACAGAGTTACAGCTTTCCCCTCAAGGTGCCTTGGCTAAGACAGTTCTTGTGGAATTGGCAAAGTGATATTTGGAAGTCCATAGAGGGTTATGGTGAAAAAGGAAATATCCTCAGATGAAATATGGAAAGAAGCTTTCTGAGAAACTGCTTAGTGTTCTGTTAATTCATCTCACAGAGTTACATCTGTAGTTCGTGGATCTCTTTGCTAGCCTTATTTCTGTGGAATCTGAGAACAGATATTTCGGATCCCTTTGAAGACTATAGGGCCAAAGTAAAATATACTCCGATAACAAAGAGAAAGAAGCTTTCTGAGAAACTTCTTTGTGTTCTGTGAAATCATCTCACAGAGTTACAGCTTTCCCCTCAAGAAGCCTTTCGCTAAGACAGTTCTTGTGGAATTGGCAAAGTGACATTTGGAATCCCATAGAGGGCAATGGTGAAAAAGGAAATATCCTCAGATGAAATCTGGAAAGAAGCTTTCTGAGAAACTGCTTAGTGTTCTGTTAATTCATCTCACAGAGTTACATCTGTATTTCGTGGATCTCTTTGCTAGCCTTATTTCTGTGGAATCTGAGAACAGATATTTCGGATCCCTTTGAAGACTATAGGGCCAAAGGAAATATCCTCCGATAACAAAGAGAAAGAAGCTTTCTGAGAAACTTCTTTGTGTTCTGTGAAATCATCTCACAGAGTTACAGCTTTCCCCTCAAGAAGCCTTTCGCTAAGACAGTTCTTGTGGAATTGGCAAAGTGACATTTGGAAGCCCATAGAGGGCTATGGTGAAAAAGGAAATATCCTCGGATGAAATCTGGAAAGAAGCTTTCTCAGAAACTGCTTAGTGTTCTGTTAATTCATCTCACAGAGTTACATCTGTATTTCATGGATCTCTTTGCTAGCCTTATTTCTGTGGAATCTGAGAACAGATATTTCGGATCCCTTTGAAAACTATAAGGCCAAAGGAAATATCCTCAGATCACAAAGAGAAAGAAGCTTTCTGAGAAACTCCTTTGTGTTCT
The DNA here is from genome assembly GCF_043159975.1 of Macaca nemestrina. Taxonomy (NCBI): domain Eukaryota; kingdom Metazoa; phylum Chordata; class Mammalia; order Primates; family Cercopithecidae; genus Macaca; species Macaca nemestrina. The sequence continues at coordinate 111,670,094 of NC_092127.1, read as the reverse complement.
GTGAAATCATCTCACAGAGTTACAGCTTTCCCCTCAAGAAGCCTTTCGCTAAGACAGTTCTTGTGGAATTGGCAAAGTGACCTTTGGAAGCCCATAGAGAGCTATGGTGAAAAAGAAAATATCCTCAGATGAAATCTGGAAAGAAGCTTTCTCAGAAACTGCTTAGTGTTCTGTTAATTCATCTCACAGAGTTACATCTGTATTTCGTGGATCTCTTTGCTAGCCTTATTTCTGTGGAATCTGAGAACAGATATTTCGGATCCCTTTGAAAACTATAAGGCCAAAGGAAATATCCTCCGATCACAAAGAGAAAGAAGCTTTCTGAGAAAAATCTTTGTGTTCTGTGAAATCATCTCACAGAGTTACAGCTTTCCCCTCAAGAAGCCTTTCGCTAAGACAGATCTTGTGGAATTGGCAAAGTGATATTTGGAAGCCCATAGAGGGCAATGGTGAAAAAGGAAATATTCTCAGATGAAATCTGGAAAGAAGTTTTCTGAGAAACTGCTTAGTGTTCTGTTAATTCATCTCACAGAGTTACATCTGTATTTCGTGGATCTCTTTGCTAGCCTTATTTCTGTGGAATCTGAGAACAGATATTTCGGATCCATTTGAAGACTATAGGGCCAAAGGAAATATCCTCCGATAACAAAGAGAAAGAAGCTTTCTGAGAAACTTCTTTGTGTTCTGTTAAATCATCTCACAGAGTTACAGCTTTCCCCTCAAGAAGCCTTTCGCTAAGACAGTTCTTGTGGAATTGGCAAAGTGACATTTGGAAGCCCATAGAGGGCTATGTTGAAAAAGGAAATATCCTCAGATGAAATCTGGAAAGAGGCTTTCTGAGAAACTGCTTAGTGTTCTGTTAATTCATCTCACAGAGTTCCATCTGTATTTCGTGGATCTCTTTGCTAGCCTTATTTCTGTGGAATCTGAGAACAGATATTCCGGATCCCATTGAAGACTATAGGGCCAAAGGAAATATCCTCCGATAACAAAGAGAAAGAAGCTTTCTGAGAAACTTCTTTGTGTTCTGTGAAATCATCTCACAGAGTTACAGCTTTCCCCTCAAGAAGCCTTTCGCTAAGACAGTTCTTGTGGAATTGGCAAAGTGACATTTGGAAGCCCATAGAGGGCTATGGTGAAAAAGGAAATATCCTCAGATGAAATCTGGAAAGAAGCTTTCTGAGAAACAGCTTAGTGTTCTGTTAATTCATCTCACAGAGTTACATCTGTATTTCGTGGATCTCTCTGCTAGCCTTATTTCTCTGGAATCTGAGAACAGATATTTCGGATCCCTTTGAAGACTATAAGGCCAAAGGAAATATCCTCTGATAACAAAGAGAAAGAAGCTTTCTGAGAAACTTCTTTGTTTTCTGTGAAATCATCTCACAGAGTTACAGCTTTCCCCTCAAGAAGCCTTTCGCTAAGACAGTTCTTGTGGAATTGGCAAAGTGATATTTGGAAGCCCCTAGAGGTCTATGGTGAAAAAGGAAATATCCTCAGATGAAATCTGGAAAGAAGCTTTCTGAGAAACAGCTTAGTGTTCTGTTAATTCATATCACAAAGTGACATCTGTATTTCGTGGATCTCTCTGCTAGCCTTATTTCTCTGGAATCTGAGAACAGATATTTCGGATCCCTTTGAAGACTATAAGGCCAAAGGAAATATCCTCTGATAACAAAGAGAAAGAAGCTTTCTTAGAAACTTCTCTGTTTTCTGTGAAATCATCTCACAGAGTTACAGCATTCCCCTCAAGAAGCCTTTCGCTATGACAGTTCTTGTGGAAATGGCAAAGTGATATTTGGAAGACCATAGAAGGCTATGGTGAAAAAGGAAATATCCTCAGATGAAATCTGGAAAGAAGCTTTCTGAGAAACTGCTTAGTGTTCTGTTAATTCATCTCACAGAGTTACATCTGTATTTCGTGGATCTTTTTGCTAGCCTTATTTCTGAGGAATCTGAGAACAGATATTTCGGATCCCTTTGAAGACTATAGGGCCAAAGGAAATATCCTCCGATAACAAAGAGAAAAAAGTTTTCTGAGAAACTTCTTTGTGTTCTGTGAAATCATCTCACAGAGTTACAGCTTTCCCCTCAAGAAGCCTTTCGCTAAGACAGTTCTTGTGAAATTGTCAAAGTGATATTTGGAAGCCCATAGAGGGCTATGGTGAAAAAGGAAATATCCTCAGATGAAATCTGGAAAGAAGCTTTCTGAGAAACCGCGTAGTGTTCTGTTAATTCATCTCACAGAGTTACATCTGTATTTCGTGGATCTCTTTGCTAGCCTTATTTCTGTGGAATCTGAGAACAGATATTTCGGATCCCTTTGAAGACTATAGGGCCAAAGGAAATAGCCTCCGATCACAAAGAGAAAGAAGCTTTCTGAGAAACTTCTTTGTGTTCTGTGAAATCATCTCACAGAGTTACAGCTTTCCCCTCAAGAAGCCTTTCGCTAAGACAGTTCTTGTAGAATTGGCAAAGTGACATTTTGAAGCCCATGGAGGGCTATGTTGAAAAAGGAAATATCCTCAGATGAAATCTGGAAAGAAGCTTTCTGAGAAACTGCTTAGTGTTCTGTTAATTCATCTCACAGAGTTACAACTGTATTTCGTGGATCTCTTTGTTAGCCTTATTCCTGTGGAATCTGAGAACAGATATTCCGGATCCCTTTGAAGACTACAGGGCCAAAGGAAATATCCTCCGATTACAAAGAGAAAGAAGCTTTCTGAGAAACTTCTTTGTGTTCTGTGAAATCATCTCACAGAGTTACAGCTTTCCCCTCAAGAAGCCTTTCGCTAAGACAGTTCTTGTGGAATTGGCAAAGTGACCTTTGGAAGCCCATAGAGGGCTATGGTGAAAAAGGAAATATCCTCAGATGAAATCTGGAAAGAAGCTTTCTGAGAAACTGCTTAGTGTTCTGTTAATTCATCTCACAGAGTTACATCTGTATTTCGTGGATCTCTTTGCTAGCCTTATTTCTGTGGAATCTGAGAACAGATATTTCGGATAACTTTGAAAACTGTAAGGCCAAAGGAAATATCCTCCGATCACAAAGAGAAAGAAGCTTTCTGAGAAACTTCTTTGTGTTCTGTGAAATCATCTCACAGAGTTACAGCTTTCCCCTCAAGAAGCCTTTCGCTAAGACAGTTCTTGTGGAATTGGCAAAGTGACCTTTGGAAGTCCTTAGAGGGCTATGTTGAAAAAGGAAATATCCTCAGATGAAATCTGGAAAGAAGCTTTCTGAGAAACTGCTTAGTGTTCTGTTAATTCATCTCACAGAGTTACATCTGTATTTCGTGGATCTCTTTGCTAGCCTCATTTCTGTGGAATCTGAGAACAGATATTCCGGATCCCTTTGAAGACTATAGGGCCAAAGGAAATATCCTCCGATAACAAAGAGAAAGAAGCTTTCTGAGAAACTTCTTTGTGTTCTGTGAAATCATCTCAAAGAGTTACAGCATTCCCCTCAAGAAGCCTTTCGCTATGACAGTTCTTGTGGAAATGGCAAAGTGATATTTGGAAGCCCCTAGAAGGATATGTTGAAAAAGGAAATATCCTCAGATGAAATCTGGAAAGAAGCTTTCTGAGAAACTACTTAGTGTTCTGTTAATTCATCTCACAGAGTTACATCTGTATTTCGTGGATCTCTTTGCTAGCCTTATTTCTGTGGAATCTGAGAACAGATATTTCGGATCCCTTTGAAGACTATAGGGCCAAAGGAAATATCCTCCGATAACAAAGAGAAAGAAGCTTTCTGAGAAACTTCTTTGTGTTCTGTGAAATCATCTCACAGAGTTACAGCTCTCCCCTCAAGAAGCCTTTCGCTAAGACAGTTTTGTGGAATTGGCAAAGTGACATTTGGAAGCCCATAGAGGGCTATGTTGAAAAAGGAAATATCCTCAGATGAAATCTGGAAAGAAGCTTTCTGAGAAACTGCTTAGTGTTCTGTTAATTCATCTCACAGAGTTACATCTGTATTTCGTGGATCTCTTTGCTAGCCTTATTTCTGTGGAATCTGAGAACAGATATTCCGGATCCCTTTGAAGACTATAGGGCCAAAGGAAATATCCTCCGATAACAAAGAGAAAGAAGCTTTCTGAGAAACTTCTTTGTGTTCTGTGAAATCATCTCACAGAGTTACAGTTTTCCCCTCAAGAAGCCTTTCGCTAAGACAGTTCTTGTGGAATTGGCAAAGTGACATTTGGAAGCCCATAGAGGGCTATGTTGAAAAAGGAAATATCCACAGATGAAATCTGGAAAGAAGCTTTCTGAGAAACTGCTTAGTGTTCTGTTAATTCATCTCACAGAGTTACATCTGTATTTCGTGGATCTCTTTGCTAGCCTTATTTCTCTGGAATCTGAGAACAGATATTTCGGATCCCTTTGAAGACTATAAGACCAAAGGAAATATCCTCCGATCACAAAGAGAAAGAAGCTTTCTGAGAAACTTCTTTGCGTTCTGTGAAATCATCTCACAGAGTTACAGCTTAAGAATCCTTTCGCTAAGACAGTTCTTGTGGAATTTGCAAAGTTATATTTGGAAGCCCCTAGAGGGCTATGGTGAAAAAGGAAATATCCTCACAGGAAATCTGGAAAGAAGCTTTCTGAGAAACTGCTTAGTGTTCTGTTAATTCATCTCACAGAGTTACATCTGTATTTCATGGATCTCTTTGCTAGCCTTATTTCTGTGGAATCTGAGAACAGATATTTCGGATCCCTTTGAAGACTATAGGGCCAAAGGAAATATTCTCCGATAACAAAGTGAAAGAAGCTTTCTGAGAAACTTCTTTGTGTTCTGTGAAATCATCTCACAGAGTTACAGCATTCCCCTCAAGAAGCCTTTCGCTATGACAGTTCTTGTGGAAATGGCAAAGTGATATTTGGAAGCCCATAGAGGGCTATGGTGAAAAAGGAAATATCCTCAGATGAAATCTGGAAAGAAGCTTTCTGAGAAACTGCTTAGTGTTCTGTTAATTCATCTCACAGAGTTACATCTGTATTTCGTGGATCTCTTTGCTAGCCTTATTTCTGTGGAATCTGAGAACAGATATTTCGGATCCCTTTGAAGACTATAGGGCCAAAGGAAATATCCTCCGATAACAAAGAGAAAGAAGCTTTCTGAGAAACTTCTTTGTGTTCTGTGAAATCATCTCACAGAGTTACAGCTTTCCCCTCAAGAAGCCTTTCGCTAAGACAGTTCTTGTGGAATTGGCAAAGTGAAATTTGGAAGCCCATAGAGGGCTATGTTGAAAAAGGAAATATCCTCAGATGAAATCTGGAAAGAAGCTTTCTGAGAAACTGCTTAGTGTTCTGTTAATTCATCTCACAGAGTTACATCTGTATTTCGTGTATCTCTTTGCTACCCTTATTTCTGTGGAATCTGAGAACAGATATTTCGGATCCCTTTGAAGACTATAGGGCCAAAGGAAATATCCTCCGATAACAAAGAGAAAGAAGCTTTCTGAGAAACTTCTTTGTGTTCTGTGAAATCATCTCACAGAGTTACAGCCTTCCCCTCAAGGTGCCTTGGCTAAGAGAGTTCTTCTGGAATTGGCAAAGTGATATTTGGAAGTCCATAGAGGGCTATGGTGAAAAAGGAAATATCCTCAGATGAAATCTGGAAAGAAGATTTCTGAGAAACTGCTTAGTGTTCTGTTAATTCATCTCACACAGTTACATCTGTATTTCGTGGATCTCTTTGCTAGCCTTATTTCTGTGGAATCTGAGAACAGATATTTCGGATCCCTTTGAAGACTATAGGGCCAAAGGAAATATCCTCCGATAACAAAGAGAAAGAAGCTTTCTGAGAAACTTCTTTGTGTTCTGTGAAATCATCTCACAGAGTTACAGCTTTCCCCTCAAGAAGCCTTTCGCTAAGACAGTTCTTGTGGAATTGGCAAAGTGATATTTGGAAGCCCATAGAGGGCTATGGTGAAAAAGGAAATATCCTCAGATGAAATCTGGAAAGAAGCTTTCTGAGAAACCGCTTAGTGTTCTGTTAATTCATCTCACAGAGTTACATCTGTATTTCGTGGATCTCTTTGCTAGCCTTATTTCTGTGGAATCTGATAACAGATATTTCGGATCCCTTTGAAAACTATAAGGCCAAAGGAAATATCCTCCGATCACAAAGAGAAAGAAGCTTTCTGAGAAACTTCTTTGTGTTCTGTGAAATCATCTCACAGAGTTACAGCTTTCCCCTCAAGAAGCCTTTCGCTAAGACAGTTCTTGTGGAATTGGCAAAGTGATATTTGGAAGGCCATAGAGGGCTATGGTGAAAAAGGAAATATCCTCAGATGAAATCTGGAAAGAAGCTTTCTGAGAAACTGCTTAGTGTTCTGTTAATTTATCTCACAGAGTTACATCTGTATTTCGTGGATCTCTTTGCTAGCCTTATTTCTGTGGAATCTGAGAACAGATATTTCGGATCCCTTTGAAGACTATAGGGCCAAAGGAAATAACCTCTGATAACAAAGAGAAAGAAGCTTTCTGAGAAACTTCTTTGTGTTCTGTGAAATCATCTCACAGAGTTACAGCTTTCGCCTCAAGTGCCTTTGGCTAAGATAGTTCTTGTGGAATTGGCAAAGTGATATTTGGAAGCCCATAGAGGGCTATGGTGAAAAAGGAAATATCCTCAGATGAAACCTGGAAAGAAGCTTTCTGAGAAACTGCTTAGTGTTCTGTAAATTCATCTCACAGAGTTACATCTTTGTTTCGTGGATCTCTTTGCTAGCATTATTTCTGTGGAATCTGAGAACAGATATTTCGGATCCCTTTGAAGACTATAGGGCCAAAGGAAATAGCCTCCGATCACAAAGAGAAAGAAGCTTTCTGAGAAACTTCTTTGTGTTCTGTGAAATCATCTCACAGAGTTACAGCTTTCCCCTCAATAAGCCTTTCGCTAAGACAGTTCTTGTAGAATTGGCAAAGTGACATTTGGAAGCCCATAGAGGGCTATGTTGAAAAAGGAAATATCCTCAGATGAAATCTGGAAAGAAGCTTTCTGAGAAACTGCTTAGTGTTCTGTTAATTCATCTCAAAGCGTTACAACTGTATTTCGTGGATCTCTTTGCTAGCCTTATTCCTGTGGAATCTGAGAACAGATATTCCGGATCCCTTTGAAGACTACAGGGCCAAAGGAAATATCCTCCGATTACAAAGAGAAAGAAGCATTCTGAGAAACTTCTTTGTGTTCTGTGAAATCATCTCACAGAGTTACAGCTTTCCCCTCAAGAAGCCTTTCGCTAAGACAGTTCTTGTGGAATTGGCAAAGTGACCTTTGGAAGCCCATAGAGGGCTATGGTGAAAAAGGAAATATCCTCAGATGAAATCTGGAAAGAAGCTTTCTCAGAAACTGCTTAGTGTTCTGTTAATTCATCTCACAGAGTTACATCTGTATTTCGTGGATCTCTTTGCTAGCCTTATTTCTGTGGAATCTGAGAACAGATATTTCGGATCCCTTTGAAAACTATAAGGCCAAAGGAAATATCCTCCGATCACAAAGAGAAAGAAGCTTTCTGAGAAACTTCTTTGTGTTCTGTGAAATCATCTCACAGAGTTACAGCTTTCCCCTCAAGAAGCCTTTCGCTAAGACAGTTCTTGTGGAATTGGCAAAGTGACCTTTGGAAGTCCTTAGAGGGCTATGTTGAAAAAGGAAATATCCTCAGATGAAATCTGGAAAGAAGCTTTCTGAGAAACTGCTTAGTGTTCTGTTAATTCATCTCACAGAGTTACATCTGTATTTCGTGGATCTCTTTGCTAGCCTTATTTCTGTGGAATCTGAGAACAGATATTCCGGATCCCTTTGAAGACTATAGGGCCAAAGGAAATATCCTCCGATAACAAAGAGAAAGAAGCTTTCTGAGAAACTTCTTTGTGTTCTGTGAAATCATCTCAAAGAGTTACAGCATTCCCCTCAAGAAGCCTTTCGCTATGACAGTTCTTGTGGAAATGGCAAAGTGATATTTGGAAGCCCCTAGAAGGATATGGTGAAAAAGGAAATATCCTCAGATGAAATCTGGAAAGAAGCTTTCTGAGAAACTACTTAGTGTTCTGTTAATTCATCTCACAGAGTTACATCTGTATTTCGTGGATCTCTTTGCTAGCCTTATTTCTGTGGAATCTGAGAACAGATATTTCGGATCCCTTTGAAGACTATAGGGCCAAAGGAAATATCCTCCGATAACAAAGAGAAAGAAGCTTTCTGAGAAACTTCTTTGTGTTCTGTGAAATCATCTCACAGAGTTACAGCTCTCCCCTCAAGAAGCCTTTCGCTAAGACAGTTTTGTGGAATTGGCAAAGTGACATTTGGAAGCCCATAGAGGGCTATGTTGAAAAAGGAAATATCCTCAGATGAAGTCTGGAAAGAAGCTTTCTGAGAAACCGCGTAGTGTTCTGTTAATTCATCTCACAGAGTTACATCTGTATTTCGTGGATCTCTTTGCTAGCCTTATTTCTGTGGAATCTGAGAACACATATTTCGGATCCCTTTGAAGACTATAGGGCCAAAGGAAATAGCCTCCGATCACAAAGAGAAAGAAGCTTTCTGAGAAACTTCTTTGTGTTCTGTGAAATCATCTCACAGAGTTACAGCTTTCCCCTCAAGAAGTCTTTCGCTAAGACAGTTCTTGTGGAGTTGGCAAAGTGACATTTGGAAGCCCTTAGAGGGCTATGTTGAAAAAGGAAATATCCTCAGATGAAATCTGGAAAGAAGCTTTCTGAGAAACTGCTTAGTGTTCTGTTAATTCATCTCACAGAGTTACATCTGTATTTCGTGGATCTCTTTGGTAGCCTTATTTCTGTGGAATCTGAGAACAGATATTTCGGATCCCTTTGAAGACTATAGGGCCAAAGGAAATATCCTCCGATAACAAAGAGAAAGAAGCTTTCTGAGAAACTTCTTTGTGTTCTGTGAAATCATCTCACAGAGTTACAGCTCTCCCCTCAAGAAGCCTTTCGCTAAGACAGTTCTTGTGGAATTGGCAAAGTGACATTTGGAAGCCCATAGAGGGCTATGTTGAAAAAGGAAATATCCTCAGATGAAATCTGCAAAGAAGCTTTCTGAGAAACTGCTTAGTGTTCTGTTAATTCATCTAACAGAGTTACATCTGTATTTCGTGGATCTCTTTGCTAGCCTTATTTCTTTGGAATCTGAGAACAGATATTCCGGATCCCTTTGAAGACTATAGGGCCAAAGGAAATATCCTCCGATAACAAAGAGAAAGAAGCTTTCTGAGAAACTTCTTTGTGTTCTGTGAAATCATCTCACAGAGTTACAGTTTTCCCCTCAAGAAGCCTTTCGCTAAGACAGTTCTTGTGGAATTGGCAAAGTGACATTTGGAAGCCCATAGAGGGCTATGTTGAAAAAGGAAATATCCTCAGATGAAATCTGGAAAGAAGCTTTCTGAGAAACTGCTTAGTGTTCTGTTAATTCATCTCACAGAGTTACGTCTGTATTTCGTGGATCTCTTTGCTAGCCTTATTTCTCTGGAATCTGAGAACAGATATTTCGGATCCCTTTGAAGACTATAAGACCAAAGGAAATATCCTCCGATCACAAAGAGAAAGAAGCTTTCTGAGAAACTTCTTTGCGTTCTGTGAAATCATCTCACAGAGTTACAGCTTAAGAAGCCTTTCGCTAAGACAGTTCTTGTGGAATTTGCAAAGTGATATTTGGAAGCCCCTAGAGGGCTATGGTGAAAAAGGAAATATCCTCAGAGGAAATCTGGAAAGAAGCTGTCTGAGAAACTGCTTAGTGTTCTCTTAATTCATCTCACAGAGTTACATCTGTATTTCGTGGATCTCTTTGCTAGCCTTATTTCTGTGGAATCTGAGAACAGATATTTCGGATCCCTTTGAAGACTATAGGGCCAAAGGAAATATTCTCCGATAACAAAGTGAAAGAAGCTTTCTGAGAAACTTCTTTGTGTTCTGTGAAATCATCTCACAGAGTTACAGCATTCCCCTCAAGAAGCCTTTCGCTATGACAGTTCTTGTGGAAATGGCAAAGTGATATTTGGAAGCCCATAGAGGGCTATGGTGAAAAAGGAAATATCCTCAGATGAAATCTGGAAAGAAGCTTTCTGAGAAACTGCTTAGTGTTCTGTTAATTCATCTCACAGAGTTACATCTGTATTTCGTGGATCTCTTTGCTAGCCTTATTTCTGTGGAATCTGAGAACAGATATTTCGGATCCCTTTGAAGACTATAGGGCCAAAGGAAATATCCTCCGATAACAAAGATAAAGAAGCATTCTGAGAAACTTCTTTGTGTTCTGTGAAATCATCTCACAGAGTTACAGCTTTCCCCTCAAGAAGCCTTTCGCTAAGACAGTTCTTGTGGAATTGGCAAAGTGAAATTTGGAAGCCCATAGAGGGCTATGTTGAAAAAGGAAATATCCTCAGATGAAATCTGGAAAGAAGCTTTCTGAGAAACTGCTTAGTGTTCTGTTAATTCATCTCACAGAGTTACATCTGTATTTCGTGTATCTCTTTGCTACCCTTATTTCTGTGGAATCTGAGAACAGATATTTCGGATCCCTTTGAAGACTATAGGGCCAAAGGAAATATCCTCCGATAACAAAGAGAAAGAAGCTTTCTGAGAAACTTCTTTGTGTTCCGTGAAATCATCTCACAGAGTTACAGCCTTCCCCTCAAGGTGCCTTGGCTAAGAGAGTTCTTCTGGAATTGGCAAAGTGATATTTGGAAGTCCATAGAGGGCTATGGTGAAAAAGGAAATATGCTCAGATAAAATCTGGAAAGAAGATTTCTGAGAAACTGCTTAGTGTTCTGTTAATTCATCTCACACAGTTACATCTGTATTTCGTGCATCTCTTTGCTAGCCTTATTTCTGTGGAATCTGAGAACAGATATTTCGGATCCCTTTGAAGACTATAGGGCCAAAGGAAATATCCTCCGATAACAAAGAGAAAGAAGCTTTCTGAGAAACTTCTTTGTGTTCTGTGAAATCATCTCACAGAGTTACAGCTTTCCCCTCAAGAAGCCTTTCGCTAAGAGAGTTCTTGTGGAATTGGCAAAGTGATATTTGGAAGCCCATAGAGGGCTAAGTTGAAAAAGGAAATATCCTTAGATGAAATCTGGAAAGAAGCTTTCTGAGAAACCGCTTAGTGTTCTGTTAATTCATCTCACAGAGTTACATGTCTATTTCGTGGATCTATTTGCTAGCCTTATTTCTGTGGAATCTGAGAAGAGATATTTCGAATCCCTTTGAAGACTATAGGGCCAAAGGAAATGTCCTCCGATAACAAAGAGAAAGAAGCTTTCTGAGAAACTTCTTTGTGTTCTGTGAAATCATCTCACAGAGTTACAGCTTTCCCCTCAAGAAGCCTTTCGCTAAGACAGTTCTTGTGGAATTGGCAAAGTGATATTTGGAAGCCCATAGAGGGCTATGGTGAAAAGGAAATATCCTCAGATGTAATCTGGAAAGAAGCTTTCTGAGAAACCGCTTAGTGTTCTGTTAATTCATCTCACAGAGTTACATCTGTATTTCGTGGATCTCTTTGCTAGCCTTATTTCTGTGGAATCTGAGAACAGATATTTCGGATCCCTTTGAAAACTATAAGGCCAAAGGAAATATCCTCCGATCACAAAGAGAAAGAAGCTTTCTGAGAAACTTCTTTGTGTTCTGTGAAATCATCTCACAGAGTTACAGCTTTCCCCTCAAGAAGCCTTTCGCTAAGACAGTTCTTGTGGAATTGGCAAAGTGATATTTGGAAGGCCATAGAGGGCTATGGTGAAAAAGGAAATATCCTCCGATGAAATCTGGAAAGAAGCTTTCTGAGAAACTGCTTAGTGTTCTGTTAATTCATCTCACAGAGTTACATCTGTATTTCGTGGATCTCTTTGCTAGCCTTATTTCTGTGGAATCTGAGAACAGATATTTCGGATCCCTTTGAAGACTATAGGGCCAAAGGAAATAACCTCTGATAACAAAGAGAAAGAAGCTTTCTGAGAAACTTCTTTGTGTTCTGTGAAATCATCTCACAGAGTTACAGCTTTCGCCTCAAGTGCCTTTGGCTAAGATAGTTCTTGTGGAAATGGCAAAGTGACATTTGGAAGCCCTTAGAGGGCTATGTTGAAAAAGGAAATATCCTCAGATGAAATCTGGAAAGAAGCTTTCTGAGAAACTGCTTAGTGTTCTGTTAATTCATCTCACAGAGTTACATCTGTATTTCGTGGATCTCTTTGCTAGCCTTATTTCTGTGGAATCTGAGAACAGATATTTCGGATCCCTTTGAAGACTATAGGGCCAAAGGAAATATCCTCCGATAACAAAGAGAAAGAAGCTTTCTGAGAAACTTCTTTGTGTTCTGTGAAATCATCTCACAGAGTTACAGCTCTCCCCTCAAGAAGCCTTTCGCTAAGACAGTTCTTGTGGAATTGGCAAAGTGACATTTGGAAGCCCATAGAGGGCTATGTTGAAAAAGGAAATATCCTCAGATGAAATCTGCAAAGAAGCTTTCTGAGAAACTGCTTAGTGTTCTGTTAATTCATCTAACAGAATTACATCTGTATTTCGTGGATCTCTTTGCTAGCCTTATTTCTTTGGAATCTGAGAACAGATATTCCGGATCCCTTTGAAGACTATAGGGCCAAAGGAAATATCCTCCGATAACAAAGAGAAAGAAGCTTTCTGAGAAACTTCTTTGTGTTCTGTGAAATCATCTCACAGAGTTACAGTTTTCCCCTCAAGAAGCCTTTCGCTAAGACAGTTCTTGTGGAATTGGCAAAGTGACATTTGGAAGCCCATAGAGGGCTATGTTGAAAAAGGAAATATCCTCAGATGAAATCTGGAAAGAAGCTTTCTGAGAAACTGCTTAGTGTTCTGTTAATTCATCTCACAGAGTTACGTCTGTATTTCGTGGATCTCTTTGCTAGCCTTATTTCTCTGGAATCTGAGAACAGATATTTCGGATCCCTTTGAAGACTATAAGACCAAAGGAAATATCCTCCGATCACAAAGAGAAAGAAGCTTTCTGAGAAACTTCTTTGCGTTCTGTGAAATCATCTCACAGAGTTACAGCTTAAGAATCCTTTCGCTAAGACAGTTCTTGTGGAATTTGCAAAGTGATATTTGGAAGCCCCTAGAGGGCTATGGTGAAAAAGGAAATATCCTCACAGGAAATCTGGAAAGAAGCTTTCTGAGAAACTCCTTAGTGTTCTGTTAATTCATCTCACAGAGTTACATCTGTATTTCGTGGATCTCTTTGCTAGCCTTATTTCTGTGGAATCTGAGAACAGATATTTCGGATCCCTTTGAAGACTATAGGGCCAAAGGAAATAGCCTCCGATCACAAAGAGAAAGAAGCTTTCTGAGAAACTTCTTTGTGTTCTGTGAAATCATCTCACAGAGTTACAGCTTTCCCCTCAAGAAGCCTTTCGCTAAGACAGTTCTTGTAGAATTGGCAAAGTGACATTTGGAAGCCCATAGAGGGCTATGTTGAAAAAGGAAATATCCTCAGATGAAATCTGGAAAGAAGCTTTCTGAGAAACTGCTTAGTGTTCTGTTAATTCATCTCACAGAGTTACAACTGTATTTCGTGGATCTCTTTGTTAGCCTTATTCCTGTGGAATCTGAGAACAGATATTCCGGATCCCTTTGAAGACTACAGGGCCAAAGGAAATGTCCTCCGATTACAAAGAGAAAGAAGCTTTCTGAGAAACTTCTTTGTGTTCTGTGAAATCATCTCACAGAGTTACAGCTTTCCCCTCAAGAAGCCTTTCGCTAAGACAGTTCTTGTGGAATTGGCAAAGTGACCTTTGGAAGCCCATAGAGGGCTATGGTGAAAAAGGAAATATCCTCAGATGAAATCTGGAAAGAAGCTTTCTGAGAAACTGCTTAGTGTTCTGTTAATTCATCTCACAGAGTTACATCTGTGTTTCGTGGATCTCTTTGCTAGCCTTATTTCTGTGGAATCTGAGAACAGATATTTCGGATAACTTTGAAAACTGTAAGGCCAAAGGAAATATCCTCCGATCACAAAGAGAAAGAAGCTTTCTGAGAAACTTCTTTGTGTTCTGTGAAATCATCTCACAGAGTTACAGCTTTCCCCTCAAGAAGCCTTTCGCTAAGACAGTTCTTGTGGAATTGGCAAAGTGACCTTTGGAAGTCCTTAGAGGGCTATGTTGAAAAAGGAAATATCCTCAGATGAAATCTGGAAAGAAGCTTTCTGAGAAACTGCTTAGTGTTCTGTTAATTCATCTCACAGAGTTACATCTGTATTTCGTGGATCTCTTTGCTAGCCTTATTTCTGTGGAATCTGAGAACAGATATTCCGGATCCCTTTGAAGACTATAGGGCCAAAGGAAATATCCTCCGATAACAAAGAGAAAGAAGCTTTCTGAGAAACTTCTTTGTGTTCTGTGAAATCATCTCAAAGAGTTACAGCATTCCCCTCACGAAGCCTTTCGCTATGACAGTTCTTGTGGAAATGGCAAAGTGATATTTGGAAGCCCCTAGAAGGATATGTTGAAAAAGGAAATATCCTCAGATGAAATCTGGAAAGAAGCTTTCTGAGAAACTACTTAGTGTTCTGTTAATTCATCTCACAGAGTTACATCTGTATTTCGTGGATCTCTTTGCTAGCCTTATTTCTGTGGAATCTGAGAACAGATATTTCGGATCCCTTTGAAGACTATAGGGCCAAAGGAAATATCCTCCGATAACAAAGAGAAAGAAGCTTTCTGAGAAACTTCTTTGTGTTCTGTGAAATCATCTCACAGAGTTACAGCTCTCCCCTCAAGAAGCCTTTCGCTAAGACAGTTTTGTGGAATTGGCAAAGTGACATTTGGAAGCCCATAGAGGGCTATGTTGAAAAAGGAAATATCCTCAGATGAAATCTGGAAAGAAGCTTTCTGAGAAACCGCGTAGTGTTCTGTTAATTCATCTCACAGAGTTACATCTGTATTTCGTGGATCTCTTTGCTAGCCTTATTTCTGTGGAATCTGAGAACAGATATTTCGGATCCCTTTGAAGACTATAGGGCCAAAGGAAATAGCTTCCGATCACAAAGAGAAAGAAGCTTTCTGAGAAACTTCTTTGTGTTCTGTGAAATCATCTCACAGAGTTACAGCTTTCCCCTCAAGAAGCCTTTCGCTAAGACAGTTCTTGTGGAGTTGGCAAAGTGACATTTGGAAGCCCTTAGAAGGCCAAGTTGAAAAAGGAAATATCCTCAGAAGAAATCTGGAAAGAAGCTTTCTGAGAAACTGCTTAGTGTTCTCTTAATTCATCTAACAGAATTACATCTGTATTTCGTGGATCTCTTTGCTAGCCTTATTTCTTTGGAATCTGAGAACAGATATTCCGGATCCCTTTGAAGACTATAGGGCCAAAGGAAATATCCTCCGATAAAAAAGAGAAAGAAGCTTTCTGAGAAACTTCTTTGTGTTCTGTGAAATCATCTCACAGAGTTACAGCTCTCCCCTCAAGAAGCCTTTCGCTAAGACAGTTCTTGTGGAATTGGCAAAGTGACATTTGGAAGCCCATAGAGGGCTATGGTGAAAAAGGAAATATCCTCAGAGGAAATCTGGAAAGAAGCTTTCTGAGAAACTGCTTAGTGTTCTCTTAATTCATCTCACAGAGTTACATCTGTATTTCGTGGATCTCTTTGCTAGCCTTATTTCTGTGGAATCTGAGAACAGATATTTCGGATCCCTTTGAAGACTATAGGGCCAAAGGAAATATTCTCCGATAACAAAGTGAAAGAAGCTTTCTGAGAAACTTCTTTGTGTTCTGTGAAATCATCTCACAGAGTTACAGCATTCCCCTCAAGAAGCCTTTCGCTATGACAGTTCTTGTGGAAATGGCAAAGTGATATTTGGAAGCCCATAGAGGGCTATGGTGAAAAAGGAAATATCCTCAGATGAAATCTGGAAAGAAGCTTTCTGAGAAACTGCTTAGTGTTCTGTTAATTCATCTCACAGAGTTACATCTGTATTTCGTGGATCTCTTTGCTAGCCTTATTTCTGTGGAATCTGAGAACAGATATTTCGGATCCCTTTGAAGACTATAGGGCCAAAGGAAATATCCTCCGATAACAAAGATAAAGAAGCTTTCTGAGAAACTTCTTTGTGTTCTGTGAAATCATCTCACAGAGTTACAGCTTTCCCCTCAAGAAGCCTTTCGCTAAGACAGTTCTTGTGGAATTGGCAAAGTGAAATTTGGAAGCCCATAGAGGGCTATGTTGAAAAAGGAAATATCCTCAGATGAAATCTGGAAAGAAGCTTTCTGAGAAACTGCTTAGTGTTCTGTTAATTCATCTCACAGAGTTACATCTGTATTTCGTGTATCCATTTGCTACCCTTATTTCTGTGGAATCTGAGAACAGATATTTCAGATCCCTTTGAAGACTATAGGGCCAAAGGAAATATCCTCCGATAACAAAGAGAAAGAAGCTTTCTGAGAAACTTCTTTGTGTTCTGTGAAATCATCTCACAGAGTTACAGCCTTCCCCTCAAGGTGCCTTGGCTAAGAGAGTTCTTCTGGAATTGGCAAAGTGACATTTGGAAGCCCTTAGAGGGCTATGTTGAAAAAGGAAATATCCTCAGATGAAATCTGGAAAGAAGCTTTCTGAGAAACTGCTTAGTGTTCTGTTAATTCATCTCACAGAGTTACATCTGTATTTCGTGGATCTCTTTGCTAGCCTTATTTCTGTGGAATCTGAGAACAGATATTTCGGATCCCTTTGAAGACTATAGGGCCAAAGGAAATATCCTCCGATAACAAAGAGAAAGAAGCTTTCTGAGAAACTTCTTTGTGTTCTGTGAAATCATCTCACAGAGTTACAGCTCTCCCCTCAAGAAGCCTTTCGCTAAGACAGTTCTTGTGGAATTGGCAAAGTGACATTTGGAAGCCCATAGAGGGCTATGTTGAAAAAGGAAATATCCTCAGATGAAATCTGCAAAGAAGCTTTCTGAGAAACTGCTTAGTGTTCTGTTAATTCATCTAACAGAATTACATCTGTATTTCGTGGATCTCTTTGCTAGCCTTATTTCTTTGGAATCTGAGAACAGATATTCCGGATCCCTTTGAAGACTATAGGGCCAAAGGAAATATCCTCCGATAACAAAGAGAAAGAAGCTTTCTGAGAAACTTCTTTGTGTTCTGTGAAATCATCTCACAGAGTTACAGTTTTCCCCTCAAGAAGCCTTTCGCTAAGACAGTTCTTGTGGAATTGGCAAAGTGACATTTGGAAGCCCATAGAGGGCTATGTTGAAAAAGGAAATATCCTCAGATGAAATCTGGAAAGAAGCTTTCTGAGAAACTGCTTAGTGTTCTGTTAATTCATCTCACAGAGTTACGTCTGTATTTCGTGGATCTCTTTGCTAGCCTTATTTCTCTGGAATCTGAGAACAGATATTTCGGATCCCTTTGAAGACTATAAGACCAAAGGAAATATCCTCCGATCACAAAGAGAAAGAAGCTTTCTGAGAAACTTCTTTGCGTTCTGTGAAATCATCTCACAGAGTTACAGCTTAAGAATCCTTTCGCTAAGACAGTTCTTGTGGAATTTGCAAAGTGATATTTGGAAGCCCCTAGAGGGCTATGGTGAAAAAGGAAATATCCTCACAGGAAATCTGGAAAGAAGCTTTCTGAGAAACTCCTTAGTGTTCTGTTAATTCATCTTACAGTGTTACATCTGTATTTCGTGGATCTCTTTGCTAGCCTTATTTCTGTGGAATCTGAGAACAGATATTTCGGATCCCTTTGAAGACTATAGGGCCAAAGGAAATAGCCTCCGATCACAAAGAGAAAGAAGCTTTCTGAGAAACTTCTTTGTGTTCTGTGAAATCATCTCACAGAGTTACAGCTTTCCCCTCAAGAAGCCTTTCGCTAAGACAGTTCTTGTAGAATTGGCAAAGTGACATTTGGAAGCCCATAGAGGGCTATGTTGAAAAAGGAAATATCCTCAGATGAAATCTGGAAAGAAGCTTTCTGAGAAACTGCTTAGTGTTCTTTTAATTCATCTCACAGAGTTACAACTGTATTTCGTGGATCTCTTTGTTAGCCTTATTCCTGTGGAATCTGAGAACAGATATTCCGGATCCCTTTGAAGACTACAGGGCCAAAGGAAATATCCTCCGATTACAAAGAGAAAGAAGCTTTCTGAGAAACTTCTTTGTGTTCTGTGAAATCATCTCACAGAGTTACAGCTTTCCCCTCAAGAAGCCTTTCGCTAAGACAGTTCTTGTGGAATTGGCAAAGTGACCTTTGGAAGCCCATAGAGGGCTATGGTGAAAAAGGAAATATCCTCAGATGAAATCTGGAAAGAAGCTTTCTGAGAAACTGCTTAGTGTTCTGTTAATTCATCTCACAGAGTTACATCTGGGTTTCGTGGATCTCTTTGCTAGCCTTATTTCTGTGGAATCTGAGAACAGATATTTCGGATAACTTTGAAAACTGTAAGGCCAAAGGAAATATCCTCCGATCACAAAGAGAAAGAAGCTTTCTGAGAAACTTCTTTGTGTTCTGTGAAATCATCTCACAGAGTTACAGCTTTCCCCTCAAGAAGCCTTTCGCTAAGACAGTTCTTATGGAATTGGCAAAGTGACCTTTGGAAGTCCTTAGAGGGCTATGTTGAAAAAGGAAATATCCTCAGATGAAATCTGGAAAGAAGCTTTCTGAGAAACTGCTTAGTGTTCTGTTAATTCATCTCACAGAGTTACATCTGTATTTCGTGGATCTCTTTGCTAGCCTTATTTCTGTGGAATCTGAGAACAGATATTCCGGATCCCTTTGAAGACTATAGGGCCAAAGGAAATATCCTCCGATAACAAAGAGAAAGAAGCTTTCTGAGAAACTTCTTTGTGTTCTGTGAAATCATCTCAAAGAGTTACAGCATTCCCCTCAAGAAGCCTTTCGCTATGACAGTTCTTGTGGAAATGGCAAAGTGATATTTGGAAGCCCCTAGAAGGATATGTTGAAAAAGGAAATATCCTCAGATGAAATCTGGAAAGAAGCTTTCTGAGAAACTACTTAGTGTTCTGTTAATTCATCTCACAGAGTTACATCTGTATTTCGTGGATCTCTTTGCTAGCCTTATTTCTGTGGAATCTGAGAACAGATATTTCGGATCCCTTTGAAGACTATAAGACCAAAGGAAATATCCTCCGATCACAAAGAGAAAGAAGCTTTCTGAGAAACTTCTTTGCGTTCTGTGAAATCATCTCACAGAGTTACAGCTTAAGAATCCTTTCGCTAAGACAGTTCTTGTGGAATTTGCAAAGTGATATTTGGAAGCCCCTAGAGGGCTATGGTGAAAAAGGAAATATCCTCACAGGAAATCTGGAAAGAAGCTTTCTGAGAAACTGCTTAGTGTTCTGGTAATTCTTCTCACAGAGTTACATCTGTATTTCATGGATCTCTTTGCTAGCCTTATTTCTGTGGAATCTGAGAACAGATATTTCGGATCCCTTTGAAGACTATAGGGCCAAAGGAAATATCCTCCGATAACAAAGTGAAAGAAGCTTTCTGAGAAACTTCTTTGTGTTCTGTGAAATCATCTCACGGAATTACAGCATTCCCCTCTAGAAGCCTTTCGCTATGACAGTTCTTGTGGAAATGGCAAAGTGATATTTGGAAGCCCATAGAGGGCTATGGTGAAAAAGGAAATATCCTCAGATGAAATCTGGAAAGAAGCTTTCTGAGAAACTGCTTAGTGTTCTGTTAATTCATCTCACAGAGTTACATCTGTATTTCGTGGATCTCTTTGCTAGCCTTATTTCTGTGGAATCTGAGAACAGATATTTCGGATCCCTTTGAAGACTATAGGGCCAAAGGAAATATCCTCCGATAACAAAGATAAAGAAACTTTCTGAGAAACTTCTTTGTGTTCTGTGAAATCATCTCACAGAGTTACAGCTTTCCCCTCAAGAAGCCTTTCGCTAAGACAGTTCTTGTGGAATTGGCAAAGTGAAATTTGGAAGCCCATAGAGGGCTATGTTGAAAAAGGAAATATCCTCAGATGAAATCTGGAAAGAAGCTTTCTGAGAAACTGCTTAGTGTTCTGTTAATTCATCTCACAGCGTTACAACTGTATTTCGTGGATCTCTTTGCTAGCCTTATTCCTGTGGAATCTGAGAACAGATATTCCGGATCCCTTTGAAGACTACAGCGCCAAAGGAAATATCCTCCGATTACAAAGAGAAAGAAGCATTCTGAGAAACTTCTTTGTGTTCTGTGAAATCATCTCACAGAGTTACAGCTTTCCCCTCAAGAAGCCTTTCGCTAAGACAGTTCTTGTGGAATTGGCAAAGTGACCTTTGGAAGCCCATAGAGGGCTATGGTGAAAAAGGAAATATCCTCAGATGAAATCTGGAAAGAAGCTTTCTCAGAAACTGCTTAGTGTTCTGTTAATTCATCTCACAGAGTTACATCTGTATTTCGTGGATCTCTTTGCTAGCCTTATTTCTGTGGAATCTGAGAACAGATATTTCGGATCCCTTTGAAAACTATAAGGCCAAAGGAAATATCCTCCAATCACAAAGAGAAAGAAGCTTTCTGAGAAACTTCTCTGTGTTCTGTGAAATCATCTCACAGAGTTACAGCTTTCCCCTCAAGAAGCCTTTCGCTAAGACAGTTCTTGTAGAATTGGCAAAGTGACATTTGGAAGCCCTTAGAGGGCTATGTTGAAAAAGGAAATATCCTCAGATGAAATCTGGAAAGAAGCTTTCTGAGAAACTGCTTAGTGTTCTGTTAATTCATCTCACAGAGTTACAACTGTATTTCGTGGATCTCTTTGTTAGCCTTATTCCTGTGGAATCTGAGAACAGATATTCCGGATCCCTTTGAAGACTACAGGGCCAAAGGAAATATCCTCCGATAACAAAGAGAAAGAAGCTTTCTGAGAAACTTCTTTGTGTTCTGTGAAATCATCTCACAGAGTTACAACTCTCCCCTCAAGAAGCCTTTCGCTAAGACAGTTTTGTGGAATTGGCAAAGTGACATTTGGAAGCCCATAGAGGGCTATGTTGAAAAAGGAAATATCCTCAGATGAAATCTGGAAAGAAGCTTTCTGAGAAACCGCGTAGTGTTCTGTTAATTCATCTCACAGAGTTACATCTGTATTTCGTGGATCTCTTTGCTAGCCTTATTTCTGTGGAATCTGAGAACAGATATTTCGGATCCCTTTGAAGACTATAGGGCCAAAGGAAATAGCTTCCGATCACAAAGAGAAAGAAGCTTTCTGAGAAACTTCTTTGTGTTCTGTGAAATCATCTCACAGAGTTACAGCTTTCCCCTCAAGAAGCCTTTCGCTAAGACAGTTCTTGTGGAGTTGGCAAAGTGACATTTGGAAGCCCTTAGAAGGCTATGTTGAAAAAGGAAATATCCTCAGATGAAATCTGGAAAGAAGCTTTCTGAGAAACTGCTTAGTGTTCTGTTAATTCATCTAACAGAATTACATCTGTATTTCGTGGATCTCTTTGCTAGCCTAATTTCTTTGGAATCTGAGAACAGATATTCCGGATCCCTTTGAAGACTATAGGGCCAAAGGAAGTATCCTCCGATAACAAAGAGAAAGAAGCTTTCTGAGAAACTTCTTTGTGTTCTGTGAAATCATCTCACAGAGTTACAGCTCTCCCCTCAAGAAGCCTTTCGCTAAGACAGTTCTTGTGGAATTGGCAAAGTGACATTTGGAAGCCCATAGAGGGCTATGTTGAAAAAGGAAATATCCTCAGATGAAATCTGCAAAGAAGCTTTCTGAGAAACTGCTTAGTGTTCTGTTAATTCATCTAACAGAATTACATCTGTATTTCGTGGATCTCTTTGCTAGCCTTATTTCTTTGGAATCTGAGAACAGATATTCCGGATCCCTTTGAAGACTATAGGGCCAAAGGAAATATCCTCCGATAACAAAGAGAAAGAAGCTTTCTGAGAAACTTCTTTGTGTTCTGTGAAATCATCTCACAGAGTTACAGTTTTCCCCTCAAGAAGCCTTTCGCTAAGACAGTTCTTGTGGAATTGGCAAAGTGACATTTGGAAGCCCATAGAGGGCTATAATGAAAAAAGAAATATCCTCAGATGAAATCTGGAAAGAATCTTTCTGAGAAACTGCTTAGTGTTCTGTTAATTCATCTCACAGAGTTACGTCTGTATTTCGTGGATCTCTTTGCTAGCCTTATTTCTCTGGAATCTGAGAACAGATATTTCGGATCCCTTTGAAGACTATAAGACCAAAGGAAATATCCTCCGATCACAAAGAGAAAGAAGCTTTCTGAGAAACTTCTTTGCGTTCTGTGAAATCATCTCACAGAGTTACAGCTTAAGAATCCTTTCGCTAAGACAGTTCTTGTGGAATTTGCAAAGTGATATTTGGAAGCCCCTAGAGGGCTATGGTGAAAAAGGAAATATCCTCACAGGAAATCTGGAAAGAAGCTTTCTGAGAAACTTCTTAGTGTTCTGGTAATTCATCTCACAGAGTTACATCTGTATTTCATGGATCTCTTTGCTAGCCTTATTTCTGTGGAATCTGAGAACAGATATTTCGGATCCCTTTGAAGACTATAGGGCCAAAGGAAATATCCTCCGATAACAAAGTGAAAGAAGCTTTCTGAGAAACTTCTTTGTGTTCTGTGAAATCATCTCACAGAATTACAGCATTCCCCTCAAGAAGCCTTTCGCTATGACAGTTCTTGTGGAAATGGCAAAGTGATATTTGGAAGCCCATAGAGGGCTATGGTGAAAAAGGAAATATCCTCAGATGAAATCTGGAAAGAAGCTTTCTGAGAAACTGCTTAGTGTTCTGTTAATTCATCTCACAGAGTTACATCTGTATTTCGTGGATCTCTTTGCTAGCCTTATTTCTGTGGAATCTGAGAACAGATATTTCGGATCCCTTTGAAGACTATAGGGCCAAAGGAAATATCCTCCGATAACAAAGATAAAGAAGCTTTCTGAGAAACTTCTTTGTGTTCTGTGAAATCATCTCACAGAGTTACAGCTTTCCCCTCAAGAAGCCTTTCGCTAAGACAGTTCTTGTGGAATTGGCAAAGTGAAATTTGGAAGCCCATAGAGGGCTATGTTGAAAAAGGAAATATCCTCAGATGAAATCTGGAAAGAAGCTTTCTGAGAAACTGCTTAGTGGTCTGTTAATTCATCTCACAGAGTTACATCTGTATTTCGTGTATCTCTTTGCTACCCTTATTTCTGTGGAATCTGAGAACAGATATTTCGGATCCCTTTGAAGACTATAGGGCCAAAGGAAATATCCTCCGATAACAAAGAGAAAGAAGCTTTCTGAGAAACTTCTTTGTGTTCTGTGAAATCATCTCACAGAGTTACAGCCTTCCCCTCAAGGTGCCTTGGCTAAGAGAGTTCTTCTGGAATTGGCAAAGTGATATTTGGAAGTCCATAGAGGGCTATGGTGAAAAAGGAAATATCCTCAGATGAAATCTGGAAAGAAGATTTCTGAGAAACTGCTTAGTGTTCTGTTAATTCATCTCACACAGTTACATCTGTATTTCGTGCATCTCTTTGCTAGCCTTATTTCTGTGGAATCTGAGAACAGATATTTCGGATCCCTTTGAAGACTATAGGGCCAAAGGAAATATCCTCCGATAACAAAGAGAAAGAAGCTTTCTGAGAAACTTCTTTGTGTTCTGTGAAATCGTCTCAAAGAGTTACATCATTCCCCTCAAGAAGCCTTTCGCTATGACAGTTCTTGTGGAAATGGCAAAGTGATATTTGGAAGACCCTAGAAGGATATGGTGAAAAAGGAAATATCCTCAGATGAAATCTGGAAAGAAGCTTTCTGAGAAACTGCTTAGTGTTCTGTTAATTCATCTCACAGAGTTACATCTGTATTTCGTGGATCTCTCTGCTAGCCTTATTTCTCTGGAATCTGAGAACAGATATTTCGGATCACTTTGAAGACTATAGGGCCAAAGTAAAATATTCTCCGATAACAAAGAGAAAGAAGCTTTCTGAGAAACTTCTTTGTGTTCTGTGAAATCATCTCACAGAGTTACAGCTTTCCCCTCAAGAAGCCTTTCGCTATGACAGTTCTTGTGGAAATGGCAAAGTGATATTTGGAAGACCATAGAAGGCTATGGTGAAAAAGGAAATATCCTCAGATGAAATCTGGAAAGAAGCTTTCTGAGAAACTTCTTAGTGTTCTGTTAATTCATCTCACAGAGTTACATCTGTATTTCGTGGATCTTTTTGCTAGCCTTATTTCTGAGGAATCTGAGAACAGATATTGCGGATCCCTTTGAAGACTATAGGGCCAAAGGAAATAGCCTCCGATCACAAAGAGAAAGAAGCTTTCTGAGAAACTTCTTTGTGTTCTGTGAAATCATCTCACAGAGTTACAGCTTTCCCCTCAATAAGCCTTTCGCTAAGACAGTACTTGTAGAATTGGCAAAGTGACATTTGGAAGCCCATAGAAGGCTATGTTGAAAAAGGAAATATCCTCAGATGAAATCTGGAAAGAAGCTTTCTGAGAAACTGCTTAGTGTTCTGTTAATTCATCTCACAGCGTTACAACTGTATTTCGTGGATCTCTTTGCTAGCCTTATTCCTGTGGAATCTGAGAACAGATATTCCGGATCCCTTTGAAGACTACAGCGCCAAAGGAAATATCCTCCGATTACAAAGAGAAAGAAGCATTCTGAGAAACTTCTTTGTGTTCTGTGAAATCATCTCACAGAGTTACAGCTTTCCCCTCAAGAAGCCTTTCGCTAAGACAGTTCTTGTGGAATTGGCAAAGTGACCTTTGGAAGCCCATAGAGGGCTATGGTGAAAAAGGAAATATCCTCAGATGAAATCTGGAAAGAAGCTTTCTCAGAAACTGCTTAGTGTTCTGTTAATTCATCTCACAGAGTTACATCTGTATTTCGTGGATCTCTTTGCTAGCCTTATTTCTGTGGAATCTGAGAACAGATATTTCGGATCCCTTTGAAAACTATAAGGCCAAAGGAAATATCCTCCAATCACAAAGAGAAAGAAGCTTTCTGAGAAACTTCTCTGTGTTCTGTGAAATCATCTCACAGAGTTACAGCTTTCCCCTCAAGAAGTCTTTCGCTAAGACAGTTCTTGTGGAATTGGCAAAGTGACCTTTGGAAGTCCTTAGAGGGCTATGTTGAAAAAGGAAATATCCTCCGATGAAATCTGGAAAGAAGCTTTCTGAGAAACTGCTTAGTGTTCTGTTAATTCATCTCACAGAGTTACATCTGTATTTCGTGGATCTCTTTGCTAGCCTTATTTCTGTGGAATCTGAGAACAGATATTCCGGATCCCTTTGAAGACTATAGGGCCAAAGGAAATATCCTCCGATAACAAAGAGAAAGAAGCTTTCTGAGAAACTTCTTTGTGTTCTGTGAAATCATCTCAAAGAGTTACAGCATTCCCCTCAAGAAGCCTTTCGCTATGACAGTTCTTGTGGAAATGGCAAAGTGATATTTGGAAGCCCCTAGAAGGATATGGTGAAAAAGGAAATATCCTCAGATGAAATCTGGAAAGAAGCTTTCTGAGAAACTACTTATTGTTCTGTTAATTCATCTCACAGAGTTACATCTGTATTTCGTGGATCTCTTTGCTAGCCTTATTTCTGTGGAATCTGAGAACAGATATTTCGGATCCCTTTGAAGACTATAGGGCCAAAGGAAATATCCTCCGATAACAAAGAGAAAGAAGCTTTCTGAGAAACTTCTTTGTGTTCTGTGAAATCATCTCACAGAGTTACAGCTCTCCCCTCAAGAAGCCTTTCCCTAAGACAGTTTTGTGGAATTGGCAAAGTGACATTTGGAAGCCCATAGAGGGCTATGTTGAAAAAGGAAATATCCTCAGATGAAGTCTGGAAAGAAGCTTTCTGAGAAGCCGCGTAGTGTTCTGTTAATTCATCTCACAGAGTTACATCTGTATTTCGTGGATCTCTTTGCTAGCCTTATTTCTGTGGAATCTGAGAACACATATTTCGGATCCCTTTGAAGACTATAGGGCCAAAGGAAATAGCCTCTGATCACAAAGAGAAAGAAGCTTTCTGAGAAACTTCTTTGTGTTCTGTGAAATCATCTCACAGAGTTACAGCTTTCCCCTCAAGAAGCCTTTCGCTAAGACAGTTCTTGTGGAGTTGGCAAAGTGACATTTGGAAGCCCTTAGAGGGCTACGTTGAAAAAGGAAATATCCTCAGATGAAATCTGGAAAGAAGCTTTCTGAGAAACTGCTTAGTGTTCTGTTAATTCATCTCACAGAGTTACATCTGTATTTCGTGGATCTCTTTGCTAGCCTTATTTCTGTGGAATCTGAGAACAGATATTTCGGATCCCTTTGAAGACTATAGGGCCAAAGGAAATATCCTCCGATAACAAAGAGAAAGAAGCTTTCTGAGAAACTTCTTTGTGTTCTGTGAAATCATCTCACAGAGTTACAGTTTTCCCCTCAAGAAGCCTTTCGCTAAGACAGTTCTTGTGGAATTGGCAAAGTGACATTTGGAAGCCCATAGAGGGCTATGTTGAAAAAGGAAATATCCTCAGATGAAATCTGGAAAGAAGCTTTCTGAGAAACTGCTTAGTGTTCTGTTAATTCATCTCACAGAGTTACATCTGTATTTCGTGTATCTCTTTGCTACCCTTATTTCTGTGGAATCTGAGAACAGATATTTCGGATCCCTTTGAAGACTATAGGGCCAAAGGAAATATCCTCCGATAACAAAGAGAAAGAAGCTTTCTGAGAAACTTCTTTGTGTTCTGTGAAATCATCTCACAGAGTTACAGCCTTCCCCTCAAGGTGCCTTGGCTAAGAGAGTTCTTCTGGAATTGGCAAAGTGATATTTGGAAGCCCATAGAGGGCTAAGTTGAAAAAGGAAATATCCTTAGATGAAATCTGGAAAGAAGCTTTCTGAGAAACCGCTTAGTGTTCTGTTAATTCATCTCACAGAGTTACATGTCTATTTCGTGGATCTATTTGCTAGCCTTATTTCTGTGGAATCTGAGAAGAGATATTTCGAATCCCTTTGAAGACTATAGGGCCAAAGGAAATATCCTCCGATAACAAAGAGACAGAAGCTTTCTGAGAAACTTCTTTGTGTTCTGTGAAATCATCTCACAGAGTTACAGCTTTCCCCTCAAGAAGCCTTTTGCTAAGACAGTTCTTGTGGAATTGGCAAAGTGATATTTGGAAGCCCATAGAGGGCTATGGTGAAAAGGAAATATCCTCAGATGAAATCTGGAAAGAAGCTTTCTGAGAAACCGCTTAGTGTTCTGTTAATTCATCTCACAGAGTTACATCTGTATTTCGTGGATCTCTTTGCTAGCCTTATTTCTGTGGAATCTGAGAACAGATATTTCGGATCCCTTTGAAGACTATAGGGCCAAAGGAAATAACCTCTGATAACAAAGAGAAAGAAGCTTTCTGAGAAACTTCTTTGTGTTCTGTGAAATCATCTCACAGAGTTACAGCTTTCGCCTCAAGTGCCTTTGGCTAAGATAGTTCTTGTGGAAATGGCAAAGTGATATTTGGAAGCCCATAGAGGGCTATGGTGAAAAAGGAAATATCCTCAGATGAAACCTGGAAAGAAGCTTTCTGAGAAACTGCTTAGTGTTCTGTAAATTCATCTCACAGTGTTACATCTTTGTTTCGTGGATCTCTTTGCTAGCCTTATTTCTGTGGAATCTGAGAACAGATATTTAGGATCCCTTTGAAAACTATTAGGCCAAAGGAAAAATCCTCCGATAACAAAGAGAAAGAAGTTTTCTGAGAAACTCCTCTGTGATGTGTGAGTTCCACTCACAGAGTTACATCTGTATTTCGTGGATCTCTTTGCTATTCATATTTCTGTGGAATCTGAGAACAGATATTTCGGATCCCTTTGAAAACTATAAGGCCAAAGGAAAAATCCTCCGATAACAAAGAGAAAGAAGTTTTCTGAGAAACTTCTTTGTGTTCTGGGAAATCATCTCACAGAGTTACAGCTTTCCCCTCGAGAAGCCTTTCGCTAAGACAGTTCTTGTGGAATTGGCAAAGTGATATTTGGAAGCCCTTAGAGGGCTATGGTGAAAAAGGAAATATCCTCAGATGAAATCTGGAAAGAAGCTTTCTGAGAAACTGCTTAGTGATCTCTTAATTCATCTCACAGAGTTACATCTGTATTTCGTGGATCTCTTTGCTCGCCTTATTCCTGTGGAATCAGAGAACAGATATTTCGGATCCCTTTGAAGACTATAGGGCCAAAGGAAATATCCTCCGATAACAAAGAGAAAGAAGCTTTCTGGGAAACTTCTTTGTGTTCTGTGAAATCATCTCACAGAGTTACAGCTTTCCCCTCAAGAAGCCTTTCGCTAAGACAGTTCTTGTGGAATTGGCAACGTGATATTTGGAAGCTCATAGAGGGCTATGGTGAAAAAGGAAATATCCTCAGATGAAATCTGGAAAGAAGCTTTCTGAGAAACTAGTTAGTGTTCTGTTAATTCATCTCACACAGTTGCATCTGTATTTCGTGGATCTCTTTGCTAGCCTTATTTCTGTGGAATCTGAGAACAGATACTTCGGATCCCTTTGAAGACTATAGGGCCAAAGGAAAAATTCTCCGATAACAAAGAGAAAGAAGCTTTCTGAGAAACTTCTTTGTGTTCTGTGAAATCATCTCACAGACTTACAGCTTTGCCCTCAAGAAGCCTTTCGCTAAGGCAGTTCTTGCGGAATTGGCAAAGTGACATTTGGAAGCCCATAGAGGGCTATGGTGAAAAAGGAAATATCCTCAGATGAAATCTGGAAAGAAGCTTTCTGAAAAACTTCCTAGTGTTCTGTTAATTCATCTCACAGAGTTACATCTGTGTTTCGTGGATCTCTTTGCTAGCCTTATTTCTGTGGAATCTGAGAAGAGATATTTCGGATCCCTTTGAAGACTACAGGGCCAAAGGAAATATCCTCCGATAACAAAGAGAAAGAAGCTTTCTGAGAAACTTCTTTGTGTTCTGTGAAATCATCTCACAGAGTTACAGCTTTCCCCTCAAGAAGCCTTTCGCTAAGACAGTTCTTGTGGAATTGACAAAGTGATATTTGGAAGCCCATAGAGGGATATAGTGGAAAAGGAAATTTCCTCAGATGAAATCTGGAAAGAAGCTTTCTGGGAAACTCCTCTGTGATGTGTGAGTTCCACTCACAGAGTTACATCTGTATTTCGTGGATCTCTTTGCTAGCCTTATTTCTGTGGAATCTGAGAACAGATATTTCGGATCCCTTTGAAGACTATAGGGCCAAAGGAAATATCCTCCGATAACAAAGAGAAAGAAGATTTCTGAGAAACGTCTTTGTGTTCTGTGAAATCATCTCACAGAGTTACAGCTTTCCCCTCAAGAAGCCTTTCGCTAAGACAGTTCTTGTGGAATTGGCAAAGTGATATTTGGAAGGCCATAGAGGGCTATGGTGAAAAAGGAAATATCCTCAGATGAAATCTGGAAAGAAGCTTTCTGAGAAACTGCTTAGTGTTCTGTTAATTCATCTCACAGAGTTACATCTGTATTTCGTGGATCTCTTTGCTAGCCTTATTTCTGTGGAATCTGAGAACAGATATTTCGGATCCCTTTGAAGACTATAGGGCCAAAGGAAATAACCTCTGATAGCAAAGAGATAGAAGCTTTCTGAGAAACTTCTTTGTGTTCTGTGAAATCATCTCACAGAGTTACAGTTTTCCCCTCAAGTGCCTTTGGCTAAGATACTTCTTGTGGAATTGGCAAAGTGATATTTGGAAGTCCATAGAGGGCTATGGTGAAAAAGGAAATATTCTCAGATGAAATCTGGAAAGAAGCTTTCTGAGAAACTGCTTAGTGTTCGGTTAATTCATCTCACAGAGTTACATCTTTGTTTCGTGGATCTCTTTGCTAGCCTTATTTCTGTGGAATCTGAGAACAGATATTTAGGATACCTTTGAAAACTATAAGGCCAAAGGAAAAATCCTCCGATAACAAAGAGATAGAATTTTTCTGAGAAACTTCTTTGTGTTCTGTGAAATCATCTCACAGAGTTACAGCTTTCCCCTCAAAAAGCCTTTCGCTAAGACAGTTCTTGTGGAATTGGCAAAGTGATATTTGGAAGCCCATAGAGGGCTATGGTGAAAAGGAAATATCCTCAGATGAAATCTGGAAAGAAGCTTTCTGAGAAACCGCTTAGTGTTCTGTTAATTCATCTCACAGAGTTACATCTGTATTTCGTGGATCTCTTTGCTAGCCTTATTTCTGTGGAATCTGATAACAGATATTTCGGATCCCTTTGAAAACTATAAGGCCAAAGGAAATATCCTCCGATCACAAAGAGAAAGAAGCTTTCTGAGAAACTTCTTTGTGTTCTGTGAAATCATCTCACAGAGTTACAGCTTTCCCCTCAAGAAGCCTTTCGCTAAGACAGTTCTTTTGGAATTGGCAAAGTGATATTTGGAAGGCCATAGAGGGCTATGGTGAAAAAGGAAATATCCTCCGATGAAATCTGGAAAGAAGCTTTCTGAGAAACTGCTTAGTGTTCTGTTAATTCATCTCACAGAGCTACATCTGTATTTCGTGGATCTCTTTGCTAGCCTTATTTCTGTGGAATCTTAGAACAGATATTTAGGATCCCTTTGAAAACTATAAGGCCAAAGGAAAAATCCTCCGATAACAAAGAGAAAGAAGTTTTCTGAGAAACTCCTCTGTGATGTGTGAGTTCCACTCACAGAGTTACATCTGTATTTCGTGGATCTCTTTGCTATTCATATTTCTGTGGAATCTGAGAACAGATATTTCGGATCCCTTTGAAAACTATAAGGCCAAAGGAAAAATCCTCCGATAACAAAGAGAAAGAAGTTTTCTGAGAAACTTCTTTGTGTTCTGTGAAATCATCTCACAGAGTTACAGCTTTCCCCTCAAAAAGCCTTTCGCTAAGACAGTTCTTGTGGAATTGGCAAAGTGATATTTGGAAGCCCTTAGAGGGCTATGGTGAAAAAGGAAATATCCTCAGATGAAATCTGGAAAGAAGCTTTCTGAGAAACTCCTTAGTGTTCTGTTAATTCATTTCACAGAGTTACATCTGTATTTCGTGGATCTCTTTGCTAGCCTTATTTCTGTGGAATCTGAGAACAGATATTTCGGATCCCTTTGAAGACTATACTGCCAAAGGAAATATCCTCCGATAAAAAAGAGAACGAAGCTTTCTGAGAAACTTCTTTGTGTTCTGGGAAATCATCTCACAGAGTTACAGCTTTCCCCTCGAGAAGCCTTTCGCTAAGACAGTTCTTGTGGAATTGGCAAAGTGATATTTGGAAGCCCTTAGAGGGCTATGGTGAAAAAGGAAATATCCTCAGATGAAATCTGGAAAGAAGCTTTCTGAGAAACTGCTTAGTGATCTCTTAATTCATCTCACAGAGTTACATCTGTATTTCGTGGATCTCTTTGCTCGCCTTATTCCTGTGGAATCAGAGAACAGATATTTCGGATCCCTTTGAAGACTATAGGGCCAAAGGAAATATCCTCCGATAACAAAGAGAAAGAAGCTTTCTGGGAAACTTCTTTGTGTTCTGTGAAATCATCTCACAGAGTTACAGCTTTCCCCTCAAGAAGCCTTTCGCTAAGACAGTTCTTGTGGAATTGGCAACGTGATATTTGGAAGCTCATAGAGGGCTATGGTGAAAAAGGAAATATCCTCAGATGAAATCTGGAAAGAAGCTTTCTGAGAAACTAGTTAGTGTTCTGTTAATTCATCTCACAGAGTTGCATCTGTATTTCGTGGATCTCTTTACTAGCCTTATTTCTGTGGAATCTGAGAACAGATACTTCGGATCCCTTTGAAGACTATAGGGCCAAAGGAAAAATTCTCCGATAACAAAGAGAAAGAAGCTTTCTGAGAAACTTCTTTGTGTTCTGTGAAATCATCTCACAGAGTTACAGCTTTGCCCTCAAGAAGCCTTTCGCTAAGGCAGTTCTTGCGGAATTGGCAAAGTGACATTTGGAAGCCCATAGAGGGCTATGGTGAAAAAGGAAATATCCTCAGATGAAATCTGGAAAGAAGCTTTCTGAAAAACTTCCTAGTGTTCTGTTAATTCATCTCACAGAGTTACATCTGTGTTTCGTGGATCTCTTTGCTAGCCTTATTTCTGTGGAATCTGAGAAGAGATATTTCGGATCCCTTTGAAGACTACAGGGCCAAAGGAAATATCCTCCGATAACAAAGAGAAAGAAGCTTTCTGAGAAACTTCTTTGTGTTCTGTGAAATCATCTCACAGAGTTACAGCTTTCCCCTCAAGAAGCCTTTCGCTAAGACAGTTCTTGTGGAATTGACAAAGTGATATTTGGAAGCCCATAGAGGGATATAGTGGAAAAGGAAATTTCCTCAGACGAAATCTGGAAAGAAGATTTCTGGGAAACTCCTCTGTGATGTGTGAGTTCCACTCACAGAGTTACATCTGTATTTCGTGGATCTCTTTGCTAGCCTTATTTCTGTGGAATCTGAGAACAGATATTTAGGATCCCTTTGAAAACTATAAGGCCAAAGGAAAAATCCTACGATAACAAAGAGAAAGAAGTTTTCTGAGACACTTCTTTGTGTTCTGTGAAATCATCTCACAGAGTTACAGCTTTCCCCTCAAGAAGCCTTTCGCTAAGACAGTTCTTGTGGAATTGACAAAGTGATATTTGGAAGCCCTTAGAGGGCTATGGTGAAAAAGGAAATATCCTCAGATGAAATCTGGAAAGAAGCTTTCTGAGAAACTGCTTAGTGTTCTGTTAATTTATTTCACAGAGTTACATCTGTATTTCGTGGATCTCTTTGCTAGCCTTATTTCTGTGGAATCTGAGAACAGATATTTCGGATCCCTTTGAAGACTATACTGCCAAAGGAAATATCCTCCGATAAAAAAGAGAAAGAAGCTTTCTGAGAAACTTTTTTGTGATCTCTGAAATCATCTCACAGAGTTACAGCTTTGCCGTCAAGAAGCCTTTCGCTAAGACAGTTCTTGTGGAATTGGCAAAGTGATATTTGGAAGCCCATTGAAGGCTATGGTGAAAAAGGAAATATCCTCAGATGAAATCTGGAAAGAAGCTTTCTGAGAAACCGCTTAGTGTTCTGTTAATTCATCTCACATAGTTACGTCTGTATTTCGTGGATCTCTTTGCTAGCCTTATTACTGTGGAATCTGAGAACAGATATTTCGGATCCCTTTGAAGACTATAGGGCCAAAGGAAATATCCTCCGATAACAAAGAGAAAGAAGATTTCTGAGAAACGTCTTTGTGTTCTGTGAAATCATCTCACAGAGTTACAGCTTTCCCCTCAAGAAGCCTTTCGCTAAGACAGTTCTTGTGGAATTGGCCAAGTGATATTTGGAAGGCCATAGAGGGCTATGGTGAAAAAGGAAATATCCTCAGATGAAATCTGGAAAGAAGCTTTCTGAGAAACTGCTTAGTGTTCTGTTAATTCATCTCACAGAGTTACATCTGTATTTCGTGGATCTCTTTGCTAGCCTTATTTCTGTGGAATCTGAGAACAGATATTTCGGATCCCTTTGAAGACTATAGGGCCAAAGGAAATAACCTCTGATAGCAAAGAGATAGAAGCTTTCTGAGAAACTTCTTTGTGCTCTGTGAAATCATCTCACAGAGTTACAGTTTTCCCCTCAAGTGCCTTTGGCTAAGATACTTCTTGTGGAATTGGCAAAGTGATATTTGGAAGTCCATAGAGGGCTATGGTGAAAAAGGAAATATCCTCAGATGAAATCTGGAAAGAAGCTTTCTGAGAAACTGCTTAGTGTTCTGTTAATTCATCTCACAGAGTTACATCTTTGTTTCGTGGATCTCTTTGCTAGCCTTATTTCTGTGGAATCTGAGAACAGATATTTAGGATACCTTTGAAAACTATAAGGCCAAAGGAAAAATCCTCCGATAACAAAGAGATAGAAGTTTTCTGAGAAACTTCTTTGTGTTCTGTGAAATCATCTCACAGAGTTACAGCTTTCCCCTCAAAAAGCCTTTCGCTAAGACAGTTCTTGTGGAATTGGCAAAGTGATATTTGGAAGCCCATAGAGGGCTATAGTGAAAAAGGAAATTTCCTCAGATGAAATCTGGAAAGAAGCTTTCTGAGAAACTCCTCTGTGATGTGTGAGTTCCACTCACAGAGTTACATCTGTATTTCGTGGATCTCTTTGCTCGCCTTATTCCTGTGGAATCAGAGAACAGATATTTCGGATCCCTTTGAAGACTATAGGGCCAAAGGAAATATCCTCCGATAACAAAGAGAAAGAAGCTTTCTGGGAAACTTCTTTGTGTTCTGTGAAATCATCTCACAGAGTTACAGCTTTCCCCTCAAGAAGCTTTTCGCTAAGACAGTTCTTGTGGAATTGGCAACGTGATATTTGGAAGCTCATAGAGGGCTATGGTGAAAAAGGAAATATCCTCAGATGAAATCTGGAAAGAAGC
The DNA here is from genome assembly GCF_043159975.1 of Macaca nemestrina. Taxonomy (NCBI): domain Eukaryota; kingdom Metazoa; phylum Chordata; class Mammalia; order Primates; family Cercopithecidae; genus Macaca; species Macaca nemestrina. The sequence continues at coordinate 111,635,707 of NC_092127.1, read as the reverse complement.
TTTCTGAGAAACTGGTTAGTGTTCTGTTAATTCATCTCACAGAGTTGCATCTGTATTTCGTGGATCTCTTTGCTAGCCTTATTTCTGTGGAATCTGAGAACGGATACTTCGGATCCCTTTGAAGACTATAGGGCCAAAGGAAAAATTCTCCGATAACATAGAGAAAGAAGCTTTCTGAGAAACTTCTTTGTGTTCTGTGAAATCATCTCACAGAGTTACAGCTTTGCCCTCAAGAAGCCTTTCGCTAAGGCAGTTCTTGTGGAATTGGCAAAGTGACATTTGGAAGCCCATAGAGGGCTATGGTGAAAAAGGAAATATCCTCAGATGAAATCTGGAAAGAAGCTTTCTGAGAAACTGCCTAGTGTTCTGTTAATTCATCTCACAGAGTTACATCTGTATTTCGTGGATCTCTTTGCTAGCCTTATTTCTGTGGAATCTGAGAAGAGATATTTCGGATCCCTTTGAAGACTACAGGGCCAAAGGAAATATCGTCCAATAACAAAGAGAAAGAAGCTTTCTGAGAAACTTCTTTGTGTTCTGTGAAATCATCTCACAGAGTTACAGCTTTCCCCTCAAGAAGCCTTTCGCTAAGACAGTTCTTGTGGAATTGACAAAGTGATATTTGGAAGCCCTTAGAGGGCTATAGTGAAAAAGGAAATTTCCTCAGATGAAATCTGGAAAGAAGCTTTCTGAGAAACTCCTCTGTGATGTGTGAGTTCCACTCACAGAGTTACATCTGTATTTCGTGGATCTCTTTGCTAGCCTTATTTCTGTGGAATCTGAGAAAAGGTATTTCGGATCCCATTGAAAACTATAAGGCCAAAGGAAATATCCTCCGATAACAAAGAGAAAGAAGTTTTCTGAGAAACTTCTTTGTGTTCTGTGAAATCATCTCACAGAGTTACAGCTTTCCCCTCAAAAAGCCTTTCGCTAAGACAGTTCTTGTGGAATTGGCAAAGTGATATTTGGAAGCCCTTCGAGGGCTATGGTGAAAAAGGAAATATCCTCAGATGAAATCTGGAAAGAAGCTTTCTGAGAAACTCCTTAGTGTTCTGTTAATTCATTTCACAGAGTTACATCTGTATTTCGTGGATCTCTTTGCTAGCCTTATTTCTGTGGAATCTGAGAACAGATATTTCGGATCCCTTTGAAGACTATACTGCCAAAGGAAATATCCTCCGATAAAAAAGAGAACGAAGCTTTCTGAGAAACTTCTTTGTGTTCTGGGAAATCATCTCACAGAGTTACAGCTTTCCCCTCGAGAAGCCTTTCGCTAAGACAGTTCTTGTGGAATTGGCAAAGTGATATTTGGAAGCCCTTAGAGGGCTATGGTGAAAAAGGAAATATCCTCAGATGAAATCTGGAAAGAAGCTTTCTGAGAAACTGCTTAGTGATCTCTTAATTCATCTCACAGAGTTACATCTGTATTTCGTGGATCTCTTTGCTCGCCTTATTCCTGTGGAATCAGAGAACAGATATTTCGGATCCCTTTGAAGACTATAGGGCCAAAGGAAATATCCTCCGATAACAAAGAGAAAGAAGCTTTCTGAGAAACTTCTTTGTGTTCTGTGAAATCATCTCACAGAGTTACAGCTTTCCCCTCAAGAAGCCTTTCGCTAAGACAGTTCTTGTGGAATTGGCAACGTGATATTTGGAAGCTCATAGAGGGCTATGGTGAAAAAGGAAATATCCTCAGATGAAATCTGGAAAGAAGCTTTCTGAGAAACTAGTTAGTGTTCTGTTAATTCATCTCACAGAGTTGCATCTGTATTTCGTGGATCTCTTTACTAGCCTTATTTCTGTGGAATCTGAGAACAGATACTTCGGATCCCTTTGAAGACTATAGGGCCAAAGGAAAAATTCTCCGATAACAAAGAGAAAGAAGCTTTCTGAGAAACTTCTTTGTGTTCTGTGAAATCATCTCACAGAGTTACAGCTTTGCCCTCAAGAAGCCTTTCGCTAAGGCAGTTCTTGCGGAATTGGCAAAGTGACATTTGGAAGCCCATAGAGGGCTATGGTGAAAAAGGAAATATCCTCAGATGAAATCTGGAAAGAAGCTTTCTGAAAAACTTCCTAGTGTTCTGTTAATTCATCTCACAGAGTTACATCTGTGTTTCGTGGATCTCTTTGCTAGCCTTATTTCTGTGGAATCTGAGAAGAGATATTTCGGATCCCTTTGAAGACTACAGGGCCAAAGGAAATATCCTCCGATAACAAAGAGAAAGAAGCTTTCTGAGAAACTTCTTTGTGTTCTGTGAAATCATCTCACAGAGTTACAGCTTTCCCCTCAAGAAGCCTTTCGCTAAGACAGTTCTTGTGGAATTGACAAAGTGATATTTGGAAGCCCATAGAGGGATATAGTGGAAAAGGAAATTTCCTCAGACGAAATCTGGAAAGAAGATTTCTGGGAAACTCCTCTGTGATGTGTGAGTTCCACTCACAGAGTTACATCTGTATTTCGTGGATCTCTTTGCTAGCCTTATTTCTGTGGAATCTGAGAACAGATATTTAGGATCCCTTTGAAAACTATAAGGCCAAAGGAAAAATCCTACGATAACAAAGAGAAAGAAGTTTTCTGAGACACTTCTTTGTGTTCTGTGAAATCATCTCACAGAGTTACAGCTTTCCCCTCAAGAAGCCTTTCGCTAAGACAGTTCTTGTGGAATTGACAAAGTGATATTTGGAAGCCCTTAGAGGGCTATGGTGAAAAAGGAAATATCCTCAGATGAAATCTGGAAAGAAGCTTTCTGAGAAACTGCTTAGTGTTCTGTTAATTCATTTCACAGAGTTACATCTGTATTTCGTGGATCTCTTTGCTAGCCTTATTTCTGTGGAATCTGAGAACAGATATTTCGGATCCCTTTGAAGACTATACTGCCAAAGGAAATATCCTCCGATAAAAAAGAGAAAGAAGCTTTCTGAGAAACTTTTTTGTGATCTCTGAAATCATCTCACAGAGTTACAGCTTTGCCGTCAAGAAGCCTTTCGCTAAGACAGTTCTTGTGGAATTGGCAAAGTGATATTTGGAAGCCCATTGAAGGCTATGGTGAAAAAGGAAATATCCTCAGATGAAATCTGGAAAGAAGCTTTCTGAGAAACCGCTTAGTGTTCTGTTAATTCATCTCACATAGTTACGTCTGTATTTCGTGGATCTCTTTGCTAGCCTTATTACTGTGGAATCTGAGAACAGATATTTCGGATCCCTTTGAAGACTATAGGGCCAAAGGAAATATCCTCCGATAACAAAGAGAAAGAAGATTTCTGAGAAACGTCTTTGTGTTCTGTGAAATCATCTCACAGAGTTACAGCTTTCCCCTCAAGAAGCCTTTCGCTAAGACAGTTCTTGTGGAATTGGCCAAGTGATATTTGGAAGGCCATAGAGGGCTATGGTGAAAAAGGAAATATCCTCAGATGAAATCTGGAAAGAAGCTTTCTGAGAAACTGCTTAGTGTTCTGTTAATTCATCTCACAGAGTTACATCTGTATTTCGTGGATCTCTTTGCTAGCCTTATTTCTGTGGAATCTGAGAACAGATATTTCGGATCCCTTTGAAGACTATAGGGCCAAAGGAAATAACCTCTGATAGCAAAGAGATAGAAGCTTTCTGAGAAACTTCTTTGTGTTCTGTGAAATCATCTCACAGAGTTACAGTTTTCCCCTCAAGTGCCTTTGGCTAAGATACTTCTTGTGGAATTGGCAAAGTGATATTTGGAAGTCCATAGAGGGCTATGGTGAAAAAGGAAATATCCTCAGATGAAATCTGGAAAGAAGCTTTCTGAGAAACTGCTTAGTGTTCTGTTAATTCATCTCACAGAGTTACATCTTTGTTTCGTGGATCTCTTTGCTAGCCTTATTTCTGTGGAATCTGAGAACAGATATTTAGGATACCTTTGAAAACTATAAGGCCAAAGGAAAAATCCTCCGATAACAAAGAGATAGAAGTTTTCTGAGAAACTTCTTTGTGTTCTGTGAAATCATCTCACAGAGTTACAGCTTTCCCCTCAAAAAGCCTTTCGCTAAGACAGTTCTTGTGGAATTGGCAAAGTGATATTTGGAAGCCCATAGAGGGCTATAGTGAAAAAGGAAATTTCCTCAGATGAAATCTGGAAAGAAGCTTTCTGAGAAACTCCTCTGTGATGTGTGAGTTCCACTCACAGAGTTACATCTGTATTTCGTGGATCTCTTTGCTCGCCTTATTCCTGTGGAATCAGAGAACAGATATTTCGGATCCCTTTGAAGACTATAGGGCCAAAGGAAATATCCTCCGATAACAAAGAGAAAGAAGCTTTCTGGGAAACTTCTTTGTGTTCTGTGAAATCATCTCACAGAGTTACAGCTTTCCCCTCAAGAAGCCTTTCGCTAAGACAGTTCTTGTGGAATTGGCAACGTGATATTTGGAAGCTCATAGAGGGCTATGGTGAAAAAGGAAATATCCTCAGATGAAATCTGGAAAGAAGCTTTCTGAGAAACTGGTTAGTGTTCTGTTAATTCATCTCACAGAGTTGCATCTGTATTTCGTGGATCTCTTTGCTAGCCTTATTTCTGTGGAATCTGAGAACGGATACTTCGGATCCCTTTGAAGACTATAGGGCCAAAGGAAAAATTCTCCGATAACATAGAGAAAGAAGCTTTCTGAGAAACTTCTTTGTGTTCTGTGAAATCATCTCACAGAGTTACAGCTTTGCCCTCAAGAAGCCTTTCGCTAAGGCAGTTCTTGTGGAATTGGCAAAGTGACATTTGGAAGCCCATAGAGGGCTATGGTGAAAAAGGAAATATCCTCAGATGAAATCTGGAAAGAAGCTTTCTGAGAAACTGCCTAGTGTTCTGTTAATTCATCTCACAGAGTTACATCTGTATTTCGTGGATCTCTTTGCTAGCCTTATTTCTGTGGAATCTGAGAAGAGATATTTCGGATCCCTTTGAAGACTACAGGGCCAAAGGAAATATCGTCCAATAACAAAGAGAAAGAAGCTTTCTGAGAAACTTCTTTGTGTTCTGTGAAATCATCTCACAGAGTTACAGCTTTCCCCTCAAGAAGCCTTTCGCTAAGACAGTTCTTGTGGAATTGACAAAGTGATATTTGGAAGCCCTTAGAGGGCTATAGTGAAAAAGGAAATTTCCTCAGATGAAATCTGGAAAGAAGCTTTCTGAGAAACTCCTCTGTGATGTGTGAGTTCCACTCACAGAGTTACATCTGTATTTCGTGGATCTCTTTGCTAGCCTTATTTCTGTGGAATCTGAGAAAAGGTATTTCGGATCCCATTGAAAACTATAAGGCCAAAGGAAATATCCTCCGATAACAAAGAGAAAGAAGTTTTCTGAGAAACTTCTTTGTGTTCTGTGAAATCATCTCACAGAGTTACAGCTTTCCCCTCAAAAAGCCTTTCGCTAAGACAGTTCTTGTGGAATTGGCAAAGTGATATTTGGAAGCCCTTCGAGGGCTATGGTGAAAAAGGAAATATCCTCAGATGAAATCTGGAAAGAAGCTTTCTGAGAAACTCCTTAGTGTTCTGTTAATTCATTTCACAGAGTTACATCTGTATTTCGTGGATCTCTTTGCTAGCCTTATTTCTGTGGAATCTGAGAACAGATATTTCGGATCCCTTTGAAGACTATATTGCCAAAGGAAATATCCTCCGATAAAAAAGAGAACGAAGCTTTCTGAGAAACTTCTTTGTGTTCTGTGAAATCATCTCACAGAGTTACAGCTTTCCCCTCGAGAAACCTTTCGCTAAGACAGTTCTTGTGGAATTGGCAAAGTGATATTTGGAAGCCCATAGAGGGCTATGGTGAAAAAGGAAATATCCTCAGATGAAATCTGGAAAGAAGATTTCTGAGAAACTGCTTAGTGTTCTGTTAATTCATCTCACAGAGTTACATCTGTATTTTGTGGATCTCTTTTCTCGCCTTATTCCTGTGGAATCAGAGAACAGATATTTCGGATCCCTTTGAAGACTATAGGGCCAAAGGAAATATCCTCCGATAACAAAGAGAAAGAAGCTTTCTGAGAAACTTCTTTGTGTTCTGTGAAATCATCTCACAGAGTTACAGCTTTCCCCTCAAGAAGCCTTTCGCTAAGACAGTTCTTGTGGAATTGGCAACGTGATATTTGGAAGCTCATAGAGGGCTATGGTGAAAAAGGAAATATCCTCAGATGAAATCTGGAAAGAAGCTTTCTGAGAAACTGGTTAGTGTTCTGTTAATTCATCTCACAGAGTTGCATCTGTATTTCGTGGATCTCTTTGCTAGCCTTATTTCTGTGGAATCTGAGAACAGATATTTCGGATCCCTTTGAAGACTACAGGGCCAAAGGAAATATCCTCCGATAACAAAGAGAAAGAAGCTTTCTGAGAAACTTCTTTGTTTTCTGTGAAATCATCTCACAGAGTTACAGCTTTCCCCTCAAGAAGCCTTTCGCTAAGACAGTTCTTGTGGAATTGACCAAGTGATATTTGGAAGCCCATAGAGGGCTATAGTGGAAAAGGAAATTTCCTCAGATGAAATCTGGAAAGAAGCTTTCTGAGAAACTCCTCTGTGATGTGTGAGTTCCACTCACAGAGTTACATCTGTACTTCGTGGATCTCTTTGCTAGCCTTATTTCTGTGGAATCTGAGAACAGATATTTCGGATCCCTTTGAAAACTATAAGGCCAAAGGAAAAATCTCCGATAACAAAGAGAAAGAAGTTTTCTGAAAAACTTCTTTGTGTTCTGTGAAATCATCTCACAGAGTTACAGCTTTCCCCTCAAGAAGCCTTTCGCTAAGACCGTTCTTGTGGAATTGGCAAAGTGATATTTGGAAGCCCTTAGAGGTCTATGGTGAAAAAGGAAATATCCTCAGATGAAATCTGGAAAGAAGCTTTCTGTGAAACTGCTTAGTGATCTCTTAATTCATCTCACAGAGTTACATCTGTATTTCGTGGATCTCTTTGCTCGCCTTATTCCTGTGGAATCAGAGAACAGATATTTCGGATCCCTTTGAAGACTATAGGGCCAAAGGAAATATCCTCCAATAACAAAGAGAAAGAAGCTTTCTGGGAAACTTCTTTGTGTTCTGTGAAATCATCTCACAGAGTTACAGCTTTCCCCTCAAGAAGCCTTTCGCTAAGACAGTTCTTGTGGAATTGGCAACGTGATATTTGGAAGCTCATAGAGGGCTATGGTGAAAAAGGAAATATCCTCAGATGAAATCTGGAAAGAAGCTTTCTGAGAAACTGGTTAGTGTTCTGTTAATTCATCTCACAGAGTTGCATCTGTATTTCGTGGATCTCTTTGCTAGCCTTATTTCTGTGGAATCTGAGAACAGATACTTCGGATCCCTGTGAAGACTATAGGGCAAAAGGAAAAATTCTCCGATAACAAAGAGAAAGAAGCTTTCTGAGAAACTTCTTTGTGTTCTGTGAAATCATCTCACAGAGTTACAGCTTTGCCCTCAAGAAGCCTTTCGCTAAGGCAGTTCTTGCGGAATTGGCAAAGTGACATTTGGAAGCCCATAGAGGGCTATGGTGAAAAAGGAAATATCCTAAGATGAAATCTGGAAAGAAGCTTTCTGAAAAACTTCCTAGTGTTCTGTTAATTCATCTCACAGAGTTACATCTGTATTTCGTGGATCTCTTTGCTAGCCTTATTTCTGTGGAATCTGAGAAGAGATATTTCGGATCCCTTTGAAGACTAAAGGGCCAAAGGAAATATCCTCCGATAACAAAGAGAAAGAAGCTTTCTGAGAAACTTCTTTGTGTTCTGTGAAATCATCTCACAGAGTTACAGCTTTCCCCTCAAGAAGCCTTTCGCTAAGACAGTTCTTGTGAAATTGAGAAAGTGATATTTGGAAGCCCTTAGAGGGATATAGTGGAAAAGGAAATTTCCTCAGATGAAATCTGGAAAGAAGCTTTCTGAGAAACTGCTTAGTGTTCTGTTAATTCATCTCACAGAGTTACATCTGTATTTTGTGGATCTCTTTTCTCGCCTTTTTCCTGTGGAATCAGAGAACAGATATTTCGGATCCCTTTGAAGACTATAGGGCCAAAGGAAATATCCTCCGATAACAAAGAGAAAGAAGCTTTCTGGGAAACTTCTTTGTGTTCTGTGAAATCATCTCACAGAGTTACAGCTTTCCCCTCAAGAAGCCTTTCGCTAAGACAGTTCTTGTGGAATTGGCAACGTGATATTTGGAAGCTCATAGAGGGCTATGGTGAAAAAGGAAATATCCTCAGATGAAATCTGGAAAGAAGCTTTCTGAGAAACTGGTTAGTGTTCTGTTAATTCATCTCACAGAGTTGCATCTGTATTTCGTGGATCTCTTTGCTAGCCTTATTTCTGTGGAATCTGAGAACAGATATTTCGGATCCCTTTGAAGACTACAGGGCCAAAGGAAATATCCTCCGATAACAAAGAGAAAGAAGCTTTCTGAGAAACTTCTTTGTGTTCTGTGAAATCATCTCACAGAGTTACAGCTTTCCCCTCAAGAAGCCTTTCGCTAAGACAGTTCTTGTGGAATTGACAAAGTGATATTTGGAAGCCCATAGAGGGCTATAGTGGAAAAGGAAATTTCCTCAGATGAAATCTGGAAAGAAGCTTTCTGAGAAACTCCTCTGTGATGTGTGAGTTCCACTCACAGAGTTACATCTGTACTTCGTGGATCTCTTTGCTAGCCTTATTTCTGTGGAATCTGAGAACAGATATTTCGGATCCCTTTGAAAACTATAAGGCCAAAGGAAAAATCTCCGATAACAAAGAGAAAGAAGTTTTCTGAGAAACTTCTTTGTGTTCTGTGAAATCATCTCACAGAGTTACAGCTTTCCCCTCAAGAAGCCTTTCGCTAAGACCGTTCTTGTGGAATTGGCAAAGTGATATTTGGAAGCCCTTAGAGGTCTATGGTGAAAAAGGAAATATCCTCAGATGAAATCTGGAAAGAAGCTTTCTGTGAAACTGCTTAGTGATCTCTTAATTCATCTCACAGAGTTACATCTGTATTTCGTGGATCTCTTTTCTCGCCTTATTCCTGTGGAATCAGAGAACAGATATTTCGGATCCCTTTGAAGACTATAGGGCCAAAGGAAATATCCTCCAATAACAAAGAGAAAGAAGCTTTCTGGGAAACTTCTTTGTGTTCTGTGAAATCATCTCACAGAGTTACAGCTTTCCCCTCAAGAAGCCTTTCGCTAAGACAGTTCTTGTGGAATTGGCAACGTGATATTTGGAAGCTCATAGAGGGCTATGGTGAAAAAGGAAATATCCTCAGATGAAATCTGGAAAGAAGCTTTCTGAGAAACTGGTTAGTGTTCTGTTAATTCATCTCACAGAGTTGCATCTGTATTTCGTGGATCTCTTTGCTAGCCTTATTTCTGTGGAATCTGAGAACAGATACTTCGGATCCCTTTGAAGACTATAGGGCCAAAGGAAAAATTCTCCGATAACAAAGAGAAAGAAGCTTTCTGAGAAACTTCTTTGTGTTCTGTGAAATCATCTCACAGAGTTACAGCTTTGCCCTCAAGAAGCCTTTCGCTAAGGCAGTTCTTGCGGAATTGGCAAAGTGACATTTGGAAGCCCATAGAGGGCTATGGTGAAAAAGGAAATATCCTCAGATGAAATCTGGAAAGAAGCTTTCTGAAAAACTTCCTAGTGTTCTGTTAATTCATCTCACAGAGTTACATCTGTATTTCGTGGATCTCTTTGCTAGCCTTATTTCTGTGGAATCTGAGAAGAGATATTTCGGATCCCTTTGAAGACTACAGGGCCAAAGGAAATATCCTCCGATCACAAAGAGAACGAAGCTTTCTGAGAAACTTCTTTGTTTTCTGTGAAATCATCTCACAGAGTTACAGCTTTCCCCTCAAGAAGCCTTTCGCTAAGACAGTTCTTGTGGAATTGGCAAAGTGATATTTGGAAGGCCATAGAGGGCTATGGTGAAAACGGAAATATCCTCAGATGAAATCTGGAAAGAAGCTTTCTGAGAAACTGCTTAGTGTTCTGTTAATTCATCTCACAGAGTTACATCTGTATTTCGTGGATCTCTTTGCTAGCCTTATTTCTGTGGAATCTGAGAACAGATATTTCGGATCCCTTTGAAGACTATAGGGCCAAAGGAAATAACCTCTGATAGCAAAGAGAAAGAAGCTTTCTGAGAAACTTCTTTGTGTTCTGTGAAATCATCTCACAGAGTTACAGTTTTCCCCTCAAGTGCCTTTGGCTAAGATACTTCTTGTGGAATTGGCAAAGTGATATTTGGAAGTCCATAGAGGGCTATGGTGAAAAAGGAAATATTCTCAGATGAAATCTGGAAAGAAGCTTTCTGAGAAACTGCTTAGTGTTCTGTTAATTCATCTCACAGAGTTACATCTTTGTTTCGTGGATCTCTTTGCTAGCCTTATTTCTGTGGAATCTGAGAACAGATATTTAGGATACCTTTGAAAACTATAAGGCCAAAGGAAAAATCCTCCGATAACAAAGAGATAGAAGTTTTATGAGAAACTTCTTTGTGCTCTGTGAAATCATCTCACAGAGTTACAGCTTTCCCCTCAAAAAGCCTTTCGCTAAGACAGTTCTTGTGGAATTGGCAAAGTGATATTTGGAAGCCCATAGAGGGCTATAGTGAAAAAGGAAATTTCCGCAGATGAAATCTGGAAAGAAGCTTTCTGAGAAACTCCTCTGTGATGTGTGAGTTCCACTCACAGAGTTACATCTGTATTTCGTGGATCTCTTTGCTAGCCTTATTTCTGAGGAATCTGAGAACAGATATTTCGGATCCCTTTGAAAACTATAAGGCCAAAGGAAAAATCCTCCGATAACAAAGAGAAAGAAGTTTTCTGAGAAACTTCTTTGTGTTCTGTGAAATCATCTCACAGAGTTACAGCTTTCCCCTCAAAAAGCCTTTCGCTAAGACAGTTCTTGTGGAATTGGCAAAGTGATATTTGGAAGCCCTTAGAGGGCTATGTTGAAAAAGGAAATATCCTCAGATGAAATCTGGAAAGAAGCTTTCTGAGAAACTCCTTAGTGTTCTGTTAATTCATTTCACAGAGTTACATATGTATTACGTGGATCTCTTTGCTAGCCTTATTTCTGTGGAATCTGAGAACAGATATTTCGGATCCCTTTGAAGACTATACTGCCAAAGGAAATATCCTCCGATAAAAAAGAGAACGAAGCTTTCTCAGAAACTTCTTTGTGTTCTGTGAAATCATCTCACAGAGTTACAGCTTTCCCCTCAAGAAGCCTTTCGCTAAGACAGTTCTTGTGGATTTGGCAAAGTGATATTTGGAAGCCCTTAGAGGGCTATGGTGAAAAAGGAAATATCCTCAGATGAAATCTGGAAAGAAGCTTTCTGAGAAACTGCTTAGTGTTCTGTTAATTCATCTCACAGAGTTACATCTGTATTTCGTGGATCTCTTTGCTCGCCTTATTCCTGTGGAATCAGAGAACAGATATTTCGGATCCCTTTGAAGACTATAGGGCCAAAGGAAATATCCTCCGATAACAAAGAGAAAGAAGCTTTCTGGGAAACTTCTTTGTGTTCTGTGAAATCATCTCACAGAGTTACAGCTTTCCCCTAAAGAAGCCTTTCGCTAAGACAGGTCTTGTGGAATTGGCAACGTGATATTTGGAAGCTCATAGAGGGCTATGGTGAAAAAGGAAATATCCTCAGATGAAATCTGGAAAGAAGCTTTCTGAGAAACAGGTTAGTGTTCTGTTAATTCATCTCACAGAGTTGCATCTGTATTTCGTGGATGTCTTTGCTAGCCTTATTTCTGTGGAATCTGAGAACGGATACTTCGGATCCCTTTGAAGACTATAGGGCCAAAGGAAAAATTCTCCGATAACATAGAGAAAGAAGCTTTCTGAGAAACTTCTTTGTGTTCTGTGAAATCATCTCACAGAGTTACAGCTTTGCCCTCAAGAAGCCTTTCGCTAAGGCAGTTCTTGTGGAATTGGCAAAGTGACATTTGGAAGCCCATAGAGGGCTATGGTGAAAAAGGAAATATCCTCAGATGAAATCTGGAAAGAAGCTTTCTGAGAAACTGCCTAGTGTTCTGTTAATTCATCTCACAGAGTTACATCTGTATTTCGTGGATCTCTTTGCTAGCCTTATTTCTGTGGAATCTGAGAAGAGATATTTCGGATCCCTTTGAAGACTACAGGGCCAAAGGAAATATCGTCCGATAACAAAGAGAAAGAAGCTTTCTGAGAAACTTCTTTGTGTTCTGTGAAATCATCTCACAGAGTTACAGCTTTCCCCTCAAGAAGCCTTTCGCTAAGACAGTTCTTGTGGAATTGACAAAGTGATATTTGGAAGCCCTTAGAGGGCTATAGTGAAAAAGCAAATTTCCTCAGATGAAATCTGGAAAGAAGCTTTCTGAGAAACTCCTCTGTGATGTGTGAGTTCCACTCACAGAGTTACATCTGTACTTCGTGGATCTCTTTGCTAGCCTTATTTCTGTGGAATCTGAGAACAGATATTTAGGATCCCTTTGAAAAGTATAAGGCCAAAGGAAAAATCTCCGATAACAAAGAGAAAGAAGTTTTCTGAAAAACTTCTTGGTGTTCTGTGAAATCATCTCACAGAGTTACAGCTTTCCCCTCAAGAAGCCTTTCGCTAAGACCGTTCTTGTGGAATTGGCCAAGTGATATTTGGAAGCCCTTAGAGGTCTATGGTGAAAAAGGAAATATCCTCAGATGAAATCTGGAAAGAAGCTTTCTGAGAAACTGCTAAGTGTTCTGTTAATTCATTTCACAGAGTTACATCTGTATTTCATGGATCTCTTTGCTAGCCTTATTTCTGTGGAATCTGAGAACAGATATTTCGGATCCCTTTGAAGACTATACTGCCAAAGGAAATATCCTCCGATAAAAAACAGAAAGAAGCTTTCTGAGAAACTTCTTTGTGTTCTGTGAAATCATCTCACAGAGTTACAGCTTTGTCGTCAAGAAGCCTTTCGCTAAGACAGTTCTTGTGGAATTGGCAAAGTGACATTTGGAAGCCCATTGAGGGCTATGGTGAAAAAGGAAATATCCTCAGAAGAAATCTGGAAAGAAGCTTTCTGAGAAACCACTTAGTGTTCTGTTAATTCATCTCACAGAGTTACATCTGTATTTCCTGGATCTCTTTGCTAGCCTTATTTCTGTGGAATCTGAGAACAGATATTTCGGATCCCTTTGAAGACTATAGGGCCAAAGGAAATATCCTCCGATAACAAAGAGAAAGAAGATTTCTGAGAAACGTCTTTGTGTTCTGTGAAATCATCTCACAGAGTTACAGCTTTCCCCTCAAGAAGCCTTTCGCTAAGACAGTTCTTGTGGAATTGGCAAAGTGATATTTGGAAGCCAATAGAGGGCTAAGTTGAAAAAGGAAATATCCTTAGATGAAATCTGGAAAGAAGCTTTCTGAGAAACCGCTTAGTGTTCTGTTAATTCATCTCACAGAGTTACATCTGTATTTCGTGGATCTATTTGCTAGCCTTATTTCTGTGGAATCTGAGAACAGATATTTCGAATCCCTTTGAAGACTATAGGGCCAAAGGAAATATCCTCCGATAACAAAGAGAAAGAAGCTTTCTGAGAAACTTCTTTGTGTTCTGTGAAATCATCTCACAGAGTTACAGCTTTCCCCTCAAGAAGCCTTTCGCTAAGACAGTTCTTGTGGAATTGACAAAGTGATATTTGGAAGCCCATAGAGGGCTATGGTGAAAAAGGAAATATCCTCAGATGAAATCTGGAAAGAAGCTTTCTGAGAAACCGCTTAGTGTTCTGTTAATTCTTCTCACAGAGTTACATCTGTATTTCGTGGATCTCTTTGCTAGCCTTATTTCTGTGGAATCTGATAACAGATATTTCGGATCCCTTTGAAAACTATAAAGCCAAAGGAAATATCCTCCGATCACAAAGAGAAAGAAGCTTTCTGAGAAACTTCTTTGTGTTCTGTGAAATCATCTCACAGAGTTACAGCTTTCCCTCAAGAAGCCTTTCGCTAAGACAGTTCTTGTGGAATTGGCAAAGTGATATTTGGAAGCCCTTAGAGGGCTAGGGTGAAAAAGGAAATATCCTCAGATGAAATCTGGAAAGAAGCTTTCTGAGAAACTGCTTAGTGTTCTGTTAATTCATCTCACTGAGTTACATCTGTATTTCGTGGATCTCTTTGCTCGCCTTATTCCTGTGGAATCAGAGAACAGATATTTCGGATCCCTTTGAAGACTATAGGGCCAAAGGAAATATCCTCCGATAACAAAGAGAAAGAAGCTTTCTGGGAAACTTCTTTGTGTTCTGTGAAATCATCTCACAGAGTTACAGCTTTCCCCTCAAGAAGCCTTTCGCTAAGACAGTTCTTGTGGAATTGGCAACGTGATATTTGGAAGCCCATAGATGGCTATGGTGAAAAAGGAAATATCCTCAGATGAAATCTGGAAAGAAGCTTTCTGAGAAACTGGTTAGTGTTCTGTTAATTCATCTCACAGAGTTGCATCTGTATTTCGTGGATCTCTTTGCTAGCCTTATTTCTGTGGAATCTGAGAACAGATATTTCGGATCCCTTTGAAGACTACAGGGCCAAAGGAAATATCCTCCGATAACAAAGAGAAAGAAGCTTTCTGAGAAACCGCTTAGTGTTCTGTTAATTCATCTCACAGAGTTACATCTGTATTTCGTGGATCTATTTGCTAGCCTTATTTCTGTGGAATCTGAGAACAGATATTTCGAATCCCTTTGAAGACTATAGGGCCAAAGGAAATATCCTCCGATAACAAAGAGAAAGAAGCTTTCTGAGAAACTTCTTTGTGTTCTGTGAAATCATCTCACAGAGTTACAGCTTTCCCCTCAAGAAGCCTTTCGCTAAGACAGTTCTTGTGGAATTGACAAAGTGATATTTGGAAGCCCATAGACGGCTATAGTGAAAAAGGAAATTTCCTCAGATGAAATCTGGAAAGAAGCTTTCTGAGAAACTCCTCTGTGATGTGTGAGTTCCACTCACAGAGTTACATCTGTATATCTTGGATCTCTTTGCTAGCCTTATTTCTGTGGAATCTGAGAACAGATATTTAGGATCCCTTTGAAAACTATAAGGCCAAAGGAAAAATCCTCCGATAACAAAGAGAAAGAAGTTTTCTGAGAAACTTCTTTGTGTTCTGTGAAATCATCTCACAGAGTTACAGCTTTCCCCTCAAGAAGCCTTTCGCTAAGACAGTTCTTGTGGAATTGCCAAAGTGATATTTGGAAGCCCTTAGAGGGCTATGGTGAAAAAGGAAATATCCTCAGATGAAATCTGGAAAGAAGCTTTCTGAGAAACTGCTTAGTGTTCTGTTAATTCATCTCACAGAGTTACATCTGTATTTCGTGGATCTCTTTGCTAGCCTTATTTCTGTGGAATCTGAGAACAGATATTTCGGATCCCTTTGAAGACTATACTGCCAAAGGAAATATTCTCCGATAAAAAAAAGAAGGAAGCTTTCTGAGAAACTTCTTTGTGTTCTGTGAAATCATCTCACAGAGTTACAGCTTTGCCGTCAAGAAGCCTTTCGCTAAGACAGTTCTTGTGGAATTGGCAAAGTGATATTTGGAAGCCCATTGAGGGCTATGGTGAAAAAGGATATATCCTCAGATGAAATCTGGAAAGAAGCTTTCTGAGAAACCGCTTAGTGTTCTGTCAATTCATCTCACAGAGTTACGTCTGTATTTCGTGGATCTCTTTGCTAGCCTTATTTCTGTGGAATATGAGAACAGATAATTCGGATCCCTTTGAAGACTATAGGGCCAAAGGAAATATCCTCCGATAACAAAGAGAAAGAATATTTCTGAGAAACTTCTTTGTGTTCTGTGAAATCATCTCACAGAGTTACAGCTTTCCCGTCAAGAAGCCTTTCGCTAAGACAGTTCTTGTGGAATTGGCAAAGTGACATTTGGAAGCCCATAGAGGGCTATGGTGAAAAAGGAAATACCTTAGATGAAATCTGGAAAGAAGCTTTCTGAGAAACTGCTTAGTGTTCTGTTAATTCATCTCACAGAGTTACATCTGTATTTCGTGGATCTCTTTGCTAGCCTTATTTCTGTGGAATGTGATAACAGATATTTCGGATCCCTTTGAAGACTATAGGGCCAAAAGAAATATCCTCCAATAACAAAGAGAAAGAAGCTTTCTGAGAAACCTCTTTGTGTTCTGTGAAATCATCTCACAGAGTTACAGCTTTCCCCTCAAGAAGCCTTTCGCTAAGACAGTTCTTGTGGAATTGGCAAAGTGATATTTGGAAGCCCATAGAGGGCTATGGTGAAAAAGGAAATATCCTCAGATGAAATCGGGAAAGAAGCTTTCTGAGAAACTGCTTAGTGTTCTGTTAATTCATCTCACAGAGTTACATCTGTGTTTCGTGGATTTCTTTGCTCGCCTTATTCCTGTGGAATCAGAGAACAGATATTTCGGATCCCTTTGAAGACTATAGGGCCAAAGGAAATATCCTCCGATAACAAAGAGAAAGAAGCTTTCTGGGAAACTTCTTTGTGTTCTGTGAAATCATCTCACAGAGTTACAGCTTTCCCCTCAAGAAGCCTTTCGCTAAGACAGTTCTTGTGGAATGGACAAAGTGATATTTGGAAGCCCATAGAGGGCTATAGTGAAAAAGGAAATTTCCTCAGACGAAATCTGGAAAGAAGCTTTCTGAGAAACTCCTCTGTGATGTGTGAGTTCCACTCACAGAGTTACATCTGTATTTCGTGGATCTCTTTGCTAGCCTTATTTCTGTGGAATCTGAGAACAGATATTTAGGATCCCTTTGAAAACTATAAGGCCAAGGGAAAAATCCTCCGATAACAAAGAGAAAGAAGTTTTCTGAGAAACTTCTTTGTGTTCTGTGAAATCATCTCACAGAGTTACAGCTTTCCCCTCAAGAAGCCTTTCGCTAAGACAGTTCTTGTGGAATTGGCAAAGTGATATTTGGAAGCCCATAGAGGGCTATAGTGAAAAAGGAAATTTCCTCAGATGAAATCTGGAAAGAAGCTTTCTGAGAAAATCCTCTGTGATGTGTGAGTTCCACTCACAGAGTTACATCTGTATTTCGTGGATCTCTTTGCTAGCCTTATTTCTGTGGAATCTGAGAACAGATATTTAGGATCTCTTTGAAAACTATAAGGCCAAAGGAAAAATCCTCCGATAACAAAGAGAAAGAAGTTTTCTGAGAAACTTCTTTGTGTTCTGTGAAATCATCTCACAGAGTTACAGCTTTCCCCTCAAAAAGCCTTTCGCTAAGACAGTTCTTGTGGAATTGGCAAAGTGATATTTGGAAGCCCTTAGAGGGCTATGGTGAAAAAGGAAATATCCTCAGATGAAATCTGGAAAGAAGATTTCTGAGAAACCACTTAGTGTTCTGTTAATTCATCTCACAGAGTTACATCTGTATTTCCTGGATCTCTTTGCTAGCCTTATTTCTGTGGAATCTGAGAACAGATATTTCGGATCCCTTTGAAGACTATAGGGCCAAAGGAAATATCCTCCGATAACAAAGAGAAAGAAGATTTCTGAGAAACGTCTTTGTGTTCTGTGAAATCATCTCACAGAGTTACAGCTTTCCCCTCAAGAAGCCTTTCGCTAAGACAGTTCTTGTGGAATTGGCAAAGTGATATTTGGAAGCCCATAGAGGGCTAAGTTGAAAAAGGAAATATCCTTAGATGAAATCTGGAAAGAAGCTTTCTGAGAAACCGCTTAGTGTTCTGTTAATTCATCTCACAGAGTTACATCTGTATTTCGTGGATCTATTTGCTAGCCTTATTTCTGTGGAATCTGAGAACAGATATTTCGAATCCCTTTGAAGACTATAGGGCCAAAGGAAATATCCTCCGATAACAAAGAGAAAGAAGCTTTCTGAGAAACTTCTTTGTGTTCTGTGAAATCATCTCACAGAGTTACAGCTTTCCCCTCAAGAAGCCTTTCGCTAAGACAGTTCTTGTGGAATTGGCAAAGTGATATTTGGAAGCCCATAGAGGGCTATGGTGAAAAAGGAAATATCCTCAGATGAAATCTGGAAAGAAGCTTTCTGAGAAACCGCTTAGTGTTCTGTTAATTCTTCTCACAGAGTTACATCTGTATTTCGTGGATCTCTTTGCTAGCCTTATTTCTGTGGAATCTGATAACAGATATTTCGGATCCCTTTGAAAACTATAAGGCCAAAGGAAATATCCTCCGATCACAAAGAGAAAGAAGCTTTCTGAGAAACTTCTTTGTGTTCTGTGAAATCATCTCACAGAGTTACAGCTTTCCCCTCAAGAAGCCTTTCCCTAAGACAGTTCTTGTGGAATTGGCAACGTGATATTTGGAAGCCCATAGATGGCTACGGTGAAAAAGGAAATATCCTCAGATGAAATCTGGAAAGAAGCTTTCTGAGAAACTGGTTAGTGTTCTGTTAATTCATCTCACAGAGTTGCATCTGTATTTCGTGGATCTCTTTGCTAGCCTTATTTCTGTGGAATCTGAGAACAGATATTTCGGATCCCTTTGAAGACTACAGGGCCAAAGGAAATATCCTCCGATAACAAAGAGAAAGAAGCTTTCTGAGAAACTTCTTTGTGTTCTGTGAAATCATCTCACAGAGTTACAGCTTTCCCCTCAAGAAGCCTTTCGCTAAGACAGTTCTTGTGGAATTGACAAAGTGATATTTGGAAGCCCATAGACGGCTATAGTGAAAAAGGAAATTTCCTCAGATGAAATCTGGAAAGAAGCTTTCTGAGAAACTCCTCTGTGATGTGTGAGTTCCACTCACAGAGTTACATCTGTATTTCTTGGATCTCTTTGCTAGCCTTATTTCTGTGGAATCTGAGAACAGATATTTAGGATCCCTTTGAAAACTATAAGTCCAAAGGAAAAATCCTCCGATAACAAAGAGAAAGAAGTTTTCTGAGAAACTTCTTTGTGTTCTGTGAAATCATCTCACAGAGTTACAGCTTTCCCCTCAAGAAGCCTTTCGCTAAGACAGTTCTTGTGGAATTGCCAAAGTGATATTTGGAAGCCCTTAGAGGGCTATGGTGAAAAAGGAAATATCCTCAGATGAAATCTGGAAAGAAGCTTTCTGAGAAACTGCTTAGTGTTCTGTTAATTCATCTCACAGAGTTACATCTGTATTTCGTGGATCTCTTTGCTAGCCTTATTTCTGTGGAATCTGAGAACAGATATTTCGGATCCCTTTGAAGACTATACTGCCAAAGGAAATATTCTCCGATAAAAAAAAGAAGGAAGCTTTCTGAGAAACTTCTTTGTGTTCTGTGAAATCATCTCACAGAGTTACAGCTTTGCCGTCAAGAAGCCTTTCGCTAAGACAGTTCTTGTGGAATTGGCAAAGTGATATTTGGAAGCCCATTGAGGGCTATGGTGAAAAAGGAAATATCCTCAGATGAAATCTGGAAAGAAGCTTTCTGAGAAACCGCTTAGTGTTCTGTCAATTCATCTCACAGAGTTACGTCTGTATTTCGTGGATCTCTTTGCTAGCCTTATTTCTGTGGAATATGAGAACAGATAATTCGGATCCCTTTGAAGACTATAGGGCCAAAGGAAATATCCTCCGATAACAAAGAGAAAGAATATTTCTGAGAAACTTCTTTGTGTTCTGTGAAATCATCTCACAGAGTTACAGCTTTCCCGTCAAGAAGCCTTTCGCTAAGACAGTTCTTGTGGAATTGGCAAAGTGACATTTGGAAGCCCATAGAGGGCTATGGTGAAAAAGGAAATACCTTAGATGAAATCTGGAAAGAAGCTTTCTGAGAAACTGCTTAGTGTTCTGTTAATTCATCTCACAGAGTTACATCTGTATTTCGTGGATCTCTTTGCTAGCCTTATTTCTGTGGAATGTGATAACAGATATTTCGGATCCCTTTGAAGACTATAGGGCCAAAAGAAATATCCTCCAATAACAAAGAGAAAGAAGCTTTCTGAGAAACCTCTTTGTGTTCTGTGAAATCATCTCACAGAGTTACAGCTTTCCCCTCAAGAAGCCTTTCGCTAAGACAGTTCTTGTGGAATTGGCAAAGTGATATTTGGAAGCCCATAGAGGGCTATGGTGAAAAAGGAAATATCCTCAGATGAAATCTGGAAAGAAGCTTTCTGAGAAACTGCTTAGTGTTCTGTTAATTCATCTCACAGAGTTACATCTGTGTTTCGTGGATTTCTTTGCTCGCCTTATTCCTGTGGAATCAGAGAACAGATATTTCGGATACCTTTGAAGACTATAGGGCCAAAGGAAATATCCTCCGATAACAAAGAGAAAGAAGCTTTCTGGGAAACTTCTTTGTGTTCTGTGAAATCATCTCACAGAGTTACAGCTTTCCCCTCAAGAAGCCTTTCGCTAAGACAGTTCTTGTGGAATTGACAAAGTGATATTTGGAAGCCCATAGAGGGCTATAGTGAAAAAGGAAATTTCCTCAGATGAAATCTGGAAAGAAGCTTTCTGAGAAACTCCTCTGTGATGTGTGAGTTCCACTCACAGAGTTACATCTGTATTTCGTGGATCTCTTTGCTAGCCTTATTTCTGTGGAATCTGAGAACAGATATTTAGGATCCCTTTGAAAACTATAAGGCCAAGGGAAAAATCCTCCGATAACAAAGAGAAAGAAGTTTTCTGAGAAACTTCTTTGTGTTCTGTGAAATCATCTCACAGAGTTACAGCTTTCCCCTCAAGAAGCCTTTCGCTAAGACAGTTCTTGTGGAATTGGCAAAGTGATATTTGGAAGCCCATAGAGGGCTATAGTGAAAAAGGAAATTTCCTCAGATGAAATCTGGAAAGAAGCTTTCTGAGAAAATCCTCTGTGATGTGTGAGTTCCACTCACAGAGTTACATCTGTTTTTCGTGGATCTCTTTGCTAGCCTTATTTCTGTGGAATCTGAGAACAGATATTTAGGATCTCTTTGAAAACTATAAGGCCAAAGGAAAAATCCTCCGATAACAAAGAGAAAGAAGTTTTCTGAGAAACTTCTTTGTGTTCTGTGAAATCATCTCACAGAGTTACAGCTTTCCCCTCAAAAAGCCTTTCGCTAAGACAGTTCTTGTGGAATTGGCAAAGTGATATTTGGAAGCCCTTAGAGGGCTATGGTGAAAAAGGAAATATCCTCAGATGAAATCTGGAAAGAAGATTTCTGAGAAACTCCTTAGTGTTCTGTTATTTCATTTCACAGAGTTACATCTGTATTTCGTGGATCTCTTTGCTAGCCTTATTTCTGTGGAATCTGAGAACAGATATTTCGGATCCCTTGAAGACTATACTGCCAAAGGAAATATCCTCCGATAAAAAAGAGAAAGAAGCTTTCTGAGAAACTTCTTTGTGTTCTGTGAAATCATCTCACAGAGTTACAGCTTTCCCCTCAAGAAGCCTTTCACTAAGACAGTTCTTGTGGAATTGGCAAAGTGATATTTGGAAGCCCTTAGAGGGCTATGGTGAGAAAGGAAATATCCTCAGATGAAATCTGGAAAGAAGCTTTCTGAGAAACTGCTTAGTGTTCTGTTAATTCATCTCACAGAGTTACATCTGTATTTCGTGGATCTCTTTGCTCGCCTTATTCCTGTGGAATCAGAGAACAGATATTTCGGATCCCTTTGAAGACTATAGGGCCAAAGGAAATATCCTCCGATAACAAAGAGAAAGAAGCATTCTGGGAAACTTTTTTGTGTTCTGTGAAATCATCTCACAGAGTTACAGCTTTCCCCTCAAGAAGCCTTTCGCTAAGACAGTTCTTGTGGAATTGGCAACGTGATATTTGGAAGCTAATAGAGGGCTATGGTGAAAAAGGAAATATCCTCAGATGAAATCTGGAAAGAAGCTTTCTGAGAAACTGCTTAGTCTTCTGTTAATTCATCTCACAGAGTGACATCTGCATTTCGTGGATCTCTTTGCTAGCCTTATTTGTGTGGAATCTGAGAAGAGATATTTCGGATCCCTTTGAAAACTACAGGGCCAAAGGAAAAATCCTCCGATAACAAAGAGAAAGAAGCTTTCTGAGAATCTTCTTTGTGTTCTGGGAAATCATCTCACAGGGTTACAGCTTTCCCCTCAAGAAGCCTTTCGCTAAGACAGTTCTTGTGGAATTGGCAAAGTGACATTTGGAAGCCCATAGAGGGCTATGGTGAAAAAGGAAATATCCTCAGATGAAATCTGGAAAGAAGCTTTCTGAGAAACTGCTTAGTGTTCTGTTAATTCATCTCACAGAGTTACATCTGCATTTCGTGGATCTCTTTGCTAGCCTTATTTCTGTGGAATCTGAGAACAGATATTTCGGATCCCTTTGAAGACTTTAGGGCCAAAGGCAATATCCTCCGATAACAAAGAGAAAGAAGCTTTCTGAGAAACTTCTTTGTGTTCTGTGAAACCATCTCACAGAGTTACAGCTTTCCCCTCAAGAAGCCTTTCGCTAAGACAATTCTTGTGTAATAGGCAAAGTGATATTTGGAAGCCCATAGAGGGCTATGGTGAAAAAGGAAATATCCTCAGATGAAATCTGGAAAGAAGCTTTCTGAGAAACTGCTTAGTGTTCTGTTAATTCATCTCACAGAGTTACATCTGTATTTCGTGGATCTCTTTGCTAGCCTTATTTCTGTGGAATGTGATAACAGATATTTCGGATCCCTTTGAAGACTATAGGGCCAAAAGAAATATCCTCCAATAACAAAGAGAAAGAAGCTTTCTGAGAAACCTCTTTGTGTTCTGTGAAATCATCTCACAGAGTTACAGCTTTCCCCTCAAGAAGCCTTTCGCTAAGACAGTTCTTGTGGAATTGGCAAAGTGATATTTGGAAGCCCATAGAGGGCTATGGTGAAAAAGGAAATATCCTCAGATGAAATCTGGAAAGAAGCTTTCTGAGAAACTGCTTAGTGTTCTGTTAATTCATCTCACAGAGTTACATCTGTGTTTCGTGGATTTCTTTGCTCGCCTTATTCCTGTGGAATCAGAGAACAGATATTTCGGATTCCTTTGAAGACTATAGGGCCAAAGGAAATATCCTCCGATAACAAAGAGAAAGAAGCTTTCTGGGAAACTTCTTTGTGTTCTGTGAAATCATCTCACAGAGTTACAGCTTTCCCCTCAAGAAGCCTTTCGCTAAGACAGTTCTTGTGGAATTGACAAAGTGATATTTGGAAGCCCATAGAGGGCTATAGTGAAAAAGGAAATTTCCTCAGATGAAATCTCAAAGAAGCTTTCTGAGAAACCGCTTAGTGTTCTGTTAATTCATCTCACAGAGTTACGTCTGTATTTCGTGGATCTCTTTGCTAGCCTTATTTCTGTGGAATCTGAGAACAGATATTTCGGATCCCTTTGAAGACTATAGGGCCAAAGGAAATATCCTCCGATAACAAAGAGAAAGAAGATTTCTGAGAAACGTCTTTGTGTTCTGTGAAATCATCTCACAGAGTTACAGCTTTCCCGTCAAGAAGCCTTTCGCTAAGACAGTTCTTGTGGAATTGGCAAAGTGACATTTGGAAGCCCATAGAGGGCTATGGTGAAAAAGGAATTATCCTCAGATGAAATCTGGAAAGAAGCTTTCTGAGAAACTGCTTAGTGTTCTGTTAATTCATCTCACAGAGTTACATCTGCATTTCGTGGATCTCTTTGCTAGCCTTATTTCTGTGGAATCTGAGAACAGATATTTCGGATAACTTTGAAGACTATAGGGCCAAAGGCAATATCCTCCGATAACAAAGAGAAAGAAGCTTTCTGAGAAACTTCTTTGTGTTCTGTGGAATCATCTCACAGAGTTACAGCTTTCCCCTCAAGAAGCCTTTCGCTAAGACAGTTCTTGTGGAAATGGCAAAGTGATATTTGGAAGCCCTTAGAGGGCTATGGTGAAAAAGGAAATATCCTCAGATGAAATCTGGAAAGAAGCTTTCTGAGAAACTGCCTAGTGTTCTGCTAATTCATCTCACAGAGTTACATCTGTATTTCGTGGATCTCTTTGCTAGCCTTATTTCTCTGGGATCTGAGAACAGATATTTCGGATCCCTTTGAAGACTATAGGGCCAAAGGAAATATCCTCCCATAACAAAGAGAAAGAAGCTTTCTGAGAAACTTCTTTGTGTTCTGTGAAATCATCTCACAGAGTTACAGCTTTCCCCTCAAGAATCCTTTCGCTAAGACAGTTCTTGTGGAATTGACAAAGTGATATTTGGAAACCCATAGAGGGCTATAGTGAAAAAGGAAATTTCCTCAGATGAAATCTGGAAAGAAGCTTTCTGAGAAACTCCTCTGTGATGTGTGAGTTCCACTCACAGAGTTACATCTGTATTTCGTGGATCTCTTTGCTAGCCTTATTTCTGTGGAATCTGAGAACAGATATTTAGGATCCCTTTGAAAACAAAAAGGCCAAAGGAAAAATCCTCCGATAACAAAGAGAAAGATGTTTTCTGAGAAACTTCTTTGTGTTCTGTGAAATCATCTCACAGAGTTACAGTTTTCCCCTCAAGAAGCCTTTCGCTAAGACAGTTCTTGTGGAATTGGCAAAGTGATATTTGGAAGCCCTTAGAGGGCTATGGTGAAAAAGGAAATATCCTCAGATGAAATCTGGAAAGAAGCTTTCTGAGAAACTGCTTAGTGTTCTGTTAATTCATCTCACAGAGTTACATCTGTATTTCGTGGATCTCTTTGCTAGCCTTATTTCTGTGGAATCTGAGAACAGATATTTAGGATCTCTTTGAAAACTATAAGGCCAAAGGAAAAATCCTCCGATAACAAAGAGAAAGAAGTTTTCTGAGAAACTTCTTTGTGTTCTGTGAAATCATCTCACAGAGTTACAGCTTTCCCCTCAAAAAGCCTTTCGCTAAGACAGTTCTTGTGGAATTGGCAAAGTGATATTTGGAAGCCCTTAGAGGGCTATGGTGAAAAAGGAAATATCCTCAGATGAAATCTGGAAAGAAGATTTCTGAGAAACTGCTTAGTGTTCTGTTATTTCATTTCACAGAGTTACATCTGTATTTCGTGGATCTCTTTGCTAGCCTTATTTCTGTGGAATCTGAGAACAGATATTTCGGATCCCTTGAAGACTATACTGCCAAAGGAAATATCCTCCGATAAAAAAGAGAAAGAAGCTTTCTGAGAAACTTCTTTGTGTTCTGTGAAATCATCTCACAGAGTTACAGCTTTCCCCTCAAGAAGCCTTTCGCTAAGACAGTTCTTGTGGAATTGGCAAAGTGATATTTGGAAGCCCTTAGAGGGCTATGGTGAAAAAGGAAATATCGTCAGATGAAATCTGGAAAGAAGCTTTCTGAGAAACTGCTTAGTGTTCTGTTAATTCATCTCACAGTGTTACATCTGTATTTCGTGGATCTCTTTGCTCGCCTTATTCCTGTGGAATCAGAGAACAGATATTTCGGATCCCTTTGAAGACTATAGGGCCAAAGGAAATATCCTCCGATAACAAAGAGAAAGAAGCATTCTGGGAAACTTTTTTGTGTTCTGTGAAATCATCTCACAGAGTTACAGCTTTCCCCTCAAGAAGCCTTTCGCTAAGACAGTTCTTGTGGAATTGGCAACGTGATATTTAGAAGCTAAAAGAGGGCTATGGTGAAAAAGGAAATATCCTCAGATGAAATCTGGAAAGAAGCTTTCTGAGAAACTGCTTAGTGTTCTGTTAATTCATCTCAGAGTTGCATCTGTATTTCGTGGATCTCTTTGCTAGCCTTATTTCTGTGGAATCTGTGAACAGATACTCAGGATCCCTTTGAAGACTATAGGGCCAAATGAAAAACTCTCCGATAACAAAGAGAAAGAAGCTTTCTGAGAAACTTCTTTGTGTTCTGTGAAATCATCTCACAGAGTTACAGCTTTGCCCTCAAGAAGCCTTTCGCTAAGGCAGTTCTTGTGGAAATGGCAAAGTGACATTTGGAAGCCCATAGAGGGCTATGGTGAAAAAGGAAATATCCTCAGATGAAATCTGGAAAGAAGCTTTCTGAGAAACTGCCTAGTGTTCTGTTAATTCATCTCACAGAGTTACATCTGTATTTCGTGGATCTCTTTGCTAGCCTTATTTCTGTGGAATCTGAGAAGAGATATTTCGGATCCCTTTGAAGACTATAGGGCCAAAGGAAATATCCTCCGATAACAAAGAGAAAGAAGCTTTCTGAGAAACTTCTTTGTGTTCTGTGAAATCATCTCACAGAGTTACAGCTTTCCCCTCAAGAAGCCTTTCGCTAAGACAGTTCTTTTGGAATTGACAAAGTGATATTTGGAAGCCCATAGAGGGCTATAGTGAAAAAGGAAATTTCCTCAGATGAAATCTGGAAAGAAGCTTTCTGAGAAACTCCTCTGTGATGTGTGAGTTCCACTCACAGAGTTACATCTGTATTTCGTGGATCTCTTTGCTAGCCTTATTTCTGTGGATTCTGAGAACAGATATTTAGGATCCCTTTGAATACTATAAGGCCATAGGAAAAAAACTCCGATAACAAAGAGAAAGAAGTTTTCTGAGAAACTTCTTTGTGTTCTGTGAAATCATCTCACAGAGTTACAGCTTCCCCCTCAAGAAGCCTTTCGCTAAGACAGTTCTTGTGGAATTGGCGAAGTGATATTTGGAAGCCCTTAGAGGGCTCTGGTGAAAATGGAAATATCCTCAGATGAAATCTGGAAAGAAGCTTTCTGAGAAACTGCTTAGTGTTCTGTAAATTCATTTCACAGAGTTACATCTGTATTTCGTGGATCTCTTTGCTAGCCTTATTTCTGTGGAATCTGAGAACAGATATTTCGGATCCCTTTGAAGACTATACTGCCAAAGGAAATATCCTCCAAAAAAAAAGAGAAAGAAGCTTTCTGAGAAACTTCTTTGTGTTCTGTGAAATCATCTCACAGAGTTACAGCTTTGCCGTCAAGAAGCCTTTCGCTAAGACAGTTCTTGTGGAATTGGCAAAGTGATATTTGGAAGCCCATTGAGGGCTATGGTGAAAAAGGAAATATCCTCAGATGAAATCTCAAAGAAGCTTTCTGAGAAACCGCTTAGTGTTCTGTTAATTCATCTCACAGAGTTACGTCTGTATTTCGTGGATCTCTTTGCTAGCCTTATTTCTGTGGAATCTGAGAACAGATATTTCGGATCCCTTTGAAGACTATAGGGCCAAAGGAAATATCCTCCGATAACAAAGAGAAAGAAGATTTCTGAGAAACGTCTTTGTGTTCTGTGAAATCATCTCACAGAGTTACAGCTTTCCCGTCAAGAAGCCTTTCGCTAAGACAGTTCTTGTGGAATTGGCAAAGTGACATTTGGAAGCCCATAGAGGGCTATGGTGAAAAAGGAAATATCCTCAGATGAAATCTGGAAAGAAGCTTTCTGAGAAACTGCTTAGTGTTCTGTTAATTCATCTCACAGAGTTACATCTGCATTTCGTGGATCTCTTTGCTAGCCTTATTTCTGTGGAATCTGAGAACAGATATTTCGGATAACTTTGAAGACTATAGGGCCAAAGGCAATATCCTCCGATAACAAAGAGAAAGAAGCTTTCTGAGAAACTTCTTTGTGTTCTGTGGAATCATCTCACAGAGTTACAGCTTTCCCCTCAAGAAGCCTTTCGCTAAGACAGTTCTTGTGGAATTGACAAAGTGATATTTGGAAACCCATAGAGGGCTATAGTGAAAAAGGAAATTTCCTCAGATGAAATCTGGAAAGAAGCTTTCTGAGAAACTCCTCTGTGATGTGTGAGTTCCACTCACAGAGTTACATCTGTATTTCGTGGATCTCTTTGCTAGCCTTATTTCTGTGGAATCTGAGAGCAGATATTTCGGATCCCTTTGAAGACTATAGGGCCAAAGGAAACATCCTCCGATAACAACGAGAAAGAAGCTTTCTGAGAAACTTCTTTGTGTTCTGTGAAATCATCTCACAGAGTTACAGCTTTCCCCTCAAGAAGCCTTTCGCTAAGACAGTTCTTGTGGAATTGGTCAAGTGATATTTGGAAGCCCTTAGAGGGCAATGCTGAATAAGGAAATATCCTCAGATGAAATCTGGAAAGAAGCTTTCTGAGAAACCGCTTAGTGTTCTCTGACTTCCACTCACACAGTTACATCTGTATTTCCTGCATCTCTTTGCTAGCCTTATTTCTGTGGAATCTGAGAACAGATATTTCGGATCCATTTGAAGACTATAGGGCCAAAGGAAATATCCTCCGATAACAAAGAGAAAGAAGCTTTCTGAGAAACTTCTTTGTGTTCTGTGAAATCATCTCACAGAGTTACAGCTTTCCCCTCAAGAAGCCTTTCGCTAAGACAGTTTTTGTGGAATTGGCCAAGTGATATTTGGAAGCCCATAGAGGACTATGGCGAAAAAGGAAATATCCTCAGATGAAATCTGGAAAGAAGCTTTCTGAGAAACCGCTTAGTGTTCTCTGACTTCCACTCACAGAGTTACATCTGTATTTCGTGGATCTCTTTGCTAGCCTTATGTCTGTGGAATCTGAGAACAGATATTTCGGATCCCTTTGAAGACTATAGGGCCAAAGGAAATATCCTCCGATAACAAAGAGAAAGAAGCTTTCTAAGAAACTTCTTTGTGTTCTGTGAAATCATCTCACAGAGTTACTGCTTTCCCCTCAAGAAGCCTTTCGCAAAGACAGTTCTTGTGGAATTGGCCAAGTGATATTTGGAACCCCTTAGTGGGCTACGGTGAAAAAGGAAACATCCTCAGATGAAATCTGGAAAGAAGCTTTCTGAGAAACTGCTTAGTGTTCTGTTAATTCATCTCACAGAGTTACATCTGTATTTCGTGGATCTCTTTGCTAGCCTTATTTCTGTGGAATCTGAGAACAGATATTTCGGATCCCTTTGAAGACTATAGGGCCAAAGGAAATATCCTCCGATATCAAAGAGAAAGAAGCTTTCTGAGAAACTTCTTTGTGTTCTGTGAAATCATCTCACAGAGTTACAGCTTTCCCCTGAAGAAGCCTTTCGCTAAGACAGTTCTTGTGGAATTGGCCAAGTGATATTTGGAAGTCCATAGAGGGCTATGTTGAAAAAGGAAATATCCTCAGATGAAATCTGGAAAGAAGCTTTCTGAGAAACTGCTTAGTGTTCTGTTAATTCATCTCACAGAGTTACATCTGTATTTCGTGGATCTCTTTGCTAGCCTTATTTCTGTGGAATCTGAGAACAGATATTTCGGATCCCTTTGAAGACTATAGGGCCAAAGGAAATATCCTCCGATAACAAAGAGAAAGAAGATTTCTGAGAAACTTCTTTGTGTTCTGTGAAATCATCTCACAGAGTTACAGCTTTCCCCTCAAGAAGCCTTTCGCTAAGACAGTTCTTGTGGAATTGGCCAAGTGATATTTTTAAGCCCATAGAGGGCTATGGTGAAAAAGGAAATATCCTCAGATGAAATCAGGAAAGAAGCTTTCTGAGAAACTGCTTAGTGTTCTGTTAATTCATCTCACAGAGTTACATCTGTATTTCGTGGATCTATTTGCTAGCCTTATTTCTGTGGAATCTGAGAACAGATATTTCGGATCCATTTGAGACTATAGGGCCAAAGGAAATATCCTCCGATAACAAAGAGAAAGAAGCTTTCTGAGAAACTTCTTTGTGTTCTGTGAAATCATCTCACAGAGGTACAGCTTTCCCCTCAAGAAGCCTTTCGCTAAGACAGTTCTTGTGGAATTGGCAAAGTGACATTTGGAAGCCCATAGTGGGCTATGGTGAAAAAGGAAATATCCTCAGATGAAATCAGGAAAGAAGCTTTCTGAGAAACTGCTTAGTGTTCTGTTAATTCATCTCACAGAGTTACATCTGTGTTTCGTGGATCTCTTTGCCAGCCTTATTTCTGTGGAATCTGAGAACAGATATTTCGGATCCATTTGAAGACTATAGGGCCAAAGGAAATATCCTCTGATAACAAAGAGAAAGAAGCTTTCTGAGAAACTTCTTTGTGTTCTGTGAAATCATCTCACAGAGTTACAGCTTTCCCCTCAAGAAGCCTTTCGCAAAGACAGTTCTTGTGGAATTGGCCAAGTGATATTTGGAAGCCCATAGTGGGCTATGGTGAAAAAGGAAATATCCTCAGATGAAATCTGGAAAGAAGCTTTTTGAGAAACTGCTTAGTGTTCTGTTAATTCATCTCACAGAGTTACATCTGTATTTCGTGGATCTCTTTGCTAGCCTTATTTCTGTGGAATCTGAGGACAGATATTTCGGATCTCTTTAAGACTATAGGGCCAAAGGAAATATCCTCCGATAACAAAGAGAAAGAAGCTTTCTGAGAAAAGTCTTTGTGTTCTGTGAAATCATCTCACAGAGTTACAGCTGTCCCCTGAAGAAGCCTTTCGCTAAGACAGTTCTTGTGGAATTGGCAAAGTTACATTTGGAAGCCCATAGAGGGCTATGGTGAAAAAGGAAATATCCTCAGATGAAATCTGGAAAGAAGCTTTCTGAGAAACTGCTTAGTGTTCTGTTAATTCATCTCACAGAGTTACATCTGTATTTCGTGGATCTCTTTCCTAGCCTTATTTCTGTGGAATCCGAGAACAGATATTTCGGATCCCTTTGAAGACTGTATGGAAAACTAAATATCCTCCGATAACAAAGAGAAAGAAGATTTCTGAGAAACTTCTTTGTGTTCTGTGAAATCATCTCACAGAGTTACAGCTTTCCCCTCAAGAAGAGTTTCGCTAAGACAGTTCTTGTGGAATTGGCAAAGTGATATTTGGAAGCCCATAGAGGGCTATGGTGAAAAAGGAAATATCCTCAGATGAAATCTGGAAAGAAGCTTTCTGAGAAACTGCTTAGTGTCTGTTAATTCATCTCACAGAGTTACATCTTTGTTTCGTGGATCTCTTATCTAGCCTTATTTCTGTGGAATCTGAGAAGAGATATTTCGGATCCCTTTGAAGACTATAGGGCCAAAGGAAATATCCTCAGATAACAAGGAGAAAGAAGCTTTCTGAGAAACTTCTTTGTGTTCTGTGAAATCATCTCACAGAGTTACAGCTTTCCCCACAAGAAGCCTTTCGCTAAGACATTTCTTGTGGAATTGGCAAAGTGATATTTGGAAGCCCATAGAGGGCTATGGGGAAAAAGGAAATATCCTCAGATGAAATCTGGAAAGAAGCTTTCTGAGAAACTGCTTAGTGTTCTGTTAATTCATCTCACAGAGTTACATCTGCATTTCGTGGATCTCTTTGCTAGCCTTATTTCTGTGGAATCTGAGAACAGATATTTCGGATAACTTTGAAGACTATAGGGCCAAAGGCAATATCCTCCGATAACAAAGAGAAAGAAGCTTTCTGAGAAACTTCTTTGTGTTCTGTGGAATCATCTCACAGAGTTACAGCTTTCCCCTCAAGAAGCCTTTCGCTAAGACAGTTCTTGTGGAAATGGCAAAGTGATATTTGGAAGCCCTTAGAGGGCTATGGTGAAAAAGGAAATATCCTCAGATGAAATCTGGAAAGAAGCTTTCTGAGAAACTGCCTAGTGTTCTGCTAATTCATCTCACAGTGTTACATCTGTATTTCGTGGATCTCTTTGCTAGCCTTATTTCTGTGGGATCTGAGAACAGATATTTCGGATCCCTTTGAAGACTATAGGGCCAAAGGAAATATCCTCCCATAACAAAGAGAAAGAAGCTTTCTGAGAAACTTCTTTGTGTTCTGTGAAATCATCTCACAGAGTTACAGCTTTCCCCTCAAGAAGCCTTTCGCTAAGACAGTTCTTGTGGAATTGACAAAGTGATATTTGGAAACCCATAGAGGGCTATAGTGAAAAAGGAAATTTCCTCAGATGAAATCTGGAAAGAAGCTTTCTGAGAAACTCCTCTGTGATGTGTGAGTTCCACTCACAGAGTTACATCTGTATTTCGTGGATCTCTTTGCTAGCCTTATTTCTGTGGAATCTGAGAACAGATATTTAGGATCCCTTTGAAAACAAAAAGGCCAAAGGAAAAATCCTCCGATAACAAAGAGAAAGATGTTTTCTGAGAAACTTCTTTGTGTTCTGTGAAATCATCTCACAGAGTTACAGTTTTCCCCTCAAGAAGCCTTTCGCTAAGACAGTTCTTGTGGAATTGGCAAAGTGATATTTGGAAGCCCTTAGAGGGCTATGGTGAAAAAGGAAATATCCTCAGATGAAATCTGGAAAGAAGATTTCTGAGAAACTCCTTAGTGTTCTGTTATTTCATTTCACAGAGTTACATCTGTATTTCGTGGATCTCTTTGCTAGCCTTATTTCTGTGGAATCTGAGAACAGATATTTCGGATCCCTTGAAGACTATACTGCCAAAGGAAATATCCTCCGATAAAAAAGAGAAAGAAGCTTTCTGAGAAACTTCTTTGTGTTCTGTGAAATCATCTCACAGAGTTACAGCTTTCCCCTCAAGAAGCCTTTCGCTAAGACAGTTCTTGTGGAATTGGCAAAGTGATATTTGGAAGCCCTTAGAGGGCTATGGTGAAAAAGGAAATATCGTCAGATGAAATCTGGAAAGAAGCTTTCTGAGAAACTGCTTAGTGTTCTGTTAATTCATCTCACAGTGTTACATCTGTATTTCGTGGATCTCTTTGCTCGCCTTATTCCTGTGGAATCAGAGAACAGATATTTCGGATCCCTTTGAAGACTATAGGGCCAAAGGAAATATCCTCCGATAACAAAGAGAAAGAAGCATTCTGGGAAACTTTTTTGTGTTCTGTGAAATCATCTCACAGAGTTACAGCTTTCCCCTCAAGAAGCCTTTCGCTAAGACAGTTCTTGTGGAATTGGCAACGTGATATTTAGAAACTAAAAGAGGGCTATGGTGAAAAAGGAAATATCCTCAGATGAAATCTGGAAAGAAGCTTTCTGAGAAACTGCTTAGTGTTCTGTTAATTCATCTCAGAGTTGCATCTGTATTTCGTGGATCTCTTTGCTAGCCTTATTTCTGTGGAATCTGAGAACAGATACTCAGGATCCCTTTGAAGACTATAGGGCCAAATGAAAAACTCTCCGATAACAAAGAGAAAGAAGCTTTCTGAGAAACTTCTTTGTGTTCTGTGAAATCATCTCACAGAGTTACAGCTTTGCCCTCAAGAAGCCTTTCGCTAAGGCAGTTCTTGTGGAAATGGCAAAGTGACATTTGGAAGCCCATAGAGGGCTATGGTGAAAAAGGAAATATCCTCAGATGAAATCTGGAAAGAAGCTTTCTGAGAAACTGCCTAGTGTTCTGTTAATTCATCTCACAGAGTTACATCTGTATTTCGTGGATCTCTTTGCTAGCCTTATTTCTGTGGAATCTGAGAAGAGATATTTCGGATCCCTTTGAAGACTATAGGGCCAAAGGAAATATCCTCCGATAACAAAGAGAAAGAAGCTTTCTGAGAAACTTCTTTGTGTTCTGTGAAATCATCTCACAGAGTTACAGCTTTCCCCTCAAGAAGCCTTTCGCTAAGACAGTTCTTTTGGAATTGACAAAGTGATATTTGGAAGCCCATAGAGGGCTATAGTGAAAAAGGAAATTTCCTCAGATGAAATCTGGAAAGAAGCTTTCTGAGAAACTCCTCTGTGATGTGTGAGTTCCACTCACAGAGTTACATCTGTATTTCGTGGATCTCTTTGCTAGCCTTATTTCTGTGGATTCTGAGAACAGATATTTAGGATCCCTTTGAATACTATAAGGCCATAGGAAAAAAACTCCGATAACAAAGAGAAAGAAGTTTTCTGAGAAACTTCTTTGTGTTCTGTGAAATCATCTCACAGACTTACAGCTTCCCCCTCAAGAAGCCTTTCGCTAAGACAGTTCTTGTGGAATTGGCGAAGTGATATTTGGAAGCCCTTAGAGGGCTCTGGTGAAAATGGAAATATCCTCAGATGAAATCTGGAAAGAAGCTTTCTGAGAAACTGCTTAGTGTTCTGTAAATTCATTTCACAGAGTTACATCTGTATTTCGTGGATCTCTTTGCTAGCCTTATTTCTGTGGAATCTGAGAACAGATATTTCGGATCCCTTTGAAGACTATACTGCCAAAGGAAATATCCTCCAAAAAAAAAGAGAAAGAAGCTTTCTGAGAAACTTCTTTGTGTTCTGTGAAATCATCTCACAGAGTTACAGCTTTGCCGTCAAGAAGCCTTT
The DNA here is from genome assembly GCF_043159975.1 of Macaca nemestrina. Classification (NCBI taxonomy): domain Eukaryota; kingdom Metazoa; phylum Chordata; class Mammalia; order Primates; family Cercopithecidae; genus Macaca; species Macaca nemestrina. Next base: position 111,601,701 of record NC_092127.1, on the reverse strand, counting down.
CGCTAAGACAGTTCTTGTGGAATTGGCAAAGTGATATTTGGAAGCCCATTGAGGGCTATGGTGAAAAAGGAAATATCCTCAGATGAAATCTCAAAGAAGCTTTCTGAGAAACCGCTTAGTGTTCTGTTAATTCATCTCACAGAGTTACGTCTGTATTTCGTGGATCTCTTTGCTAGCCTTATTTCTGTGGAATCTGAGAACAGATATTTCGGATCCCTTTGAAGACTATACTGCCAAAGGAAATATTCTCCGATAAAAAAGAGAAAGAAGCTTTCTGAGAAACTTCTTTGTGTTCTGTGGAATCATCTCACAGAGTTACAGCTTTCCCCTCAAGAAGCCTTTCGCTAAGACAGTTCTTGTGGAATTGACAAAGTGATATTTGGAAACCCATAGAGGGCTATAGTGAAAAAGGAAATTTCCTCAGATGAAATCTGGAAAGAAGCTTTCTGAGAAACTCCTCTGTGATGTGTGAGTTCCACTCACAGAGTTACATCTGTATTTCGTGGATCTCTTTGCTAGCCTTATTTCTGTGGAATCTGAGAACAGATATTTAGGATCCCTTTGAAAACAAAAAGGCCAAAGGAAAAATCCTCCGATAACAAAGAGAAAGATGTTTTCTGAGAAACTTCTTTGTGTTCTGTGAAATCATCTCACAGAGTTACAGTTTTCCCCTCAAGAAGCCTTTCGCTAAGACAGTTCTTGTGGAATTGGCAAAGTGATATTTGGAAGCCCTTAGAGGGCTATGGTGAAAAAGGAAATATCCTCAGATGAAATCTGGAAAGAAGCTTTCTGAGAAACTGCTTAGTGTTCTGTTAATTCATCTCACAGAGTTTCATCTGTATTTCGTGGATCTCTTTGCTAGCCTTATTTCTGTGGAATCTGAGAACAGATATTTCGGATCCCTTTGAAGACTATACTGCCAAAGGAAATATTCTCCGATAAAAAAGAGAAAGAAGCTTTCTGAGAAACTTCTTTGTGTTCTGTGAAATCATCTCACAGAGTTACAGCTTTCCCCTCAAGAAGCCTTTCGCTAAGACAGTTCTTGTGGAATTGGCAAAGTGATATTTGGAAGCCCTTAGAGGGCTATGGTGAAAAAGGAAATATCCTCAGATGAAATCTGGAAAGAAGCTTTATGAGAAACTGCTTAGTGTTCTGTTAATTCATCTCACAGAGTTACATCTGTATTTCGTGGATCTCTTTGCTCGCCTTATTCCTGTGGAATCAGAGAACAGATATTTCGGATCCCTTTGAAGACTATAGGGCCAAAGGAAATATTCTCCGATAACAAAGAGAAAGAAGCTTTCTGGGAAATTTCTTTCTGTTCTGTGAAATCATCTCACAGAGTTACAGCTTTCCCCTCAAGAAGCCTTTCGCTAAGACAGTTCTTGTGGAATTGGCAACGTGATATTTGGAAGCTCATAGAGGGGTATGGTGAAAAAGGAAATATCCTCAGATGAAATCTGGAAAGAAGCTTTCTGAGAAACTGCTTAGTGTTCTGTTAATTCATCTCACAGAGTTACATTTGTATTTCGTGGATCTCTTTGCTAGCCTTATTTCTAAGGAATCTGAGAACAGATATTTCGGATCCCGTTGAAGACTATAGGGCCAAAGGAAATATCCTCCGATAACAAAGAGAAAGAAGCTTTCTGAGAAACTTCTTTGTGTTCTGTGAAATCATCTCACAGAGTTACAGCTTTCCCCTCAAGAAGCCTTTCGCTAAGACAGTTCTTGTGGAATTGGCAAAGTGATATTTGGAAGCCCATAGAGGGCTATGGTGAAAAAGGAAATATCCTCTGATGAAATCTGGAAAGAAGCTTTCTGAGAAATTCTTCTGTGATGTGTGAGTTCCACTCACAGAGTTACATCTGTATTTCGTGGATCTCTTTGCTAGCCTTATTTCTGTGGAATCTGAGAGCAGATATTTCGGATCCCTTTGAAGACTATAGGGCCAAAGGAAACATCCTCCGATAACAACGAGAAAGAAGCTTTCTGAGAAACTTCTTTGTGTTCTGTGAAATCATCTCACAGAGTTACAGCTTTCCCCTCAAGAAGCCTTTCGCTAAGACAGTTCTTGTGGAATTGGTCAAGTGATATTTGGAAGCCCTTAGAGGGCAATGCTGAATAAGGAAATATCCTCAGATGAAATCTGGAAAGAAGCTTTCTGAGAAACCGCTTAGTGTTCTCTGACTTCCACTCACACAGTTACATCTGTATTTCCTGCATCTCTTTGCTAGCCTTATTTCTGTGGAATCTGAGAACAGATATTTCGGATCCATTTGAAGACTATAGGGCCAAAGGAAATATCCTCCGATAACAAAGAGAAAGAAGCTTTCTGAGAAACTTCTTTGTGTTCTGTGAAATCATCTCACAGAGTTACAGCTTTCCCCTCAAGAAGCCTTTCGCTAAGACAGTTTTTGTGGAATTGGCCAAGTGATATTTGGAAGCCCATAGAGGACTATGGCGAAAAAGGAAATATCCTCAGATGAAATCTGGAAAGAAGCTTTCTGAGAAACCGCTTAGTGTTCTCTGACTTCCACTCACAGAGTTACATCTGTATTTCGTGGATCTCTTTGCTAGCCTTATGTCTGTGGAATCTGAGAACAGATATTTCGGATCCCTTTGAAGACTATAGGGCCAAAGGAAATATCCTCCGATAACAAAGAGAAAGAAGCTTTCTAAGAAACTTCTTTGTGTTCTGTGAAATCATCTCACAGAGTTACTGCTTTCCCCTCAAGAAGCCTTTCGCAAAGACAGTTCTTGTGGAATTGGCCAAGTGATATTTGGAACCCCTTAGTGGGCTACGGTGAAAAAGGAAACATCCTCAGATGAAATCTGGAAAGAAGCTTTCTGAGAAACTGCTTAGTGTTCTGTTAATTCATCTCACAGAGTTACATCTGTATTTCGTGGATCTCTTTGCTAGCCTTATTTCTGTGGAATCTGAGAACAGATATTTCGGATCCCTTTGAAGACTATAGGGCCAAAGGAAATATCCTCCGATATCAAAGAGAAAGAAGCTTTCTGAGAAACTTCTTTGTGTTCTGTGAAATCATCTCACAGAGTTACAGCTTTCCCCTGAAGAAGCCTTTCGCTAAGACAGTTCTTGTGGAATTGGCCAAGTGATATTTGGAAGTCCATAGAGGGCTATGTTGAAAAAGGAAATATCCTCAGATGAAATCTGGAAAGAAGCTTTCTGAGAAACTGCTTAGTGTTCTGTTAATTCATCTCACAGAGTTACATCTGTATTTCGTGGATCTCTTTGCTAGCCTTATTTCTGTGGAATCTGAGAACAGATATTTCGGATCCCTTTGAAGACTATAGGGCCAAAGGAAATATCCTCCGATAACAAAGAGAAAGAAGCTTTCTGGGAAACTTCTTTGTGTTCTGTGAAATCATCTCACAGAGTTACAGCTTTCCCCTCAAGAAGCCTTTCGCTAAGCCAGTTCTTGTGGAATTGGCAAAGTGATATTTGGAAGCCCATAGAGGGCTATGGTGAAAAAGGAAATATCCTCAGATGAAATCTGGAAAGAAGCTTTCTGAGAAACTGCTTAGTGTTCTGTTAATTCATCTCACAGAGTTACATCTGTAATTCGTGGATCTCTTTGCTAGCCTTATTTCTGTGGAATCTGAGAACAGATATTTCGGATCCCTTTGAAGACTATAGGGCCAAAGGAAAAATCCTTCGATAACAAAGAGAAAGAAGCTTTCTGAGAAACTTCGTGTTCTGTGAAGTCATCAAACAGAGTTACAGCTTTCCCCTCAAGAAGCCTTTCGCTAAGACAGTTCTTGTGGAATTGGCAAAGTGATATTTGGAACCCCATAGAGGGCTACGGTGAAAAAGGAAATATCCTCAGATGAAATCTGGAAAGAAGCTTTCTGAGAAACCGCTTAGTGTTCTGTTAATTCATCTCACAGAGTTACATCTGTATTTCGTGGATCTCTTTGCTAGCCTTATTTCTGTGGAATCTGAGAAGAGATATTTCGGATCCCTTTGAAGACTATAGGGCCAAAGGAAATATCCTCCGATAACAAAGAGAAAGAAGCTTTCTGAGAAACTTCTTTGTGTTTTGTGAAATCATCTCACAGAGTTACAGCTTTCCCCTCAAGAAGCCTTTCGCTAAGACAGTTCTTGTGGAATTGGCAAAGTGATATTTGGAAGCCCATAGAGGGCTACGGTGAAAAAGGAAATATCCTCAGATGAAATCTGGAAAGAAGCTTTCTGAGAAACCGCTTAGTGTTCTGTTAATTCATCTCACAGAGTTACATCTGTATTTCGTGGATCTCTTTGCTAGCCTTATTTCTGTGGAATCTGAGAAGAGATATTTCGGATCCCTTTGAAGACTATAGGGCCAAAGGAAATATCCTCCGATAACAAAGAGAAAGAAGCTTTCTGAGAAATTTCTTTGTGTTCTGTGAAATCATCTCACAGAGGTACAGCTTTCCCCTCAAGAAGCCTTTTGCTAAGACAGTTCTTGTGGAATTGGCCAAGTGATATTTGGAAGCCCATAGAGGGCTATGGTGAAAAAGGAAATATCCTCAGATGAAATCTGGAAAGAAGATTTCTGAGAAACTGCTTAGTGTTCTGTTAATTCATCTCACAGAGTTACATCTGTATTTCGTGGATCTCATTGCTAGCCTTGTTTCTGTGGAATCTGAGAACAGATATTTCGGATCCCTTGGAAGACTATAGGGCCAAAGGAAATATCCTCTGATAACAAAGAGAAAGAAGCTTTCTGAGAAACTTCTTTGTGTTTTGTGAAATCATCTCACAGAGTTACAGCTTTCCCCTCAAGAAGCCTTTCGCAAAGACAGATCTTGTGGAATTGGCCAAGTGATATTTGGAAGCCCATAGAGGGCTATGGTGAAAAAGGAAATATCCTCAGATGAAATCTGGAAAGAAGCTTTCTGAGAAACTGCTTAGTGTTCTGTTAATTCATCTCACAGAGTTACATCTGTATTTCGTGGATCTCTTTGCTAGCCTTATTTCCGTGGAATCTGAGAACAGATATTTCGGATCCCTTTGAAGACTATAGGGCCAAAGGAAATATCCTCCGATAACAAAGAGAAAGAAGCTTTCTGAGAAACTTCTTTGTGTTCTGTGAAATCATCTCACAGAGTTACAGCTTTCCCCTCAAGAAGCCTTTCGCTAAGACAGTTCTTGTGGAATTGGCAAAGTGATATTTGGAAGCCCCTAGAGGGCTATGGTGAAAAAGGAAATATCCTCAGATGAAATCTGGAAATAAGCTTTCTGAGAAACTGCTTAGTGTTCTGTTAATTCATCTCACAGAGTTACAACTGTATTTCGTGGATCTCTTTGCTAACTTTATTTCTGTGGAATCTGAGAACAGATATTTTGGATCCCTTTGAAGACTATAGGGCCAAAGGAAATATCCTCCGATAACAAAGAGAAAGAAGCTTTCTGAGAAACTTCTTTGTGTTCTGTGAAATCATCTCACAGAGTTACAGCTTTCCCCTCAAGAAGCCTTTCGCTAAGACAGTTCTTGTGGAATTGGCAAAGTGATATTTGGAAGCCCATAGAGGGCTATGGTGAAAAAGGAAATATCCTCAGATGAAATCTGGAAAGAAGCTTTCTGAGAAACTGCTTAGTGTTATGTTAATTCATCTCACAGAGTTACATCTGTATTTCGTGGATCTCTTTTCTAGCCTTATTTCTGTGGAATCTGAGAACAGATATTTCGGATCCCTTTAAAGACTATAGGGCCAAAAGAAATATCCTTCGATAACAAAGAGAAAGAAGCTTTCTGAGAAAATTCTTTGTGTTCTGTGAAATCATCTCACAGAGTTACAGCCTTTCCCTCTAGAAGCCTTTCGCTAAGACAGTTCTTGTGGAATTGGCAAAGTGACATTTTGAAGCCCTTAGAGGGCTATGGTGAAAAAGGAAATATCCTCAGATGAAATCTGGAAAGAAGCTTTCTGAGAAACTGCTTAGTGTTCTGTTAATTCATCTCACAGAGTTACATCTGTATTTCGTGGATCTCTTTGCTAGCCTTATTTCTGTGGAATCTGAGAATAGATATTTCGGATCCCTTTGAAGACTATAGGGCCAAAGGAAATATCCTCTGATAACAAAGAGAAAGAAGCTTTCTGAGAAACTTCTTTGTGTTCTGTGAAATCATCTCACAGGGTTACAGCTTTCCCCTCAAGAAGCCTTCCGCAAAGACAGTTCTTGTGGAATTGGCCAAGTGATATTTGGAAGCCCATAGTGGGCTATGGTGAAAAAGGAAATATCCTCAGATGAAATCTGGAAAGAAGCTTTCTGAGAAACTGCTTAGTGTTCTGTTAATTCATCTCACAGAGTTACATCTGTATTTCGTGGATCTCTTTGCTAGCCTTATTTCTGTGGAATCTGAGGACAGATATTTCGCATCCCTTTGAAGACTATAGGGCCAAAGGAAATATCCTCCGATAACGAAGAGAAAGAAACTTTCTGAGAAACTTCTTTGTGTTCTGTGAAATCATCTCACAGAGTTACAGCTTTCCCCTCAAGAAGCCTTTCGCTAAGACAGTTCTTGTGGAATTGGCCAAGTGATATTTGGAAGCCCATAGAGGGCTATGGTGAAAAAGGAAATATCCTCAGATGAAATCTGGAAAGAAGCTTTCTGAGAAACTGCTTAGTGTTCTGTTAATTCATCTCACAGAGTTACATCTGTATTTCGTGGATCTCTTTGCTAGCCTTATTTCTGTGGAATCTGAGAACAGATATTTCGGATCCCTTTGAAGACTATAGGGCCAAAGGAAAAATCCTCCGATAACAAAGAGAAAGAAGCTTTCTGAGAAACTTCTTTGTGTTCTGTGAAATCATCTCACAGAGTTACAGCTTTCCCCTCAAGAAGCCTTTCGCTAAGACAGTTCTTGTGGAATTGGCAAAGTGATATTTGGAAGCCCATAGAGGGCTATGGTGAAAAAGGAAATATCCTCAGATGAAATCTGGAAAGAAGCTTTCTGAGAAACTGCTTAGTGTTCTGTTAATTCATCTCACAGTGTTACATCTGTATTTCGTGGATCTCTTTGCTAGCCTTATTTCTGTGGAATCTGAGAACAGATATTTCAGATCCCTTTGAAGACTATAGGGCCAAAGGAAAAATCCTCCGATAACAAAGAGAAAGAAGCTTTCTGAGAAACTTCTTTGTGTTCTGTGAAATCATCTCAGAGAGTTACAGCTTTCCCCTCAAGAAGCCTTTCGCTAAGACAGTTCTTGTGGAATTGGCAAAGAGATATTTGGAAGCCCATAGAGGGCCATGGTGAAAAAGGAAATATCCTCAGATGAAATATGGAAAGAAGCTTTCTGAGAAACTGCTTAGTGTTCTGTTAATTCATCTCACAGAGTTACATCTGTATTTCGTGGATCTCTTTGCTAGCTTTATTTCTGTGGAATCTGAGAAGAGATATTTCGGATCCCTTTGAAGACTATAGGGCCAAAGGAAATATCCTCCGATAACAAAGAGAAAGAAGCTTTCTGAGAAACTTCTTTGTGTTCTGTTAAATCATCTCACAGAGTTACAGCTTTCCCCTCAAGAAGCCTTTCGCTAAGACAGTTCTTGTGGAATTGGCAAAGTGATATTTGGAAGCCCATAGAGGGCTATGGTGAAAAAGGAAATATCCTCAGATGAAATCTGGAAAGAAGCTTTCTGAGAAACTGCTTAGTGTTCTGTTAATTCATCTCACAGAGTTACATCTGCATTTCGTGGATCTCTTTGCTAGCCTTATTTCTGTGGAATCTGAGAACAGATACTTCGGATCCCTTTGAAGACTATAGGGCCAAAGGAAATATCCTTCGATAACAAAGAGAAAGAAGCTTTCTGAGAAAATTCTTTGTGTTCTGTGAAATCATCTCACAGAGTTACAGCATTTCCTTCAAGAATCCTTTCGCTAAGACAGTTCTTGTGGAATTGGCAAAGTGACATTTGGAAGCCCATAGAGGGCTATGATGAAAAAGGAAATATCCTCAGATGAAATCTGGAAAGAAGCTTTCTGAGAAACTGCTTAGTGTTCTGTTAATTCATCTCACAGAGTTACATCTGTATTTCGTGGATCTCTTTGCTAGCCTTATTTCTGTGGAATCTGAGAACAGATATTTCGGATCCCTTTGAAGACTATAGGGCCAAAGGAAATATCCTCCGATAACAAAGAGAAAGAAGCTTTCTGAGAAACTTCTTTGTGTTCTGTGAAGTCATCTAACAGAGTTACAGCTTTCCCCTCAAGAAGCCTTTCGCTAAGACAGTTCTTGTGTAATTGGCAAAGTGATATTTGGAAGCCCATAGAGGGCTACGGTGAAAAAGGAAATATCCTCAGATGAAATCTGGAAAGAAGCTTTCTGAGAAACCGCTTAGTGTTCTGTTAATTCATCTCACAGAGTTACATCTGTATTTCGTGGATCTCTTTGCTAGCCTTATTTCTGTGGAATCTGAGAACAGATATTTCGGATCCCTTTGAAGACTATAGGGCCAAAGGAAATATCCTCCGATAACAAAGAGAAAGAAGCTTTCTGAGAAACTTCTTTGTGTTCTGTGAAATCATCTCACAGAGGTACAGCTTTCCCCTCAAGAAGCCTTTTGCTAAGACAGTTCTTGTGGAATTGGCCAAGTGATATTTCGAAGCCCATAGAGGGCTATGGTGAAAAAGGAAATATCCTCAGATGAAATCTGGAAAGAAGCTTTCTGAGAAACTGCTTAGTGTTCTGTTAATTCATCTCACAGAGTTACATCTGTATTTCGTGGATCTCTTTGCTAGCCTTGTTTCTGTGGAATCTGAGAACAGATATTTCGGATCCCTTGGAAGACTATTGGGCCAAAGGAAATATCCTCTGATAACAAAGAGAAAGAAGCTTTCTGAGAAACTTCTTTGTGTTCTGTGAAATCATCTCACAGAGTTACAGCTTTCCCCTCAAGAAGCCTTTTGCTAAGACAGTTCTTGTGGAATTGGCAAAGTGATATTTGGAAGCCCATAGAGGGCTATGGTGAAAAAGGAAATATCCTCAGATGAAATCTGGAAAGAAGCTTTCTGAGAAACTGCTTAGTGTTCTGTTAATTCATCTCACAGAGTTACATCTGTATTTCGTGGATCTCTTTGCTAGCCTTATTTCTGTGGAATCTGAGAACAGATATTTCGGATCCCTTTAAAGACTATAGGGCCAAAAGAAATATCCTTCGATAACAAAGAGAAAGAAGCTTTCTGAGAAAATTCTTTGTGTTCTGTGAAATCATCTCACAGAGTTACAGCCTTTCCCTCTAGAAGCCTTTCGCTAAGACAGTTCTTGTGGAATTGGCAAAGTGACATTTGGAAGCCCTTAGAGGGCTATGGTGAAAAAGGAAATATCCTCAGATGAAATCTGGAAAGAAGCTTTCTGAGAAACTGCTTAGTGTTCTGTTAATTCATCTCACAGAGTTACATCTGTATTTCGTGGATCTCTTTGCTAGCCTTATTTCTGTGGAATCTGAGAACAGATATTTCGGATCCCTTTGAAGACTATAGGGCCAAAGGAAATATCCTCTGATAACAAAGAGAAAGAAGCTTTCTGAGAAACTTCTTTGTGTTCTGTGAAATCATCTCACAGAGTTACAGCTTTCCCCTCAAGAAGCCTTCCGCAAAGACAGTTCTTGTGGAATTGGCCAAGTGATATTTGGAAGCCCATAGAGGGCTATGGTGAAAAAGGAAATATCCTCAGATGAAATCTGGAAAGAAGCTTTCTGAGAAACTGCTTAGTGTTCTGTTAATTCATCTCACAGAGTTACATCTGTATTTTGTGGATCTCTTTGCTAGCCTTATTTCTGTGGAATCTGAGAACAGATATTTCGGATCCCTTTGAAGACTATAGGGCCAAAGGTAATATCCTCCGATAACAAAGAGAACGAAGCTTTCTGAGAAACTTCTTTGTGTTCTGTGAAATCATCTCACAGAGTTACAGCTTTCCCCTCAAAAAGCCTTTCGCTAAGACTGTTCTTGTGGAATTATCAAAGTGATATTTGGAAGCCCATGGAGGGCTATGGTGAAAAAGGAAATATCCTCAGATGAAATCTGGAAAGAAGCTTTCTGAGAAACTGCTTAGTGTTCTGTTAATTCATCTCACAGAGTGACATCTGTATTTCGTGGATCTCTTTGCTAGCCTTATTTCTGTGGAATCTGAGAACAGATATTTCGGATCCCTTTGAAGACTATAGGGCCAAAGGAAAAATCCTCCGATAACAAAGAGAAAGAAGCTTTCTGAGAAACTTCTTTGTGTTCTGTGAAATCATCTCACAGAGTTACAGCTTTCCCCTCAAGAAGCCTTTCGCTAAGACAGTTCTTGTGGAATTGGCAAAGTGATATTTGGAAGCCCATAGAGGGCCATGGTGAAAAAGGAAATATCCTCAGATGAAATCTGGAAAGAAGCTTTCTGAGAAACTGCTTAGTGTTCTGTTAATTCATCTCACAGAGTTACATCTGTATTTCGTGGATCTCTTTGCTAGCTTTATTTCTGTGGAATCTGAGAACAGATATTTCGGATCCCTTTGAAGACTATAGGGCCAAAGGAAATATCCTCCGATAACAAAGAGAAAGAAGCTTTCTGAGAAACTTCTTTGTGTTCTGTGAAATCATCTCACAGAGTTACAGCTTTCCCCTCAAGAAGCCTTTCGCTGAGACAGTTCTTGTGGAATTGGCAAAGTGATATTTGGAAGCCCATAGAGGGCTATGTTGAAAAAGAAAATATCCTCAGATGAAATCTGGAAAGAAGATTTCTGAGAAACTGCTTAGTGTTCTGTTAATTCATCTCACAGAGTTACATCTGTATTTCGTGGATCTCTTTGCTAGCCTTATTTCTGTGGAATCTGAGAACAGATATTTCGGATCCCTTTGAAGACTATAGGAACAACGGAAATATCCTTCGATAACAAAGAGAAAGAAGCTTTCTGAGAAAATTCTTTGTGTTCTGTGAAATCATCTCACAGAGTTACAGCCTTTCCCTCAAGAAGCCTTTCGCTAAGACAGTTCTTGTGGAATTGGCAAAGTGACATTTGGAAGCCCTTAGAGGGCTATGGTGAAAAAGGAAATATCCTCAGATGAAATCTGGAAAGAAGCTTTCTGAGAAACCGCTTAGTGTTCTGTTAATTCATCTCACAGAGTTACATCTGTATTTCGTGGATCTCTTTGCTAGCCTTATTTCTGTGCAATCTGAGAAGAGATATTTCGGATCCCTTTGAAGACTATAGGGCCAAAGGAAATATCCTCCGATAACAAAGAGAAAGAAGCTTTCTGAGAAACTTCTTTGTGTTCTGTGAAATCATCTCACAGAGGTACAGCTTTCCCCTCAAGAAGCCTTTCGCTAAGACAGTTCTTGTGGAATTGGCCAAGCGATATTTGGAAGCCCGTAGTGGGCTATGGTGAAAAAGGAAATATCCTCAGATGAAATCTGGAAAGAAGCTTTCTGAGAAACTGCTTAGTGTTCTGTTAATTCATCTCACAGGGTTACATCTGTATTTCGTGGATCTCTTTGCTAGCCTTATTTCTGTGGAATCTGAGGACAGATATTTCGGATCTCTTTGAAGACTATAGGGCCAAAGGAAATATCCTCCGATAACAAAGAGAAAGAAGCTTTCTGAGAAAAGTCTTTATGTTCTGTGAAATCATCTCACAGAGTTACAGCTTTCCCCTCAAGAAGACTTTCGCTAAGACAGTTCTTGTGGAATTGTCCAAGTGATATTTGGAAGTCCATAGAGGGCTATGGTGAAAAAGGAAATATCCTCAGATGAAATCTGGAAAGAAGCTTTCTGAGAAACTGCTTAGTGTTCTGTTAATTCATCTCACAGAGTTACATCTGTATTTCGTGGATCTCTTTGCTAGCCTTATGTCTGTGGAATCTGAGAACAGATATTTCGGATCCCTTTGAAGACTATAGGGCCTAAGGAAGTATCGTCCGATAACAAAGAGAAAGAAGCTTTCTGAGAAACTTCTTTGTGTTCTGTGAAATCATCTCACAGAGTTACAGCTTTCCCCTCAAGAAGCCTTTCGCTAAGACAGTTCTTGTGGAATTGGCCAAGTGATATTTTGAAGCCCATAGAGGGCTATGGTGAAAAAGGAAATATCCTCAGATGAAATCTGGAAAGAAGCTTTCTGAGAAACTACTTAGTGTTCTGTTAATTCTTCTCACAGAGTTACATCTGTATTTCATGAATCTCTTTGTAGCCTTATTTCTGTGGAATCTGAGAACAGATATTTCGGATCCTTTTGAAGACTATATGGCCAAAGGAAATATCCTCCGATAACAAAGAGAAAGAAGCTTTCTGAGAAACTTCTTTGTGTTCTGTGAAATCATCTCACAGAGTTACAGCTTTCCCCTCAAGAAGCCTTTCGAAAAGACAGTTCTTGTGGAATTGGCCAAGTGATATTTGGAAGCCCATAGTGGGCTACGGTGAAAAAGGAAACATCCTCAGATGAAATCTGGAAAGAAGCTTTCTGAGAAACTGCTTAGTGTTCTTTTAATTCATCTCACAGAGTTACATCTGTATTTCGTGGATCTCTTTGCTAGCCTTATTTCTGTGGAATCTGAGAACAGATATTTCGGATCCCTTTGAAGACTATAGGACCAAAGGAAATATCCTTCGATAACAAAGAGAAAGAAGCTTTCTGAGAAAATTCTTTGTGTTCTGTGAAATCATCTCACAGAGTTACAGCCTTTCCCTCAAGAAGCCTTTCGCTAAGACAGTTCTTGTGGAATTGGCAAAGTGACATTTGGAAGCCCATAGAGGGCTATGGTGAAAAAGGAAATATCCTCAGATGAAATCTGGAAAGAAGCTTTCTGAGAAACTGCTTAGTGTTCTGTTAATTCATCACACAGAGTTACATCTGTATTTCGTGGATCTCTTTGCTAGCCTTATTTCTGTGGAATCTGAGAACAGATATTTCGGATCCCTTTGAAGACTATAGTGCCAAAGGAAAAATCCTCCGATAACAAGGAGAAAAAAGCTTTCTGAGAAACTTCTTTGTGTTCTGTGAAGTCATCTCACAGAGTTACAGCTTTCCCCTCAAGAAGCCTTTTCTAAGACAGTTCTTGTGGAATTGGCAAAGTGATATTTGGAAGCCCATAGAGGGATATGGTGAAAAAGGAAATATCCTCACATGACATCTGGAAAGAAGCTTTCTGAGAAACCGCTTAGTGTTCTGTTAATTGATCTCACAGAGTTACATCTGTATTTCGTGGATCTCTTTGCTAGCCTTATTTCTGTGGAATCTGAGAAGAGATATTTCGGATCCCTTTGAAGACTATAGGGCCAAAGGAAATATCCTCCGATAACAAAGAGAAAGAAGCTTTCTGAGAAACTTCTTTGTGTTCTGTGAAATGATCTCACAGAGGTACAGCTTTCCCTTCAAGAAGCCTTTCGCTAAGACAGTTCTTGTGGAATTGGCCAAGTGATATTTGGAAGCCCGTAGTGGGCTATGGTGAAAAAGGAAATATCCTCAGATGAAATCTGGAAAGAAGCTTACTGATAAACTGCTTAGTGTTCTGTTAATTCATCTCACAGGGTTACATCTGTATTTCGTGGATCTCTTTGCTAGCTTTCTTTCTGTGGAATCTGAGGACAGATATTTCGGATCTCTTTGAAGACTATAGGGCCAAAGGAAATATCCTCCGATAACAAAGAGAAAGAAGCTTTCTTAGAAAAGTCTTTATGTTCTGTGAAATCATCTCACAGAGTTACAGCTTTCCCCTCAAGAAGCCTTTCGCTAAGACAGTTCTTGTGGAATTGTCCAAGTGATATTTGGAAGTCCATAGAGGGCTATGGTGAAAAAGGAAATATCCTCAGATGAAATCTGGAAAGAAGCTTTCTGAGAAACTGCTTAGTGTTCTGTTAATTCATCTCACAGAGTTACATCTGTATTTCGTGGATCTCTTTGCTAGCCTTATGTCTGTGGAATCTGAGAACAGATATTTCGGATCCCTTTGAAGACTATAGGGCCTAAGGAAATATCGTCCGATAACAAAGAGAAAGAAGCTTTCTGAGAAACTTCTTTATGTTCTGTGAAATCATCTCACAGAGTTACAGCTTTCCCCTCAAGAAGCCTTTCGCTAAGACAGTTCTTGTGGAATTGGCAAAGTGATACTTGGAAGCCCATAGAGGGCTATGGTGAAAAAGGAAATATCCTCAGATGAAATCTGGAAAGAAGCTTTCTGAGAAACTGCTTAGTGTTCTGTTAATTCTTCTCACAGAGTTACATCTGTATTTCATGAATCTCTTTGTAGCCTTATTTCTGTGGAATCTGAGAACAGATATTTCGGATCCTTTTGAAGACTATATGGCCAAAGGAAATATCCTCCGATAACAAAGAGAAAGAAGCTTTCTGAGAAACTTCTTTGTGTTCTGTGAAATCATCTCACAGAGTTACAGCTTTCCCCTCAAGAAGCCTTTCGAAAAGACAGTTCTTGTGGAATTGGCCAAGTGATATTTGGAAGCCCATAGTGGGCTACGGTGAAAAAGGAAACATCCTAAGATGAAATCTGGAAAGAAGCTTTCTGAGAAACTGCTTAGTGTTCTGTTAATTCATCTCACAGAGTTACATCTGTATTTCGTGGATCTCTTTGCTAGCCTTATTTCTGTGGAATCTGAGAACAGATATTTCGGATCCCTTTGAAGACTATAGGGCCAAAGGAATTATCCTCCGATAACAAAGAGAAAGAAGCTTTCTGAGAAACTTCTTTGTGTTCTGTGAAATCATCTCACAGAGTTACAGCTTTCCCCTGAAGAAGCCTTTCGCTAAGACAGTTCTTGTGGAATTGGCCAAGTGATATTTGGAAGCCCATAGTGGGCTATGGTGAAAAAGGAAATATCCTCACATGAAATCTGGAAAGAAGCTTTTTGAGAAACTGCTTAGTGTTCTGTTAATTCATCTCACAGAGTTACATCTGTATTTCTTGGATCTCTTTGCTAGCCTTATTTCTGTGGAATCTGAGGACAGATATTTCGTATCTCTTTAAGACTATAGGGCCAAAGGAAATATCCTCCGATAACAAAGAGAAAGAAGCTTTCTGAGAAACTTCTTTGTGTTCTGTGAAATCATCTCACAGAGTTACAGCTGTCCCCTGAAGAAGCCTTTCGCTAAGACAGTTCTTGTGGATTTGGCCAAGTGATATTTGGAAGCCCATAGAGGGCTATGGTGAAAAAGGAAATATCCTCAGATGAAATCTGGAAAGAAGCTTTCTGAGAAACTGCTTAGTGTTCTGTTAATTCATCTCACAGAGTTACATCTGTATTTCGTGGATCTCTTTGCTAGCCTTATTTCTGTGGAATCTGAGAACAGATATTTCGGATCCCTTTGAAGACTATAGGGCCAAAGGAAATATCCTCCGATAACAAAGAGAAAGAAGCTTTCTGAGAAACTTCTTTGTGTTCTGTGAAATCATCTCACAGAGGTACAGCTTTCCCCTCAAGAAGCCTTTTGCTAAGACAGTTCTTGTGGAATTGGCCAAGTGATATTTGGAAGCCCATAGAGGGCTATGGTGAAAAAGGAAATATCCTCAGATGAAATCTGGAAAGAAGATTTCTGAGAAACTGCTTAGTGTTCTGTTAATTCATCTCACAGAGTTACATCTGTATTTCGTGGATCTCTTTCCTAGCCTTATTTCTGTGGAATCTGAGAACAGATATTTCGGATCCCTTGGAAGACTATAGGGCCAAAGGAAATATCCTCTGATAACAAAGAGAAAGAAGCTTTCTGAGAAACTTCTTTGTGTTTTGTGAAATCATCTCACAGAGTTACAGCTTTCCCCTCAAGAAGCCTTTCGCAAAGACAGATCTTGTGGAATTGGCCAAGTGATATTTGGAAGCCCATAGAGGGCTATGGTGAAAAAGGAAATATCCTCAGATGAAATCTGGAAAGAAGCTTTCTGAGAAACTGCTTAGTGTTCTGTTAATTCATCTCACAGAGTTACATCTGTATTTCGTGGATCTCTTTGCTAGCCTTATTTCCGTGGAATCTGAGAACAGATATTTCGGATCCCTTTGAAGACTATAGGGCCAAAGGAAATATCCTCCGATAACAAAGAGAAAGAAGCTTTCTGAGAAACTTCTTTGTGTTCTGTGAAATCATCTCACAGAGTTACAGCTTTCCCCTCAAGAAGCCTTTCGCTAAGACAGTTCTTGTGGAATTGGCAAAGTGGTATTTGGAAGCCCCTAGAGGGCTATGGTGAAAAAGGAAATATCCTCAGATGAAATCTGGAAATAAGCTTTCTGAGAAACTGCTTAGTGTTCTGTTAATTCATCTCACCGAGTTACATCTGTATTTCGTGGATCTCTTTGCTAGCCTTATTTCTGTGGAATCTGAGAACAGATATTTCGGATCCCTTTGAAGACTATAGGGCCAAAGGTAATATCCTCCGATAACAAAGAGAACGAAGCTTTCTGAGAAACTTCTTTGTGTTCTGTGAAATCATCTCACAGAGTTACAGCTTTCCCCTCAAAAAGCCTTTCGCTAAGACTGTTCTTGTGGAATTATCAAAGTGATATTTGGAAGCCCATAGAGGGCTATGGTGAAAAAGGAAATATCCTCAGATGAAATCTGGAAAGAAGCTTTCTGAAAAACTGCTTAGTGTTCTGTTAATTCATCTCACAGAGTTACATCTGTATTTCGTGGATCTCTTTGCTAGCCTTATTTCTGTGGAATCTGAGAACAGATATTTCGGATCCCTTTGAAGACTATAGGGCCAAAGGAAAAATCCTCCGATAACAAAGAGAAAGAAGCTTTCTGAGAAACTTCTTTGTGTTCTGTGAAATCATCTCACAGAGTTACAGCTTTCCCCTCAAGAAGCCTTTCGCTAAGACAGTTCTTGTGGAATTGGCAAAGTGATATTTGGAAGCCCATAGAGGGCCATGGTGAAAAAGGAAATATCCTCAGATGAAATCTGGAAAGAAGCTTTCTGAGAAACTGCTTAGTGTTCTGTTAATTCATCTCACAGAGTTACATCTGTATTTCGTGGATCTCTTTGCTAGCTTTATTTCTGTGGAATCTGAGAACAGATATTTCGGATCCCTTTGAAGACTATAGGGCCAAAGGAAAAATCCTCCGATAACAAAGAGAAAGAAGCTTTCTGAGAAACTTCTTTGTGTTCTGTGAAGTCATCTAACAGAGTTACAGCTTTCCCCTCAAGAAGCCTTTTCTAAGACAGTTCTTGTGGAATTGGCAATGTGATATTTGGAAGCCCATAGAGGGATATGATGAAAAAGGAAATATCCTCACATGAAATCTGGAAAGAAGCTTTCTGAGAAACCGCTTAGTGTTCTGTTAATTCATCTCACAGAGTTACATCTGTATTTCGTGGATCTCTTTGCTAGCCTTATTTCTGTGGAATCTGAGAACAGATATTTCGGATCCCTTTGAAGACTATAGGGCCAAAGGCAATATCCTCCGATAACAAAGAGAAAGAAGCTTTCTGAGAAACTTCTTTGTGTTCTGTGAAATCATCTCACAGAGGTACAGCTTTCCCATGAAGAAGCCTTTCGCTAAGACAGTTCTTGTGGAATTGGCCAAGTGATATTTGGAAGCCCGTAGTGGGCTATGGTGAAAAAGGAAATATCCTCAGATGAAATCTGGAAAGAAGCTTTCTGAGAAACTGCTTAGTGTTCTGTTAATTCATCTCACAGAGTTACATCTGTATTTCGTGGATCTCTTTGCTAGCCTTATTTCTGTGGAATCTGAGGACAGATATTTCCGATCTCTTTGAAGACTATAGGGCCAAAGGAAATATCCTCCGATAACAAAGAGAAAGAAGCTTTCTGAGAAAAGTCTTTATGTTCTGTGAAATCATCTCACAGAGTTACAGCTTTCCCCTGAAGAAGCCTTTCGCTAAGACAGTTCTTGTGGAATTGGCCAAGTGATATTTGGAAGTCCATAGAGGGCTATGGTGAAAAAGGAAATATCCTCAGATGAAATCTGGAAAGAAGCTTTCTGAGAAACTGCTTAGTGTTCTGTTAATTCATCTCACAGAGTTACATCTGTATTTCGTGGAACTCTTTGCTAGCCTTATGTCTGTGGAATCTGAGAACAGATATTTCGGATCCCTTTGAAGACTATAGGGCCTAGGAAATATCGTCCGATAACAAAGAGAAAGAAGCTTTCTGAGAAACTCCTTTGTGTTCTGTGAAATCATCTCACAGAGTTACAGCTTTCCCCTCAAGAAGCCTTTCGCTAAGACAGTTCTTGTGGAATTGGCCAAGTGATATTTGGAAGCCCATAGAGGGCTATGGTGAAAAGGAAATATCCTCAGATGAAATCTGGAAAGAAGCTTTCTGAGAAACCGCTTAGTGTTCTGTTAATTCATCTCACAGAGTTACATCTGTATTTCGTGGATCTCTTTGCTAGCCTTATTTCTGTGGAATCTGAGAACAGATATTTCGGATCCCTTTAAAGACTATAGGGCCAAAAGAAATATCCTTCGATAACAAAGAGAAAGAAGCTTTCTGAGAAAATTCTTTGTGTTCTGTGAAATCATCTCACAGAGTTACAGCCTTTCCCTCTAGAAGCCTTTCGCTAAGACATTTCTTGTGGAATTGGCAAAGTGACATTTGGAAGCTCTTAGAGGGCTATGGTGAAAAAGGAAATATCCTCAGATGAAATCTGGAAAGAAGCTTTCTGAGAAACTGCTTAGTGTTCTGTTAATTCATCTTACAGAGTCACATCTGTATTTCGTGGATCTCTTTGCTAGCCTTATTTCTGTGGAATCTGAGAACAGATATTTCGGATCCCTTTGAAGACTATAGGGCCAAGGAAATATCCTCTGATAACAAAGAGAAAGAAGCTTTCTGAGAAACTTCTTTGTGTTCTGTGAAATCATCTCACAGAGTTACAGCTTTCCCCTCAAGAAGCCTTCCGCAAAGACAGTTCTTGTGGAATTGGCCAAGTGATATTTGGAAGCCCATAGTGGGCTATGGTGAAAAAGGAAATATCCTCAGATGAAATCTGGAAAGAAGCTTTCTGAGAAACTGCTTAGGGTTCTGTTAATTCATCTCACAGAGTTACATCTGTATTTCGTGGATCTCTTTGCTAGCCTTATTTCTGTGGAATCTGAGGACAGATATTTCGGATCCCTTTGAAGACTATAGGGCCAAAGGAATTATCCTCCGATAACGAAGAGAAAGAAGCTTTCTGAGAAACTTCTTTGTGTTCTGTGAAATCATCTCACAGAGTTACAGCTTTCCCCTCAAGAAGCCTTTCGCTAAGACAGTTCTTGTGGAATTGGCAAAGTGATATTTGGAAGCCCATAGAGGGCTATGGTGAAAAAGGAAATATCCTCAGATGAAATCTGGAAAGAAGCTTTCTGAGAAACTGCTTAGTGTTCTGTTAATTCATCTCACAGAGTTACATCTGTATTTCGTGGATCTCTTTGCTAGCCTTATTTCTGTGGAATCTGAGAACAGATATTTCGGATCCCTTTGAAGACTATAGGGCCAAAGGTAATATCCTCCGATAACAAAGAGAACGAAGCTTTCTGAGAAACTTCTTTGTGTTCTGTGAAATCATCTCACAGAGTTACAGCTTTCCCCTCAAAAAGCCTTTCGCTAAGACTGTTCTTGTGGAATTATCAAAGTGATATTTGGAAGCCCATAGAGGGCTATGGTGAAAAAGGAAATATCCTCAGATGAAATCTGGAAAGAAGCTTTCTGAGAAACTGCTTAGTGTTCTGTTAATTCATCTCACAGAGTTACATCTGTATTTCGTGGATCTCTTTGCTAGCCTTATTTCTGTGGAATCTGAGAACAGATATTTCGGATCCCTTTGAAGACTATAGGGCCAAAGGAAAAATCCTCCGATAACAAAGAGAAAGAAGCTTTCTGAGAAACTTCTTTGTGTTCTGTGAAATCATCTCACAGAGTTACAGCTTTCCCCTCAAGAAGCCTTTTGCTAAGACAGTTCTTGTGGAATTGGCAAAGTGATATTTGGAAGCCCATAGAGGGCCATGGTGAAAAAGGAAATATCCTCAGATGAAATCTGGAAAGAAGCTTTCTGAGAAACTGCTTAGTGTTCTGTTAATTCATCTCACAGAGTTACATCTGTATTTCGTGGATCTCTTTGCTAGCTTTATTTCTGTGGAATCTGAGAACAGATATTTCGGATCCCTTTGAAGACTATAGGGCCTAGGAAATATCGTCCGATAACAAAGAGAAAGAAGCTTTCTGAGAAACTTCTTTGTGTTCTGTGAAATCATCTCACAGAGTTACAGCTTTCCCCTCAAGAAGCCTTTCGCTAAGACAGTTCTTGTGGAATTGGCCAAGTGATATTTTGAAGCCCATAGAGGGCTATGGTGAAAAAGGAAATATCCTCAGATGAAATCTGGAAAGAAGCTTTCTGAGAAACTGCTTAGTGTTCTGTTAATTCTTCTCACAGAGTTACATCTGTATTTCATGAATCTCTTTGTAGCCTTATTTCTGTGGAATCTGAGAACAGATATTTCGGATCCTTTTGAAGACTATATGGCCAAAGGAAATATCCTCCGATAACAAAGAGAAAGAAGCTTTCTGAGAAACTTCTTTGTGTTCTGTGAAATCATCTCACAGAGTTACAGCTTTCCCCTCAAGAAGCCTTTCGCAAAGCCAGTTCTTGTGGAATTGGCCAAGTGATATTTGGAAGCCCATAGTGGGCTACGGTGAAAAAGGAAACATCCTCAGATGAAATCTGGAAAGAAGCTTTCTGAGAAACTGCTTAGTGTTCTGTTAATTCATCTCACAGAGTTACATCTGTATTTCGTGGATCTCTTTGCTAGCCTTATTTCTGTGGAATCTGAGAACAGATATTTTGGATCCCTTTGAAGACTATAGGGCCAAAGGAATTATCCTCCGATAACAAAGAGAAAGAAGCTTTCTGAGAAACTTCTTTGTGTTCTGTGAAATCATCTCACAGAGTTACAGCTTTCCCCTGAAGAAGCCTTTCGCTAAGACAGTTCTTGTGGAATTGGCCAAGTGATAATTGGAAGTCCATAGATGGCAATGGTGAAAAAGGAAATATCCTCAGATGAAATCTGGAAAGAAGCTTTCTGAGAAACTGCTTAGTGTTCTGTTAATTCATCTCACAGAGTTACATCTGTATTTCGTGGATCTCTTTGCTAGCCTTATTTCTGTGGAATCTGAGAACAGATATTTCGGATCCCTTTGAAGACTATAGGGCCAAAGGAAATATCCTCCGATAACAAAGAGAAAGAAGCTTTCTGAGAAACTTCTTTGTGTTTTGTGAAATCATCTCACAGAGGTACAGCTTTCCCCTCAAGAAGCCTTTCGCTAAGACAGTTCTTGCGGAATTGGCCAAGTGATATTTGGAAGCCGATAGAGGGCTATGGTGAAAAAGGAAATATCCTCAGATGAAAACTGGAAAGAAGATTTCTGAGAAACTGCTTAGTGTTCTGTTAATTAAACTCAGAGAGTTACATCTGTATTTGGTGGATCTCTTTGCTAGCCTTATTTCTGTGGAATCTGAGAACAGATATTTCGGATCCCTTTGAAGACTATAGGGCCAAAGGAAATATCCTCTGATAACAAAGAGAAAGAAGCTTTCTGAGAAACTTCTTTTTGTTCTGTGAAATCATCTCACAGAGTTACAGCTTTCCCCTCAAGAAGCCTTTCGCTAAGACTGTTCTTGTGGAATTGGCCAAGTGATATTTGGAATCTCATAGAGGGCTATGGTGAAAAAGGAAATATCCTCAGATGAAATCTGGAAAGAAGCTTTCTGAGAAACTGCTTAGTGTTCTGTTAATTCATCTCACAGAGTTACATCTGTATTTCGTGATTCTCTTTGCTAGCCTTATTTCCGTGGAATCTGAGAACAGATATTTCGGATCCCTTTGAAGACTATAGGGCCAAAGGAAATATCCTCCGATAACAAAGAGAAAGAAGCTTTCAGAGAAACTTCTTTGTGTTCTGTGAAATCATCTCACAGAGTTACAGCTTTCCCCTCAAGAAGCCTTTCGCTAAGACAGTTCTTGTGGAATTGGCAAAGTGATATTTGGAAGCCCCTAGAGGGCTATGGTGAAAAAGGAAATATCCTCAGATGAAATCTGAAAAGAAGCTTTCTGAGAAACTGCTTAGTGTTCTGTTAATTCATCTCACAGAGTTACATCTGTATTTCGTGGATCTCTTTGCTAACTTTATTTCTGTGGAATCTGAGAACAGATATTTCGGATCCCTTTGAAGACTATAGGGCCAAAGGAAATATCCTCCGATAACAAAGAGAAAGAAGCTTTCTGAGAAACTTCTTTGTGTTCTGTGAAATCATCTCACAGAGGTACAGCTTTCCCCTCAAGAAGCCTTTTGCTAAGACAGTTCTTGTGGAATTGGCCAAGTGATATTTGGAAGCCCATAGAGGGCTATGGTGAAAAAGGAAATATCCTCAGATGAAATCTGGAAAGAAGATTTCTGAGAAACTGCTTAGTGTTCTGTTAATTCATCTCACAGAGTTACATCTGTATTTCGTGGATCTCTTTCCTAGCCTTATTTCTGTGGAATCTGAGAACAGATATTTCGGATCCCTTGGAAGACTATAGGGCCAAAGGAAATATCCTCTGATAACAAAGAGAAAGAAGCTTTCTGAGAAACTTCTTTGTGTTTTGTGAAATCATCTCACAGAGTTACAGCTTTCCCCTCAAGAAGCCTTTCGCAAAGACAGATCTTGTGGAATTGGCCAAGTGATATTTGGAAGCCCATAGAGGGCTATGGTGAAAAAGGAAATATCCTCAGATGAAATCTGGAAAGAAGCTTTCTGAGAAACTGCTTAGTGTTCTGTTAATTCATCTCACAGAGTTACATCTGTATTTCGTGGATCTCTTTGCTAGCCTTATTTCCGTGGAATCTGAGAACAGATATTTCGGATCCCTTTGAAGACTATAGGGCCAAAGGAAATATCCTCCGATAACAAAGAGAAAGAAGCTTTCTGAGAAACTTCTTTGTGTTCTGTGAAATCATCTCACAGAGTTACAGCTTTCCCCTCAAGAAGCCTTTCGCTAAGACAGTTCTTGTGGAATTGGCAAAGTGGTATTTGGAAGCCCCTAGAGGGCTATGGTGAAAAAGGAAATATCCTCAGATGAAATCTGGAAATAAGCTTTCTGAGAAACTGCTTAGTGTTCTGTTAATTCATCTCACCGAGTTACATCTGTATTTCGTGGATCTCTTTGCTAGCCTTATTTCTGTGGAATCTGAGAACAGATATTTCGGATCCCTTTGAAGACTATAGGGCCAAAGGTAATATCCTCCGATAACAAAGAGAACGAAGCTTTCTGAGAAACTTCTTTGTGTTCTGTGAAATCATCTCACAGAGTTACAGCTTTCCCCTCAAAAAGCCTTTCGCTAAGACTGTTCTTGTGGAATTATCAAAGTGATATTTGGAAGCCCATAGAGGGCTATGGTGAAAAAGGAAATATCCTCAGATGAAATCTGGAAAGAAGCTTTCTGAAAAACTGCTTAGTGTTCTGTTAATTCATCTCACAGAGTTACATCTGTATTTCGTGGATCTCTTTGCTAGCCTTATTTCTGTGGAATCTGAGAACAGATATTTCGGATCCCTTTGAAGACTATAGGGCCAAAGGAAAAATCCTCCGATAACAAAGAGAAAGAAGCTTTCTGAGAAACTTCTTTGTGTTCTGTGAAATCATCTCACAGAGTTACAGCTTTCCCCTCAAGAAGCCTTTCGCTAAGACAGTTCTTGTGGAATTGGCAAAGTGATATTTGGAAGCCCATAGAGGGCCATGGTGAAAAAGGAAATATCCTCAGATGAAATCTGGAAAGAAGCTTTCTGAGAAACTGCTTAGTGTTCTGTTAATTCATCTCACAGAGTTACATCTGTATTTCGTGGATCTCTTTGCTAGCTTTATTTCTGTGGAATCTGAGAACAGATATTTCGGATCCCTTTGAAGACTATAGGGCCAAAGGAAAAATCCTCCGATAACAAAGAGAAAGAAGCTTTCTGAGAAACTTCTTTGTGTTCTGTGAAGTCATCTAACAGAGTTACAGCTTTCCCCTCAAGAAGCCTTTTCTAAGACAGTTCTTGTGGAATTGGCAATGTGATATTTGGAAGCCCATAGAGGGATATGATGAAAAAGGAAATATCCTCACATGAAATCTGGAAAGAAGCTTTCTGAGAAACCGCTTAGTGTTCTGTTAATTCATCTCACAGAGTTACATCTGTATTTCGTGGATCTCTTTGCTAGCCTTATTTCTGTGGAATCTGAGAACAGATATTTCGGATCCCTTTGAAGACTATAGGGCCAAAGGCAATATCCTCCGATAACAAAGAGAAAGAAGCTTTCTGAGAAACTTCTTTGTGTTCTGTGAAATCATCTCACAGAGGTACAGCTTTCCCATGAAGAAGCCTTTCGCTAAGACAGTTCTTGTGGAATTGGCCAAGTGATATTTGGAAGCCCGTAGTGGGCTATGGTGAAAAAGGAAATATCCTCAGATGAAATCTGGAAAGAAGCTTTCTGAGAAACTGCTTAGTGTTCTGTTAATTCATCTCACAGAGTTACATCTGTATTTCGTGGATCTCTTTGCTAGCCTTATTTCTGTGGAATCTGAGGACAGATATTTCCGATCTCTTTGAAGACTATAGGGCCAAAGGAAATATCCTCCGATAACAAAGAGAAAGAAGCTTTCTGAGAAAAGTCTTTATGTTCTGTGAAATCATCTCACAGAGTTACAGCTTTCCCCTGAAGAAGCCTTTCGCTAAGACAGTTCTTGTGGAATTGGCCAAGTGATATTTGGAAGTCCATAGAGGGCTATGGTGAAAAAGGAAATATCCTCAGATGAAATCTGGAAAGAAGCTTTCTGAGAAACTGCTTAGTGTTCTGTTAATTCATCTCACAGAGTTACATCTGTATTTCGTGGAACTCTTTGCTAGCCTTATGTCTGTGGAATCTGAGAACAGATATTTCGGATCCCTTTGAAGACTATAGGGCCTAGGAAATATCGTCCGATAACAAAGAGAAAGAAGCTTTCTGAGAAACTTCTTTGTGTTCTGTGAAATCATCTCACAGAGTTACAGCTTTCCCCTCAAGAAGCCTTTCGCTAAGACAGTTCTTGTGGAATTGGCCAAGTGATATTTGGAAGCCCATAGAGGGCTATGGTGAAAAGGAAATATCCTCAGATGAAATCTGGAAAGAAGCTTTCTGAGAAACCGCTTAGTGTTCTGTTAATTCATCTCACAGAGTTACATCTGTATTTCGTGGATCTCTTTGCTAGCCTTATTTCTGTGGAATCTGAGAACAGATATTTCGGATCCCTTTAAAGACTATAGGGCCAAAAGAAATATCCTTCGATAACAAAG
This sequence comes from Macaca nemestrina, assembly GCF_043159975.1. NCBI lineage: Eukaryota > Metazoa > Chordata > Mammalia > Primates > Cercopithecidae > Macaca > Macaca nemestrina. The sequence continues at coordinate 111,576,417 of NC_092127.1, read as the reverse complement.
AGAAAGAAGCTTTCTGAGAAAATTCTTTGTGTTCTGTGAAATCATCTCACAGAGTTACAGCCTTTCCCTCTAGAAGCCTTTCGCTAAGACATTTCTTGTGGAATTGGCAAAGTGACATTTGGAAGCTCTTAGAGGGCTATGGTGAAAAAGGAAATATCCTCAGATGAAATCTGGAAAGAAGCTTTCTGAGAAACTGCTTAGTGTTCTGTTAATTCATCTTACAGAGTCACATCTGTATTTCGTGGATCTCTTTGCTAGCCTTATTTCTGTGGAATCTGAGAACAGATATTTCGGATCCCTTTGAAGACTATAGGGCCAAGGAAATATCCTCTGATAACAAAGAGAAAGAAGCTTTCTGAGAAACTTCTTTGTGTTCTGTGAAATCATCTCACAGAGTTACAGCTTTCCCCTCAAGAAGCCTTCCGCAAAGACAGTTCTTGTGGAATTGGCCAAGTGATATTTGGAAGCCCATAGTGGGCTATGGTGAAAAAGGAAATATCCTCAGATGAAATCTGGAAAGAAGCTTTCTGAGAAACTGCTTAGGGTTCTGTTAATTCATCTCACAGAGTTACATCTGTATTTCGTGGATCTCTTTGCTAGCCTTATTTCTGTGGAATCTGAGGACAGATATTTCGGATCCCTTTGAAGACTATAGGGCCAAAGGAATTATCCTCCGATAACGAAGAGAAAGAAGCTTTCTGAGAAACTTCTTTGTGTTCTGTGAAATCATCTCACAGAGTTACAGCTTTCCCCTCAAGAAGCCTTTCGCTAAGACAGTTCTTGTGGAATTGGCAAAGTGATATTTGGAAGCCCATAGAGGGCTATGGTGAAAAAGGAAATATCCTCAGATGAAATCTGGAAAGAAGCTTTCTGAGAAACTGCTTAGTGTTCTGTTAATTCATCTCACAGAGTTACATCTGTATTTCGTGGATCTCTTTGCTAGCCTTATTTCTGTGGAATCTGAGAACAGATATTTCGGATCCCTTTGAAGACTATAGGGCCAAAGGTAATATCCTCCGATAACAAAGAGAACGAAGCTTTCTGAGAAACTTCTTTGTGTTCTGTGAAATCATCTCACAGAGTTACAGCTTTCCCCTCAAAAAGCCTTTCGCTAAGACTGTTCTTGTGGAATTATCAAAGTGATATTTGGAAGCCCATAGAGGGCTATGGTGAAAAAGGAAATATCCTCAGATGAAATCTGGAAAGAAGCTTTCTGAGAAACTGCTTAGTGTTCTGTTAATTCATCTCACAGAGTTACATCTGTATTTCGTGGATCTCTTTGCTAGCCTTATTTCTGTGGAATCTGAGAACAGATATTTCGGATCCCTTTGAAGACTATAGGGCCAAAGGAAAAATCCTCCGATAACAAAGAGAAAGAAGCTTTCTGAGAAACTTCTTTGTGTTCTGTGAAATCATCTCACAGAGTTACAGCTTTCCCCTCAAGAAGCCTTTTGCTAAGACAGTTCTTGTGGAATTGGCAAAGTGATATTTGGAAGCCCATAGAGGGCCATGGTGAAAAAGGAAATATCCTCAGATGAAATCTGGAAAGAAGCTTTCTGAGAAACTGCTTAGTGTTCTGTTAATTCATCTCACAGAGTTACATCTGTATTTCGTGGATCTCTTTGCTAGCTTTATTTCTGTGGAATCTGAGAACAGATATTTCGGATCCCTTTGAAGACTATAGGGCCTAGGAAATATCGTCCGATAACAAAGAGAAAGAAGCTTTCTGAGAAACTTCTTTGTGTTCTGTGAAATCATCTCACAGAGTTACAGCTTTCCCCTCAAGAAGCCTTTCGCTAAGACAGTTCTTGTGGAATTGGCCAAGTGATATTTTGAAGCCCATAGAGGGCTATGGTGAAAAAGGAAATATCCTCAGATGAAATCTGGAAAGAAGCTTTCTGAGAAACTGCTTAGTGTTCTGTTAATTCTTCTCACAGAGTTACATCTGTATTTCATGAATCTCTTTGTAGCCTTATTTCTGTGGAATCTGAGAACAGATATTTCGGATCCTTTTGAAGACTATATGGCCAAAGGAAATATCCTCCGATAACAAAGAGAAAGAAGCTTTCTGAGAAACTTCTTTGTGTTCTGTGAAATCATCTCACAGAGTTACAGCTTTCCCCTCAAGAAGCCTTTCGCAAAGCCAGTTCTTGTGGAATTGGCCAAGTGATATTTGGAAGCCCATAGTGGGCTACGGTGAAAAAGGAAACATCCTCAGATGAAATCTGGAAAGAAGCTTTCTGAGAAACTGCTTAGTGTTCTGTTAATTCATCTCACAGAGTTACATCTGTATTTCGTGGATCTCTTTGCTAGCCTTATTTCTGTGGAATCTGAGAACAGATATTTTGGATCCCTTTGAAGACTATAGGGCCAAAGGAATTATCCTCCGATAACAAAGAGAAAGAAGCTTTCTGAGAAACTTCTTTGTGTTCTGTGAAATCATCTCACAGAGTTACAGCTTTCCCCTGAAGAAGCCTTTCGCTAAGACAGTTCTTGTGGAATTGGCCAAGTGATAATTGGAAGTCCATAGATGGCAATGGTGAAAAAGGAAATATCCTCAGATGAAATCTGGAAAGAAGCTTTCTGAGAAACTGCTTAGTGTTCTGTTAATTCATCTCACAGAGTTACATCTGTATTTCGTGGATCTCTTTGCTAGCCTTATTTCTGTGGAATCTGAGAACAGATATTTCGGATCCCTTTGAAGACTATAGGGCCAAAGGAAATATCCTCCGATAACAAAGAGAAAGAAGCTTTCTGAGAAACTTCTTTGTGTTTTGTGAAATCATCTCACAGAGGTACAGCTTTCCCCTCAAGAAGCCTTTCGCTAAGACAGTTCTTGTGGAATTGGCCAAGTGATATTTGGAAGCCGATAGAGGGCTATGGTGAAAAAGGAAATATCCTCAGATGAAAACTGGAAAGAAGATTTCTGAGAAACTGCTTAGTGTTCTGTTAATTAAACTCAGAGAGTTACATCTGTATTTGGTGGATCTCTTTGCTAGCCTTATTTCTGTGGAATCTGAGAACAGATATTTCGGATCCCTTTGAAGACTATAGGGCCAAAGGAAATATCCTCTGATAACAAAGAGAAAGAAGCTTTCTGAGAAACTTCTTTGTGTTCTGTGAAATCATCTCACAGAGTTACAGCTTTCCCCTCAAGAAGCCTTTCGCTAAGACTGTTCTTGTGGAATTGGCCAAGTGATATTTGGAATCTCATAGAGGGCTATGGTGAAAAAGGAAATATCCTCAGATGAAATCTGGAAAGAAGCTTTCTGAGAAACTGCTTAGTGTTCTGTTAATTCATCTCACAGAGTTACATCTGTATTTCGTGATTCTCTTTGCTAGCCTTATTTCCGTGGAATCTGAGAACAGATATTTCGGATCCCTTTGAAGACTATAGGGCCAAAGGAAATATCCTCCGATAACAAAGAGAAAGAAGCTTTCAGAGAAACTTCTTTGTGTTCTGTGAAATCATCTCACAGAGTTACAGCTTTCCCCTCAAGAAGCCTTTCGCTAAGACAGTTCTTGTGGAATTGGCAAAGTGATATTTGGAAGCCCCTAGAGGGCTATGGTGAAAAAGGAAATATCCTCAGATGAAATCTGAAAAGAAGCTTTCTGAGAAACTGCTTAGTGTTCTGTTAATTCATCTCACAGAGTTACATCTGTATTTCGTGGATCTCTTTGCTAACTTTATTTCTGTGGAATCTGAGAACAGATATTTCGGATCCCTTTGAAGACTATAGGGCCAAAGGAAATATCCTCCGATAACAAAGAGAAAGAAGCTTTCTGAGAAACTTCTTTGTGTTCTGTGAAATCATCTCACAGAGTTACAGCTTTTCCCTCAAGAAGCCTTTGGCTAAGACAGTTCTTGTGGAATTGGCCAAGTGATATTTGGAAGCCCATAGTGGGCTATGGTGAAAAAGGAAATATCCTCAGATGAAATCTGGAAAGAAGCATTCTGAGAAACTGCTTAGTGTTCTGTTAATTCATCTCACAGAGTTACATCTGTATTTCGTGGATCTCTTTGCTAGCCTTATTTCTGTGGAATCTGAGAACAGATATTTCGAATCCCTTTGAAGACTATAGGGCCAAAGGAAATATCCTCTGATAACAAAGAGAAAGAAGCTTTCTGAGAAACTTCTTTGTGTTCTGTGAAATCATCTCACAGAGTTACAGCTTTCCCCTCAAGAAGCCTTTCGCAAAGACAGTTCTTTTGGAATTGGCCAAGTGATATTTGGAAGCCCATAGTGGGCTATGGTGAAAAAGGAAATATCCTCAGATGAAATTTGGAAAGAAGCTTTCTGAGAAACTGCTTAGTGTTCTGTTAATTCATCTCACAGAGTTACATCTGTATTTCGTGGATCTCTTTGCTAGCCTTATTTCTGTGGAATCTGAGGACAGATATTTCGGATCTCTTTGAAGACTATAGGGCCACAGGAACTATCCTCCGATAACAAAGAGAAAGAAGCTTTCTGAGAAAAGTCTTTATGTTCTGTGAAATCATCTCACAGAGTTACAGCTTTCCCCTGAAGAAGCCTTTCGCTAAGACAGTTCTTGTGGAATTGGCCAAGTGATATTTTGAAGCCCATAGAGGGCTATGGTGAAAAAGGAAATATCCTCAGATGAAATCTGGAAAGAAGCTTTCTGAGAAACTGCTTAGTGTTCTGTTAATTCTTCTCACAGAGCTACATCTGTATTTCGTGAATCTCATTGTAGCCTTATTTCTTTGGAATCTGAGAACAGATATTTCGGATCTTTTTGAAGACTATAGGGCCAAAGGAAATATCCTCCGATAACAAAGAGAAAGAAGCTTTCTGAGAAACTTCTTTGTGTTCTGTGAAATCATCTCACAGAGTTACAGCTTTCCCCTGAAGAAGCCTTTCGCTAAGACAGTTCTTGTGGAATTGGCCAAGTGATATTTGGAAGTCCATAGAGGGCTATGGTGAAAAAGGAAATATCCTCAGATGAAATCTGGAAAGAAGCTTTCTGAGAAACTGCTTAGTGTTCTGTTAATTCATCTCACAGAGTTACATCTGTATTTCGTGGATCTCTTTGCTAGCCTTATTTCTGTGGAATCTGAGAACAGATATTTCGGATCCCTTTGAAGACTATAGGGCCAAAGGAAATATCCTCCGATAACAAAGAGAAAGAAGCTTTCTGAGAAACTTCTTTGTGTTTTGTGAAATCATCTCACAGAGTTACAGCTTTCCCCTCAAGAAGCCTTTCGCTAAGACAGTTCTTGTGGAATTGGCCAAGTGATATTTGGAAGCCGATAGAGGGCTATGGTGAAAAAGGAAATATCCTCAGATGAAAACTGGAAAGAAGATTTCTGAGAAACTGCTTAGTGTTCTGTTAATTAAACTCAGAGAGTTACATCTGTATTTGGTGGATCTCTTTGCTAGCCTTATTTCTGTGGAATCTGAGAACAGATATTTCGGATCCCTTGGAAGACTATAGGGCCAAAGGAAATATCCTCTGATAACAAAGAGAAAGAAGCTTTCTGAGAAACTTCTTTGTGTTCTGTGAAATCATCTCACAGAGTTACAGCTTTCCCCTCAAGAAGCCTTTCGCAAAGACAGTTCTTGTGGAATTGGCCAAGTGATATTTGGAATCCCATAGAGGGCTATGGTGAAAAAGGAAATATCCTCAGATGAAATCTGGAAAGAAGCTTTCTGAGAAACTGCTTAGTGTTCTGTTAATTCATCTCACAGAGTTACATCTGTATTTCGTGATTCTCTTTGCTAGCCTTATTTCCGTGGAATCTGAGAACAGATATTTCGGATCCCTTTGAAGACTATAGGGCCAAAGGAAATATCCTCCGATAACAAAGAGAAAGAAGCTTTCAGAGAAACTTCTTTGTGTTCTGTGAAATCATCTCACAGAGTTACAGCTTTCCCCTCAAGAAGCCTTTCGCTAAGACAGTTCTTGTGGAATTGGCAAAGTGATATTTGGAAGCCCCTAGAGGGCTATGGTGAAAAAGGAAATATCCTCAGATGAAATCTGAAAAGAAGCCTTCTGAGAACCTGCTTAGTGTTCTGTTAATTCATCTCACAGAGTTACATCTGTATTTCGTGGATCTCTTGGCTAACTTTATTTCTGTGGAATCTGAGAACAGATATTTCGGATCCCTTTGAAGACTATAGGGCCAAAGGAAATATCCTCCGATAACAAAGAGAAAGAAGCTTTCTGAGAAACTTCTTTGTGTTCTGTGAAATCATCTCACAGAGTTACAGCCTTTCCCTCAAGAAGCCTTTCGCTAAGACAGTTCTTGTGGAATTGGCCAAGTGATATTTGGAAGCCCATAGTGGGCTATGGTGAAAAAGGAAATATCCTCAGATGAAATCTGGAAAGAAGCTTTCTGAGAAACTGCTTAGTGTTCTGTTAATTCATCTCACAGAGTTACATCTGTATTTCGTGGATCTCTTTGCTAGCCTTATTTCTGAGGAATCTGAGAACAGATATTTCGAATCCCTTTGAAGACTATAGGGCCAAAGGAAATATCCTCTGATAACAAAGAGAAAGAAGCTTTCTGAGAAACTTCTTTGTGTTCTGTGAAATCATCTCACAGAGTTACAGCTTTCCCCTCAAGAAGCCTTTCGCAAAGACAGTTCTTTTGGAATTGGCCAAGTGATATTTGGAAGCCCATAGTGGGCTATGGTGAAAAAGGAAATATCCTCAGATGAAATTTGGAAAGAAGCTTTCTGAGAAACTGCTTAGTGTTCTGTTAATTCATCTCACAGAGTTACATCTGTATTTCGTGGATCTCTTTGCTAGCCTTATTTCTGTGGAATCTGAGGACAGATATTTCGGATCTCTTTGAAGACTATAGGGCCAAAGGAACTATCCTCCGATAACAAAGAGAAAGAAGCTTTCTGAGAAAAGTCTTTATGTTCTGTGAAATCATCTCACAGAGTTACAGCTTTCCCCTGAAGAAGCCTTTCGCTAAGACAGTTCTTGTGGAATTGGCCAAGTGATATTTTGAAGCCCATAGAGGGCTATGGTGAAAAAGGAAATATCCTCAGATGAAATCTGGAAAGAAGCTTTCTGAGAAACTGCTTAGTGTTCTGTTAATTCTTCTCACAGAGCTACATCTGTATTTCGAGAATCTCATTGTAGCCTTATTTCTTTGGAATCTGAGAACAGATATTTCGGATCTTTTTGAAGACTATAGGGCCAAAGGAAATATCCTCCGATAACAAAGAGAAAGAAGCTTTCTGAGAAACTTCTTTGTGTTCTGTGAAATCATCTCACAGAGTTACAGCTTTCCCCTGAAGAAGCCTTTCGCTAAGACAGTTCTTGTGGAATTGGCCAAGTGATATTTGGAAGTCCATAGAGGGCTATGGTGAAAAAGGAAATATCCTCAGATGAAATCTGGAAAGAAGCTTTCTGAGAAACTGCTTAGTGTTCTGTTAATTCATCTCACAGAGTTACATCTGTATTTCGTGGATCTCTTTGCTAGCCTTATTTCTGTGGAATCTGAGAACAGATATTTCGGATCCCTTTGAAGACTATAGGGCCAAAGGAAATATCCTCCGATAACAAAGAGAAAGAAGCTTTCTGAGAAACTTCTTTGTGTTCTGTGAAATCATCTCACAGAGGTACAGCTTTCCCCTCAAGAAGCCTTTCGCTAAGACTGTTCTTGTGGAATTATCAAAGTGATATTTGGAAGCCCATAGAGGGCTATGGTGAAAAAGGAAATATCCTCAGATGAAATCTGGAAAGAAGCTTTCTGAGAAACTGCTTAGTGTTCTGTTAATTCATCTCACAGAGTTACATCTGTATTTCGTGGATCTCTTTGCTAGCCTTATTTCTGTGGAATCTGAGAACAGATATTTCGGATCCCTTTGAAGACTATAGGGCCAAAGGAAAAATCCTCCGATAACAAAGAGAAAGAAGCTTTCTGAGAAACTTCTTTGTGTTCTGTGAAATCATCTCACAGAGTTACAGCTTTCCCCTCAAGAAGCCTTTTGCTAAGACAGTTCTTGTGGAATTGGCAAAGTGATATTTGGAAGCCCATAGAGGGCCATGGTGAAAAAGGAAATATCCTCAGATGAAATCTGGAAAGAAGCTTTCTGAGAAACTGCTTAGTGTTCTGTTAATTCATCTCACAGAGTTACATCTGTATTTCGTGGATCTCTTTGCTAGCTTTATTTCTGTGGAATCTGAGAACAGATATTTCGGATCCCTTTGAAGACTATAGGGCCTAGGAAATATCGTCCGATAACAAAGAGAAAGAAGCTTTCTGAGAAACTTCTTTGTGTTCTGTGAAATCATCTCACAGAGTTACAGCTTTCCCCTCAAGAAGCCTTTCGCTAAGACAGTTCTTGTGGAATTGGCCAAGTGATATTTTGAAGCCCATAGAGGGCTATGGTGAAAAAGGAAATATCCTCAGATGAAATCTGGAAAGAAGCTTTCTGAGAAACTGCTTAGTGTTCTGTTAATTCTTCTCACAGAGTTACATCTGTATTTCATGAATCTCTTTGTAGCCTTATTTCTGTGGAATCTGAGAACAGATATTTCGGATCCTTTTGAAGACTATATGGCCAAAGGAAATATCCTCCGATAACAAAGAGAAAGAAGCTTTCTGAGAAACTTCTTTGTGTTCTGTGAAATCATCTCACAGAGTTACAGCTTTCCCCTCAAGAAGCCTTTCGCAAAGCCAGTTCTTGTGGAATTGGCCAAGTGATATTTGGAAGCCCATAGTGGGCTACGGTGAAAAAGGAAACATCCTCAGATGAAATCTGGAAAGAAGCTTTCTGAGAAACTGCTTAGTGTTCTGTTAATTCATCTCACAGAGTTACATCTGTATTTCGTGGATCTCTTTGCTAGCCTTATTTCTGTGGAATCTGAGAACAGATATTTTGGATCCCTTTGAAGACTATAGGGCCAAAGGAATTATCCTCCGATAACAAAGAGAAAGAAGCTTTCTGAGAAACTTCTTTGTGTTCTGTGAAATCATCTCACAGAGTTACAGCTTTCCCCTGAAGAAGCCTTTCGCTAAGACAGTTCTTGTGGAATTGGCCAAGTGATAATTGGAAGTCCATAGATGGCAATGGTGAAAAAGGAAATATCCTCAGATGAAATCTGGAAAGAAGCTTTCTGAGAAACTGCTTAGTGTTCTGTTAATTCATCTCACAGAGTTACATCTGTATTTCGTGGATCTCTTTGCTAGCCTTATTTCTGTGGAATCTGAGAACAGATATTTCGGATCCCTTTGAAGACTATAGGGCCAAAGGAAATATCCTCCGATAACAAAGAGAAAGAAGCTTTCTGAGAAACTTCTTTGTGTTTTGTGAAATCATCTCACAGAGGTACAGCTTTCCCCTCAAGAAGCCTTTCGCTAAGACAGTTCTTGTGGAATTGGCCAAGTGATATTTGGAAGCCGATAGAGGGCTATGGTGAAAAAGGAAATATCCTCAGATGAAAACTGGAAAGAAGATTTCTGAGAAACTGCTTAGTGTTCTGTTAATTAAACTCAGAGAGTTACATCTGTATTTGGTGGATCTCTTTGCTAGCCTTATTTCTGTGGAATCTGAGAACAGATATTTCGGATCCCTTTGAAGACTATAGGGCCAAAGGAAATATCCTCTGATAACAAAGAGAAAGAAGCTTTCTGAGAAACTTCTTTGTGTTCTGTGAAATCATCTCACAGAGTTACAGCTTTCCCCTCAAGAAGCCTTTCGCTAAGACTGTTCTTGTGGAATTGGCCAAGTGATATTTGGAATCTCATAGAGGGCTATGGTGAAAAAGGAAATATCCTCAGATGAAATCTGGAAAGAAGCTTTCTGAGAAACTGCTTAGTGTTCTGTTAATTCATCTCACAGAGTTACATCTGTATTTCGTGATTCTCTTTGCTAGCCTTATTTCCGTGGAATCTGAGAACAGATATTTCGGATCCCTTTGAAGACTATAGGGCCAAAGGAAATATCCTCCGATAACAAAGAGAAAGAAGCTTTCAGAGAAACTTCTTTGTGTTCTGTGAAATCATCTCACAGAGTTACAGCTTTCCCCTCAAGAAGCCTTTCGCTAAGACAGTTCTTGTGGAATTGGCAAAGTGATATTTGGAAGCCCCTAGAGGGCTATGGTGAAAAAGGAAATATCCTCAGATGAAATCTGAAAAGAAGCTTTCTGAGAAACTGCTTAGTGTTCTGTTAATTCATCTCACAGAGTTACATCTGTATTTCGTGGATCTCTTTGCTAACTTTATTTCTGTGGAATCTGAGAACAGATATTTCGGATCCCTTTGAAGACTATAGGGCCAAAGGAAATATCCTCCGATAACAAAGAGAAAGAAGCTTTCTGAGAAACTTCTTTGTGTTCTGTGAAATCATCTCACAGAGTTACAGCTTTTCCCTCAAGAAGCCTTTGGCTAAGACAGTTCTTGTGGAATTGGCCAAGTGATATTTGGAAGCCCATAGTGGGCTATGGTGAAAAAGGAAATATCCTCAGATGAAATCTGGAAAGAAGCATTCTGAGAAACTGCTTAGTGTTCTGTTAATTCATCTCACAGAGTTACATCTGTATTTCGTGGATCTCTTTGCTAGCCTTATTTCTGTGGAATCTGAGAACAGATATTTCGAATCCCTTTGAAGACTATAGGGCCAAAGGAAATATCCTCTGATAACAAAGAGAAAGAAGCTTTCTGAGAAACTTCTTTGTGTTCTGTGAAATCATCTCACAGAGTTACAGCTTTCCCCTCAAGAAGCCTTTCGCAAAGACAGTTCTTTTGGAATTGGCCAAGTGATATTTGGAAGCCCATAGTGGGCTATGGTGAAAAAGGAAATATCCTCAGATGAAATTTGGAAAGAAGCTTTCTGAGAAACTGCTTAGTGTTCTGTTAATTCATCTCACAGAGTTACATCTGTATTTCGTGGATCTCTTTGCTAGCCTTATTTCTGTGGAATCTGAGGACAGATATTTCGGATCTCTTTGAAGACTATAGGGCCACAGGAACTATCCTCCGATAACAAAGAGAAAGAAGCTTTCTGAGAAAAGTCTTTATGTTCTGTGAAATCATCTCACAGAGTTACAGCTTTCCCCTGAAGAAGCCTTTCGCTAAGACAGTTCTTGTGGAATTGGCCAAGTGATATTTTGAAGCCCATAGAGGGCTATGGTGAAAAAGGAAATATCCTCAGATGAAATCTGGAAAGAAGCTTTCTGAGAAACTGCTTAGTGTTCTGTTAATTCTTCTCACAGAGCTACATCTGTATTTCGTGAATCTCATTGTAGCCTTATTTCTTTGGAATCTGAGAACAGATATTTCGGATCTTTTTGAAGACTATAGGGCCAAAGGAAATATCCTCCGATAACAAAGAGAAAGAAGCTTTCTGAGAAACTTCTTTGTGTTCTGTGAAATCATCTCACAGAGTTACAGCTTTCCCCTGAAGAAGCCTTTCGCTAAGACAGTTCTTGTGGAATTGGCCAAGTGATATTTGGAAGTCCATAGAGGGCTATGGTGAAAAAGGAAATATCCTCAGATGAAATCTGGAAAGAAGCTTTCTGAGAAACTGCTTAGTGTTCTGTTAATTCATCTCACAGAGTTACATCTGTATTTCGTGGATCTCTTTGCTAGCCTTATTTCTGTGGAATCTGAGAACAGATATTTCGGATCCCTTTGAAGACTATAGGGCCAAAGGAAATATCCTCCGATAACAAACAGAAAGAAGCTTTCTGAGAAACTTCTTTGTGTTTTGTGAAATCATCTCACAGAGTTACAGCTTTCCCCTCAAGAAGCCTTTCGCTAAGACAGTTCTTGTGGAATTGGCCAAGTGATATTTGGAAGCCGATAGAGGGCTATGGTGAAAAAGGAAATATCCTCAGATGAAAACTGGAAAGAAGATTTCTGAGAAACTGCTTAGTGTTCTGTTAATTAAACTCAGAGAGTTACATCTGTATTTGGTGGATCTCTTTGCTAGCCTTATTTCTGTGGAATCTGAGAACAGATATTTCGGATCCCTTGGAAGACTATAGGGCCAAAGGAAATATCCTCTGATAACAAAGAGAAAGAAGCTTTCTGAGAAACTTCTTTGTGTTCTGTGAAATCATCTCACAGAGTTACAGCTTTCCCCTCAAGAAGCCTTTCGCAAAGACAGTTCTTGTGGAATTGGCCAAGTGATATTTGGAATCCCATAGAGGGCTATGGTGAAAAAGGAAATATCCTCAGATGAAATCTGGAAAGAAGCTTTCTGAGAAACTGCTTAGTGTTCTGTTAATTCATCTCACAGAGTTACATCTGTATTTCGTGATTCTCTTTGCTAGCCTTATTTCCGTGGAATCTGAGAACAGATATTTCGGATCCCTTTGAAGACTATAGGGCCAAAGGAAATATCCTCCGATAACAAAGAGAAAGAAGCTTTCAGAGAAACTTCTTTGTGTTCTGTGAAATCATCTCACAGAGTTACAGCTTTCCCCTCAAGAAGCCTTTCGCTAAGACAGTTCTTGTGGAATTGGCAAAGTGATATTTGGAAGCCCCTAGAGGGCTATGGTGAAAAAGGAAATATCCTCAGATGAAATCTGAAAAGAAGCCTTCTGAGAACCTGCTTAGTGTTCTGTTAATTCATCTCACAGAGTTACATCTGTATTTCGTGGATCTCTTGGCTAACTTTATTTCTGTGGAATCTGAGAACAGATATTTCGGATCCCTTTGAAGACTATAGGGCCAAAGGAAATATCCTCCGATAACAAAGAGAAAGAAGCTTTCTGAGAAACTTCTTTGTGTTCTGTGAAATCATCTCACAGAGTTACAGCCTTTCCCTCAAGAAGCCTTTCGCTAAGACAGTTCTTGTGGAATTGGCCAAGTGATATTTGGAAGCCCATAGTGGGCTATGGTGAAAAAGGAAATATCCTCAGATGAAATCTGGAAAGAAGCTTTCTGAGAAACTGCTTAGTGTTCTGTTAATTCATCTCACAGAGTTACATCTGTATTTCGTGGATCTCTTTGCTAGCCTTATTTCTGAGGAATCTGAGAACAGATATTTCGAATCCCTTTGAAGACTATAGGGCCAAAGGAAATATCCTCTGATAACAAAGAGAAAGAAGCTTTCTGAGAAACTTCTTTGTGTTCTGTGAAATCATCTCACAGAGTTACAGCTTTCCCCTCAAGAAGCCTTTCGCAAAGACAGTTCTTTTGGAATTGGCCAAGTGATATTTGGAAGCCCATAGTGGGCTATGGTGAAAAAGGAAATATCCTCAGATGAAATTTGGAAAGAAGCTTTCTGAGAAACTGCTTAGTGTTCTGTTAATTCATCTCACAGAGTTACATCTGTATTTCGTGGATCTCTTTGCTAGCCTTATTTCTGTGGAATCTGAGGACAGATATTTCGGATCTCTTTGAAGACTATAGGGCCAAAGGAACTATCCTCCGATAACAAAGAGAAAGAAGCTTTCTGAGAAAAGTCTTTATGTTCTGTGAAATCATCTCACAGAGTTACAGCTTTCCCCTGAAGAAGCCTTTCGCTAAGACAGTTCTTGTGGAATTGGCCAAGTGATATTTTGAAGCCCATAGAGGGCTATGGTGAAAAAGGAAATATCCTCAGATGAAATCTGGAAAGAAGCTTTCTGAGAAACTGCTTAGTGTTCTGTTAATTCTTCTCACAGAGCTACATCTGTATTTCGAGAATCTCATTGTAGCCTTATTTCTTTGGAATCTGAGAACAGATATTTCGGATCTTTTTGAAGACTATAGGGCCAAAGGAAATATCCTCCGATAACAAAGAGAAAGAAGCTTTCTGAGAAACTTCTTTGTGTTCTGTGAAATCATCTCACAGAGTTACAGCTTTCCCCTGAAGAAGCCTTTCGCTAAGACAGTTCTTGTGGAATTGGCCAAGTGATATTTGGAAGTCCATAGAGGGCTATGGTGAAAAAGGAAATATCCTCAGATGAAATCTGGAAAGAAGCTTTCTGAGAAACTGCTTAGTGTTCTGTTAATTCATCTCACAGAGTTACATCTGTATTTCGTGGATCTCTTTGCTAGCCTTATTTCTGTGGAATCTGAGGACAGATATTTCGGATCTCTTTAAGACTATAGGGACAAAGGAAATATCCTCCGATAACAAAGAGAAAGAAGCTTTCTGAGAAACTTCTTTGTGTTCTGTGAAATCATCTCACAGAGTTACAGCTTTCCCCTCAAGAAGCCTTTCGCTAAGACAGTTCTTGTGGAATTGGCCAAGTGATATTTGGAAGCCCATAGTGGGCTATGGTGAAAAAGGAAATATCCTCAGATGAAATCTGGAAAGAAGCTTTCTGAGAAACTGCTTAGTGTTCTGTTAATTCATCTCACAGAGTTACATCTGTGTTTCGTGGATCTCTTTGCTAGCCTTATTTCTGTGGAATCTGAGAACAGATATTTCGGATCCCTTTGAAGACTATAGGGCCAAAGGAAATATCCTCTGATAACAAAGAGAAAGAAGCTTTCTGAGAAACTTCTTTGTGTTCTGTGAAATCATCTCACAGAGTTACAGCTTTCCCCTCAAGAAGCCTTTCGCAAAGACAGTTCTTGTGGAATTGGCCAAGTGATATTTGGAAGCCCATAGTGGGCTATGGTGAAAAAGGAAATATCCTCAGATGAAATCTGGAAAGAAGCTTTTTGAGAAACTGTTTAGTGTTCTGTTAATTCATCTCACAGAGTTACATCTGTATTTCTTGGATCTCTTTGCTAGCCTTATTTCGGTGGAATCTGAGGACAGATATTTCGGATCTCTTTAAGACTATAGGGCCAAAGGAAATATCCTCCGATAACAAAGAGAAAGAAGCTTTCTGAGAAAAGTCTTTGTGTTCTGTGAAATCATCTCACAGAGGTACAGCTTTCCCCTCAAGAAGCCTTTCGCTGAGACAGTTCTTGTGGAATTGGCAAAGTGATATTTGGAAGCCCATAGAGGGCTACGATGAAAAAGGAAATATCCTCAGATGAAATCTGGAAAGAAGCTTTCTGAGAAACCACTTAGTGTTCTGTTAATTCATCTCACAGAGTTACATCTGTATTTCGTGGATCTCTTTGCTAGCCTTATTTCTGTGGAATCTGAGAAGAGATATTTCGGATCCCTTTGAAGAGTATAGGGCCAAAGGAAATATCCTCCGATAACAAAGAGAAAGAAGCTTTCTGAGAAACTTCTTTGTGTTCTGTGAAATCATCTCACAGAGTTACAGCTTTCCCCTCAAGAAGCCTTTCGATAAGACAGTTCTTGTGGAAATGGCCAAGTGATATTTGGAAGCCCATAGAGGGCTATGGTGAAAAAGGAAATATCCTCAGATGAAATATGGAAAGAAGCTTTCTGAGAAACTGCTTAGTGTTCTGTTATATCATCTCACAGAGTTACATCTGTATTTCGTGGATCTCTTTGCTAGCCTTATTTCTGTGGCATCTGAGAACAGATATTTCGGATCCATTTGAAGACTATAGGGCCAAAGGAAAAATCCTCCGATAACAAAGAGAAAGAAGCTTTCTGAGAAACTTCTTTGTGTTCTGTGAAATCATCTCAGAGAGTTACAGCTTTCCCCTCAAGAAGCCTTTCGCTAAGACAGTTCTTGTGGAATTGGCAAAGTGATATTTGGAAGCCCATAGAGGGCCATGGTGAAAAAGGAAATATCCTCAGATGAAATCTGGAAATAAGCTTTCTGAGAAACTGCTTAGTGTTCTGTTAATTCATCTCACAGAGTTACATCTGTATTTCGTGGATCTCTTTGCTAACTTTATTTCTGTGGAATCTGAGAACAGATATTTCGGATCCCTTTGAAGACTATAGGGCCAAAGGAAATATCCTCCGATAACAAAGAGAAAGAAGCTTTCTGAGAAACTTCTTTGTGTTCTGTGAAATCATATCACAGAGTTACAGCTTTCCCCTCAAGAAGCCTTTCGCTAAGACTGTTCTTGTGGAATTGGCAAAGTGATATTTGGAAGCCCATAGAGGGCTATGGTGAAAAAGGAAATATCCTCAGATGAAATCTGGAAAGAAGCTTTCTGAGAAACTGCTTAGTGTTCTGTTAATTCATCTCACAGAGTTACATCTGTATTTCGTGGATCTCTTTGCTAGCCTTATTTCTGTGGAATCTGAGAACAGATATTTCGGATCCCTTTGTAGACTATAGGGCCAAAGGAAATATCCTCCGATAACAAAGAGAAAGAAGCTTTCTGAGAAACTTCTTTGTGTTCTGTGAAATCATCTCACAGAGTTACAGCTTTCCCCTCAAGAAGCCTTTCGCTAAGACAGTTCTTGTGGAATTGGCAAAGTGATATTTGGAAGCCCATAGAGGGCTATGGTGAAAAAGGAAATATCCTCAGATGAAATCTGGGAAGAAGCTTTCTGAGAAACCGCTTAGTGTTCTGTTAATTCATCTCACAGAGTTACATCTGTATTTCGTGGATCTCTTTGCTAGCCTTATTTCTGTGGAATCTGAGAAGAGATATTTCGGATCCCTTTGAAGACTATAGGGCCAAAGGAAATATCCTCCGATAACAAAGAGAAAGAAGCTTTCTGAGAAACTTCTTTGTGTTCTGTGAAATCATCTCACAGAGGTACAGCTTTCCCCTCAAGAAGCCTTTCGCTAAGACTGTTCTTGTGGAATTGGCAAAGTGATATTTGGAAGCCCATAGAGGGCTATGGTGAAAAAGGAAATATCCTCAGATGAAATCTGGAAAGAAGCTTTCTGAGAAACTGCTTAGTGTTCTGTTAATTCATCTCACAGAGTTACATCTGTATTTCGTGGATCTCTTTGCTAGCCTTATTTCTGTGGAATCTGAGAACAGATATTTCGGATCCCTTTGAAGACTATAGGGCCAAAGGAAATATCCTCCGATAACAAAGAGAAAGAAGCTTTCTGAGAAACTTCTTTGTGTTCTGTGAAATCATCTCACAGAGTTACAGCTTTCCCCTCAAGAAGCCTTTCGCTAAGACAGTTCTTGTGGAATTGGCAAAGTGATATTTGGAAGCCCATAGAGGGCTATGGTGAAAAAGGAAATATCCTCAGATGAAATCTGGGAAGAAGCTTTCTGAGAAACCGCTTAGTGTTCTGTTAATTCATCTCACAGAGTTACATCTGTATTTCGTGGATCTCTTTGCTAGCCTTATTTCTGTGGAATCTGAGAAGAGATATTTCGGATCCCTTTGAAGACTATAGGGCCAAAGGAAATATCCTCCGATAACAAAGAGAAAGAAGCTTTCTGAGAAACTTCTTTGTGTTCTGTGAAATCATCTCACAGAGGTACAGCTTTCCCCTCAAGAAGCCTTTCGCTAAGACAGTTCTTGTGGAATTGGCCAAGTGATATTTGGAAGCCCATAGTGGGCTATGGTGAAAAAGGAAATATCCTCAGATGAAATCTGGAAAGAAGCTTTCTGAGAAACTGCTTAGTGTTCTGTTAATTCATCTCACAGAGTTACATCTGTATTTCGTGGATCTCTTTGCTAGCCTTATTTCTGTGGAATCTGAGAACAGATATTTCGAATCCCTTTGAAGACTATAGGGCCAAAGGAAATATCCTCTGATAACAAAGAGAAAGAAGCTTTCTGAGAAACTTCTTTGTGTTCTGTGAAATCATCTCACAGAGTTACAGCCTTTCCCGCAAGAAGCCTTTCGCTAAGACAGTTCTTGTGGAATTGGCAAAGTGTCATTTGGAAGCCCATAGAGGGCTATGGTGAAAAAGGAAATATCCTCAGATGAAATCTGGAAAGAAGCTTTCTGAGAAACTGCTTAGTGTTCTGTTAATTCATCTCACAGAGTTACATCTGTATTTCGTGGATCTCTTTGCTAGCCTTATTTCTGTGGAATCTGAGAACAATTATTTCGGATCCCTTTGAAGACTATAGGGCCAAAGGAAATATCCTCCGATAACAAAGAGAAAGAAGCTTTCTGAGAAACTTCTTTGTGTTCTGTGAAATCATCTCACAGAGTTACAGCTTTCCCCTCAAGAAGCCTTTCGCTAAGACAGTTCTTGTGGAATTGGCCAAGTGATATTTGGAAGCCCATAGTGGGCTATGGTGAAAAAGGAAATATCCTCAGATGAAATCTGGAAAGAAGCTTTCTGAGAAACTGCTTAGTGTTCTGTTAATTCATCTCACAGAGTTACATCTGTATTTCGTGGATCTCTTTGCTAGCCTTATTTCTGTGGAATCTGAGAACAGATATTTCGAATCCCTTTGAAGACTATAGGGCCAAAGGAAATATCCTCTGATAACAAAGAGAAAGAAGCTTTCTGAGAAACTTCTTTGTGTTCTGTGAAATCATCTCACAGAGTTACAGCTTTCCCCTCAAGAAGCCTTTCGCAAAGACAGTTCTTTTGGAATTGTCCAAGTGATATTTGGAAGCCCATAGTGGGCTATGGTGAAAAAGGAAATATCCTCAGATGATATTTGGAAAGAAGCTTTCTGAGAAACTGCTTAGTGTTCTGTTAATTCATCTCACAGAGTTACATCTGTATTTCGTGGATCTCATTGCTAGCCTTATTTCTGTGGAATCTGAGGACAGATATTTCGGATCTCTTTGAAGACTATAGGGCCAAAGGAACTATCCTCCGATAACAAAGAGAAAGAAGCTTTCTGAGAAAAGTCTTTATGTTCTGTGAAATCATCTCACAGAGTTACAGCTTTCCCCTCAAGAAGCCTTTCGCAAAGACAGTTCTTGTGGAATTGGCCAAGTGATATTTTGAAGCCCCTAGAGGGCTATGGTGAAAAAGGAAATATCCTCAGATGAAATCTGGAAAGAAGCTTTCTGAGAAACTGCTTAGTGTTCTGTTAATTCTTCTCAAAGAGTTACATCTGTATTTCGTGGATCTCTTTGCTAGCCTTATTTCTGTGGAATCTGAGAACAGATATTTCGGATCCCTTTGAAGACTATAGGGCCAAAGGAAATATCCTCCGATAACAAAGAGAAAGAAGCTTTCTGAGAAACTTCTTTGTGTTCTGTGAAATCATCTCACAGAGGTACAGCTTTCCCCTCAAGAAGCCTTTCGCTAAGACAGTTCTTGTGGAATTGGCCAAGTGATATTTGGAAGCCCATAGTGGGCTATGGTGAAAAAGGAAATATCCTCAGATGAAATCTGGAAAGAAGCTTTCTGAGAAACTGCTTAGTGTTCTGTTAATTCATCTCACAGAGTTACATCTGTGTTTCGTGGATCTCTTTGCTAGCCTTATTTCTGTGGAATCTGAGAAAAGATATTTCGGATCCCTTTGAAGACTATAGGGCCAAAGGAAATATCCTCTGATAACAAAGAGAAAGAAGCTTTCTGAGAAACTTCTTTGTGTTCTGTGAAATCATCTCACCGAGTTACAGCTTTCCCCTCAAGAAGCCTTTCGCAAAGACAGTTCTTGTGGAATTGGCCAAGTGATATTTGGAAGCCCATAGAGGGCTATGGTGAAAAAGGAAATATCCTCAGATGAAATCTGGAAAGAAGCTTTTTGAGAAACTGCTTAGTGTTCTGTTAATTCATCTCACAGAGTTACATCTGTATTTCTTGGATCTCTTTGCTAGCCTTATTTCTGTGGAATCTGAGGACAGATATTTCGGATCTCTTTAAGACTATAGGGCCAAAGGAAATATCCTCCGATAACAAAGAGAAAGAAGCTTTCTGAGAAACTTCTTTGTGTTCTGTGAAATCATCTCACAGAGTTACAGCTTTCCCCTCAAGAAGCCTTTCGCTAAGACAGTTCTTGTGGAATTGGCCAAGTGATATTTGGAAGCCCATAGTGGGCTATGGTGAAAAAGGAAATATCCTCAGATGAAATCTGGAAAGAAGCTTTCTGAGAAACTGCTTAGTGTTCTGTTAATTCATCTCACAGAGTTACATCTGTGTTTCGTGGATCTCTTTGCTAGCCTTATTTCTGTGGAATCTGAGAACAGATATTTCGGATCCCTTTGAAGACTATAGGGCCAAAGGAAATATCCTCTGATAACAAAGAGAAAGAAGCTTTCTGAGAAACTTCTTTGTGTTCTGTGAAATCATCTCACAGAGTTACAGCTTTCCCCTCAAGAAGCCTTTCGCAAAGACAGTTCTTGTGGAATTGGCCAAGTGATATTTGGAAGCCCATAGTGGGCTATGGTGAAAAAGGAAATATCCTCAGATGAAATCTGGAAAGAAGCTTTTTGAGAAACTGCTTAGTGTTCTGTTAATTCATCTCACAGAGTTACATCTGTATTTCTTGGATCTCTTTGCTAGCCTTATTTCGGTGGAATCTGAGGACAGTTATTTCGGATCTCTTTAAGACTATAGGGCCAAAGGAAATATCCTCCGATAACAAAGAGAAAGAAGCTTTCTGAGAAAAGTCTTTGTGTTCTGTGAAATCATCTCACAGAGGTACAGCTTTCCCCTCAAGAAGCCTTTCGCTGAGACAGTTCTTGTGGAATTGGCAAAGTGATATTTGGAAGCCCATAGAGGGCTACGATGAAAAAGGAAATATCCTCAGATGAAATCTGGAAAGAAGCTTTCTGAGAAACCGCTTAGTGTTCTGTTAATTCATCTCACAGAGTTACATCTGTATTTCGTGGATCTCTTTGCTAGCCTTATTTCTGTGGAATCTGAGAAGAGATATTTCGGATCCCTTTGAAGAGTATAGGGCCAAAGGAAATATCCTCCGATAACAAAGAGAAAGAAGCTTTCTGAGAAACGTCTTTGTGTTCTGTGAAATCATCTCACAGAGTTACAGCTTTCCCCTCAAGAAGCCTTTCGATAAGACAGTTCTTGTGGAAATGGCCAAGTGATATTTGGAAGCCCATAGAGGGCTATGGTGAAAAAGGAAATATCCTCAGATGAAATATGGAAAGAAGCTTTCTGAGAAACTGCTTAGTGTTCTGTTAATTCATCTCACAGAGTTACATCTGTATTTCGTGGATCTCTTTGCTAGCCTTATTTCTGTGGAATCTGAGAACAGATATTTCGGATCCATTTGAAGACTATAGGGCCAAAGGAAAAATCCTCCGATAACAAAGAGAAAGAAGCTTTCTGAGAAACTTCTTTGTGTTCTGTGAAATCATCTCAGAGAGTTACAGCTTTCCCCTCAAGAAGCCGTTCGCTAAGACAGTTCTTGTGGAATTGGCAAAGTGATATTTGGAAGCCCATAGAGGGCCATGGTGAAAAAGGAAATATCCTCAGATGAAATCTGGAAATAAGCTTTCTGAGAAACTGCTTAGTGTTCTGTTAATTCATCTCACAGAGTTACATCTGTATTTCGTGGATCTCTTTGCTAACTTTATTTCTGTGAAATCTGAGAACAGATATTTCGGATCCCTTTGAAGACTATAGGGCCAAAGGAAATATCCTCCGATAACAAAGAGAAAGAAGCTTTCTGAGAAACTTCTTTGTGTTCTGTGAAATCATATCACAGAGTTACAGCTTTCCCCTCAAGAAGCCTTTCGCTAAGACTGTTCTTGTGGAATTGGCAAAGTGATATTTGGAAGCCCATAGAGGGCTATGGTGAAAAAGGAAATATCCTCAGATGAAATCTGGAAAGAAGCTTTCTGAGAAACTGCTTAGTGTTCTGTTAATTCATCTCACAGAGTTACATCTGTATTTCGTGGATCTCTTTGCTAGCCTTATTTCTGTGGAATCTGAGAACAGATATTTCGGATCCCTTTGAAGACTATAGGGCCAAAGGAAATATCCTCCGATAACAAAGAGAAAGAAGCTTTCTGAGAAACTTCTTTGTGTTCTGTGAAATCATCTCACAGAGTTACAGCTTTCCCCTCAAGAAGCCTTTCGCTAAGACAGTTCTTGTGGAATTGGCAAAGTGATATTTGGAAGCCCATAGAGGGCTATGGTGAAAAAGGAAATATCCTCAGATGAAATCTGGGAAGAAGCTTTCTGAGAAACCGCTTAGTGTTCTGTTAATTCATCTCACAGAGTTACATCTGTATTTCGTGGATCTCTTTGCTAGCCTTATTTCTGTGGAATCTGAGAAGAGATATTTCGGATCCCTTTGAAGACTATAGGGCCAAAGGAAATATCCTCCGATAACAAAGAGAAAGAAGCTTTCTGAGAAACTTCTTTGTGTTCTGTGAAATCATCTCACAGAGGTACAGCTTTTCCCTCAAGAAGCCTTTCGCTAAGACAGTTCTTGTGGAATTGGCCAAGTGATATTTGGAAGCCCATAGTGGGCTATGGTGAAAAAGGAAATATCCTCAGATGAAATTTGGAAAGAAGCTTTCTGAGAAACTGCTTAGTGTTCTGTTAATTCATCTCACAGAGTTACATCTGTATTTCGTGGATCTCTTTGCTAGCCTTATTTCTGTGGAATCTGAGAACAGATATTTCGAATCCCTTTGAAGACTATAGGGCCAAAGGAAATATCCTCTGATAACAAAGAGAAAGAAGCTTTCTGAGAAACTTCTTTGTGTTCTGTGAAATCATCTCACAGAGTTACAGCCTTTCCCGCAAGAAGCCTTTCGCTAAGACAGTTCTTGTGGAATTGGCAAAGTGTCATTTGGAAGCCCATAGAGGGCTATGGTGAAAAAGGAAATATCCTCAGATGAAATCTGGAAAGAAGCTTTCTGAGAAACTCCTTAGTGTTCTGTTAATTCATCTCACAGAGTTACATCTGTATTTCGTGGATCTCTTTGCTAGCCTTATTTCTGTGGAATCTGAGAACAATTATTTCGGATCCCTTTGAAGACTATAGGGTCAAAGGAAATATCCTCCGATAACAAAGAGAACGAAGCTTTCTGAGAAACTTCTTTGTGTTCTGTGAAATCATCTCACAGAGTTACAGCTTTCCCCTCAAGAAGCCTTTCGCTAAGACAGTTCTTGTGGAATTGGCAAAGTGATATTTGGAAGCCCATAGAGGGCTACGGTGAAAAAGGAAATATCCTCAGATGAAATCTGGAAAGAAGCTTTCTGAGAAACTGCTTAGTGTTCTGTTAATTCATCTCACAGAGTTACATCTGTATTTCGTGGATCTCTTTGCTAGCCTTATTTCTGTGGAATCTGAGAACAGATATTTCGGATCCCTTTGAAGACTATAGGGCCAAAGGAAAAACCCTCCGATAACAAAGAGAAAGAAGCTTTCTGAGAAACTTCTTTGTGTTCTGTGAAGTCATCTAACAGAATTACAGCTTTCCCCTCAAGAAGCCTTTCGCTAAGACAGCTCTTGTGGAATTGGCAAAGTGATATTTGGAAGCCCATAGAGGGCTACGATGAAAAAGGAAATATCCTCAGATGAAATCTGGAAAGAAGCTTTCTTAGAAACCGCTTAGTGTTCTGTTAATTCATCTCACAGAGTTACATCTGTATTTCGTGGATCTCTTTGCTAGCCTTATTTCTGTGGAATCTGAGAAGAGATATTTCGGATCCCTTTGAAGAGTATAGGGCCAAAGGAAATATCCTCCGATAACAAAGAGAAAGAAGCTTTCTGAGAAACTTCTTTGTGTTCTGTGAAATCATCTCACAGAGTTACAGCTTTCCCCTCAAGAAGCCTTTCGATAAGACAGTTCTTGTGGAAATGGCCAAGTGATATTTGGAAGCCCATAGAGGGCTACGGTGAAAAAGGAAATATCCTCAGATGAAATCTGGAAAGAAGTTTTCTGAGAAACTGCTTAGTGTTCTGTTAATTCATCTCACAGAGTTACATCTGTATTTCGTGGATCTCTTTGCTAGCCTTATTTCTGTGGAATCTGAGAACAGATATTTCGGATCCTTTGAAGACTATAGGGCCAAAGGAAATATCTTCCGATAACAAAGAGAAAGAAGCTTTCTGAGAAACTTCTTTGTGTTCTGTGAAATCATCTCACAGAGTTACAGCTTTCCCCTCAAGAAGCCTTTCGCTAAGACAGTTCTTGTGGAATTGGCAAAGTGATATTTGGAAGCCCATAGAGGGCTATGGTGAAAAAGGAATTATCCTCAGATGAAATCTGGAAAGAAGCTTTCTGAGAAACTGCTTAGTGTTCTGTTAATTCATCTCACAGAGTTACATCTGTATTTCGTGGATCTCTTTGCTAGCCTTATTTCTGTGGAATCTGAGAAGAGATATTTCGGATCCCTTTGAAGACTATAGGGCCAAAGGAAATATCCTCCGATAACAAAGAGAAAGAAGCTTTCTGAGAATCTTCTTTGTGTTCTGTGAAATCATCTCACAGAGGTACAGCTTTCCCCTCAAGAAGCCTTTCGCTAAGACAGTTCTTGTGGAATTGGCCAAGTGATATTTGGAAGCCCATAGTGGGCTATGGTGAAAAAGGAAATATCCTCAGATGAAATCTGGAAAGAAGCTTTCTGAGAAACTGCTTAGTGTTCTGTTAATTCATCTCACAGAGTTACATCTGTATTTCGTGGATCTCTTTGCTAGCCTTATTTCTGTGGAATCTGAGAACAGATATTTCGAATCCCTTTGAAGACTATAGGGCCAAAGGAAATATCCTCTGATAACAAAGAGAAAGAAGCTTTCTGAGAAACTTCTTTGTGTTCTGTGAAATCATCTCACAGAGTTACAGCCTTTCCCGCAAGAAGCCTTTCGCTAAGACAGTTCTTGTGGAATTGGCAAAGTGTCATTTGGAAGCCCATAGAGGGCTATGGTGAAAAAGGAAATATCCTCAGATGAAATCTGGAAAGAAGCTTTCTGAGAAACTGCTTAGTGTTCTGTTAATTCATCTCACAGAGTTACATCTGTATTTCGTGGATCTCTTTGCTAGCCTTATTTCTGTGGAATCTGAGAACAATTATTTCGGATCCCTTTGAAGACTATAGGGTCAAAGGAAATATCCTCCGATAACAAAGAGAACGAAGCTTTCTGAGAAACTTCTTTGTGTTCTGTGAAATCATCTCACAGAGTTACAGCTTTCCCCTCAAGAAGCCTTTCGCTAAGACACTTCTTGTGGAATTGGCAAAGTGATATTTGGAAGCCCATAGAGGGCTATGGTGAAAAAGGAAATATCCTCAGATGAAATATGGAAAGAAGCTTTCTGAGAAACTGCTTAGTGTTCTGTTAATTCACCTCACAGAGTTACATCTGTATTTCGTGGATCTCTTTGCTAGCCTTATTTCTGTGGAATCTGAGAACAGATATTTCGGATCCCGTTGAAGACTATAGGGCCAAAGGAAAAACCCTCCGATAACAAAGAGAAAGAAGCTTTCTGAGAAACTTCTTTGTGTTCTGTGAAGCCATCTAACAGAA
The DNA here is from genome assembly GCF_043159975.1 of Macaca nemestrina. Lineage (NCBI taxonomy): Eukaryota > Metazoa > Chordata > Mammalia > Primates > Cercopithecidae > Macaca > Macaca nemestrina. Next base: position 111,551,338 of record NC_092127.1, on the reverse strand, counting down.
TTACAGCTTTCCCCTCAAGAAGCCTTTCGCTAAGACAGTTCTTGTGGAATTGGCAAAGTGATATTTGGAAGCCCATAGAGGGCTACGATGAAAAAGGAAATATCCTCAGATGAAATCTGGAAAGAAGCTTTCTGAGAAACCGCTTAGTGTTCTGTTAATTCATCTCACAGAGTTACATCTGTATTTGGTGGATCTCTTTGCTAGCCTTATTTCTGTGGAATCTGAGAAGAGATATTTCGGATCCCTTTGAAGAGTATAGGGCCAAAGGAAATATCCTCCGATAACAAAGAGAAAGAAGCTTTCTGAGAAACTTCTTTGTGTACTGTGAAATCATCTCACAGAGTTACAGCTTTCCCCTCAAGAAGCCTTTCGATAAGACAGTTCTTGTGGAAATGGCCAAGTGATATTTGGAAGCCCATAGAGGGCTATGGTGAAAAAGGAAATATCCTCAGATGAAATCTGGAAAGAAGCTTTCTGAGAAACTGCTTAGTGTTCTGTTAATTCATCTCACAGAGTTACATCTGTATTTCGTGGATCTCTTTGCTAGCCTTATTTCTGTGGAATCTGAGAACAGATATTTCGAATCCCTTTGAAGACTATAGGGCCAAAGGAAATATCCTCTGATAACAAAGAGAAAGAAGCTTTCTGAGAAACTTCTTTGTGTTCTGTGAAATCATCTCACAGAGTTACAGCCTTTCCCGCAAGAAGCCTTTCGCTAAGACAGTTCTTGTGGAATTGGCAAAGTGACATTTGGAAGCCCATAGAGGGCTATGGTGAAAAAGGAAATATCCTCAGATGAAATCTGGAAAGAAGCTTTCTGAGAAACTGCTTAGTGTTCTGTTAATTCATATCACAGAGTTACATCTGTATTTCGTGGATCTCTTTGCTAGCCTTATTTCTGTGGAATCTGAGAACAATTATTTCGGATCCCTTTGAAGACTATAGGGCCAAAGGAAATATCCTCCGATAACAAAGAAAACGAAGCTTTCTGAGAAACTTCTTTGTGTTCTGTGAAATCATCTCACAGAGTTACAGCTTTCCCCTCAAGAAGCCTTTCGCTAAGACAGTTCTTGTGGAATTGGCAAAGTGATATTTGGAAGCCCATAGAGGGCTACGGTGAAAAAGGAAATATCCTCAGATGAAATCTGGAAAGAAGCTTTCTGAGAAACTGCTTAGTGTTCTGTTAATTCATCTCACAGAGTTACATCTGTATTTCGTGGATCTCTTTGCTAGCCTTATTTCTGTGGAATCTGAGAACAGATATTTCGGATCCCTTTGAAGACTATAGGGCCAAAGGAAAAACCCTCCGATAACAAAGAGAAAGAAGCTTTCTGAGAAACTTCTTTGTGTTCTGTGAAGTCATCTAACAGAATTACAGCTTTCCCCTCAAGAAGCCTTTCGCTAAGACAGTTCTTGTGGAATTGGCAAAGTGATATTTGGAAGCCCATAGAGGGCTACGATGAAAAAGGAAATATCCTCAGATGAAATCTGGAAAGAAGCTTTCTTAGAAACCGCTTAGTGTTCTGTTAATTCATCTCACAGAGTTACATCTGTATTTCGTGGATCTCTTTGCTAGCCTTATTTCTGTGGAATCTGAGAAGAGATATTTCGGATCCCTTTGAAGAGTATAGGGCCAAAGGAAATATCCTCCGATAACAAAGAGAAAGAAGCTTTCTGAGAAACTTCTTTGTGTTCTGTGAAATCATCTCACAGAGTTACAGCTTTCCCCTCAAGAAGCCTTTCGATAAGACAGTTCTTGTGGAAATGGCCAAGTGATATTTGGAAGCCCATAGAGGGCTACGGTGAAAAAGGAAATATCCTCAGATGAAATCTGGAAAGAAGTTTTCTGAGAAACTGCTTAGTGTTCTGTTAATTCATCTCAAAGAGTTACATCTGTATTTCGTGGATCTCTTTGCTAGCCTTATTTCTGTGGAATCTGAGAACAGATATTTCGGATCCTTTGAAGACTATAGGGCCAAAGGAAATATCCTCCGATAACAAAGAGAAAGAAGCTTTCTGAGAAACTTCTTTGTGTTCTGTGAAATCATCTCACAGAGTTACAGCTTTCCCCTCAAGAAGCCTTTCGCTAAGACAGTTCTTGTGGAATTGGCAAAGTGATATTTGGAAGCCCATAGAGGGCTATGGTGAAAAAGGAATTATCCTCAGATGAAATCTGGAAAGAAGCTTTCTGAGAAACTGCTTAGTGTTCTGTTAATTCATCTCACAGAGTTACATCTGTATTTCGTGGATCTCTTTGCTAGCCTTATTTCTGTGGAATCTGAGAACAGATATTTCGGATCCCTTTGAAGACTATAGGGCCAAAGGCAATATCCTCCAATAACAAAGAGAAAGAAGCTTTCTGAGAAACTTCTTTGTGTTCTGTGAAATCATCTCACAGAGTTACAGCTTTCCCCTCAAGAAGCCTTTCGCTAACACAGTTCTTATGGAATTGGCAAAGTGATATTTGGAAGCCCATAGAGGGCTATGGTGAAAAAGGAAATATCCTCAGATGAAATCTGGAAAGAAGCTTTCTGAGAAACTGCTTAGTGTTCTGTTAATTCATCTCACAGAGTTACATCTGTATTTCGTGGATCTCTTTGCTAGCCTTATTTCTTTGGAATCTGAGAACAGATATTTCGGATCCCTTTGAAGACTATAGGGCCAAAGGTAATATCCTCCGATAACAAAGAGAACGAAGCTTTCTGAGAAACTTCTTTGTGTTCTGTGAAATCATCTCAGAGAGTTACAGCTTTCCCCTCAAGAAGCCTTTCGCTAAGACAGTTCTTGTGGAATTGGCAAAGTGATATTTGGAAACCCATAGAGGGCCATGGTGAAAAAGGAAATATCCTCAGATGAAATCTGGAAAGAAGCTTTCTGAGAAACTGCTTAGTGTTCTGTTAATTCATCTCACAGAGTTACATCTGTATTTCGTGGATCTCTTTGCTAGGTTTATTTCTGTGGAATCTGAGAACAGATATTTCGGATCCTTTTGAAGACTACAGGGCCAAAGGAAATATCCTCCGATAACAAAGAGAAAGAAGCTTTCTGAGAAACTTCTTTGTGTTCTGTGAAATCATCTCACAGAGTTACAGCTTTCCCCTCAAGAAGCCTTTCGCAAAGACAGTTCTTGTGGAATTGGCCAAGTGATATTTGGAAGCCCATAGTGGGCTATGGTGAAAAAGGAAATATCCTCAGATGAAATCTGGAAAGAAGATTTCTGAGAAACTGCTTAGTGTTCTGTTAATTCATCTCACAGAGTTACATCTGTATTTCGTGGATCTCTTTGCTAGCCTTATTTCTGTGGAATCTGAGAACAGATATTTCGGATCCCTTTGAAGACTATAGGGCCAAAGGAAATATCCTTAGATAACGAAGAGAAAGAAGCTTTCTGAGAAACTTCTTTGTGTTCTGTGAAATCATCTCACAGAGTTACAGCTTTCCCCTCAAGAAGCCTTTCGCTAAGACAGTTCTTGTGGAATTGGCCAAGTGATATTTGGAAGCCCATAGAGGGCTATGGTGAAAAAGGAAATATCCTCAGACGAAATCTGGAAAGAAGCTTTCTGAGAAACTGCTTAGTGTTCTGTTAATTCATCTCACAGAGTTACATCTGTATTTCGTGGATTTCTGTGCTAGCCTTATTTCTGTTGAATCTGAGAACAGATATTTCGGATCCCTTTGAAGACTATAGGGCCAAAGGAAATATCCTCCGATAACAAAGAGAAAGAAGCTTTCTGAGAAACTTCTTTGTGTTCTGTGAAATCATCTCACAGAGTTACAGCTTTCCCCTCAAGAAGCCTTTCGCTAAGACAGTTCTTTTGGAATTGGCAAAGTGATATTTGGAAGCCCATAGAGGGCTTTGGTGAAAAAGGAAATATCCTCAGATGAAATCTGGAAAGAAGCTTTCTGAGAAACTGCTTAGTGTTCTGTTAATTCGTCTCACAAAGTTACATCTGTATTTCGTGGATCTCTTTGCTAGCCTTATTTCTGCGGAATCTGAGAACAGATATTTTGGATCCCCTTGAAGACTATAGGGCCAAAGGAAATATCCTCCGCTAACAAAGAGAAAGAAGCATTCTGAGAAACTTCTTTGTGTTCTGTGAAATCATCTCACAGAGTTACAGCTTTCCCCTCAAGAAGCCTTTCGCTAAGACAGTTCTTGTGGAATTGGCAAAGTGATATTTGGAAGCCCATAGAGGGCTATGGTGAAAAAGGAAATATCCTCAGATGAAATCTGGAAAGAAGCTTTCTGAGAAACTGCTTAGTGTTCTGTTAATTCATCTCACAGAGTTACATCTGTATTTCGTGGATCTCTTTGCTAGCCTTATTTCTGTGGAATCTGAGAACAGATATTCCGGATCCCTTTGAAGACTATAGGGCCAAAGGTAATATCCTCCGATAACAAAGAGAACGAAGCTTTCTGAGAAACTTCTTTGTGTTCTGTGAAATCATCTCACAGAGATACAGCTTTCCCCTCAAGAAGCCTTTCGCTAAGACTGTTCTTGTGGAATTATCAAAGTGATATTTGGAAGCCCTTAGAGGGCTATGGTGAAAAAGGAAATATCCTCAGATGAAATCTGGAAAGAAGCTTTCTGAGAAACTGCTTAGTGTTCTGTTAATTCATCTCACAGAGTTACATCTGTATTTCGTGGATCTCTTTGCTGGCCTTATTTCTGTGGAATCTGAGAACAGATATTTCGGATCCCTTTGAAGACTATAGGACCAAAGGAAATATCCTTCGATAACAAAGAGAAAGAAGCTTTCTGAGAAAATTCTTTGTGTTCTGTGAAATCATCTCACAGAGTTACAGCCTTTCCCTCAAGAAGCCTTTCGCTAAGACAGTTCTTGTGGAATTGGCAAAGTGACATTTGGAAGCCCATAGAGGGCTATGGTGAAAAAGGAAATATCCTCGGATGAAATCTGGAAAGAAGCTTTTTGAGAAACTGCTTAGTGTTCTGTTAATTCATCTCACAGAGTTACATCTGTATTTCGTGGATCTCTTTGCTAGCCTTATTTCTGTGCAATCTGAGAACAGATATTTCGGATCCCTTTGAAGACTATAGGGCCAAAGGCAATATCCTCCAATAACAAAGAGAAAGAAGCTTTCTGAGAAACTTCTTTGTGTTCTGTGAAATCATCTCACAGAGTTACAGCTTTCCCCTCAAGAAGCCTTTCGCTAACACAGTTCTTATGGAATTGGCAAAGTGATATTTGGAAGCCCATAGAGGGCTATGGTGAAAAAGGAAATATCCTCAGATGAAATCTGGAAAGAAGCTTTCTGAGAAACTGCTTAGTGTTCTGTTAATTCATCTCACAGAGTTACATCTGTATTTCGTGGATCTCTTTGCTAGCCTTATTTCTTTGGAATCTGAGAACAGATATTTCGGATCCCTTTGAAGACTATAGGGCCAAAGGTAATATCCTCCGATAACAAAGAGAACGAAGCTTTCTGAGAAACTTCTTTGTGTTCTGTGAAATCATCTCAGAGAGTTACAGCTTTCCCCTCAAGAAGCCTTTCGCTAAGACAGTTCTTGTGGAATTGGCAAAGTGATATTTGGAAACCCATAGAGGGCCATGGTGAAAAAGGAAATATCCTCAGATGAAATCTGGAAAGAAGCTTTCTGAGAAACTGCTTAGTGTTCTGTTAATTCATCTCACAGAGTTACATCTGTATTTCGTGGATCTCTTTGCTAGCTTTATTTCTGTGGAATCTGAAAACAGATATTTCGGATCCTTTTGAAGACTACAGGGCCAAAGGAAATATCCTCCGATAACAAAGAGAAAGAAGCTTTCTGAGAAACTTCTTTGTGTTCTGTGAAATCATCTCACAGAGTTACAGCTTTCCCCTCAAGAAGCCTTTCGCAAAGACAGTTCTTTTGGAATTGGCAAAGTGATATTTGGAAGCCCATAGAGGGCTATGGTGAAAAAGGAAATATCCTCAGATGAAATCTGGAAAGAAGCTTTCTGAGAAACTGCTTAGTGTTCTGTTAATTCGTCTCACAAAGTTACATCTGTATTTCGTGGATCTCTTTGCTAGCCTTATTTCTGCGGAATCTGAGAACAGATATTTTGGATCCCTTTGAAGACTATAGGGCCAAAGGAAATATCCTCCGCTAACAAAGAGAAAGAAGCATTCTGAGAAACTTCTTTGTGTTCTGTGAAATCATCTCACAGAGTTACAGCTTTCCCCTCAAGAAGCCTTTCGCTAAGACAGTTTTTGTGGAATTGGCAAAGTGATATTTGGAAGCCCATAGAGGGCTATGGTGAAAAAGGAAATATCCTCAGATGAAATCTGGAAAGAAGCTTTCTGAGAAACTGCTTAGTGTTCTGTTAATTCATCTCACAGAGTTACATCTGTATTTCGTGGATCTCTTTGCTAGCCTTATTTCTGTGGAATCTGAGAACAGATATTCCGGATCCCTTTGAAGACTATAGGGCCAAAGGTAATATCCTCCGATAACAAAGAGAACGAAGCTTTCTGAGAAACTTCTTTGTGTTCTGTGAAATCATCTCACAGAGATACAGCTTTCCCCTCAAGAAGCCTTTCGCTAAGACTGTTCTTGTGGAATTATCAAAGTGATATTTGGAAGCCCTTAGAGGGCTATGGTGAAAAAGGAAATATCCTCAGATGAAATCTGGAAAGAAGCTTTCTGAGAAACTGCTTAGTGTTCTGTTAATTCATCTCACAGAGTTACATCTGTATTTCATGGATCTCTTTGCTGGCCTTATTTCTGTGGAATCTGAGAACAGATATTTCGGATCCCTTTGAAGACTATAGGACCAAAGGAAATATCCTTCGATAACAAAGAGAAAGAAGCTTTCTGAGAAAATTCTTTGTGTTCTGTGAAATCATCTCACAGAGTTACAGCCTTTCCCTCAAGAAGCCTTTCGCTAAGACAGTTCTTGTGGAATTGGCAAAGTGACATTTGGAAGCCCATAGAGGGCTATGGTGAAAAAGGAAATATCCTCGGATGAAATCTGGAAAGAAGCTTTTTGAGAAACTGCTTAGTGTTCTGTTAATTCATCTCACAGAGTTACATCTGTATTTCGTGGATCTCTTTGCTAGCCTTATTTCTGTGCAATCTGAGAACAGATATTTCGGATCCCTTTGAAGACTATAGGGCCAAAGGAAAAATCCTCCGATAACAAAGAGAAAGAAGCTTTCTGAGAAACTTCTTTGTGTTCTGTGAAGTCATCTAACAGAGTTACAGCTTTCCCCTCAAGAAGCCTTTCGCTAAGACAGTTCTTGTGGAATTGGCAAAGTGATATTTGGAAGCCCATAGAGGGCTATGGTGAAAAAGGAAATATCCTCAGATGAAATCTGGGAAGAAGCTTTCTGAGAAACCGCTTAGTGTTCTGTTAATTCATCTCACAGAGTTATATCTGTATTTCGTGGATCTCTTTGCTAGCCTTATTTCTGTGGAATCTGAGAAGAGATATTTCGGATCCCTTTGAAGACTATAGGGCCAAAGGAAATATCCTCCGATAACAAAGAGAAAGAAGCTTTCTGAGAAACTTCTTTGTGTTCTTTGAAATCATCTCACAGAGGTACAGCTTTCCCCTCAAGAAGCCTTTCGCTAAGACAGTTCTTGTGGAATTGGCCAAGTGATATTTGGAAACCCATAGTGGGCTATGGTGAAAAAGGAAATATCCTCAGATGAAATCTGGAAAGAAGCTTTCTGAGAAACTGCTTAGTGTTCTGTTAATTCATCTCACAGAGTTACATCTGTATTTCGTGCATCTCTTTGCTAGCCTTATTTCTGTGGAATCTGAGAACAGATATTTCGGATCCCTTTGAAGACTATAGGGCCAAAGGAAATATCCTCTGATAACAAAGAGAAAGAAGCTTTCTGAGAAACTTCTTTGTGTTCTTTGAAATCATCTCACAGAGTTACAGCCTTTCCCGCAAGAAGCCTTTCGCTAAGACAGTTCTTGTGGAATTGGCAAAGTGACATTTGGAAGCCCATAGAGGGCTATGGTGAAAAAGGAAATATCCTCAGATGAAATCTGGAAGGAAGCTTTCTGAGAAACTGCTTAGTGTTCTGTTAATTCATCTCACAGAGTTACATCTGTATTTCGTGGATCTCTTTGCTAGCCTTATTTCTGTGGAATCTGAGAACAATTATTTCGGATCCCTTTGAAGACTATAGGGCCAAAGGAAATATCCTCCGATAACAAAGAGAACGAAGCTTTCTGAGAAACTTCTTTGTGTTCTGTGAAATCATCTCACAGAGTTACAGCTTTCCCCTCAAGAAGCCTTTCGCTAAGACAGTTCTTGTGGAATTGGCAAAGTGATATTTGGAAGCCCATAGAGGGCTATGGTGAAAAAGGAAATATCCTCAGATGAAATCTAGAAAGAAGCTTTCTGAAAAACTGCTTAGTGTTCTGTTAATTCATCTCACAGAATTACATCTGTATTTCGTGGATCTCATGCTAGCCTTATTTCTGTGGAATCTGAGAACAGATATTTCGGATCCCTTTGAAGACTATAGGGCCAAAGGAAAAACCCTCCGATAACAAAGAGAAAGAAGCTTTCTGAGAAACTTCTTTGTGTTCTGTGAAGTCATCTAACAGAATTACAGCTTTCCCCTCAAGAAGCCTTTCACTAAGACAGTTCTTGTGGAATTGGCAAAGTGATATTTGGAAGCCCATAGAGGGCTACGATGAAAAAGGAAATATCCTCAGATGAAATCTGGAAAGAAGCTTTCTGAGAAACCGCTTAGTGTTCTGTTAATTCATCTCACAGAGTTACATCTGTATTTCGTGGATCTCTTTGCTAGCCTTATTTCTGTGGAATCTGAGAAGAGATATTTCGGATCCCTTTGAAGAGTATAGGGCCAAAGGAAATATCCTCCGATAACAAAGAGAAAGAAGCTTTCTGAGAAACTTCTTTGTGTTCTGTGAAATCATCTCACAGAGTTACAGCTTTCCCCTCAAGAAGCCTTTCGATAAGACAGTTCTTGTGGAATTGGCAAAGTGATATTTGGAAGCCCATAGAGGGCTATGGTGAAAAAGGAAATATCCTCAGATGAAATCTGGAAAGAAGCTTTCTGAGAAACTGCTTAGTGTTCTGTTAATTCATCTCACAGAGTTACATCTGTATTTCGTGGATCTCTTTGCTAGCCTTATTTCTGTGGAATCTGAGAACAGATATTTCGAATCCCTTTGAAGACTATAGGGCCAAAGGAAATATCCTCTGATAACAAAGAGAAAGAAGCTTTCTGAGAAACTTCTTTGTGTTCTGTGAAATCATCTCACAGAGTTACAGCCTTTCCCGCAAGAAGCCTTTCGCTAAGACAGTTCTTGTGGAATTGGCAAAGTGACATTTGGAAGCCCATAGAGGGCTATGGTGAAAAAGGAAATATCCTCAGATGAAATCTGGAAAGAAGCTTTCTGAGAAACTGCTTAGTTTTCTGTTAATTCATCTCACAGAGTTACATCTGTATTTCGTGGATCTCTTTGCTAGCCTTATTTCTGTGGAATCTGAGAACAATTATTTCGGATCCCTTTGAAGACTATAGGGCCAAAGGAAATATCCTCCGATAACAAAGAAAACGAAGCTTTCTGAGAAACTTCTTTGTGTTCTGTGAAATCATCTCACAGAGTTACAGCTTTCCCCTCAAGAAGCATTTCGCTAAGACAGTTCTTGTGGAATTGGCAAAGTGATATTTGGAAGCCCTTAGAGGGCTATGGTGAAAAAGGAAATATCCTCAGATGAAATCTGGAAAGAAGCTTTCTGAGAAACTGCTTAGTGTTCTGTTAATTCATCTCACAGAGTTACATCTGTATTTCGTGGATCTCTTTGCTAGCCTTATTTCTGTGGAATCTGAGAACAGATATTTCGGATCCCTTTGAAGACTATAGGGCCAAAGGAAAGACCCTCCGATAACAAAGAGAAAGAAGCTTTCTGAGAAACTTCTTTGTGTTCTGTGAAGTCATCTAACAGAATTACAGCTTTCCCCTCAAGAAGCCTTTCGCTAAGACAGTTCTTGTGGAATTGGCAAAGTGATATTTGGAAGCCCATAGAGGGCTATGGTGAAAAAGGAAATATCCTCAGATGAAATCTGGAAAGAAGCATTCTTAGAAACCGCTTAGTGTTCTGTTAATTCATCTCACAGAGTTACATCTTTATTTCGTGGATCTCTTTGCTAGCGTTATTTCTGTGGAATCTGAGAACAGATATTTCGGATCCCTTTGAAGACTATAGGGCCAAAGGAAAAACCCTCCGATAACAAAGAGAAAGAAGCTTTCTGAGAAACTTCTTTGTGTTCTGTGAAGTCATCTAACAGAATTACAGCTTTCCCCTCAAGAAGCCTTTCGCTAAGACAGTTCTTGTGGAATTGGCAAAGTGATATTTGTAAGCCCATAGAGGGCTACGATGAAAAAGGAAATATCCTCAGATGAAATCTGGAAAGAAGCTTTCTGAGAAACCGCTTAGTGTTCTGTTAATTCATCTCACAGAGTTACATCTGTATTTCGTGGATCTCTTTGCTAGCCTTATTTCTGTGGAATCTGAGAAGAGATATTTCGGATCCCTTTGAAGACTATAGGGCCAAAGGAAATATCCTCCGATAACAAAGAGAAAGAAGCTTTCTGAGAAACTTCTTTGTGTTCTGTGAAATCATCTCACAGAGTTACAGCCTTTCCCGCAAGAAGCCTTTCGCTAAGACAGTTCTTGTGGAATTGGCAAAGTGACATTTGGAAGCCCATAGAGGGCTATGGTGAAAAAGGAAATATCCTCAGATGAAATCTGGAAAGAAGCTTTCTGAGAAACTGCTTAGTTTTCTGTTAATTCATCTCACAGAGTTACATCTGTATTTCGTGGATCTCTTTGCTAGCCTTATTTCTGTGGAATCTGAGAACAATTATTTCGGATCCCTTTGAAGACTATAGGGCCAAAGGAAATATCCTCCGATAACAAAGAAAACGAAGCTTTCTGAGAAACTTCTTTGTGTTCTGTGAAATCATCTCACAGAGTTACAGCTTTCCCCTCAAGAAGACTTTCGCTAAGACAGTTCTTGTGGAATTGGCAAAGTGATATTTGGAAGCCCATAGAGGACTATGGTGAAAAAGGAAATATCCTCAGATGAAATCTGGAAAGAAGCTTTCTGAGAAACTGCTTAGTGTTCTGTTAATTCATCTCACAGAGTTACATCTGTATTTCGTGGATCTCTTTGCTAGCCTTATTTCTGTGGAATCTGAGAACAGATATTTCAGATCCCTTTGAAGACTATAGGGCCAAAGGAAAAACCCTCCGATAACAAAGAGAAAGAAGCTTTCTGAGAAACTTCTTTGTGTTCTGTGAAGTCATCTAACAGAATTACAGCTTTCCCCTCAAGAAGCCTGTCGCTAAGACAGTTCTTGTGGAATTGGCAAAGTGATATTTGGAAGCCCATAGAGGGCTACGATGAAAAAGGAAATATCCTCCGATGAAATCTGGAAAGAAGCTTTCTTAGAAACCGCTTAGTGTTCTGTTAATTCATCTCACAGAGTTACATCTGTATTTCGTGGATCTCTTTGCTAGCGTTATTTCTGTGGAATCTGAGAAGAGATATTTCGGATCCCTTTGAAGACTATAGGGCCAAAGGCAATATCCTCCAATAACAAAGAGAAAGAAGCTTTCTGAGAAACTTCTTTGTGTTCTGTGAAATCATCTCAAGAGTTACAGCTTTCCCCTCAAGAAGCCTTTCGCTAACACAGTTCTTATGGAATTGGCAAAGTGATATTTGGAAGCCCATAGAGGGCTATGGTGAAAAAGGAAATATCCTCAGATGAAATCTGGAAAGAAGCTTTCTGAGAAACTGCTTAGTGTTCTGTTAATTCATCTCACAGGGTTACGTCTGTATTTCGTGGATCTCTTTGCTAGCCTTATTTTTGTGGAATCTGAGAACAGATATTTCGGATCCCTTTGAAGACTATAGGGCCAAAGGAAATATCCTCCGATAACAAAGAGAAAGAAGCTTTCTGAGAAACTTCTTTGTGTTCTGTGAAATCATCTCAGAGAGTTACAGCTTTCCCCTCAAGAAGCCTTTCGCTAAGACAGTTCTTGTGAAATTGGCAAAGTGATATTTGGAAGCCCATAGAGGGCCATGTTGAAAAAGGAAATATCCTCAGATGAAATCTTGAAAGAAGGTTTCTGAGAAACTGCTTAGTGTTCTGTTAATTCATCTCACAGAGTTACATCTGTATTTCTTGGATCTCTTTGCTAGCTTTATTTCTGTGGAATCAGAGAACAGATATTTCGGATCCCTTTGAAGACTATAGGGCCAAAGGAAATATCCTCCGATAACAAAGAGAAAGAAGCTTTCTGAGAAACTTCTTTGTGTTCTGTGAAATCATCTCACAGAGTTACAGCTTTCCCCTGAAGAAGCCTTTCGCTAAGACAGTTCTTGTGGAATTGGCAAACTGATATTTGGAAGCCCATAGAGGGCTATGGTGAAAAAGGAAATTTCCTCAGATGAAATCTGGAAAGAAGCTTTCTTAGAAACTGCTTAGTGTTCTGTTAATTCATCTCACAGAGTTACATCTGTATTTCGTGGATCTCTTTGCTAGACTTATTTCTGTGGAATCTGAGAACAGTTATTTCGGATCCCTTTGAAGACTATAGGGCCAAAGGAAATATCCTTCGATAACAAAGAGAAAGAAGCTTTCTGAGAAACTTCTTTGTGTTCTGTGAAATCATCTCACAGAGTTACAGCCTTTCCCGCAACAAGCCTTTCGCTAAGACAGTTCTTGTGGAATTGGCAAAGTGACATTTGGAAGCCCATAGAGGGCTATGGTGAAAAAGGAAATATCCTCAGATGAAATCTGGAAAGAAGCTTTCTGAGAAACTGCTTAGTGTTCTGTTAATTCATCTCACAGAGTTACATCTGTATTTCGTGGATCTCTTTGCTAGCCTTATTTCTGTGGAATCTGAGAACAATTATTTCGGATCCCTTTGAAGACTATAAGGCCAAAGGAAATATCCTCCGATAAAAAAGAGAACGAAGCTTTCTGAGAAACTTCTTTGTGTTCTGTGAAATCATCTCACAGAGTTACAGCTTTCCCCTCAAGAAGCCTTTCGCTAAGACAGTTCTTGTGGAATTGGCAAAGTGATATTTGGAAGCCCATAGAGGGCTATGGTGAAAAAGCAAATATCCTCAGATGAAATCTGGAAAGAAGCTTTCTGAGAAACTGCTTAGTGTTCTGTTAATTCATCTCACAGAGTTACATCTGTATTTCGTGGATCTCTTTGCTAGCCTTATTTCTGTGGAATCTGAGAACAGATATTTCGGATCCCTTTGAAGACTATAGGACCAAAGGAAAAACCCTCCGATAACAAAGAGAAAGAAGCTTTCTGAGAAACTTCTTTGTGTTCTGTGAAGTCATCTAACAGAGTTACAGCTTTCCCCTCAAGAAGCCTTTCGCTAAGACAATTCTTGTGGAATTGGCAAAGTGATATTTGGAAGCCCATAGAGGGCTACGATGAAAAAGGAAATATCCTCAGATGAAATCTGGAAAGAAGCTTTCTGAGAAACCGCTTAGTGTTCTGTTAATTCATCTCACAGAGTTACATCTGTATTTCGTGCATTTCTTTGCTAGCCTTATTTCTGTGGAATCTGAGAACAGATATTTCGGATCCCTTTGAAGAGTATAGGGCCAAAGGAAATATCCTCCGATAACAAAGAGAAAGAAGCTTTCTGAGAAACTTCTTTGTGTTCTGTGAAATCATCTCACAGAGTTACAGCTTTCCCCTCAAGAAGCCTTTCGATAAGACAGTTCTTGTGGAAATGGCCAAGTGATATTTGGAAGCCCATAGAGGGCCATGGTGAAAAAGGAAATATCCTCAGATGAAATCTGAAAAGAAGTTTTCTGAGAATCTGCTTAGTGTTCTGTTAATTCATCTCACAGAGTTACATCTGTATTTCGTGGATCTCTTTGCTAGCCTTATTTCTGTGGAATCTGAGCACAGATATTTCGGATCCCTTTGAAGACTATAGGGCCAAAGGAAATATCCTCCGATAACAAAGAGAAAGAAGCTTTCTGAGAAACTTCTTTGTGTTCTGTGAAATCATCTCTCAGAGTTACAGCTTTCCCCTCAAGAAGCCTTTCGCTAAGACAGTTCTTGTGGAATTGGCAAAGTGATATTTGGAAGCCCATAGAGGGCTATGGTGAAAAAGGAATTATCCTCAGATGAAATCTGGAAAGAAGCTTTCTGAGAAACTGCTTAGTGTTCTGTTAATTCATCTCACAGAGTTACATCTGTATTTCGTGGATCTCTTTGCTAGCCTTATTTCTGTGGAATCTGAGAACAGATATTTCGGATCCCTTTGAAGACTATAGGGCCAAAGGCAATATTCTCCAATAACAACGAGAAAGAAGCTTTCTGAGAAACTTCTTTGTGTTCTGTGAAATCATCTCACAGAGTTACAGCCTTTCCCGCAAGAAGCCTTTCGCTAAGACAGTTCTTGTGGAATTGGCAAAGTGACATTTGGAAGCCCATAGAGGGCTATGGTGAAAAAGGAAATATCCTCAGATGAAATCTGGAAAGAAGCTTTCTGAGAAACTGCTTAGTGTTCTGTTAATTCATCTCACAGAGTTACATCTGTATTTCGTGGATCTCTTTGCTAGCCTTATTTCTGTGGAATCTGAGAACAATTATTTCGGATCCCTTTGAAGACTATAGGGCCAAAGGAAATATCCTCCGATAACAAAGAGAACGAAGCTTTCTGAGAAACTTCTTTGTGTTCTGTGAAATCATCTCACAGAGTTACAGCTTTCCCCTCAAGAAGCCTTTCGCTAAGACAGTTCTTGTGGAATTGGCAAAGTGATATTTGGAAGCCCATAGAGGGCTATGGTGAAAAAGGAAATATCCTCAGATGAAATCTGGAAAGAAGCTTTCTGAGAAACTGCTTAGTGTTCTGTTAATTTATCTCACAGAGTTACATCTGTATTTCGTGGATCTCTTTGCTAGCCTTATTTCTGTGGAATCTGAGAAGAGATATTTCGGATCCCTTTGAAGACTATAGGGCCAAAGGAAAAACCCTCCGATAACAAAGAGAAAGAAGCTTTCTGAGAAACTTCTTTGTGTTCTGTGAAGTCATCTAACAGAATTACAGCTTTCCCCTCAAGAAGCCTTTCGCTAAGACAGTTCTTGTGGAATTGGCAAAGTGATATTTGGAAGCCCATAGAGGGCCATGGTGAAAAAGGAAATATCCTCAGATGAAATCTGGAAAGAAGCTTTCTGAGAAACTGCTTAGTGTTCTGTTAATTCATCTCACAGAGTTACATCTGTATTTCGTGGATCTCTTTGCTAGCTTTATTTCTGTGGACTCTGAGAACAGATATTTCGGATGCTTTTGAAGACTATAGGGCCAAAGGAAATATCCTCCGATAACAAAGAGAAAGAAGCTTTCTGAGAAACTTCTTTGTGTTCTGTGAAATCATCTCACAGAGTTACAGCTTTCCCCTCAAGAAGCCTTTCGCTAAGAGAGTTCTTGTGGAATTGGCAAAGTGATATTTGGAAGCCCCTAGAGGGCTATGGTGAAAAAGGAAATATCCTCAGATGAAATCTGGAAAGAAGATTTCTGAGAAACTGCTTAGTGTTCTGTTAATTCATCTCACAGAGTTACATCTGTATTTCGTGGATCTCTTTGCTAGCCTTATTTCTGTGGAATCTGAGAACAGATATTTCGTATCCCTTTGAAGACTATAGGACCAAAGGAAATATCCTTCGATAACAAAGAGAAAGAAGCTTTCTGAGAAAATTCTTTGTGTTCTGTGAAATCATCTCAAAGAGTTACAGCCTTTCCCTCAAGAAGCCTTTCGCTAAGACAGTTCTTGTGGAATTGGCAAAGTGACATTTGGAAGCCCATAGAGGGCTATGGTGAAAGAGGAAATATCCTCAGATGAAATCTGGAAAGAAGCTTTCTGAGAAACTGCTTAGTGTTCTGTTAATTCATCTCACAGAGTTACATCTGTATTTCTTGGATCTCTTTGCTAGCCTTATTTCTGTGGAATCTGAGAACAGATATTTCGGATCCCTTTGAAGACTATAGGGCCAAAGGAAAAATCCTCCGATAACAAAGAGAAAGAAGCTTTCTGAGAAACTTCTTTGTGTTCTGTGAATTCAAATAACAGAGTTACAGCTTTCCCCTCAAGAAGCCTTTCGCTAAGACAGTTCTTGTGGAATTGGCAAAGTGATATTTGGAAGCCCATAGAGGGCTATGGTGAAAAAGGAAATATCCTCAGATGAAATCTGGAAAGAAGCTTTCTGAGAAACCGCTTAGTGTTCTGTTAATTCATCTCACAGAGTTACATCTGTATTTCGTGGATCTCTTTGCTAACCTTATTTCTGTGGAATCTGAGAACAGATATTTAGGATCCCTTTGAAGACTATAGGGCCAAAGGAAATATCCTCCGATCACAAAGAGAAAGAAGCTTTCTGAGAAACTTCTTTGTGTTCTGTGAAATCATCTCACAGAGGTACAGCTTTCCCCTCAAAAAGCCTTTCGCTAAGACAGTTCTTGTGGAATTGGCCAAGTGATATTTGGAAGCCCATAGTGGGCTATGGTGTAAAAGGAAATATCCTCAGATGAAATCTGGAAAGAAGCTTTCTGAGAAACTGCTTAGTGTTCTGTTAATTCATCTCACAGAGTTACATCAGTATTTCGTGGATCACTTTGCTAGCCTTATTTCTGTGGAATCTGAGAACAGATATTTAGAATCCCTTTGAAGACTATAGGGCCAAAGGAAATATCCTCTGATAACAAAGAGAAAGAAGCTTTCTGAGAAACTTCTTTGTGTTCTGTGAAATCATCTCACAGAGTTACAGCTTTCCCCTCAAGAAACCTTTCGCAAAGACAGTTCTTGTGGAATTGGCCAAGTGATATTTGGAAGCCCATAGTGGGCTATGGTGAAAAAGGAAATATCCTCAGATGAAATTTGGAAAGAAGCTTTCTGAGAAACTGCTTAGTGTTCTGTTAATTCATCTCACAGAGTTACATCTGTATTTCGTGGATCTCTTTGCTAGCCTTATTTCTGTGGAATCTGAGGACAGATATTTCGGATCTCTTTGAAGACTATAGGGCCAAAGGAAATATCCTCCGATAACAAAGAGAAAGAAACTTTCTGAGAAAAGACTTTATGTTCTGTGAAATCATCTCACAGAGTTACAGCTTTCTCCTGAAGAAGCCTTTCGCTAAGACAGTTCTTGTGGAATTGGCCAAGTGATATTTGGAAGTCCATAGAGGGCTATGGTGAAAAAGGAAATATCCTCAGATGAAATCTGGAAAGAAGCTTTCTGAGAAACTGCTTAGTGTTCTGTTAATTCATCTCACAGAGTTACATCTGTATTTCGTGGATCTCTTTGCTAGCCTTATTTCTGTGGAATCTGAGAACAGATATTTCGATCCCTTTGAAGACTATAGGGCCAAAGGAAATATCCTCGGATAACAAAGAGAAAGAAGCTTTCTGAGAAACTTCTTTGTGTTCTGTGAAATCATCTCACAGAGTTACAGCTTTCCCCTCAAGAAGCCTTTCGCTAAGACAGTTCTTGTGGAATTGGCAAAGTGATATTTGGAAGCCCATAGCGGTCTATGGTGAAAAAGGAAATATCCTCAGATGAAATCTGGAAAGAAGCTTTCTGAGAAACTGCTTAGTGTTCTGTTAATTTATCTCACAGAGTTACATCTGTATTTCTTGGATCTCTTTGATAGCCTTATTTATGTGGAATCTGAGAACAGATATTTCGGATCCCTTTGAAGACTATAGGGCCAAAGGAAATATCCTCCGATAACAAAGAGAACGAAGCTTTCTGAGAAACTTCTTTGTGTTCTGTGAAATCATCTCACAGAGTACAGCTTTCCCCACAAGAAGCCTTTCGCTAAGACAGTTCTTGTGGAATTGGCAAAGTGATATTTGGAAGCCCATAGAGGGCTATGGTGGAAAAGGAAATATCCTCCGATGAAATCTGGAAAGAAGCTTTCTGAGAAACTGCTTCGTGTTCTGTTAATTCATCTCACAGAGTTACATCTGTATTTCGTGGATCTCTTTGCTAGCTTTATTCCTGCGGATTCTGAGAACAGATATTTCGGATCCCTTTGAAGACTATAGGGCCAAAGGAAATATCCTCCGATAACGAAGAGAAAGAAGCTGTCTGAGAAACTTCTTTGTGTTCTGTGAAATCATCTCACAGAGTTACAGCTTTCCCCTCAAGAAGCCTTTCGATAAGACAGTTCTTGTGGAATTGGCCAAGTGATATTTGGAAGCCCATAGAGGGCTATGGTGAAAAAGGAAATATCCTCAGATGAAATCTGGAAAGAAGCTTTCTGAGAAACTGCTTAGTGTTCTGTTAATTCATCTCACAGAGTTACATCTGTATTTCGTGGATCTCTTTGCTAGCCTTATTTCTGTGGAATCTGAGAACAGATATTTCGGATCCCTTTGAAGACTATAGGGCCAAAGGAAATATCCTCCGATAACAAAGAGAAAGAAGCTTTCTGAGAAACTTCTTTGTGTTCTGTGAAATCATCTCACAGAGTTACAGCTTTCCCCTCAAGAAGCCTTTCGCTAAGACAGTTCTTGTGAAATTGGCAAAGTGATATTTGGAAGCCCATAGAGGGCTATGGTTAAAAAAGGAAATATCCTCAGATGAAATCTGGAAAGAAGCTTTCTGAGAAACTGCTTAGTGTTCTGTTAATTCATCTCACAGAGTTACATCTGTATTTCGTGGATCTCTTTGCTAGCCTTATTTCTGTGGAATCTGAGAACAGATATTTCGGATCCCTTTGAAGACTATAGGGCCAAAGGAAAAATCCTCCGATAACAAAGAGAAAGAAGCTTTCTGAGAAACTTCTTTGTGTTCTGTGAAATCATCTCAGAGAGTTACAGCTTTCCCCTCAAGAAGCCTTTCGCTAAGACAGTTCTTGTGGAATTGGCAAAGTGATATTTGGAAGCCCATAGAGGGCCATGGTGAAAAAGGAAATATCCTCAGATGAAATCTGGAAAGAAGCTTTCTGAGAAACTGCTTAGTGTTCTGTTAATTCATCTCACAGAGTTACATCTGTATTTCGTGGATCTCTTTGCTAGCTTTATTTCTGTGGAATCTGAGAACAGATATTTCGGATCCTTTTGAAGACTATAGGGCCAAAGGAAATATGCTCCGATAACAAAGAGAAAGAAGCTTTCTGAGAAACTTCTTTGTGTTTTGTGAAATCATCTCACAGAGTTACAGCTTTCCCCTCAAGAAGCCTTTCGCTAAGACAGTTCTTGTGGAATTGGCAAAGTGATATTTGGAAGCCCCTAGAGGGCTATGGTGAAAAAGGAAATATCCTCAGATGAAATCTGGAAAGAAGATTTCTGAGAAACTGCTTAGTGTTCTGTTAATTCATCTCACAGAGTTACATCTGTATTTCGTGGATCTCTTTGCTAGCCTTATTTCTGTGGAATCTGAGAACAGATATTTCGGATCCCTTTGAAGACTATAGGGCCAAAGGAAATATCCTCCGATAACGAAGAGAAAGAAGCTTTCTGAGAAACTTCTTTGTGTTCTGTGAAATCATCTCACAGAGTTACAGCCTTTCCCTCAAGAAGCCTTTCGCTAAGACAGTTCTTGTGGAATTGGCAAAGTGACATTTGGAAGCCCATAGAGGGCTATGGTGAAAAAGGAAATATCCTCAGATGAAATATGGAAAGAAGCTTTCTGAGAAACTGCTTAGTGTTCTGTTAATTCATCTCACAGAGTTACATCTGTATTTCGTGGATCTCTTTGCTAGCCTTATTTCTGTGGAACCTGAGAACAGATATTTCGAATCCCTTTGAAGACTATAGGGCCAAAGGAAATATTCTCTGATAACAAAGAGAAAGAAGCTTTCTGAGAAACTTCTTTGTGTTCTGTGAAATCATCTCACAGAGTTACAGCTTTCCCCTCAAGAAGCCTTTCGCAAAGACAGTTCTTGTGGAATAGGCCAAGTGATATTTGGAAGCCCATAGTGGGCTATGGTGAAAAAGGAAATATCCTCAGATGAAATTTGGAAAGAAGCTTTCTGAGAAACTGCTTAGTGTTCTGTTAATTCATCTCACAGAGTTACATCTGTATTTCGTGGATCTCTTTGCTAGCCTTATTTCTGTGGAATCTGAGGACAGATATTTCGGATCTCTTTGAAGACTATAGGGCCAAAGGAAATATCATCCGATAACAAAGAGAAAGAAACTTTCTGAGAAAAGACTTTATGTTCTGTGAAATCATCTCACAGAGTTACAGCTTTCCCCTGAAGAAGCCTTTCGCTAAGACAGTTCTTGTGGAATTGGCCAAGTGATATTTGGAAGTCCATAGAGGGCTATGGTGAAAAAGGAAATATCCTCAGATGAAATCTGGAAAGAAGCTTTCTGAGAAACTGCTTAGTGTTCTGTTAATTCATCTCACAGAGTTACATCTGTATTTCGTGGATCTCTTTGCTAGCCTTATTTCTGTGGAATCTGAGAACAGATATTTCGATCCCTTTGAAGACTATAGGGCCAAAGGAAATATCCTCGGATAACAAAAAGAAAGAAGCTTTCTGAGAAACTTCTTTGTGTTCTGTGAAATCATCTCACAGAGTTACAGCTTTCCCCTCAAGAAGCCTTTCGCTAAGACAGTTCTTGTGGAATTGGCAAAGTGATATTTGGAAGCCCATAGAGGTCTAGGGTGAAAAAGGAAATATCCTCAGATGAAATCTGGAAAGAAGCTTTCTGAGAAACTGCTTAGTGTTCTGTTAATTCATCTCACAGAGTTACATCTGTATTTCGTGGATCTCTTTGCTAGCCTTATTTCTGTGGAATCTGAGAACAGATATTTCGGATCCCTTTGAAGACTATAGGGCCAAAGGAAATATCCTCCGATAACAAAGAGAACGAAGCTTTCTGAGAAACTTCTTTGTGTTCTGTGAAATCATCTCAGAGAGTACAGCTTTCCCCACAAGAAGCCTTTCGCTAAGACAGTTCTTGTGGAATTGGCAAAGTGATATTTGGAAGCCCATAGAGGGCTATGGTGAAAAAGGAAATATCCTCCGATGAAATCTGGAAAGAAGCTTTCTGAGAAACTGCTTCGTGTTCTGTTAATTCATCTCACAGAGTTACATCTGTATTTCGTGGATCTCTTTGCTAGCTTTATTCCTGCGGATTCTGAGAACAGATATTTCGGATCCCTTTGAAGACTATAGGGCCAAAGGAAATATCCTCCGATAACGAAGAGAAAGAAGCTGTCTGAGAAACTTCTTTGTGTTCTGTGAAATCATCTCACAGAGTTACAGCTTTCCCCTCAAGAAGCCTTTCGATAAGACAGTTCTTGTGGAATTGGCCAAGTGATATTTGGAAGCCCATAGAGGGCTATGGTGAAAAAGGAAATATCCTCAGATGAAATCTGGAAAGAAGCTTTCTGAGAAACTGCTTAGTGTTCTGTTAATTCATCTCACAGAGTTACATCTGTATTTCGTGGATCTCTTTGCTAGCCTTATTTCTGTGGAATCTGAGAACAGATATTTCGGATCCCTTTGAAGACTATAGGGCCAAAGGAAATATCCTCCGATAACAAAGAGAAAGAAGCTTTCTGAGAAACTTCTTTGTGTTCTGTGAAATCATCTCACAGAGTTACAGCTTTCCCCTCAAGAAGCCTTTCGCTAAGACAGTTCTTGTGGAATTGGCAAAGTGATATTTGGAAGCCCATAGAGGGCTATGGTTAAAAAAGGAAATATCCTCAGATGAAATCTGGAAAGAAGCTTTCTGAGAAACTGCTTAGTGTTCTGTTAATTCATCTCACAGAGTTACATCTGTATTTCGTGGATCTCTTTGCTAGCCTTATTTCTGTGGAATCTGAGAACAGATATTTCGGATCCCTTTGAAGACTATAGGGCCAAAGGAAAAATCCTCCGATAACAAAGAGAAAGAAGCTTTCTGAGAAACTTCTTTGTGTTCTGTGAAATCATCTCAGAGAGTTACAGCTTTCCCCTCAAGAAGCCTTTCGCTAAGACAGTTTTTGTGGAATTGGCAAAGTGATATTTGGAAGCCCATAGAGGGCCATGGTGAAAAAGGAAATATCCTCAGATGAAATCTGGAAAGAAGCTTTCTGAGAAACTGCTTAGTGTTCTGTTAATTCATCTCACAGAGTTACATCTGTATTTCGTGGATCTCTTTGCTAGCTTTATTTCTGTGGAATCTGAGAACAGATATTTCGGATCCTTTTGAAGACTATAGGGCCAAAGGAAATATGCTCCGATAACAAAGAGAAAGAAGCTTTCTGAGAAACTTCTTTGTGTTCTGTGAAATCATCTCACAGAGGTACAGCTTTCCCCTCAAGAAGCCTTTCGCTAAGACAGTTCTTGTGGAATTGGCCAAGTGATATTTGGAAGCCCATAGTGGGCTATGGTGAAAAAGGAAATATCCTCCGATGAAATCTGGAAAGAAGCTTTCTGAGAAACTGCTTAGTGTTCTGTTAATTCATCTCACAGAGTTACATCTGTATTTCGTGGATCTCTTTGCTAGCCTTATTTCTGTGGAATCTGAGAACAGATATTTCGAATCCCTTTGAAGACTATAGGGCCAAAGGAAATATCCTCTGATAACAAAGAGAAAGAAGCTTTCTGAGAAACTTCTTTGTGTTCTGTGAAATCATCTCACAGAGTTACAGCTTTCCCCTCAAGAAACCTTTCGCAAAGACAGTTCTTGTGGAATTGGCCAAGAGATATTTGGAAGCCCATAGTGGGCTATGGTGAAAAAGGAAATATCCTCAGATGAAATTTGGAAAGAAGCTTTCTGAGAAACTGCTTAGTGTTCTGATAATTCATCTCACAGAGTTACATCTGTATTTCGTGGATCTCTTTGCTAGCCTTATTTCTGTGGAATCTGAGGACAGATATTTCGGATCTCTTTGAAGACTATAGGGCCAAAGGAAATATCCTCCGATAAAAAAGAGAAAGAAACTTTCTGAGAAAAGACTTTATGTTCTGTGAAATCATCTCACAGAGTTACAGCTTTCTCCTGAAGAAGCCTTTCGCTAAGACAGTTCTTGTGGAATTGGCCAAGTGATATTTGGAAGTCCATAGAGGGCTATGGTGAAAAAGGAAATATCCTCAGATGAAATCTGGAAAGAAGCTTTCTGAGAAACTGCTTAGTGTTCTGTTAATTCATCTCACAGAGTTACATCTGTATTTCGTGGATCTCTTTGCTAGCCTTATTTCTGTGGAATCTGAAAACAGATATTTCGATCCCTTTGAAGACTATAGGGCCAAAGGAAATATCCTCGGATAACAAAGAGAAAGAAGCTTTCTGAGAAACTTCTTTGTGTTCTGTGAAATCATCTCACAGAGTTACAGCTTTCCCCTCAAGAAGCCTTTCGCTAAGACAGTTCTTGTGGAATTGGCAAAGTGATATTTGGAAGCCCATAGAGGTCTATGGTGAAAAAGGAAATATCCTCAGATGAAATCTGGAAAGAAGCTTTCTGAGAAACTGCTTAGTGTTCTGTTAATTTATCTCACAGAGTTACATCTGTATTTCCTGGATCTCTTTGCTAGCCTTATTTATGTGGAATCTGAGAACAGATATTTCGGATCCCTTTGAAGACTATAGGGCCAAAGGAAATATCCTCCGATAACAAAGAGAACGAAGCTTTCTGAGAAACTTCTTTGTGTTCTGTGAAATCATCTCACAGAGTACAGCTTTCCCCACAAGAAGCCTTTCGCTAAGACAGTTCTTGTGGAATTGGCAAAGTGATATTTGGAAGCCCATAGAGGGCTATGGTGAAAAAGCAAATATCCTCCGATGAAATCTGGAAAGAAGCTTTCTGAGAAACTGCTTCGTGTTCTGTTAATTCATCTCACAGAGTTACATCTGTATTTCGTGGATCTCTTTGCTAGCTTTATTCCTGCGGATTCTGAGAACAGATATTTCGGATCCCTTTGAAGACTATAGGGCCAAAGGAAATATCCTCCGATAATGAAGAGAAAGAAGCTGTCTGAGAAACTTCTTTGTGTTCTGTGAAATCATCTCACAGAGTTACAGCTTTCCCCTCAAGAAGCCTTTCGATAAGACAGTTCTTGTGGAATTGGCCAAGTGATATTTGGAAGCCCATAGAGGGCTATGGTGAAAAAGGAAATATCCTCAGATGAAATCTGGAAAGAAGCTTTCTGAGAAACTGCTTAGTGTTCTGTTAATTCATCTCACAGAGTTACATCTGTATTTCGTGGATCTCTTTGCTAGCCTTATTTCTGTGGAATCTGAGAACAGATATTTCGGATCCCTTTGAAGACTATAGGGCCAAAGGAAATATCCTCCGATAACAAAGAGAAAGAAGCTTTCTGAGAAACTTCTTTGTGTTCTGTGAAATCATCTCACAGAGTTACAGCTTTCCCCTCAAGAAGCCTTTCGCTAAGACAGTTCTTGTGAAATTGGCAAAGTGATATTTGGAAGCCCATAGAGGGCTATGGTTAAAAAAGGAAATATCCTCAGATGAAATCTGGAAAGAAGCTTTCTGAGAAACTGCTAAGTGTTCTGTTAATTCATCTCACAGAGTTACATCTGTATTTCGTAGATCTCTTTGCTAGCCTTATTTCTGTGGAATCTGAGAACAGATATTTCGGATCCCTTTGAAGACTATAGGGCCAAAGGAAAAATCCTCCGATAACAAAGAGAAAGAAGCTTTCTGAGAAACTTCTTTGTGTTCTGTGAAATCATCTCAGAGAGTTACAGCTTTCCCCTCAAGAAGCCTTTCGCTAAGACAGTTCTTGTGGAATTGGCAAAGTGATATTTGGAAGCCCATAGAGGGCCATGGTGAAAAAGGAAATATCCTCAGATGAAATCTGGAAAGAAGCTTTCTGAGAAACTGCTTAGTGTTCTGTTAATTCATCTCACAGAGTTACATCTGTATTTCGTGGATCTCTTTGCTAGCTTTATTTCTGTGGAATCTGAGAACAGATATTTCGGATCCTTTTGAAGACTATAGGGCCAAAGGAAATATGCTCCGATAACAAAGAGAAAGAAGCTTTCTGAGAAACTTCTTTGTGTTTTGTGAAATCATCTCACAGAGTTACAGCTTTCCCCTCAAGAAGCCTTTCGCTAAGACAGTTCTTGTGGAATTGGCAAAGTGATATTTGGAAGCCCCTAGAGGGCTATGGTGAAAAAGGAAATATCCTCAGATGAAATCTGGAAAGAAGATTTCTGAGAAACTGCTTAGTGTTCTGTTAATTCATCTCACAGAGTTACATCTGTATTTCGTGGATCTCTTTGCTAGCCTTATTTCTGTGGAATCTGAGAACAGATATTTCGGATCCCTTTGAAGACTATAGGACCAAAGGAAATATCCTTCGATAACAAAGAGAAAGAAGCTTTCTGAGAAACTTCTTTGTGTTCTGTGAAATCATCTCACAGAGTTACAGCCTTTCCCTCAAGAAGCCTTTCGCTAAGACAGTTCTTGTGGAATTGGCAAAGTGACATTTGGAAGCCCATAGAGGGCTATGGTGAAAAAGGAAATATCCTCAGATGAAATCTGGAAAGAAGCTTTCTGAGAAACTGCTTAGTGTTCTGTTAATTCATCTCACAGAGTTACATCTGTATTTCGTGGATCTCTTTGCTAGCCTTATTTCTGTGGAATCTGAGAACAGATATTTCGGATCCCTTTGAAGACTATAGGGCCAAAGGAAAAATCCTCCGATAACAAAGAGAAGGAAGCTTTCTGAGAAACTTCTTTGTGTTCTGTGAAGTCATCTAACAGAGTTACAGCTTTCCCCTCAAGAAGCCTTTCGCTAAGACAGTTCTTGTGGAATTGGCAAAGTGATATTTGGAAGCCCATAGAGGGCTATGGTGAAAAAGGAAATATCCTCAGATGAAATCTGGAAAGAAGCTTTCTGAGAAACCGCTTATTGTTCTGTTAATTCATCTCACAGATTTACATCTGTATTTCTTGGATCTCTTTGCTAGCCTTATTTCTGTGGAATCTGAGAACAGATATTTCGGATCCCTTTGAAGACTATAGGGCCAAAGGAAATATCCTCCGATCACAAAGAGAAAGAAGCTTTCTGAGAAACTTCTTTGTGTTCTGTGAAATCATCTCACAGAGGTACAGCTTTCCCCTCAAGAAGCCTTTCGCTAAGACAGTTCTTGTGGAATTGGCCAAGTGATATTTGGAAGCCCATAGTGGGCTATGGTGAAAAAGGAAATATCCTCCGATGAAATATGGAAAGAAGCTTTCTGAGAAACTGCTTAGTGTTCTGTTAATTCATCTCACAGAGTTACATCTGTATTTCGTGGATCTCTTTGCTAGCCTTATTTCTGTGGAATCTGAGAACAGATATTTCGAATCCCTTTGAAGACTATAGGGCCAAAGGAAATATCCTCTGATAACAAAGAGAAAGAAGCTTTCTGAGAAACTTCTTTGTGTTCTGTGAAATCATCTCACAGAGTTACAGCTTTCCCCTCAAGAAGCCTTTCGCTAAGACAGTTCTTGTGGAATAGGCCAAGTGATATTTGGAAGCCCATAGTGGGCTATGGTGAAAAAGGAAATATCCTCAGATGAAATTTGGAAAGAAGCTTTCTGAGAAACTGCTTAGTGTTCTGTTAATTCATCTCACAGAGTTACATCTGTATTTCGTGGATCTCTTGGCTAGCCTTATTTCTGTGTAATCTGAGGACAGATATTTCGGATCTCTTTGAAGACTATAGGGCCAAAGGAAATATCATCCGATAACAAAGAGAAAGAAACTTTCTGAGAAAAGACTTTATGTTCTGTGAAATCATCTCACAGAGTTACAGCTTTCCCCTGAAGAAGCCTTTCGCTAAGACAGTTCTTGTGGAATTGGCCAAGTGATATTTGGAAGTCCATAGAGGGCTATGGTGAAAAAGGAAATATCCTCAGATGAAATCTGGAAAGAAGCTTTCTGAGAAACTGCTTAGTGTTCTGTTAATTCATCTCACAGAGTTACATCTGTATTTCGTGGATCTCTTTGCTAGCCTTATTTCTGTGGAATCTGAGAACAGATATTTCGATCCCTTTGAAGACTATAGGGCCAAAGGAAATATCCTCGGATAACAAAAAGAAAGAAGCTTTCTGAGAAACTTCTTTGTGTTCTGTGAAATCATCTCACAGAGTTACAGCTTTCCCCTCAAGAAGCCTTTCGCTAAGACAGTTCTTGTGGAATTGGCAAAGTGATATTTGGAAGCCCATAGAGGTCTAGGGTGAAAAAGGAAATATCCTCAGATGAAATCTGGAAAGAAGCTTTCTGAGAAACTGCTTAGTGTTCTGTTAATTCATCTCACAGAGTTACATCTGTATTTCGTGGATCTCTTTGCTAGCCTTATTTCTGTGGAATCTGAGAACAGATATTTCGGATCCCTTTGAAGACTATAGGGCCAAAGGAAATATCCTCCGATAACAAAGAGAACGAAGCTTTCTGAGAAACTTCTTTGTGTTCTGTGAAATCATCTCACAGAGTACAGCTTTCCCCACAAGAAGCCTTTCGCTAAGACAGTTCTTGTGGAATTGGCAAAGTGATATTTGGAAGCCCATAGAGGGCTATGGTGAAAAAGGAAATATCCTCCGATGAAATCTGGAAAGAAGCTTTCTGAGAAACTGCTTCGTGTTCTGTTAATTCATCTCACAGAGTTACATCTGTATTTCGTGGATCTCTTTGCTAGCTTTATTCCTGCGGATTCTGAGAACAGATATTTCGGATCCCTTTGAAGACTATAGGGCCAAAGGAAATATCCTCCGATAACGAAGAGAAAGAAGCTGTCTGAGAAACTTCTTTGTGTTCTGTGAAATCATCTCACAGAGTTACAGCTTTCCCCTCAAGAAGACTTTCGATAAGACAGTTCTTGTGGAATTGGCCAAGTGATATTTGGAAGCCCATAGAGGGCTATGGTGAAAAAGGAAATATCCTCAGATGAAATCTGGAAAGAAGCTTTCTGAGAAACTGCTTAGTGTTCTGTTAATTCATCTCACAGAGTTACATCTGTATTTCGTGGATCTCTTTGCTAGCTTTATTTCTGTGGAATCTGAGAACAGATATTTCGGATCCCTTTGAAGACTATAGGGCCAAAGGAAATATCCTCCGATAACGAAGAGAAAGAAGCTTTCTGAGAAACTTCTTTGTGTTCTGTGAAATCATCTCACAGAGTTACAGCTTTCCCCTCAAGAAGCCTTTCGCTAAGACAGTTCTTGTGGAATTGGCAAAGTGATATTTGGAAGCCCATAGAGGGCTACGATGAAAAAGGAAATATCCTCAGATGAAATCTGGAAAGAAGCTTTCTGAGAAACCGCTTAGTGTTCTGTTTATTCATCTCACAGAGTTACATCTGTATTTCGTGGATCTCTTTGCTAGCCTTATTTCTGTGGAATCTGAGAAGAGATATTTCGGATCCCTTTGAAGAGTATAGGGCCAAAGGAAATATCCTCCGATAACAAAGAGAAAGAAGCTTTCTGAGAAACTTCTTTGTGTTCTATGAAATCATCTCACAGAGTTACAGCTTTCCCCTCAAGAAGCCTTTCGATAAGACAGTTCTTGTGGAAATGGCCAAGTGATATTTGGAAGCCCATAGAGGGCCATGTTGAAAAAGGAAATATCCTCAGATGAAATCTGGAAAGAAGTTTTCTGAGAAACTGCTTAGTGTTCTGTTAATTCATCTCACAGAGTTACATCTGTATTTCGTGGATCTCTTTGCTAGCCTCATTTCTGTGGAATCTGAGAACAGATATTTCGGATCCCTTTGAAGACTATAGGGCCAAAGGAAATATCCTCCGATAACAAAGAGAAAGAAGCTTTCTGAGAAACTTCTTTGTGTTCTGTGAAATCATCTCACAGAGTTACAGCTTTCCCCTCAAGAAGCCTTTCGCTAAGAGAGTTCTTGTGGAATTGGCAAAGTGATATTTGGAAGCCCATAGAGGGCTATGGTGAAAAAGGAATTATCCTCAGGTGAAATCTGGAAAGAAGCTTTCTGAGAAACTGCTTAGTGTTCTGTTAATTCATCTCACAGAGTTACATCTGTATTTCGTGGATCTCTTTGCTAGCCTTATTTCTGTGGAATCTGAGAACAGATATTTGGGATCCCTTTGAAGACTATAGGGCCAAAGGCAATATCCTCCAATAACAAAGAGAAAGAAGCTTTCTGAGAAACTTCTTTGTGTTCTGTGAAATCATCTTACAGAGTTACAGCTTTCCCCTCAAGAAGCCTTTCGCTAAGACTGTTCTTGTGGAATTGGCAACGTGATATTTTGAAGCCCATAGAGGGCTACGGTGAAAAAGGAAATATCCTCAGATGAAATCTGGAAAGAAGCTTTCTGAGAAACTGCTTAGTGTTCTGTTAATTCATTTCACAGAGTTACATCTGTATTTCGTGGATCTCTTTGCTAGCCTTATTTCTGTGGAATCTGAGAAGAGATATTTCGGATCCCTTTGAAGACTATAGGGCCAAAGGAAATATCCTCAGATAACAAGGAGAAAGAAGCTTTCTGAGAAACTTCTTTGTGTTCTGTGAAATCATCTCACAGAGTTACAGCTTTCCCCTCAAGAAGCCTTTCGCTAAGACAGTTCTTGTGGAATTGGCAAAGTGACATTTGGAAGCCCACAGAGGGCTATGTTGAAAAAGGAAATATCCTCAGATGAAATCTGGAAAGAAGCTTTCTGAGAAAACGCTTAGTGTTCTGTTAATTCATCTCACGGAGTTACATCTGTATTTCGTGGATCTCTTTGCTAGCCTTATTTCTGTGGAATCTGAGAACAGATATTTCGGATCCCTTTGAAGACTATAGGGCCAAAGGAAATATCCTCCGATAACGAAGAGAAAGAAGCTTTCTGAGAAACTTCTTTGTGTTCTGTGAAATCATCTCACAGAGTTACAGCTTTCCCCTCAAGAAGCCTTTCGCTAAGACAGTTCTTGTGGAATTGGCAAAGTGATATTTGGAAGACCATAGAGGGCTACGATGAAAAAGGAAATATCCTCAGATGAAATCTGGAAAGAAGCTTTCTGAGAAACCGCTTAGTGTTCTGTTTATTCATCTCACAGAGTTACATCTGTATTTCGTGGATCTCTTTGCTAGCCTTATTTCTGTGGAATCTGAGAAGAGATATTTCGGATCCCTTTGAAGAGTATAGGGCCAAAGGAAATATCCTCCGATAACAAAGAGAAAGAAGCTTTCTGAGAAACTTCTTTGTGTTCTGTGAAATCATCTCACAGAGTTACAGCTTTCCCCTCAAGAAGCCTTTCGATAAGACAGTTCTTGTGGAAATGGCCAAGTGATATTTGGAAGCCCATAGAGGGCCATGGTGAAAAAGGAAATATCCTCAGATGAAATCTGGAAAGAAGTTTTCTGAGAAACTGCTTAGTGTTCTGTTAATTCATCTCACAGAGTTACATCTGTATTTCGTGGATCTCTTTGCTAGCCTCATTTCTGTGGAATCAGAGCACAGATATTTCGGATCCCTTTGAAGACTATAGGGCCAAAGGAAATATCCTCCGATAACAAAGAGAAAGAAGCTTTCTGAGAAACTTCTTTGTGTTCTGTGAAATCATCTCACAGAGTTACAGCTTTCCCCTCAAGAAGCCTTTCGCTAAGACAGTTCTTGTGGAATTGGCAAAGTGATATTTGGAAGCCCATAGAGGGCTATGGTGAAAAAGGAATTATCCTCAGGTGAAATCTGGAAAGAAGCTTTCTGAGAAACTGCTTAGTGTTCTGTTAATTCATCTCACAGAGTTACATCTGTATTTCGTGGATCTCTTTGCTAGCCTTATTTCTGTGGAATCTGAGAACAGATATTTCGGATCCCTTTGAAGACTATAGGGCCAAAGGCAATATCCTCCAATAACAAAGAGAAAGCAGCTTTCTGAGAAACTTCTTTGTGTTCTGTGAAATCATCTCACAGAGTTACAGCTTTCCCCTCAAGAAGCCTTTCGCTAAGACTGTTCTTGTGGAATTGGCAACGTGATATTTTGAAGCCCATAGAGGGCTATGGTGAAAAAGGAAATATCCTCAGATGAAATCTGGAAAGAAGCTTTCTGAGAAACTGCTTAGTGTTCTGTTAATTCATTTCACAGAGTTACATCTGTATTTCGTGGATCTCTTTGCTAGCCTTATTTCTGTGGAATCTGAGAAGAGATATTTCGGATCCCTTTGAAGACTATAGGGCCAAAGGAAATATCCTCAGATAACAAGGAGAAAGAAGCTTTCTGAGAAACTTCTTTGTGTTCTGTGAAATCATCTCACAGAGTTACAGCTTTCCCCTCAAGAAGCCTTTCGCTAAGACAGTTCTTGTGGAATTGGCAAAGTGACATTTGGAAGCCCACAGAGGGCTATGTTGAAAAAGGAAATATCCTCAGATGAAATCTGGAAAGAAGCTTTCTGAGAAAACGCTTAGTGTTCTGTTAATTCATCTCACGGAGTTACATCTGTATTTCGTGGATCTCTTTGCTAGCCTTATTTCTGTGGAATCTGAGAACAGATATTTGGGATCCCTTTGAAGACTATAGGGCCAAAGGAAATATCTTACGATAACAAAGAGAAAGAAGCTTTCTGAGAAACTTCTTTGTGTTTTGTGAAATCATCTCACAGAGTTACAGCTTTCCCCTCAAGAAACCTTTCGATAAGACAGTTCTTGTGGAAATGGCCAAGTGATATTTGGAAGCCCATAGAGGGCTATGGTGAAAAAGGAAATATCCTCAGATGAAATCTGGAAAGAAGTTTTCTGAGAAACTGCTTAGTGATCTGTTAATTCGTCTCACAGAGTTACATCTGTATTTCGTGGATCTCTTTGCTAGCCTTATTTCTGTGGAATATGAGAACAGATATTTCGGATCCCTTTGAAGACTATAGGGCCAAAGGAAATATCCTCCGATAACAAAGAGAAAGAAGCTTTCTGAGAAACTTCTTTGTGTTCTGTGAAATCATCTCACAGAGTTACAGCTTTCCCCTCAAGAAGTCTTTCGCTAAGACAGTTCTTGTGGAATTGGCAAAGTGATATTTGGAAGCCCATAGAGGGCTATGGTGAAAAAGGAATTATCCTCAGATGAAATCTGGAAAGAAGCTTTCTGAGAAACTGCTTAGTGTTCTGTTAATTCATCTCACAGAGTTACATCTGTATTTCGTGGATCTCTTTGCTAGCCTTATTTCTGTGGAATCTGAGAACAGATATTTCGGATCCCTTTGAAGACTATAGGGCCAAAGGCAATATCCTCCAATAACAAAGAGAAAGAAGCTTTCTGAGTAACTTCTTTGTGTTCTGTGAAATCATCTCACAGAGTTACAGCTTTCCCCTCAAGAAGCCTTTCGCTAAGACAGTTCTTGTGGAATTGGCAAAGTGATATTTGGAAGCCCATAGTGGGCTATGGTGAAAAAGGAAATATCCTCAGATGAAATCTGGAAAGAAGCTTTCTGAGAAACTGCTTAGTGTTCTGTTAATTCATCTCACAGAGTTACATCTGTATTTCGTGGATCTCTTTGCTAGCCTTTTTTCTGTGGAATCTGAGAACAGATATTTCGGATCCCATTGAAGACTATAGGGCCAAAGGAACAATCCTCCGATAACAAAGAGAAAGAAGCTTTCTGAGAAACTTCTTTGTGTTCTGTGAAGTCATCTAACAGAGTTACAGCTTTCCCCTCAAGAAGCCTTTCGCTAAGACAGTTCTTGTGAAATTGGCAAAGTGATATTTGGAAGCCCATAGAGGGCTACGGTGAAAAAGGAAATATCCTCAGATGAAATCTGGAAAGAAGCTTTCTGAGAAACCGCTTAGTGTTCTGTTAATTCATCTCACAGAGTGACATCTGTATTTCGTGGATCTCTTTGTTAGCCTTATTTCTGTGGAATCTGAGAACAGATATTTCGGATCCCTTTGAAGACTATAGGGCCAAAGGAAAAATCCTCCGATAACAAAGAGAAAGAAGCTTTCTGAGAAACTACTTTGTGTTCTGTGAAATCATCTCAGAGAGTTACAGCTTTCCCCTCAAGACGCCTTTCGCTAAGACAGTTCTTGTTGAAATGGCAAAGTGATGTTTGGAAGCCCATAGAGGGCCATGGTGAAAAAGGAAATATCCTCAGATGAAATCTGGAAAGAGGCTTTCACAGAAACTGCTTAGTGTTCTGTTAATTCATCTCACAGAGTTACATCTGTATTTCGTGGATCTCTTTGCTAGCTTTATTTTGTGGAATCTGAGAACAGATATTTCGGATCCCTTTGAAGACTATAGGGCCAAAGGAAATATCCTTCGATAACAAAGAGAAAGAAGCTTTCTGAGAAAATTCTTTGTGTTCTGTGAAATCATCTCACAGAGTTACAGCCTTTCCCTCAAGAAGCCTTTCGCTAAGACAGTTCTTGTGGAATTGGCAAAGTGACATTTGGAAGCCCATAGAGGGCTATGGTGAAAAAGGAAATATCCTCAGATGAAATCTGGAAAGAAGCTTTCTGAGAAACTGCTTAGTGTTCTGTTAATTCATCTCACAGCGTTACATCTCTATTTCGTGGATCTCTTTGCTTGCCTTATTTCTTTGGAATCTGAGAACAATTATTTCGGATCCCTTTGAAGACTATAGGGCCAAAGGAAATATCCTCCGATAACAAAGAGAACGAAGCTTTCTGAGAAACTTCTTTGTGTTCTGTGAAATCATCTCACAGAGTTACAGCTTTCCCCTCAAGAAGCCTTTCGCTAAGACAGTTCTTGTGGAATTGGCAAAGTGATATTTGGAAGCCCATAGAGGGCTATGGTCAAAAAGGAAATATCCTCCGATGAAATCTGGAAAGAAGCTTTCTGAGAAACTGCTTAGTGTTCTGTTAATTCATCTCACAGAGTTACATCTGTATTTCGTGGATCTCTTTGCTAGCTTTATTTCTGTGGAATCTGAGAACAGATATTTCTGATCCCTTTGAAGACTATAGGGCCAAGGAAATATCCTCCGATAACAAAGAGAAAGAAGTTTTCTGAGAAACTTCTTTGTGTTCTGTGAAATCATCTCACAGAGTTACAGCTTTCCCCTCAAGAAGCCTTTCGCTAAGACAGTTCTTGTGGAATTGGCAAAGTGATATTTGGAAGCCCATAGAGGGCTATGGTGAAAAAGGAAATATCCTCAGATGAAATCTGGAAAGAAGCTTTCTGAGAAACTGCTTAGTGTTCCCTTAATTCATCTCACAGAGTTACATCTGTATTTCGTGGATCTCTTTGCTAGCCTTATTTCTGTGGAATCTGAGAACAGATATTTCGGATCCCTCTCAAGACTATAGGGCCAAAGGAAATATCCTCCGATAACAAAGAGAACGAAGCTTTCTGAGAAAAGTCTTTGTGTTCTGTGAAAACATCTCACAGAGTTACAGCTTTCCCCAGAAGAAGCCTTTCGCTAAGACAGTTCTTGTGGAATTGGCAAAGTGATATTTGGAAGTCCATAGAGGGCTATGGTGAAAAAGAAAATATCCTCCGATGAAATCTGGAAAGAAGATTTCGGAGAAACTGCTTAGTGTTCTGTTAATTCATCTCACAGAGTTTCATCTGTATTTCGTGGATCTCTTTGCTAGCCTTATTTCTGTGGAATCTGAGTACAGATATTTCGGATCCCTTTGAAGTCTATAGGGCCAAAGGAAATATCCTCCGATAACAAAGAGAAAGAAGCTTTCTGAGAAACTTCTTTGTGTTCTGTGAAATCATCTCACATAGTTACAGCTTTCCCCTCAAGAAGCCTTTCGCTAAGACAGTTCTTGTGGAATTTGCAAAGTGGTATTTGGAACCCCTAGAGGTCTATGGTGAAAAAGGAAATATCCTCAGATGAAATCTGGAAAGAAGCTTTCTGAGAAACTGCTTAGTGTTCTGTTAATTCATCTCACAGAGTTACATCTGTATTTCGTGGATCTCTTTGCTAGCCTTATTTCTGTGGAATCTGAGAACAGATATTTCGGATCCCTTTGAAGACTATAGGGCCAAAGGAAATATCCTCCGATAACAAAGAGAACGAAGCTTTCTGAGAAACTTCTTTGTGTTCTGTGAAATCATCTCACAGAGTTACAGCTTTCCCCTCAAGAAGCCTTTCGCTAAGACAGTTTTTGTGGAATTGGCAAAGTGATATTTGGAAGCCCATAGAGGGCTATGGTGAAAAAGGAAATATCCTCCGATGAAATCTGGAAAGAAGCTTTCTGAGAAACTGCTTAGTGTTCTGTTAAATCATCTCACAGAGTTACATCTGTGTTTCGTGGATCTCTTTGCTAGCCTTATTTCTGTGGAATCTGAGAACAGATATTTCGGATCCCTTTGAAGACTATAGGGCCAAAGG
The DNA here is from genome assembly GCF_043159975.1 of Macaca nemestrina. NCBI lineage: Eukaryota > Metazoa > Chordata > Mammalia > Primates > Cercopithecidae > Macaca > Macaca nemestrina. Next base: position 111,516,095 of record NC_092127.1, on the reverse strand, counting down.
AAATATCCTCCGATAACAAAGAGAAAGAAGCTTTCTCAGAAACTTCTTTGTGTTCTGTGAAATCATCTCACAGAGTTACAGCTTTCCCCTCAAGAAGCCTTTCGCTAAGACAGTTCTTGTGGAATTGGCAAAGTGATATTTGGAAGCCCTTAGTGGGCTACAGTAAAAAAGGAAATATCCTCAGATGAAATCTGGAAAGAAGCTTTCTGAAAAACCGCTTAGTGTTCTCTGACTTCCACTCACAGAGTTACATCTGTATTTCGTGGATCTCTTTGCTAGCCTTATTTCTGTGGAATCTGAGAACAGATATTTCGGATCCCTTTGAAGACAATAGGGCCAAAGGCAATATCCTCCGATAACAAAGAGAAAGAAGCTTTCTGAGAAACTTCTTTGTGTTCTGTGAAATCATCTCACAGAGTTACAGCTTTCCCCTCAAGAAGCCTTTCGCTAAGACTTTTCTTGTGGAATTGGCAACGTGATATTTTGAAGCCCATAGAGGGCTATGGTGAAAAAGGAAATATCCTCAGATGAAATCTGGAAAGAAGCTTTCTGAGAAACTGCTTAGTGTTCTGATAATTCATCTCACAGAGTTACATCTGTATTTCGTGGATCTCTTTGCTAGCCTTATTTCTGTGGAATCTGAGAAGAGATATTTCGGATCCCTTTGAAGACTATAGGGCCAAAGGAAATATCCTCCGATAACAAAGAGAAAGAAGCTTTCTAAGAAACTTCTTTGTGTTCTGTGAAATCATCTCACAGAGTTACAGCTTTCCCCTCAAGAAGCCTTTCGCTATGACAGTTCTTGTGGAATTGGCAAAGTGATATTTGGAAGCCCATAGAGGGCTATGGTGAAAAAGGAAATATCCTCAGATGAAATCTGGAAAGAAGCTTTCTGAGAAACTGCTTAGTGTTCTGTTAATTCATCTCACAGAGTTACATCTGTATTTCGTGGATCTCTTTGCTAGCCTTATTTCTGTGGAATCTGAGAACAGATATTTCGGATCCCTTTGAAGACTATAGGGCCAAAGGAAATATCCTCCGATAACAAAGAGAAAAAAGCTTTCTGAGAAACTTCTTTGTGTTCTGTGAAATCATCTCAGAGAGTTACAGCTTTCCCCTCAAGAAGCCTTTCGCTAAGACAGTTCTTGTGGAATTGGCAAAGTGATATTTGGAAGCTCATAGAGGTCTATGGTGAAAAAGGAAATATCCTCAGATGAAATCTGGAAAGAAGCTTTCTGAGAAACTGCTTAGTGTTCTGTTAATTCATCTCACAGAGTTACATCTGTATTTCGTGGATCTCTTTGCTAGCCTTATTTCTGTGGAATCTGAGAACAGATATTTCGGATGCCTTTGAAGACTATAGGGCCAAAGGAAATATCCTCCGATAACAAAGAGAACGAAGCTTTCTGAGAAACTTCTTTGTGTTCTGTGAAATCATCTCACAGAGTTACAGCTTTCCCCTCAGGAAGCCTTTCGCTAAGACAGTTCTTGTGGAATTGGCAAAGTGATATTTGGAAGCCCTTAGAGGGCTACAGTAAAAAAGGAAATATCCTCAGATGAAATCTGGAAAGAAGCTTTCTGAAAAACCGCTTGGTGTTCTCTGACTTCCACTCACAGAGTTACATCTGTATTTCGTGGATCTCTTTGCTAGCCTTATTTCTGTGGAATCTGAGAACAGATATTTCGGATCCCTTTGAAGACTATAGGGCCAAAGGAAATATCCTCCGATAACAAAGAGAAAGAAGCTTTCTGAGAAAATTCTTTGTGTTCTGTGAAATCATCTCACAGAGTTACAGCTTTCCCCTCAAGAAGCCTTTCGCTATGACAGTTCTTGTGGAATTGGCAAAGTGATATTTGGAAGCCCATAGAGGGCTATGGTGAAAAAGGAAATATCCTCAGATGAAATCTGGAAAGAAGCTTTCTGAGAAACTGCTTAGTGTTCTGTTAATTCATCTCACAGAGTTACATCTGTATTTCGTGGATCTCTTTGCTAGTTTTATTTCTGTGGAATCTGAGAACAGATATTTCGGATCCCTTTGAAGACTATAGGGCCAAAGGAAATATCCTCCGATAACAAAGAGAAAGAAGCTTTCTGAGAAACTTCTTTGTGTTCTGTGAAATCATCTCACAGAGTTACAGCTTTCCCCTCAAGAAGCCTTTCGCTAAGACAGTTCTTGTGGAATTGGCAAGGTGATATTTGGAAGCTCATAGAGGGCTATGGTGAAAAAGGAAATATCCTCAGATGAAATCTGGAAAGAAGCTTTCTGAGAAACTGCTTAGTGTTCTGTTAATTCATCTCACAGAGTTACATCTGTATTTCGTGGATCTCTTTGCTAGCCTTATTTCTGTGGAATCTGAGAACAGATATTTCGGATCCCTCTCAAGACTATAGGGCCAAAGGAAATATCCTCCGATAAGAAAGAGAACGAAGCTTTCTGAGAAACTTCTTTGTGTTCTGTGAAATCATCTCACAGAGTTACAGCTTTCCCCACAAGAAGCCTTTCGCTAAGACAGTTCTTGTGGAATTGGCAAAGTGATATTTGGAAGCCCATAGAGGGCTATGTTGAAAAAGGAAATATCCTCAGATGAAATCTGGAAAGAAGCTTTCTGAGAAACCGCTTAGTGTTCTGTTAATTCATCTCACAGAGTTACATCTGTATTTCGTGGATCTCTTTGCTAGCCTTATTTCTGTGGAATCTTAGAACAGATATTTCGGATCCCTTTGAAGACTATATGGCCAAAGAAAAAATCCTCCGATAACAAAGAGAAAGAAGCTTTCTGAGAAACTTCTTTGTGTTCTGTGAAATCATCTCACAGAGTTACAGCTTCCCCCTCAAGAAGCCTTTCGCTAAGACAGTTCTTGTGGAATTGGCCAAGTGATATTTGGAAGCCCATAGAGGGCTATGGTGAAAAAGGAAATATCCTCAGATGAAATCTGGAAAGAAGCTTTCTGAGAAACTGCTTAGTGTTCTGTTAATTCATCTCACAGAGTTACATCTGTATTTCGTGGATCTCTTTGCTAGCTTTATTTCTGTGGAATCTGAGAACAGATATTTCGGATCCCTTTGAAGACTATAGGGCCAAAGGCAATATCCTCCGATAACAAAGAGAAAGAAGCTTTCTGAGAAACTTCTTTGTGTTCTGTGAAATCATCTCACAGAGTTACAGCTTTCCCCTCAAGAAGCCTTTCGCTAAGACATTTCTTGTGGAATTGGCAAAGTGATATTTGGAAGCCCATAGAGGGCTACGGTGAAAAAGGAAATATCCTCGGATGAAATCTGGAAAGAAGCTTTCTGAGAAACTGCTTAGTGTTCTGTTAATTCATCTCACAGAGTTACATCTGTATTTCGTGGATCTCTTTGCTAGCCTTATTTCTGTGGAATCTGAGAACAGATATTTCGGATCCCTTTGAAGACTATAGGGCCAAAGGAAATATCCTCCGATAACAAAGAGAACGAAGCTTTCTGAGAAACTTCTTTGTGTTCTGTGAAATCATCTCACAGAGGTACAGCTTTCCCCTCAAGAAGTCTTTCGCTAAGACAGTTCTTGTGGAATTGGCCAAGTGATATTTGGAAGCCCTTAGTGGGCTACAGTAAAAAAGGAAATATCGTCAGATGAAATCTGGAAAGAAGCTTTCTGAGAAACTGCTTAGTGTTCTGTTAATTCATCTCACAGAGTTACATCTGTATTTCGTGGATCTCTTCGCTAGCCTTATTTCTGTGGAATCTGTGAACAGATAATTCGGATCCCTTTGAAGACTATAAGGCCAAAGGAAATATCCTCTGATAACAAAGAGAAAGAAGCTTTCTGAGAAACTTCTTTGTGTTCTGTGAAATCATCTCACAGAGTTACAGTTTTCCCCTCAAGAAGCCTTTCGAAACGACAGTTCTTGTGGAATTGGCCAAGTGATAATTGGAAGCCCATAGTGGGCTATGGTGAAAAAGGAAATATCCTCAGATGAAATCTGGAAAGAAGCTTTCTGATAAACTGCTTAGTGTTCTGTTATTTCGTCTCACAGAGTTACATCTGTATTTCGTGGATCTCTTTGCTAGCCTTATTTCTGTGGAATCTGAGAAGAGATATTTGGGATCCCTTTGAAGACTATAGGGCCAAAGGCAATATCCTCCGATAACAAAGAGAAAGAAGCTTTCTGAGAAACTTCTTTGTGTTGTGTGAAATCATCTCACAGAGTTGCAGCTTTCCCCTTCCAGAAGCCTTTCGCTAAGACTGTTCTTGTGGAATTGGCAACGTGATATTTTGAAGCCCATAGAGGGCTATGGTGAAAAAGGAAATATCCTCAGATGAAATCTGGAAGGAAGCTTTCTGAGAAACTGCTTAGTGTTCTGTTAATTCATCTCACAGAGTTACATCTGTATTTCGTGGATCTCTTTGCTAGCCTTATTTCTGTGGAATCTGAGAAGAGATATTTAGGATCCCTTTGAAGACTATAGGAATAAAGGAAATATCCTCCGATAACAAAGAGAAAGAAGATTACTGAGAAACTTCTTTGTGTTCTGTGAAATCATCTCACAGAGTTACAGCTTTCCCCGCAAGAAGCCTTTCGATAAGACAGTTCTTGTGGAATTGGCCAAGTGATATTTGGAAGCCCATAGAGGGCTATGGTGAAAAAGGAAATATCCTCAGATGAAATCTGGAAAGAAGTTTTCTGAGAAACTGCTTAGTGTTCTGTTAATTCATCTTACAGAGTTACATCTGTATTTCGTGGATCTCTTTGCTAGCCTTATTTCTGTGGAATCTGAGAACAGATATTTCGGATCCCTTTGAAGACTACAGGGCCAAAGGAAATATCCTCCGATAACAAAGAGAAAGAAGCTTTCTGAGAAACTTCTTTGTGTTCTGTGAAATCATCTCACAGAGTTACAGCTTTCCACTCAAGAAGTCTTTCGCTAAGACAGTTCTTGTGGAATTGGCAAAGTGATATTTGGAAGCCCATAGAGGGCTATGGTGAAAAAGGAAATATCCTCAGATGAAATCTGGAAAGAAGCTTTCTGAGAAACTGCTTAGTGTTCTGTTAATTCATCTCACAGAGTTACATCTGTATTTCGTGGATCTCTTTGCTAGCCTTTTTTCTGTGGAATCTGAGAACAGATATTTCGGATCCCATTGAAGACTATAGGGCCAAAGGAACAATCCTCCGATAACAAAGAGAAAGAAGCTTTCTGAGAAACTTCTTTGTGTTCTGTGAAGTCATCTAACAGAGTTACAGCTTTCCCCTCAAGAAGCCTTTCGCTAAGACAGTTCTTGTGAAATTGGCAAAGTGATATTTGGAAGCCCATAGAGGGCTACGGTGAAAAAGGAAATATCCTCAGATGAAATCTGGAAAGAAGCTTTCTGAGAAACCGCTTAGTGTTCTGTTAATTCATCTCACAGAGTTACATCTGTATTTCGTGGATCTCTTTGCTAGCTTTATTTTGTGGAATCTGAGAACAGATATTTCGGATCCCTTTGAAGACTATAGGGCCAAAGGAAATATCCTTCGATAACAAAGAGAAAGAAGCTTTCTGAGAAAATTCTTTGTGTTCTGTGAAATCATCTCACAGAGTTACAGCCTTTCCCTCAAGAAGCCTTTCGCTAAGACAGTTCTTGTGGAATTGGCAAAGTGACATTTGGAAGCCCATAGAGGGCTATGGTGAAAAAGGAAATATCCTCAGATGAAATCTGGAAAGAAGCTTTCTGAGAAACTGCTTAGTGTTCTGTTAATTCATCTCACAGCGTTACATCTCTATTTCGTGGATCTCTTTGCTTGCCTTATTTCTTTGGAATCTGAGAACAATTATTTCGGATCCCTTTGAAGACTATAGGGCCAAAGGAAATATCCTCCGATAACAAAGAGAACGAAGCTTTCTGAGAAACTTCTTTGTGTTCTGTGAAATCATCTCACAGAGTTACAGCTTTCCCCTCAAGAAGCCTTTCGCTAAGACAGTTCTTGTGGAATTGGCAAAGTGATATTTGGAAGCCCATAGAGGGCTATGGTGAAAAAGGAAATATCCTCCGATGAAATCTGGAAAGAAGCTTTCTGAGAAACTGCTTAGTGTTCTGTTAATTCATCTCACAGAGTTACATCTGTATTTCGTGGATCTCTTTGCTAGCCTTATTTCTGTGGAATCTGAGAACAGATATTTCTGATCCCTTTGAAGACTATAGGGCCAAGGAAATATCCTCCGATAACAAAGAGAAAGAAGTTTTCTGAGAAACTTCTTTGTGTTCTGTGAAATCATCTCACAGAGTTACAGCTTTCCCCTCAAGAAGCCTTTCGCTAAGACAGTTCTTGTGGAATTGGCAAAGTGATATTTGGAAGCCCATAGAGGGCTATGGTGAAAAAGGAAATATCCTCAGATGAAATCTGGAAAGAAGCTTTCTGAGAAACTGCTTAGTGTTCTCTTAATTCATCTCACAGAGTTACATCTGTATTTCGTGGATCTCTTTGCTAGCCTTATTTCTGTGGAATCTGAGAACAGATATTTCGGATCCCTCTCAAGACTATAGGGCCAAAGGAAATATCCTCCGATAACAAAGAGAACGAAGCTTTCTGAGAAAAGTCTTTGTGTTCTGTGAAAACATCTCACAGAGTTACAGCTTTCCCCAGAAGAAGCCTTTCGCTATGACAGTTCTTGTGGAATTGGCAAAGTGATATTTGGAAGTCCATAGAGGGCTATGGTGAAAAAGAAAATATCCTCCGATGAAATCTGGAAAGAAGATTTCTGAGAAACTGCTTAGTGTTCTGTTAATTCATCTCACAGAGTTTCATCTGTATTTCGTGGATCTCTTTGCTAGCCTTATTTCTGTGGAATCTGAGAACAGATATTTCGGATCCCTTTGAAGACTATAGGGCCAAAGGAAATATCTTTCGATAACAAAGAGAAAGAAGCTTTCTGAGAAACTTCTTTGTGTTCTGTGAAATCATCTCACATAGTTACAGCTTTCCCCTCAAGAAGCCTTTCGCTAAGACAGTTCTTGTGGAATTTGCATAGTGGTATTTGGAACCCCTAGAGGTCTATGGTGAAAAAGGAAATATCCTCAGATGAAATCTGGAAAGAAGCTTTCTGAGAAACTGCTTAGTGTTCTGTTAATTCATCTCACAGAGTTACATCTGTATTTCGTGGATCTCTTTGCTAGCCTTATTTCTGTGGAATCTGAGAACAGATATTTCGGATCCCTTTGAAGACTATAGGGCCAAAGGAAATATCCTCCGATAACAAAGAGAACGAAGCTTTCTGAGAAACTTCTTTGTGTTCTGTGAAATCATCTCACAGAGTTACAGCTTTCCCCTCAAGAAGCCTTTCGCTAAGACAGTTTTTGTGGAATTGGCAAAGTGATATTTGGAAGCCCATAGAGGGCTATGGTGAAAAAGGAAATATCCTCCGATGAAATCTGGAAAGAAGCTTTCTGAGAAACTGCTTAGTGTTCTGTTAATTCATCTCACAGAGTTACATCTGTATTTCGTGGATCTCTTTGCTAGCCTTATTTCAGTGGAATCTTAGAACAGATATTTCGGATCCCTTTGAAGACTATAGGGCCAAAGAAAAAATCCTCCGATAACAAAGAGAAAGAAGCTTTCTGAGAAACTTCTTTGTGTTCTGTGAAATTATCTCATAGAGTTACAGCTTTCCCCTCAAGAAGCCTTTCGCTAAGACAGTTCTTGTGGAATTGGCAAAGTGATATTTGGAAGCCCATAGAGGGCTATGGTGAAAAAGGAAATATCCTCAGATGAAATCTGGAAAGAAGCTTTCTGAGAAACTGCTTAGTGTTCTGTTAATTCATCTCACAGAGTTACGTCTGTATTTCGTGGATCTCTTTCCTAGCTTTATTTCTGTGGAATCTGAGAACAGATATTTCTGATCCCTTTGAAGACTATAGGGCCAAAGGAATTATCCTCCGATAACGAAGAGAAAGAAGCTTTCTGAGAAACTTCTTTGTGTTCTGTGAAATCATCTCACAGAGTTACAGCTTTCCCCTCAAGAAGCCTTTCGCTAAGACAGTTCTTGTGGAATTGGCCAAGTGATATTTGGAAGCCCATAGAGGGCTATGGTGAAAAAGGAAATATCCTCCGATGAAATCTGGAAAGAAGCTTTCTGAGAAACTGCTTAGTGTTCTGTTAATTCATCTCACAGAGTTACATCTGTGTTTCGTGGATCTCTTTGCTAGCCTTATTTCTGTGGAATCTGAGAACAGATATTTCGGATCCCTTTGAAGACTATAGGGCCAAAGGAAATATCCTCCGATAACAAAGAGAAAGAAGCTTTCTCAGAAACTTCTTTGTGTTCTGTGAAATCATCTCACAGAGTTACAGCTTTCCCCTCAAGAAGCCTTTCGCTAAGACAGTTCTTGTGGAATTGGCAAAGTGATATTTGGAAGCCCTTAGTGGGCTACAGTAAAAAAGGAAATATCCTCAGATGAAATCTGGAAAGAAGCTTTCTGAAAAACCGCTTAGTGTTCTCTGACTTCCACTCACAGAGTTACATCTGTATTTCGTGGATCACTTTGCTAGCCTTATTTCTGTGGAATCTGAGAACAGATATTTCGGATCCCTTTGAAGACAATAGGGCCAAAGGCAATATCCTCCGATAACAAAGAGAAAGAAGCTTTCTGAGAAACTTCTTTGTGTTCTGTGAAATCATCTCACAGAGTTACAGCTTTCCCCTCTAGAAGCCTTTCGCTAAGACTTTTCTTGTGGAATTGGCAACGTGATATTTTGAAGCCCATAGAGGGCTATGGTGAAAAAGGAAATATCCTCAGATGAAATCTGGAAAGAAGCTTTCTGAGAAACTGCTTAGTGTTCTGATAATTCATCTCACAGAGTTACATCTGTATTTCGTGGATCTCTTTGCTAGCCTTATTTCTCTGGAATCTGAGAAGAGATATTTCGGATCCCTTTGAAGACTATAGGGCCAAGGGAAATATCCTCCGATAACAAAGAGAAAGAAGCTTTCTAAGAAACTTCTTTGTGTTCTGTGAAATCATCTCACAGAGTTACAGCTTTCCCCTCAAGAAGCCTTTCGCTATGACAGTTCTTGTGGAATTGGCAAAGTGATATTTGGAAGCTCATAGAGGTCTATGGTGAAAAAGGAAATATCCTCAGATGAAATCTGGAAAGAAGATTTCTGAGAAACTGCTTAGTGTTCTGTTAATTCATCTCACAGAGTTACATCTGTATTTCGTGGATCTCTTTGCTAGCCTTATTTCTGTGGAATCTGAGAACAGATATTTCGGATGCCTTTGAAGACTATAGGGCCAAAGGAAATATCCTCCGATAACAAAGAGAACGAAGCTTTCTGAGAAACTTCTTTGTGTTCTGTGAAATCATCTCACAGAGTTACAGCTTTCCCCTCAGGAAGCCTTTCGCTAAGACAGTTCTTGTGGAATTGGCAAAGTGATATTTGGAAGCCCTTAGAGGGCTACAGTAAAAAAGGAAATATCCTCAGATGAAATCTGGAAAGAAGCTTTCTGAAAAACCGCTTGGTGTTCTCTGACTTCCACTCACAGAGTTACATCTGTATTTCGTGGATCTCTTTGCTAGCCTTATTTCTGTGGAATCTGAGAACAGATATTTCGGATACCTTTGAAGACTATAGGGCCAAAGGAAATATCCTCCGATAACAAAGAGAAAGAAGCTTTCTGAGAAACTTCTTTGTGTTCTGTGAAATCATCTCACAGAGTTACAGCTTTCCCCTCAAGAAGCCTTTCGCTATGACAGCTCTTGTGGAATTGGCAAAGTGATATTTGGAAGCCCATAGAGGGCTATGGTGAAAAAGGAAATATCCTCAGATGAAATCTGGAAAGAAGCTTTCTGAGAAACCGCTTAGTGTTCTGTTAATTCATCTCACAGAGTTACATCTGTATTTCGTGGATCTCTTTGCTAGCCTTATTTCTGTGGAATCTTAGAACAGATATTTCGGATCCCTTTGAAGACTATATGGCCAAAGAAAAAATCCTCCGATAACAAAGAGAAAGAAGCTTTCTGAGAAACTTCTTTGTGTTCTGTGAAATCATCTCACAGAGTTACAGCTTCCCCCTCAAGAAGCCTTTCGCTAAGACAGTTCTTGTGGAATTGGCCAAGTGATATTTGGAAGCCCATAGAGGGCTATGGTGAAAAAGGAAATATCCTCCGATGAAATCTGGAAAGAAGCTTTCGGAGAAACTGCTTAGTGTTCTGTTAATTCATCTCACAGAGTTACATCTGTATTTCGTGGATCTCTTTGCTAGCTTTATTTCTGTGGAATCTGAGAACAGATATTTCGGATCCCTTTGAAGACTATAGGGCCAAAGGAAATATCCTCCGATAACAAAGAGAAAGAAGCTTTCTGAGAAACTTCTTTGTGTTCTGTGAAATCATCTCACAGAGTTACAGCTTTCCCCTCAAGAAGCCTTTCGCTAAGACATTTCTTGTGGAATTGGCAAAGTGATATTTGGAAGCCCATAGAGGGCTACGGTGAAAAAGGAAATATCCTCGGATGAAATCTGGAAAGAAGCTTTCTGAGAAACTGCTTAGTGTTCTGTTAATTCATCTCACAGAGTTACATCTGTATTTCGTGGATCTCTTTGCTAGCCTTATTTCTGTGGAATCTGAGAACAGATATTTCGGATCCCTTTGAAGACTATAGGGCCAAAGGAAATATCCTCCGATAACAAAGAGAACGAAGCTTTCTGAGAAACTTCTTTGTGTTCTGTGAAATCATCTCACAGAGGTACAGCTTTCCCCTCAAGAAGTCTTTCGCTAAGACAGTTCTTGTGGAATTGGCCAAGTGATATTTGGAAGCCCTTAGTGGGCTACAGTAAAAAAGGAAATATCGTCAGATGAAATCTGGAAAGAAGCTTTCTGAGAAACTGCTTAGTGTTCTGTTAATTCATCTCACAGAGTTACATCTGTATTTCGTGGATCTCTTCGCTAGCCTTATTTCTGTGGAATCTGAGAACAGATATTTCGGATCCCTTTGAAGACTATAAGGCCAAAGGAAATATCCTCTGATAACAAAGAGAAAGAAGCTTTCTGAGAAACTTCTTTGTGTTCTGTGAAATCATCTCACAGAGTTACAGTTTTCCCCTCAAGAAGCCTTTCGAAACGACAGTTCTTGTGGAATTGGCCAGTGATAATTGGAAGCCCATAGTGGGCTATGGTGAAAAAGGAAATATCCTCAGATGAAATCTGGAAAGAAGCTTTCTGATAAACTGCTTAGTGTTCTGTTATTTCGTCTCACAGAGTTACATCTGTATTTCGTGGATCTCTTTGGTAGCCTTATTTCTGTGGAATCTGAGAAGAGATATTTGGGATCCCTTTGAAGACTATAGGGCCAAAGGCAATATCCTCCGATAACAAAGAGAAAGAAGCTTTCTGAGAAACTTCCTTGTGTTGTGTGAAATCATCTCACAGAGTTGCAGCTTTCCCCTTCCAGAAGCCTTTCGCTAAGACTGTTCTTGTGGAATTGGCAACGTGATATTTTGAAGCCCATAGAGGGCTATGGTGAAAAAGGAAATATCCTCAGATGAAATCTGGAAGGAAGATTTCTGAGAAACTGCTTAGTGTTCTGTTAATTCATCTCACAGAGTTACATCTGTATTTCGTGGATCTCTTTGCTAGCCTTATTTCTGTGGAATCTGAGAAGAGATATTTAGGATCCCTTTGAAGACTATAGGAATAAAGGAAATATCCTCCGATAACAAAGAGAAAGAAGATTACTGAGAAACTTCTTTGTGTTCTGTGAAATCATCTCACAGAGTTACAGCTTTCCCCGCAAGAAGCCTTTCGATAAGACAGTTCTTGTGGAATTGGCCAAGTGATATTTGGAAGCCCATAGAGGGCTATGGTGAAAAAGGAAATATCCTCAGATGAAATCTGGAAAGAAGCTTTCTGAGAAACTGCTTAGTGTTCTGTTAATTCATCTCACAGAGTTACATCTGTATTTCGTGGATCTCTTTGCTAGCCTTATTTCTGTGGAATCTGAGAACAGATATTTCGGATCCCTTTGAAGACTATAGGGCCAAAGGAAATATCCTCCGATAACAAAGAGAAAAAAGCTTTCTGAGAAACTTCTTTGTGTTCTGTGAAATCATCTCAGAGAGTTACAGCTTTCCCCTCAAGAAGCCTTTCGCTAAGACAGTTCTTGTGGAATTGGCAAAGTGATATTTGGAAGCTCATAGAGGTCTATGGTGAAAAAGGAAATATCCTCAGATGAAATCTGGAAAGAAGCTTTCTGAGAAACTGCTTAGTGTTCTGTTAATTCATCTCACAGAGTTACATCTGTATTTCGTGGATCTCTTTGCTAGCCTTATTTCTGTGGAATCTGAGAACAGATATTTCGGATGCCTTTGAAGACTATAGGGCCAAAGGAAATATCCTCCGATAACAAAGAGAACGAAGCTTTCTGAGAAACTTCTTTGTGTTCTGTGAAATCATCTCACAGAGTTACAGCTTTCCCCTCAGGAAGCCTTTCGCTAAGACAGTTCTTGTGGAATTGGCAAAGTGATATTTGGAAGCCCTTAGAGGGCTACAGTAAAAAAGGAAATATCCTCAGATGAAATCTGGAAAGAAGCTTTCTGAAAAACCGCTTGGTGTTCTCTGACTTCCACTCACAGAGTTACATCTGTATTTCGTGGATCTCTTTGCTAGCCTTATTTCTGTGGAATCTGAGAACAGATATTTCGGATCCCTTTGAAGACTATAGGGCCAAAGGAAATATCCTCCGATAACAAAGAGAAAGAAGCTTTCTGAGAAAATTCTTTGTGTTCTGTGAAATCATCTCACAGAGTTACAGCTTTCCCCTCAAGAAGCCTTTCGCTATGACAGTTCTTGTGGAATTGGCAAAGTGATATTTGGAAGCCCATAGAGGGCTATGGTGAAAAAGGAAATATCCTCAGATGAAATCTGGAAAGAAGCTTTCTGAGAAACTGCTTAGTGTTCTGTTAATTCATCTCACAGAGTTACATCTGTATTTCGTGGATCTCTTTGCTAGTTTTATTTCTGTGGAATCTGAGAACAGATATTTCGGATCCCTTTGAAGACTATAGGGCCAAAGGAAATATCCTCCGATAACAAAGAGAAAGAAGCTTTCTGAGAAACTTCTTTGTGTTCTGTGAAATCATCTCACAGAGTTACAGCTTTCCCCTCAAGAAGCCTTTCGCTAAGACAGTTCTTGTGGAATTGGCAAGGTGATATTTGGAAGCTCATAGAGGGCTATGGTGAAAAAGGAAATATCCTCAGATGAAATCTGGAAAGAAGCTTTCTGAGAAACTGCTTAGTGTTCTGTTAATTCATCTCACAGAGTTACATCTGTATTTCGTGGATCTCTTTGCTAGCCTTATTTCTGTGGAATCTGAGAACAGATATTTCGGATCCCTCTCAAGACTATAGGGCCAAAGGAAATATCCTCCGATAAGAAAGAGAACGAAGCTTTCTGAGAAACTTCTTTGTGTTCTGTGAAATCATCTCACAGAGTTACAGCTTTCCCCACAAGAAGCCTTTCGCTAAGACAGTTCTTGTGGAATTGGCAAAGTGATATTTGGAAGCCCATAGAGGGCTATGTTGAAAAAGGAAATATCCTCAGATGAAATCTGGAAAGAAGCTTTCTGAGAAACCGCTTAGTGTTCTGTTAATTCATCTCACAGAGTTACATCTGTATTTCGTGGATCTCTTTGCTAGCCTTATTTCTGTGGAATCTTAGAACAGATATTTCGGATCCCTTTGAAGACTATATGGCCAAAGAAAAAATCCTCCGATAACAAAGAGAAAGAAGCTTTCTGAGAAACTTCTTTGTGTTCTGTGAAATCATCTCACAGAGTTACAGCTTCCCCCTCAAGAAGCCTTTCGCTAAGACAGTTCTTGTGGAATTGGCCAAGTGATATTTGGAAGCCCATAGAGGGCTATGGTGAAAAAGGAAATATCCTCAGATGAAATCTGGAAAGAAGCTTTCTGAGAAACTGCTTAGTGTTCTGTTAATTCATCTCACAGAGTTACATCTGTATTTCGTGGATCTCTTTGCTAGCTTTATTTCTGTGGAATCTGAGAACAGATATTTCGGATCCCTTTGAAGACTATAGGGCCAAAGGAAATATCCTCCGATAACAAAGAGAAAGAAGCTTTCTGAGAAACTTCTTTGTGTTCTGTGAAATCATCTCACAGAGTTACAGCTTTCCCCTCAAGAAGCCTTTCGCTAAGACATTTCTTGTGGAATTGGCAAAGTGATATTTGGAAGCCCATAGAGGGCTACGGTGAAAAAGGAAATATCCTCGGATGAAATCTGGAAAGAAGCTTTCTGAGAAACTGCTTAGTGTTCTGTTAATTCATCTCACAGAGTTACATCTGTATTTCGTGGATCTCTTTGCTAGCCTTATTTCTGTGGAATCTGAGAACAGATATTTCGGATCCCTTTGAAGACTATAGGGCCAAAGGAAATATCCTCCGATAACAAAGAGAACGAAGCTTTCTGAGAAACTTCTTTGTGTTCTGTGAAATCATCTCACAGAGGTACAGCTTTCCCCTCAAGAAGTCTTTCGCTAAGACAGTTCTTGTGGAATTGGCCAAGTGATATTTGGAAGCCCTTAGTGGGCTACAGTAAAAAAGGAAATATCGTCAGATGAAATCTGGAAAGAAGCTTTCTGAGAAACTGCTTAGTGTTCTGTTAATTCATCTCACAGAGTTACATCTGTATTTCGTGGATCTCTTCGCTAGCCTTATTTCTGTGGAATCTGTGAACAGATAATTCGGATCCCTTTGAAGACTATAAGGCCAAAGGAAATATCCTCTGATAACAAAGAGAAAGAAGCTTTCTGAGAAACTTCTTTGTGTTCTGTGAAATCATCTCACAGAGTTACAGTTTTCCCCTCAAGAAGCCTTTCGAAACGACAGTTCTTGTGGAATTGGCCAAGTGATAATTGGAAGCCCATAGTGGGCTATGGTGAAAAAGGAAATATCCTCAGATGAAATCTGGAAAGAAGCTTTCTGATAAACTGCTTAGTGTTCTGTTATTTCGTCTCACAGAGTTACATCTGTATTTCGTGGATCTCTTTGCTAGCCTTATTTCTGTGGAATCTGAGAAGAGATATTTGGGATCCCTTTGAAGACTATAGGGCCAAAGGCAATATCCTCCGATAACAAAGAGAAAGAAGCTTTCTGAGAAACTTCTTTGTGTTGTGTGAAATCATCTCACAGAGTTGCAGCTTTCCCCTTCCAGAAGCCTTTCGCTAAGACTGTTCTTGTGGAATTGGCAACGTGATATTTTGAAGCCCATAGAGGGCTATGGTGAAAAAGGAAATATCCTCAGATGAAATCTGGAAGGAAGCTTTCTGAGAAACTGCTTAGTGTTCTGTTAATTCATCTCACAGAGTTACATCTGTATTTCGTGGATCTCTTTGCTAGCCTTATTTCTGTGGAATCTGAGAAGAGATATTTAGGATCCCTTTGAAGACTATAGGAATAAAGGAAATATCCTCCGATAACAAAGAGAAAGAAGATTACTGAGAAACTTCTTTGTGTTCTGTGAAATCATCTCACAGAGTTACAGCTTTCCCCGCAAGAAGCCTTTCGATAAGACAGTTCTTGTGGAATTGGCCAAGTGATATTTGGAAGCCCATAGAGGGCTATGGTGAAAAAGGAAATATCCTCAGATGAAATCTGGAAAGAAGTTTTCTGAGAAACTGCTTAGTGTTCTGTTAATTCATCTTACAGAGTTACATCTGTATTTCGTGGATCTCTTTGCTAGCCTTATTTCTGTGGAATCTGAGAACAGATATTTCGGATCCCTTTGAAGACTACAGGGCCAAAGGAAATATCCTCCGATAACAAAGAGAAAGAAGCTTTCTGAGAAACTTCTTTGTGTTCTGTGAAATCATCTCACAGAGTTACAGCTTTCCACTCAAGAAGTCTTTCGCTAAGACAGTTCTTGTGGAATTGGCAAAGTGATATTTGGAAGCCCATAGAGGGCTATGGTGAAAAAGGAATTATCCTCAGATGAAATCTGGAAAGAAGCTTTCTGAGAAACTGCTTAGTGTTCTGTTAATTCATCTCACAGAGTTACATCTGTATTTCGTGGATCTCTTTGCTAGCCTTATTTCTGTGGAATCTGAGAACAGATATTTCGGATCCCTTTGAAGACTATAGGGCCAAAGGCAATATCCTCCAATAACAAAGAGAAAGAAGCTTTCTGAGAAACTTCTTTGTGTTCTGTGAAATCATCTCACAGAGTTACAGCTTTCCCCTCCAGAAGCCTTTCGCTAAGATAGTTCTTGTGGAATTGGCAAAGTGATATTTGGAAGCCCATAGAGGGCTATGGTGAAAAAGGAAATATCCTCAGATGAAATCTGGAAAGAAGCTTTCTGAGAAACTGCTTAGTGTTCTGTTAATTCATCTCACAGAGTTACATCTGTATTTCGTGGATCTCTTTGCTAGCCTTTTTTCTGTGGAATCTGAGAGCAGATATTTCGGATCCCATTGAAGACTATAGGGCCAAAGGAACAATCCTCCGATAACAAAGAGAAAGAAGCTTTCTGAGAAACTTCTTTGTGTTCTGTGAAGTCATCTAACAGAGTTACAGCTTTCCCCTCAAGAAGCCTTTCGCTAAGACAGTTCTTGTGAAATTGGCAAAGTGATATTTGGAAGCCCATAGAGGGCTACGGTGAAAAAGGAAATATCCTCAGATGAAATCTGGAAAGAAGCTTTCTGAGAAACCGCTTAGTGTTCTGTTAATTCATCTCACAGAGTTACATCTGTATTTCGTGGATCTCTTTGCTAGCTTTATTTTGTGGAATCTGAGAACAGATATTTCGGATCCCTTTGAAGACTATAGGGCCAAAGGAAATATCCTTCGATAACAAAGAGAAAGAAGCTTTCTGAGAAAATTCTTTGTGTTCTGTGAAATCATCTCACAGAGTTACAGCCTTTCCCTCAAGAAGCCTTTCGCTAAGACAGTTCTTGTGGAATTGGCAAAGTGACATTTGGAAGCCCATAGAGGGCTATGGTGAAAAAGGAAATATCCTCAGATGAAATCTGGAAAGAAGCTTTCTGAGAAACTGCTTAGTGTTCTGTTAATTCATCTCACAGCGTTACATCTCTATTTCGTGGATCTCTTTGCTTGCCTTATTTCTTTGGAATCTGAGAACAATTATTTCGGATCCCTTTGAAGACTATAGGGCCAAAGGAAATATCCTCCGATAACAAAGAGAACGAAGCTTTCTGAGAAACTTCTTTGTGTTCTGTGAAATCATCTCACAGAGTTACAGCTTTCCCCTCAAGAAGCCTTTCGCTAAGACAGTTCTTGTGGAATTGGCAAAGTGATATTTGGAAGCCCATAGAGGGCTATGGTGAAAAAGGAAATATCCTCCGATGAAATCTGGAAAGAAGCTTTCTGAGAAACTGCTTAGTGTTCTGTTAATTCATCTCACAGAGTTACATCTGTATTTCGTGGATCTCTTTGCTAGCCTTATTTCTGTGGAATCTGAGAACAGATATTTCTGATCCCTTTGAAGACTATAGGGCCAAGGAAATATCCTCCGATAACAAAGAGAAAGAAGTTTTCTGAGAAACTTCTTTGTGTTCTGTGAAATCATCTCACAGAGTTACAGCTTTCCCCTCAAGAAGCCTTTCGCTAAGACAGTTCTTGTGGAATTGGCAAAGTGATATTTGGAAGCCCATAGAGGGCTATGGTGAAAAAGGAAATATCCTCAGATGAAATCTTGAAAGAAGCTTTCTGAGAAACTGCTTAGTGTTCTCTTAATTCATCTCACAGAGTTACATCTGTATTTCGTGGATCTCTTTGCTAGCCTTATTTCTGTGGAATCTGAGAACAGATATTTCGGATCCCTCTCAAGACTATAGGGCCAAAGGAAATATCCTCCGATAACAAAGAGAACGAAGCTTTCTGAGAAAAGTCTTTGTGTTCTGTGAAAACATCTCACAGAGTTACAGCTTTCCCCAGAAGAAGCCTTTCGCTATGACAGTTCTTGTGGAATTGGCAAAGTGATATTTGGAAGTCCATAGAGGGCTATGGTGAAAAAGAAAATATCCTCCGATGAAATCTGGAAAGAAGATTTCTGAGAAACTGCTTAGTGTTCTGTTAATTCATCTCACAGAGTTTCATCTGTATTTCGTGGATCTCTTTGCTAGCCTTATTTCTGTGGAATCTGAGAACAGATATTTCGGATCCCTTTGAAGACTATAGGGCCAAAGGAAATATCTTTCGATAACAAAGAGAAAGAAGCTTTCTGAGAAACTTCTTTGTGTTCTGTGAAATCATCTCACATAGTTACAGCTTTCCCCTCAAGAAGCCTTTCGCTAAGACAGTTCTTGTGGAATTTGCATAGTGGTATTTGGAACCCCTAGAGGTCTATGGTGAAAAAGGAAATATCCTCAGATGAAATCTGGAAAGAAGCTTTCTGAGAAACTGCTTAGTGTTCTGTTAATTCATCTCACAGAGTTACATCTGTATTTCGTGGATCTCTTTGCTAGCCTTATTTCTGTGGAATCTGAGAACAGATATTTCGGATCCCTTTGAAGACTATAGGGCCAAAGGAAATATCCTCCGATAACAAAGAGAACGAAGCTTTCTGAGAAACTTCTTTGTGTTCTGTGAAATCATCTCACAGAGTTACAGCTTTCCCCTCAAGAAGCCTTTCGCTAAGACAGTTTTTGTGGAATTGGCAAAGTGATATTTGGAAGCCCATAGAGGGCTATGGTGAAAAAGGAAATATCCTCCGATGAAATCTGGAAAGAAGCTTTCTGAGAAACTGCTTAGTGTTCTGTTAATTCATCTCACAGAGTTACATCTGTATTTCGTGGATCTCTTTGCTAGCCTTATTTCAGTGGAATCTTAGAACAGATATTTCGGATCCCTTTGAAGACTATAGGGCCAAAGAAAAAATCCTCCGATAACAAAGAGAAAGAAGCTTTCTGAGAAACTTCTTTGTGTTCTGTGAAATTATCTCATAGAGTTACAGCTTTCCCCTCAAGAAGCCTTTCGCTAAGACAGTTCTTGTGGAATTGGCAAAGTGATATTTGGAAGCCCATAGAGGGCTATGGTGAAAAAGGAAATATCCTCAGATGAAATCTGGAAAGAAGCTTTCTGAGAAACTGCTTAGTGTTCTGTTAATTCATCTCACAGAGTTACGTCTGTATTTCGTGGATCTCTTTCCTAGCTTTATTTCTGTGGAATCTGAGAACAGATATTTCTGATCCCTTTGAAGACTATAGGGCCAAAGGAATTATCCTCCGATAACGAAGAGAAAGAAGCTTTCTGAGAAACTTCTTTGTGTTCTGTGAAATCATCTCACAGAGTTACAGCTTTCCCCTCAAGAAGCCTTTCGCTAAGACAGTTCTTGTGGAATTGGCCAAGTGATATTTGGAAGCCCATAGAGGGCTATGGTGAAAAAGGAAATATCCTCCGATGAAATCTGGAAAGAAGCTTTCTGAGAAACTGCTTAGTGTTCTGTTAATTCATCTCACAGAGTTACATCTGTGTTTCGTGGATCTCTTTGCTAGCCTTATTTCTGTGGAATCTGAGAACAGATATTTCGGATCCCTTTGAAGACTATAGGGCCAAAGGAAATATCCTCCGATAACAAAGAGAAAGAAGCTTTCTCAGAAACTTCTTTGTGTTCTGTGAAATCATCTCACAGAGTTACAGCTTTCCCCTCAAGAAGCCTTTCGCTAAGACAGTTCTTGTGGAATTGGCAAAGTGATATTTGGAAGCCCTTAGTGGGCTACAGTAAAAAAGGAAATATCCTCAGATGAAATCTGGAAAGAAGCTTTCTGAAAAACCGCTTAGTGTTCTCTGACTTCCACTCACAGAGTTACATCTGTATTTCGTGGATCACTTTGCTAGCCTTATTTCTGTGGAATCTGAGAACAGATATTTCGGATCCCTTTGAAGACAATAGGGCCAAAGGCAATATCCTCCGATAACAAAGAGAAAGAAGCTTTCTGAGAAACTTCTTTGTGTTCTGTGAAATCATCTCACAGAGTTACAGCTTTCCCCTCTAGAAGCCTTTCGCTAAGACTTTTCTTGTGGAATTGGCAACGTGATATTTTGAAGCCCATAGAGGGCTATGGTGAAAAAGGAAATATCCTCAGATGAAATCTGGAAAGAAGCTTTCTGAGAAACTGCTTAGTGTTCTGATAATTCATCTCACAGAGTTACATCTGTATTTCGTGGATCTCTTTGCTAGCCTTATTTCTCTGGAATCTGAGAAGAGATATTTCGGATCCCTTTGAAGACTATAGGGCCAAGGGAAATATCCTCCGATAACAAAGAGAAAGAAGCTTTCTAAGAAACTTCTTTGTGTTCTGTGAAATCATCTCACAGAGTTACAGCTTTCCCCTCAAGAAGCCTTTCGCTATGACAGTTCTTGTGGAATTGGCAAAGTGATATTTGGAAGCTCATAGAGGTCTATGGTGAAAAAGGAAATATCCTCAGATGAAATCTGGAAAGAAGCTTTCTGAGAAACTGCTTAGTGTTCTGTTAATTCATCTCACAGAGTTACATCTGTATTTCGTGGATCTCTTTGCTAGCCTTATTTCTGTGGAATCTGAGAACAGATATTTCGGATGCCTTTGAAGACTATAGGGCCAAAGGAAATATCCTCCGATAACAAAGAGAACGAAGCTTTCTGAGAAACTTCTTTGTGTTCTGTGAAATCATCTCACAGAGTTACAGCTTTCCCCTCAGGAAGCCTTTCGCTAAGACAGTTCTTGTGGAATTGGCAAAGTGATATTTGGAAGCCCTTAGAGGGCTACAGTAAAAAAGGAAATATCCTCAGATGAAATCTGGAAAGAAGCTTTCTGAAAAACCGCTTGGTGTTCTCTGACTTCCACTCACAGAGTTACATCTGTATTTCGTGGATCTCTTTGCTAGCCTTATTTCTGTGGAATCTGAGAACAGATATTTCGGATACCTTTGAAGACTATAGGGCCAAAGGAAATATCCTCCGATAACAAAGAGAAAGAAGCTTTCTGAGAAACTTCTTTGTGTTCTGTGAAATCATCTCACAGAGTTACAGCTTTCCCCTCAAGAAGCCTTTCGCTATGACAGTTCTTGTGGAATTGGCAAAGTGATATTTGGAAGCCCATAGAGGGCTATGGTGAAAAAGGAAATATCCTCAGATGAAATCTGGAAAGAAGCTTTCTGAGAAACCGCTTAGTGTTCTGTTAATTCATCTCACAGAGTTACATCTGTATTTCGTGGATCTCTTTGCTAGCCTTATTTCTGTGGAATCTTAGAACAGATATTTCGGATCCCTTTGAAGACTATATGGCCAAAGAAAAAATCCTCCGATAACAAAGAGAAAGAAGCTTTCTGAGAAACTTCTTTGTGTTCTGTGAAATCATCTCACAGAGTTACAGCTTCCCCCTCAAGAAGCCTTTCGCTAAGACAGTTCTTGTGGAATTGGCCAAGTGATATTTGGAAGCCCATAGAGGGCTATGGTGAAAAAGGAAATATCCTCAGATGAAATCTGGAAAGAAGCTTTCTGAGAAACCGCTTAGTGTTCTGTTAATTCATCTCACAGAGTTACATCTGTATTTCGTGGATCTCTTTGCTAGCCTTATTTCTGTGGAATCTTAGAACAGATATTTCGGATCCCTTTGAAGACTATATGGCCAAAGAAAAAATCCTCCGATAACAAAGAGAAAGAAGCTTTCTGAGAAACTTCTTTGTGTTCAGTGAAATCATCTCACAGAGTTACAGCTTCCCCCTCAAGAAGCCTTTCGCTAAGACAGTTCTTGTGGAATTGGCCAAGTGATATTTGGAAGCCCATAGAGGGCTATGGTGAAAAAGGAAATATCCTCCGATGAAATCTGGAAAGAAGCTTTCGGAGAAACTGCTTAGTGTTCTGTTAATTCATCTCACAGAGTTACATCTGTATTTCGTGGATCTCTTTGCTAGCCTTATTTCTGTGGAATCTGAGAACAGATATTTCGGATCCCTTTGAAGACTATAGGGCCAAAGGAAATATCCTCCGATAACAAAGAGAACGAAGCTTTCTGAGAAACTTCTTTGTGTTCTGTGAAATCATCTCACAGAGTTACAGCTTTCCCCTCAGGAAGCCTTTCGCTAAGACAGTTCTTGTGGAATTGGCAAAGTGATATTTGGAAGCCCTTAGAGGGCTACAGTAAAAAAGGAAATATCCTCAGATGAAATCTGGAAAGAAGCTTTCTGAAAAACCGCTTGGTGTTCTCTGACTTCCACTCACAGAGTTACATCTGTATTTCGTGGATCTCTTTGCTAGCCTTATTTCTGTGGAATCTGAGAACAGATATTTCGGATACCTTTGAAGACTATAGGGCCAAAGGAAATATCCTCCGATAACAAAGAGAAAGAAGCTTTCTGAGAAACTTCTTTGTGTTCTGTGAAATCATCTCACAGAGTTACAGCTTTCCCCTCAAGAAGCCTTTCGCTATGACAGTTCTTGTGGAATTGGCAAAGTGATATTTGGAAGCCCATAGAGGGCTATGGTGAAAAAGGAAATATCCTCAGATGAAATCTGGAAAGAAGCTTTCTGAGAAACCGCTTAGTGTTCTGTTAATTCATCTCACAGAGTTACATCTGTATTTCGTGGATCTCTTTGCTAGCCTTATTTCTGTGGAATCTTAGAACAGATATTTCGGATCCCTTTGAAGACTATATGGCCAAAGAAAAAATCCTCCGATAACAAAGAGAAAGAAGCTTTCTGAGAAACTTCTTTGTGTTCTGTGAAATCATCTCACAGAGTTACAGCTTCCCCCTCAAGAAGCCTTTCGCTAAGACAGTTCTTGTGGAATTGGCCAAGTGATATTTGGAAGCCCATAGAGGGCTATGGTGAAAAAGGAAATATCCTCAGATGAAATCTGGAAAGAAGCTTTCTGAGAAACCGCTTAGTGTTCTGTTAATTCATCTCACAGAGTTACATCTGTATTTCGTGGATCTCTTTGCTAGCCTTATTTCTGTGGAATCTTAGAACAGATATTTCGGATCCCTTTGAAGACTATATGGCCAAAGAAAAAATCCTCCGATAACAAAGAGAAAGAAGCTTTCTGAGAAACTTCTTTGTGTTCTGTGAAATCATCTCACAGAGTTACAGCTTCCCCCTCAAGAAGCCTTTCGCTAAGACAGTTCTTGTGGAATTGGCCAAGTGATATTTGGAAGCCCATAGAGGGCTATGGTGAAAAAGGAAATATCCTCCGATGAAATCTGGAAAGAAGCTTTCGGAGAAACTGCTTAGTGTTCTGTTAATTCATCTCACAGAGTTACATCTGTATTTCGTGGATCTCTTTGCTAGCCTTATTTCTGTGGAATCTGAGAACAGATATTTCGGATCCCTTTGAAGACTATAGGGCCAAAGGAAATATCCTCCGATAACAAAGAGAACGAAGCTTTCTGAGAAACTTCTTTGTGTTCTGTGAAATCATCTCACAGAGGTACAGCTTTCCCCTCAAGAAGTCTTTCGCTAAGACAGTTCTTGTGGAATTGGCCAAGTGATATTTGGAAGCCCTTAGTGGGCTACAGTAAAAAAGGAAATATCGTCAGATGAAATCTGGAAAGAAGCTTTCTGAGAAACTGCTTAGTGTTCTGTTAATTCATCTCACAGAGTTACATCTGTATTTCGTGGATCTCTTCGCTAGCCTTATTTCTGTGGAATCTGAGAACAGATATTTCGGATCCCTTTGAAGACTATAAGGCCAAAGGAAATATCCTCTGATAACAAAGAGAAAGAAGCTTTCTGAGAAACTTCTTTGTGTTCTGTGAAATCATCTCACAGAGTTACAGTTTTCCCCTCAAGAAGCCTTTCGAAACGACAGTTCTTGTGGAATTGGCCAGTGATAATTGGAAGCCCATAGTGGGCTATGGTGAAAAAGGAAATATCCTCAGATGAAATCTGGAAAGAAGCTTTCTGATAAACTGCTTAGTGTTCTGTTATTTCGTCTCACAGAGTTACATCTGTATTTCGTGGATCTCTTTGCTAGCCTTATTTCTGTGGAATCTGAGAAGAGATATTTGGGATCCCTTTGAAGACTATAGGGCCAAAGGCAATATCCTCCGATAACAAAGAGAAAGAAGCTTTCTGAGAAACTTCCTTGTGTTGTGTGAAATCATCTCACAGAGTTGCAGCTTTCCCCTTCCAGAAGCCTTTCGCTAAGACTGTTCTTGTGGAATTGGCAACGTGATATTTTGAAGCCCATAGAGGGCTATGGTGAAAAAGGAAATATCCTCAGATGAAATCTGGAAGGAAGATTTCTGAGAAACTGCTTAGTGTTCTGTTAATTCATCTCACAGAGTTACATCTGTATTTCGTGGATCTCTTTGCTAGCCTTATTTCTGTGGAATCTGAGAAGAGATATTTAGGATCCCTTTGAAGACTATAGGAATAAAGGAAATATCCTCCGATAACAAAGAGAAAGAAGATTACTGAGAAACTTCTTTGTGTTCTGTGAAATCATCTCACAGAGTTACAGCTTTCCCCGCAAGAAGCCTTTCGATAAGACAGTTCTTGTGGAATTGGCCAAGTGATATTTGGAAGCCCATAGAGGGCTATGGTGAAAAAGGAAATATCCTCAGATGAAATCTGGAAAGAAGTTTTCTGAGAAACTGCTTAGTGTTCTGTTAATTCATCTTACAGAGTTACATCTGTATTTCGTGGATCTCTTTGCTAGCCTTATTTCTGTGGAATCTGAGAACAGATATTTCGGATCCCTTTGAAGACTACAGGGCCAAAGGAAATATCCTCCGATAACAAAGAGAAAGAAGCTTTCTGAGAAACTTCTTTGTGTTCTGTGAAATCATCTCACAGAGTTACAGCTTTCCCCTCAAGAAGCCTTTCGATAAGACAGTTCTTGTGGAATTGGCAAAGTGGTATTTGGAAGCCCATAGAGGTCTATGGTGAAAAAGGAAATATCCTCAGATGAAATCTGGAAAGAAGCTTTCTGAGAAACTGCTTAGTGTTCTGTTAATTCATCTCACAGAGTTACATCTGTATTTCGTGGATCTCTTTGCTAGCCTTATTTCTGTGGAATCTGAGAACAGATATTTCGGATCCCTTTGAAGACTATATGGCCAAAGAAAAAATCCTCCGATAACAAAGAGAAAGAAGCTTTCTGAGAAACTTCTTTGTGTTCTGTGAAATCATCTCACAGAGTTACAGCTTCCCCCTCAAGAAGCCTTTCGCTAAGACAGTTCTTGTGGAATTGGCAAAGTGATATTTGGAAGCCCATAGAGGGCTATGGTGAAAAAGGAAATATCCTCCGATGAAATCTGGAAAGAAGCTTTCTGAGAAACTGCTTAGTGCTCTGTTAATTCATCTCACAGAGTTACATCTGTATTTCGTGGATCTCTTTGCTAGCTTTATTTCTGTGGAATCTGAGAACAGATATTTCGGATCCCTTTGAAGACTATAGGGCCAAAGGAAATATCCTCCGATAACAAAGAGAAAGAAGCTTTCTGAGAAACTTCTTTGTGTTCTGTGAAATCATCTCACAGAGTTACAGTTTTCCCCTCAAGAAGCCTTTCGAAACGACAGTTCTTGTGGAATTGGCCAAGTGATAATTGGAAGCCCATAGTGGGCTATGGTGAAAAAGGAAATATCCTCAGATGAAATCTGGAAAGAAGCTTTCTGATAAACTGCTTAGTGTTCTGTTATTTCGTCTCACAGAGTTACATCTGTATTTCGTGGATCTCTTTGCTAGCCTTATTTCTGTGGAATCTGAGAAGAGATATTTGGGATCCCTTTGAAGACTATAGGGCCAAAGGCAATATCCTCCGATAACAAAGAGAAAGAAGCTTTCTGAGAAACTTCTTTGTGTTGTGTAAAATCATCTCACAGAGTTGCAGCTTTCCCCTTCCAGAAGCCTTTCGCTAAGACTGTTCTTGTGGAATTGGCAACGTGATATTTTGAAGCCCATAGAGGGCTATGGTGAAAAAGGAAATATCCTCAGATGAAATCTGGAAGGAAGCTTTCTGAGAAACTGCTTAGTGTTCTGTTAATTCATCTCACAGAGTTACATCTGTATTTCGTGGATCTCTTTGCTAGCCTTATTTCTGTGGAATCTGAGAAGAGATATTTAGGATCCCTTTGAAGACTATAGGAATAAAGGAAATATCCTCCGATAACAAAGAGAAAGAAGATTACTGAGAAACTTCTTTGTGTTCTGTGAAATCATCTCACAGAGTTACAGCTTTCCCCGCAAGAAGCCTTTCGATAAGACAGTTCTTGTGGAATTGGCCAAGTGATATTTGGAAGCCCATAGAGGGCTATGGTGAAAAAGGAAATATCCTCAGATGAAATCTGGAAAGAAGTTTTCTGAGAAACTGCTTAGTGTTCTGTTAATTCATCTTACAGAGTTACATCTGTATTTCGTGGATCTCTTTGCTAGCCTTATTTCTGTGGAATCTGAGAACAGATATTTCGGATCCCTTTGAAGACTACAGGGCCAAAGGAAATATCCTCCGATAACAAAGAGAAAGAAGCTTTCTGAGAAACTTCTTTGTGTTCTGTGAAATCATCTCACAGAGTTACAGCTTTCCCCTCAAGAAGCCTTTCGATAAGACAGTTCTTGTGGAATTGGCAAAGTGGTATTTGGAAGCCCATAGAGGTCTATGGTGAAAAAGGAAATATCCTCAGATGAAATCTGGAAAGAAGCTTTCTGAGAAACTGCTTAGTGTTCTGTTAATTCATCTCACAGAGTTACATCTGTATTTCGTGGATCTCTTTGCTAGACTTATTTCTGTGGAATCTGAGAACAGATATTTCGGATCCCTTTGAAGACTATAGGGCCAAAGGAAATATCCTCCGATAACAAAGAGAACGAAGCTTTCTGAGAAACTTCTTTGTGTTCTGTGAAATCATCTCACAGAGTTACAGCTTTCCCCTCAAGAAGACTTTCGCTAAGACAGTTCTTGTGGAATTGGCAAAGTGATATTTGGAAGCCCATAGAGGGCTATGGTGAAAAAGGAAATATCCTCCGATGAAATCTGGAAAGAAGCTTTCTGAGAAACTGCTTAGTGCTCTGTTAATTCAACTCACAGAGTTACATCTGTATTTCGTGGATCTCTTTGCTAGCCTTATTTCTGTGGAATCTGAGAACAGATATTTCGGATCCCTTTGAAGACTATAGGGTCAAAGAAAAAATCCTCCGATAACAAAGAGAAAGAAGCTTTCTGAGAAACTTCTTTGTGTTCTGTGAAATCATCTCACAGAGATACAGCTTTCCCCTCAAGAATCCTTTCACTAAGACAGTCCTTGTGGAATTGGCAAAGTGATATTTGGAAGCCCATAGAGGGCTATGGTGAAAAAGGAAATATCCTCAGATGAAATCTGGAAAGAAGCTTTCTGAGAAACTGCTTAGTGTTCTGTTAATTCATCTCACAGAGTTACATCTGTATTTCGTGGATCTCTTTGCTAGCCTTATTTCTGTGGAATCTGAGAACAGATATTTCGGATCCCTTTGAAGACTATAGGGCCAAGGAAATATCCTCCGATAACAAAGAGAAAGAAGCTTTCTGAGAAACTTCTTTGTGTTCTGTGAAATCATCTCACAGAGTTACAGCTTTCCCCTCAAGAAGCCTTTCGCAAAGACAGTTCTTGTGGAATAGGCCAAGTGATATTTGGAAGCCCATAGTGGGCTATGGTGAAAAAGGAAATATCCTCAGATGAAATTTGGAAAGAAGCTTTCTGAGAAACTGCTTAGTGTTCTGTTAATTCATCTCACAGAGTTACATCTGTATTTCGTGGATCTCTTTGCTAGCCTTATTTCTGTGTAATCTGAGGACAGATATTTCGGATCTCTTTGAAGACTATAGGGCCAAAGGAAATATCATCCGATAACAAAGAGAAAGAAACTTTCTGAGAAAAGACTTTATGTTCTGTGAAATCATCTCACAGAGTTACAGCTTTCCCCTGAAGAAGCCTTTCGCTAAGACAGTTCTTGTGGAATTGGCCAAGTGATATTTGGAAGTCCATAGAGGGCTATGGTGAAAAAGGAAATATCCTCAGATGAAATCTGGAAAGAAGCTTTCTGAGAAACTGCTTAGTGTTCTGTTAATTCATCTCACAGAGTTACATCTGTATTTCGTGGATCTCTTTGCTAGCCTTATTTCTGTGGAATCTGAGAACAGATATTTCGATCCCTTTGAAGACTATAGGGCCAAAGGAAATATCCTCGGATAACAAAGAGAAAGAAGCTTTCTGAGAAACTTCTTTGTGTTCTGTGAAATCATCTCACAGAGTTACAGCTTTCCCCTCAAGAAGCCTTTCGCTAAGACAGTTCTTGTGGAATTGGCAAAGTGATATTTGGAAGCCCATAGAGGTCTAGGGTGAAAAAGGAAATATCCTCAGATGAAATCTGGAAAGAAGCTTTCTGAGAAACTGCTTAGTGTTCTGTTAATTCATCTCACAGAGTTACATCTGTATTTCGTGGATCTCTTTGCTAGCCTTATTTCTGTGGAATCTGAGAACAGATATTTCGGATCCCTTTGAAGACTATAGGGCCAAAGGAAATATCCTCCGATAACAAAGAGAACGAAGCTTTCTGAGAAACTTCTTTGTGTTCTGTGAAATCATCTCACAGAGTACAGCTTTCCCCACAAGAAGCCTTTCGCTAAGACAGTTCTTCTGGAATTGGCAAAGTGATATTTGGAAGCCCATAGAGGGCTATGGTGAAAAAGGAAATATCCTCCGATGAAATCTGGAAAGAAGCTTTCGGAGAAACTGCTTCGTGTTCTGTTAATTCATCTCACAGAGTTACATCTGTATTTCGTGGATCTCTTTGCTAGCTTTATTCCTGCGGTTTCTGAGAACAGATATTTCGGATCCCTTTGAAGACTATAGGGCCAAAGGAAATATCCTCCGATAACGAAGAGAAAGAAGCTGTCTGAGAAACTTCTTTGTGTTCTGTGAAATCATCTCACAGAGTTACAGCTTTCCCCTGAAGAAGACTTTCGATAAGACAGTTCTTGTGGAATTGGCCAAGTGATATTTGGAAGCCCATAGAGGGCTATGGTGAAAAAGGAAATATCCTCAGATGAAATCTGGAAAGAAGCTTTCTGAGAAACTGCTTAGTGTTCTGTTAATTCATCTCACAGAGTTACATCTGTATTTCGTGGATCTCTTTGCTAGCCTTATTTCTGTGGAATCTGAGAACAGATATTTCGGATCCATTTGAAGACTATAGGGCCAAAGGCAATATCCTCCGATAACAAAGAGAAAGAAGCTTTCTGAGAAACTTCTTTGTGTACTGTGAAATCATCTCACAGAGTTACAGCTTTCCCCTCAAGAAGCCTTTCGCTAAGACAGTTCTTGTGGAATTGGCAAAGTGATATTTGGAAGCCCATAGAGGGCTATGGTGAAAAAGGAAATATCCTCAGATGAAATCTGGAAAGAAGCTTTCTGAGAAACTGCTTAGTGTTCTGTTAATTCATCTCACAGAGTTATATCTGTATTTCTTGGATCTCTTTGCTAGCTTTATTTCTGTGGAATCTGAGAACAGATATTTCGGATCCCTTTGAAGACTATAGGGCCAAAGGAAATATCCTCCGATAACGAAGAGAAAGAAGCTTTCTGAGAAACTTCTTTGTGTTCTGTGAAATCATCTCACAGAGTTACAGCTTTCCCCTCAAGAAGCCTTTCGCTAAGACCGGTCTTGTGGAATTGGCAAAGTGATATTTGGAAGCCCATAGAGGGCTACGATGAAAAAGGAAATATCCTCAGATGAAATCTGGAAAGAAGCTTTCTGAGAAACCGCTTAGTGTTCTGTTTATTCATCTCACAGAGTTACATCTGTATTTCGTGGATCTCTTTGCTAGCCTTATTTCTGTGGAATCTGAGAAGAGATATTTCGGATCCCTTTGAAGAGTATAGGGCCAAAGGAAATATCCTCCGATAACAAAGAGAAAGAAGCTTTCTGAGAAACTTCTTTGTGTTCTGTGAAATCATCTCACAGAGTTACAGCTTTCCCCTCAAGAAGCCTTTCGATAAGACAGTTCTTGTGGAAATGGCAAAGTGATATTTGGAAGCCCATAGAGGGCCATGGTGAAAAAGGAAATATCCTCCGATGAAATCTGGAAAGAAGTTTTCTGAGAAACTGCTTAGTGTTCTGTTAATTCATCTCACAGAGTTACATCTGTATTTCGTGGATCTCTTTGCTAGCCTCATTTCTGTGGAATCTGAGAACAGATATTTCGGATCCCTTCGAAGACTATAGGGCCAAAGGAAATATCCTCCGATAACAAAGAGAAAGAAGCTTTCTGAGAAACTTCTTTGTGTTCTGTGAAATCATCTCACAGAGTTACAGCTTTCCCCTCAAGAAGCCTTTCGCTAAGACAGTTCTTGTGGAATTGGCAAAGTGATATTTGGAAGCCCATAGAGGGCTATGGTGAAAAAGGAATTATCCTCAGGTGAAATCTGGAAAGAAGCTTTCTGAGAAACTGCTTAGTGTTCTGTTAATTCATCTCACAGAGTTACATCTGTATTTCGTGGATCTCTTTGCTAGCCTTATTTCTGTGGAATCTGAAAACAGATATTTGGGATCCCTTTGAAGACTATAGGGCCAAAGGCAATATCCTCCAATAACAAAGAGAAAGAAGCTTTCTGAGAAACTTCTTTGTGTTCTGTGAAATCATCTCACAGAGTTACAGCTTTCCCCTCAAGAAGCCTTTCACTGAGACAGTTCTTGTGGAATTGGCAAAGTGATATTTGGAAGCCCATAGAGGGCTATGGTGAAAAAGGAAATATCCTCAGATGAAATCTGGAAAGAAGCTTTCTGAGAAACTGCTTAGTGTTCTGTTAATTCATCTCACAGAGTTACATCTGTATTTCTTGGATCTCTTTGCTAGCTTTATTTCTGTGGAATCTGAGAACAGATATTTCGGATCCCTTTGAAGACTATAGGGCCAAAGGAAATATCCTCCGATAACGAAGAGAAAGAAGCTTTCTGAGAAACTTCTTTGTGTTCTGTGAAATCATCTCACAGAGTTACAGCTTTCCCCTCAAGAAGCCTTTCGCTAAGACAGTTCTTGTGGAATTGGCAAAGTGATATTTGGAAGCCCATAGAGGGCTACGATGAAAAAGGAAATATCCTCAGATGAAATCTGGAAAGAAGCTTTCTGAGAAACCGCTTAGTGTTCTGTTTATTCATCTCACAGAGTTACATCTGTATTTCGTGGATCTCTTTGCTAGCCTTATTTCTGTGGAATCTGAGAAGAGATATTTCGGATCCCTTTGAAGAGTATAGGGCCAAAGGAAATATCCTCCGATAACAAAGAGAAAGAAGCTTTCTGAGAAACTTCTTTGTGTTCTGTGAAAT
This sequence comes from Macaca nemestrina, assembly GCF_043159975.1. Lineage (NCBI taxonomy): Eukaryota > Metazoa > Chordata > Mammalia > Primates > Cercopithecidae > Macaca > Macaca nemestrina. Next base: position 111,484,825 of record NC_092127.1, on the reverse strand, counting down.
CATCTCACAGAGTTACAGCTTTCCCCTCAAGAAGCCTTTCGATAAGACAGTTCTTGTGGAAATGGCCAAGTGATATTTGGAAGCCCATAGAGGGCCATGGTGAAAAAGGAAATATCCTCAGATGAAATCTGGAAAGAAGTTTTCTGAGAAACTGCTTAGTGTTCTGTTAATTCATCTCACAGAGTTACATCTGTATTTCGTGGATCTCTTTGCTAGCCTCATTTCTGTGGAATCTGAGAACAGATATTTCGGATCCCTTTGAAGACTATAGGGCCAAAGGAAATATCCTCCGATAACAAAGAGAAAGAAGCTTTCTGAGAAACTTCTTTGTGTTCTGTGAAATCATCTCACAGAGTTACAGCTTTCCCCTCAAGAAGCCTTTCGCTAAGACAGTTCTTGTGGAATTGGCAAAGTGATATTTGGAAGCCCATAGAGGGCTATGGTGAAAAATTAATTATCCTCAGGTGAAATCTGGAAAGAAGCTTTCTGAGAAACTGCTTAGTGTTCTGTTAATTCATCTCACAGAGTTACATCTGTATTTCGTGGATCTCTTTGCTAGCCTTATTTCTGTGGAATCTGAGAACAGATATTTGGGATCCCTTTGAAGACTATAGGGCCAAAGGCAATATCCTCCAATAACAAAGAGAAAGAAGCTTTCTGAGAAACTTCTTTGTGTTCTGTGAAATCATCTCACAGAGTTACAGCTTTCCCCTCAAGAAGCCTTTCGCTAAGACTGTTCTTGTGGAATTGGCAACGTGATATTTTGAAGCCCATAGAGGGCTATGGTGAAAAAGGAAATATCCTCAGATGAAATCTGGAAAGAAGCTTTCTGAGAAACTGCTTAGTGTTCTGTTAATTCATTTCACAGAGTTACATCTGTATTTCGTGGATCTCTTTGCTAGCCTTATTTCTGTGGAATCTGAGAAGAGATATTTCGGATCCCTTTGAAGACTATAGGGCCAAAGGAAATATCCTCAGATAACAAGGAGAAAGAAGCTTTCTGAGAAACTTCTTTGTGTTCTGTGAAATCATCTCACAGAGTTACAGCTTTCCCCTCAAGAAGCCTTTCGCTAAGACAGTTCTTGTGGAATTGGCAAAGTGACATTTGGAAGCCCACAGAGGGCTATGTTGAAAAAGGAAATATCCTCAGATGAAATCTGGAAAGAAGCTTTCTGAGAAAACGCTTAGTGTTCTGTTAATTCATCTCACGGAGTTACATCTGTATTTCGTGGATCTCTTTGCTAGCCTTATTTCTGTGGAATCTGAGAACAGATATTTGGGATCCCTTTGAAGACTATAGGGCCAAAGGAAATATCTTACGATAACAAAGAGAAAGAAGCTTTCTGAGAAACTTCTTTGTGTTTTGTGAAATCATCTCACAGAGTTACAGCTTTCCCCTCAAGAAACCTTTCGATAAGACAGTTCTTGTGGAAATGGCCAAGTGATATTTGGAAGCCCATAGAGGGCTATGGTGAAAAAGGAAATATCCTCAGATGAAATCTGGAAAGAAGTTTTCTGAGAAACTGCTTAGTGATCTGTTAATTCGTCTCACAGAGTTACATCTGTATTTCGTGGATCTCTTTGCTAGCCTTATTTCTGTGGAATATGAGAACAGATATTTCGGATCCCTTTGAAGACTATAGGGCCAAAGGAAATATCCTCCGATAACAAAGAGAAAGAAGCTTTCTGAGAAACTTCTTTGTGTTCTGTGAAATCATCTCACAGAGTTACAGCTTTCCCCTCAAGAAGTCTTTCGCTAAGACAGTTCTTGTGGAATTGGCAAAGTGATATTTGGAAGCCCATAGAGGGCTATGGTGAAAAAGGAATTATCCTCAGATGAAATCTGGAAAGAAGCTTTCTGAGAAACTGCTTAGTGTTCTGTTAATTCATCTCACAGAGTTACATCTGTATTTCGTGGATCTCTTTGCTAGCCTTATTTCTGTGGAATCTGAGAACAGATATTTCGGATCCCTTTGAAGACTATAGGGCCAAAGGCAATATCCTCCAATAACAAAGAGAAAGAAGCTTTCTGAGAAACTTCTTTGTGTTCTGTGAAATCATCTCACAGAGTTACAGCTTTCCCCTCAAGAAGCCTTTCGCTAAGACAGTTCTTGTGGAATTGGCAAAGTGATATTTGGAAGCCCATAGAGGGCTATGGTGAAAAAGGAAATATCCTCAGATGAAATCTGGAAAGAAGCTTTCTGAGAAACTGCTTAGTGTTCTGTTAATTCATCTCACAGAGTTACATCTGTATTTCGTGGATCTCTTTGCTAGCCTTTTTTCTGTGGAATCTGAGAACAGATATTTCGGATCCCATTGAAGACTATAGGGCCAAAGGAACAATCCTCCGATAACAAAGAGAAAGAAGCTTTCTGAGAAACTTCTTTGTGTTCTGTGAAGTCATCTAACAGAGTTACAGCTTTCCCCTCAAGAAGCCTTTCGCTAAGACAGTTCTTGTGAAATTGGCAAAGTGATATTTGGAAGCCCATATAGGGCTACGGTGAAAAAGGAAATATCCTCAGATGAAATCTGGAAAGAAGCTTTCTGAGAAACCGCTTAGTGTTCTGTTAATTCATCTCACAGAGTGACATCTGTATTTCGTGGATCTCTTTGCTAGCCTTATTTCTGTGGAATCTGAGAACAGATATTTCGGATCCCTTTGAAGACTATAGGGCCAAAGGAAAAATCCTCCGATAACAAAGAGAAAGAAGCTTTCTGAGAAACTACTTTGTGTTCTGTGAAATCATCTCAGAGAGTTACAGCTTTCCCCTCAAGAAGCCTTTCGCTAAGACAGTTCTTGTGGAAATGGCAAAGTGATGTTTGGAAGCCCATAGAGGGCCATGGTGAAAAAGGAAATATCCTCAGATGAAATCTGGAAAGAGGCTTTCACAGAAACTGCTTAGTGTTCTGATAATTCATCTCACAGAGTTACATCTGTATTTCGTGGATCTCTTTGCTAGCTTTATTTTGTGGAATCTGAGAACAGATATTTCGGATCCCTTTGAAGACTATAGGGCCAAAGGAAATATCCTTCGATAACAAAGAGAAAGAAGCTTTCTGAGAAACTTCTTTGTGTTCTGTGAAATCATCTCACAGAGTTACAGCCTTTCCCTCAAGAAGCCTTTCGCTAAGACAGTTCTTGTGGAATTGGCAAAGTGACATTTGGAAGCCCATAGAGGGCTATGGTGAAAAAGGAAATATCCTCAGATGCAATCTGGAAAGAAGCTTTCTGAGAAACTGCTTAGTGTTCTGTTAATTCATCTCACAGCGTTACATCTCTATTTCGTGGATCTCTTTGCTTGCCTTATTTCTGTGGAATCTGAGAACAATTATTTCGGATCCCTTTGAAGACTATAGGGCCAAAGGAAATATCCTCCGATAACAAAGAGAACGAAGCTTTCTGAGAAACTTCTTTGTGTTCTGTGAAATCATCTCACAGAGTTACAGCTTTCCCCTCAAGAAGCCTTTCGTTAAGACAGTTCTTGTGGAATTGGCAAAGTGATATTTGGAAGCCCATAGAGGGCTATGGTGAAAAAGGAAATATCCTCCGATGAAATCTGGAAAGAAGCTTTCTGAGAAACTGCTTAGTGTTCTGTTAATTCATCTCACAGAGTTACATCTGTATTTCGTGGATCTCTTTGCTAGCCTTATTTCTGTGGAATCTGAGAACAGATATTTCTGATCCCTTTGAAGACTATAGGGCCAAGGAAATATCCTCCGATAACAAAGAGAAAGAAGTTTTCTGAGAAACTTCTTTGTGTTCTGTGAAATCATCTCACAGAGTTACAGCTTTCCCCTCAAGAAGCCTTTCGCTAAGACAGTTCTTGTGGAATTGGCAAAGTGATATTTGGAAGCCCATAGAGGGCTATGGTGAAAAAGGAAATATCCTCAGATGAAATCTGGAAAGAAGCTTTCTGAGAAACTGCTTAGTGTTCTCTTAATTCATCTCACAGAGATACATCTGTATTTCGTGGATCTCTTTGCTAGCCTTATTTCTGTGGAATCTGAGAACAGATATTTCGGATCCCTCTCAAGACTATAGGGCCAAAGGAAATATCCTCCGATAACAAAGAGAACGAAGCTTTCTGAGAAAAGTCTTTGTGTTCTGTGAAAACATCTCACAGAGTTACTGCTTTCCCCAGAAGAAGCCTTTCGCTAAGACAGTTCTTGTGGAATTGGCAAAGTGATATTTGGAAGTCCATAGAGGGCTATGGTGAAAAAGAAAATATCCTCCGATGAAATCTGGAAAGAAGATTTCTGAGAAACTGCTTAGTGTTCTGTTAATTCATCTCACAGAGTTTCATCTGTATTTCGTGGATCTCTTTGCTAGCCTTATTTCTGTGGAATCTGAGAACAGATATTTCGGATCACTTTGAAGACTATAGGGCCAAAGGAAATATCCTCCGATAACAAAGAGAAAGAAGCTTTCTGAGAAACTTCTTTGTGTTCTGTGAAATCATCTCACATAGTTACAGCTTTCCCCTCAAGAAGCCTTTCGCTAAGACAGTTCTTCTGGAATTTGCAAAGTGGTATTTGGAACCCCTAGAGGTCTATGGTGAAAAAGGAAATATCCTCAGATGAAATCTGGAAAGAAGCTTTCTGAGAAACTGCTTAGTGTTCTGTTAATTCATCTCACAGAGTTACATCTGTATTTCGTGGATCTCTTTGCTAGCCTTATTTCTGTGGAATCTGAGAACAGATATTTCGGATCCCTTTGAAGACTATAGGGCCAAAGGAAATATCCTCCGATAACAAAGAGAACGAAGCTTTCTGAGAAACTTCTTTGTGTTCTGTGAAATCATCTCACAGAGTTACAGCTTTCCCCTCAAGAAGCCTTTCGCTAAGACAGTTCTTGTGGAATTTGCAAAGTGGTATTTGGAACCCCTAGAGGTCTATGGTGAAAAAGCAAATATCCTCAGATGAAATCTGGAAAGAAGCTTTCTGAGAAACTGCTTAGTGTTCTGTTAATTCATCTCACAGAGTTACATCTGTATTTCGTGGATCTCTTTGCTAGCCTTATTTCAGTGGAATCTTAGAACAGATATTTCGGATCCCTTTGAAGACTATAGGGCCAAAGAAAAAATCCTCCGATAACAAAGAGAAAGAAGCTTTCTGAGAAACTTCTTTGTGTTCTGTGAAATCATCTCACAGAGTTACAGCTTTCCCCTCAAGAAGCCTTTCGCTAAGACAGTTCTTGTGGAATTGGCCAAGTGATATTTGGAAGCCCATAGAGGGCTATGGTGAAAAAGGAAATATCCTCAGATGAAATCTGGAAAGAAGCTTTCTGAGAAACTGCTTAGTGTTCTGTTAATTCATCTCACAGAGTTACATCTGTGTTTCGTGGATCTCTTTGCTAGCCTTATTTCTGTGGAATCTGAGAACAGATATTTCGGATCCCTTTGAAGACTATAGGGCCAAAGGAAATATCCTCCGATAACAAAGAGAAAGAAGCTTTCTCAGAAACTTCTTTGTGTTCTGTGAAATCATCTCACAGAGTTACAGCTTTCCCCTCAAGAAGCCTTTCGCTAAGACAGTTCTTGTGGAATTGGCAAAGTGATATTTGGAAGCCCTTAGTGGGCTACAGTAAAAAAGGAAATATCCTCAGATGAAATCTGGAAAGAAGCTTTCTGAAAAACCGCTTAGTGTTCTCTGACTTCCACTCACAGAGTTACATCTGTATTTCGTGGATCTCTTTGCTAGCCTTATTTCTGTGGAATCTGAGAACAGATATTTCGGATCCCTTTGAAGACAATAGGGCCAAAGGCAATATCCTCCGATAACAAAGAGAAAGAAGCTTTCTGAGAAACTTCTTTGTGTTCTGTGAAATCATCTCACAGAGTTACAGCTTTCCCCTCAAGAAGCCTTTCGCTAAGACTTTTCTTGTGGAATTGGCAACGTGATATTTTGAAGCCCATAGAGGGCTATGGTGAAAAAGGAAATATCCTCAGATGAAATCTGGAAAGAAGCTTTCTGAGAAACTGCTTAGTGTTCTGATAATTCATCTCACAGAGTTACATCTGTATTTCGTGGATCTCTTTGCTAGCCTTATTTCTGTGGAATCTGAGAAGAGATATTTCGGATCCCTTTGAAGACTATAGGGCCAAAGGAAATATCCTCCGATAACAAAGAGAAAGAAGCTTTCTAAGAAACTTCTTTGTGTTCTGTGAAATCATCTCACAGAGTTACAGCTTTCCCCTCAAGAAGCCTTTCGCTATGACAGTTCTTGTGGAATTGGCAAAGTGATATTTGGAAGCCCATAGAGGGCTATGGTGAAAAAGGAAATATCCTCAGATGAAATCTGGAAAGAAGCTTTCTGAGAAACTGCTTAGTGTTCTGTTAATTCATCTCACAGAGTTACATCTGTATTTCGTGGATCTCTTTGCTAGCTTTATTTCTGTGGAATCTGAGAACAGATATTTCGGATCCCTTTGAAGACTATAGGGCCAAAGGAAATATCCTCCGATAACGAAGAGAAAGAAGCTTTCTGAGAAACTTCTTTGTGTTCTGTGAAATCATCTCACAGAGTTACAGCTTTCCCCTCAAGAAGCCTTTCGCTAAGACAGTTCTTGTGGAATTGGCAAAGTGATATTTGGAAGCCCATAGAGGTCTAGGGTGAAAAAGGAAATATCCTCAGATGAAATCTGGAAAGAAGCTTTCTGAGAAACTGCTTAGTGTTCTGTTAATTCATCTCACAGAGTTACATCTGTATTTCGTGGATCTCTTTGCTAGCCTTATTTCTGTGGAATCTGAGAACAGATATTTCGGATGCCTTTGAAGACTGTAGGGCCAAAGGAAATATCCTCCGATAACAAAGAGAACGAAGCTTTCTGAGAAACTTCTTTGTGTTCTGTGAAATCATCTCACAGAGTTACAGCTTTCCCCTCAGGAAGCCTTTCGCTAAGACATTTCTTGTGGAATTGGCAAAGTGATATTTGGAAGCCCTTAGAGGGCTACAGTAAAAAAGGAAATATCCTCAGATGAAATCTGGAAAGAAGCTTTCTGAAAAACCGCTTGGTGTTCTCTGACTTCCACTCACAGAGTTACATCTGTATTTCGTGGATCTCTTTGCTAGCCTTATTTCTGTGGAATCTGAGAACAGATATTTCGGATACCTTTGAAGACTATAGGGCCAAAGAAAATATCCTCCGATAACAAAGAGAAAGAAGCTTTCTGAGAAACTTCTTTGTGTTCTGTGAAATCATCTCACAGAGTTACAGCTTTCCCCTCAAGAAGCCTTTCGCTATGACAGTTCTTGTGGAATTGGCAAAGTGATATTTGGAAGCCCATAGAGGGCTATGGTGAAAAAGGAAATATCCTCAGATGAAATCTGGAAAGAAGCTTTCTGAGAAACTGCTTAGTGTTCTCTTAATTCATCTCACAGAGATACATCTGTATTTCGTGGATCTCTTTGCTAGCCTTATTTCTGTGGAATCTGAGAACAGATATTTCGGATCCCTCTCAAGACTATAGGGCCAAAGGAAATATCCTCCGATAACAAAGAGAACGAAGCTTTCTGAGAAAAGTCTTTGTGTTCTGTGAAAACATCTCACAGAGTTACTGCTTTCCCCAGAAGAAGCCTTTCGCTAAGACAGTTCTTGTGGAATTGGCAAAGTGATATTTGGAAGTCCATAGAGGGCTATGGTGAAAAAGAAAATATCCTCCGATGAAATCTGGAAAGAAGATTTCTGAGAAACTGCTTAGTGTTCTGTTAATTCATCTCACAGAGTTTCATCTGTATTTCGTGGATCTCTTTGCTAGCCTTATTTCTGTGGAATCTGAGAACAGATATTTCGGATCACTTTGAAGACTATAGGGCCAAAGGAAATATCCTCCGATAACAAAGAGAAAGAAGCTTTCTGAGAAACTTCTTTGTGTTCTGTGAAATCATCTCACATAGTTACAGCTTTCCCCTCAAGAAGCCTTTCGCTAAGACAGTTCTTGTGGAATTTGCAAAGTGGTATTTGGAACCCCTAGAGGTCTATGGTGAAAAAGGAAATATCCTCAGATGAAATCTGGAAAGAAGCTTTCTGAGAAACTGCTTAGTGTTCTGTTAATTCATCTCACAGAGTTACATCTGTATTTCGTGGATCTCTTTGCTAGCCTTATTTCTGTGGAATCTGAGAACAGATATTTCGGATCCCTTGAAGACTATAGGGCCAAAGGAAATATCCTCCGATAACAAAGAGAACGAAGCTTTCTGAGAAACTTCTTTGTGTTCTGTGAAATCATCTCACAGAGTTACAGCTTTCCCCTCAAGAAGCCTTTCGCTAAGACAGTTCTTGTGGAATTTGCAAAGTGGTATTTGGAACCCCTAGAGGTCTATGGTGAAAAAGGAAATATCCTCAGATGAAATCTGGAAAGAAGCTTTCTGAGAAACTGCTTAGTGTTCTGTTAATTCATCTCACAGAGTTACATCTGTATTTCGTGGATCTCTTTGCTAGCCTTATTTCAGTGGAATCTTAGAACAGATATTTCGGATCCCTTTGAAGACTATAGGGCCAAAGAAAAAATCCTCCGATAACAAAGAGAAAGAAGCTTTCTGAGAAACTTCTTTGTGTTCTGTGAAATCATCTCACAGAGTTACAGCTTTCCCCTCAAGAAGCCTTTCGCTAAGACAGTTCTTGTGGAATTGGCCAAGTGATATTTGGAAGCCCATAGAGGGCTATGGTGAAAAAGGAAATATCCTCAGATGAAATCTGGAAAGAAGCTTTCTGAGAAACTGCTTAGTGTTCTGTTAATTCATCTCACAGAGTTACATCTGTGTTTCGTGGATCTCTTTGCTAGCCTTATTTCTGTGGAATCTGAGAACAGATATTTCGGATCCCTTTGAAGACTATAGGGCCAAAGGAAATATCCTCCGATAACAAAGAGAAAGAAGCTTTCTCAGAAACTTCTTTGTGTTCTGTGAAATCATCTCACAGAGTTACAGCTTTCCCCTCAAGAAGCCTTTCGCTAAGACAGTTCTTGTGGAATTGGCAAAGTGATATTTGGAAGCCCTTAGTGGGCTACAGTAAAAAAGGAAATATCCTCAGATGAAATCTGGAAAGAAGCTTTCTGAAAAACCGCTTAGTGTTCTCTGACTTCCACTCACAGAGTTACATCTGTATTTCGTGGATCTCTTTGCTAGCCTTATTTCTGTGGAATCTGAGAACAGATATTTCGGATCCCTTTGAAGACAATAGGGCCAAAGGCAATATCCTCCGATAACAAAGAGAAAGAAGCTTTCTGAGAAACTTCTTTGTGTTCTGTGAAATCATCTCACAGAGTTACAGCTTTCCCCTCAAGAAGCCTTTCGCTAAGACTTTTCTTGTGGAATTGGCAACGTGATATTTTGAAGCCCATAGAGGGCTATGGTGAAAAAGGAAATATCCTCAGATGAAATCTGGAAAGAAGCTTTCTGAGAAACTGCTTAGTGTTCTGATAATTCATCTCACAGAGTTACATCTGTATTTCGTGGATCTCTTTGCTAGCCTTATTTCTGTGGAATCTGAGAAGAGATATTTCGGATCCCTTTGAAGACTATAGGGCCAAAGGAAATATCCTCCGATAACAAAGAGAAAGAAGCTTTCTAAGAAACTTCTTTGTGTTCTGTGAAATCATCTCACAGAGTTACAGCTTTCCCCTCAAGAAGCCTTTCGCTATGACAGTTCTTGTGGAATTGGCAAAGTGATATTTGGAAGCCCATAGAGGGCTATGGTGAAAAAGGAAATATCCTCAGATGAAATCTGGAAAGAAGCTTTCTGAGAAACTGCTTAGTGTTCTGTTAATTCATCTCACAGAGTTACATCTGTATTTCGTGGATCTCTTTGCTAGCTTTATTTCTGTGGAATCTGAGAACAGATATTTCGGATCCCTTTGAAGACTATAGGGCCAAAGGAAATATCCTCCGATAACGAAGAGAAAGAAGCTTTCTGAGAAACTTCTTTGTGTTCTGTGAAATCATCTCACAGAGTTACAGCTTTCCCCTCAAGAAGCCTTTCGCTAAGACAGTTCTTGTGGAATTGGCAAAGTGATATTTGGAAGCCCATAGAGGTCTAGGGTGAAAAAGGAAATATCCTCAGATGAAATCTGGAAAGAAGCTTTCTGAGAAACTGCTTAGTGTTCTGTTAATTCATCTCACAGAGTTACATCTGTATTTCGTGGATCTCTTTGCTAGCCTTATTTCTGTGGAATCTGAGAACAGATATTTCGGATGCCTTTGAAGACTGTAGGGCCAAAGGAAATATCCTCCGATAACAAAGAGAACGAAGCTTTCTGAGAAACTTCTTTGTGTTCTGTGAAATCATCTCACAGAGTTACAGCTTTCCCCTCAGGAAGCCTTTCGCTAAGACATTTCTTGTGGAATTGGCAAAGTGATATTTGGAAGCCCTTAGAGGGCTACAGTAAAAAAGGAAATATCCTCAGATGAAATCTGGAAAGAAGCTTTCTGAAAAACCGCTTGGTGTTCTCTGACTTCCACTCACAGAGTTACATCTGTATTTCGTGGATCTCTTTGCTAGCCTTATTTCTGTGGAATCTGAGAACAGATATTTCGGATACCTTTGAAGACTATAGGGCCAAAGAAAATATCCTCCGATAACAAAGAGAAAGAAGCTTTCTGAGAAACTTCTTTGTGTTCTGTGAAATCATCTCACAGAGTTACAGCTTTCCCCTCAAGAAGCCTTTCGCTATGACAGTTCTTGTGGAATTGGCAAAGTGATATTTGGAAGCCCATAGAGGGCTATGGTGAAAAAGGAAATATCCTCAGATGAAATCTGGAAAGAAGCTTTCTGAGAAACTGCTTAGTGTTCTGTTAATTCATCTCACAGAGTTACATCTGTATTTCGTGGATCTCTTTGCTAGTTTTATTTCTGTGGAATCTGAGAACAGATATTTCGGATCCCTTTGAAGACTATAGGGCCAAAGGAAATATCCTCCGATAACAAAGAGAAAGAAGCTTTCTGAGAAACTTCTTTGTGTTCTGTGAAATCATCTCACAGAGTTACAGCTTTCCCCTCAAGAAGCCTTTCGCTAAGACAGTTCTTGTGGAATTGGCAAAGTGATATTTGGAAGCTCATAGAGGGCTATGGTGAAAAAGGAAATATCCTCAGATGAAATCTGGAAAGAAGCTCTCTGAGAAACTGCTTAGTGTTCTGTTAATTCATCTCACAGAGTTACATCTGTATTTCGTGGATCTCTTTGCTAGCCTTATTTCTGTGGAATCTGAGAACAGATATATCGGATCCCTCTCAAGACTATAGGGCCAAAGGAAATATCCTCCGATAAGAAAGAGAACGAAGCTTTCTGAGAAACTTCTTTGTGTTCTGTGAAATCATCTCACAGAGTTACAGCTTTCCCCACAAGAAGCCTTTCGCTAAGACAGTTCTTGTGGAATTGGCAAAGTGATATTTGGAAGCCCATAGAGGGCTATGTTGAAAAAGGAAATATCCTCAGATGAAATCTGGAAAGAAGCTTTCTGAGAAACCGCTTAGTGTTCTGTTAATTCATCTCACAGAGTTACATCTGTATTTCGTGGAACTCTTTGCTAGCCTTATTTCTGTGGAATCTTAGAACAGATATTTCGGATCCCTTTGAAGACTATATGGCCAAAGAAAAAATCCTCCGATAACAAAGAGAAAGAAGCTTTCTGAGAAACTTCTTTGTGTTCTGTGAAATCATCTCACAGAGTTACAGCTTCCCCCTCAAGAAGCCTTTCGCTAAGACAGTTCTTGTGGAATTGGCCAAGTGATATTTGGAAGCCCATAGAGGGCTATGGTGAAAAAGGAAATATCCTCAGATGAAATCTGGAAAGAAGCTTTCTGAGAAACTGCTTAGTGTTCTGTTAATTCATCTCACAGAGTTACATCTGTATTTCGTGGATCTCTTTGCTAGCTTTATTTCTGTGGAATCTGAGAACAGATATTTCGGATCCCTTTGAAGACTATAGGGCCAAAGGAAATATCCTCCGATAACAAAGAGAAAGAAGCTTTCTGAGAAACTTCTTTGTGTTCTGTGAAATCATCTCACAGAGTTACAGCTTTCCCCTCAAGAAGCCTTTCGCTAAGACATTTCTTGTGGAATTGGCAAAGTGATATTTGGAAGCCCATAGAGGGCTACGGTGAAAAAGGAAATATCCTCGGATGAAATCTGGAAAGAAGCTTTCTGAGAAACTGCTTAGTGTTCTGTTAATTCATCTCACAGAGTTACATCTGTATTTCGTGGATCTCTTTGCTAGCCTTATTTCTGTGGAATCTGAGAACAGATATTTCGGATCCCTTTGAAGACTATAAGGCCAAAGGAAATATCCTCTGATAACAAAGAGAAAGAAGCTTTCTGAGAAACTTCTTTGTGTTCTGTGAAATCATCTCACAGAGTTACAGTTTTCCCCTCAAGAAGCCTTTCGAAACGACAGTTCTTGTGGAATTGGCCAAGTGATAATTGGAAGCCCATAGTGGGCTATGGTGAAAAAGGAAATATCCTCAGATGAAATCTGGAAAGAAGCTTTCTGATAAACTGCTTAGTGTTCTGTTATTTCGTCTCACAGAGTTACATCTGTATTTCGTGGATCTCTTTGCTAGCCTTATTTCTGTGGAATCTGAGAAGAGATATTTGGGATCCCTTTGAAGACTATAGGGCCAAAGGCAATATCCTCCGATAACAAAGAGAAAGAAGCTTTCTGAGAAACTTCTTTGTGTTGTGTAAAATCATCTCACAGAGTTGCAGCTTTCCCCTTCCAGAAGCCTTTCGCTAAGACTGTTCTTGTGGAATTGGCAACGTGATATTTTGAAGCCCATAGAGGGCTATGGTGAAAAAGGAAATATCCTCAGATGAAATCTGGAAGGAAGCTTTCTGAGAAACTGCTTAGTGTTCTGTTAATTCATCTCACAGAGTTACATCTGTATTTCGTGGATCTCTTTGCTAGCCTTATTTCTGTGGAATCTGAGAAGAGATATTTAGGATCCCTTTGAAGACTATAGGAATAAAGGAAATATCCTCCGATAACAAAGAGAAAGAAGATTACTGAGAAACTTCTTTGTGTTCTGTGAAATCATCTCACAGAGTTACAGCTTTCCCCGCAAGAAGCCTTTCGATAAGACAGTTCTTGTGGAATTGGCCAAGTGATATTTGGAAGCCCATAGAGGGCTATGGTGAAAAAGGAAATATCCTCAGATGAAATCTGGAAAGAAGTTTTCTGAGAAACTGCTTAGTGTTCTGTTAATTCATCTTACAGAGTTACATCTGTATTTCGTGGATCTCTTTGCTAGCCTTATTTCTGTGGAATCTGAGAACAGATATTTCGGATCCCTTTGAAGACTACAGGGCCAAAGGAAATATCCTCCGATAACAAAGAGAAAGAAGCTTTCTGAGAAACTTCTTTGTGTTCTGTGAAATCATCTCACAGAGTTACAGCTTTCCCCTCAAGAAGCCTTTCGATAAGACAGTTCTTGTGGAATTGGCAAAGTGGTATTTGGAAGCCCATAGAGGTCTATGGTGAAAAAGGAAATATCCTCAGATGAAATCTGGAAAGAAGCTTTCTGAGAAACTGCTTAGTGTTCTGTTAATTCATCTCACAGAGTTACATCTGTATTTCGTGGATCTCTTTGCTAGCTTTATTTCTGTGGAATCTGAGAACAGATATTTCGGATCCCTTTGAAGACTATAGGGCCAAAGGAAATATCCTCCGATAACAAAGAGAACGAAGCTTTCTGAGAAACTTCTTTGTGTTCTGTGAAATCATCTCACAGAGTTACAGCTTTCCCCTCAAGAAGCCTTTCGCTAAGACAGTTCTTGTGGAATTGGCAAAGTGATATTTGGAAGCCCATAGAGGGCTATGGTGAAAAAGGAAATATCCTCCGATGAAATCTGGAAAGAAGCTTTCTGAGAAACTGCTTAGTGCTCTGTTAATTCATCTCACAGAGTTACATCTGTATTTCGTGGATCTCTTTGCTAGCCTTATTTCTGTGGAATCTGAGAACAGATATTTCGGATCCCTTTGAAGACTATAGGGTCAAAGAAAAAATCCTCCGATAACAAAGAGAAAGAAGCTTTCTGAGAAACTTCTTTGTGTTCTGTGAAATCATCTCACAGAGATACAGCTTTCCCCTCAAGAATCCTTTCACTAAGACAGTTCTTGTGGAATTGGCAAAGTGATATTTGGAAGCCCATAGAGGGCTATGGTGAAAAAGGAAATATCCTCAGATGAAATCTGGAAAGAAGCTTTCTGAGAAACTGCTTAGTGTTCTGTTAATTCATCTCACAGAGTTACATCTGTATTTCTTGGATCTCTTTGCTAGCCTTATTTCTGTGGAATCTGAGAACAGATATTTCGGATCCCTTTGAAGACTATAGGGCCAAGGAAATATCCTCCGATTAGAAAGAGAAAGAAGCTTTCTGAGAAACTTCTTTGTGTTCTGTGAAATCATCTCACAGAGTTACAGCTTTCCCCTCAAGAAGCCTTTCGCTAAGACATTTCTTGTGGAATTGGCAAAGTGATATTTGGAAGCCCATAGAGGGCTATGGTGAAAAAGGAAATATCCTCAGATGAAATCTGGAAAGAAGCTTTCTGAGAAACTGCTTAGTGTTCTGTTAATTCATCTCACAGAGTTACATCTGTATTTCCTGGATCTCTTTGCTAGCCTTATTTCTGTGGAATCTGAGAACAGATATTTCGGATCCCTTTGAAGACTATAGGGCCAAAGGAAATATCCTCCGATAACAAAGAGAACGAAGCTTTCTGAGAAACTTCTTTGTGTTCTGTGAAATCGTCTCACAGAGTTACAGCTTTCCCCACAAGAAGCCTTCCTTAAGACAGTTCTTGTGGAATTGGCAAAGTGACATTTGGAGCCCATAGAGGGCTATGGTGAAAAAGGAAATATCCTCACATGAAATCTGGAAAGAAGCTTTCTGAGAAACTGCTTAGTGTTCTGTTAATTCATCTCACAGAGTTACATCTGTATTTCGTGGATCTCTTTGCTAGCCTTATTTCTGTGGAATCTGAGAACAGATATTTCGGATCCCTTTGAAGACTATAGGGCCAAAGGAAATATCCTCCGATAACAAAGAGAAAGAAGCTTTCTGAGAAACTTCTTTGTGTTCTGTGAAATCATCTCACAGAGTTACAGCTTTCCCCTCAAGAAGCCTTTCGCTAAGACAGTTCTTGTGGAATTGGCAAAGTGACATTTGGAAGCCCATAGAGGGCTATGGTGAAAAAGGAAATATCCTCACATGAAATCTGGAAAGAAGCTTTCTGAGAAACTGCTTAGTGTTCTGTTAATTCATCTCACAGAGTTACATCTGTATTTCGTGGATCTCTTTGCTAGCCTTATTTCTGTGGAATCTGAGAACAGATATTTCGGATCCCTTTGAAGACTGTAGGGCCAAACTAAATATCCTCCGATAACAAGGAGAAAGAAGATTTCTGAGAAACTTCTTTGTGTTCTGTGAAATCATCTCACAGAGTTACAGCTTTCCCCTCAAGAAGCCTTTCGCTAAGACAGTTCTTGTGGAATTGGCCAAGTGATATTTGGAAGCCCATAGAGGGCTATGGTCAAAAAGGAAATATCCTCAGATGAAATCTGGAAAGAAGCTTTCTGAGAACCTGCTTAGTGTTCTGTTAATTCATCTCACAGAGTTACATCTGTATTTCGTGGATCTCTTTGCTAGCCTTATTTCTGTGGAATCTGAGAACAGATATTTCGGATCCCTTTGAAGACTATAGGGCCAAAGGAAATATCCTCCGATAACAAAGAGAAAGAAGCTTTCTGAGAAACTTCTTTGTGTTCTGTGAAATCATCTCACAGAGTTACAGCTTTCCCCTCAAGAAGCCTTTCGCTAAGACTTTTCTTGTGGAATTGGCAACGTGATATTTTGAAGCCCATAGAGGGCTATGGTGAAAAAGGAAATATCCTCAGATGAAATCTGGAAAGAAGCTTTCTGAGAAACTGCTTAGTGTTCTGTTAATTCATCTCACAGAGTTACATCTGTATTTCGTGGATCTCTTTGCTAGCCTTATTTCTGTGGAATCTTAGAACAGATATTTCGGATCCCTTTGAAGACTATATGGCCAAAGAAAAAATCCTCCGATAACAAAGAGAAAGAAGCTTTCTGAGAAACTTCCTTGTGTTCTGTGAAATCATCTCACAGAGTTACAGCTTCCCCCTCAAGAAGCCTTTCGCTAAGACAGTTCTTGTGGAATTGGCAAAGTGATATTTGGAAGCCCATAGAGGGCTATGGTGAAAAAGGAAATATCCTCAGATGAAATCTGGAAAGAAGCTTTCTGAGAAACTGCTTAGTGTTCTGTTAATTCATCTCACAGAGTTACATCTGTATTTCGTGGATCTCTTTGCTAGCCTTATTTCTGTGGAATCTGAGAACAGATATTTCGGATCCCTTTGAAGTCTATAGGGCCAAAGGAAATATCCTCCGATAACAAAGAGAAACAAGCTTTCTGAGAAACTTCTTTGTGTTCTGTGAAATCATCTCACAGAGTTACAGCTTCCCCCTCAAGAAGCCTTTCGCTAAGACAGTTCTTGTGGAATTGGCAAAGTGATATTTGGAAGCCCATAGAGGGCTATGGTGAAAAAGGAAATATCCTCAGATGAAATCTGGAAAGAAGCTTTCTGAGAAACTGCTTAGTGTTCTGTTAATTCATCTCACAGAGTTACATCTGTATTTCGTGGATCTCTTTCCTAGCTTTATTTCTGTGGAATCTGAGAACAAATATTTCGGATCCCTTTGAAGACTATAGGGCCAAAGGAAATATCCTCCGATAACAAAGAGAAAGAAGCTTTCTGAGAAACTTCTTTGTGTTCTGTGAAATCATCTAACAGAGTTAGAGCTTTCCCCTCAAGAAGCCTTTCGCTAAGACATTTCTTGTGGAATTGGCAAAGTGATATTTGGAAGCCCATAGAGGGCTACGGTGAAAAAGGAAATATCCTCAGATGAAATCTGGAAAGAAGCTTTCTGAGAAACTGCTTAGTGTTCTGTTAATTCATCTTACAATGTTACATCTGTATTTCGTGGATCTCTTTGCTAGCCTTATTTCTGTGGAATCTGAGAACAGATATTTCGGATCCCTTTGAAGACTATAGGGCCAAAGGAAATATCCTCCGATAACAAAGAGAACGAAGCTTTCTGAGAAACTTCTTTGTGTTCTGTGAAATCATCTCACAGAGGTACAGCTTTCCCCTGAAGAAGTCTTTCGCTAAGACAGTTCTTGTGGAATTGGCAAAGTGATATTTGGAAGCCCATAGCGGGCTATGGTGAAAAAGGAAATATCCTCAGATGAAATCTGGAAAGAAGCTTTCTGAGAAACTGCTTAGTGTTCTGTTAATTCATCTCACAGAGTTACATCTTTATTTCGTGGATCTCTTCGCTAGCCTTATTTCTGTGGAATCTGAGAACAGATATTTCGGATCCCTTTGAAGACTATAAAGCCAAAGGAAATATCCTCTGATAACAAAGAGAAAGAAGCTTTCTGAGAAACTTCTTTGTGTTCTGTGAAATCATCTCACAGAGTTACAGCTTTCCCCTCAAGAAGCCTTTCGAAACAACAGTTCTTGTGGAATTGGCAAAGTGATATTTGGAAGCCCATAGTGGGCTACTGTGAAAAAGGAAATATCCTCAGATGAAATCTGGAAAGAAGCTTTCTGAGAAACTGCTTAGTGTTCTGTTAATTCATCTCACAGAGTTACATCTGTATTTCGAGGATCTCTTTGCTAGCCTTTTTTCTGCGGAATCTGAGGACAGATATTTCGGATCTCTTTGAAGACTATAGGGCCAAAGGAAATATCCTCCGATAACAAAGAGAAAGAAGCTTTCTGAGAAACTTCTTTGTGTTCTGTGAAATCATCTCACAGAGTTACAGCTTTCCCCTGAAAAAGCCTTTCGCTAAGACAGTTCTTGTGGAATTGGCCAAGTGATATTTGGAAGTCCATAGAGGGCTATGGTGAAAAAGGAAATATCCTCAGATGAAATCTGGAAAGAAGCTTTCTGAAAAACCGGTTAGTGTTCTCTGACTTCCACTCACAGAGTTACATCTGTATTTCGTGGATCTCTTTGCTAGCCTTATTTCTGTGGAATCTGAGAACAGATATTTCGGATCCCTTTGAAGACTATAGGGCCAAAGGCAATATCCTCCGATAACAAAGAGAAAGAAGCTTTCTGAGAAACTTCTTTGTGTTCTGTGAAATCATCTCACAGAGTTACAGCTTTTCCCTCAAGAAGCCTTTCGCTAAGACTTTTCTTGTGGAATTGGCAACGTGATATATTGAAGCCCATAGAGGGCTATGGTGAAAAAGGAAATATCCTCAGATGAAATCTGGAAAGAAGCTTTCTGAGAAACTGCTTAGTGTTCTGTTAATTCATCTCACAGGGTTACGTCTGTATTTCGTGGATCTCTTTGCTAGCCTTATTTCTGTGGAATCTGAGAACAGATATTTCGGATCCCTTTGAAGACTATAGGGCCAAAGGAAATATCCTCCGATAACAAAGAGAAAGAAGCTTTCTGAGAAACTTCTTTGTGTTCCGTGAAATCATCTCACAGAGTTACAGCTTTCCCCTCAAGAAGCCTTACGCTAAGACTGTTCTTGTGGAATTGGCAACGTGATATTTTGAAGCCCATAGAGGGCTATGGTGAAAAAGGAACTATCCTCAGATGAAAAGTGGAAAGAAGCTTTCTGAGAAACTGCTTAGTGTTCTGTTAATTCATCTCACAGAGTTACATCTGTATTTCGTGGATCTCTTTGCTAGCCTTATTTCTGTGGAATCTGAGAAGAGATATTTAGGATCCCTTTGAAGACTATAGGGCCAAAGGAAAAATCCTCCGATAACAAAGAGAAAGAAGCTTACTGAGAAACTTCTTTGTGTTCTGTGAAATCATCTAACAGAGTTAGAGCTTTCCCCTCAAGAAGCCTTTCGCTAAGACATTTCTTGTGGAATTGGCAAAGTGATATTTGGAAGCCCATAGAGGGCTACGGTGAAAAAGGAAATATCCTCAGATGAAATCTGGAAAGAAGCTTTCTGAGAAACTGCTTAGTGTTCTGTTAATTCATCTCACAATGTTACATCTGTATTTCGTGGATCTCTTTGCTAGCCTTATTTCTGTGGAATCTGAGAACAGATATTTCGGATCCCTTTGAAGACTATAGGGCCAAAGGAAATATCCTCCGATAACAAAGAGAACGAAGCTTTCTGAGAAACTTCTTTGTGTTCTGTGAAATCATCTCACAGAGGTACAGCTTTCCCCTGAAGAAGTCTTTCGCTAAGACAGTTCTTGTGGAATTGGCAAAGTGATATTTGGAAGCCCATAGCGGGCTATGGTGAAAAAGGAAATATCCTCAGATGAAATCTGGAAAGAAGCTTTCTGAGAAACTGCTTAGTGTTCTGTTAATTCATCTCACAGAGTTACATCTTTATTTCGTGGATCTCTTCGCTAGCCTTATTTCTGTGGAATCTGAGAACAGATATTTCGGATCCCTTTGAAGACTATAAAGCCAAAGGAAATATCCTCTGATAACAAAGAGAAAGAAGCTTTCTGAGAAACTTCTTTGTGTTCTGTGAAATCATCTCACAGAGTTACAGCTTTCCCCTCAAGAAGCCTTTCGAAACAACAGTTCTTGTGGAATTGGCAAAGTGATATTTGGAAGCCCATAGTGGGCTACTGTGAAAAAGGAAATATCCTCAGATGAAATCTGGAAAGAAGCTTTCTGAGAAACTGCTTAGTGTTCTGTTAATTCATCTCACAGAGTTACATCTGTATTTCGAGGATCTCTTTGCTAGCCTTTTTTCTGCGGAATCTGAGGACAGATATTTCGGATCTCTTTGAAGACTATAGGGCCAAAGGAAATATCCTCCGATAACAAAGAGAAAGAAGCTTTCTGAGAAACTTCTTTGTGTTCTGTGAAATCATCTCACAGAGTTACAGCTTTCCCCTGAAAAAGCCTTTCGCTAAGACAGTTCTTGTGGAATTGGCCAAGTGATATTTGGAAGTCCATAGAGGGCTATGGTGAAAAAGGAAATATCCTCAGATGAAATCTGGAAAGAAGCTTTCTGAAAAACCGGTTAGTGTTCTCTGACTTCCACTCACAGAGTTACATCTGTATTTCGTGGATCTCTTTGCTAGCCTTATTTCTGTGGAATCTGAGAACAGATATTTCGGATCCCTTTGAAGACTATAGGGCCAAAGGCAATATCCTCCGATAACAAAGAGAAAGAAGCTTTCTGAGAAACTTCTTTGTGTTCTGTGAAATCATCTCACAGAGTTACAGCTTTTCCCTCAAGAAGCCTTTCGCTAAGACTGTTCTTGTGGAATTGGCAACGTGATATTTTGAAGCCCATAGAGGGCTATGGTGAAAAAGGAACTATCCTCAGATGAAAAGTGGAAAGAAGCTTTCTGAGAAACTGCTTAGTGTTCTGTTAATTCATCTCACAGAGTTACATCTGTATTTCGTGGATCTCTTTGCTAGCCTTATTTCTGTGGAATCTGAGAAGAGATATTTAGGATCCCTTTGAAGACTATAGGGCCAAAGGAAATATCCTCCGATAACAAAGAGAAAGAAGCTTACTGAGAAACTTCTTTGTGTTCTGTGAAATCATCTCACAGAGTTACAGCTTTCCCCTCAAGAAGCCTTTCGATAAGACAGTTCTTGTGAAATTGTCCAAGTGATATTTGGAAGCCCATAGAGGGCTATGGTGAAAAAGGAAATATCCTCAGATGAAATCTGGAAAGAAGCTTTCTGATAAGCTGCTTAGTGTTCTGTTAATTCATCTCACTGAGTTACATCTGTATTTCGTGGATCTCTTTGCTAGCCTTATTTCTGTGGAATCTGAGAACAGATATTTCGGATCCCTTTGAAGACTATAGGGCCAAAGGAAATATCCTCCGATAACAAAGAGAAAGAAGCTTTCTGAGAAACTTCTTTGTGTTCTGTGAAATCATCTCACAGAGTTACAGCTTTCCCCTCAAGAAGCCTTTCGCTAAGACAGTTCTTGTGGAATTGGCAACGTGATATTTGGAAGCCCATAGAGGGCTATGGTGAAAAAGGAAATATCCTCAGATGAAATCTGGAAAGAAGCTTTCTGAGAAACTGCTTAGTGTTCTGTTAATTCATCTCACAAAGTTACATCTGTATTTCGTGGATCTCTTTGCTAGCCTTATTTCTGTGGAATCTGAGAACAATTATTTCGGATCCCTTTGAAGACTATAGGGCCAAAGGAAATATCCTCCGATAACAAAGAGAAAGAAGCTTTCTGAGAAACTTCTTTGTGTTCTGTGAAATCATCTCACAGAGTTACAGCTTTCCCCTCAAGAAGCCTTTCGCTAAGACAGTTCTTGTGGAATTGGCAAAGTGATATTTGGAAGCCCATAGAGGGCTATGGTGAAAAAGGAAATATCCTCAGATGAAATCTGGAAAGAAGCTTTCTGAGAAACTGCTTAGTGTTCTGTTAATTCATCTCACAGAGTTACATCTGTATTTCGTGGATCTCTTTGCTAGCCTTAATTCTGTGGAATCTGAGAACAGATATTTCGGATCCCTTTGAAGACTATAGGGCCAAAGGTAATATCCTCCGATAACAAAGAGAACGAAGCTTTCTGATAAACTTCTTGGTGTTCTGTGAAATCATCTCACAGAGTTACAGCTTTCCCCTCAAGAAGCCTTTCGCTAAGACAGTTCTTGTGGAATTGGCAAAGTGATATTTGGAAGCCCATAGAGGGCTATGGTGAAAAAGAAAATATCCTCCGATGAAATCTGGAAAGAAGCTTTCTGAGAAACTGCTTAGTGTTCTGATAATTCATCTCACAGAGTTACATCTGTATTTCGTGGATCTCTTTGCTAGCCTTATTTCTGTGGAATTGAGAACAGATATTTCAGATCCCTTTGAAGACTATAGGGCCAAAGGAAAAACCCTCCGATAACAAAGAGAAAGAAGCTTTCTGAGAAACTTCTTTGTGTTCTGTGAAATCATCTCAGAGAGTTACAGCTTTCCCCTCAAGAAGCCTTTCGCTAAGACAGTTCTTGTGGAATTGGCAAAGTGATATTTGGAAGCCCATAGAGGGCCATGGTGAAAAAGGAAATATCCTCAGATGAAATCTGGAAAGAGGCTTTCAGAGAAACTGCTTAGTGTTCTGTTAATTCATCTCACAGAGTTACATCTGTATTTCGTGGATCTCTTTGCTAGCTTTATTTCTGTGGAATCTGAGAACAGATATTTCGGATCCCTTTGAAGACTATAGGGCCAAAGGAAATATCCTTCGATAACAAAGAGAAAGAAACTTTCTGAGAAAATTCTTTGTGTTCTGTGAAATCATCTCACAGAGTTACAGCCTTTCCCTCAAGAAGCCTTTCGCTAAGACAGTTCTTGTGGAATTGGCAAAGTGACATTTGGAAGCCCATAGAGGGCTATGGTGAAAAAGGAAATATCCTCAGATGAAATCTGGAAAGAAGCTTTCTGAGAAACTGCTTAGTGTTCTGTTAATTCATCTCACAGAGTTACATCTGTATTTCCTGGATCTCTTTGCTTGCCTTATTTCTGTGGAATCTGAGAACAATTATTTCGGATCCCTTTGAAGACTATAGGGCCAAAGGAAATATCCTCCGATAACAAAGAGAACGAAGCTTTCTGAGAAACTTCTTTGTGTTCTGTGAAATCATCTCACAGAGTTACAGCTTTCCCCTCAAGAAGCCTTTCGCTAAGACAGTTCTTGTGGAATTGGCAAAGTGATATTTGGAAGCCCATAGAGGGCTATGGTGAAAAAGGAAATATCCTCAGATGAAATCTGGAAAGAAGCTTTCTGAGAAACTGCTTAGTGTTCGGTTAATTCATCTCACAGAGTTACATCTGTATTTCGTGGATCTCTTTGCTAGCCTTATTTCTGTGGAATCTGAGAACAGATATTTCGGATCCCTTTGAAGACTATAGGGCCAAAGGCAATATCCCCCGATAACAAAGAGAAAGAAGCTTTCTGAGAAACTTCTTTGTGTTCTGTGAAATCATCTCACAGAGTTACAGCTTTTCCCTCAAGAAGCCTTTCGCTAAGACTTTTCTTGTGGAATTGGCAACGTGATATATTGAAGCCCATAGAGGGCTATGGTGAAAAAGGAAATATCCTCAGATGAAATCTGGAAAGAAGCTTTCTGAGAAACTGCTTAGTGTTCTGTTAATTCATCTCACAGGGTTACGTCTGTATTTCGTGGATCTCTTTGCTAGCCTTATTTCTGTGGAATCTGAGAACAGATATTTCGGATCCCTTTGAAGACTATAGGGCCAAAGGAAATATCCTCCGATAACAAAGAGAAAGAAGCTTTCTGAGAAACTTCTTTGTGTTCCGTGAAATCATCTCACAGAGTTACAGCTTTCCCCTCAAGAAGCCTTACGCTAAGACTGTTCTTGTGGAATTGGCAACGTGATATTTTGAAGCCCATAGAGGGCTATGGTGAAAAAGGAACTATCCTCAGATGAAAAGTGGAAAGAAGCTTTCTGAGAAACTGCTTAGTGTTCTGTTAATTCATCTCACAGAGTTACATCTGTATTTCGTGGATCTCTTTGCTAGCCTTATTTCTGTGGAATCTGAGAAGAGATATTTAGGATCCCTTTGAAGACTATAGGGCCAAAGGAAATATCCTCCGATAACAAAGAGAAAGAAGCTTACTGAGAAACTTCTTTGTGTTCTGTGAAATCATCTCACAGAGTTACAGCTTTCCCCTCAAGAAGCCTTTCGATAAGACAGTTCTTGTGAAATTGTCCAAGTGATATTTGGAAGCCCATAGAGGGCTATGGTGAAAAAGGAAATATCCTCAGATGAAATCTGGAAAGAAGCTTTCTGATAAGCTGCTTAGTGTTCTGTTAATTCATCTCACTGAGTTACATCTGTATTTCGTGGATCTCTTTGCTAGCCTTATTTCTGTGGAATCTGAGAACAGATATTTCGGATCCCTTTGAAGACTATAGGGCCAAAGGAAATATCCTCCGATAACAAAGAGAAAGAAGCTTTCTGAGAAACTTCTTTGTGTTCTGTGAAATCATCTCACAGAGTTACAGCTTTCCCCTCAAGAAGCCTTTCGCTAAGACAGTTCTTGTGGAATTGGCAACGTGATATTTGGAAGCCCATAGAGGGCTATGGTGAAAAAGGAAATATCCTCAGATGAAATCTGGAAAGAAGCTTTCTGAGAAACTGCTTAGTGTTCTGTTAATTCATCTCACAAAGTTACATCTGTATTTCGTGGATCTCTTTGCTAGCCTTATTTCTGTGGAATCTGAGAACAGATATTTCGGATCCCTTTGAAGACTATAGGGCCAAAGGAAATATCCTCCGATAACAAAGAGAAAGAAGCTTTCTGAGAAACTTCTTTGTGTTCTGTGAAATCATCTCACAGAGTTACAGCTTTCCCCTCAAGAAGCCTTTCGCTAAGACAGTTCTTGTGGAATTGGCAAAGTGATATTTGGAAGCCCATAGAGGGCTATGGTGAAAAAGGAAATATCCTCAGATGAAATCTGGAAAGAAGCTTTCTGAGAAACTGCTTAGTGTTCTGTTAATTCATCTCACAGAGTTACATCTGTATTTCGTGGATCTCTTTGCTAGCCTTAATTCTGTGGAATCTGAGAACAGATATTTCGGATCCCTTTGAAGACTATAGGGCCAAAGGTAATATCCTCCGATAACAAAGAGAACGAAGCTTTCTGATAAACTTCTTGGTGTTCTGTGAAATCATCTCACAGAGTTACAGCTTTCCCCTCAAGAAGCCTTTCGCTAAGACAGTTCTTGTGGAATTGGCAAAGTGATATTTGGAAGCCCATAGAGGGCTATGGTGAAAAAGGAAATATCCTCCGATGAAATCTGGAAAGAAGCTTTCTGAGAAACTGCTTAGTGTTCTGATAATTCATCTCACAGAGTTACATCTGTATTTCGTGGATCTCTTTGCTAGCCTTATTTCTGTGGAATTGAGAACAGATATTTCAGATCCCTTTGAAGACTATAGGGCCAAAGGAAAAACCCTCCGATAACAAAGAGAAAGAAGCTTTCTGAGAAACTTCTTTGTGTTCTGTGAAATCATCTCACAGAGTTACAGCTTTCCCCTCAAGAAGCCTTTCGCTAAGACAGTTCTTGTGGAATTGGCAAAGTGATATTTGGAAGCCCATAGAGGGCCATGGTGAAAAAGGAAATATCCTCAGATGAAATCTGGAAAGAGGCTTTCAGAGAAACTGCTTAGTGTTCTGTTAATTCATCTCACAGAGTTACATCTGTATTTCGTGGATCTCTTTGCTAGCTTTATTTCTGTGGAATCTGAGAACAGATATTTCGGATCCCTTTGAAGACTATAGGGCCAAAGGAAATATCCTTCGATAACAAAGAGAAAGAAACTTTCTGAGAAAATTCTTTGTGTTCTGTGAAATCATCTCACAGAGTTACAGCCTTTCCCTCAAGAAGCCTTTCGCTAAGACAGTTCTTGTGGAATTGGCAAAGTGACATTTGGAAGCCCATAGAGGGCTATGGTGAAAAAGGAAATATCCTCAGATGAAATCTGGAAAGAAGCTTTCTGAGAAACTGCTTAGTGTTCTGTTAATTCATCTCACAGAGTTACATCTGTATTTCCTGGATCTCTTTGCTTGCCTTATTTCTGTGGAATCTGAGAACAATTATTTCGGATCCCTTTGAAGACTATAGGGCCAAAGGAAATATCCTCCGATAACAAAGAGAACGAAGCTTTCTGAGAAACTTCTTTGTGTTCTGTGAAATCATCTCACAGAGTTACAGCTTTCCCCTCAAGAAGCCTTTCGCTAAGACAGTTCTTGTGGAATTGGCAAAGTGATATTTGGAAGCCCATAGAGGGCTATGGTGAAAAAGGAAATAGCCTCAGATGAAATCTGGAAAGAAGCTTTCTGAGAAACTGCTTAGTGTTCTGTTAATTCATCTCACAGAGTTACATCTGTATTTCGTGGATCTCTTTGCTAGCTTTATTTCTGTGGAATCTGAGAACAGATATTTCGGATCCCTTTGAAGGCTATAGGGCCAAAGGAAATATCCTCCGATAACAAAGAGAAAGAAGCTTTCTGAGAAACTTCTTTGTGTTCTGTGAAATCATCTAACAGAGTTAGAGCTTTCCCCTCAAGAAGCCTTTCGCTAAGACATTTCTTGTGGAATTGGCAAAGTGATATTTGGAAGCCCATAGAGGGCTACGGTGAAAAAGGAAATATCCTCAGATGAAATCTGGAAAGAAGCTTTCTGAGAAACTGCTTAGTGTTCTGTTAATTCATCTCACAATGTTACATCTGTATTTCGTGGATCTCTTTGCTAGCCTTATTTCTGTGGAATCTGAGAACAGATATTTCGGATCCCTTTGAAGACTATAGGGCCAAAGGAAATATCCTCCGATAACAAAGAGAACGAAGCTTTCTGAGAAACTTCTTTGTGTTCTGTGAAATCATCTCACAGAGGTACAGCTTTCCCCTGAAGAAGTCTTTCGCTAAGACAGTTCTTGTGGAATTGGCAAAGTGATATTTGGAAGCCCATAGCGGGCTATGGTGAAAAAGGAAATATCCTCAGATGAAATCTGGAAAGAAGCTTTCTGAGAAACTGCTTAGTGTTCTGTTAATTCATCTCACAGAGTTACATCTTTATTTCGTGGATCTCTTCGCTAGCCTTATTTCTGTGGAATCTGAGAACAGATATTTTGGATCCCTTTGAAGACTATAAAGCCAAAGGAAATATCCTCTGATAACAAAGAGAAAGAAGCTTTCTGGGAAACTTCTTTGTGTTCTGTGAAATCATCTCACAGAGTTACAGCTTTCCCCTCAAGAAGACTTTCGAAACAACAGTTCTTGTGGAATTGGCAAAGTGATATTTGGAAGCCCATAGTGGGCTACTGTGAAAAAGGAAATATCCTCAGATGAAATCTGGAAAGAAGCTTTCTGAGAAACTGCTTAGTGTTCTGTTAATTCATCTCACAGAGTTACATCTGTATTTCGAGGATCTCTTTGCTAGCCTTTTTTCTGCGGAATCTGAGGACAGATATTTCGGATCTCTTTGAAGACTATAGGGCCAAAGGAAATATCCTCCGATAACAAAGAGAAAGAAGCTTTCTGAGAAACTTCTTTGTGTTCTGTGAAATCATCTCACAGAGTTACAGCTTTCCCCTGAAAAAGGCTTTCGCTAAGACAGTTCTTGTGGAATTGGCCAAGTGATATTTGGAAGTCCATAGAGGGCTATGGTGAAAAAGGAAATATCCTCAGATGAAATCTGGAAAGAAGCTTTCTGAAAAACCGGTTAGTGTTCTCTGACTTCCACTCACAGAGTTACATCTGTATTTCGTGGATCTCTTTGCTAGCCTTATTTCTGTGGAATCTGAGAACAGATATTTCGGATCCCTTTGAAGACTATAGGGCCAAAGACAATATCCTCCGATAACAAAGAGAAAGAAGCTTTCTGAGAAACTTCTTTGTGTTCTGTGAAATCATCTCACAGAGTTACAGCTTTTCCCTCAAGAAGCCTTTCGCTAAGACTTTTCTTGTGGAATTGGCAACGTGATATATTGAAGCCCATAGAGGGCTATGGTGAAAAAGGAAATATCCTCAGATGAAATCTGGAAAGAAGCTTTCTGAGAAACTGCTTAGTGTTCTGTTAATTCATCTCACAGGGTTACGTCTGTATTTCGTGGATCTCTTTGCTAGCCTTATTTCTGTGGAATCTGAGAACAGATATTTCGGATCCCTTTGAAGACTATAGGGCCAAAGGAAATATCCTCCGATAACAAAGAGAAAGAAGCTTTCTGAGAAACTTCTTTGTGTTCCGTGAAATCATCTCACAGAGTTACAGCTTTCCCCTCAAGAAGCCTTTCGCTAAGACAGTTCTTGTGGAATTGGCAAAGTGATATATGGAAGCCCATAGAGGGCTATGGTGAAAAAGGAAATATCCTCAGATGAAATCTGGAAAGAAGCTTTCTGAGAAACTGCTTAGTGTTCTGTTAATTCATCTCACAGAGTTACATCTGTATTTCGTGGATCTCTTTGCTAGCCTTAATTCTGTGGAATCTGAGAACAGATATTTCGGATCCCTTTGAAGACTATAGGGCCAAAGGTAATATCCTCCGATAACAAAGAGAACGAAGCTTTCTGATAAACTTCTTGGTGTTCTGTGAAATCATCTCACAGAGTTACAGCTTTCCCCTCAAGAAGCCTTTCGCTAAGACAGTTCTTGTGGAATTGGCAAAGTGATATTTGGAAGCCCATAGAGGGCTATGGTGAAAAAGGAAATATCCTCAGATGAAATCTGGAAAGAAGCTTTCTGAGAAACTGCTTAGTGTTCTGTTAATTCATCTCACAGAGTTACATCTGTATTTCGTGGATCTCTTTGCTAGCCTTCTTTCTGTGGAATTGAGAACAGATATTTCAGATCCCTTTGAAGACTATAGGGCCAAAGGAAAAACCCTCCGATAACAAAGAGAAAGAAGCTTTCTGAGAAACTTCTTTGTGTTCTGTGAAATCAACTCACAGAGTTACAGCTTTCCCCTCAAGAAGCCTTTCGCTAAGACAGTTCTTGTGGAATTGGCAAAGTGATATTTGGAAGCCCATAGAGGGCCATGGTGAAAAAGGAAATATCCTCAGATGAAATCTGGAAAGAGGCTTTCAGAGAAACTGCTTAGTGTTCTGTTAATTCATCTCACAGAGTTACATCTGTATTTCGTGGATCTCTTTGCTAGCTTTATTTCTGTGGAATCTGAGAACAGATATTTCGGATCCCTTTGAAGACTATAGGGCCAAAGGAAATATCCTTCGATAACAAAGAGAAAGAAACTTTCTGAGAAAATTCTTTGTGTTCTGTGAAATCATCTCACAGAGTTACAGCCTTTCCCTCAAGAAGCCTTTCGCTAAGACAGTTCTTGTGGAATTGGCAAAGTGACATTTGGAAGCCCATAGAGGGCTATGGTGAAAAAGGAAATATCCTCAGATGAAATCTGGAAAGAAGCTTTCTGAGAAACTGCTTAGTGTTCTGTTAATTCATCTCACAGAGTTACATCTGTATTTCCTGGATCTCTTTGCTTGCCTTATTTCTGTGGAATCTGAGAACAATTATTTCGGATCCCTTTGAAGACTATAGGGCCAAAGGAAATATCCTCCGATAACAAAGAGAACGAAGCTTTCTGAGAAACTTCTTTGTGTTCTGTGAAATCATCTCACAGAGTTACAGCTTTCCCCTCAAGAAGCCTTTCGCTAAGACAGTTCTTGTGGAATTGGCAAAGTGATATTTGGAGGCCCATAGAGGGCTATGGTGAAAAAGGAAATAGCCTCAGATGAAATCTGGAAAGAAGCTTTCTGAGAAACTGCTTAGTGTTCTGTTAATTCATCTCACAGAGTTACATCTGTATTTCGTGAATCTCTTTGCTAGCCTTATTTCTGTGGAATCTGAGAACAGATATTTCGGATCCCTTTGAAGACTATAGGGCCAAAGGTAATATCCTCCGATAACAAAGAGAACGAAGCTTTCTGAGAAACTTCTTTGTGTTCTGTGAAATCATCTCACAGAGTTACAGCTTTCCCCTCAAGAAGCCTTTCGCTAAGACAGTTCTTGTGGAATTGGCAAAGTGATATTTGGAAGCCCATAGAGGGCTATGGTGAAAAAGGAAATATCCTCAGATGAAATCTGGAAAGAAGCTTTCTGAGAAACTGCTTAGTGTTCTGTTAATTCATCTCACAGAGTTACATCTGTATTTCGTGAATCTCTTTGCTAGCCTTATTTCTGTGGAATCTGAGAACAGATATTTCGGATCCCTTTGAAGACTATAGGGCCAAAGGAAAAATCCTCCGATAACAAAGAGAAAGAAGCTTTCTGAGAAACTTCTTTGTGTTCTGTGAAATCATCTCACAGAGGTACAGCTTTCCCCTCAAGAAGCCTTTCGCTAAGACAGTTCTTGTGGAATTGGCCAAGTGATATTTGGAAGCCCATAGTGGGCTATTGTGAAAAAGGAAATATCCTCAGATGAAATCTGGAAAGAAGCTTTCTGAGAAACCGCTTAGTGTCCTGTTAATTCATCTCACAGAGTTACATCTGTATTTCCTGAATCTCTTTGCTAGCCTTATTTCTGTGGAATCTGAGAAGAGATATTTAGGATCCCTTTGAAGACTATAGGGATAAAGGAAATATCCTCCGATAACAAAGAGAAAGAAGCTTTCTGAGAAACTTCTTTGTGTTCTGTGAAATCAACTCACAGAGTTACAGCTTACCCCTCAAGAAGCCTTTCGATAAGGCAGTTCTTGTGGAATTGGCAAAGTGATATTTGGAAGCCCATAGAGGGCTATGTTGAAAAAGGAAATATCCTCAGATGAAATCTGGAAAGAAGTTTTCTGAGAAACTGCTTAGTGTTCTGTTAATTCATCTCACAGAGTTACATCTGTATTTCGTGGATCTCTTTGCTAGCCTTATTTCTGTGGAATCTGAGAACAGATATTTCGGATCCCTTTGAAGACTATAGGGCCAAAGGAAATATCCTCCGATAACAAAGAGAAAGAAGCTTTCTGAGAAACTTCTTTGTGTTCTGTGAAATCATCTCACAGAGTTACAGCTTTCCCCTCAAGAAGCCTTTCGCTAAGACAGTTCTTGTGGAATTGGCAAAGTGATATATGGAAGCCCATAGAGGGCTATGGTGAAAAAGGAAATATCCTCAGATGAAATCTGGAAAGAAGCTTTCTGAGAAACTGCTTAGTGTTCTGTTAATTCATCTCACAGAGTTACATCTGTATTTCGTGGATCTCTTTGCTAGCCTTAATTCTGTGGAATCTGAGAACAGATATTTCGGATCACTTTGAAGACTATAGGGCCAAAGGTAATATCCTCCGATAACAAAGAGAACGAAGCTTTCTGATAAACTTCTTGGTGTTCTGTGAAATCATCTCACAGAGTTACAGCTTTCCCCTCAAGAAGCCTTTCGCTAAGACAGTTCTTGTGGAATTGGCCAAGTGATATTTGGAAGCCCATAGAGGGCTATGGTGAAAAAGGAAATATCCTCAGATGAAATCTGGAAAGAAGCTTTCTGAGAAACTGCTTAGTGTTCTGTTAATTCATCTCACAGAGTTACATCTGTATTTCGTGGATCTCTTTGCTAGCCTTCTTTCTGTGGAATTGAGAACAGATATTTCAGATCCCTTTGAAGACTATAGGGCCAAAGGAAAAACCCTCCGATAACAAAGAGAAAGAAGCTTTCTGAGAAACTTCTTTGTGTTCTGTGAAATCAACTCACAGAGTTACAGCTTTCCCCTCAAGAAGCCTTTCGCTAAGACAGTTCTTGTGGAATTGGCAAAGTGATATTTGGAAGCCCATAGAGGGCCATGGTGAAAAAGGAAATATCCTCAGATGAAATCTGGAAAGAGGCTTTCAGAGAAACTGCTTAGTGTTCTGTTAATTCATCTCACAGAGTTACATCTGTATTTCGTGGATCTCTTTGCTAGCTTTATTTCTGTGGAATCTGAGAACAGATATTTCGGATCCCTTTGAAGACTATAGGGCCAAAGGAAATATCCTTCGATAACAAAGAGAAAGAAACTTTCTGAGAAAATTCTTTGTGTTCTGTGAAATCATCTCACAGAGTTACAGCCTTTCCCTCAAGAAGCCTTTCGCTAAGACAGTTCTTGTGGAATTGGCAAAGTGACATTTGGAAGCCCATAGAGGGCTATGGTGAAAAAGGAAATATCCTCAGATGAAATCTGGAAAGAAGCTTTCTGAGAAACTGCTTAGTGTTCTGTTAATTCATCTCACAGAGTTACATCTGTATTTCCTGGATCTCTTTGCTTGCCTTATTTCTGTGGAATCTGAGAACAATTATTTCGGATCCCTTTGAAGACTATAGGGCCAAAGGAAATATCCTCCGATAACAAAGAGAACGAAGCTTTCTGAGAAACTTCTTTGTGTTCTGTGAAATCATCTCACAGAGTTACAGCTTTCCCCTCAAGAAGCCTTTCGCTAAGACAGTTCTTGTGGAATTGGCAAAGTGATATTTGGAGGCCCATAGAGGGCTATGGTGAAAAAGGAAATAGCCTCAGATGAAATCTGGAAAGAAGCTTTCTGAGAAACTGCTTAGTGTTCTGTTAATTCATCTCACAGAGTTACATCTGTATTTCGTGAATCTCTTTGCTAGCCTTATTTCTGTGGAATCTGAGAACAGATATTTCGGATCCCTTTGAAGACTATAGGGCCAAAGGTAATATCCTCCGATAACAAAGAGAACGAAGCTTTCTGAGAAACTTCTTTGTGTTCTGTGAAATCATCTCACAGAGTTACAGCTTTCCCCTCAAGAAGCCTTTCGCTAAGACAGTTCTTGTGGAATTGGCAAAGTGATATTTGGAAGCCCATAGAGGGCTATGGTGAAAAAGGAAATATCCTCAGATGAAATCTGGAAAGAAGCTTTCTGAGAAACTGCTTAGTGTTCTGTTAATTCATCTCACAGAGTTACATCTGTATTTCGTGAATCTCTTTGCTAGCCTTATTTCTGTGGAATCTGAGAACAGATATTTCGGATCCCTTTGAAGACTATAGGGCCAAAGGAAAAATCCTCCGATAACAAAGAGAAAGAAGCTTTCTGAGAAACTTCTTTGTGTTCTGTGAAATCATCTCACAGAGGTACAGCTTTCCCCTCAAGAAGCCTTTCGCTAAGACAGTTCTTGTGGAATTGGCCAAGTGATATTTGGAAGCCCACAGTGGGCTATTGTGAAAAAGGAAATATCCTCAGATGAAATCTGGAAAGAAGCTTTCTGAGAAACCGCTTAGTGTCCTGTTAATTCATCTCACAGAGTTACATCTGTATTTCGTGGATCTCTTTGCTAGCCTTATTTCTGTGGAATCTGAGAAGAGATATTTAGGATCCCTTTGAAGACTATAGGGATAAAGGAAATATCCTCCGATAACAAAGAGAAAGAAGCTTTCTGAGAAACTTCTTTGTGTTCTGGAAATCAACTCACAGAGTTACAGCTTACCCCTCAAGAAGCCTTTCGATAAGGCAGTTCTTGTGGAATTGGCCAAGTGATATTTGGAAGCCCATAGAGGGCTATGTTGAAAAAGGAAATATCCTCAGATGAAATCTGGAAAGAAGTTTTCTGAGAAACTGCTTAGTGTTCTGTTAATTCATCTCACAGAGTTACATCTGTATTTCGTGGATCTCTTTGCTAGCCTTATTTCTGTGGAATCTGAGAACAGATATTTCGGATCCCTTCGAAGACTATAGGGCCAAAGGAAATATCCTCCGATAACAAAGAGAAAGAAGCTTTCTGAGAAACTTCTTTGTGTTCTGTGAAATCATCTCACAGAGTTACAGCTTTCCCCTCAAGAAGCCTTTCGCTAAGACAGTTCTTGTGGAATTGGCAAAGTGATATTTGGAAGCCCATAGAGGGCTATGTTGAAAAAGGAAATATCCTCAGATGAAATCTGGAAAGAAGCTTTCTGAGAAACTGCTTAGTGTTCTGTTAATTCATCTCACAGAGTTACATCTGTATTTCGTGGATCTCTTTGCTAGCCTTCTTTCTGTGGAATTGAGAACAGATATTTCAGATCCCTTTGAAGACTATAGGGCCAAAGGAAAAACCCTCCGATAACAAAGAGAAAGAAGCTTTCTGAGAAACTTCTTTGTGTTCTGTGAAATCATCTCACAGAGTTACAGCTTTCCCCTCAAGAAGCCTTTCGATAAGACAGTTCTTGTGGAATTGGCCAAGTGATATTTGGAATCCCATAGAGGGCTATGGTGAAAAAGGAAATATCCTCAGATGAAATCTGGAAAGAAGTTTTCTGAGAAACTGCTTAGTGTTCTGTTAATTCATCTCACAGAGTTACATCTGTATTTCGTGGATCTCTTTGCTAGCCTTATTTCTTTGGAATCTGAGAACAGATATTTCGGATCCCTTTGAAGACTATAGGGCCAAAGGAAATATCCTCCGATAACAAAGAGAAAGAAGCTTTCTGAGAATCTTCTTGGTGTTCTGTGAAATCATCTCACAGAGTTACAGCTTTCCCCTCAAGAAGCCTTTCGCTAAGACAGTTCTTGTGGAATTGGCAAAGTGATATTTGGAAGCCCTTAGAGGGCTATGGTGAAAAAGGAAATATCCTCAGATGAAATCTGGAAAGAAGCTTTCTGAGAAACTGCTTAGTGTTCTGTTAATTCATCTCACAGAGTTACATCTGTATTTCCTGGATCTCTTTGTTAGCCTTATTTCTGTGGAATCTGAGAACAGATATTTCGGATCCCTTTGAAGAATATAGGGCCAAAGGAAATATCCTCCGATAACAAAGAGAAAGAAGCTTTCTGAGAAACTTCTTTGTGTTCTGTGAAATCACCTCACAGAGTTACAGCTTTCCCCTCAAGAAGCCTTTCGCAAAGACAGTTCTTGTGGAATTGGCCAAGTGATATTTGGAAGCCCATAGAGGGCTATGGTGAAAAAGGAAATATCCTCAGATGAAATCTGGAAAGAAGCTTTCTGAGAAACTGCTTAGTGTTCTGTTAATTCATCTCACAGAGTTACATCTGTATTTCGAGGATCTCTTTGCTAGCCTTATTTCTGTGGAATCTGAGGACAGATATTTCGGATCTCTTTTAAGACTATAGGGCCAAAGGAAATATCCTCCGATAACAAAGACAAAGAAGCTTTCTGAGAAAAGTCTTTGTGTTCTGTGAAATCATCTCACAGAGTTACAGCTTTCCCCTCAAGAAGCCTTTCGCTAAGGCAGTTCTTGTGGAATTGGCAAAGTGATATTTGGAAGCCCATAGAGGGCTACGGTGAAAAAGGAAATATCCTCAGATGAAATCTGGAAAGAAGCTTTCTGAAAAACCACTTAGTGTTCTGTTAATTCATCTCACAGAGTTACATCTGTATTTCGTGGATCTCTTTGCTAGCCTTATTTCTGTGGAATCTGAGAAGAGATATTTCGGATCCCTTTGAAGACTACAGGGCCAAAGGAAATATCCTCCGATAACAAAGAGAAAGAAGCTTTCTGAGAAACTTCTTTGTGTTCTGTGAAATCATCTCACAGAGGTACAGCTTTCCCCTCAAGAAGCCTTTCGCTAAGACAGTTCTTGTGGAATTGGCCAAGTGATATTTGGAAGCCCATAGTGGGGTATTGTGAAAAAGGAAATATCCTCAGATGAAATCTGGAAAGAAGCTTTCTGAGAAACAGCTTAGTGTTCTGTTAATTCATCTTACAGAGTTACATCTGTATTTCGTGGATCTCTTTGCTAGCCTTATTTCTGTGTAATCTGAGAAGAGATATGTAGGATCCCTTTGAAGGCTATAGGGATAAAGGAAATATCCTCCGATAACAAAGAGAAAGAAGCTTACTGAGAAACTTCTTTGTGTTCTGCGAAATCAACTCACAGAGTTACAGCTTTCCCCTCAAGAAGCCTTTCGATAAGACAGTTCTTGTGGAATTGGCCAAGTGATATTTGGAAGCCCATAGAGGTCTATGATGAAAAAGGAAATATCCTCAGATGAAATCTGGAAAGAAGCTTTCTGAGAAACTGCTTAGTGTTCTGTTAATTCATCTCACAGAGTTACATCCGTATTTCGTGGATCTCTTTGCTAGCCTTATTTCTGTGGAATCTGAGAAGAGATATTTCGGATCCCTTTGAGGACTATAGGGCCAAAGGAAATATCCTCCGATAACAAAGAGAACGAAGCTTTCTGAGAAACTTCTTTGTGTTCTGTGAAATCATCTCACAGAGTTACAGCTTTCCCCACAAGAAACCTTTCGCTAAGACAGTTCTTGTGGAATTGGCAAAGTGATATTTGGAAGCCCATAGAGGGCTATGGTGAAAAAGGAAATATCCTCCGATGAAATCTGGAAAGAAGCTTTCTGAGAAACTGCTTAGTGTTCTGTTAATTCATCTCACAGAGTTACATCTGTATTTCGTGGATCTCTTTGCTAGCCTTATTTCTGTGGAATCTTAGAACAGATCTTTCGGATCCCTTTGAAGACTATAGGGCCAAAGAAAAAATCTTCCGATAACAAAGAGAAAGAAGCTTTCTGAGAAACTTCTTTGTGTTCTGTGAAATCATCTCACAGAGTTACAGCTTTCCCCTCAAGAAGCCTTTCGCTAAGACAGTTCTTGTGGAATTGGCAAAGTGATATTTGGAAGCCCATAGAGGGCTATGGTGAAAAAGGAAATATCCTCAGATGAAATCTGGAAAGAAGCTTTCTGAGAAACTGCTTAGTGTTCTGTTAATTCATCTCACAGAGTTACATCTGTATTTCGTGGATCTCTTTGCTAGCTTTATTTCTGTGGAATCTGAGAACAGATATTTCGGATCCCTTTGAAGACTATAGGGCCAAAGGAAATATCCTCCGATAACGAAGAGAAAGAAGCTTTCTGAGAAACTTCTTTGTGTTCTGTGAAATCATCTCACAGAGTTACAGCTTTCCCCTCAAGAAGCCTTTCGATAAGACAGTTCTTGTGGAATTGGCCAAGTGATATTTGGAAGCCCATTGAGGGCTATGGTGAAAAAGGAAATATCCTCAGATGAAATCTGGAAAGAAGCTTTCTGAGAAACTGCTTAGTGTTCTGTTAATTCATCTCTCAGAGTTACATCTGTATTTCGTGGATCTCTTTGCTAGCCTTATTTCTGTGGAATCTGAGAACAGATATTTCGAATCCCTTTGAAGACTATAGGGCCAAAGGAAATATCCTCCGATAACAAAGAGAAAGAAGCTTTCTGAGAAACTTCTTTGTGTTCTCTGAAATCATCTCACAGAGTTACAGCTTTCCCCTCAAGAAGCCTTTCGCTAAGACAGTTCTTGTGGAATTGGCAAAGTGATATTTGGAAGCCCATAGAGGGCTATGGTGAAAAAGGAAATATCCTCAGATGAAATCTGGAAAGAAACTTTCTGAGAAACTGCTTAGTGTTCTGTTAATTCATCTCACAGAGTTACATCTGTATTTCGTGGATCTCTTTGCTAGCCTTATTTCTGTGGAATCTGAGAACAGATATTTCGGATCCCTTTGAAGACTGTAGGGCCAAACTAAATATCCTCCAATAACAAAGAGAAAGAAGATTTCTGAGAAACTTCTTTGTGTTCTATGAAATCATCTCACAGAGTTACAGCTTTCCCCTCAAGAAGCCTTTCGCTAAGACAGTTCTTGTGGAATTGGCAACGTGATATTTGGAAGCCCATAGAGGGCTATGGTGAAAAAGGAAATATCCTCAGATGAAATCTGGAAAGAAGCTTTCTGAGAAACCGCTTAGTGTTCTGTTAATTCATCTCACAGAGTTACATCTGTATTTCTTGAATCTCTTTGCTAGCCTTATTTCTGTGGAATCTGAGAAGAGATATTTGGGATCCCTTTGAAGACTATAGGGCCAAAGGAAATATCTTCCGATAACAAAGAGAAAGAAGCTTTCTGAGAAACTTCTTTGTGTTCTGTGAAATCATCTCACAGAGTTACAGCTTTCCCCTCAAGAAGCCTTTCGCTAAGACAGTTCTTGTGGAATTGGCAAAGTGATATTTGGAAGCCCTTAGAGGGCTACAGTAAAAAAGGAAATATCCTCAGATGAAATCTGGAAAGAAGCTTTCTGAAAATCCGCATAGTGTTCTCTGACTTCCACTCACAGAGTTACATCTGTATTTCGTGGATCTCTTTGCTAGCCTTATTTCTGTGGAATCAGAGAACAGATATTTCGGATCCCTTTGAAGACTATAGGGCCAAAGGAAATATCCTCCGATAACAAAGAGAAAGAAGCTTTCTGAGAAACTTCTTTGTGTTCTGTGAAATCATCTCACAGAGTTACAGCTTTCCCCTCAAGAAGCCTTTCGCTAAGACTTTTCTTGTGGAATTGGCAACGTGATATATAGAAGCCCATAGAGGGCTTTGGTGAAAAAGGAAATATCCTCCGATGAAATCTGGAAAGAAGCTTTCTGAGAAACTGCTTAGTGTTCTGTTAATTCTTCTCACAGAGTTACATCTGTATTTCGTGGATCTCTTTGCTAGCCTTATTTCTGTGGAATCTGAGAAGAGATATTTCGAAACCCTTTGAAGACTATAGGGCCAAAGGAAATATCCTCCGATAACAAAGAGAAAGAAGCTTTCTGAGAAACTTCTTTGTGTTCTGTGAAATCATCTCACAGAGTTACACCTTTCCCCTCAAGAAGCTTTTCGCTAAGACAGTTCTTGTGGAATTGGCAAAGTGATATTTGGAAGCCAATAGAGGGCTATGGTGAAAAAGGAAATATCCTCAGATGAAATCTGGAAAGAAGCTTTCTGAGAAACTGCTTAGTGTTCTGTTAATTCATCTCACAGAGTTACATCTGTATTTCGTGGATCTCTTTGCTAGCCTTATTTCTGTGGAATCTGAGAACAGATATTTCGGATCCCTTTGAAGACTATAGGTCTAAAGGAATAATCCTCCGATAACAAAGAGAAAGAAGCTTTCTGAGAAACTTCTTTGTGTTGTGTGAAGTCATCTAACAGAGTTACAGCTTTCCCCTCAAGAAGCCTTTCGCTAAGACAGTTCTTGTGGAATTGGCAAAGTGATATTTGGAAGCCCATAGAGGGCTACGGTGAAAAAGGAAATATCCTCAGATGAACTCTGGAAAGAAGCTTTCTGAGAAACCGCTTAGTGTTCTGTTAATTCATCTCACAGAGTTACATCTGTATTTCGTGGATCTCTTTGCTAGCCTTATTTCTGTGGAATCTGAGAAGAGATATTTCGGATCCCTTTGAAGACTATAGGGCCAAAGGCAATATCCTCCGATAACAAAGAGAAAGAAGCTTTCTGAGAAACCTCTTTGTGTTCTGTGAAATCATCCCACAGAGTTACAGCTTTCCCCTCAAGAAGCCTTTCGCTAAGACAGTTCTTGTGGAAATGGCCAAGTGATATTTGGAAGCTCATAGAGGGCTATGGTGAAAAAGGAAATATTCTCAGATGAAATCTGGAAAGAAATTTTCTGAGAAACTGCTTAGTGTTCTGTTAATTCATCTCACAGAGTTACATCTGTATTTCGTGGATCTCTTTGCTAGCCTTATTTCTGTGGAATCTGAGAACAGATATTTCGGATCCCTTTGAAGACTATAGGGCCAAAGGAAATATCCTCCGATAACAAAGAGAAAGAAGCTTTCTGAGAAACTTCTTTGTGTTCTGTGAAATCATCTCACAGAGTTACAGCTTTTCCCTCAAGAAGCCTTTCACTAAGACAGTTCTTGTGGAAT
This sequence comes from Macaca nemestrina, assembly GCF_043159975.1. Lineage (NCBI taxonomy): Eukaryota > Metazoa > Chordata > Mammalia > Primates > Cercopithecidae > Macaca > Macaca nemestrina. Next base: position 111,445,676 of record NC_092127.1, on the reverse strand, counting down.
TGGCAAAGTGATATTTGGAAGCCCATAGAGGGCTATGGTGAAAAACGAAATATCCTCAGATGAAATCTGGAAAGAAGCTTTCTGAGAAACTGCTTAGTGTTCTGTTAATTCATCTCACAGAGTTACATCTGTATTTCGTGGATCTCTTTGCTAGCCTTATTTCTGTGGAATCTGAGAACAGATATTTCGGATCCCTTTGAAGACTATAGGGCTAAAGGAAAAATCCTCCGATAACAAAGAGAAAGAAGCTTTCTGAGAAACTTCTTTGTGTTGTGTGAAGTCATCTAACAGAGCTACAGCTTTCCCCTCAAGAAGCCTTTCGCTAAGACAGTTCTTGTGGAATTGGCAAAGTGATATTTGGAAGCCCTTAGAGGGCTATGGTGAAAAAGGAAATATCCTCAGATGAAATCTGGAAAGAAGCTTTCTGAGAAACCGCTTAGTGTTCTGTTAATTCATCTCACAGAGTTACATCTGTATTTCGTGGATCTCTTTGCTAGCCTTATTTCTGTGGAATCTGAGAAGAGATATTTCGGATCCCTTTGAAGACTATAGGGCCAAAGGCAATATTCTCCGATAACAAAGAGAAAGAAGCTTTCTGAGAAACTTCTTTGTGTTCTGTGAAATCATCTCACAGAGTTACAGCTTTTCCCTCAAGAAGCCTTTCACTAAGACAGTTCTTGTGGAATTGGCAAAGTGATATTTGGAAGCCCTTAGAGGGATATGGTGAAAAAGGAAATATCCTCAGATGAAATCTGGAAAGAAGCTTTCTGAGAAACTGCTTAGTGTTCTGTTAATTCATCTCACAGAGTTACATCTGTATTTCGTGGATCTCTTTGCTAGCCTTATTTCTGTGGGATCTGAGAACAGATATTTCGGATCCCTTTGAAGACTATAGGGCCAAAGGAAATATCCTCCGATAACAAAGAGAAAGAAGCTTTCTGAGAAACTTCTTTGTGTTCTGTGAAATCATCTCACAGAGTTACAGCTTTCCCCTCAAGAAGCCTTTCCCTAAGACAGTTCTTGTAGAATTGGCAAAGTGATATTTGGAAGCCCATGGAGGTCTATGGTGAAAAAGGAAATATCCTCAGATGAAATCTGGAAAGAAGCTTTCTGAGAAACTGCTTAGTGTTCTGTTAATTCATCTCACAGAGTTACATCTGTATTTCGTGGATCTCTTTGCTAGCCTTATTTCTGTGGGATCTGAGAACAGATATTTCGGATCCCTTTGAAGACTATAGGGCTAAAGGAAATGTCCTCCGATAACGAAGAGAAAGAAGCTTTCTGAGAAACTTCTTTGTGTTCTGTGAAATCATCTCACAGAGTTACAGCTTTCCCCTCAAAAGCCTTTCCCTAAGACATTTCTTGTGGAATTGGAAAAGTGATATTTGGAAGCCCATGGAGGTCTATGGTGAAAAAGGAAATATCCTCAGATGAAATCTGGAAAGAAACTTTCTGAGAAACTGCTTAGTGTTCTGTTAATTCATCTCACAGAGTTACATCTGTATTTCGTGGATCTCTTTGCTAGCCTTATTTCTGTGGAATCTGAGAACAGATATTTCGGATCCCTTTGAAGACTATAGGGCCAAAGGAAATATCTTTCGATAACAAAGAGAAAGAAGCTTTCTGAGAAACTTCTTTGTGTTCTGTGAAATCATCTCACAGAGTTACAGCCTTTCCCTCAAGAAGCCTTTCGCTAAAGTTCTTGTGGAATTGGCAAAGTGACATTGGGAAGCCCATTGAGGGCTATGGTGAAAAAGGAAATATCCTCAGATGAAATCTGGAAAGAAGCTTTCTGAGAAACTGCTTAGTGTTCTGTTAATTCATCTCACAGAGTTACATCTGTATTTCGTGGATCTCTTTGCTAGCTTTATTTCTGTGGAATCTGAGAACAGATATTTCGGATCCCTTTGAAGACTACAGGGCCAAAGGAAATATCCTCCGATAACGAAGAGAAAGAAGCTTTCTGAGAAACTTCTTTGTGTTCTGTGAAATCATCTCACAGAGTTACAGCTTTCCCCTCAAGAAGCCTTTCGCTAAGACATTTCTTGTGGAATTGGCAAAGTGATATTTGGAAGCCCATGGAGGTCTATGGTGAAAAAGGAAATATCCTCAGATGAAATCTGGAAAGAAGCTTTCTGAGAAACTGCTTAGTGTTCTGTTAATTCATCTCACAGAGTTACATCTGTATTTCGTGGATCTCTTTGCTAGCCTTATTTCTGTGGAATCTGAGAACAGATATTTCGGATCCCTTTGAAGACTATAGGGCCAAAGGAAATATCCTCCGATAACAAAGAGAACGAAGCTTTCTGAGAAACTTCTTTGTGTTCTGTGAAAATATCTCACAGAGTTACAGCTTTCCCCACAAGAATCCTTTCGCTAAGACAGTTCTTGTGGAATTGGCAAAGTGATATTTGGAAGCCCATAGAGGGCTATTGTGAAAAAGGAAATATCCTCAGATGAAATCTGGAAAGAAGCTTTCTGAGAAACTGCTTAGTGTTCTGTTAATTCATCTCACAGAGTTACATCTGTATTTCGTGGATCTCTTTGCTAGCCTTATTTCTGTGGAATCTGAGAACAGATATTTCGGATCCCTTTGAAGACTATAGGGCCAAAGGAAATATCCTCCGATAACAAAGAGAAAGAAGCTTTCTGAGAAACTTCTTTGTGTTCTGTGAAATCATCTCACAGAGTTACAGCTTTCCCCTCAAGAAGCCTTTGGCTAAGACAGTTCTTGTGGAATTGGCAAAGTGATATTTGGAAGCCCATAGAGGGCTATGGTGAAAAAGGAATTATCCTCAGATGAAATCTGGAAAGAAGCTTTCTGAGAAACTGCTTAGTGTTCTGTTAATTCATCTCACAGAGTTACATCTGTATTTCGTGGATCTCTTTGCTAGCCTTATTTCTGTGGATTCTGAGAACAGATATTTCGGATCCCTTTGAAGACTATAGGGCCAAAGGCAATATCCTCCGATAACAAAGAGAAAGAAGCTTTCTGAGAAACTTCTTTGTGTTCTGTGAAATCATCTCACAGAGTTACAGCTTTCCCCTCAAGAAGCCTTTCGCTAAGACTGTTCTTGTGGAATTGGCAACGTGATATTTGGAAGCCCATAGAGGGCTATGGTGAGAAAGGAAATATCCTCCGATGAAATCTGGAAAGAAGCTTTCTGAGAAACTGCTTAGTGTTCTGTTAATTCATCTCACAGAGTTACATCTGTATTTCGTGGATCTCTTTGCTAGCCTTATTTCTGTGGAATCTGAAAACAGATGTTTCGGATCCCTTTGAAGACTATAGGGCCAAAGGAAAAATCCTGCGATAACAAAGAGAAAGAAGCTTTCTGAGAAACTTCTTTGTGTTCTGTGAAATCATCTCACAGAGTTACAGCTTTCCACTCAAGAAGCCTTTCGCTAAGACAGTTCTTGTGGAATTGGCAAAGTGATATTTGGAAGCCCATAGAGGGCCATGGTGAAAAAGGAAATATCCTCAGATGAAATCTGGAAAGAAGCTTTCTGAGAAACTGCTTAGTGTTCTGTTAATTCATCTCACAGAGTTACATCTGTATTTCGTGGATCTCTTTGCTAGCCTTATTTCTGTGGAATCTGAGAACAGATATTTCGGATCCCTTTGAAGACTATAGGGCCAAAGGAAATATCCTCCGATAACAAAGAGAAAGAAGCTTTCTGAGAAACTTCTTTGTGTTCTGTGAAATCATGTCAGAGAGTTACAGCTTTCCCCTCAAGAAGCCTGTCGCTAAGACAGTTCTTGTGGAATTGGCAAAGTGATATTTGGAAGCCCTTAGAGGGCTACATTAAAAAAGGAAACATCCTCAGATGAAATCTGGAAAGAAGCTTTCTGAAAAACCGCTTAGTGTTCTCTGACATCCACTCACAGAGTTACATCTGTATTTCGTGGATCTCTTTGCTAGCCTTATTTCTGTGGAATCTGAGGACAGATATTTCGGATCCCTTTGAAGACTATAGGGCCAAAGGCAATATCCTCTGATAACAAAGAGAAAGAAGCTTTCTGAGAAACTTCTTTGTGTTCTGTGAAATCATCTCACAGAGTTACAGCTTTCCCCTCAAGAAGCCTTTCGCTAAGACTTTTCTTGTGGGATTGGCAACGTGATATATTGAAGCCCATAGAGGGTTATGGTGAAAAAGGAAATATCCTCAGATGAAATCTGGAAAGAAGCTTTCTGAGAAAATGCTTAGTGTTCTGTTAATTCATCTCACAGAGTTACATCTGTATTTCGTGGATCTCTTTGCTAGCCTTATTTCTGTGGAATCTGAGAACAGATATTTGGGATCCCTTTGAAGACTATAGGGCCAAAGGAAATATCCTCCGATAACAAAGAGAAAGAAGCTTTCTGAGAAACTTCTTTGTGTTCTGTGAAATCATCTCACAGAGTTACACCTTTCCCCTCAAGAAGCCTTTCGCTATGACAGTTCTTGTGGAATTGGCAAAGTGATATTTGGAAGCCCATAGAGGGCTATGGTGAAAAAGGAAATATCCTCAGATGAAATCTGGAAAGAAGCTTTCTGAGAAACTGCTTAGTGTTCTGTTAATTCATCTCACAGAGTTACATCTGTATTTCGTGGATCTCTTTGCTAGCCTTATTTCTGTGGAATCTGAGAACAGATATTTCGGATACCTTTGAAGACTATAGGGCCAAAGGTAATATCCTCCGATAACAAGGAGAACGAAGCTTTCTGAGAAACTTCTTTGTGTTCTGTGAAATCATCTCACAGAGTTACAGCTTTCCCCTCAAGAAGCCTTTCGCTAAGACAGTTCTTGTGGAATTGGCAAAGTGATATTTGGAAGCCCTTAGAGGACTATGGTGAAAAAGGAAATATCCTCAGATGAAATATGGAAAGAAGCTTTCTGAGAAACTGCTTAGTGTTCTGTTAATTCATCTCACAGAGTTACATCTGTATTTCGTGGATCTCTTTGCTAGCCTTATTTCTGTGGAATCTGAGAACAGATATTTGGGATCCCTTTGAAGACTATAGGGCCAAAGGAAAAATCCTCCGATAACAAAGAGAAAGAAGCTTTCTGAGAAACTTCTTTGTGTTTTGTGAAATCATCTCAGAGAGTTACAGCTTTCCCCTCAAGAAGACTTTCGCTAAGACAGTTCTTGTGGAATTGGCAAAGTGATATTTGGAAGCCCATAGAGGGCCATGGTGAAAAAGGAAATATCCTCAGATGAAATCTGGAAAGAGGTTTTCTGAGAAACTGCTTAGTGTTCTGTTAATTCATCTCACAGAGTTACATCTGTATTTCGTGGATCTCTTTGCTAGCTTTATTTCTGTGGAATCTGAGAACAGATATTTCGGATCCCTTTGAAGACTATAGGGCCAAAGGAAATATCCTCCGATAACAAAGAGAACGAAGCTTTCTGAGAAACTTCTTTGTGTTCTGTGAAATCATCTCACAGAGTTACAGCTTTCCACTCAAGAAGCCTTTCGCTAAGACAGTTCTTGTGGAATTGGCAAAGTGATATTTGGAAGCCCATAGAGGGCTATTGTGAAAAAGGAAATATCCTCCGATGAAATCTGGAAAGAAGCTTTCTGAGAAACTGCTTAGTGTTCTGTTAATTCATCTCACAGAGTTACATCTGTATTTCGTGGATCTCTTTGCTAGCCTTATTTCTGTGGAATCTTAGAACAGATATTTCGGATCCCTTTGAAGACTATAGGGCCAAAGAAAATATCCTCCGATAACAAAGAGAAAGAAGCTTTCTGAGAAACTTCTTTGTGTTCTGTGAAATCATCTCACAGAGTTAAAGCTTTCCCCTCAAGAAGCCTATCGCTAAGACAGTTCTTGTGGAATTGGCCAAGTGATATTTGGAAGCCCATAGAGGGCTATGGTGAAAAAGGAAATATCCTCAGATGAAATCTGGAAAGAAGCTTTCTGAGAAACTGCTTAGTGTTCTGTTAATTCATCTCACAGAGTTACATCTCTATTTCGTGGATCTCTTTGCTAGCCTTATTTCTGTGGAATCTGAGAACAGATATTTCGGATCCCTTTGAAGACTATAGGGCCAAAGGAAATATCCTCCGATAACAAAGAGAACGAAGCTTTCTGAGAAACTTCTTTGTGTTCTGTGAAATCATCTCACAGAGTTACAGCTTTCCCCACAAGAAGACTTTCGCTAAGACAGTTCTTGTGGAATTGGCAAAGTGATATTTGGAAGCCCATAGAGGGCTATTGTGAAAAAGGAAATATCCTCAGATGAAATCTGGAAAGAAGCTTTCTGAGAAACTGCTTAGTGTTCTGTTAATTCATCTCACAGAGTTACATCTGTATTTCGTGGATCTCTTTGCTAGCCTTATTTCTGTGGAATCTTAGAACAGATATTTCGGATCCCTTTGAAGACTATAGGGCCAAAGAAAAAATCCTCCGATAACAAAGAGAAAGAAGCTTTCTGAGAAACTTCTTTGTGTTCTGTGAAATCATCTCACAGAGTTAAAGCTTTCCCCTCAAGAAGCCTATCGCTAAGACAGTTCTTGTGGAATTGGCCAAGTGATATTTGGAAGCCCATAGAGGGCTATGGTGAAAAAGGAAATATCCTCAGATGAAATCTGGAAAGAAGCTTTCTGAGAAACTGCTTAGTGTTCTGTTAATTCATCTCACAGAGTTACATCTGTATTTCGTGGATCTCTTTGCTAGCTTTATTTCTGTGGAATCTGAGAACAGATATTTCGGATCCCTTTGAAGACTATAGGGCCAAAGGAAATATCCTCCGATAACGAAGAGAACGAAGCTTTCTGAGAAACTTCTTTGTGTTCTGTGAAATCATCTCACAGAGTTACAGCTTTCCCCTCAAGAAGCCTTTCGCTAAGACAGTTCTTGTGGAATTGGCAAAGTGATATTTGGAAGCCCATAGAGGGCTACGGTGAAAAAGGAAATATCCTCAGATGAAATCTGGAAAGAAGCTTTCTGAGAAACTGCTTAGTGTTCTGTTAATTCATCTCACAGAGTTACATCTGTATTTCGTGGATCTCTTTGCTAGCCTTATTTCTGTGGAATCTGAGAACAGATATTTGGGATCCCTTTGAATACTATAGGGCCAAAGGAAATATCCTCCAATAAAAAAGAGAAAGAAGCTTTCTGAGAAACTTCTTTGTGTTCTGTGAAATCATCTCACAGAGTTACACCTTTCCCCTCAAGAAGCCTTTCGCTAAGACAGTTCTTGTGGAATTGGCAAAGTGATATTTGGAAGCCCATAGAGGGCTATGGTGAAAAAGCAAATATCCTCAGATGAAATCTGGAAAGAAGCTTTCTGAGAAACTGCTTAGTGTTCTGTTAATTCATCTCACAGAGTTACATCTGTATTTCGTGGATCTCTTTGCTAGCCTTATTTCTGTGGAATATGAGAACAGATATTTCGGATCCCTTTGAAGACTATAGGGCCAAAGGTAATATCCTCCGATAACAAGGAGAACGAAGCTTTCTGAGAAACTTCTTTGTGTTCTGTGAAATCATCTCACAGAGTTACAGCTTTCCCCTCAAGAAGCCTTTCGCTAAGACAGTTCTTGTGGAATTGGCAAAGTGATATTTGGAAGCCCATAGAGGGCTACGGTGAAAAAGGAAATATCCTCAGATGAAATCTGGAAAGAAGCTTTCTGAGAAACTGCTTAGTGTTCTGTTAATTCATCTCACAGAGTTACATCTGTATTTCGTGGATCTCTTTCCTAGCCTTATTTCTGTGGAATCTGAGAACAGATATTTCGGATCCCTTTGAAGACTATAGGGCCAAAGGAAATATCCTCCGATAACAAAGAGAAAGAAGCTTTCTGAGAAACTTCTTTGTGTTCTGTGAAATCATCTCACAGAGTTACAGCTTTCCCCTCAAGAAGCCTTTCGCTAAGACTGTTCTTGTGGAATTGGCAACGTGATATTTGGAAGCCCATAGAGGGCTATGGTGAAAAAGGAAATATCCTCAGATGAAATCTGGAAAGAAGCTTTCTGAGAAACTGCTTAGTGTTCTGTTAATTCATCTCACAGAGTTACATCTGTATTTCGTGGATCTCTTTGCTAGCCTTATTTCTGTGGATTCTGAGAACAGATATTTCGGATCCCTTTGAAGACTATAGGGCCAAAGGCAATATCCTCCGATAACAAAGAGAAAGAAGCTTTCTGAGAAACTTCTTTGTGTTCTGTGAAATCATCTCACAGAGTTACAGCTTTCCCCTCAAGAAGCCTTTCCCTAAGACTGTTCTTGTGGAATTGGCAACGTGATATTTGGAAGCCCATAGAGGGCTATGGTGAGAAAGGAAATATCCTCCGATGAAATCTGGAAAGAAGCTTTCTGAGAAACTGCTTAGTGTTCTGTTAATTCATCTCACAGAGTTACATCTGTATTTCGTGGATCTCTTTGCTAGCCTTATTTCTGTGGAATCTGAAAACAGATATTTCGGATCCCTTTGAAGACTATAGGGCCAAAGGAAAAATCCTGCGATAACAAAGAGAAAGAAGCTTTCTGAGAAACTTCTTTGTGTTCTGTGAAATCATCTCACAGAGTTACAGCTTTCCACTCAAGAAGCCTTTCGCTAAGACAGTTCTTGTGGAATTGGCAAAGTGATATTTGGAAGCCCATAGAGGGCCATGGTGAAAAAGGAAATATCCTCAGATGAAATCTGGAAAGAAGCTTTCTGAGAAACTGCTTAGTGTTCTGTTAATTCATCTCACAGAGTTACATCTGTATTTCGTGGATCTCTTTGCTAGCCTTATTTCTGTGGAATCTGAGAACAGATATTTCGGATCCCTTTGAAGACTATAGGGCCAAAGGAAATATCCTCCGATAACAAAGAGAAAGAAGCTTTCTGAGAAACTTCTTTGTGTTCTGTGAAATCATGTCAGAGAGTTACAGCTTTCCCCTCAAGAAGCCTGTCGCTAAGACAGTTCTTGTGGAATTGGCAAAGTGATATTTGGAAGCCCTTAGAGGGCTACATTAAAAAAGGAAACATCCTCAGATGAAATCTGGAAAGAAGCTTTCTGAAAAACCGCTTAGTGTTCTCTGACATCCACTCACAGAGTTACATCTGTATTTCGTGGATCTCTTTGCTAGCCTTATTTCTGTGGAATCTGAGGACAGATATTTCGGATCCCTTTGAAGACTATAGGGCCAAAGGCAATATCCTCTGATAACAAAGAGAAAGAAGCTTTCTGAGAAACTTCTTTGTGTTCTGTGAAATCATCTCACAGAGTTACAGCTTTCCCCTCAAGAAGCCTTTCGCTAAGACTTTTCTTGTGGGATTGGCAACGTGATATATTGAAGCCCATAGAGGGCTATGGTGAAAAAGGAAATATCCTCCGATGAAATCTGGAAAGAAGCTTTCTGAGAAAATGCTTAGTGTTCTGTTAATTCATCTCACAGAGTTACATCTGTAATACGTGGATCTCTTTGCTAGCCTTATTTCTGTGGAATCTGAGAACAGATATTTCGGATACCTTTGAAGACTATAGGGCCAAAGGTAATATCCTCCGATAACAAGGAGAACGAAGCTTTCTGAGAAACTTCTTTGTGTTCTGTGAAATCATCTCACAGAGTTACAGCTTTCCCCTCAAGAAGCCTTTCGCTAAGACAGTTCTTGTGGAATTGGCAAAGTGATATTTGGAAGCCCTTAGAGGGCTACGGTGAAAAAGGAAATATCCTCAGATGAAATCTGGAAAGAAGCTTTCTGAGAAACTGCTTAGTGTTCTGTTAATTCATCTCACAGAGTTACATCTGTATTTCGTGGATCTCTTTGCTAGCCTTATTTCTGTGGAATCTGAGAACAGATATTTGGGATCCCTTTGAAGACTATAGGGCCAAAGGAAATATCCTCCGATAACAAAGAGAAAGAAGCTTTCTGAGAAACTTCTTTGTGTTCTGTGAAATCATCTCACAGAGTTACACCTTTCCCCTCAAGAAGCCTTTCGCTAAGACAGTTCTTGTGGAATTGGCAAAGTGATATTTGGAAGCCCATAGAGGGCTATGGTGAAAAAGGAAATATCCTCAGATGAAATCTGGAAAGAAGCTTTCTGAGAAACTGCTTAATGTTCTGTTAATTCATCTCACAGAGTTACATCTGTATTTCGTGGATCTCTTTGCTAGCCTTATTTCTGTGGAATCTGAGAACAGATATTTCGGATCCCTTTGAAGACTATAGGGCCAAAGGTAATATCCTCCGATAACAAGGAGAACGAAGCTTTCTGAGAAACTTCTTTGTGTTCTGTGAAATCATCTCACAGAGTTACAGCTTTCCCCTCAAGAAGCCTTTCGCTAAGACAGTTCTTGTGGAATTGGCAAAGTGATATTTGGAAGCCCTTAGAGGGCTATGGTGAAAAAGGAAATATCCTCAGATGAAATCTGGAAAGAAGCTTTCTGAGAAACTGCTTAGTGTTCTGTTAATTCATCTCACAGAGTTACATCTGTATTTCGTGGATGTCTTTGCTAGCCTTATTTCTGTGGAATCTGAGAACAGATATTTGGGATCCCTTTGAAGACTATAGGGCCAAAGGAAAAATCCTCCGATAACAAAGAGAAAGAAGCTTTCTGAGAAACTTCTTTGTGTTTTGTGAAATCATCTCAGAGAGTTACAGCTTTCCCCTCAAGAAGCCTTTCGCTAAGACAGTTCTTGTGGAATTGGCAAAGTGATATTTGGAAGCCCATGGAGGGCCATGGTGAAAAAGGAAATATCCTCGGATGAAATCTGGAAAGAGGCTTTCTGAGAAACTGCTTAGTGTTCTGTTAATTCATCTCACAGAGTTACATCTGTATTTCGTGGATCTCTTTGCTAGCTTTATTTCTGTGGAATCTGAGAACAGATATTTCAGATCCCTTTGAAGACTATAGGGCCAAAGGAAATATCCTCCGATAACAAAGAGAACGAAGCTTTCTGAGAAACTTCTTTGTGTTCTGTGAAATCATCTCACAGAGTTACAGCTTTCCCCACAAGAAGCCTTTCGCTAAGACAGTTCTTGTGGAATTGGCAAAGTGATATTTGGAAGCCCATAGAGGGCTATTGTGAAAAAGGAAATATCCTCCGATGAAATCTGGAAAGAAGCTTTCTGAGAAACTGCTTAGTGTTCTGTTAATTCATCTCACAGAGTTACATCTGTATTTCGTGGATCTCTTTGCTAGCCTTATTTCTGTGGAATCTGAGAACAGATATTTCGGATCCCTTTGAAGACTATAGGGCCAAAGGAAATATCCTCCGATAACAAAGAGAACGAAGCTTTCTGAGAAACTTCTTTGTGTTCTGTGAAATCATCTCACAGAGTTACAGCTTTCCCCACAAGAAGCCTTTCGCTAAGACAGTTCTTGTGGAATTGGCAAAGTGATATTTGGAAGCCCATAGAGGGCTATGGTGAAAAAGCAAATATCCTCAGATGAAATCTGGAAAGAAGCTTTCTGAGAAACTGCTTAGTGTTCTGTTAATTCATCTCACAGAGTTACATCTGTATTTCGTGGATCTCTTTGCTAGCCTTATTTCTGTGGAATATGAGAACAGATATTTCGGATCCCTTTGAAGACTATAGGGCCAAAGGTAATATCCTCCGATAACAAGGAGAACGAAGCTTTCTGAGAAACTTCTTTGTGTTCTGTGAAATCATCTCACAGAGTTACAGCTTTCCCCTCAAGAAGCCTTTCGCTAAGACAGTTCTTGTGGAATTGGCAAAGTGATATTTGGAAGCCCATAGAGGGCTACGGTGAAAAAGGAAATATCCTCAGATGAAATCTGGAAAGAAGCTTTCTGAGAAACTGCTTAGTGTTCTGTTAATTCATCTCACAGAGTTACATCTGTATTTCGTGGTTCTCTTTGCTAGCCTTATTTCTGTGGAATCTGAGAACAGATATTTCGGATCCCTTTGAAGACTATAGGGCCAAAGGAAATATCCTCCGATAACAAAGAGAAAGAAGCTTTCTGAGAAACTTCTTTGTGTTCTGTGAAATCATCTCACAGAGTTACAGCTTTCCCCTCAAGAAGCCTTTCGCTAAGACTGTTCTTGTGGAATTGGCAACGTGATATTTGGAAGCCCATAGACGGCTATGGTGAAAAAGGAAATATCCTCCGATGAAATCTGGAAAGAAGCTTTCTGAGAAACTGCTTATTGTTCTGTTAATTCATCTCACAGAGTTACATCTGTAATACGTGGATCTCTTTGCTAGCCTTATTTCTGTGGAATCTGAGAACAGATATTTCGGATACCTTTGAAGACTATAGGGCCAAAGGTAATATCCTCCGATAACAAGGAGAACGAAGCTTTCTGAGAAACTTCCTTGTGTTCTGTGAAATCATCTCACAGAGTTACAGCTTTCCCCTCAAGAAGCCTTTCGCTAAGACAGTTCTTGTGGAATTGGCAAAGTGATATTTGGAAGCCCTTAGAGGGCTACGGTGAAAAAGGAAATATCCTCAGATGAAATCTGGAAAGAAGCTTTCTGAGAAACTGCTTAGTGTTCTGTTAATTCATCTCACAGAGTTACATCTGTATTTCCTGGATCTCTTTGCTAGCCTTATTTCTGTGGAATCTGAGAACAGATATTTGGGATCCCTTTGAAGACTATAGGGCCAAAGGAAATATCCTCCGATAACAAAGAGAAAGAAGCTTTCTGAGAAACTTCTTTGTGTTCTGTGAAATCATCTCACAGAGTTACACCTTTCCCCTCAAGAAGCCTTTCGCTAAGACAGTTCTTGTGGAATTGGCAAAGTGATATTTGGAAGCCCATAGAGGGCTATGGTGAAAAAGGAAATATCCTCAGATGAAATCTGGAAAGAAGCTTTCTGAGAAACTGCTTAGTGTTCTGTTAATTCATCTCACAGAGTTACATCTGTATTTCGTGGATCTCTTTGCTAGCCTTATTTCTGTGGAATCTGAGAACAGATATTTCGGATACCTTTGAAGACTATAGGGCCAAAGGTAATATCCTCCGATAACAAGGAGAACGAAGCTTTCTGAGAAACTTCTTTGTGTTCTGTGAAATCATCTCACAGAGTTACAGCTTTCCCCTCAAGAAGCCTTTCGCTAAGACAGTTCTTGTGGAATTGGCAAAGTGATATTTGGAAGCCCTTAGAGGGCTATGGTGAAAAAGGAAATATCCTCAGATGAAATCTGGAAAGAAGCTTTCTGAGAAACTGCTTAGTGTTCTGTTAATTCATCTCACAGAGTTACATCTGTATTTCGTGGATGTCTTTGCTAGCCTTATTTCTGTGGAATCTGAGAACAGATATTTGGGATCCCTTTGAAGACTATAGGGCCAAAGGAAAAATCCTCCGATAACAAAGAGAAAGAAGCTTTCTGAGAAACTTCTTTGTGTTTTGTGAAATCATCTCAGAGAGTTACAGCTTTCCCCTCAAGAAGCCTTTCGCTAAGACAGTTCTTGTGGAATTGGCAAAGTGATATTTGGAAGCCCATGGAGGGCCATGGTGAAAAAGGAAATATCCTCGGATGAAATCTGGAAAGAGGCTTTCTGAGAAACTGCTTAGTGTTCTGTTAATTCATCTCACAGAGTTACATCTGTATTTCGTGGATCTCTTTGCTAGCTTTATTTCTGTGGAATCTGAGAACAGATATTTCAGATCCCTTTGAAGACTATAGGGCCAAAGGAAATATCCTCCGATAACAAAGAGAACGAAGCTTTCTGAGAAACTTCTTTGTGTTCTGTGAAATCATCTCACAGAGTTACAGCTTTCCCCACAAGAAGCCTTTCGCTAAGACAGTTCTTGTGGAATTGGCAAAGTGATATTTGGAAGCCCATAGAGGGCTATTGTGAAAAAGGAAATATCCTCCGATGAAATCTGGAAAGAAGCTTTCTGAGAAACTGCTTAGTGTTCTGTTAATTCATCTCACAGAGTTACATCTGTATTTCGTGGATCTCTTTGCTAGCCTTATTTCTGTGGAATCTGAGAACAGATATTTCGGATCCCTTTGAAGACTATAGGGCCAAAGGAAATATCCTCCGATAACAAAGAGAACGAAGCTTTCTGAGAAACTTCTTTGTGTTCTGTGAAATCATCTCACAGAGTTACAGCTTTCCCCACAAGAAGACTTTCGCTAAGACAGTTCTTGTGGAATTGGCAAAGTGATATTTGGAAGCCCATAGAGGGCTATTGTGAAAAAGGAAATATCCTCAGATGAAATCTGGAAAGAAGCTTTCTGAGAAACTGCTTAGTGTTCTGTTAATTCATCTCACAGAGTTACATCTGTATTTCGTGGATCTCTTTGCTAGCCTTATTTCTGTGGAATCTTAGAACAGATATTTCGGATCCCTTTGAAGACTATAGGGCCAAAGAAAAAATCCTCCGATAACAAAGAGAAAGAAGCTTTCTGAGAAACTTCTTTGTGTTCTGTGAAATCATCTCACAGAGTTAAAGCTTTCCCCTCAAGAAGCCTATCGCTAAGACAGTTCTTGTGGAATTGGCAAAGTGATATTTGGAAGCCCATAGAGGTCTATGGTGAAAAAGGAAATATCCTCAGATGAAATCTGGAAAGAAGCTTTCTGAGAAACTGCTTAGTGTTCTGTTAATTCATCTCACAGAGTTACATCTGTATTTCGTGGATCTCTTTGCTAGCTTTATTTCTGTGGAATCTGAGAACAGATATTTCGGATCCCTTTGAAGACTATAGGGCCAAAGGAAATATCCTCCGATAACGAAGAGAAAGAAGCTTTCTGAGAAACTTCTTTGTGTTCTGTGAAATCATCTCACAGAGTTACAGCTTTCCCCTCAAGAAGCCTTTCGCTAAGGCAGTTCTTGTGGAATTGGCAAAGTGATATTTGGAAGCCCATAGAGGGCTACGGTGAAAAAGGAAATATCCTCAGATGAAATCTGGAAAGAAGCTTTCTGAGAAACTGCTTAGTGTTCTGTTAATTCATCTCACAAAGTTACATCTGTATTTCGTGGATCTCTTTGCTAGCCTTATTTCTGTGGAATCTGAGAACAGATATTTGGGATCCCTTTGAATACTATAGGGCCAAAGGAAATATCCTCCGATAACAAAGAGAAAGAAGCTTTCTGAGAAACTTCTTTGTGTTCTGTGAAATCATCTCACAGAGTTACACCTTTTCCCTCAAGAAGCCTATCGCTAAGACAGTTCTTGTGGAATTGGCAAAGTGATATTTGGAAGCCCATAGAGGGCTGTGGTGAAAAAGCAAATATCCTCAGATGAAATCTGGAAAGAAGCTTTCTGAGAAACTGCTTAGTGTTCTGTTAATTCATCTCACAGAGTTACATCTGTATTTCGTGGATCTCTTTGCTAGCCTTATTTCTGTGGAATATGAGAACAGATATTTCGGATCCCTTTGAAGACTATAGGGCCAAAGGTAATATCCTCCGATAACAAGGAGAACGAAGCTTTCTGAGAAACTTCTTTGTGTTCTGTGAAATCATCTCACAGAGTTACAGCTTTCCCCTCAAGAAGCCTTTCGCTAAGACAGTTCTTGTGGAATTGGCAAAGTGATATTTGGAAGCCCTTAGAGGGCTACGGTGAAAAAGGAAATATCCTCAGATGAAATCTGGAAAGAAGCTTTCTGAGAAACTGCTTAGTGTTCTGTTAATTCATCTCACAAAGTTACATCTGTATTTCGTGGATCTCTTTGCTAGCCTTATTTCTGTGGAATCTGAGAACAGATATTTTGGATCCCTTTGAAGACTATAGGGCCAAAGGAAATATCCTCCGATAACAAAGAGAAAGAAGCTTTCTGAGAAACTTCTTTGTGTTCTGTGAAATCATCTCACAGAGTTACACCTTTCCCCTCAAGAAGCCTTTCGCTAAGACAGTTCTTGTGGAATTGGCAAAGTGATATTTGGAAGCCCATAGAGGGCTATGGTGAAAAAGGAAATATCCTCAGATGAAATCTGGAAAGAAGCTTTCTGAGAAACTGCTTAGTGTTCTGTTAATTCATCTCACAGAGTTACATCTGTATTTCGTGGATCTCTTTGCTAGCCTTATTTCTGTGGAATCTGAGAACAGATATTTCGGATACCTTTGAAGACTATAGGGCCAAAGGTAATATCCTCCGATAACAAGGAGAACGAAGCTTTCTGAGAAAATTCTTTGTGTTCTGTGAAATCATCTCACAGAGTTACAGCTTTCCCCTCAAGAAGCCTTTCGCTAAGACAGTTCTTGTGGAATTGGCAAAGTGATATTTGGAAGCCCTTAGAGGGCTATGGTGAAAAAGGAAATATCCTCAGATGAAATCTGGAAAGAAGCTTTCTGAGAAACTGCTTAGTGTTCTGTTAATTCATCTCACAGAGTTACATCCGTATTTCGTGGATCTCTTTGCTAGCTTTATTTCTGTGGAATCTGAGAACAGATATTTCGGATACCTTTGAAGACTATAGGGCCAAAGGTAATATCCTCCGATAACAAGGAGAACGAAGCTTTCTGAGAAACTTCTTTGTGTTCTGTGAAATCATCTCACAGAGTTACAGCTTTCCCCTCAAGAAGCCTTTCGCTAAGACAGTTCTTGTGGAATTGGCAAAGTGATATTTGGAAGCCCTTAGAGGGCTATGGTGAAAAAGGAAATATCCTCAGATGAAATCTGGAAAGAAGCTTTCTGAGAAACTGCTTAGTGTTCTGTTAATTCATCTCACAGAGTTACATCCGTATTTCGTGGATCTCTTTGCTAGCTTTATTTCTGTGGAATCTGAGAACAGATATTTCAGATCCCTTTGAAGACTATAGGGCCAAAGGAAATATCCTCCGATAACAAAGAGAACGAAGCTTTCTGAGAAACTTCTTTGTGTTCTGTGAAATCATCTCACAGAGTTACAGCTTTCCCCACAAGAAGCCTTTCGCTAAGACAGTTCTTGTGGAATTGGCAAAGTGATATTTGGAAGCCCATAGAGGGCTATTGTGAAAAAGGAAATATCCTCCGATGAAATCTGGAAAGAAGCTTTGGGAGAAACTGCTTAGTGTTCTGTTAATTCATCTCACAGAGTTACATCTGTATTTCGTGGATCTCTTTGCTAGCCTTATTTCTGTGGAATCTGAGAACAGATATTTCGGATCCCTTTGAAGACTATAGGGCCAAAGGAAATATCCTCCGATAACAAAGAGAACGAAGCTTTCTGAGAAACTTCTTTGTGTTCTGTGAAATCATCTCACAGAGTTACAGCTTTCCCCACAAGAAGCCTTTCGCTAAGACAGTTCTTGTGGAATTGGCAAAGTGATATTTGGAAGCCCATAGAGGGCTATTGTGAAAAAGGAAATATCCTCAGATGAAATCTGGAAAGAAGCTTTCTGAGAAACTGCTTAGTGTTCTGTTAATTCATCTCACAGAGTTACATCTGTATTTCGTGGATCTCTTTGCTAGCCTTATTTCTGTGGAATCTTAGAACAGATATTTCGGATCCCTTTGAAGACTATAGGGCCAAAGAAAAAATCCTCCGATAACAAAGAGAAAGAAGCTTTCTGAGAAACTTCTTTGTGTTCTGTGAAATCATCTCACAGAGTTACAGCTTTCCCCTCAAGAAGCCTATCGCTAAGACAGTTCTTGTGGAATTGGCAAAGTGATATTTGGAAGCCCATAGAGGGCTATGGTGAAAAAGGAAATATCCTCAGATGAAATCTGGAAAGAAGCTTTCTGAGAAACTGCTTAGTGTTCTGTTAATTCATCTCACAGAGTTACATCTGTATTTCGTGGATCTCTTTGCTAGCCTTATTTCTGTGGAATCTGAGAACAGATATTTCGGATCCCTTTGAAGACTATAGGGCCAAAGGAAATATCCTCCGATAACGAAGAGAAAGAAGCTTTCTGAGAAACTTCTTTGTGTTCTGTGAAATCATCTCAGAGAGTTACAGCTTTCCCCTCAAGAAGCCTTTCGCTAAGACAGTTCTTGTGGAATTGGCAAAGTGATATTTGGAAGCCCATAGAGGGCCATGGTGAAAAAGGAAATATCCTCAGATGAAATCTGGAAAGAAGCTTTCTGAGAAACTGCTTAGTGTTCTGTTAATTCATCTCACAGAGTTACATCTGTATTTCGTGGATCTCTTTGCTAGCCTTATTTCTGTGGAATCTGAGAACAGATATTTTGGATCCCTTTGAAGACTATAGGGCCAAAGGAAATATCCTCCGATAACAAAGAGAAAGAAGCTTTCTGAGAAACTTCTTTGTGTTCTGTGAAATCATGTCAGAGAGTTACAGCTTTCCCTTCAAGAAGCCTGTCGCTAAGACAGTTCTTGTGGAATTGGCAAAGTGATATTTGGAAGCCCTTAGAGGGCTACATTAAAAAAGGAAACATCCTCAGATGAAATCTGGACAGAAGCTTTCTGAAAAACCGCTTAGTGTTCTCTGACTTCCACTCAGAGAGTTACATCTGTATTTCGTGGATCTCTTTGCTAGCCTTATTTCTGTGGAATCTGAGGACAGATATTTCGGATCCCTTTGAAGACTATAGGGCCAAAGGCAATATCCTCCGATAACAAAGAGAAAGAAGCTTTCTGAGAAACTTCTTTGTGTTCTGTGAAATCATCTCACAGAGTTACAGCTTTCCCCTCAAGAAGCCTTTCGCTAAGACTTTTCTTGTGGGATTGGCAACGTGATATATTGAAGCCCATAGAGGGCTATGGTGAAAAAGGAAATATCCTCAGATGAAATCTGGAAAGAAGCTTTCTGAGAAACTGCTTAGTGTTCTGTTAATTCATATCACAGAGTTACATCTGTATTTCGTGGTTCTCTTTGCTAGCCTTATTTCTGTGGAATCTGAGAACAGATATTTCGGATCCCTTTGAAGACTATAGGGCCAAAGGAAATATCCTCCGATAACGAAGAGAAAGAAGCTTTCTGAGAAACTTCTTTGTGTTCTGTGAAATCATCTCACAGAGTTACAGCTTTCCCCTCAAGAAGCCTTTCGCTAAGACAGTTCTTGTGGAATTGGCAAAGTGATATTTGGAAGCCCATAGAGGGCTACGGTGATAAAGGAAATATCCTCAGATGAAATCTGGAAAGAAGCTTTCTGAGAAACTGCTTAGTGTTCTGTTAATTCATCTCACAAAGTTACATCTGTATTTCGTGTATCTCTTTGCTAGCCTTATTTCTGTGGAATCTGAGAACAGATATTTCGGATCCCTTTGAAGACTATAGGGCCAAAGGAAATATCCTCCGATAACAAAGAGAACGAAGCTTTCTGAGAAACTTCTTTGTGTTCTGTGAAATCATCTCACAGAGTTACAGCATTCCCCACAAGAAGACTTTCGCTAAGACAGTTCTTGTGGAATTGGCAAAGTGATATTTGGAAGCCCATAGAGGGCTATGGTTAAAAAGGAAATATCCTCAGATGAAATCTGGAAAGAAGCGTTCTGAGAAACTGCTTAGTGTTCTGTTAATTCATCTCACAGAGTTACATCTGTATTTCGTGGATCTCTTTGCTAGCCTTATTTCTGTGGAATCTTAGAACAGATATTTCGGATCCCTTTGAAGACTATAGGGCCAAAGAAAAAATCCTCCGATAACAAAGAGAAAGAAGATTTCTGAGAAACTTCTTTGTGTTCTGTGAAATCATCTCACAGAGTTAAAGCTTTCCCCTCAAGAAGCCTATCGCTAAGACAGTTCTTGTGGAATTGGCAAAGTAATATTTGGAAGCCCATAGAGGGCTATGGTGAAAAAGGAAATATCCTCAGATGAAATCTGGAAAGAAGCTTTCTGAGAAACTGCTTAGTGTTCTGTTAATTCATCTCACAGAGTTACATCTGTATTTCGTGGATCTCTTTGCTAGCTTTATTTCTGTGGAATCTGAGAACAGATATTTCGGATCCCTTTGAAGACTATAGGGCCAAAGGAAATATCCTCCGATAACGAACAGAAAGAAGCTTTCTGAGAAACTTCTTTGTGTTCTGTGAAATCATCTCACAGAGTTACACCTTTCCCCTCAAGAAGCCTTTCGCTAAGACAGTTCTTGTGGAATTGGCAAAGTGATATTTGGAAGCCCATAGAGGGCTATGGTGAAAAAGGAAATATCCTCAGATGAAATCTGGAAAGAAGCTTTCTGAGAAACTGCTTAGTGTTCTGTTAATTCATCTCACAGAGTTACATCTGTATTTCGTGGATCTCTTTGCTAGCCTTATTTCTGTGGAATCTGAGAACAGATATTTCGGATACCTTTGAAGACTATAGGGCCAAAGGTAATATCCTCCGATAACAAGGAGAACGAAGCTTTCTGAGAAACTTCTTTGTGTTCTGTGAAATCATCTCACAGAGTTACAGCTTTCCCCTCAAGAAGCCTTTCGCTAAGACAGTTCTTGTGGAATTGGCAAAGTGATATTTGGAAGCCCTTAGAGGGCTATGGTGAAAAAGGAAATATCCTCAGATGAAATCTGGAAAGAAGCTTTCTGAGAAACTGCTTAGTGTTCTGTTAATTCATCTCACAGAGTTACATCTGTATTTCGTGGATGTCTTTGCTAGCCTTATTTCTGTGGAATCTGAGAACAGATATTTGGGATCCCTTTGAAGACTATAGGGCCAAATGAAAAATCCTCCGATAACAAAGAGAAAGAAGCTTTCTGAGAAACTTCTTTGTGTTTTGTGAAATCATCTCAGAGAGTTACAGCTTTCCCCTCAAGAAGCCTTTCGCTAAGACAGTTCTTGTGGAATTGGCAAAGTGATATTTGGAAGCCCATGGAGGGCCATGGTGAAAAAGGAAATATCCTCGGATGAAATCTGGAAAGAGGCTTTCTGAGAAACTGCTTAGTGTTCTGTTAATTCATCTCACAGAGTTACATCTGTATTTCGTGGATCTCTTTGCTAGCTTTATTTCTGTGGAATCTGAGAACAGATATTTCAGATCCCTTTGAAGACTATAGGGCCAAAGGAAATATCCTCCGATAACAAAGAGAACGAAGCTTTCTGAGAAACTTCTTTGTGTTCTGTGAAATCATCTCACAGAGTTACAGCTTTCCCCACAAGAAGCCTTTCGCTAAGACAGTTCTTGTGGAATTGGCAAAGTGATATTTGGAAGCCCATAGAGGGCTATTGTGAAAAAGGAAATATCCTCCGATGAAATCTGGAAAGAAGCTTTCTGAGAAACTGCTTAGTGTTCTGTTAATTCATCTCACAGAGTTACATCTGTATTTCGTGGATCTCTTTGCTAGCCTTATTTCTGTGGAATCTGAGAACAGATATTTCGGATCCCTTTGAAGACTATAGGGCCAAAGGAAATATCCTCCGATAACAAAGAGAACGAAGCTTTCTGAGAAACTTCTTTGTGTTCTGTGAAATCATCTCACAGAGTTACAGCTTTCCCCACAAGAAGACTTTCGCTAAGACAGTTCTTGTGGAATTGGCAAAGTGATATTTGGAAGCCCATAGAGGGCTATTGTGAAAAAGGAAATATCCTCAGATGAAATCTGGAAAGAAGCTTTCTGAGAAACTGCTTAGTGTTCTGTTAATTCATCTCACAGAGTTACATCTGTATTTCGTGGATCTCTTTGCTAGCCTTATTTCTGTGGAATCTTAGAACAGATATTTCGGATCCCTTTGAAGACTATAGGGCCAAAGAAAAAATCCTCCGATAACAAAGAGAAAGAAGCTTTCTGAGAAACTTCTTTGTGTTCTGTGAAATCATCTCACAGAGTTAAAGCTTTCCCCTCAAGAAGCCTATCGCTAAGACAGTTCTTGTGGAATTGGCAAAGTGATATTTGGAAGCCCATAGAGGTCTATGGTGAAAAAGGAAATATCCTCAGATGAAATCTGGAAAGAAGCTTTCTGAGAAACTGCTTAGTGTTCTGTTAATTCATCTCACAGAGTTACATCTGTATTTCGTGGATCTCTTTGCTAGCTTTATTTCTGTGGAATCTGAGAACAGATATTTCGGATCCCTTTGAAGACTATAGGGCCAAAGGAAATATCCTCCGATAACGAAGAGAAAGAAGCTTTCTGAGAAACTTCTTTGTGTTCTGTGAAATCATCTCACAGAGTTACAGCTTTCCCCTCAAGAAGCCTTTCGCTAAGGCAGTTCTTGTGGAATTGGCAAAGTGATATTTGGAAGCCCATAGAGGGCTACGGTGAAAAAGGAAATATCCTCAGATGAAATCTGGAAAGAAGCTTTCTGAGAAACTGCTTAGTGTTCTGTTAATTCATCTCACAAAGTTACATCTGTATTTCGTGGATCTCTTTGCTAGCCTTATTTCTGTGGAATCTGAGAACAGATATTTGGGATCCCTTTGAATACTATAGGGCCAAAGGAAATATCCTCCGATAACAAAGAGAAAGAAGCTTTCTGAGAAACTTCTTTGTGTTCTGTGAAATCATCTCACAGAGTTACACCTTTTCCCTCAAGAAGCCTATCGCTAAGACAGTTCTTGTGGAATTGGCAAAGTGATATTTGGAAGCCCATAGAGGGCTGTGGTGAAAAAGCAAATATCCTCAGATGAAATCTGGAAAGAAGCTTTCTGAGAAACTGCTTAGTGTTCTGTTAATTCATCTCACAGAGTTACATCTGTATTTCGTGGATCTCTTTGCTAGCCTTATTTCTGTGGAATATGAGAACAGATATTTCGGATCCCTTTGAAGACTATAGGGCCAAAGGTAATATCCTCCGATAACAAGGAGAACGAAGCTTTCTGAGAAACTTCTTTGTGTTCTGTGAAATCATCTCACAGAGTTACAGCTTTCCCCTCAAGAAGCCTTTCGCTAAGACAGTTCTTGTGGAATTGGCAAAGTGATATTTGGAAGCCCTTAGAGGGCTACGGTGAAAAAGGAAATATCCTCAGATGAAATCTGGAAAGAAGCTTTCTGAGAAACTGCTTAGTGTTCTGTTAATTCATCTCACAAAGTTACATCTGTATTTCGTGGATCTCTTTGCTAGCCTTATTTCTGTGGAATCTGAGAACAGATATTTGGGATCCCTTTGAAGACTATAGGGCCAAAGGAAATATCCTCCGATAACAAAGAGAAAGAAGCTTTCTGAGAAACTTCTTTGTGTTCTGTGAAATCATCTCACAGAGTTACACCTTTCCCCTCAAGAAGCCTTTCGCTAAGACAGTTCTTGTGGAATTGGCAAAGTGATATTTGGAAGCCCATAGAGGGCTATGGTGAAAAAGGAAATATCCTCAGATGAAATCTGGAAAGAAGCTTTCTGAGAAACTGCTTAGTGTTCTGTTAATTCATCTCACAGAGTTACATCTGTATTTCGTGGATCTCTTTGCTAGCCTTATTTCTGTGGAATCTGAGAACAGATATTTCGGATACCTTTGAAGACTATAGGGCCAAAGGTAATATCCTCCGATAACAAGGAGAACGAAGCTTTCTGAGAAAATTCTTTGTGTTCTGTGAAATCATCTCACAGAGTTACAGCTTTCCCCTCAAGAAGCCTTTCGCTAAGACAGTTCTTGTGGAATTGGCAAAGTGATATTTGGAAGCCCTTAGAGGGCTATGGTGAAAAAGGAAATATCCTCAGATGAAATCTGGAAAGAAGCTTTCTGAGAAACTGCTTAGTGTTCTGTTAATTCATCTCACAGAGTTACATCCGTATTTCGTGGATCTCTTTGCTAGCTTTATTTCTGTGGAATCTGAGAACAGATATTTCGGATACCTTTGAAGACTATAGGGCCAAAGGTAATATCCTCCGATAACAAGGAGAACGAAGCTTTCTGAGAAACTTCTTTGTGTTCTGTGAAATCATCTCACAGAGTTACAGCTTTCCCCTCAAGAAGCCTTTCGCTAAGACAGTTCTTGTGGAATTGGCAAAGTGATATTTGGAAGCCCTTAGAGGGCTATGGTGAAAAAGGAAATATCCTCAGATGAAATCTGGAAAGAAGCTTTCTGAGAAACTGCTTAGTGTTCTGTTAATTCATCTCACAGAGTTACATCCGTATTTCGTGGATCTCTTTGCTAGCTTTATTTCTGTGGAATCTGAGAACAGATATTTCAGATCCCTTTGAAGACTATAGGGCCAAAGGAAATATCCTCCGATAACAAAGAGAACGAAGCTTTCTGAGAAACTTCTTTGTGTTCTGTGAAATCATCTCACAGAGTTACAGCTTTCCCCACAAGAAGCCTTTCGCTAAGACAGTTCTTGTGGAATTGGCAAAGTGATATTTGGAAGCCCATAGAGGGCTATTGTGAAAAAGGAAATATCCTCCGATGAAATCTGGAAAGAAGCTTTGGGAGAAACTGCTTAGTGTTCTGTTAATTCATCTCACAGAGTTACATCTGTATTTCGTGGATCTCTTTGCTAGCCTTATTTCTGTGGAATCTGAGAACAGATATTTCGGATCCCTTTGAAGACTATAGGGCCAAAGGAAATATCCTCCGATAACAAAGAGAACGAAGCTTTCTGAGAAACTTCTTTGTGTTCTGTGAAATCATCTCACAGAGTTACAGCTTTCCCCACAAGAAGCCTTTCGCTAAGACAGTTCTTGTGGAATTGGCAAAGTGATATTTGGAAGCCCATAGAGGGCTATTGTGAAAAAGGAAATATCCTCAGATGAAATCTGGAAAGAAGCTTTCTGAGAAACTGCTTAGTGTTCTGTTAATTCATCTCACAGAGTTACATCTGTATTTCGTGGATCTCTTTGCTAGCCTTATTTCTGTGGAATCTTAGAACAGATATTTCGGATCCCTTTGAAGACTATAGGGCCAAAGAAAAAATCCTCCGATAACAAAGAGAAAGAAGCTTTCTGAGAAACTTCTTTGTGTTCTGTGAAATCATCTCACAGAGTTACAGCTTTCCCCTCAAGAAGCCTATCGCTAAGACAGTTCTTGTGGAATTGGCAAAGTGATATTTGGAAGCCCATAGAGGGCTATGGTGAAAAAGGAAATATCCTCAGATGAAATCTGGAAAGAAGCTTTCTGAGAAACTGCTTAGTGTTCTGTTAATTCATCTCACAGAGTTACATCTGTATTTCGTGGATCTCTTTGCTAGCCTTATTTCTGTGGAATCTGAGAACAGATATTTCGGATCCCTTTGAAGACTATAGGGCCAAAGGAAATATCCTCCGATAACGAAGAGAAAGAAGCTTTCTGAGAAACTTCTTTGTGTTCTGTGAAATCATCTCAGAGAGTTACAGCTTTCCCCTCAAGAAGCCTTTCGCTAAGACAGTTCTTGTGGAATTGGCAAAGTGATATTTGGAAGCCCATAGAGGGCCATGGTGAAAAAGGAAATATCCTCAGATGAAATCTGGAAAGAAGCTTTCTGAGAAACTGCTTAGTGTTCTGTTAATTCATCTCACAGAGTTACATCTGTATTTCGTGGATCTCTTTGCTAGCCTTATTTCTGTGGAATCTGAGAACAGATATTTTGGATCCCTTTGAAGACTATAGGGCCAAAGGAAATATCCTCCGATAACAAAGAGAAAGAAGCTTTCTGAGAAACTTCTTTGTGTTCTGTGAAATCATGTCAGAGAGTTACAGCTTTCCCTTCAAGAAGCCTGTCGCTAAGACAGTTCTTGTGGAATTGGCAAAGTGATATTTGGAAGCCCTTAGAGGGCTACATTAAAAAAGGAAACATCCTCAGATGAAATCTGGACAGAAGCTTTCTGAAAAACCGCTTAGTGTTCTCTGACTTCCACTCAGAGAGTTACATCTGTATTTCGTGGATCTCTTTGCTAGCCTTATTTCTGTGGAATCTGAGGACAGATATTTCGGATCCCTTTGAAGACTATAGGGCCAAAGGCAATATCCTCCGATAACAAAGAGAAAGAAGCTTTCTGAGAAACTTCTTTGTGTTCTGTGAAATCATCTCACAGAGTTACAGCTTTCCCCTCAAGAAGCCTTTCGCTAAGACTTTTCTTGTGGGATTGGCAACGTGATATATTGAAGCCCATAGAGGGCTATGGTGAAAAAGGAAATATCCTCAGATGAAATCTGGAAAGAAGCTTTCTGAGAAACTGCTTAGTGTTCTGTTAATTCATATCACAGAGTTACATCTGTATTTCGTGGTTCTCTTTGCTAGCCTTATTTCTGTGGAATCTGAGAACAGATATTTCGGATCCCTTTGAAGACTATAGGGCCAAAGGAAATATCCTCCGATAACGAAGAGAAAGAAGCTTTCTGAGAAACTTCTTTGTGTTCTGTGAAATCATCTCACAGAGTTACAGCTTTCCCCTCAAGAAGCCTTTCGATAAGACAGTTCTTGTGGAATTGGCAAAGTGATATTTGGAAGCCCATAGAGGGCTACGGTGATAAAGGAAATATCCTCAGATGAAATCTGGAAAGAAGCTTTCTGAGAAACTGCTTAGTGTTCTGTTAATTCATCTCACAAAGTTACATCTGTATTTCGTGTATCTCTTTGCTAGCCTTATTTCTGTGGAATCTGAGAACAGATATTTCGGATCCCTTTGAAGACTATAGGGCCAAAGGAAATATCCTCCGATAACAAAGAGAACGAAGCTTTCTGAGAAACTTCTTTGTGTTCTGTGAAATCATCTCACAGAGTTACAGCATTCCCCACAAGAAGACTTTCGCTAAGACAGTTCTTGTGGAATTGGCAAAGTGATATTTGGAAGCCCATAGAGGGCTATGGTTAAAAAGGAAATATCCTCAGATGAAATCTGGAAAGAAGCGTTCTGAGAAACTGCTTAGTGTTCTGTTAATTCATCTCACAGAGTTACATCTGTATTTCGTGGATCTCTTTGCTAGCCTTATTTCTGTGGAATCTTAGAACAGATATTTCGGATCCCTTTGAAGACTATAGGGCCAAAGAAAAAATCCTCCGATAACAAAGAGAAAGAAGATTTCTGAGAAACTTCTTTGTGTTCTGTGAAATCATCTCACAGAGTTAAAGCTTTCCCCTCAAGAAGCCTATCGCTAAGACAGTTCTTGTGGAATTGGCAAAGTAATATTTGGAAGCCCATAGAGGGCTATGGTGAAAAAGGAAATATCCTCAGATGAAATCTGGAAAGAAGCTTTCTGAGAAACTGCTTAGTGTTCTGTTAATTCATCTCACAGAGTTACATCTGTATTTCGTGGATCTCTTTGCTAGCTTTATTTCTGTGGAATCTGAGAACAGATATTTCGGATCCCTTTGAAGACTATAGGGCCAAAGGAAATATCCTCCGATAACGAACAGAAAGAAGCTTTCTGAGAAACTTCTTTGTGTTCTGTGAAATCATCTCACAGAGTTACAGCTTTCCCCTCAAGAAGACTTTCGCTAAGACAGTTCTTGTGGAATTGGCAAAGTGATATTTGGAAGCCCATAGAGGGCTACGGTGAAAAAGGAAATATCCTCAGATGAAATCTGGAAAGAAGCTTTCTGAGAAACTGCTTAGTGTTCTGTTAATTCATCTCACAGAGTTACATCTGTATTTCGTGGATCTCTTTGCTAGCCTTATTTCTGTGGAATCTGAGAACAGATATATTTGATCCCTTTGAAGACTATAGGGCCAAAGGAAAAATCCTCCGATAACAAAGAGAAAGATGCTTTCTGAGAAACTTCTTTGTGTTTTGTGAAATAATCTCAGAGAGTTACAGCTTTCCCCTCAAGAAGACTTTCGCTAAGACAGTTCTTGTGGAATTGGCAAAGTGATATTTGGAAGCCCATAGAGGGCCATGGTGAAAAAGGAAATATCCTCAGATGAAATCTGGAAAGAGGCTTTCTGAGAAACTGCTTAGTGTTCTGTTAATTCATCTCACAGAGTTACATCTGTATTTCGTGGATCTCTTTGCTAGCTTTATTTCTGTGGAATCTGAGAACAGATATTTCGGATCCCTTTGAAGACTATAGGGCCAAAGGAAATATCCTCCGATAACAAAGAGAACGAAGCTTTCTGAGAAACTTCTTTGTGTTCTGTGAAATCATCTCACAGAGTTACAGCTTTCCCCACAAGAAGCCTTTCGCTAAGACACTTCTTGTGGAATTGGCAAAGTGATATTTGGAAGCCCATAGAGGGCTATTGTGAAAAAGGAAATATCCTCCGATGAAATCTGGAAAGAAGATTTCTGAGAAACTGCTTAGTGTTCTGTTAATTCATCTCACAGAGTTACATCTGTATTTCGTGGATCTCTTTGCTAGCCTTATTTCTGTGGAATCTTAGAACAGATATTTCGGATCCCTTTGAAGA
Organism: Macaca nemestrina; assembly: GCF_043159975.1. Classification (NCBI taxonomy): domain Eukaryota; kingdom Metazoa; phylum Chordata; class Mammalia; order Primates; family Cercopithecidae; genus Macaca; species Macaca nemestrina. Next base: position 111,417,694 of record NC_092127.1, on the reverse strand, counting down.
CTATAGGGCCAAAGAAAAAATCCTCCGATAACAAAGAGGACGAAGCTTTCTGAGAAACTTCTTTGTGTTCTGTGAAATCATCTCACAGAGTTAAAGCTTTTCCCTCAAGAAGCCTATCGCTAAGACAGTTCTTGTGGAATTGGCAAAGTGATATTTGGAAGCCCATAGAGGGCTATGGTGAAAAAGGAAATATCCTCAGATGAAATCTGGAAAGAAGCTTTCTGAGAAACTGCTTAGTGTTCTGTTAATTCATCTCACAGAGTTACATCTGTATTTCGTGGATCTCTTTGCTAGCCTTATTTCTGTGGAATATGAGAACAGATATTTCGGATCCCTTTGAAGACTATAGGGCCAAAGGAAATATCCTCCGATAACAAAGAGAACGAAGCTTTCTGAGAAACTTCTTTGTGTTCTGTGAAATCATCTCACAGAGTTACAGCTTTCCCCACAAGAAGACTTTCGCTAAGACAGTTCTTGTGGAATTGGCAAAGTGATATTTGGAAGCCCATAGAGGGCTATGGTTAAAAAGGAAATATCCTCATATGAAATCTGGAAAGAAGCGTTCTGAGAAACTGCTTAGTGTTCTGTTAATTCATCTCACAGAGTTACATCTGTATTTCGTGGATCTCTTTGCTAGCCTTATTTCTGTGGAATCTTAGAACAGATATTTCGGATCCCTTTGAAGACTATAGGGCCAAAGAAAAAATCCTCCGATAACAAAGAGAAAGAAGCTTTCTGAGAAACTTCTTTGTGTTCTGTGAAATCATCTCACAGAGTTAAAGCTTTCCCCTCAAGAAGCCTATCGCTAAGACAGTTCTTGTGGAATTGGCAAAGTGATATTTGGAAGCCCATAGAGGGCTATGGTGAAAAAGGAAATATCCTCAGATGAAATCTGGAAAGAAGCTTTCTGAGAAACTGCTTAGTGTTCTGTTAATTCATCTCACAGAGTTACATCTGTATTTCCTGGATCTCTTTGCTAGCTTTATTTCTGTGGAATCTGAGAACAGATATTTCGGATCCCTTTGAAGACTATAGGGCCAAAGGAAATATCCTCCGATAACGAAGAGAAAGAAGCTTTCTGAGAAACTTCTTTGTGTTCTGTGAAATCATCTCACAGAGTTACAGCTTTCCCCTCAAGAAGACTTTCGCTAAGACAGTTCTTGTGGAATTGGCAAAGTGATATTTGGAAGCCCATAGAGGGCTACGGTGAAAAAGGAAATATCCTCAGATGAAATCTGGAAAGAAGCTTTCTGAGAAACTGCTTAGTGTTCTGTTAATTCGTCTCACAAAGTTACATCTGTAATTCGTGGATCTCTTTGCTAGCCTTATTTCTGTGGAATCTGAGAACAGATATTTGGGATCCCTTTGAAGACTATAGGGCCAAAGGAAATATCCTCCGATAACAAAGAGAAAGAAGCTTTCTGAGAAACTTCTTTGTGTTCTGTGAAATCATCTCACAGAGTTACAGCTTTCCCGTCAAGAAGCCTTTCGCTAAGACATTTCTTGTGGAATTGGCAAAGTGATATTTGGAAGCCCATGGAGGTCTACGGTGAAAAAGGAAATATCCTCAGATGAAATCTGGAAAGAAGCTTTCTGAGAAACTGCTTAGTGTTCTGTTAATTCATCTCACAGAGTTACATCTGTATTTCGTGGATCTCTTTGCTAGCCTTATTTCTGTGGAATCTGAGAACAGATATTTCGGATCCCTTTGAAGACTATAGGGCCAAAGGAAATATCCTCCGATAACAAAGAGAAAGAAGCTTTCTGAGAAACTTCTTTGTGTTCTGTGAAATCATCTCACAGAGTTACAGCTTTCCCCACAAGAATCCTTTCGCTAAGACAGTTCTTGTGGAATTGGCAAAGTGATATTTGGAAGCCCATAGAGGGCTATGGTGAAAAAGGAAATATCCTCAGATGAAATCTGGAAAGAAGCTTTCTGAGAAACTGCTTAGTGTTCTGTTAATTCATCTCACAGAGTTACATCTGTATTTCGTGGATCTCTTTGCTAGCCTTATTTCTGTGGAATCTGAGAACACATATTTCGGATCCCTTTGAAGACTATAGGGCCAAAGGAAATATCCTCCGATAACAAAGAGAAAGAAGCTTTCTGAGAAACTTCTTTGTGTTCTGTGAAATCATCTCACAGAGTTACAGCTTTCCCCTCAAGAAGCCTTTCGCTAAGACAGTTCTTGTGGAATTGGCAAAGTGATATTTGGAAGCCCATAGAGGGCTATGGTGAAAAAGGAATTATCTTCAGATGAAATCTGGAAAGAAGCTTTCTGAGAAACTGCTTAGTGTTCTGTTAATTCATCTCACAGAGTTACATCTGTAATACGTGGATCTCTTTGCTAGCCTTATTTCTGTGGAATCTGAGAACAGATATTTCGGATCCCTTTGAAGACTATAGGGCCAAATGTAATATCCTCCGATAACAAGGAGAAAGAAGCTTTCTGAGAAACTTCTTTGTGTTCTGTGAAATCATCTCACAGAGTTACAGCTTTCCCCTCAAGAAGCCTTTCGCTAAGACAGTTCTTGTGGAATTGGCAAAGTGATATTTGGAAGCCCTTAGAGGGCTATGGTGAAAAAGGAAATATCCTCAGATGAAATATGGAAAGAAGCTTTCTGAGAAACTGCTTAGTGTTCTGTTAATTCATCTCACAGAGTTACATCTGTATTTCGTGGATCTCTTTGCTAGCCTTATTTCTGTGGAATCTGAGAACACATATTTCGGATCCCTTTGAAGACTATAGGGCCAAAGGAAATATCCTCCGAAAACAAAGAGAACGAAGCTTTCTGAGAAACTTCTTTGTGTTCTGTGAAATCATCTCACAGAGTTAAAGCTTTCCCCTCAAGAAGCCTATCGCTAAGACAGTTCTTGTGGAATTGGCAAAGTGATATTTGGAAGCCCATAGAGGGCTATGGTGAAAAAGGAAATATCCTCAGATGAAATCTGGAAAGAAGCTTTCTGAGAAACTGCTTAGTGTTCTGTTAATTCATCTCACAGAGTTACATCTGTATTTCGTGGATCTCTTTGCTAGCTTTATTTCTGTGGAATCTGAGAACAGATATTTCGGATCCCTTTGAAGACTATAGGGCCAAAGGAAATATCCTCCGATAACGAAGAGAAAGAAGCTTTCTGAGAAACTTCTTTGTGTTCTGTGAAATCATCTCACAGAGTTACAGCTTTCCCCTCAAGAAGCCTTTCGCTAAGACAGTTCTTGTGGAATTGGCAAAGTGATATTTGGAAGCCCATAGAGGGCTACGGTGAAAAAGGAATTATCCTCAGATGAAATCTGGAAAGAAGCTTTCTGAGAAACTGCTTAGTGTTCTGTTAATTCATCTCACAAAGTTACATCTGTATTTCGTGGATCTCTTTGCTAGCCTTATTTCTGTGGAATCTGAGAACAGATATTTGGGATCCCTTTGAATACTATAGGGCCAAAGGAAATATCCTCCGATAACAAAGAGAAAGAAGCTTTCTGAGAAACTTCTTTGTGTTCTGTGAAATCATCTCACAGAGTTACACCTTTCCCCTCAAGAAGCCTTTCGCTAAGACAGTTCTTGTGGAATTGGCAAAGTGATATTTGGAAGCCCATAGAGGGCTATGGTGAAAAAGGAAATATCCTCAGATGAAATCTGGAAAGAAGCTTTCTGAGAAACTGCTTAGTGTTCTGTTAATTCATCTCACAGAGTTACATCTGTATTTCGTGGATCTCTTTGCTAGCCTTATTTCTGTGGAATCTGAGAACAGATATTTCGGATCCCTTTGAAGACTATAGGGCCAAAGGTAATATCCTCCGATAACAAGGAGAACGAAGCTTTCTGAGAAACTTCTTTGTGTTCTGTGAAATCATCTCACAGAGTTACAGCTTTCCCCTCAAGAAGCCTTTCGCTAAGACAGTTCTTGTGGAATTGGCAAAGTGATATTTGGAAGTCCATAGAGGGCTACGGTGAAAAAGGAAATATCCTCAGATGAAATCTGGAAAGAAGCTTTCTGAGAAACTGCTTAGTGTTCTGTTAATTCATCTCACAAAGTTACATCTGTATTTCGTGGATCTCTTTGCTAGCCTTATTTCTGTGGAATCTGAGAACAGATATTTGGGATCCCTTTGAAGACTATAGGGCCAAAGGAAATATCCTCCGATAACAAAGAGAAAGAAGCTTTCTGAGAAACTTCTTTGTGTTCTGTGAAATCATCTCACCGAGTTACAGCTTTCCCCTCAAGAAGCCTTTCGCTAAGACATTTCTTGTGGAATTGGCAAAGTGATATTTGGAAGCCCATGGAGGTCTACGGTGAAAAAGGAAATATCCTCAGATGAAATCTGGAAAGAAGCTTTCTGAGAAACCGCTTAGTGTTCTGTTAATTCATCTCACAGAGTTACATCTGTATTTCGTGGATCTCTTTGCTAGCCTTATTTCTGTGGAATCTGAGAACAGATATTTCGGATCCCTTTGAAGACTATAGGGCCAAAGGAAATATCCTCCGATAACAAAGAGAACGAAGCTTTCTGAGAAACTTCTTTGTGTTCTGTGAAATCATCTCACAGAGTTACAGCTTTCCCCACAAGAATCCTTTCGCTAAGACAGTTCTTGTGGAATTGGCAAAGTGATATTTGGAAGCCCATAGAGGGCTATGGTGAAAAAGGAAATATCCTCAGATGAAATCTGGAAAGAAGCTTTCTGAGAAACTGCTTAGTGTTCTGTTAATTCATCTCACAGAGTTACATCTGTATTTCGTGGATCTCTTTGCTAGCCTTATTTCTGTGGAATCTGAGAACAGATATTTCGGATCCCTTTGAAGACTATAGGGCCAAAGGAAATATCCTCCGATAACAAAGAGAAAGAAGCTTTCTGAGAAACTTCTTTGTGTTCTGTGAAATCATCTCACAGAGTTACAGCTTTCCCCTCAAGAAGCCTTTCGCTAAGACAGTTCTTCTGGAATTGGCAAAGTGATATTTGGAAGCCCATAGAGGGCTATGGTGAAAAAGGAATTATCCTCAGATGAAATCTGGAAAGAAGCTTTCTGAGAAACTGCTTAGTGTTCTGTTTATTCATCTCACAGAGTTACATCTGTATTTCGTGGATCTCTTTGCTAGCCTTATTTCTGTGGAATCTGAGAACAGATATTTCGGATCCCTTTGAAGACTATAGGGCCAAAGGAAATATCCTCCGATAACAAAGAGAAAGAAGCTTTCTGAGAAACTTCTTTGTGTTCTGTGAAATCATCTCACAGAGTTACAGCTTTCCCCTCAAGAAGCCTTTCGCTAAGACTGTTCTTGTGGAATTGGCAACGTGATATTTGGAAGCCCATAGAGGGCTATGGTGAAAAAGGAAATATCCTCCGATGAAATCTGGAAAGAAGCTTTCTGAGAAACTGCTTAGTGTTCTGTTAATTCATCTCACAGAGTTACATCTGTATTTCGTGGATCTCTTTGCTAGCCTTATTTCTGTGGGATCTGAAAACAGATATTTCCGATCCCTTTGAAGACTATAGGGCCAAAGGAAAAACCCTGCGATAACAAAGAGAAAGAAGCTTTCTGAGAAACTTCTTTGTGTTCTGTGAAATCATCTCACAGAGTTACAGCTTTCCCCTCAAGAAGCCTTTCGCTAAGACAGTTCTTGTGGAATTGGCAAAGTGATATTTGCAAGGCCATAGAGGTCTATGGTGAAAAAGGAAATATCCTCAGATGAAATCTGGAAAGAAGCTTTCTGAGAAACTGCTTAGTGTTCTGTTAATTCATCTCACAGTGTTACATCTGTATTTCGTGGATCTCTTTGCTAGCCTTATTTCTGTGGAATCTGAGAACAGATATTTCGGATCCCTTTGAAGACTATAGGGCCAAAGGAAATATCCTCCGATAACAAAGAGAACGAAGCTTTCTGAGAAACTTCTTTGTGTTCTGTGAAATCATCTCACAGAATTACAGCTTTCCCCAAAAGAAGCCTTTCGCTAAGACAGTTCTTGTGGAATTGGCAAAGTGATATTTGGGAGCCCATAGAGGGCTATTGTGAAAAAGGAAATATCCTCCGAAGAAATCTGGAAAGAAGCTTTCTGAGAAACTGCTTAGTGTTCTGTTAATTCATCTCACAGGGTTACATCTGTATTTCGTGGATCTCTTTGCTAGCCTTATTTCTGTGGAATCTTAGAACAGATATTTCGGATCCCTTTGAAGACTATAGGGCCAAAGAAAAAATCCTCCGATAACAAAGAGAAAGAAGCTTTCTGAGAAACTTCTTTGTGTTCTGTGAAATCATCTCACAGAGTTAAAGCTTTCCCCTCAAGAAGCCTATCGCTAAGACAGTTCTTGTGGAATTGGCAAAGTGATATTTGGAAGCCCATAGAGGGCTATGGTGAAAAAGGAAATATCCTCAGATGAAATCTGGAAAGAAGCTTTCTGAGAAACTGCTTAGTGTTCTGTTAATTCATCTCACAGAGTTACATCTGTATTTCGTGGATCTCTTTGCCAGCTTTATTTCTGTGGAATCTGAGAACAGATATTTCGGATCCCTTTGAAGACTATAGGGCCAAAGGAAATATCCTCCGATAACGAAGAGAAAGAAGCTTTCTGAGAAACTTCTTTGTGTTCTGTGAAATCATCTCACCGAGTTACAGCTTTCCCCTCAAGAAGCCTTTCGCTAAGACATTTCTTGTGGAATTGGCAAAGTGATATTTGGAAGCCCATGGAGGTCTACGGTGAAAAAGGAAATATCCTCAGATGAAATCTGGAAAGAAGCTTTCTGAGAAACCGCTTAGTGTTCTGTTAATTCATCTCACAGAGTTACATCTGTATTTCGTGGATCTCTTTGCTAGCCTTATTTCTGTGGAATCTGAGAACAGATATTTCGGATCCCTTTGAAGACTATAGGGCCAAAGGAAATATCCTCCGATAACAAAGAGAACGAAGCTTTCTGAGAAACTTCTTTGTGTTCTGTGAAATCATCTCACAGAGTTACAGCTTTCCCCACAAGAATCCTTTCGCTAAGACAGTTCTTGTGGAATTGGCAAAGTGATATTTGGAAGCCCATAGAGGGCTATGGTGAAAAAGGAAATATCCTCAGATGAAATCTGGAAAGAAGCTTTCTGAGAAACTGCTTAGTGTTCTGTTAATTCATCTCACAGAGTTACATCTGTATTTCGTGGATCTCTTTGCTAGCCTTATTTCTGTGGAATCTGAGAACAGATATTTCGGATCCCTTTGAAGACTATAGGGCCAAAGGAAATATCCTCCGATAACAAAGAGAAAGAAGCTTTCTGAGAAACTTCTTTGTGTTCTGTGAAATCATCTCACAGAGTTACAGCTTTCCCCTCAAGAAGCCTTTCGCTAAGACAGTTCTTGTGGAATTGGCAAAGTGATATTTGGAAGCCCATAGAGGGCTATGGTGAAAAAGGAATTATCCTCAGATGAAATCTGGAAAGAAGCTTTCTGAGAAACTGCTTAGTGTTCTGTTAATTCATCTCACAGAGTTACATCTGTATTTCGTGGATCTCTTTGCTAGCCTTATTTCTGTGGAATCTGAGAACAGATATTTCGGATCCCTTTGAAGACTATAGGGCCAAAGGAAATATCCTCCGATAACAAAGAGAAAGAAGCTTTCTGAGAAACTTCTTTGTGTTCTGTGAAATCATCTCACAGAGTTACAGCTTTCCCCTCAAGAAGCCTTTCGCTAAGACTGTTCTTGTGGAATTGGCAACGTGATATTTGGAAGCCCATAGAGGGCTATGGTGAAAAAGGAAATATCCTCCGATGAAATCTGGAAAGAAGCTTTCTGAGAAACTGCTTAGTGTTCTGTTAATTCATCTCACAGAGTTACATCTGTATTTCGTGGATCTCTTTGCTAGCCTTATTTCTGTGGGATCTGAAAACAGATATTTCCGATCCCTTTGAAGACTATAGGGCCAAAGGAAAAACCCTGCGATAACAAAGAGAAAGAAGCTTTCTGAGAAACTTCTTTGTGTTCTGTGAAATCATCTCACAGAGTTACAGCTTTCCCCTCAAGAAGCCTTTCGCTAAGACAGTTCTTGTGGAATTGGCAAAGTGATATTTGCAAGGCCATAGAGGTCTATGGTGAAAAAGGAAATATCCTCAGATGAAATCTGGAAAGAAGCTTTCTGAGAAACTGCTTAGTGTTCTGTTAATTCATCTCACAGTGTTACATCTGTATTTCGTGGATCTCTTTGCTAGCCTTATTTCTGTGGAATCTGAGAACAGATATTTCGGATCCCTTTGAAGACTATAGGGCCAAAGGAAATATCCTCCGATAACAAAGAGAACGAAGCTTTCTGAGAAACTTCTTTGTGTTCTGTGAAATCATCTCACAGAATTACAGCTTTCCCCAAAAGAAGCCTTTCGCTAAGACAGTTCTTGTGGAATTGGCAAAGTGATATTTGGAAGCCCATAGAGGGCTATTGTGAAAAAGGAAATATCCTCCGAAGAAATCTGGAAAGAAGCTTTCTGAGAAACTGCTTAGTGTTCTGTTAATTCATCTCACAGGGTTACATCTGTATTTCGTGGATCTCTTTGCTAGCCTTATTTCTGTGGAATCTTAGAACAGATATTTCGGATCCCTTTGAAGACTATAGGGCCAAAGAAAAAATCCTCCGATAACAAAGAGAAAGAAGCTTTCTGAGAAACTTCTTTGTGTTCTGTGAAATCATCTCACAGAGTTAAAGCTTTCCCCTCAAGAAGCCTATCGCTAAGACAGTTCTTGTGGAATTGGCAAAGTGATATTTGGAAGCCCATAGAGGGCTATGGTGAAAAAGGAAATATCCTCAGATGAAATCTGGAAAGAAGCTTTCTGAGAAACTGCTTAGTGTTCTGTTAATTCATCTCACAGAGTTACATCTGTATTTCGTGGATCTCTTTGCCAGCTTTATTTCTGTGGAATCTGAGAACAGATATTTCGGATCCCTTTGAAGACTATAGGGCCAAAGGAAATATCCTCCGATAACGAAGAGAAAGAAGCTTTCTGAGAAACTTCTTTGTGTTCTGTGAAATCATCTCACAGAGTTACAGCTTTCCCCTCAAGAAGCCTTTCGCTAAGACAGTTCTTGTGGAATTGGTAAAGTGATATTTGGAAGCCCATAGAGGGCTACGGTGAAAAAGGAAATATCCTCAGATGAAATCTGGAAAGAAGCTTTCTGAGAAACTGCTTAGTGTTCTGTTAATTCATCTCACAAAGTTACATCTGTATTTCGTGGATCTCTTTGCTAGACTTATTTCTGTGGAATCTGAGAACAGATATTTGGGATCCCTTTGAAGACTATAGGGCCAAAGGAAATATCCTCCGATAACAAAGAGAAAGAAGCTTTCTGAGAAACTTCTTTGTGTTCTGTGAAATCATCTCACAGAGTTACACCTTTCCCCTCAAGAAGCCTTTCGCTAAGACAGTTCTTGTGGAATTGGCAAAGTGATATTTGGAAGCCCATAGAGGGCTATGGTGAAAAAGGAAATATACTCAGATGAAATCTGGAAAGAAGCTTTCTGAGAAACTGCTTAGTGTTCTGTTAATTCATCTCACAGAGTTACATCTGTATTTCGTGGATCTCTTTGCTAGCCTTATTTCTGTGGAATCTGAGAACAGATATTTCGGATCCCTTTGAAGACTATAGGGCCAAAGGTAATATCCTCCGATAACAAGGAGAACGAAGCTTTCTGAGAAACTTCTTTGTGTTCTGTGAAATCATCTCACAGAGTTACAGCTTTCCCCTCAAGAAGCCTTTCGCTAAGACAGTTCTTGTGGAATTGGCAAAGTGATATTTGGAAGCCCTTAGAGGGCTATGGTGAAAAAGGAAATATCCTCAGATGAAATATGGAAAGAAGCTTTCTGAGAAACTGCTTAGTGTTCTGTTAATTCATCTCACAGAATTACATCTGTATTTCGTGGATCTCTTTGCTAGCCTTATTTCTGTGGAATCTGAGAACAGATATTTGGGATCCCTTTGAAGACTATAGGGCCAAAGGAAAAATCCTCCGATAACAAAGAGAAAGAAGCTTTCTGAGAAACTTCTTTGTGTTTTGTGAAATCATCTCAGAGAGTTACAGCTTTCCCCTCAAGAAGACTTTCGCTAAGACAGTTCTTGTGGAATTGGCAAAGTGATATTTGGAAGCCCATAGAGGGCCATGGTGAAAAAGGAAATATCCTCAGATGAAATCTGGAAAGAGGCTTTCTGAGAAACCGCTTAGTGTTCTGCTAATTCATCTCACAGAGTTACATCTGTATTTCGTGGATCTCTTTGCTAGCTTTATTTCTGTGGAATCTGAGAACAGATATTTCGGATCCCATTGAAGACTATAGGGCCAAAGGAAATATCCTCCGATAAAAAAGAGAACGAAGCTTTCTGAGAAACTTCTTTGTGTTCTGTGAAATCATCTCACAGAGTTACAGCTTTCCCCACAAGAAGCCTTTCGCTAAGACAGTTCTTGTGGAATTGACAAAGTGATATTTGGAAGCCCATAGAGGGCTATTGTGAAAAAGGAAATATCCTCCGATGAAATCTGGAAAGAAGCTTTCTGAGAAACTGCTTAGTGTTCTGTTAATTCATCTCACAGAGTTACATCTGTATTTCGTGGATCTCTTTGCTAGCCTTATTTCTGTGGAATCTTAGAACAGATATTTCGGATCCCTTTGAAGACTATAGGGCCAAAGGAAAAATCCTCCGATAACAAAGAGAAAGAAGCTTTCTGAGAAACTTCTTTGTGTTCTGTGAAATCATCTCACAGAGTTAAAGCTTTCCCCTCAAGAAGCCTATCGCTAAGACAGTTCTTGTGGAATTGGCAAAGTGATATTTGGAAGCCCATAGAGGGCTATGGTGAAAAAGGAAATATCCTCAGATGAAATCTGGAAAGAAGCTTTCTGAGAAACTGCTTAGTGTTCTGTTAATTCATCTCACAGAGTTACATCTGTATTTCGTGGATCTCTTTGCTAGCCTTATTTCTGTGGAATCTGAGAACAGATATTTCGGATCCCTTTGAAGACTATAGGGCCAAAGGAAATATCCTCCGATAACAAAGAGAACGAAGCTTTCTGAGAAACTTCTTTGTGTTCTGTGAAATCATCTCACAGAGTTACAGCTTTCCCCACAAGAAGCCTTTCGCTAAGACAGTTCTTGTGGAATTGGCAAAGTGATATTTGGAAGCCCATAGAGGGCTATTGTGAAAAAGGAAATATCCTCCGATGAAATCTGGAAAGAAGCTTTCTGAGAAACTGCTTAGTGTTCTGTTAATTCATCTCACAGAGTTACATCTGTATTTCGTGGATCTCTTTGCTAGCCTTATTTCTGTGGAATCTTAGAACAGATATTTCGGATCCCTTTGAAGACTATAGGGCCAAAGAAAAAATCCTCCGATAACAAAGAGAAAGAAGCTTTCTGAGAAACTTCTTTGTGTTCTGTGAAATCATCTCACAGAGTTAAAGCTTTCCCCTCAAGAAGCCTATCGCTAAGACAGTTCTTGTGGAATTGGCAAAGTGATATTTGGAAGCCCATAGAGGGCTATGGTGAAAAAGGAAATATCCTCAGATGAAATCTGGAAAGAAGCTTTCTGAGAAACTGCTTAGTGTTCTGTTAATTCATCTCACAGAGTTACATCTGTATTTCGTGGATCTCTTTGCTAGCCTTATTTCTGTGGAATCTTAGAACAGATATTTCGGATCCCTTTGAAGACTATAGGGCCAAAGGTAATATCCTCCGATAACAAGGAGAACGAAGCTTTCTGAGAAACTTCTTTGTGTTCTGTGAAATCATCTCACAGAGTTACAGCTTTCCCCTCAAGAAGCCTTTCGCTAAGACAGTTCTTGTGGAATTGGCAAAGTGATATTTGGAAGCCCATAGAGGGCTACGGTGAAAAAGGAAATATCCTCAGATGAAATCTGGAAAGAAGCTTTCTGAGAAACTGCTTAGTGTTCTGTTAATTCATCTCACAAAGTTACATCTGTATTTCGTGGATCTCTTTGCTAGCCTTATTTCTGTGGAATCTGAGAACAGATATTTGGGATCCCTTTGAAGACTATAGGGCCAAAGGAAATATCCTCCGATAACAAAGAGAAAGAAGCTTTCTGAGAAACTTCTTTGTGTTCTGTGAAATCATCTCACAGAGTTACACCTTTCCCCTCAAGAAGCCTTTCGCTAAGACAGTTCTTGTGGAATTGGCAAAGTGATATTTGGAAGCCCATAGAGGGCCATGGTGAAAAAGGAAATATCCTCAGATGAAATCTGGAAAGAAGCTTTCTGAGAAACTGCTTAGTGTTCTGTTAATTCATCTCACAGAGTTACATCTGTATTTCGTGGATCTCTTTGCTAGCCTTATTTCTGTGGAATCTGAGAACAGATATTTCGGATCCCTTTGAAGACTATAGGGCCAAAGGTAATATCCTCCGATAACAAGGAGAACGAAGCTTTCTGAGAAACTTCTTTGTGTTCTGTGAAATCATCTCACAGAGTTACAGCTTTCCCCTCAAGAAGCCTTTCGCTAAGACAGTTCTTGTGGAATTGGCAAAGTGATATTTGGAAGCTCTTAGAGGGCTATGGTGAAAAAGGAAATATCCTCAGATGAAATATGGAAAGAAGCTTTCTGAGAAACTGCTTAGTGTTCTGTTAATTCATCTCACAGAGTTACATCTGTATTTCGTGGATCTCTTAGCTAGCCTTATTTCTGTGGAATCTGAGAACAGATATTTGGGATCCCTTTGAAGACTATAGGGCCAAAGGAAAAATCCTCCGATAAGAAAGAGAAAGAAGCTTTCTGAGAAACTTCTTTGTGTTTTGTGAAATCATCTCAGAGAGTTACAGCTTTCCCCTCAAGAAGACTTTCGCTAAGACAGTTCTTGTGGAATTGGCAAAGTGATATTTCGAAGCCCATAGAGGGCCATGGTGAAAAAGGAAATATCCTCAGATGAAATCTGGAAAGAGGCTTTCTGAGAAACTGCTTAGTGTTCTGTTAATTCATCTCACAGAGTTACATCTGTATTTCGTGGATCTCTTTGCTAGCTTTATTTTTGTGGAATTTTAGAACAGATATTTCGGATCCCTTTGAAGACTATAGGGCCAAAGGAAATATCCTCCGATAACAAAGAGAACGAAGCTTTCTGAGAAACTTCTTTGTGTTCTGTGAAATCATCTCACAGAGTTACAGCTTCCCCCACAAGAAGCCTTTCGCTAAGACAGTTCTTGTGGAATTGGCAAAGTGATTTTTGGAAGCCCATAGAGGGCTATTGTGAAAAAGGAAATATCCTCCGATGAAATCTGGAAAGAAGCTTTCTGAGAAACTGCTTATTGTTCTGTTAATTCATCTCACAGAGTTACATCTGTATTTCGTGGATCTCTTTGCTAGCCTTATTTCTGTGGAATCTTAGAACAGATATTTCGGATCCCTTTGAAGACTACAGGGCCAAAGGAAATATCCTCCGATAACAAAGAGAAAGAAGCTTTCTGAGAAACTTCTTTGTGTTCTGTGAAATCATCTCTCAGAGTTGCAGCTTTCCCCTCAAGAAGCCTTTCGCTAAGACAGTTCTTGTGGAATTGGCCAAGTGATATTTGGAAGGCCATAGAGTTCTATGGTGAAAAAGGAGATATCCTCAGATGAAATCTGGAAAGAAGCTTTCTGAGAAACTGCTTAGTGTTCTGTTAATTCATCTCACAGAGTTACATCTGTATTTCGTGGATCTCTTTGCTAGCCTTATTTCTGTGGAATCTGAGAACAGATATTTCGGATCCCTTTGAAGACTATAGGGCCAAAGGAAATATCCTCCGATAACAAAGAGAACGAAGCTTTCTGAGAAACTTCTTTGTCTTCTGTGAAATCATCTCACAGAGTTACAGCTTTCCCCTCAAGAAGCCTTTCGCTAAGACAGTTCTTGTGGAATTGGCAAAGTGATATTTGGAAGCCCATAGAGGGCTATGGTGAAAAAGGAAATATCCTCCGATGAAATCTGGAAAGAAGCTTTCTGAGAAACTGCTTAGTGTTCTGTTAATTCATCTCACAGAGTTACATCTGTATTTCGTGGATCTCTTTGCTAGCCTTATTTCAGTGGAATCTTAGAAAGATATTTCGGATCCCTTTGAAGACTATAGGGCCAAAGAGAAAATCCTCGGATAACAAAGAGAAAGAAGCTTTCTGAGAAACTTCTTTGTGTTCTGTGAAATCATCTCACAGAGTTACAGCTTTCCCCTCAAGAAGCCTTTCGCTAAGACAGTTCTTGTGGAATTGGCAAAGTGATATTTGGAAGCCCATAGAGGGCTATGGTGAAAAAGGAAATATCCTCAGATGAAATCTGGAAAGAATCTTTCTGAGAAACTGCTTAGAGTTCGGTTAATTCATCTCACAGAGTTACATCTGTATTTCGTGGATCTCTTTGCTAGCCTTATTTCTGTGGAATCTGAGAACAGATATTTCGGATCCCTTTGAAGACTATAGGGCCAGAGGAAATATCCTCCGATAACAAAGAGAAAGAAGCTTTCTGAGAAACTTCTTTGTGTTCTGTGAAATCATCTCACAGAGTTACAGCTTTCCCCTCAAGAAGCCTTTCGCTAAGACAGTTCTTGTGGAATTGGCAAAGTGATATTTGGAAGCCCTTAGAGGGCTATGGTGAAAAAGGAAATATCCTCAGATGAAATCTGGAAAGAAGCTTTCTGAGAAACTGCTTAGTGTTCTGTTAATTCATCTCACAGAGTTACATCTGTATTTCGTGGATCTCTTTGCTAGCCTTATTTCTGTGGAATCTGAGAACAGATATTTGGGATCCCTTTGAAGACTATAGGGCCAAAGGAAAAATCCTCCGATAAGAAAGAGAAAGAAGCTTTCTGAGAAACTTCTTTGTGTTTTGTGAAATCATCTCAGAGCGTTACAGCTTTCCCCTCAAGAAGACTTTCGCTAAGACAGTTCTTGTGGAATTGGCAAAGTGATATTTGGAAGCCCATAGAGGGCCATGGTGAAAAAGGAAATATCCTCAGATGAAATCTGGAAAGAGGCTTTCTGAGAAATTGCTTAGTGTTCTGTTAATTCATCTCACAGAGTTACATCTGTATTTCGTGGATCTCTTTGCTAGCTTTATTTCTGTGGAATCTGAGAACAGATATTTCGGATCCCTTTGAAGACTATAGGGCCAAAGGAAATATCCTCCGATAACAAAGAGAACGAAGCTTTCTGAGAAACTTCTTTGTGTTCTGTGAAATCATCTCACAGAGTTACAGCTTCCCCCACAAGAAGCCTTTCGCTAAGACAGTTCTTGTGGAATTGGCAAAGTGATTTTTGGAAGCCCATAGAGGGCTATTGTGAAAAAGGAAATATCCTCCGATGAAATCTGGAAAGAAGCTTTCTGAGAAACTGCTTATTGTTCTGTTAATTCATCTCACAGAGTTACATCTGTATTTCGTGGATCTCTTTGCTAGCATTATTTCTGTGGAATTTTAGAACAGATATTTCGGATCCCTTTGAAGAGTATAGGGCCAAAGAAAAAATCCTCCGATAACAAAGAGAAAGAAGCTTTCTGAGAAACTTCTTTGTGTTCTGTGAAATCATCTCACAGAGTTAAAGCTTTCCCCTCAAGAAGCCTATCGCTAAGACAGTTCTTGTGGAATTGGCAAAGTGATATTTGGAAGCCCATAGAGGGCTATGGTGAAAAAGGAAATATCCTCAGATGAAATCTGGAAAGAAGCTTTCTGAGAAACTGCTTAGTGTTCTGTTAATTCATCTCACAGAGTTACATCTGTATTTCGTGGATCTCTTTGCTAGCTTTATTTCTGTGGAATCTGAGAACAGATATTTCGGATCCCTTTGAAGACTATAGGGCCAAAGGAAATATCCTCCGATAACGAAGAGAAAGAAGCTTTCTGAGAAACTTCTTTGTGTTCTGTGAAATCATCTCACAGAGTTACAGCTTTCCCCTCAAGAAGCCTTTCGCTAAGACAGTTCTTGCGGAATTGGCAAAGTGATATTTGGAAGTCCATAGAGGGCTACGGTGAAAAAGGAAATATCCTCAGATGAAATCTGGAAAGAAGCTTTCTGAGAAACTGCTTAGTGTTCTGTTAATTCATCTCACAGAGTTACATCTGTATTTCGTGGATCTCTTTGCTAGCCTTATTTCTGTGGAATGTGAGAACAGATATTTCGGATCCCTTTGAAGACTATAGGGCCAAAGGAAATATCCTCCGATAACAAAGAGAAAGAAGCTTTCTGAGAAACTTCTTTGTGTTCTGTGAAATCATCTCACAGAGTTACAGCTTTCCCCTCAAGAAGCCTTTCGCTAAGACAGTTCTTGTGGAATTGGCAAAGTGATATTTGGAAGCCCATAGAGGGCTATGGTGAAAAAGGAAATATCCTCCGATGAAATCTGGAAAGAAGCTTTCTGAGAAACTGCTTAGTGTTCTGTTAATTCATCTCACAGAGTTACATCTGTATTTCGTGGATCTCTTTGCTAGCCTTATTTCAGTGGAAACTTAGAAAGATATTTCGGATCCCTTTGAAGACTATAGGGCCAAAGAGAAAATCCTCCGATAACAAAGAGAAAGAAGCTTTCTGAGAAACTTCTTTGTGTTCTGTGAAATCATCTCACAGAGTTACAGCTTTCCCCTCAAGAAGCCTTTCGCTAAGACAGTTCTTGTGGAATTGGCAAAGTGATATTTGGAAGCCCATAGAGGGCTATGGTGAAAAAGGAAATATCCTCAGATGAAATCTGGAAAGAATCTTTCTGAGAAACTGCTTAGTGTTCGGTTAATTCATCTCACAGAGTTACATCTGTATTTCGTGGATCTCTTTGCTAGCCTTATTTCTGTGGAATCTGAGAACAGATATTTCGGATCCCTTTGAAGACTATAGGGCCAAAGGAAATATCCTCCGATAACAAAGAGAAAGAAGCTTTCTGAGAAACTTCTTTGTGTTCTGTGAAATCATCTCACAGAGTTACAGCTTTCCCCTCAAGAAGCCTTTCGCTAAGACAGTTCTTGTGGAATTGGCAATTTGATATTTGGAAGCCCTTAGAGGGCTATGGTGAAAAAGGAAATATCCTCAGATGAAATCTGGAAAGAAGCTTTCTGAGAAACTGCTTAGTGTTCTGTTAATTCATCTCACAGAGTTACATCTGTATTTCGTGGATCTCTTTGCTAGCCTTATTTCTGTGGAATCTGAGAACAGATATTTGGGATCCCTTTGAAGACTATAGGGCCAAAGGAAAAATACTCCGATAACAAAGAGAAAGAAGCTTTCTGAGAAACTTCTTTGTGTTTTGTGAAATCATCTCAGAGAGTTACAGCTTTCCCCTCAAGAAGCCTTTCGCTAAGACAGTTCTTGTGGAATTGGCAAAGTGATATTTGGAAGCCCATAGAGGGCTATGGTGAAAAAGGAAATATCCTCAGATGAAATCTGGAAAGAAGCTTTCTGAGAAACTGCTTAGTGTTCTGTTAATTCATCTCACAGAGTTACATCTGTATTTTGTGGATCTCTTTGCTAGCTTTATTTCTGTGGAATCTGAGAACAGATATTTCGGATCCCTTTGAAGACTATAGGGCCAAAGGAAATATCCTCCGATAACGAAGAGAAAGAAGCTTTCTGAGAAACTTCTTTGTGTTCTGTGAAATCATCTCACAGAGTTACAGCTTTCCCCTCAAGAAGCCTTTCGCTAAGACAGTTCTTGTGGAATTGGCAAAGTGATATTTGGAAGTCCATAGAGGGCTACGGTGAAAAAGGAAATATCCTCAGATGAAATCTGGAAAGAAGCTTTCTGAGAAACTGCTTAGTGTTCTGTTAATTCATCTCACAGAGTTACATCTGTATTTCGTGGATCTCTTTGCTAGCCTTATTTCTGTGGAATCTGAGAACAGATATTTCGGATCCCTTTGAAGACTATAGGGCCAAAGGTAATATCCTCCGATAACAAGGAGAACGAAGCTTTCTGAGAAACTTCTTTGTGTTCTGTGAAATCATCTCACAGAGTTACAGCTTTCCCCTCAAGAAGCCTTTCGCTAAGACAGTTCTTGTGAAATTGGCAAAGTGATATTTGGAAGCCCATAGAGGGCTACGGTGAAAAAGGAAATATCCTCAGATGAAATCTGGAAAGAAGCTTTCTGAGAAACTGCTTAGTGTTCTGTTAATTCATCTCACAAAGTTACATCTGTATTTCGTGGATCTCTTTGCTAGCCTTATTTCTGTGGAATCTGAGAACAGATATTTGGGATCCCTTTGAAGACTATAGGGCCAAAGGAAATATCCTCCGATAACAAAGAGAAAGAAGCTTTCTGAGAAACTTCTTTGTGTTCTGTGAAATCATCTCACAGAGTTACACCTTTCCCCTCAAGAAGCCTTTCGCTAAGACAGTTCTTGTGGAATTGGCAAAGTGATATTTGGAAGCCCATAGACGGCTATGGTGAAAAAGGAAATATCCTCAGATGAAATCTGGAAAGAAGCTTTCTGAGAAACTGCTTAGTGTTCTGTTAATTCATCTCACAGAGTTACATCTGTATTTCGTGGATCTCTTTGCTAGCCTTATTTCTGTGGAATCTGAGAACAGATATTTCGGTTCCCTTTGAAGACTATAGGGCCAAAGGTAATATCCTCCGATAACAAAGAGAACGAAGCTTTCTGAGAAACTTCTTTGTGTTCTGTGAAATCATCTCACAGAGTTACAGCTTTCCCCTCAAGAAGCCTTTCGCTAAGACAGTTCTTGTGGAATTGGCAAAGTGATATTTGGAAGCCCTTAGAGGGCTATGGTGAAAAAGGAAATATCCACAGATGAAATATGGAAAGAAGCTTTCTGAGAAACTGCTTAGTGTTCTCTTAATTCATCTCACAGAGTTACATCTGTATTTCGTGGATCTCTTTGCTAGCCTTATTTCTGTGGAATCTGAGAACAGATATTTCGGATCCCTTTGAAGACTATAGGGCCAAAGGAAAAATCCTCCGATAAGAAAGAGAAAGAAGCTTTCTGAGAAACTTCTTTGTGTTTTGTGAAATCATCTCAGAGAGTTACAGCTTTCCCCTCAAGAAGACTTTCGCTAAGACAGTTCTTGTGGAATTGGCAAAGTGATATTTGGAAGCCCATAGAGGGCCATGGTGAAAAAGGAAATATCCTCAGATGAAATCTGGAAAGAGGCTTTCTGAGAAACTGCTTAGTGTTCTGTTAATTCATCTCACAGAGTTACATCTGTATTTCGTGGATCTCTTTGCTAGCTTTATTTCTGTGGAATCTGAGAACAGATATTTCGGATCCCTTTGAAGACTATAGGGCCAAAGGAAATATCCTCCGATAACAAAGAGAACGAAGCTTTCTGAGAAACTTCTTTGTGTTTTGTGAAATCTCTCACAGAGTTACAGCTTCCCCCACAAGAAGCCTTTCGCTTAGACAGTTCTTGTGGAATTGGCAAAGTGATTTTTGGAAGCCCATAGAGGGCTATTGTGAAAAAGGAAATATCCTCCGATGAAATCTGGAAAGAAGCTTTCTGAGAAACTGCTTATTGTTCTGTTAATTCATCTCACAGAGTTACATCTGTATTTCGTGGATCTCTTTGCTAGCCTTATTTCTGTGGAATCTTAGAACAGATATTTCGGATCCCTTTGAAGAGTATAGGGCCAAAGAAAAAATCCTCCGATAACAAAGAGAAAGAAGCTTTCTGAGAAACTTCTTTGTGTTCTGTGAAATCATCTCACAGAGTTAAAGCTTTCCCCTCAAGAAGCCTATCGCTAAGACAGTTCTTGTGGAATTGGCAAAGTGATATTTGAAAGCCCATAGAGGGCTATGGTGAAAAAGGAAATATCCTCAGATGAAATCTGGAAAGAAGCTTTCTGAGAAACTGCTTAGTGTTCTGTTAATTCATCTCACAGAGTTACATCTGTATTTCGTGGATCTCTTTGCTAGCCTTATTTCTGTGGAATCTGAGAACAGATATTTCGGATCCCTTTGAAGACTATAGGGCCAAAGGAAATATCCTCCGATAACAAAGAGAACGAAGCTTTCTGAGAAACTTCTTTGTGTTCTGTGAAATCATCTCACAGAGTTACAGCTTTCCCCTCAAGAAGCCTTTCGCTAAGACAGTTCTTGTGGAATTGGCCAAGTGATATTTGGAAGCCCATAGAGGGCTATGGTGAAAAAGGAAATATCCTCCGATGAAATCTGGAAAGAAGCTTTCTGAGAAACTGCTTAGTGTTCTGTTAATTCATCTCACAGAGTTACATCTGTATTTCGTGGATCTCTTTGCTAGCCTTATTTCAGTGGAATCTTAGAAAGATATTTCGGATCCCTTTGAAGACTATAGGGCCAAAGAGAAAATCCTCCGATAACAAAGAGAAAGAAGCTTTCTGAGAAACTTCTTTGTGTTCTGTGAAATCATCTCACAGAGTTACAGCTTTCCCCTCAAGAAGCCTTTCGCTAAGACAGTTCTTGTGGAATTGGCAAAGTGATATTTGGAAGCCCATAGAGGGCTATGGTGAAAAAGGAAATATCCTCAGATGAAATCTGGAAAGAAGCTTTCTGAGAAACTGCTTAGTGTTCGGTTAATTCATCTCACAGAGTTACATCTGTATTTCGTGGATCTCTTTGCTAGCCTTATTTCTGTGGAATCAGAGGACAGATATTTCGGATCCCTTTGAAGACTATAGGGCCAAAGGAAATATCCTCCGATAACAAAGAGAAAGAAGCTTTCTGAGAAACTTCTTTGTGTTCTGTGAAATCATCTCACAGAGTTACAGCTTTCCCCTCAAGAAGCCTTTCGCTAAGACAGTTCTTGTGGAATTGGCAAAGTGATATTTGGAAGCCCTTAGAGGGCTATGGTGAAAAAGGAAATATCCTCAGATGAAATATGGAAAGAAGCTTTCTGAGAAACTGCTTAGTGTTCTGTTAATTCATCTCACAGAGTTACATCTGTATTTCGTGGATCTCTTTGCTAGCCTTATTTCTGTGGAATCTGAGAACAGATATTTGGGATCCCTTTGAAGACTATAGGGCCAAAGGAAAAATCCTCCGATAACAAAGAGAAAGAAGCTTTCTGAGAAACTTCTTTGTGTTTTGTGAAATCATCTCAGAGAGTTACAGCTTTCCCCTCAAGAAGACTTTCGCTAAGACAGTTCTTGTGGAATTGGCAAAGTGATATTTGGAAGCCCATAGAGGGCTATGGTGAAAAAGGAAATATCCTCAGATGAAATCTGGAAAGAGGCTTTCTGAGAAACTGCTTAGTGTTCTGTTAATTCATCTCACAGAGTTACATCTGTATTTCGTGGATCTCTTTGCTAGCTTTATTTCTGTGGAATCTGAGAACAGATATTTCGGATCCCTTTGAAGACTATAGGGCCAAAGGAAATATCCTCCGATAACGAAGAGAAAGAAGCTTTCTGAGAAACTTCTTTGTGTTCTGTGAAATCATCTCACAGAGTTACAGCTTTCCCCTCAAGAAGCCTTTCGCTAAGACAGTTCTTGTGGAATTGGCAAAGTGATATTTGGAAGTCCACAGAGGGCTACGGTGAAAAAGGAAATATCCTCAGATGAAATCTGGAAAGAATCTTTCTGAGAAACTGCTTAGTGTTCTGTTAATTCATCTCACAGAGTTACATCTGTATTTCGTGGATCTCTTTGCTAGCCTTATTTCTGTGGAATGTGAGAACAGATATTTCGGATCCCTTTGAAGACTATAGGGCCAAAGGAAATATCCTCCGATAACAAAGAGAAAGAAGCTTTCTGAGAAACTTCTTTGTGTTCTGTGAAATCATCTCACAGAGTTACAGCTTTCCCCTCAAGAAGCCTTTCGCTAAGACAGTTCTTGTGGAATTGGCAAAGTGATATTTGGAAGCCCATAGAGGGCTATGGTGAAAAAGGAAATATCCTCAGATGAAATCTGGAAAGAAGCTTTCTGAGAAACTGCTTAGTGTTCTGTTAATTCATCTCACAGAGTTACATCTGTATTTCGTGGATCTCTTTGCTAGCTTTATTTCTGTGGAATCTGAGAACAGATATTTCGGATCCTTTTGAAGACTATAGGGCCAAAGGAAATATCCTCCGATAACGAAGAGAAGGAAGCTTTCTGAGAAACTTCTATGTGTTCTGTGAAATCATCTCACAGAGTTACAGCTTTCCCCTCAAGAAGCCTTTCGCTAAGACAGTTCTTGTGGAATTGGCAAAGTGATATTTGGAAGTCCATAGAGGGCTACGGTGAAAAAGGAAATATCCTCAGATGAAATCTGGAAAGAAGCTTTCTGAGAAACTGCTTAGTGTTCTGTTAATTCATCTCACAGAGTTACATCTGTATTTCGTGGATCTCTTTGCTAGCCTTATTTCTGTGGAATCTGAGAACAGATATTTCGGATCCCTTTGAAGACTATAGGGCCAAAGGAAATATCCTCCGATAACAAAGAGAAAGAAGCTTTCTGAGAAACTTCTTTGTGTTCTGTGAAATCATCTCACAGAGTTGCAGCTTTCCCCTCAAGAAGCCTTTCGCTAAGACAGTTCTTGTGGAATTGGCAAAGTGATATTTGAAAGGCCATAGAGGTCTATGGTGAAAAAGGAAATATCCTCAGATGAAATCTGGAAAGAAGCTTTCTGAGAAACTGCTTAGTGTTCTGTTAATTCATCTCACAGAGTTACATCTGTATTTCGTGGATCTCTTTGCTAGCCTTATTTCTGTGGAATCTGAGAACAGATATTTCGGATCCCTTTGAAGACTATAGGGCCAAAGGAAATATCCTCCGAAAACAAAGAGAACGAAGCTTTCTGAGAAACTTCTTTGTGTTCTGTGAAATCATCTCACAGAGTTACAGCTTCCCCCACAAGAAGCCTTTCGCTAAGACAGTTCTTGTGGAATTTGCAAAGTGATTTTTGGAAGCCCATAGAGGGCTATTGTGAAAAAGGAAATATCCTCCGATGAAATCTGGAAAGAAGCTTTCTGAGAAACTGCTTATTGTTCTGTTAATTCATCTCACAGAGTTACATCTGTATTTCGTGGATCTCTTTGCTAGCCTTATTTCTGTGGAATCTTAGAACAGATATTTCGGATCCCTTTGAAGAGTATAGGGCCAAAGAAAAAATCCTCCGATAACAAAGAGAAAGAAGCTTTCTGAGAAACTTCTTTGTGTTCTGTGAAATCATCTCACAGAGTTAAAGCTTTCCCCTCAAGAAGCCTATCGCTAAGACAGTTCTTGTGGAATTGGCAAAGTGATATTTGGAAGCCCATAGAGGGCTATGGTGAAAAAGGAAACATCCTCAGATGAAATCTGGAAAGAAGCTTTCTGAGAAACTGCTTAGTGTTCTGTTAATTCATCTCACAGAGTTACATCTGTATTTCGTGGATCTCTTTGCTAGCTTTATTTCTGTGGAATCTGAGAACAGATATTTCGGATCCCTTTGAAGACTATAGGGCCAAAGGAAATATCCTCCGATAACGAAGAGAAAGAAGCTTTCTGAGAAACTTCTTTGTGTTCTGCGAAATCATCTCACAGAGTTACAGCTTTCCCCTCAAGAAGCCTTTCGCTAAGACAGTTCTTGTGGAATTGGCAAAGTGATATTTGGAAGTCCATAGAGGGCTACGGTGAAAAAGGAAATATCCTCAGATGAAATCTGGAAAGAAGCTTTCTGAGAAACTGCTTAGTGTTCTGTTAATTCATCTCACAGAGTTACATCTGTATTTCGTGGATCTCTTTGCTAGCCTTATTTCTGTGGAATCTGAGAACAGATATTTCGGATCCCTTTGAAGACTATAGGGCCAAAGGAAATATCCTCCGATAACAAAGAGAAAGAAGCTTTCTGAGAAACTTCTTTGTGTTCTGTGAAATCATCTCACAGAGTTGCAGCTTTCCCCTCAAGAAGCCTTTCGCTAAGACAGTTCTTGTGGAATTGGCAAAGTGATATTTGGAAGGCCATAGAGGTCTATGGTGAAAAAGGAAATATCCTCAGATGAAATCTGGAAAGAAGCTTTCTGAGAAACTGCTTAGTGTTCTGTTAATTCATCTCACAGAGTTACATCTGTATTTCGTGGATCTCTTTGCTAGCCTTATTTCTGTGGAATCTTAGAACAGATATTTCGGATCCCTTTGAAGACTATAGGGCCAAAGGAAATATCCTCCGATAACAAAGAGAACGAAGCTTTCTGAGAAACTTCTTTGTGTTCTGTGAAATCATCTCACAGAGTTACAGCTTTCCCCACAAGACGCCTTTCGCTAAGACAGTTCTTGTGGAATTGGCAAAGTGATATTTGGAAGCCCTTAGAGGGCTATGGTGAAAAAGGAAATATCCTCAGATGAAATATGGAAAGAAGCTTTCTGAGAAACTGCTTAGTGTTCTCTTAATTCATCTCACAGAGTTACATCTGTATTTCGTGGATCTCTTTGCTAGCCTTATTTCTGTGGAATCTGAGAACAGATATTTGGGATCCCTTTGAAGACTATAGGGCCAAAGGAAAAATCCTCCGATAACAAAGAGAAAGAAGCTTTCTGAGAAACTACTTTGTGTTTTGTGAAATCATCTCAGAGAGTTACAGCTTTCCCCTCAAGAAGACTTTCGCTAAGACAGTTCTTGTGGAATTGGCAAAGTGATATTTAGAAGCCCATAGAGGGCCATGGTGAAAAAGGAAATATCCTCAGATGAAATCTGGAAAGAGGCTTTCTGAGAAACTGCTTAGTGTTCTGTTAATTCATCTCACAGAGTTACATCTGTATTTCGTGGATCTCTTTGCTAGCCTTATTTCTGTGGAATCTGAGAACAGATATTTGGGATCCCTTTGAAGACTATAGGGCCAAAGGAAATATCCTCCGATAACAAAGAGAAAGAAGCTTTCTGAGAAACTTCTTTGTGTTCTGTGAAATCATCTCACAGAGTTACACCTTTCCCCTCAAGAAGCCTTTCGCTAAGACAGTTCTTGTGGAATTGGCAAAGTGATATTTGGAAGCCCATAGAGGGCTATGGTGAAAAAGGAAATATCCTCAGATGAAATCTGGAAAGAAGCTTTCTGAAAAACTGCTTAGTGTTCTGTTAATTCATCTCACAGAGTTACATCTGTATTTCGTGGATCTCTTTGCTAGCCTTATTTCTGTGGAATCTGAGAACAGATATTTCGGATCCCTTTGAAGACTATAGGGCCAAAGTAACTTCCTCCTATAACAAGGAGAACGAAGCTTTCTGAGAAACTTCTTTGTGTTCTGTGAAATCATCTCACAGAGTTACAGCTTTCCCCTCAAGAAGCCTTTCGCTAAGACAGTTCTTGTGGAATTGGCAAAGTGATATTTGGAAGCCATTAGAGGGCTATGGTGAAAAAGGAAATATCCTCAGATGAAATATGGAAAGAAGCTTTCTGAGAAACTGCTTAGTGTTCTGTTAATTCATCTCACAGAGTTACATCTGTATTTCGTGGATCTCTTTGCTAGCCTTATTTCTGTGGAATCTGAGAACAGATATTTGGGATCCCCTTGAAGACTATAGGGCCAAAGGAAAAATCCTCCGATAAGAAAGAGAAAGAAGCTTTCTGAGAAACTTCTTTGTGTTTTGTGAAATCATCTCAGAGAGTTACAGCTTTCCCCTCAAGAAGCCTTTCGCTAAGACAGTTCTTGTGGAATTGGGAAAGTGATATTTGGAAGCCCATAGAGGGCCATGGTGAAAAAGGAAATATCCTCAGATGAAATCTGGAAAGAGGCTTTCTGAGAAACTGCTTAGTGTTCTGTTAATTCATCTCACAGAGTTACATCTGTATTTCGTGGATCTCTTTGCTAGCCTTATTTCAGTGGAAACTTAGAAAGATATTTCGGATCCCTTTGAAGACTATAGGGCCAAAGAGAAAATCCTCCGATAACAAAGAGAAAGAAGCTTTCTGAGAAACTTCTTTGTGTTCTGTGAAATCATCTCACAGAGTTACAGCTTTCCCCTCAAGAAGCCTTTCGCTAAGACAGTTCTTGTGGAATTGGCAAAGTGATATTTGGAAGCCCATAGAGGGCTATGGTGAAAAAGGAAATATCCTCAGATGAAATCTGGAAAGAATCTTTCTGAGAAACTGCTTAGTGTTCGGTTAATTCATCTCACAGAGTTACATCTGTATTTCGTGGATCTCTTTGCTAGCCTTATTTCTGTGGAATCTGAGAACAGATATTTCGGATCCCTTTGAAGACTATAGGGCCAAAGGAAATATCCTCCGATAACAAAGAGAAAGAAGCTTTCTGAGAAACTTCTTTGTGTTCTGTGAAATCATCTCACAGAGTTACAGCTTTCCCCTCAAGAAGCCTTTCGCTAAGACAGTTCTTGTGGAATTGGCAAAGTGATATTTGGAAGCCCATAGAGGGCTATGGTGAAAAAGGAAATATCCTCAGATGAAATCTGGAAAGAAGCTTTCTGAGAAACTGCTTAGTGTTCTGTTAATTCATCTCACAGAGTTACATCTGTATTTCGTGGATCTCTTTGCTAGCTTTATTTCTGTGGAATCTGAGAACAGATATTTCGGATCCTTTTGAAGACTATAGGGCCAAAGGAAATATCCTCCGATAACGAAGAGAAGGAAGCTTTCTGAGAAACTTCTATGTGTTCTGTGAAATCATCTCACAGAGTTACAGCTTTCCCCTCAAGAAGCCTTTCGCTAAGACAGTTCTTGTGGAATTGGCAAAGTGATATTTGGAAGTCCATAGAGGGCTACGGTGAAAAAGGAAATATCCTCAGATGAAATCTGGAAAGAAGCTTTCTGAGAAACTGCTTAGTGTTCTGTTAATTCATCTCACAGAGTTACATCTGTATTTCGTGGATCTCTTTGCTAGCCTTATTTCTGTGGAATCTGAGAACAGATATTTCGGATCCCTTTGAAGACTATAGGGCCAAAGGAAATATCCTCCGATAACAAAGAGAAAGAAGCTTTCTGAGAAACTTCTTTGTGTTCTGTGAAATCATCTCACAGAGTTGCAGCTTTCCCCTCAAGAAGCCTTTCGCTAAGACAGTTCTTGTGGAATTGGCAAAGTGATATTTGGAAGGCCATAGAGGTCTATGGTGAAAAAGGAAATATCCTCAGATGAAATCTGGAAAGAAGCTTTCTGAGAAACTGCTTAGTGTTCTGTTAATTCATCTCACAGAGTTACATCTGTATTTCGTGGATCTCTTTGCTAGCCTT
This sequence comes from Macaca nemestrina, assembly GCF_043159975.1. Taxonomy (NCBI): domain Eukaryota; kingdom Metazoa; phylum Chordata; class Mammalia; order Primates; family Cercopithecidae; genus Macaca; species Macaca nemestrina. Next base: position 111,390,648 of record NC_092127.1, on the reverse strand, counting down.
ATTTCTGTGGAATCTGAGAACAGATATTTCGGATCCCTTTGAAGACTATAGGGCCAAAGGAAATATCCTCCGAAAACAAAGAGAACGAAGCTTTCTGAGAAACTTCTTTGTGTTCTGTGAAATCATCTCACAGAGTTACAGCTTCCCCCACAAGAAGCCTTTCGCTAAGACAGTTCTTGTGGAATTGGCAAAGTGATTTTTGGAAGCCCATAGAGGGCTATTGTGAAAAAGGAAATATCCTCCGATGAAATCTGGAAAGAAGCTTTCTGAGAAACTGCTTATTGTTCTGTTAATTCATCTCACAGAGTTACATCTGTATTTCGTGGATCTCTTTGCTAGCCTTATTTCTGTGGAATCTTAGAACAGATATTTCGGATCCCTTTGAAGACTATAGGGCCAAAGAAAAAATCCTCCGATAACAAAGAGAAAGAAGCTTTCTGAGAAACTTCTTTGTGTTCTGTGAAATCATCTCACAGAGTTAAAGCTTTCCCCTCAAGAAGCCTATCGCTAAGACAGTTCTTGTGGAATTGGCAAAGTGATATTTGGAAGCCCATAGAGGGCTATGGTGAAAAAGGAAACATCCTCAGATGAAATCTGGAAAGAAGCTTTCTGAGAAACTGCTTAGTGTTCTGTTAATTCATCTCACAGAGTTACATCTGTATTTCGTGGATCTCTTTGCTAGCTTTATTTCTGTGGAATCTGAGAACAGATATTTCGGATCCCTTTGAAGACTATAGGGCCAAAGGAAATATCCTCCGATAACGAAGAGAAAGAAGCTTTCTGAGAAACTTCTTTGTGTTCTGTGAAATCATCTCACAGAGTTGCAGCTTTCCCCTCAAGAAGCCTTTCGCTAAGACAGTTCTTGTGGAATTGGCAAAGTGATATTTGGAAGGCCATAGAGGTCTATGGTGAAAAAGGAAATATCCTCAGATGAAATCTGGAAAGAAGCTTTCTGAGAAACTGCTTAGTGTTCTGTTAATTCATCTCACAGAGTTACATCTGTATTTCGTGGATCTCTTTGCTAGCCTTATTTCTGTGGAATCTGAGAAAAGATATTTCGGATCCCTTTGAAGACTATAGGGCCAAAGGAAATATCCTCCGATAACAAAGAGAACGAAGCTTTCTGAGAAACTTCTTTGTGTTCTGTGAAATCATCTCACAGAGTTACAGCTTTCCCCACAAGACGCCTTTCGCTAAGACAGTTCTTGTGGAATTGGCAAAGTGATATTTGGAAGCCCATAGAGGGCTATGGTGAAAAAGGAAATATCCTCCGATGAAATCTGGAAAGAAGCTTTCTGAGAAACTGCTTAGTGTTCTGTTAATTCATCTCACAGAGTTACATCTGTATTTCGTGGATCTCTTTGCTAGCCTTATTTCTGTGGAATCTGAGAACAGATATTTCGGATCCCTTTGAAGACTATAGGGCCAAAGAGAAAATCCTCCGATAACAAAGAGAAAGAAGCTTTCTGAGAAACTTCTTTGTGTTCTGTGAAATCATCTCACAGAGTTACAGCTTTCCCCTCAAGAAGCCTTTCGCTAAGACAGTTCTTGTGGAATTGGCAAAGTGATATTTGGAAGCCCATAGAGGGCTATGGTGAAAAAGGAAATATCCTCAGATGAAATCTGGAAAGAAGCTTTCTGAGAAACTGCTTAGTGTTCGGTTAATTCATCTCACAGAGTTACATCTGTATTTCGTGGATCTCTTTGCTAGCCTTATTTCTGTGGAATCTGAGAACAGATATTTCGGATCCCTTTGAAGACTATAGGGCCAAAGGAAATATCCTCCGATAACAAAGAGAAAGAAGCTTTCTGAGAAACCTCTTTGTGTTCTGTGAAATCATCTCACAGAGTTACAGCTTTCCCCTCAAGAAGCCTTTCGCTAAGACAGTTCTTGTGGAATTGGCAAAGTGATATTTGGAAGCCCTTAGAGGGCTATGGTGAAAAAGGAAATATCCTCAGATGAAATATGGAAAGAAGCTTTCTGAGAAACTGCTTAGTGTTCTCTTAATTCATCTCACAGAGTTACATCTGTATTTCGTGGATCTCTTTGCTAGCCTTATTTCTGTGGAATCTGAGAACAGATATTTGGGATCCCTTTGAAGACTATAGGGCAAAAGGAAAAATCCTCCGATAACAAAGAGAAAGAAGCTTTCTGAGAAACTACTTTGTGTTTTGTGAAATCATCTCAGAGAGTTACAGCTTTCCCCTCAAGAAGACTTTCGCTAAGACAGTTCTTGTGGAATTGGCAAAGTGATATTTAGAAGCCCATAGAGGGCCATGGTGAAAAAGGAAATATCCTCAGATGAAATCTGGAAAGAGGCTTTCTGAGAAACTGCTTAGTGTTCTGTTAATTCATCTCACAGAGTTACATCTGTATTTCGTGGATCTCTTTGCTAGCCTTATTTCAGTGGAAACTTAGAAAGATATTTCGGATCCCTTTGAAGACTATAGGGCCAAAGAGAAAATCCTCCGATAACAAAGAGAAAGAAGCTTTCTGAGAAACTTCTTTGTGTTCTGTGAAATCATCTCACAGAGTTACAGCTTTCCCCTCAAGAAGCCTTTCGCTAAGACAGTTCTTGTGGAATTGGCAAAGTGATATTTGGAAGCCCATAGAGGGCTATGGTGAAAAAGGAAATATCCTCAGATGAAATCTGGAAAGAATCTTTCTGAGAAACTGCTTAGTGTTCGGTTAATTCATCTCACAGAGTTACATCTGTATTTCGTGGATCTCTTTGCTAGCCTTATTTCTGTGGAATCTGAGAACAGATATTTCGGATCCCTTTGAAGACTATAGGGCCAAAGGAAATATCCTCCGATAACAAAGAGAAAGAAGCTTTCTGAGAAACTTCTTTGTGTTCTGTGAAATCATCTCACAGAGTTACAGCTTTCCCCTCAAGAAGCCTTTCGCTAAGACAGTTCTTGTGGAATTGGCAAAGTGATATTTGGAAGCCCTTAGAGGGCTATGGTGAAAAAGGAAATATCCTCAGATGAAATCTGGAAAGAAGCTTTCTGAGAAACTGCTTAGTGTTCTGTTAATTCATCTCACAGAGTTACATCTGTATTTCGTGGATCTCTTTGCTAGCCTTATTTCTGTGGAATCTGAGAAAAGATATTTGGGATCCCTTTGAAGACTATAGGACCAAAGGAAAAATACTCCGATAACAAAGAGAAAGAAGCTTTCTGAGAAACTTCTTTGTGTTTTGTGAAATCATCTCAGAGAGTTACAGCTTTCCCCTCAAGAAGACTTTCGCTAAGACAGTTCTTGTGGAATTGGCAAAGTGATATTTGGAAGCCCATAGAGGGCTATGGTGAAAAAGGAAATATCCTCAGATGAAAACTGGAAAGAAGCTTTCTGAGAAACTGCTTATTGTTCTGTTAATTCATCTCCCAGAGTTGCATCTGTATTTCGTGGATCTCTTTGCTAGCCTTATTTCTGTGGAATCTTAGAAAAGATATTTCGGATCCCTTTGAAGAGTATAGGGCCAAAGAAAAAATCCTCCGATAACAAAGAGAAAGAAGCTTTCTGAGAAACTTCTTTGTGTTCTGTGAAATCATCTCACAGAGTTAAAGCTTTCCCCTCAAGAAGCCTTTCGCTAAGACAGTTCTTGTGAAATTGGCAAAGTGATATTTGGAAGCCCATAGAGGGCTACGCTGAAAAAGGAAATATCCTCAGATGAAATCTGGAAAGAAGCTTTCTGAGAAACTGCTTAGTGTTCTGTTAATTCATCTCACAAAGTTACATCTGTATTTCGTGGATCTCTTTGCTAGCCTTATTTCTGTGGAATCTGAGAACAGATATTTGGGATCCCTTTGAAGACTATAGGGCCAAAGGAAATATCCTCCGATAACAAAGAGAAAGAAGCTTTCTGAGAAACTTCTTTGTGTTCTGTGAAATCATCTCACAGAGTTACACCTTTCCCCTCAAGAAGCCTTTCGCTAAGACAGTTCTTGTGGAATTGGCAAAGTGATATTTGGAAGCCCATAGACGGCTATGGTGAAAAAGGAAATATCCTCAGATGAAATCTGGAAAGAAGCTTTCTGAGAAACTGCTTAGTGTTCTGTTAATTCATCTCACAGAGTTACATCTGTATTTCGTGGATCTCTTTGCTAGCCTTATTTCTGTGGAATCTGAGAACAGATATTTCGGTTCCCTTTGAAGACTATAGGGCCAAAGGTAATATCCTCCGATAACAAGGAGAACGAAGCTTTCTGAGAAACTTCTTTGTGTTCTGTGAAATCATCTCACAGAGTTACAGCTTTCCCCTCAAGAAGCCTTTCGCTAAGACAGTTCTTGTGGAATTGGCAAAGTGATATTTGGAAGCCCTTAGAGGGCTATGGTGAAAAAGGAAATATCCTCAGATGAAATCTGGAAAGAAGCTTTCTGAGAAACTGCTTAGTGTTCTCTTAATTCATCTCACAGAGTTACATCTGTATTTCGTGGATCTCTTTGCTAGCCTTATTTCTGTGGAATCTGAGAACAGATATTTCGGATCCCTTTGAAGACTATAGGGCCAAAGGAAAAATCCTCCGATAAGAAAGAGAAAGAAGCTTTCTGAGAAACTTCTTTGTGTTTTGTGAAATCATCTCAGAGAGTTACAGCTTTCCCCTCAAGAAGACTTTCGCTAAGACAGTTCTTGTGGAATTGGCAAAGTGATATTTGGAAGCCCATAGAGGGCCATGGTGAAAAAGGAAATATCCTCAGATGAAATCTGGAAAGAGGCTTTCTGAGAAACTGCTTAGTGTTCTGTTAATTCATCTCACAGAGTTACATCTGTATTTCGTGGATCTCTTTGCTAGCTTTATTTCTGTGGAATCTGAGAACAGATATTTCGGATCCCTTTGAAGACTATAGGGCCAAAGGAAATATCCTCCGATAACAAAGAGAACGAAGCTTTCTGAGAAACTTCTTTGTGTTTTGTGAAATCTCTCACAGAGTTACAGCTTCCCCCACAAGAAGCCTTTCGCTAAGACAGTTCTTGTGGAATTGGCAAAGTGATTTTTGGAAGCCCATAGAGGGCTATTGTGAAAAAGGAAATATCCTCCGATGAAATCTGGAAAGAAGCTTTCTGAGAAACTGCTTATTGTTCTGTTAATTCATCTCACAGAGTTACATCTGTATTTCGTGGATCTCTTTGCTAGCCTTATTTCTGTGGAATCTTAGAACAGATATTTCGGATCCCTTTGAAGAGTATAGGGCCAAAGAAAAAATCCTCCGATAACAAAGAGAAAGAAGCTTTCTGAGAAACTTCTTTGTGTTCTGTGAAATCATCTCACAGAGTTAAAGCTTTCCCCTCAAGAAGCCTATCGCTAAGACAGTTCTTGTGGAATTGGCAAAGTGATATTTGGAAGCCCATAGAGGGCTATGGTGAAAAAGGAAATATCCTCAGATGAAATCTGGAAAGAAGCTTTCTGAGAAACTGCTTAGTGTTCTGTTAATTCATCTCACAGAGTTACATCTGTATTTCGTGGATCTCTTTGCTAGCTTTATTTCTGTGGAATCTGAGAACAGATATTTCGGATCCCTTTGAAGACTATAGGGCCAAAGGAAATATCCTCCGATAACGAAGAGAAAGAAGCTTTCTGAGAAACTTCTTTGTGTTCTGTGAAATCATCTCACAGAGTTACAGCTTTCCCCTCAAGAAGCCTTTCGCTAAGACAGTTCTTGTGGAATTGGCAAAGTGATATTTGGAAGTCCATAGAGGGCTACGGTGAAAAAGGAAATATCCTCAGATGAAATCTGGAAAGAAGCTTTCTGAGAAACTGCTTAGTGTTCTGTTAATTCATCTCACAGAGTTACATCTGTATTTCGTGGATCTCTTTGCTAGCCTTATTTCTGTGGAATCTGAGAACAGATATTTCGGATCCCTTTGAAGACTATAGGGCCAAAGGAAATATCCTCCGATAACAAAGAGAACGAAGCTTTCTGAGAAACTTCTTTGTGTGCTGTGAAATCATCTCACAGAGTTACAGCTTTCCCCTCAAGAAGCCTTTCGCTAAGACAGTTCTTGTGGAATTGGCCAAGTGATATTTGGAAGCCCATAGAGGGCTATGGTGAAAAAGGAACTATCCTCCGATGAAATCTGGAAAGAAGCTTTCTGAGAAACTGCTTAGTGTTCTGTTAATTCATCTCACAGAGTTACATCTGTATTTCGTGGATCTCTTTGCTAGCCTTATTTCAGTGGAATCTTAGAAAGATATTTCGGATCCCTTTGAAGACTATAGGGCCAAAGAGAAAATCCTCCGATAACAAAGAGAAAGAAGCTTTCTGAGAAACTTCTTTGTGTTCTGTGAAATCATCTCACAGAGTTACAGCTTTCCCCTCAAGAAGCCTTTCGCTAAGACAGTTCTTGTGGAATTGGCAAAGTGATATTTGGAAGCCCATAGAGGGCTATGGTGAAAAAGGAAATATCCTCAGATGAAATCTGGAAAGAAGCTTTCTGAGAAACTGCTTAGTGTTCGGTTAATTCATCTCACAGAGTTACATCTGTATTTCGTGGATCTCTTTGCTAGCCTTATTTCTGTGGAATCTGAGGACAGATATTTCGGATCCCTTTGAAGACTATAGGGCCAAAGGAAATATCCTCCGATAACAAAGAGAAAGAAGCTTTCTGAGAAACTTCTTTGTGTTCTGTGAAATCATCTCACAGAGTTACAGCTTTCCCCTCAAGAAGCCTTTCGCTAAGACAGTTCTTGTGGAATTGGCAAAGTGATATTTGGAAGCCCTTAGAGGGCTATGGTGAAAAAGGAAATATCCTCAGATGAAATATGGAAAGAAGCTTTCTGAGAAACTGCTTAGTGTTCTGTTAATTCATCTCACAGAGTTACATCTGTATTTCGTGGATCTCTTTGCTAGCCTTATTTCTGTGGAATCTGAGAACAGATATTTGGGATCCCTTTGAAGACTATAGGGCCAAAGGAAAAATCCTCCGATAACAAAGAGAAAGAAGCTTTCTGAGAAACTTCTTTGTGTTTTGTGAAATCATCTCAGAGAGTTACAGCTTTCCCCTCAAGAAGACTTTCGCTAAGACAGTTCTTGTGGAATTGGCAAAGTGATATTTGGAAGCCCATAGAGGGCTATGGTGAAAAAGGAAATATCCTCAGATGAAATCTGGAAAGAGGCTTTCTGAGAAACTGCTTAGTGTTCTGTTAATTCATCTCACAGAGTTACATCTGTATTTCGTGGATCTCTTTGCTAGCTTTATTTCTGTGGAATCTGAGAACAGATATTTCGGATCCCTTTGAAGACTATAGGGCCAAAGGAAATATCCTCCGATAACAAAGAGAACGAAGCTTTCTGAGAAACTTCTTTGTGTTCTGTGAAATCATCTCACAGAGTTACAGCTTCCCCCACAAGAAGCCTTTCGCTAAGACAGTTCTTGTGGAATTGGCAAAGTGATTTTTGGAAGCCCATAGAGGGCTATTGTGAAAAAGGAAATATCCTCCGATGAAATCTGGAAAGAAGCTTTCTGAGAAACTGCTTATTGTTCTGTTAATTCATCTCACAGAGTTACATCTGTATTTCGTGGATCTCTTTGCTAGCCTTATTTCTGTGGAATCTTAGAACAGATATTTCGGATCCCTTTGAAGAGTATAGGGCCAAAGAAAAAATCCTCCGATAACAAAGAGAAAGAAGGTTTCTGAGAAACTTCTTTGTGTTCTGTGAAATCATCTCACAGAGTTAAAGCTTTCCCCTCAAGAAGCCTATCGCTAAGACAGTTCTTGTGGAATTGGCAAAGTGATATTTGGAAGCCCATAGAGGGCTATGGTGAAAAAGGAAATATCCTCAGATGAAATCTGGAAAGAAGCTTTCTGAGAAACTGCTTAGTGTTCTGTTAATTCATCTCACAGAGTTACATCTGTATTTCGTGGATCTCTTTGCTAGCTTTATTTCTGTGGAATCTGAGAACAGATATTTCGGATCCTTTTGAAGACTATAGGGCCAAAGGAAATATCCTCCGATAACGAAGAGAAGGAAGCTTTCTGAGAAACTTCTTTGTGTTCTGTGAAATCATCTCACAGAGTTACAGCTTTCCCCTCAAGAAGCCTTTCGCTAAGACAGTTCTTGTGGAATTGGCAAAGTGATATTTGGAAGTCCATAGAGGGCTACGGTGAAAAAGGAAATATCCTCAGATGAAATCTGGAAAGAAGCTTTCTGAGAAACTGCTTAGTGTTCTGTTAATTCATCTCACAGAGTTACATCTGTATTTCGTGGATCTCTTTGCTAGCCTTATTTCTGTGGAATCTGAGAACAGATATTTCGGATCCCTTTGAAGACTATAGGGCCAAAGGAAATATCCTCCGATAACAAAGAGAAAGAAGCTTTCTGAGAAACTTCTTTGTGTTCTGTGAAATCATCTCACAGAGTTGCAGCTTTCCCCTCAAGAAGCCTTTCGCTAAGACAGTTCTTGTGGAATTGGCAAAGTGATATTTGGAAGGCCATAGAGGTCTATGGTGAAAAAGGAAATATCCTCAGATGAAATCTGGAAAGAAGCCTTCTGAGAAACTGCTTAGTGTTCTGTTAATTCATCTCACAGAGTTACATCTGTATTTCGTGGATCTCTTTGCTAGCCTTATTTCTGTGGAATCTGAGAACAGATATTTCGGATCCCTTTGAAGACTATAGGGCCAAAGGAAATATCCTCCGAAAACAAAGAGAACGAAGCTTTCTGAGAAACTTCTTTGTGTTCTGTGAAATCATCTCACAGAGTTACAGCTTCCCCCACAAGAAGCCTTTCGCTAAGACAGTTCTTGTGGAATTGGCAAAGTGATTTTTGGAAGCCCATAGAGGGCTATTGTGAAAAAGGAAATATCCTCCGATGAAATCTGGAAAGAAGCTTTCTGAGAAACTGCTTATTGTTCTGTTAATTCATCTCACAGAGTTACATCTGTATTTCGTGGATCTCTTTGCTAGCCTTATTTCTGTGGAATCTTAGAACAGATATTTCGGATCCCTTTGAAGAGTATAGGGCCAAAGAAAAAATCCTCCGATAACAAAGAGAAAGAAGCTTTCTGAGAAACTTCTTTGTGTTCTGTGAAATCATCTCACAGAGTTAAAGCTTTCCCCTCTAGAAGCCTATCGCTAAGACAGTTCTTGTGGAATTGGCAAAGTGATATTTGGAAGCCCATAGAGGGCTATGGTGAAAAAGGAAATATCCTCAGATGAAATCTGGAAAGAAGCTTTCTGAGAAACTGCTTAGTGTTCTGTTAATTCATCTCACAGAGTTACATCTGTATTTCGTGGATCTCTTTGCTAGCTTTATTTCTGTGGAATCTGAGAACAGATATTTCGGATCCCTTTGAAGACTATAGGGCCAAAGGAAATATCCTCCGATAACGAAGAGAAAGAAGCTTTCTGAGAAACTTCTTTGTGTTCTGTGAAATCATCTCACAGAGTTACAGCTTTCCCCTCAAGAAGCCTTTCGCTAAGACAGTTCTTGTGGAATTGGCAAAGTGATATTTGGAAGTCCATAGAGGGCTACGGTGAAAAAGGAAATATCCTCAGATGAAATCTGGAAAGAAGCTTTCTGAGAAACTGCTTAGTGTTCTGTTAATTCATCTCACAGAGTTACATCTGTATTTCGTGGATCTCTTTGCTAGCCTTATTTCTGTGGAATCTGAGAACAGATATTTCGGATCCCTTTGAAGACTATAGGGCCAAAGGAAATATCCTCCGATAACAAAGAGAAAGAAGCTTTCTGAGAAACTTCTTTGTGTTCTGTGAAATCATCTCACAGAGTTGCAGCTTTCCCCTCAAGAAGCCTTTCGCTAAGACAGTTCTTGTGGAATTGGCAAAGTGATATTTGGAAGGCCATAGAGGTCTATGGTGAAAAAAGAAATATCCTCAGATGAAATCTGGAAAGAAGCTTTCTGAGAAACTGCTTAGTGTTCTGTTAATTCATCTCACAGAGTTACATCTGTATTTCGTGGATCTCTTTGCTAGCCTTATTTCTGTGGAATCTGAGAAAAGAAATTTCGGATCCCTTTGAAGACTATAGGGCCAAAGGAAATATCCTCCGATAACAAAGAGAACGAAGCTTTCTGAGAAACTTCTTTGTGTTCTGTGAAATCATCTCACAGAGTTACAGCTTTCCCCACAAGACGCCTTTCGCTAAGACAGTTCTTGTGGAATTGGCAAAGTGATATTTGGAAGCCCATAGAGGGCTACGGTGAAAAAGGAAATATCCTCCGATGAAATCTGGAAAGAAGCTTTCTGAGAAACTGCTTAGTGTTCTGTTAATTCATCTCACAGAGTTACATCTGTATTTCGTGGATCTCTTTGCTAGCCTTATTTCTGTGGAATCTTAGAACAGATATTTCGGATCCCTTTGAAGACTATAGGGCCAAAGAGAAAATCCTCCGATAACAAAGAGAAAGAAGCTTTCTGAGAAACTTCTTTGTGTTCTGTGAAATCATCTCACAGAGTTACAGCTTTCCCCTCAAGAAGCCTTTCGCTAAGACAGTTCTTGTGGAATTGGCAAAGTGATATTTGGAAGCCCATAGAGGGCTATGGTGAAAAAGGAAATATCCTCAGATGAAATCTGGAAAGAAGCTTTCTGAGAAACTGCTTAGTGTTCGGTTAATTCATCTCACAGAGTTACATCTGTATTTCGTGGATCTCTTTGCTAGCCTTATTTCTGTGGAATCTGAGAACAGATATTTCGGATCCCTTTGAAGACTATAGGGCCAAAGGAAATATCCTCCGATAACAAAGAGAAAGAAGCTTTCTGAGAAACCTCTTTGTGTTCTGTGAAATCATCTCACAGAGTTACAGCTTTCCCCTCAAGAAGCCTTTCGCTAAGACAGTTCTTGTGGAATTGGCAAAGTGATATTTGGAAGCCCTTAGAGGGCTATGGTGAAAAAGGAATTATCCTCAGATGAAATATGGAAAGAAGCTTTCTGAGAAACTGCTTAGTGTTCTCTTAATTCATCTCACAGAGTTACATCTGTATTTCGTGGATCTCTTTGCTAGCCTTATTTCTGTGGAATCTGAGAACAGATATTTGGGATCCCTTTGAAGACTATAGGGCCAAAGGAAAAATCCTCCGATAACAAAGAGAAAGAAGCTTTCTGAGAAACTACTTTGTGTTTTGTGAAATCATCTCAGAGAGTTACAGCTTTCCCCTCAAGAAGACTTTCGCTAAGACAGTTCTTGTGGAATTGGCAAAGTGATATTTAGAAGCCCATAGAGGGCCATGGTGAAAAAGGAAATATCCTCAGATGAAATCTGGAAAGAGGCTTTCTGAGAAACTGCTTAGTGTTCTGTTAATTCATCTCACAGAGTTACATCTGTATTTCGTGGATCTCTTTGCTAGCCTTATTTCTGTGGAATCTGAGAACAGATATTTGGGATCCCTTTGAAGACTATAGGGCCAAAGGAAATATCCTCCGATAACAAAGAGAAAGAAGCTTTCTGAGAAACTTCTTTGTGTTCTGTGAAATCATCTCACAGAGTTACACCTTTCCCCTCAAGAAGCCTTTCGCTAAGACAGTTCTTGTGGAATTGGCAAAGTGATATTTGGAAGCCCATAGAGGGCTATGGTGAAAAAGGAAATATCCTCCGATGAAATCTGGAAAGAAGCTTTCTGAGAAACTGCTTAGTGTTCTGTTAATTCATCTCACAGAGTTACATCTGTATTTCGTGGATCTCTTTGCTAGCCTTAGTTCTGTGGAATCTGAGAACAGATATTTCGGATCCCTTTGAAGACTATAGGGCCAAAGGAAATATCCTCCGATAACAAAGAGAAAGAAGCTTTCTGAGAAACTTCTTTGTGTTCTGTGAAATCATCTCACAGAGTTACAGCTTTCCCCTCAAGAAGCCTTTCGCTAAGACAGTTCTTGTGGAATTGGGAAAGTGATATTTGAAGCCCATAGAGGGCTATGGTGAAAAAGGAAATATCCTCATATGAAATCTGTAAAGAAGCTTTCTGAGAAACTGCTTAGTGTTCTGTTAATTCATCTCACAGAGTTACATCTGTATTTCGTGGATCTGTTTGCTAGCCTTATTTCTGTGGAATCTGAGAACAGATATTTCGGATCCCTTTGAAGACTATAGGGACAAAGGAAATATCCTTCGATAACAAAGAGAAAGAAGCTTTCTGAGATAATTCTTTGTGTTCTGTGAAATCATCTCACAGAGTTACAGCCTTACCCTCCAGAAGCCTTTCACTAAGACAGTTCTTGTGGAATTGGCAAAGTGACATTTGGAAGCCCATAGAGGGCTATGGTGAAAAAGGAAATATCCTCAGATGAAATCTGGAAAGAAGCTTTCTGAGAAACTGCTTAGTGTTCTGTTAATTCATCTCACAGAGTTACATCTGTATTTCGTGGATCTCTTTGCTAGCCTTATTTCTGTGGAATCTGAGAACAGATATTTCGGATCTCTTTGAAGACTATAGGGCCAAAGGAAATATCCTCTGATAACAAAGAGAAAGAAGCTTTCTGAGAAACTTCTTTGTGTTCTGTGAAATCATCTCACAGAGTTACAGCTTTCCCCTCAAGAAGCCTTTCGCTAAGACAGTTCTTGTGGAATTGGCCAAGTGATATTCGGAAGTCCATAGAGGGCTATGGTGAAAAAGGAAATATCCTCAGATGAAATCTGGAAAGAAGCTTCCTGAGAAACTGCTTAGTGTTCTGTTAATTCATCTCACAGAGTTACATCTGTATTTCGTGGATCTCTTTGCTAGCCTTATTTCTGTGGAATCTGAGAACAGATACTTCGGATCCCTTTGAAGACTGTAGGGGCAAACTAAATATCCTCCGATAACAAAGAGAAAGAAGATTTCTGAGAAACTTCTTTGTGTTCTGTGAAATCATCTCACAGAGTTACAGCTTTCCCCTCAAGAAGCCTTTCGCTAAGACAGTTCTTGTGGAATTGGCAAAGTGATATTTGGAAGCCCATAGAGGGCTATGGTGAAAAAGGAAATATCCTCCGATGAAATCTGGAAAGAAGCTTTCTGAGAAACTGCTTAGTGTTTTGTTAATTCATCTCACAGAGTTACATCTGTATTTCGTGGATCTCTTTGCTAGCCTTATTTCTGTGGAATCTGAGAACAGATATTTGGGATCCCTTTGAAGACTATAGGGCCAAAGGAAATATCCTCCGATAACAAAGAGAAAGAAGCTTTCTGAGAAACTTCTTTGTGTTCTGTGAAATCATCTCAGAGAGTTACAGCTTTCCCCTCAAGAAGCCTTTCGCTAAGACAGTTCTTGTGGAATTGGCAAAGTGATATTTGGAAGCCCTTAGAGGGCTATGGTGAAAAAGGAAATATCCTCATATGAAATCTGGAAAGAAGCTTTCTGAGAAACTGCTTAGTGTTCTGTTAATTCATCTCACAGAGTTACATCTGTATTTCGTGGATCTCTTTGCTAGCCTTATTTCTGTGGAATCTGAGAACAGATATTTGGGATCCCTTTGAAGACTATAGGGCCAAAGGAAAAATCCTCCGATAACAAAGAGAAAGAAGCTTTCTGAGAAACTTCTTTGGGTTTTGTGAAATCATCTCAGAGAGTTACAGCTTTCCCCTCAAGAAGCCTTTCGCTAAGACAGTTCTTGTGGAATTGGCAAAGTGATATTTGGAAGCCCATAGAGGGCCATGGTGAAAAAGGAAATATCCTCATATGAAATCTGGAAAGAAGCTTTCTGAGAAACTGCTTAGTGTTCTGTTAATTCATCTCACAGAGTTACATCTGTATTTCGTGGATCTCTTTGCTAGCCTTATTTCTGTGGAATCTGAGAACAGATATTTGTGATCCCTTTGAAGACTATAGGGCCAAAGGAAAAATCCTCCGATAACAAAGAGAAAGAAGCTTTCTGAGAAACTTCTTTGGGTTTTGTGAAATCATCTCAGAGAGTTACAGCTTTCCCCTCAAGAAGCCTTTCGCTAAGACAGTTCTTGTGGAATTGGCAAAGTGATATTTGGAAGCCCATAGAGGGCCATGGTGAAAAAGGAAATATCCTCAGATGAAATCTGGAAAGAGGCTTTCTGAGAAACTGCTTAGTGTTCTGTTAATTCATCTCACAGAGTTACATCTGTATTTCGTGGATCTCTTTGCTAGCCTTATTTCTGTGGAATCTGAGAAGAGATATTTCGGATCCCTTTGAAGACAATAGGGCCAAAGGAAAAATCCTCCGATAAAAAAGAGAAAGAAGCTTTCTGAGAAACTTCTTTGTGTTCTGTGAAATCATCTCACAGAGTTACAGCTTTCCCCTGAAGAAGCCTTTCGCTAAGACAGTTCTTGTGGAATTGGCCAAGTGATATTTGGAAGTCCATAGAGGGCCATGGTGAAAAAGGAAATATCCTCAGATGAAATCTGGAAAGAAGCTTTCTGAGAAACTGCTTAGTGTTCTGTTAATTCATCTCACAGAGTTACATCTGTATTTCGTGGATCTCTTTGCTAGCCTTATTTCTGTGGAATCTGAGAACAGATATTTCGGATCCCTTTGAAGACTATAGGGCCAAAGGAAATATCCTCCGATAACGAAGAGAAAGAAGCTTTCTGAGAAACTTCTTTGTGTTCTGTGAAATCATCTCACAGAGTTACAGCTTTCCCCTCAAGAAGCCTTTCGCTAAGACAGTTCTTGTGGAATTGGCCAAGTGATATTTGGAAGCCCATAGAGGGCTATGGTGAAAAAGGAAATATCCTCAGATGAAATCTGGAAAGAAGCTTTCTGAGAAACTGCTTAGTGTTCGGTTAATTCATCTCACAGAGTTACATCTGTATTTCGTGGATCTCTTTGCTAGCCTTAGTTCTGTGGAATCTGAGAACAGATATTTCGGATCCCTTTGAAGACTATAGGGCCAAAGGAAATATCCTCCGATAACAAAGAGAAAGAAGCTTTCTGAGAAACTTCTTTGTGTTCTGTGAAATCATCTCACAGAGTTACAGCTTTCCCCTCAAGAAGCCTTTCGCTAAGACAGTTCTTGTGGAATTGGCAAAGTGATATTTGAAGCCCATAGAGGGCTATGGTGAAAAAGGAAATATCCTCAGATGAAATCTGGAAAGAAGCTTTCTGAGAAACTGCTTAGTGTTCTGTTAATTCATCTCACAGAGTTACATCTGTATTTCGTGGATCTCTTTGTTAGCCTTATTTCTGTGGAATCTGAGAACAGATATTTCGGATCCCTTTGAAGACTATAGGGACAAAGGAAATATCCTTCGATAACAAAGAGAAAGAAGCTTTCTGAGATAATTCTTTGTGTTCTGTGAAATCATCTCACAGAGTTACAGCCTTACCCTCCAGAAGCCTTTCACTAAGACAGTTCTTGTGGAATTGGCAAAGTGACATTTGGAAGCCCATAGAGGGCTATGGTGAAAAAGGAAATATCCTCAGATGAAATCTGGAAAGAAGCTTTCTGAGAAACTGCTTAGTGTTCTGTTAATTCATCTCACAGAGTTACATCTGTATTTCGTGGATCTCTTTGCTAGCCTTATTTCTGTGGAATCTGAGAACAGATATTTCGGATCTCTTTGAAGACTATAGGGCCAAAGGAAATATCCTCCGATAACAAAGAGAATGAAGCTTTCTGAGAAACTTCTTTGTGTTCTGTGAAATCATCTCACAGAGTTACAGCTTTCCCCTCAAGAAGCCTTTCGCTAAGACAGTTCTTGTGGAATTGGCCAAGTGATATTCGGAAGTCCATAGAGGGCTATGGTGAAAGAGGAAATATCCTCAGATGAAATCTGGAAAGAAGCTTCCTGAGAAACTGCTTAGTGTTCTGTTAATTCATCTCACAGAGTTACATCTGTATTTCGTGGATCTCTTTGCTAGCCTTATTTCTGTGGAATCTGAGAACGGATACTTCGGATCCCTTTGAAGACTGTAGGGGCAAACTAAATATCCTCCGATAACAAAGAGAAAGAAGATTTCTGAGAAACTTCTTTGTGTTCTGTGAAATTATCTCACAGAGTTACAGCTTTCCCCTCAAGAAGCCTTTCGCTAAGACAGTTCTTGTGGAATTGGCAAAGTGATATTTGGAAGCCCATAGAGGGCTATTGTGAAAAAGGAAATATCCTCAGATGAAATCTGGAAAGAAGCTTTCTGAGAAACTGCTTAGTGTTCTGTTAATTCATCTCACAGAGTTACATCTGTATTTCGTGGATCTCTTTGCTAGCCTTATTTCTGTGGAATCTGAGAACAGATATTTGGGATCCCTTTGAAGACTATAGGGCCAAAGGAAATATCCTCCGATAACAAAGAGAAAGAAGCTTTCTGAGAAACTTCTTTGTGTTCTGTGAAATCATCTCACAGAGTTACAGCTTTCCCCTCAAGAAGCCTTTCGCTAAGACAGTTCTTGTGGAATTGGCAAAGTGATATTTGGAAGCCCTTAGAGGGCTACATTAAAAAAGGAAACATCCTCAGATGAAATCTGGAAAGAAGCTTTCTGAAAAACCGCTTAGTGTTCTCTGACTTCCACTCACATAGTTACATCTGTATTTCGTGGATCTCTTTGCTAGCCTTATTTCTGTGGAATCTGAGGACAGATATTTCGGATCCCTTTGTAGACTATAGGGCCAAAGGAAATATCCTCCGATAACAAAGAGAAAGAAGCTTTCTGAGAAACTTCTTTGTGTTCTGTGAAATCATCTCACAGAGTTACAGCTTTCCCCTCAAGAAGCCTTTCACTAAGACAGTTCTTGTGGAATTGGCAACGTGATATATTGAACCCCATAGAGGGCTACGGTGAAAAAGGAAATATCCTCAGATGAAATCTGGAAAGAAGCTTTCTGAGAAACTGCTTAGTGTTCTGTTAATTCATCTCACAGAGTTACATCTGTATTTCGTGGATCTCTTTGCTAGCCTTATTTCTGTGGAATCTGAGAAGAGATATTTCGGATTCCTTTGAAGACTATAGGGCCAAAGGAAATATCCTCCGATAACAAAGAGAAAGAAGCTTTCTGAGAAACTTCTTTGTGTTCTGTGAAATCATCTCACAGAGTTAGAGCTTTCCCCTCAAGAAGCCTTTCGCTAAGACAGTTCTTGTGGAATTGGCAAAGTGATATTTGGAAGCCCCTAGAGGGCTATGGTGAAAAAGGAAATATCCTCAGATGAAATCTGGAAAGAAGCTTTCTGAGAAACTGCTTAGTGTTCTGTTAATTCATCTCACAGAGTTACATCTGTATTTCGTGGATCTCTTTGCTAGCCTTATTTCTGTGGAATCTGAGAACAGATATTTCGGATCCCTTTGAAGACTATAGGGCCAAAGGAAATATCCTCCGATAACAAAGAGAAAGAAGCTTTCTGAGAAACTTCTTTGTGTTCTGTGATATCATCTCACAGAGTTACAGCTTTCCCCTCAAGAAGCCTTTCGCTAAGACAGTTCTTGTGGAATTGGCAAAGTGATATTTGGAAGCCCATAGAGGGCTATGGTGAAAAAGGAAATATCCTCAGATGAAATCTGGAAAGAAGCTTTCTGAGAAACTGCTTAGTGTTCTGTTAATTCATCTCACAGAGTTACATCTGTATTTCGTGGATCTCTTTGCTAGCCTTATTTCTGTGGAATCTGAGAACAGATATTTCGGATCCCTTTGAAGACTATAGGGCCAAAGGAAATATCCTCCGATAACAAAGAGAACGAAGCTATCTGAGAAACTTCTTTGTGTTCTGTGAAATCATCTCACAGAGTTACAGCTTTCCCCACAAGAAGCCTTTCGCTAAGACAGTTCTTGTGGAATTGGCAAAGTGATATTTGGAAGCCCATAGAGGGCTATTGTGAAAAAGGAAATATCCTCCGATGAAATCTGGAAAGAAGCTTTCTGAGAAACTGCTTAGTGTTCTGTTAATTCATCTCACAGGGTTACATCTGTATTTCGTGGATCTCTTTGCTAGCCTTATTTCTGTGGAATCTTAGAACAGATATTTCGGATCCCTTTGAAGACTATAGGGCCAAAGAAAAAATCCTCCGATAACAAAGAGAAAGAAGCTTTCTGAGAAACTTCTTTTTGTTCTGTGAAATCATCTCACAGAGTTACAGCTTTCCCCTCAAGAAGCCTTTCGCTAAAACAGTTCTTGTGGAATTGGCAAAGTGATATTTGGAAGGCCATAGAGGTCTATGGTGAAAAAGGAAATATCCTCAGATGAAATCTGGAAAGAAGCTTTCTGAGAAACTGCTTAGTGTTCTGTTAATTCATCTCACAGAGTTACATCTGTATTTCGTGGATCTCTTTGCTAGCCTTATTTCGGTGGAATCTGAGAACAGATATTTCGGATCCCTTTGAAGACTATAGGGCCAAAGGAAATATCCTCCGATAACAAAGAGAAAGAAGCTTTCTGAGAAACTTCTTTGTGTTCTGTGAAATCATCTCACAGAGTTACAGCTTTCCCCACAAGAAGCCTTTCGCTAAGACAGTTCTTGTGGAATTGGCAAAGTGATATTTGGAAGCCCATAAAGGGCTATGGTGAAAAAGGAAATATCCACCGATGAAATCTGGAAAGAAGCTTTCTGAGAAACTGCTTAGTGTTCTGTTAATTCATCTCACAGAGTTACATCTGTATTTCGTGGATCTCTTTGCTAGCCTTATTTCTGTGGAATCTGAGAACAGATATTTCGGATCCCTTTGAAGACTATAGGGACAAAGGAAATATCCTTCGATAACAAAGAGAAAGAAGCTTTCTGAGAAAATTCTTTGTGTTCTGTGAAATCATCTCACAGAGTTACAGCCTTTCCCTCCAGAAGCCTTTCGCTAAGACAGTTCTTGTGGAATTGGCAAAGTGATATTTGGAAGCCCATAGAGGGCTATGGTGAAAAAGGAAATATCCTCAGATGAAATCTGGAAAGAAGCTTTCTGAGAAACTGCTTAGTGTTCTGTTAATTCATCTCACAGAGTTACATCTGTATTTCGTGGATCTCTTTGCTAGCCTTATTTCTGTGGAATCTGAGAACAGATATTTGGGATCCCTTTGAAGACTATAGGGCCAAAGGAAATATCCTCCGATAACAAAGAGAAAGAAGCTTTCTGAGAAACTTCTTTGTGTTCTGTGAAATCATCTCACAGTGTTACAGCTTTCCCCTCAAGAAGCCTTTCGCTAAGACAGTTCTTGTGGAATTGGCCAAGTGATATTTGGAAGTCCATAGAGGGCTATGGTGAAAAAGGAAATATCCTCAGATGAAATCTGGAAAGAAGCTTCCTGAGAAACTGCTTAGTGTTCTGTTAATTCATCTCACAGAGTTACATCTGTATTTCGTGGATCTCTTTGCTCGCCTTATTTCTGTGGAATCTGAGAACAGATATTTCGGATCCCTTTGAAGACTATAGGGACAAAGGAAATATCCTCCGATAACAAAGAGAAAGAAGCTTTCTGAGAAACTTCTTTGTGTTCTGTGAAATCATCTCACAGAGTTACAGCTTTCCCCTCAAGAAGCCTTTCGCTAAGACAGTTCTTGTGGAATTGGCAAAGTGACATTTGGAAGCCCATAGAGGGCTATGGTGAAAAAGGAAATATCCTCAGATGAAATCTGGAAAGAAGCTTTCTGAGAAACTGCTTAGTGTTCTGTTAATTCATCTCACAGAGTTACATCTGTATTTCGTGGATCTCTTTGCTAGCCTTATTTCTGTGGAATCTGAGAACAGATATTTCGGATCCCTTTGAAGAATGTAGGGCCAAACTAAATATCCTCCGATAACAAAGAGAAAGAAGATTTCTGAGAAACTTCTTTGTGTTCTGTGAAATCATCTCACAGAGTTACAGCTTTCCCCTCAAGAAGCCTTTCGCTAAGACAGTTCTTGTGGAATTGGCAAAGTGATATTTGGAAGCCCATAGAGGGCTATGGTGAAAAAGGAAATATCCTCAGATGAAATCTGGAAAGAACCTTTCTGAGAAACTGCTTAGTGTTCTGTTAATTCATCTCACAGAGTTACATCTGTATTTCGTGGATCTCTTTGCTAGCCTTATTTCTGTGGAATCTGAGAACAGATATTTGGGATCCCTTTGAAGACTATAGGGCCAAAGGAAATATCCTCCGATAACAAAGAGAAAGAAGCTTTCTGAGAAACTTCTTTGTGTTCTGTGAAATCATCTCACAGAGTTACAGTTTTCCCCTCAAGAAGCCTTTCGCTAAGACAGTTCTTGTGGAATTGGCAAAGTGATATTTGGAAGCCCTTAGAGGGCTACATTAAAAAAGGAAACATCCTCAGATGAAATCTGGAAAGAAGCTTTCTGAAAAACCGCTTAGTGTTCTCTGACTTCCACTCACAGAGTTACATCTGTATTTCGTGGATCTCTTTGCTAGCCTTATTTCTGTGGAATCTGAGGACAGATATTTCGGATCCCTTTGAAGACTATAGGGCCAAAGGAAATATCCTCCGATAACAAAGAGAAAGAAGCTTTCTGAGAAACTTCTTTGTGTTCTGTGAAATCATCTCACAGAGTTACAGCTTTCCCCTCAAGAAGCCTTTCGCTAAGACTTTTCTTGTGGAATTGGCAACGTGATATATTGAACCCCAAAGAGGGCTATGGTGAAAAAGGAAATATCCTCAGATGAAATCTGGAAAGAAGCTTTCTGAGAAACTGCTTAGTGTTCTGTTAATTCATCTCACAGAGTTACATCTGTATTTCGTGGATCTCTTTGCTAGCCTTATTTCTGTGGAATCTGAGAAGAGATATTTCGGATCCCTTTGAAGACTATAGGGCCAAAGGAAATATCCTCCGATAACAAAGAGAAAGAAGCTTTCTGAGAAACTTCTTTGTGTTCTGTGAAATCATCTCACAGAGTTACAGCTTTCCCCTCAAGAAGCCTTTCGCTAAGACAGTTCTTGTGGAATTGGCAAAGTGATATTTGGAAGTCCATAGAGGGCTATTGTGAAAAAGGAAATATCCCACGATGAAATCTGGAAAGAAGCTTTCTGAGAAACTGATTAGTGTTCTGTTAATTCATCTCACAGAGTTACATCTGTATTTCGTGGATGTCTTTGCTAGCCTTATTTCTGTGGAATCTTAGAACAGATATTTCGGATCCCTTTGAAGACTATAGGGCCAATGAAAAAATCCTCCGATAACAAAGAGAAAGAAGCTTTCTGAGAAACTTCTTTGTGTTCTGTGAAATCATCTCACAGAGTTACACCTTTCCCCTCAAGAAGCCTTTCGCTAAGACAGTTCTTGTGGAATTGGCAAAGTGATATTTGGAAGCCCATAGAGGGCTATGGTGAAAAAGCAAATATCCTCAGATGAAATCTGGAAAGAAGCTTTCTGAGAAACTGCTTAGTGTTCTGTTAATTCATCTCACAGAGTTACACCTGTATTTCGTGGATCTCTTTGCTAGCCTTATTTCTGTGGAATCTGAGAACAGATATTTCGGATCCCTTTGAAGACTATGGGGCCAAAGGTAATATCCTCCGATAACAAGGAGAACGAAGCTTTCTGAGAAACTTCTTTGTGTTCTGTGAAATCATCTCACAGAGTTACAGCTTTCCCCTCAAGAAGCCTTTCGCTAAGACAGTTCTTGTGGAATTGGCAAAGTGATATTTGGAAGCCCTTAGAGGGCTATGGTGAAAAAGGAAATATCCTCAGATGAAATCTGGAAAGAAGCTTTCTGAGAAACTGCTTAGTGTTCTGTTAATTCATCTCACAGAGTTACATCTGTATTTCGTGGATCTCTTTGCTAGCCTTATTTCTGTGGAATCTGAGAACAGATATTTGGGATCCCTTTGAAGGCTATAGGGCCAAAGGAAAAATCCTCCGATAACAAAGAGAAAGAAGCTTTCTGAGAAACTTCTTTGTGTTTTGTGAAATCATCTCAGAGAGTTACAGCTTTCCCCTCAAGAAGCCTTTCGCTAAGACAGTTCTTGTGGAATTGGCAAAGTGATATTTGGAAGCCCATAGAGGGCCATGGTGAAAAAGGAAATATCCTCAGATGAAATCTGGAAGGAGGCTTTCTGAGAAACTGCTTAGTGTTCTGTTAATTCATCTCACAGAGTTACATCTGTATTTCGTGGATCTCTTTCCTAGCCTTATTTCTGTGGAATCTGAGAACAGATATTTCAGATCCCTTTGAAGACTATAGGGCCAAAGGAAATATCCTCCGATAACAAAGAGAAAGAAGCTTTCTGAGAAACTTCTTTGAGTTCTGTGAAATCATCTCACAGAGTTACAGCTTTCCCCTCAAGAAGCCTTTCGCTAAGACAGTTCTTGTGGAATTGGCAAAGTGACATTTGGAAGCCCATAGAGGGCTATGGTGAAAAAAGAAATATCCTCAGATGAAATCTGGAAAGAAGCTTTCTGAGAAACTGCTTAGTGTTCTGTTAATTCATCTCACAGAGTTACATCTGTATTTCGTGGATCTCTTTGCTAGCCTTATTTCTGTGGAATCTGAGAACAGATATTTCGGATCCCTTTGAAGACTATAGGGCCAAAGGAAATATCCTCCGATAACAAAGAGAAAGAAGCTTTCTGAGAAACTTCTTTGTGTTCTGTGAAATCATCTCACAGAGTTACAGCTTTCCCCTCAAGAAGCCTTTCGCTAAGACAGTTCTTGTGGAATTGGCAAAGTTATATTTGGGAGCCCTTAGAGGGCTACATTAAAAAAGGAAACATCCTCAGATGAAATCTGGAAAGAAGCTTTCTGAAAAACCGCTTAGTGTTCTCTGACTTCCACTCAAAGAGTTACATCTGTATTTCGTGGATCTCTTTGCTAGCCTTATTTCTGTGGAATCTGAGGACAGATATTTCGGATCCCTTTGAAGACTATAGGGCCAAAGGCAATATCCTCCGATAACAAAGAGAAAGAAGCTTTCTGAGAAACTTCTTTGTGTTCTGTGAAATCATCTCACAGAGTTACAGCTTTCCCCTCAAGAAGCCTTTCGCTAAGACTTTTCTTGTGGGAATTGCAACGTGATATATTGAAGCCCATAGAGGGCTATGGTGAAAAAGGAAATATCCTCAGATGAAATCTGGAAAGAAGCTTTCTGAGACACTGCTTAGTGTTCTCTTAATTCATCTCACAGAGTTACATCTGTATTTCATGGATCTCTTTGCTAGCCTTATTTCTGTGGAATCTGAGAAGAGATATTTCGGATTCCTTTGAAGACTATAGGGCCAAAGGAAATATCCTCCGATAACAAAGAGAAAGAAGCTTTCTGAGAAACTTCTTTGTGTTCTGTGAAATCATCTCACAGAGTTACAGCCTTTCCCTCCA
This sequence comes from Macaca nemestrina, assembly GCF_043159975.1. Lineage (NCBI taxonomy): Eukaryota > Metazoa > Chordata > Mammalia > Primates > Cercopithecidae > Macaca > Macaca nemestrina. Next base: position 111,367,519 of record NC_092127.1, on the reverse strand, counting down.
GAAGCCTTTCGCTAAGACAGTTCTTGTGGAATTGGCAAAGTGACATTTGGAAGCCCATAGAGGGCTATGGTGAAAAAGGAAATATCCTCAGATGAAATCTGGAAAGAAGCTTTCTGAGAAACTGCTTAGTGTTCTGTTAATTCATCTCACAGAGTTACATCTGTATTTCGTGGATCTCTTTGCTAGCCTTATTTCTGTGGAATCTGAGAACAGATATTTCAGATCCCTTTGAAGACTATAGGGCCAAAGGAAATATCCTCCGATAACAAAGAGAAAGAAGCTTTCTGAGAAACTTCTTTGTGTTCTGTGAAATCATCTCACAGAGTTACAGCTTTCCCCTCAAGAAGCCTTTCGCTAAGACAGTTCTTGTGGAATTGGCAAAGTGACATTTGGAAGCCCATAGAGGGCTATGGTGAAAAAAGAAATATCCTCAGATGAAATCTGGAAAGAAGCTTTCTGAGAAACTGCTTAGTGTTCTGTTAATTCATCTCACAGAGTTACATCTGTATTTCGTGGATCTCTTTGCTAGCCTTATTTCTGTGGAATCTAAGAACAGATATTTGGGATCCCTTTGAAGACTATAGGGCCAAAGGAAATATCCTCCGATAACAAAGAGAAAGAAGCTTTCTGAGAAACTTCTTTGTGTTCTGTGAAATCATCTCACAGAGTTACAGCTTTCCCCTCAAGAAGCCTTTCGCTAAGACAGTTCTTGTGGAATTGGCAAAGTGATATTTGGAAGCTCTTAGAGGGCTTCATTAAAAAAGGAAACATCCTCAGATGAAATCTGGAAAGAAGCTTTCTGAAAAACCGATTAGTGTTCTCTGACTTCCACTCACAGAGTTACATCTGTATTTCGTGGATCTCTTTGCTAGCCTTATTTCTGTGGAATCTGAGGACAGATATTTGGAATCCCTTTGAAGACTATAGGGCCAAAGGCAATATCCTCCGATAACAAAGAGAAAGAAGCTTTCTGAGAAACTTCTTTGAGTTCTGTGAAATCATCTCACAGAGTTACAGCTTTCCCCTCAAGAAGCCTTTCGCTAAGACAGTTCTTGTGGAATTGGCAAAGTGACATTTGGAAGCCCATAGAGGGCTATGGTGAAAAAAGAAATATCCTCAGATGAAATCTGGAAAGAAGCTTTCTGAGAAACTGCTTAGTGTTCTGTTAATTCATCTCACAGAGTTACATCTGTATTTCGTGGATCTCTTTGCTAGCCTTATTTCTGTGGAATCTGAGAACAGATATTTCGGATCCCTTTGAAGACTATAGGGCCAAAGGAAATATCCTCCGATAACAAAGAGAAAGAAGCTTTCTGAGAAACTTCTTTGTGTTCTGTGAAATCATCTCACAGAGTTACAGCTTTCCCCTCAAGAAGCCTTTCGCTAAGACAGTTCTTGTGGAATTGGCAAAGTTATATTTGGGAGCCCTTAGAGGGCTACATTAAAAAAGGAAACATCCTCAGATGAAATCTGGAAAGAAGCTTTCTGAAAAACCGCTTAGTGTTCTCTGACTTCCACTCAAAGAGTTACATCTGTATTTCGTGGATCTCTTTGCTAGCCTTATTTCTGTGGAATCTGAGGACAGATATTTCGGATCCCTTTGAAGACTATAGGGCCAAAGGCAATATCCTCCGATAACAAAGAGAAAGAAGCTTTCTGAGAAACTTCTTTGTGTTCTGTGAAATCATCTCACAGAGTTACAGCTTTCCCCTCAAGAAGCCTTTCGCTAAGACTTTTCTTGTGGGAATTGCAACGTGATATATTGAAGCCCATAGAGGGCTATGGTGAAAAAGGAAATATCCTCAGATGAAATCTGGAAAGAAGCTTTCTGAGACACTGCTTAGTGTTCTCTTAATTCATCTCACAGAGTTACATCTGTATTTCATGGATCTCTTTGCTAGCCTTATTTCTGTGGAATCTGAGAAGAGATATTTCGGATTCCTTTGAAGACTATAGGGCCAAAGGAAATATCCTCCGATAACAAAGAGAAAGAAGCTTTCTGAGAAACTTCTTTGTGTTCTGTGAAATCATCTCACAGAGTTACAGCCTTTCCCTCCAGAAGCCTTTCGCTAAGACAGTTCTTGTGGAATTGGCAAAGTGACATTTGGAAGCCCATAGAGGGCTATGGTGAAAAAGGAAATATCCTGAGATGAAATCTGGAAAGAAGCTTTCTGAGAAACTGCTTAGTGTTCTGTTAATTCATCTCACAGAGTTACATCTGTATTTCGTGGATCTCTTTGCTAGCCTTATTTCTGTGGAATCTGAGAACAGATATTTCAGATCCCTTTGAAGACTATAGGGCCAAAGGAAATATCCTCCGATAACAAAGAGAAAGAAGCTTTCTGAGAAACTTCTTTGTGTTCTGTGAAATCATCTCACAGAGTTACAGCTTTCCCCTCAAGAAGCCTTTCGCTAAGACAGTTCTTGTGGAATTGGCAAAGTGACATTTGGAAGCCCATAGAGGGCTATGGTGAAAAAAGAAATATCCTCAGATGAAATCTGGAAAGAAGCTTTCTGAGAAACTGCTTAGTGTTCTGTTAATTCATCTCACAGAGTTACATCTGTATTTCGTGGATCTCTTTGCTAGCCTTATTTCTGTGGAATCTAAGAACAGATATTTGGGATCCCTTTGAAGACTATAGGGCCAAAGGAAATATCCTCCGATAACAAAGAGAAAGAAGCTTTCTGAGAAACTTCTTTGTGTTCTGTGAAATCATCTCACAGAGTTACAGCTTTCCCCTCAAGAAGCCTTTCGCTAAGACAGTTCTTGTGGAATTGGCAAAGTGATATTTGGAAGCTCTTAGAGGGCTTCATTAAAAAAGGAAACATCCTCAGATGAAATCTGGAAAGAAGCTTTCTGAAAAACCGATTAGTGTTCTCTGACTTCCACTCACAGAGTTACATCTGTATTTCGTGGATCTCTTTGCTAGCCTTATTTCTGTGGAATCTGAGGACAGATATTTGGAATCCCTTTGAAGACTATAGGGCCAAAGGCAATATCCTCCGATAACAAAGAGAAAGAAGCTTTCTGAGAAACTTCTTTGTGTTCTGTGAAATCATCTCACAGAGTTACAGCTTTCCCCTCAAGAAGCCTTTCGCTAAGACTTTTCTTGTGGGATTGGCAACGTGATATATTGAGGCCCATAGAGGGCTATGGTGAAAAAGGAAATATCCTCAGATGAAATCTGGAAAGAAGCTTTCTGAGAAACTGCTTAGTGTTCTGTTAATTCATCTCACAGAGTTACATCTGTATTTCGTGGATCTCTTTGCTAGCCTTATTTCTGTGGAATCTGAGAAGAGATATTTCGGATCCCTTTGAAGACTATAGGGCCAAAGGAAATATCCTCCGATAACAAAGAGAAAGAAGCTTTCTGAGAAACTTCTTTGTGTTCTGTGAAATCATCTCACAGAGTTACAGCTTTCCCCTCAAGAAGCCTTTCGCTAAGACAGTTCTTGTGGAATTGGCAAAGTGACATTTGGAAGCCCATAGAGGGCTATGGTGAAAAAGGAAATATCCTCAGATGAAATCTGGAAAGAAGCTTTCTGAGAAACTGCTTAGTGTTCTGTTAATTCATCTCACAGATTTACATCTGTATTTCGTGGATCTCTTTGCTAGCCTTATTTCTGTGGAATCTGAGAACAGATATTTGGGATCCCTTTGAAGACTATAGGGCCAAAGGAAATATCCTCCGATAACAAAGAGAAAGAAGCTTTCTGAGAAACTTCTTTGTGTTCTCTGAAAACATCTCACAGAGTTACAGCTTTCCCCTCAAGAAGCCTTTCGCTAAGACAGTTCTTGTGGAATTGGCAAAGTGACATTTGGAAGCCCATAGAGGGCTATGGTGAAAAAGGAAATATCCTCAGATGAAATCTGGAAAGAAGCTTTCTGAGAAACTGCTTAGTGTTCTGTTAATTCATCTCACAGATTTACATCTGTATTTCGTGGATCTCTTTGCTAGCCTTATTTCTGTGGAATCTGAGAACAGATATTTGGGATCCCTTTGAAGACTATAGGGCCAAAGGAAATATCCTCCGATAACAAAGAGAAAGAAGCTTTCTGAGAAACTTCTTTGTGTTCTCTGAAAACATCTCACAGAGTTACAGCTTTCCCCTCAAGAAGCCTTTCGCTAAGACAGTTCTTGTGGAATTGGCAAAGTGATATTTGGAAGCCCTTAGAGGGCTACATTAAAAAAGGAAACATCCTCAGATGAAATCTGGAAAGAAGCTTTCTGAAAAACTGCTTAGTGTTCTCTGACTTCCACTCACAGAGTTACATCTGTATTTCGTGGATCTCTTTGCTAGCCTTATTTCTGTGGAATCTGAGGACAGATATTTCGGATCCCTTTGAAGACTATAGGGCCAAAGGCAATATCCTCCGATAAGAAAGAGAAAGAAGCTTTCTGAGAAACTTCTTTGTGTTCTGTGAAATCATCTCACAGAGTTACAGCTTTCCCCTCAAGAAGCCTTTCGCTAAGACTTTTCTTGTGGGATTGGCAACGTGATATATTGAAGCCCATAGAGGGCTATGGTGAAAAACGAAATATCCTCAGATGAAATCTGGAAAGAAGCTTTCTGAGAAACTGCTTAGTGTTCTGTTAATTCATCTCACAGAGTTACATCTGTATTTCGTGGATCTCTTTGCTAGCCTTATTTCCGTGGAATCTGAGAAGAGATATTTCGGATCCCTTTGAAGACTATAGGGCCAAAGGAAATATCCTCCGATAACAAAGAGAAAGAAGCTTTCTGAGAAACTTCTTTGTGTTCTGTGAAATCATCTCACAGAGTTACAGCTTTCCCCTCAAGAAGCCTTTCGCTAAGACAGTTCTTGTGGAATTGGCCAAGTGATATTTGGAAGCCCATAGAGGGCTATGGTGAAAAAGGAAATATCCTCAGATGAAATCTGGAAAGAAGCTTTCTGAGAAACTTCTTAGTGTTCTGTTAATTCATCTCACAGAGTTAGATCTGTATTTCGTGGATCTCTTTGCTAGCCTTATTTCTGTGGAATCTGAGAACAGATATTTCGGATCCCTTTGAAGACTATAGGGCCAAAGGAAATATCCTCCGATAACAAAGAGAAAGAAGCTTTCTGAGAAACTTCTTTGTGTTCTGTGAAATCATCTCACAGAGTTACAGCTTTCCCCTCAAGAAGCCTTTCGCTAAGACAGTTCTTGTGGAATTGGCCAAGTGATATTTGGAAGCCCATAGAGGGCTATGGTGAAAAAGGAAATATCCTCCGATGAAATTTGGAAAGAAGCTTTCTGAGAAACTGCTTAGTGTTCTGTTAATTCATCTCACAGAGTTACATCTGTATTTCGTGGATCTCTTTGCTAGCCTTATTTCTGTGGAATCTGAGAACAGATATTTCGGATCCCTTTGAAGACTATAGGGCCAAAGGAAATATCCTCCGATAATAAAGAGAAAGAAGCTTTCTGAGAAACTTCTTTGTGTTCTGTGAAATCATCTCACAGAGTTACAGCTTTCCGCACAAGAAGCCTTTCGCTAAGACAGTTCTTGTGGAATTGGCAAAGTGATATTTGGAAGCCCATAGAGGGCTATGGTGAAAAAGGAAATATCCTCCGATGAAATCTGGAAAGAAGCTTTCTGAGAAACTGCTTAGTGTTCTGTTAATTCATCTCACAGAGTTACATCTATACTTCGTGGATCTCTTTGCTAGCCTTATTTCTGTGGAATCTTAGAACAGATATTTCGGATCCCTTTGAAGACTATAGGGCCAAAGAAAAAATCCTCCGATAACAAAGAGAAAGAAGCTTTCTGAGAAACTTCTTTGTGTTCTGTGAAATCATCTCACAGAGTTACAGCTTTCCCCTCAAGAAGCCTATCGCTAAGACAGTTCTTGTGGAATTGGCAAAGTGATATTTGGAAGCCCATAGAGGGCTATGGTGAAAAAGGAAATATCCTCAGATGAAATCTGGAAAGAAGCTTTCTGAGAAACTGCTTAGTGTTCTGTTAATTCATCTCACAGAGTTACATCTGTATTTCGTGGATCTCTTTGCTAGCTTTATTTCTGTGGAATCTGAGAACAGATATTTCGGATCCCTTTGAAGACTATAGGGCCAAAGGAAATATCCTCTGATAACGAAGAGAAAGAAGCTTTCTGAGAAACTTCTTTGTGTTCTGTGAAATCATCTCACAGAGTTACAGCTTTCCCCTCAAGAAGCCTTTCGCTAAGACAGTTCTTGTGGAATTGGCAAAGTGATATTTGGAAGCCCATAGAGGGCTACGGTGAAAAAGGAAATATCCTCTGATGAAATCTGGAAAGAAGCTTTCTGAGAAACTGCTTAGTGTTCTGTTAATTCATCTCACAAAGTTACATCTGTATTTCGTGGATCTCATTGCTAGCCTTATTTCTGTGGAATCTGAGAACAGATATTTCGGATCCCTTTGAAGACTATAGGGCCAAAGGAAAAATCCTCCGATAAAAAGGAGAAAGAAGCTTTCTGAGAAAATTCTTTGTGTTCTGTGAAATCATCTCACAGAGTTACAGCCTTTCCCTCAAGAAGCCTTTCGCTAAGACAGTTCTTGTGGAATTGGCAAAGTGACATTTGGAAGCCCTTAGAGGGCTACATTAAAAAAGGAAACATCCTCAGATGAAATCTGGAAAGAAGCTTTCTGAAAAACCGCTTAGTGTTCTCTGACTTCCACTCACAGAGTTACATCTGTATTTCGTGGATCTCTTTGCTAGCCTTATTTCTGTGGAATCTGAGGACAGATATTTCGGATCCCTTTGAAGACTATAGGGCCAAAGGCAATATACTCCGATAAGAAAGAGAAAGAAGCTTTCTGAGAAACTTCTTTGTGTTCTGTGAAATCATCGCACAGAGTTACAGCTTTCCCCTCAAGAAACCTTTCGCTAAGACTTTTCTTGTGGGATTGGCAACGTGATATATAGAAGCCCATGGAGGGCTATGGTGAAAAAGGAAATATCCTCAGATGAAATCTGGAAAGAAGCTTTCTGAGAAACTGCTTAGTGTTCTGTTAATTCATCTCACAGAGTTACATCTGTATTTCGTGGATCTCTTTGCTAGCCTTATTTCTGTGGAATCTGAGAACAGATATTTCGGATCCCTTTGAAGACTGTAGGGCCAAACTAAATATCCTCCGATAACAAAGAGAAAGAAGCTTTCTGAGAAACTTCTTTGTGTTCTGTGAAATCATCTCACAGAGTTACAGCTTTCCCCTCAAGAAGCCTTTCGCTAAGACAGTTCTTGTGGAATTGGCAAAGTGATATTTGGAAGCCCATAGAGGGCTATGGTGAAAAAGGAAATATCCTCCGATGAAATCTGGAAAGAAGCTTTCTGAGAAACTGCTTAGTGTTCTGTAAATTCATCTCACAGAGTTACATCTGTATTTCGTGGATCTCTTTGCTAGCCTTATTTCTGTGGAATCTGAGAACAGATATTTGGGATCTCTTTGAAGACTATAGGGCCAAAGGAAATATCCTCCGATAACAAAGAGAAAGAAGCTTTCTGAGAAACTTCTTTGTGTTCTGTGAAAACATCCACAGAGTTACAGCTTTCCCCTCAAGAAGCCTTTCGCTAAGACAGTTCTTGTGGAATTGGCAAAGTGATATTTGGAAGCCGTTAGAGGGCTACATTAAAAAAGGAAACATCCTCAGATGAAATCTGTAAAGAAGCTTTCTGAAAAACCGCTTAGTGTTCTCTGACTTCCACTCACAGAGTTACATCTGTATTTCGTGGATCTCTTTGCTAGCCTTATTTCTGTGGAATCTGAGGACAGATATTTCGGATCCCTTTGAAGACTATAGGGCCAAAGGCAATACCCTCCGATAACAAAGAGAAAGAAGCTTTCTGAGAAACTTCTTTGTGTTCTGTGAAATCATCTCACAGAGTTACAGCTTTCCCCTCAAGAAGCCTTTCGCTAAGACAGTTCTTGTGGAATTGGCCAAGTGATATTTGGAAGCCCATAGAGGGCTATGGTGAAAAAGGAAATATCCTCAGATGAAATCTGGAAAGAAGCTTTCTGAGAAACTGCTTAGTGTTCTGTTAATTCATCTCACAGAGTTACATCTGTATTTCGTGGATCTCTTTGCTAGCCTTATTTCTGTGGAATCTGAGAACAGATATTTCGGATCCCTTTGAAGACTATAGGGCCAAAGGAAATATCCTCCGATAACAAAGAGAAAGAAGCTTTCTGAGAAACTTCTTTGTGTTCTGTGAAATCATCTCACAGAGTTACAGCTTTCCCCACAAGAAGCCTTTCGCTAAGACAGTTCTTGTGGAATTGGCAAAGTGATATTTGGAAGCCCATAGAGGGCTGTGGTGAAAAAGGAAATATCCTCAGATGAAATCTGGAAAGAAGCTTTCTGAGAAACTGCTTAGTGTTCTGTTAATTCATCTCACAGAGTTACATCTGTATTTCGTGGATCTCTTTGCTAGCCTTATTTATGTGGAATCTGAGAACAGATATTTCGGATCCCTTTGAAGACTATAGGGCCAAAGGAAATATCCTCCGATAACAAAGAGAAAGAAGCTTTCTGAGAAACTTCTTTGTGTTCTGTGAAATCATCTCACAGAGTTACAGCTTTCCCCTCAAGAAGCCTTTCGCTAAGACAGTTCTTGTGGAATTGGCAAAGTGATATTTGGAAGGCCATAGAGGTCTATGGTGAAAAAGGAAATATCCTCAGATGAAATCTGGAAAGAAGCTTTCTGAGAAACTGCTTAGTATTCTGTTAATTCATCTCACAGAGTTACATCTGTATTTCGTGGATCTCTTTGCTAGCCTTATTTCTGTGGAATCTGAGAACAGATATTTCGGATCCCTATGAAGACTATAGGGCCAAAGGAAATATCCTCCGATAACAAAGAGAACGAAGCTTTCTGAGAAACTTCTTTGTGTTCTGTGAAATCATCTCACAGAGTTACAGCTTTCCCCACAAGAAGCCTTTCGCTAAGACAGTTCTTGTGGAATTGGCAAAGTGATATTTGGAAGCCCATAGAGGGCTATGGTGAAAAAGGAAATATCCTCCGATGAAATCTGGAAAGAAGCTTTCTGAGAAACTGCTTAGTGTTCTGTTAATTCATCTCACAGAGTTACATCTGTATTTCGTGGATCTCTTTGCTAGCCTTATTTTTGTGGAATCTTAGAACAGATATTTCGGATCCCTTTGAAGACTATAGGGCCAAAGAAAAAATCCTCCGATAACAAAGAGAAAGAAGCTTTCTGAGAAACTTCTTTGTGTTCTGTGAAATCATCTCACAGAGTTACAGCTTTCCCCTCAAGAAGCCTATCGCTAAGACAGTTCTTGTGGAATTGGCAAAGTGATATTTGGAAGCCCATAGAAGGCTATGGTGAAAAAGGAAATATCCTCTGATGAAATCTGGAAAGAAGCTTTCTGAGAAACTGCTTAGTGTTCTGTTAATTCATCTCACAAAGTTACATCTGTATTTCGTGGATCTCTTTGCTAGTCTTATTTCTGTGGAATCTGAGAACAGATATTTCGGATCCCTTTGAAGACTATAGGGCCAAAGGAAAAATCCTCCGATAACAAAGAGAAAGAAGCTTTCTGAGAAAATTCTTTGTGTTCTGTGAAATCATCTCACAGAGTTACAGCTTTCCCCTCAAGAAGCCTTTCGCTAAGACAGTTCTTGTGGAATTGGCCAAGTTTTATTTGGAAGCCCATAGAGGGCTATGGTGAAAAAGGAAATATCCTCAGATGAAATCTGGAAAGAAGCTTTCTGAGAAACTGCTTAGTGTTCTGTTAATTCATCTCACAGATTTACATCTGTATTTCCTGGATCTCTTTGCTAGCCTTATTTCTGTGGAATCTGAGAACAGATATTTCGGATCCCTTTGAAGACTATAGGGCCAAAGGAAATATCCTCCGATAACAAAGAGAAAGAAGCTTTCTGAGAAACTTCTTTGTGTTCTGTGAAATCATCTCACAGAGTTACAGCTTTCCCCTCAAGAAGCCTTTCGCTAAGACAGTTCTTGTGGAATTGGCAAAGTGATATTTGGAAGGCCATAGAGGTCTATGGTGAAAAAGGAAATATCCTCAGATGAAATCTGGAAAGAAGCTTTCTGAGAAACTGTTTAGTGTTCTGTTAATTCATCTCACAGAGTTACATCTGTATTTCGTGGATCTCTTTGCTAGCCTTATTTCTGTGGAATCTGAGAACAGATATTTCGGATCCCTTTGAAGACTATAGGGCCAAAGGAAATATCCTCCGATAACAAAGAGAACGAAGCTTTCTGAGAAACTTCTTTGTGTTCTGTGAAATCATCTCACAGAGTTACAGCTTTCCCCACAAGAAGCCTTTCGCTAAGACAGTTCTTGTGGAATTGGCAAAGTGATATTTGGAAGCCCATAGAGGGCTATGGTGAAAAAGGAAATATCCTCCGATGAAATCTGGAAAGAAGCTTTCTGAGAAACTGCTTAGTGTTCTGTTAATTCATCTCACAGAGTTACATCTGTATTTCGTGGATCTCTTTGCTAGCCTTATTTCTGTGGAATCTTAGAGAGATATTTCGGATCCCTTTGAAGACTATAGGGCCAAAGAAAAAATCCTCCGATAACAAAGAGAAAGAAGCTTTCTGAGAAACTTCTTTGTGTTCTGTGAAATCATCTCACAGAGTTACAGCTTTCCCTTCAAGAAGCCTATCGCTAAGACAGTTCTTGTGGAATTGGCAAAGTGATATTTGGAAGCCCATAGAGGGCTATGGTGAAAAAGGAAATATCCTCAGATGAAATCTGGAAAGAAGCTTTCTGAGAAACTGCTTAGTGTTCTGTTAATTCATCTCACAGAGTTACATCTGTATTTCGTGGATCTCTTTGCTAGCTTTATTTCTGTGGAATCTGAGAACACATATTTCGGATCCCTTTGAAGACTATAGGGCCAAAGGAAATATCCTCTGATAACGAAGAGAAAGAAGCTTTCTGAGAAACTTCTTTGTGTTCTGTGAAATCATCTCACAGAGTTACAGCTTTCCCCTCAAGGAGCCTTTCGCTAAGACAGTTCTTGTGGAATTGGCAAAGTGATATTTGGAAGCCCCTAGAGGGCTACGGTGAAAAAGGAAATATCCTCTGATGAAATCTGGAAAGAAGCTTTCTGAGAAACTGCTTAGTGTTTTGTTAATTCATCTCACAAAGTTACATCTGTATTTCGTGGATCTCTTTGCTAGCCTTATTTCTGTGGAATCTGAGAACAGATATTTCGGATCCCTTTGAAGACTATAGGGCCAAAGGAAAAATCCTCCGATAACAAAGAGAAAGAAGCTTTCTGAGAAACTTCTTTGTGTTCTGTGAAATCATGTCACAGAGTTACAGCCTTTCCCTCCAGAAGCCTTTCGCTAAGACAGTTCTTGTGGAATTGGCAAAGTGACATTTGGAAGCCCATAGAGGGCTATGGTGAAAAAGGAAATATCCTCAGATGAAATCTGGAAAGAAGCTTTCTGAGAAACTGCTTAGTGTTCTGTTAATTCATCTCACAGAGTTACATCTGTATTTCGTGGATCTCTTTGCTAGCCTTATTTCTGTGGAATCTGAGAACAGATATTTCGGATCCCTTTGAAGACTATAGGGCCAAAGGAAATATCCTCCGATAACAAAGAGAAAGAAGCTTTCTGAGAAACTTCTTTGTGTTCTGTGAAATCAACTCACAGAGTTACAGGTTTCCCCTCAAGAAGCCTTTCGCTAAGACAGTTCTTGTGTAATTGGCAAAGTGACATTTGGAAGCCCATAGAGGGCTATGGTGAAAAAGGAAATATCCTCAGATGAAATCTGGAAAGAAGCTTTCTGAGAAACTGCATAGTGTTCTGTTAATTCATCTCACAGAGTTACATCTGTATTTCGTGGATCTCTTTGCTAGCCTTATTTCTGTGGAATCTGAGAACAGATATTTCGGATCCCGTTGAAGACTGTAGGGCCAAACTAAATATCCTCCGATAACAAAGAGAAAGAAGCTTTCTGAGAAACTTCTTTGTGTTCTGTGAAATCATCTCACAGAGTTACAGCTTTCCCCTCAAGAAGCCTTTCGCTAAGACAGTTCTTGTGGAATTGGCAAAGTGATATTTGGAAGCCCATAGAGGGCTATGGTGAAAAAGGAAATATCCTCAGATGAAATCTGGAAAGAAGCTTTCTGAGAAACTGCTTAGTGTTCTGTTAATTCATCTCACAGATTTACATCTGTATTTCGTGGATCTCTTTGCTAGCCTTATTTCTGTGGAATCTGAGAACAGATATTTGGGATCCCTTTGAAGACTATAGGGCCAAAGGAAATATCCTCCGATAACAAAGAGAAAGAAGCTTTCTGAGAAACTTCTTTGTGTTCTCTGAAAACATCTCACAGAGTTACAGCTTTCCCCTCAAGAAGCCTTTCGCTAAGACAGTTCTTGTGGAATTGGCAAAGTGATATTTGGAAGCCCTTAGAGGGCTACATTAAAAAAGGAAACATCCTCAGATGAAATCTGGAAAGAAGCTTTCTGAAAAACCGCTTAGTGTTCTCTGACTTCCACTCACAGAGTTACATCTGTATTTCGTGGATCTCTTTGCTAGCCTTATTTCTGTGGAATCTGAGGACAGATATTTCGGATCCCTTTGAAGACTATAGGGCCAAAGGCAATATCCTCCGATAAGAAAGAGAAAGAAGCTTTCTGAGAAACTTCTTTGTGTTCTGTGAAATCATCTCACAGAGTTACAGCTTTCCCCTCAAGAAGCCTTTCGCTAAGACTTTTCTTGTGGGATTGGCAACGTGATATATTGAAGCCCATAGAGGGCTATGGTGAAAAAGGAAATATCCTCAGATGAAATCTGGAAAGAAGCTTTCTGAGAAACTGCTTAGTGTTCTGTTAATTCATCTCACAGAGTTACATCTGTATTTCGGGGATCTCTTTGCTAGCCTTATTTCTGTGGAATCTGAGAACAGATATTTCGGATCCCTTTGAAGACTATAGGGCCAAAGGAAATATCCTCCGATAACAAAGAGAAAGAAGCTTTCTGAGAAACTTCTTTGTGTTCTGTGAAATCATCTCACAGAGTTACAGCTTTCCCCTCAAGAAGCCTTTCGCTAAGACAGTTCTTGTGGAATTGGCAAAGTGACATTTGGAAGCCCATAGAGGGCTATGGTGAAAAAGGAAATATCCTCAGATGAAATCTGGAAAGAAGCTTTCTGAGAAACTGCTTAGTGTTCTGTTAATTCATCTCACAGATTTACATCTGTATTTCGTGGATCTCTTTGCTAGCCTTATTTCTGTGGAATCTGAGAACAGATATTTGGGATCCCTTTGAAGACTATAGGGCCAAAGGAAATATCCTCCGATAACAAAGAGAAAGAATCTTTCTGAGAAACTTCTTTGTGTTCTCTGAAAACATCTCACAGAGTTACAGCTTTCCCCTCAAGAAGCCTTTCGCTAAGACAGTTCTTGTGGAATTGGCAAAGTGATATTTGGAAGCCCTTAGAGGGCTACATTAAAAAAGGAAACATCCTCAGATGAAATCTGGAAAGAAGCTTTCTGAAAAACCGCTTAGTGTTCTCTGACTTCCACTCACAGAGTTACATCTGTATTTCGTGGATCTCTTTGCTAGCCTTTTTTCTGTGGAATCTGAGGACAGATATTTCGGATCCCTTTGAAGACTATAGGGCCAAAGGCAATATCCTCCAATAAGAAAGAGAAAGAAGCTTTCTGAGAAACTTCTTTGTGTTCTGTGAAATCATCTCACAGAGTTACAGCTTTCCCCTCAAGAAGCCTTTCGCTAAGACTTTTCTTGTGGGATTGGCAACGTGATATATTGAAGCCCATAGAGGGCTATGGTGAAAAACGAAATATCCTCAGATGAAATCTGGAAAGAAGCTTTCTGAGAAACTGCTTAGTGTTCTGTTAATTCATCTCACAGAGTTACATCTGTATTTCGTGGATCTCTTTGCTAGCCTTATTTCCGTGGAATCTGAGAAGAGATATTTCGGATCCCTTTGAAGACTATAGGGCCAAAGGAAATATCCTCCGATAACAAAGAGAAAGAAGCTTTCTGAGAAACTTCTTTGTGTTCTGTGAAATCATCTCACAGAGTTACAGCTTTCCCCTCAAGAAGCCTTTCGCTAAGACAGTTCTTGTGGAATTGGCCAAGTGATATTTGGAAGCCCATAGAGGGCTATGGTGAAAAAGGAAATATCCTCAGATGAAATCTGGAAAGAAGCTTTCTGAGAAACTTCTTAGTGTTCTGTTAATTCATCTCACAGAGTTAGATCTGTATTTCGTGGATCTCTTTGCTAGCCTTATTTCTGTGGAATCTGAGAACAGATATTTCGGATCCCTTTGAAGACTATAGGGCCAAAGGAAATATCCTCCGATAACAAAGAGAAAGAAGCTTTCTGAGAAACTTCTTTGTGTTCTGTGAAATCATCTCACAGAGTTACAGCTTTCCCCTCAAGAAGCCTTTCGCTAAGACAGTTCTTGTGGAATTGGCCAAGTGATATTTGGAAGCCCATAGAGGGCTATGGTGAAAAAGGAAATATCCTCCGATGAAATTTGGAAAGAAGCTTTCTGAGAAACTGCTTAGTGTTCTGTTAATTCATCTCACAGAGTTACATCTGTATTTCGTGGATCTCTTTGCTAGCCTTATTTCTGTGGAATCTGAGAACAGATATTTCGGATCCCTTTGAAGACTATAGGGCCAAAGGAAATATCCTCCGATAATAAAGAGAAAGAAGCTTTCTGAGAAACTTCTTTGTGTTCTGTGAAATCATCTCACAGAGTTACAGCTTTCCGCACAAGAAGCCTTTCGCTAAGACAGTTCTTGTGGAATTGGCAAAGTGATATTTGGAAGCCCATAGAGGGCTATGGTGAAAAAGGAAATATCCTCCGATGAAATCTGGAAAGAAGCTTTCTGAGAAACTGCTTAGTGTTCTGTTAATTCATCTCACAGAGTTACATCTATACTTCGTGGATCTCTTTGCTAGCCTTATTTCTGTGGAATCTTAGAACAGATATTTCGGATCCCTTTGAAGACTATAGGGCCAAAGAAAAAATCCTCCGATAACAAAGAGAAAGAAGCTTTCTGAGAAACTTCTTTGTGTTCTGTGAAATCATCTCACAGAGTTACAGCTTTCCCCTCAAGAAGCCTATCGCTAAGACAGTTCTTGTGGAATTGGCAAAGTGATATTTGGAAGCCCATAGAGGGCTATGGTGAAAAAGGAAATATCCTCAGATGAAATCTGGAAAGAAGCTTTCTGAGAAACTGCTTAGTGTTCTGTTAATTCATCTCACAGAGTTACATCTGTATTTCGTGGATCTCTTTGCTAGCTTTATTTCTGTGGAATCTGAGAACAGATATTTCGGATCCCTTTGAAGACTATAGGGCCAAAGGAAATATCCTCTGATAACGAAGAGAAAGAAGCTTTCTGAGAAACTTCTTTGTGTTCTGTGAAATCATCTCACAGAGTTACAGCTTTCCCCTCAAGAAGCCTTTCGCTAAGACAGTTCTTGTGGAATTGGCAAAGTGATATTTGGAAGCCCATAGAGGGCTACGGTGAAAAAGGAAATATCCTCTGATGAAATCTGGAAAGAAGCTTTCTGAGAAACTGCTTAGTGTTCTGTTAATTCATCTCACAAAGTTACATCTGTATTTCGTGGATCTCATTGCTAGCCTTATTTCTGTGGAATCTGAGAACAGATATTTCGGATCCCTTTGAAGACTATAGGGCCAAAGGAAAAATCCTCCGATAAAAAGGAGAAAGAAGCTTTCTGAGAAAATTCTTTGTGTTCTGTGAAATCATCTCACAGAGTTACAGCCTTTCCCTCAAGAAGCCTTTCGCTAAGACAGTTCTTGTGGAATTGGCAAAGTGACATTTGGAAGCCCTTAGAGGGCTACATTAAAAAAGGAAACATCCTCAGATGAAATCTGGAAAGAAGCTTTCTGAAAAACCGCTTAGTGTTCTCTGACTTCCACTCACAGAGTTACATCTGTATTTCGTGGATCTCTTTGCTAGCCTTATTTCTGTGGAATCTGAGGACAGATATTTCGGATCCCTTTGAAGACTATAGGGCCAAAGGCAATATACTCCGATAAGAAAGAGAAAGAAGCTTTCTGAGAAACTTCTTTGTGTTCTGTGAAATCATCGCACAGAGTTACAGCTTTCCCCTCAAGAAACCTTTCGCTAAGACTTTTCTTGTGGGATTGGCAACGTGATATATAGAAGCCCATGGAGGGCTATGGTGAAAAAGGAAATATCCTCAGATGAAATCTGGAAAGAAGCTTTCTGAGAAACTGCTTAGTGTTCTGTTAATTCATCTCACAGAGTTACATCTGTATTTCGTGGATCTCTTTGCTAGCCTTATTTCTGTGGAATCTGAGAACAGATATTTCGGATCCCTTTGAAGACTGTAGGGCCAAACTAAATATCCTCCGATAACAAAGAGAAAGAAGCTTTCTGAGAAACTTCTTTGTGTTCTGTGAAATCATCTCACAGAGTTACAGCTTTCCCCTCAAGAAGCCTTTCGCTAAGACAGTTCTTGTGGAATTGGCAAAGTGATATTTGGAAGCCCATAGAGGGCTATGGTGAAAAAGGAAATATCCTCCGATGAAATCTGGAAAGAAGCTTTCTGAGAAACTGCTTAGTGTTCTGTAAATTCATCTCACAGAGTTACATCTGTATTTCGTGGATCTCTTTGCTAGCCTTATTTCTGTGGAATCTGAGAACAGATATTTGGGATCTCTTTGAAGACTATAGGGCCAAAGGAAATATCCTCCGATAACAAAGAGAAAGAAGCTTTCTGAGAAACTTCTTTGTGTTCTGTGAAAACATCCACAGAGTTACAGCTTTCCCCTCAAGAAGCCTTTCGCTAAGACAGTTCTTGTGGAATTGGCAAAGTGATATTTGGAAGCCGTTAGAGGGCTACATTAAAAAAGGAAACATCCTCAGATGAAATCTGTAAAGAAGCTTTCTGAAAAACCGCTTAGTGTTCTCTGACTTCCACTCACAGAGTTACATCTGTATTTCGTGGATCTCTTTGCTAGCCTTATTTCTGTGGAATCTGAGGACAGATATTTCGGATCCCTTTGAAGACTATAGGGCCAAAGGCAATACCCTCCGATAACAAAGAGAAAGAAGCTTTCTGAGAAACTTCTTTGTGTTCTGTGAAATCATCTCACAGAGTTACAGCTTTCCCCTCAAGAAGCCTTTCGCTAAGACAGTTCTTGTGGAATTGGCCAAGTGATATTTGGAAGCCCATAGAGGGCTATGGTGAAAAAGGAAATATCCTCAGATGAAATCTGGAAAGAAGCTTTCTGAGAAACTGCTTAGTGTTCTGTTAATTCATCTCACAGAGTTACATCTGTATTTCGTGGATCTCTTTGCTAGCCTTATTTCTGTGGAATCTGAGAACAGATATTTCGGATCCCTTTGAAGACTATAGGGCCAAAGGAAATATCCTCCGATAACAAAGAGAAAGAAGCTTTCTGAGAAACTTCTTTGTGTTCTGTGAAATCATCTCACAGAGTTACAGCTTTCCCCACAAGAAGCCTTTCGCTAAGACAGTTCTTGTGGAATTGGCAAAGTGATATTTGGAAGCCCATAGAGGGCTGTGGTGAAAAAGGAAATATCCTCAGATGAAATCTGGAAAGAAGCTTTCTGAGAAACTGCTTAGTGTTCTGTTAATTCATCTCACAGAGTTACATCTGTATTTCGTGGATCTCTTTGCTAGCCTTATTTATGTGGAATCTGAGAACAGATATTTCGGATCCCTTTGAAGACTATAGGGCCAAAGGAAATATCCTCCGATAACAAAGAGAAAGAAGCTTTCTGAGAAACTTCTTTGTGTTCTGTGAAATCATCTCACAGAGTTACAGCTTTCCCCTCAAGAAGCCTTTCGCTAAGACAGTTCTTGTGGAATTGGCAAAGTGATATTTGGAAGGCCATAGAGGTCTATGGTGAAAAAGGAAATATCCTCAGATGAAATCTGGAAAGAAGCTTTCTGAGAAACTGCTTAGTATTCTGTTAATTCATCTCACAGAGTTACATCTGTATTTCGTGGATCTCTTTGCTAGCCTTATTTCTGTGGAATCTGAGAACAGATATTTCGGATCCCTATGAAGACTATAGGGCCAAAGGAAATATCCTCCGATAACAAAGAGAACGAAGCTTTCTGAGAAACTTCTTTGTGTTCTGTGAAATCATCTCACAGAGTTACAGCTTTCCCCACAAGAAGCCTTTCGCTAAGACAGTTCTTGTGGAATTGGCAAAGTGATATTTGGAAGCCCATAGAGGGCTATGGTGAAAAAGGAAATATCCTCCGATGAAATCTGGAAAGAAGCTTTCTGAGAAACTGCTTAGTGTTCTGTTAATTCATCTCACAGAGTTACATCTGTATTTCGTGGATCTCTTTGCTAGCCTTATTTTTGTGGAATCTTAGAACAGATATTTCGGATCCCTTTGAAGACTATAGGGCCAAAGAAAAAATCCTCCGATAACAAAGAGAAAGAAGCTTTCTGAGAAACTTCTTTGTGTTCTGTGAAATCATCTCACAGAGTTACAGCTTTCCCCTCAAGAAGCCTATCGCTAAGACAGTTCTTGTGGAATTGGCAAAGTGATATTTGGAAGCCCATAGAAGGCTATGGTGAAAAAGGAAATATCCTCTGATGAAATCTGGAAAGAAGCTTTCTGAGAAACTGCTTAGTGTTCTGTTAATTCATCTCACAAAGTTACATCTGTATTTCGTGGATCTCTTTGCTAGTCTTATTTCTGTGGAATCTGAGAACAGATATTTCGGATCCCTTTGAAGACTATAGGGCCAAAGGAAAAATCCTCCGATAACAAAGAGAAAGAAGCTTTCTGAGAAAATTCTTTGTGTTCTGTGAAATCATCTCACAGAGTTACAGCTTTCCCCTCAAGAAGCCTTTCGCTAAGACAGTTCTTGTGGAATTGGCCAAGTTTTATTTGGAAGCCCATAGAGGGCTATGGTGAAAAAGGAAATATCCTCAGATGAAATCTGGAAAGAAGCTTTCTGAGAAACTGCTTAGTGTTCTGTTAATTCATCTCACAGATTTACATCTGTATTTCCTGGATCTCTTTGCTAGCCTTATTTCTGTGGAATCTGAGAACAGATATTTCGGATCCCTTTGAAGACTATAGGGCCAAAGGAAATATCCTCCGATAACAAAGAGAAAGAAGCTTTCTGAGAAACTTCTTTGTGTTCTGTGAAATCATCTCACAGAGTTACAGCTTTCCCCTCAAGAAGCCTTTCGCTAAGACAGTTCTTGTGGAATTGGCAAAGTGATATTTGGAAGGCCATAGAGGTCTATGGTGAAAAAGGAAATATCCTCAGATGAAATCTGGAAAGAAGCTTTCTGAGAAACTGTTTAGTGTTCTGTTAATTCATCTCACAGAGTTACATCTGTATTTCGTGGATCTCTTTGCTAGCCTTATTTCTGTGGAATCTGAGAACAGATATTTCGGATCCCTTTGAAGACTATAGGGCCAAAGGAAATATCCTCCGATAACAAAGAGAACGAAGCTTTCTGAGAAACTTCTTTGTGTTCTGTGAAATCATCTCACAGAGTTACAGCTTTCCCCACAAGAAGCCTTTCGCTAAGACAGTTCTTGTGGAATTGGCAAAGTGATATTTGGAAGCCCATAGAGGGCTATGGTGAAAAAGGAAATATCCTCCGATGAAATCTGGAAAGAAGCTTTCTGAGAAACTGCTTAGTGTTCTGTTAATTCATCTCACAGAGTTACATCTGTATTTCGTGGATCTCTTTGCTAGCCTTATTTCTGTGGAATCTTAGAGAGATATTTCGGATCCCTTTGAAGACTATAGGGCCAAAGAAAAAATCCTCCGATAACAAAGAGAAAGAAGCTTTCTGAGAAACTTCTTTGTGTTCTGTGAAATCATCTCACAGAGTTACAGCTTTCCCTTCAAGAAGCCTATCGCTAAGACAGTTCTTGTGGAATTGGCAAAGTGATATTTGGAAGCCCATAGAGGGCTATGGTGAAAAAGGAAATATCCTCAGATGAAATCTGGAAAGAAGCTTTCTGAGAAACTGCTTAGTGTTCTGTTAATTCATCTCACAGAGTTACATCTGTATTTCGTGGATCTCTTTGCTAGCTTTATTTCTGTGGAATCTGAGAACACATATTTCGGATCCCTTTGAAGACTATAGGGCCAAAGGAAATATCCTCTGATAACGAAGAGAAAGAAGCTTTCTGAGAAACTTCTTTGTGTTCTGTGAAATCATCTCACAGAGTTACAGCTTTCCCCTCAAGGAGCCTTTCGCTAAGACAGTTCTTGTGGAATTGGCAAAGTGATATTTGGAAGCCCCTAGAGGGCTACGGTGAAAAAGGAAATATCCTCTGATGAAATCTGGAAAGAAGCTTTCTGAGAAACTGCTTAGTGTTTTGTTAATTCATCTCACAAAGTTACATCTGTATTTCGTGGATCTCTTTGCTAGCCTTATTTCTGTGGAATCTGAGAACAGATATTTCGGATCCCTTTGAAGACTATAGGGCCAAAGGAAAAATCCTCCGATAACAAAGAGAAAGAAGCTTTCTGAGAAACTTCTTTGTGTTCTGTGAAATCATGTCACAGAGTTACAGCCTTTCCCTCCAGAAGCCTTTCGCTAAGACAGTTCTTGTGGAATTGGCAAAGTGACATTTGGAAGCCCATAGAGGGCTATGGTGAAAAAGGAAATATCCTCAGATGAAATCTGGAAAGAAGCTTTCTGAGAAACTGCTTAGTGTTCTGTTAATTCATCTCACAGAGTTACATCTGTATTTCGTGGATCTCTTTGCTAGCCTTATTTCTGTGGAATCTGAGAACAGATATTTCGGATCCCTTTGAAGACTATAGGGCCAAAGGAAATATCCTCCGATAACAAAGAGAAAGAAGCTTTCTGAGAAACTTCTTTGTGTTCTGTGAAATCAACTCACAGAGTTACAGGTTTCCCCTCAAGAAGCCTTTCGCTAAGACAGTTCTTGTGTAATTGGCAAAGTGACATTTGGAAGCCCATAGAGGGCTATGGTGAAAAAGGAAATATCCTCAGATGAAATCTGGAAAGAAGCTTTCTGAGAAACTGCATAGTGTTCTGTTAATTCATCTCACAGAGTTACATCTGTATTTCGTGGATCTCTTTGCTAGCCTTATTTCTGTGGAATCTGAGAACAGATATTTCGGATCCCTTTGAAGACTGTAGGGCCAAACTAAATATCCTCCGATAACAAAGAGAAAGAAGCTTTCTGAGAAACTTCTTTGTGTTCTGTGAAATCATCTCACAGAGTTACAGCTTTCCCCTCAAGAAGCCTTTCGCTAAGACAGTTCTTGTGGAATTGGCAAAGTGATATTTGGAAGCCCATAGAGGGCTATGGTGAAAAAGGAAATATCCTCAGATGAAATCTGGAAAGAAGCTTTCTGAGAAACTGCTTAGTGTTCTGTTAATTCATCTCACAGATTTACATCTGTATTTCGTGGATCTCTTTGCTAGCCTTATTTCTGTGGAATCTGAGAACAGATATTTGGGATCCCTTTGAAGACTATAGGGCCAAAGGAAATATCCTCCGATAACAAAGAGAAAGAAGCTTTCTGAGAAACTTCTTTGTGTTCTCTGAAAACATCTCACAGAGTTACAGCTTTCCCCTCAAGAAGCCTTTCGCTAAGACAGTTCTTGTGGAATTGGCAAAGTGATATTTGGAAGCCCTTAGAGGGCTACATTAAAAAAGGAAACATCCTCAGATGAAATCTGGAAAGAAGCTTTCTGAAAAACCGCTTAGTGTTCTCTGACTTCCACTCACAGAGTTACATCTGTATTTCGTGGATCTCTTTGCTAGCCTTATTTCTGTGGAATCTGAGGACAGATATTTCGGATCCCTTTGAAGACTATAGGGCCAAAGGCAATATCCTCCGATAAGAAAGAGAAAGAAGCTTTCTGAGAAACTTCTTTGTGTTCTGTGAAATCATCTCACAGAGTTACAGCTTTCCCCTCAAGAAGCCTTTCGCTAAGACTTTTCTTGTGGGATTGGCAACGTGATATATTGAAGCCCATAGAGGGCTATGGTGAAAAAGGAAATATCCTCAGATGAAATCTGGAAAGAAGCTTTCTGAGAAACTGCTTAGTGTTCTGTTAATTCATCTCACAGAGTTACATCTGTATTTCGGGGATCTCTTTGCTAGCCTTATTTCTGTGGAATCTGAGAACAGATATTTCGGATCCCTTTGAAGACTATAGGGCCAAAGGAAATATCCTCCGATAACAAAGAGAAAGAAGCTTTCTGAGAAACTTCTTTGTGTTCTGTGAAATCATCTCACAGAGTTACAGCTTTCCCCTCAAGAAGCCTTTCGCTAAGACAGTTCTTGTGGAATTGGCAAAGTGACATTTGGAAGCCCATAGAGGGCTATGGTGAAAAAGGAAATATCCTCAGATGAAATCTGGAAAGAAGCTTTCTGAGAAACTGCTTAGTGTTCTGTTAATTCATCTCACAGATTTACATCTGAATTTCGTGGATCTCTTTGCTAGCCTTATTTCTGTGGAATCTGAGAACAGATATTTGGGATCCCTTTGAAGACTATAGGGCCAAAGGAAATATCCTCCGATAACAAAGAGAAAGAATCTTTCTGAGAAACTTCTTTGTGTTCTCTGAAAACATCTCACAGAGTTACAGCTTTCCCCTCAAGAAGCCTTTCGCTAAGACAGTTCTTGTGGAATTGGCAAAGTGATATTTGGAAGCCCTTAGAGGGCTACATTAAAAAAGGAAACATCCTCAGATGAAATCTGGAAAGAAGCTTTCTGAAAAACCGCTTAGTGTTCTCTGACTTCCACTCACAGAGTTACATCTGTATTTCGTGGATCTCTTTGCTAGCCTTTTTTCTGTGGAATCTGAGGACAGATATTTCGGATCCCTTTGAAGACTATAGGGCCAAAGGCAATATCCTCCAATAAGAAAGAGAAAGAAGCTTTCTGAGAAACTTCTTTGTGTTCTGTGAAATCATCTCACAGAGTTACAGCTTTCCCCTCAAGAAGCCTTTCGCTAAGACTTTTCTTGTGGGATTGGCAACGTGATATATTGAAGCCCATAGAGGGCTATGGTGAAAAAGGAAATATCCTCAGATGAAATCTGGAAAGAAGCTTTCTGAGAAACTGCTTAGTGTTCTGTTAATTCATCTCACAGAGTTACATCTGTATTTCGTGGATCTCTTTGCTAGCCTTATTTCTGTGGAATCTGAGAAGAGATATTTCGGATCCCTTTGAAGACTATAGGGCCAAAGAAAATATCCTCCGATAACAAAGAGAAAGAAGCTTTCTGAGAAACTTCTTTGTGTTCTGTGAAATCATCTCACAGAGTTACAGCTTTCCCCTCAAGAAGCCTTTCGCTAAGACAGTTCTTGTGGAATTGGCCAAGTGATATTTGGAAGCCCATAGAGGGCTATGGTGAAAAAGGAAATATCCTCAGAAGAAATCTGGAAAGAAGCTTTCTGAGAAACTGCTTAGTGTTCTGTTAATTCATCTCACAGAGTTAGATCTGTATTTCGTGGATCTCTTTGCTAGCCTTATTTCTGTGGAATCTGAGAACAGATATTTCGGATCCCTTTGAAGACTATAGGGCCAAAGGAAATATCCTCCGATAACAAAGAGAAAGAAGCTTTCTGAGAAACTTCTTTGTGTTCTGTGAAATCATCTCACAGAGTTACAGCTTTCCCCTCAAGAAGCCTTTCGCTAAGACAGTTCTTGTGGAATTGGCCAAGTGATATTTGGAAGCCCATAGAGGGCTATGGTGAAAAAGGAAATATCCTCCGATGAAATTTGGAAAGAAGCTTTCTGAGAAACTGCTTAGTGTTCTGTTAATTCATCTCACAGAGTTACATCTGTATTTCGTGGATCTCTTTGCTAGCCTTATTTCTGTGGAATCTGAGAACAGATATTTCGGATCCCTTTGAAGACTATAGGGCCAAAGGAAATATCCTCCGATAATAAAGAGAAAGAAGCTTTCTGAGAAACTTCTTTGTGTTCTGTGAAATCATCTCACAGAGTTACAGCTTTCCGCACAAGAAGCCTTTCGCTAAGACAGTTCTTGTGGAATTGGCAAAGTGATATTTGGAAGCCCATAGAGGGCTATGGTGAAAAAGGAAATATCCTCCGATGAAATCTGGAAAGAAGCTTTCTGAGAAACTGCTTAGTGTTCTGTTAATTCATCTCACAGAGTTACATCTATACTTCGTGGATCTCTTTGCTAGCCTTATTTCTGTGGAATCTTAGAACAGATATTTCGGATCCCTTTGAAGACTATAGGGCCAAAGAAAAAATCCTCCGATAACAAAGAGAAAGAAGCTTTCTGAGAAACTTCTTTGTGTTCTGTGAAATCATCTCACAGAGTTACAGCTTTCCCCTCAAGAAGCCTATCGCTAAGACAGTTCTTGTGGAATTGGCAAAGTGATATTTGGAAGCCCATAGAGGGCTATGGTGAAAAAGGAAATATCCTCAGATGAAATCTGGAAAGAAGCTTTCTGAGAAACTGCTTAGTGTTCTGTTAATTCATCTCACAGAGTTACATCTGTATTACGTGGATCTCTTTGCTAGCTTTATTTCTGTGGAATCTGAGAACAGATATTTCGGATCCCTTTGAAGACTATAGGGCCAAAGGAAATATCCTCTGATAACGAAGAGAAAGAAGCTTTCTGAGAAACTTCTTTGTGTTCTGTGAAATCATCTCACAGAGTTACAGCTTTCCCCTCAAGAAGCCTTTCGCTAAGACAGTTCTTGTGGAATTGGCAAAGTGATATTTGGAAGCCCATAGAGGGCTACGGTGAAAAAGGAAATATCCTCTGATGAAATCTGGAAAGAAGCTTTCTGAGAAACTGCTTAGTGTTCTGTTAATTCATCTCACAAAGTTACATCTGTATTTCGTGGATCTCATTGCTAGCCTTATTTCTGTGGAATCTGAGAACAGATATTTCGGATCCCTTTGAAGACTATAGGGCCAAAGGAAAAATCCTCCGATAAAAAGGAGAAAGAAGCTTTCTGAGAAAATTCTTTGTGTTCTGTGAAATCATCTCACAGAGTTACAGCCTTTCCCTCAAGAAGCCTTTCGCTAAGACAGTTCTTGTGGAATTGGCAAAGTGACATTTGGAAGCCCTTAGAGGGCTACATTAAAAAAGGAAACATCCTCAGATGAAATCTGGAAAGAAGCTTTCTGAAAAACCGCTTAGTGTTCTCTGACTTCCACTCACAGAGTTACATCTGTATTTCGTGGATCTCTTTGCTAGCCTTATTTCTGTGGAATCTGAGGACAGATATTTCGGATCCCTTTGAAGACTATAGGGCCAAAGGCAATATACTCCGATAAGAAAGAGAAAGAAGCTTTCTGAGAAACTTCTTTGTGTTCTGTGAAATCATCGCACAGAGTTACAGCTTTCCCCTCAAGAAACCTTTCGCTAAGACTTTTCTTGTGGGATTGGCAACGTGATATATAGAAGCCCATGGAGGGCTATGGTGAAAAAGGAAATATCCTCAGATGAAATCTGGAAAGAAGCTTTCTGAGAAACTGCTTAGTGTTCTGTTAATTCATCTCACAGAGTTACATCTGTATTTCGTGGATCTCTTTGCTAGCCTTATTTCTGTGGAATCTGAGAACAGATATTTCGGATCCCTTTGAAGACTGTAGGGCCAAACTAAATATCCTCCGATAACAAAGAGAAAGAAGCTTTCTGAGAAACTTCTTTGTGTTCTGTGAAATCATCTCACAGAGTTACAGCTTTCCCCTCAAGAAGCCTTTCGCTAAGACAGTTCTTGTGGAATTGGCAAAGTGATATTTGGAAGCCCATAGAGGGCTATGGTGAAAAGGAAATATCCTCCGATGAAATCTGGAAAGAAGCTTTCTGAGAAACTGCTTAGTGTTCTGTAAATTCATCTCACAGAGTTACATCTGTATTTCGTGGATCTCTTTGCTAGCCTTATTTCTGTGGAATCTGAGAACAGATATTTGGGATCTCTTTGAAGACTATAGGGCCAAAGGAAATATCCTCCGATAACAAAGAGAAAGAAGCTTTCTGAGAAACTTCTTTGTGTTCTGTGAAAACATCCACAGAGTTACAGCTTTCCCCTCAAGAAGCCTTTCGCTAAGACAGTTCTTGTGGAATTGGCAAAGTGATATTTGGAAGCCGTTAGAGGGCTACATTAAAAAAGGAAACATCCTCAGATGAAATCTGTAAAGAAGCTTTCTGAAAAACCGCTTAGTGTTCTCTGACTTCCACTCACAGAGTTACATCTGTATTTCGTGGATCTCTTTGCTAGCCTTATTTCTGTGGAATCTGAGGACAGATATTTCGGATCCCTTTGAAGACTATAGGGCCAAAGGCAATACCCTCCGATAACAAAGAGAAAGAAGCTTTCTGAGAAACTTCTTTGTGTTCTGTGAAATCATCTCACAGAGTTACAGCTTTCCCCTCAAGAAGCCTTTCGCTAAGACAGTTCTTGTGGAATTGGCCAAGTGATATTTGGAAGCCCATAGAGGGCTATGGTGAAAAAGGAAATATCCTCAGATGAAATCTGGAAAGAAGCTTTCTGAGAAACTGCTTAGTGTTCTGTTAATTCATCTCACAGAGTTACATCTGTATTTCGTGGATCTCTTTGCTAGCCTTATTTCTGTGGAATCTGAGAACAGATATTTCGGATCCCTTTGAAGACTATAGGGCCAAAGGAAATATCCTCCGATAACAAAGAGAAAGAAGCTTTCTGAGAAACTTCTTTGTGTTCTGTGAAATCATCTCACAGAGTTACAGCTTTCCCCACAAGAAGCCTTTCGCTAAGACAGTTCTTGTGGAATTGGCAAAGTGATATTTGGAAGCCCATAGAGGGCTGTGGTGAAAAAGGAAATATCCTCAGATGAAATCTGGAAAGAAGCTTTCTGAGAAACTGCTTAGTGTTCTGTTAATTCATCTCACAGAGTTACATCTGTATTTCGTGGATCTCTTTGCTAGCCTTATTTATGTGGAATCTGAGAACAGATATTTCGGATCCCTTTGAAGACTATAGGGCCAAAGGAAATATCCTCCGATAACAAAGAGAAAGAAGCTTTCTGAGAAACTTCTTTGTGTTCTGTGAAATCATCTCACAGAGTTACAGCTTTCCCCTCAAGAAGCCTTTCGCTAAGACAGTTCTTGTGGAATTGGCAAAGTGATATTTGGAAGGCCATAGAGGTCTATGGTGAAAAAGGAAATATCCTCAGATGAAATCTGGAAAGAAGCTTTCTGAGAAACTGCTTAGTATTCTGTTAATTCATCTCACAGAGTTACATCTGTATTTCGTGGATCTCTTTGCTAGCCTTATTTCTGTGGAATCTGAGAACAGATATTTCGGATCCCTATGAAGACTATAGGGGCCAAAGGAAATATCCTCCGATAACAAAGAGAACGAAGCTTTCTGAGAAACTTCTTTGTGTTCTGTGAAATCATCTCACAGAGTTACAGCTTTCCCCACAAGAAGCCTTTCGCTAAGACAGTTCTTGTGGAATTGGCAAAGTGATATTTGGAAGCCCATAGAGGGCTATGGTGAAAAAGGAAATATCCTCCGATGAAATCTGGAAAGAAGCTTTCTGAGAAACTGCTTAGTGTTCTGTTAATTCATCTCACAGAGTTACATCTGTATTTCGTGGATCTCTTTGCTAGCCTTATTTTTGTGGAATCTTAGAACAGATATTTCGGATCCCTTTGAAGACTATAGGGCCAAAGAAAAAATCCTCCGATAACAAAGAGAAAGAAGCTTTCTGAGAAACTTCTTTGTGTTCTGTGAAATCATCTCACAGAGTTACAGCTTTCCCCTCAAGAAGCCTATCGCTAAGACAGTTCTTGTGGAATTGGCAAAGTGATATTTGGAAGCCCATAGAAGGCTATGGTGAAAAAGGAAATATCCTCTGATGAAATCTGGAAAGAAGCTTTCTGAGAAACTGCTTAGTGTTCTGTTAATTCATCTCACAAAGTTACATCTGTATTTCGTGGATCTCTTTGCTAGTCTTATTTCTGTGGAATCTGAGAACAGATATTTCGGATCCCTTTGAAGACTATAGGGCCAAAGGAAAAATCCTCCGATAACAAAGAGAAAGAAGCTTTCTGAGAAAATTCTTTGTGTTCTGTGAAATCATCTCACAGAGTTACAGCTTTCCCCTCAAGAAGCCTTTCGCTAAGACAGTTCTTGTGGAATTGGCCAAGTTTTATTTGGAAGCCCATAGAGCGCTATGGTGAAAAAGGAAATATCCTCAGATGAAATCTGGAAAGAAGCTTTCTGAGAAACTGCTTAGTGTTCTGTTAATTCATCTCACAGATTTACATCTGTATTTCCTGGATCTCTTTGCTAGCCTTATTTCTGTGGAATCTGAGAACAGATATTTCGGATCCCTTTGAAGACTATAGGGCCAAAGGAAATATCCTCCGATAACAAAGAGAAAGAAGCTTTCTGAGAAACTTCTTTGTGTTCTGTGAAATCATCTCACAGAGTTACAGCTTTCCCCTCAAGAAGCCTTTCGCTAAGACAGTTCTTGTGGAATTGGCAAAGTGATATTTGGAAGGCCATAGAGGTCTATGGTGAAAAAGGAAATATCCTCAGATGAAATCTGGAAAGAAGCTTTCTGAGAAACTGTTTAGTGTTCTGTTAATTCATCTCACAGAGTTACATCTGTATTTCGTGGATCTCTTTGCTAGCCTTATTTCTGTGGAATCTGAGAACAGATATTTCGGATCCCTTTGAAGACTATAGGGCCAAAGGAAATATCCTCCGATAACAAAGAGAACGAAGCTTTCTGAGAAACTTCTTTGTGTTCTGTGAAATCATCTCACAGAGTTACAGCTTTCCCCACAAGAAGCCTTTCGCTAAGACAGTTCTTGTGGAATTGGCAAAGTGATATTTGGAAGCCCATAGAGGGCTATGGTGAAAAAGGAAATATCCTCCGATGAAATCTGGAAAGAAGCTTTCTGAGAAACTGCTTAGTGTTCTGTTAATTCATCTCACAGAGTTACATCTGTATTTCGTGGATCTCTTTGCTAGCCTTATTTCTGTGGAATCTTAGAGAGATATTTCGGATCCCTTTGAAGACTATAGGGCCAAAGAAAAAATCCTCCGATAACAAAGAGAAAGAAGCTTTCTGAGAAACTTCTTTGTGTTCTGTGAAATCATCTCACAGAGTTACAGCTTTCCCTTCAAGAAGCCTATCGCTAAGACAGTTCTTGTGGAATTGGCAAAGTGATATTTGGAAGCCCATAGAGGGCTATGGTGAAAAAGGAAATATCCTCAGATGAAATCTGGAAAGAAGCTTTCTGAGAAACTGCTTAGTGTTCTGTTAATTCATCTCACAGAGTTACATCTGTATTTCGTGGATCTCTTTGCTAGCTTTATTTCTGTGGAATCTGAGAACACATATTTCGGATCCCTTTGAAGACTATAGGGCCAAAGGAAATATCCTCTGATAACGAAGAGAAAGAAGCTTTCTGAGAAACTTCTTTGTGTTCTGTGAAATCATCTCACAGAGTTACAGCTTTCCCCTCAAGGAGCCTTTCGCTAAGACAGTTCTTGTGGAATTGGCAAAGTGATATTTGGAAGCCCCTAGAGGGCTACGGTGAAAAAGGAAATATCCTCTGATGAAATCTGGAAAGAAGCTTTCTGAGAAACTGCTTAGTGTTTTGTTAATTCATCTCACAAAGTTACATCTGTATTTCGTGGATCTCTTTGCTAGCCTTATTTCTGTGGAATCTGAGAACAGATATTTCGGATCCCTTTGAAGACTATAGGGCCAAAGGAAAAATCCTCCGATAACAAAGAGAAAGAAGCTTTCTGAGAAACTTCTTTGTGTTCTGTGAAATCATGTCACAGAGTTACAGCCTTTCCCTCCAGAAGCCTTTCGCTAAGACAGTTCTTGTGGAATTGGCAAAGTGACATTTGGAAGCCCATAGAGGGCTATGGTGAAAAAGGAAATATCCTCAGATGAAATCTGGAAAGAAGCTTTCTGAGAAACTGCTTAGTGTTCTGTTAATTCATCTCACAGAGTTACATCTGTATTTCGTGGATCTCTTTGCTAGCCTTATTTCTGTGGAATCTGAGAACAGATATTTCGGATCCCTTTGAAGACTATAGGGCCAAAGGAAATATCCTCCGATAACAAAGAGAAAGAAGCTTTCTGAGAAACTTCTTTGTGTTCTGTGAAATCAACTCACAGAGTTACAGGTTTCCCCTCAAGAAGCCTTTCGCTAAGACAGTTCTTGTGTAATTGGCAAAGTGACATTTGGAAGCCCATAGAGGGCTATGGTGAAAAAGGAAATATCCTCAGATGAAATCTGGAAAGAAGCTTTCTGAGAAACTGCATAGTGTTCTGTTAATTCATCTCACAGAGTTACATCTGTATTTCGTGGATCTCTTTGCTAGCCTTATTTCTGTGGAATCTGAGAACAGATATTTCGGATCCCTTTGAAGACTGTAGGGCCAAACTAAATATCCTCCGATAACAAAGAGAAAGAAGCTTTCTGAGAAACTTCTTTGTGTTCTGTGAAATCATCTCACAGAGTTACAGCTTTCCCCTCAAGAAGCCTTTCGCTAAGACAGTTCTTGTGGAATTGGCAAAGTGATATTTGGAAGCCCATAGAGGGCTATGGTGAAAAAGGAAATATCCTCAGATGAAATCTGGAAAGAAGCTTTCTGAGAAACTGCTTAGTGTTCTGTTAATTCATCTCACAGATTTACATCTGTATTTCGTGGATCTCTTTGCTAGCCTTATTTCTGTGGAATCTGAGAACAGATATTTGGGATCCCTTTGAAGACTATAGGGCCAAAGGAAATATCCTCCGATAACAAAGAGAAAGAAGCTTTCTGAGAAACTTCTTTGTGTTCTCTGAAAACATCTCACAGAGTTACAGCTTTCCCCTCAAGAAGCCTTTCGCTAAGACAGTTCTTGTGGAATTGGCAAAGTGATATTTGGAAGCCCTTAGAGGGCTACATTAAAAAAGGAAACATCCTCAGATGAAATCTGGAAAGAAGCTTTCTGAAAAACCGCTTAGTGTTCTCTGACTTCCACTCACAGAGTTACATCTGTATTTCGTGGATCTCTTTGCTAGCCTTATTTCTGTGGAATCTGAGGACAGATATTTCGGATCCCTTTGAAGACTATAGGGCCAAAGGCAATATCCTCCGATAAGAAAGAGAAAGAAGCTTTCTGAGAAACTTCTTTGTGTTCTGTGAAATCATCTCACAGAGTTACAGCTTTCCCCTCAAGAAGCCTTTCGCTAAGACTTTTCTTGTGGGATTGGCAACGTGATATATTGAAGCCCATAGAGGGCTATGGTGAAAAAGGAAATATCCTCAGATGAAATCTGGAAAGAAGCTTTCTGAGAAACTGCTTAGTGTTCTGTTAATTCATCTCACAGAGTTACATCTGTATTTCGGGGATCTCTTTGCTAGCCTTATTTCTGTGGAATCTGAGAACAGATATTTCGGATCCCTTTGAAGACTATAGGGCCAAAGGAAATATCCTCCGATAACAAAGAGAAAGAAGCTTTCTGAGAAACTTCTTTGTGTTCTGTGAAATCATCTCACAGAGTTACAGCTTTCCCCTCAAGAAGCCTTTCGCTAAGACAGTTCTTGTGGAATTGGCAAAGTGACATTTGGAAGCCCATAGAGGGCTATGGTGAAAAAGGAAATATCCTCAGATGAAATCTGGAAAGAAGCTTTCTGAGAAACTGCTTAGTGTTCTGTTAATTCATCTCACAGATTTACATCTGTATTTCGTGGATCTCTTTGCTAGCCTTATTTCTGTGGAATCTGAGAACAGATATTTGGGATCCCTTTGAAGACTATAGGGCCAAAGGAAATATCCTCCGATAACAAAGAGAAAGAATCTTTCTGAGAAACTTCTTTGTGTTCTCTGAAAACATCTCACAGAGTTACAGCTTTCCCCTCAAGAAGCCTTTCGCTAAGACAGTTCTTGTGGAATTGGCAAAGTGATATTTGGAAGCCCTTAGAGGGCTACATTAAAAAAGGAAACATCCTCAGATGAAATCTGGAAAGAAGCTTTCTGAAAAACCGCTTAGTGTTCTCTGACTTCCACTCACAGAGTTACATCTGTATTTCGTGGATCTCTTTGCTAGCCTTTTTTCTGTGGAATCTGAGGACAGATATTTCGGATCCCTTTGAAGACTATAGGGCCAAAGGCAATATCCTCCAATAAGAAAGAGAAAGAAGCTTTCTGAGAAACTTCTTTGTGTTCTGTGAAATCATCTCACAGAGTTACAGCTTTCCCCTCAAGAAGCCTTTCGCTAAGACTTTTCTTGTGGGATTGGCAACGTGATATATTGAAGCCCATAGAGGGCTATGGTGAAAAAGGAAATATCCTCAGATGAAATCTGGAAAGAAGCTTTCTGAGAAACTGCTTAGTGTTCTGTTAATTCATCTCACAGAGTTACATCTGTATTTCGTGGATCTCTTTGCTAGCCTTATTTCTGTGGAATCTGAGAAGAGATATTTCGGATCCCTTTGAAGACTATAGGGCCAAAGAAAATATCCTCCGATAACAAAGAGAAAGAAGCTTTCTGAGAAACTTCTTTGTGTTCTGTGAAATCATCTCACAGAGTTACAGCTTTCCCCTCAAGAAGCCTTTCGCTAAGACAGTTCTTGTGGAATTGGCCAAGTGATATTTGGAAGCCCATAGAGGGCTATGGTGAAAAAGGAAATATCCTCAGAAGAAATCTGGAAAGAAGCTTTCTGAGAAACTGCTTAGTGTTCTGTTAATTCATCTCACAGAGTTACATCTGTATTTCGTGGATCTCTTTGCTAGCCTTATTTCTGTGGAATCTGAGAACAGATATTTCGGATCCCTTTGAAGACTATAGGGCCAAAGGAAATATCCTCCGATAACAAAGAGAAAGAAGCTTTCTGAGAAACTTCTTTGTGTTCTGTGAAATTATCTCACAGAGTTACAGCTTTCCCCTCAAGAAGCCTTTCGCTAAGACAGTTCTTGTGGAATTGGCAAAGTGACATTTGGAAGCCCATAGAGGGCTATGGTGAAAAAGGAAATATCCTCAGAAGAAATCTGGAAAGAAGCTTTCTGAGAAACTGCTTAGTGTTCTGTTAATTCATCTCACAGAGTTACATCTGTATTTCGTGGATCTCTTTGCTAGCCTTATTTCTGTGGAATCTGAGAACAGATATTTCGGATCCCTTTGAAGACTATAGGGCCAAAGGAAATATCCTCCGATAACAAAGAGAAAGAAGCTTTCTGAGAAACTTCTTTGTGTTCTGTGAAATTATCTCACAGAGTTACAGCTTTCCCCTCAAGAAGCCTTTCGCTAAGACAGTTCTTGTGGAATTGGCAAAGTGACATTTGGAAGCCCATAGAGGGCTATGG
This sequence comes from Macaca nemestrina, assembly GCF_043159975.1. NCBI lineage: Eukaryota > Metazoa > Chordata > Mammalia > Primates > Cercopithecidae > Macaca > Macaca nemestrina. Next base: position 111,334,184 of record NC_092127.1, on the reverse strand, counting down.
TGAAAAAGGAAATATCCTCAGATGAAATCTGGAAAAAAGCTTTCTGAGAAACTGCTTAGTGTTCTGTTAATTCATCTCACAGAGTTACATCTGTATTTCGTGGATCTCTTTGCTAGCCTTATTTCTGTGGAATCTGAGAACAGATATTTCGGATCCCTTTGAAGACTGTAGGGCCAAACTAAATATCCTCCGATAACAAAGAGAAGGAAGCTTTCTGAGAAACATCTTTGTGTTCTGTGAAATCATCTCACAGAGTTACAGCTTTTCCCTCAAGAAGCCTTTCGCTAAGACAGTTCTTGTGGAATTGGCCAAGTGATATTTGGAAGCCCATAGAGGGCTATGGTGAAAAAGGAAATATCCTCAGATGAAATCTGGAAAGAAGCTTTCTGAGAAACTGCTTAGTGTTCTGTAAATTCATCTCACAGAGTTACATCTGTATTTCGTGGATCTCTTTGCTAACCTTATTTCTGTGGAATCTGAGAACAGATATTTGGGATCCCTTTGAAGACTATAAGGCCAAAGGAAATATCCGCCGATAACAAAGAGAAAGAAGCTTTCTGAGAAACTTCTTTGTGTTCTGTGAAAACATCTCACAGAGTTACAGCTTTCCCCTCAAGAAGCCTTTCGCTAAGACAGTTCTTGTGGAATTGGCAAAGTGATATTTGGAAGCCCATAGAGGGCTATGGTGAAAAAGGAAATATCCTCAGATGAAATCTGGAAAGAAGCTTTCTGAGAAACTGCTTAGTGTTCTGTTAATTCATCTCACAGATTTACATCTGTATTTCGTGGATCTCTTTGCTAGCCTTATTTCTGTGGAATCTGAGAACAGATATTTGGGATCCCTTTGAAGACTATAGGGCCAAAGGAAATATCCTCCGATAACAAAGAGAAAGAAGCTTTCTGAGAAACTTCTTTGTGTTCTCTGAAAACATCTCACAGAGTTACAGCTTTCCCCTCAAGAAGCCTTTCGCTAAGACAGTTCTTGTGGAATTGGCAAAGTGATATTTGGAAGCCCTTAGAGGGCTACATTAAAAAAGGAAACATCCTCAGATGAAATCTGGAAAGAAGCTTTCTGAAAAACCGCTTAGTGTTCTCTGACTTCCACTCACAGAGTTACATCTGTATTTCGTGGATCTCTTTGCTAGCCTTATTTCTGTGGAATCTGAGGACAGATATTTCGGATCCCTTTGAAGACTATAGGGCCAAAGGCAATATCCTCCGATAAGAAAGAGAAAGAAGCTTTCTGAGAAACTTCTTTGTGTTCTGTGAAATCATCTCACAGAGTTACAGCTGTCCCCTCAAGAAGCCTTTCGCTAAGACTTTTCTTGTGGGATTGGCAACGTGATATATTGAAGCCCATAGAGGGCTATGGTGAAAAAGGAAATATCCTCAGATGAAATCTGGAAAGAAGCTTTCTGAGAAACTGCTTAGTGTTCTGTTAATTCATCTCACAGAGTTACATCTGTATTTCGGGGATCTCTTTGCTAGCCTTATTTCTGTGGAATCTGAGAAGAGATATTTCGGATCCCTTTGAAGACTATAGGGCCAAAGGAAATATCCTCCGATAACAAAGAGAAAGAAGCTTTCTGAGAAACTTCTTTGTGTTCTGTGAAATCATCTCACAGAGTTACAGCTTTCCCCTCAAGAAGCCTTTCGCTAAGACAGTTCTTGTGGAATTGGCCAAGTGATATTTGGAAGCCCATAGAGGGCTATGGTGAAAAAGGAAATATCCTCAGATGAAATCTGGAAAGAAGCTTTCTGAGAAACTGCTTAGTGTTCTGTTAATTCATCTCACAGAGTTACATCTGTATTTCGTGGATCTCTTTGCTAGCCTTATTTCTGTGGAATCTGAGAACAGATATTTCGGATCCCTTTGAAGACTATAGGGCCAAAGGAAATATCCTCCGATAACAAAGAGAAAGAAGCTTTCTGAGAAACTTCTTTGTGTTCTGTGAAATCATCTCACAGAGTTACAACTTTCCCCTCAAGAAGCCTTTCGCTAAGACAGTTCTTGTGGAATTGGCAAAGTGACATTTGGAAGCCCTTAGAGGGCTATGGTGAAAAAGGAAATATCCTCAGAAGAAATCTGGAAAGAAGCTTTCTGAGAAACTGCTTAGTGTTCTGTTAATTCATCTCACAGAGTTACATCTGTATTTCGTGGATCTCTTTGCTAGCCTTATTTCTGTGGAATCTGAGAACAGATATTTCGGATCCCTTTGAAGACTATAGGGCCAAAGGAAATATCCTCCGATAACAAAGAGAAAGAAGCTTTCTGAGAAACTTCTTTGTGTTCTGTGAAATCATCTCACAGAGTTACAGCTTTCCCCTCAAGAAGCCTTTCGCTAAGACAGTTCTTGTGGAATTGGCAAAGTGACATTTGGAAGCCCATAGAGGGCTATGGTGAAAAAGGAAATATCCTCAGAAGAAATCTGGAAAGAAGCTTTCTGAGAAACTGCTTAGTGTTCTGTTAATTCATCTCACAGAGTTACATCTGTATTTCGTGGATCTCTTTGCTAGCCTTATTTCTGTGGAATCTGAGAACAGATATTTCGGATCCCTTTGAAGACTATAGGGCCAAAGGAAATATCCTCCGATAACAAAGAGAAAGAAGCTTACTGAGAAACTTCTTTGTGTTCTGTGAAATTATCTCACAGAGTTACAGCTTTCCCCTCAAGAAGCCTTTCGCTAAGACAGTTCTTGTGGAATTGGCAAAGTGACATTTGGAAGCCCATAGAGGGCTATGGTGAAAAAGGAAATATCCTCAGATGAAATCTGGAAAGAAGCTTTCTGAGAAACTGCTTAGTGTTCTGTTAATTCATCTCACAGAGTTACATCTGTATTTCGTGGATCTCTTTGCTAGCCTTATTTCTGTGGAATCTGAGAACAGATATTTCGGATCCCTTTGAAGACTGTAGGGCCAAACTAAATATCCTCCGATAACAAAGAGAAGGAAGCTTTCTGAGAAACTTCTTTGTGTTCTGTGAAATCATCTCACAGAGTTACAGCTTTTCCCTCAAGAAGCCTTTCGCTAAGACAGTTCTTGTGGAATTGGCCAAGTGATATTTGGAAGCCCATAGAGGGCTATGGTGAAAAAGGAAATATCCTCAGATGAAATCTGGAAAGAAGCTTTCTGAGAAACTGCTTAGTGTTCTGTAAATTCATCTCACAGAGTTACATCTGTATTTCGTGGATCTCTTTGCTAGCCTTATTTCTGTGGAATCTGAGAACAGATATTTGGGATCCCTTTGAAGACTATAAGGCCAAAGGAAATATCCGCCGATAACAAAGAGAAAGAAGCTTTCTGAGAAACTTCTTTGTGTTCTGTGAAAACATCTCACAGAGTTACAGCTTTCCCCTCAAGAAGCCTTTCGCTAAGACAGTTCTTGTGGAATTGGCAAAGTGATATTTGGAAGCCCATAGAGGGCTATGGCGAAAAAGGAAATATCCTCAGATGAAATCTGGAAAGAAGCTTTCTGAGAAACTGCTTAGTGTTCTGTTAATTCATCTCACAGATTTACATCTGTATTTCGTGGATCTCTTTGCTAGCCTTATTTCTGTGGAATCTGAGAACAGATATTTGGGATCCCTTTGAAGACTATAGGGCCAAAGGAAATATCCTCCGATAACAAAGAGAAAGAAGCTTTCTGAGAAACTTCTTTGTGTTCTCTGAAAACATCTCACAGAGTTACAGCTTTCCCCTCAAGAAGCCTTTCGCTAAGACAGTTCTTGTGGAATTGGCAAAGTGATATTTGGAAGCTCTTAGAGGGCTACATTAAAAAAGGAAACATCCTCAGATGAAATCTGGAAAGAAGCTTTCTGAAAAACCGCTTAGTGTTCTCTGACTTCCACTCACAGAGTTACATCTGTATTTCGTGGATCTCTTTGCTAGCCTTTTTTCTGTGGAATCTGAGGACAGATATTTCGGATCCCTTTGAAGACTATAGGGCCAAAGGCAATATCCTCCGATAAGAAAGAGAAAGAAGCTTTCTGAGAAACTTCTTTGTGTTCTGTGAAATCATCTCACAGAGTTACAGCTGTCCCCTCAAGAAGCCTTTCGCTAAGACTTTTCTTGTGGGATTGGCAACGTGATATATTGAAGCCCATAGAGGGCTATGGTGAAAAAGGAAATATCCTCAGATGAAATCTGGAAAGAAGCTTTCTGAGAAACTGCTTAGTGTTCTGTTAATTCATCTCACAGAGTTACATCTGTATTTCGGGGATCTCTTTGCTAGCCTTATTTCTGTGGAATCTGAGAAGAGATATTTCGGATCCCTTTGAAGACTATAGGGCCAAAGGAAATATCCTCCGATAACAAAGAGAAAGAAGCTTTCTGAGAAACTTCTTTGTGTTCTGTGAAATCATCTCACAGAGTTACAGCTTTCCCCTCAAGAAGCCTTTCGCTAAGACAGTTCTTGTGGAATTGGCCAAGTGATATTTGGAAGCCCATAGAGGGCTATGGTGAAAAAGGAAATATCCTCAGATGAAATCTGGAAAGAAGCTTTCTGAGAAACTGCTTAGTGTTCTGTTAATTCATCTCACAGAGTTACATCTGTATTTCGTGGATCTCTTTGCTAGCCTTATTTCTGTGGAATCTGAGAACAGATATTTCGGATCCCTTTGAAGACTATAGGGCCAAAGGAAATATCCTCCGATAACAAAGAGAAAGAAGCTTTCTGAGAAACTTCTTTGTGTTCTGTGAAATCATCTCACAGAGTTACAGCTTTCCCCTCAAGAAGCCTTTCGCTAAGACAGTTCTTGTGGAATTGGCAAAGTGACATTTGGAAGCCCATAGAGGGCTATGGTGAAAAAGGAAATATCCTCAGATGAAATCTGGAAAGAAGCTTTCTGAGAAACTGCTTAGTGTTCTGTTAATTCATCTCACAGATTTACATCTGTATTTCGTGGATCTCTTTGCTAGCCTTATTTCTGTGGAATCTGAGAACAGATATTTGGGATCCCTTTGAAGACTATAGGGCCAAAGGAAATATCCTCCGATAACAAAGAGAAAGAATCTTTCTGAGAAACTTCTTTGTGTTCTCTGAAAACATCTCACAGAGTTACAGCTTTCCCCTCAAGAAGCCTTTCGCTAAGACAGTTCTTGTGGAATTGGCAAAGTGACATTTGGAAGCCCTTAGAGGGCTACATTAAAAAAGGAAACATCCTCAGATGAAATCTGGAAAGAAGCTTTCTGAAAAACCGCTTAGTGTTCTCTGACTTCCACTCACAGAGTTACATCTGTATTTCGTGGATCTCTTTGCTAGCCTTTTTTCTGTGGAATCTGAGGACAGATATTTCGGATCCCTTTGAAGACTATAGGGCCAAAGGCAATATCCTCCGATAAGAAAGAGAAAGAAGCTTTCTGAGAAACTTCTTTGTGTTCTGTGAAATCATCTCACAGAGTTACAGCTTTCCCTTCAAGAAGCCTTTCGCTAAGACTTTTCTTGTGGGATTGGCAACGTGATATATTGAAGCCCATAGAGGGCTATGGTGAAAAAGGAAATATCCTCAGATGAAATCTGGAAAGAAGCTTTCTGAGAAACTGCTTAGTGTTCTGTTAATTCATCTCACAGAGTTACATCTGTATTTCGTGGATCTCTTTGCTAGCCTTATTTCTGTGGAATCTGAGAACAGATATTTCGGATCCCTTTGAAGACTATAGGGCCAAAGGAAATATCCTCCGATAACAAAGAGAAAGAAGCTTTCTGAGAAACTTCTTTGTGTTCTGTGAAATTATCTCACAGAGTTACAGCTTTCCCCTCAAGAAGCCTTTCGCTAAGACAGTTCTTGTGGAATTGGCAAAGTGACATTTGGAAGCCCATAGAGGGCTATGGTGAAAAAGGAAATATCCTCATATGAAATCTGGAAAGAAGCTTTCTGAGAAACTGCTTAGTGTTCTGTTAATTCATCTCACAGTGTTACATCTGTATTTCGTGGATCTCTTTGCTAGCCTTATTTCTGTGGAATCTGAGAACAGATATTTCGGATCCCTTTGAAGACTGTAGGGCCAAACTAAATATCCTCCGATAACAAAGAGAAAGAAGCTTTCTGAGAAACTTCTTTGTGTTCTGTGAAATCATCTCACAGAGTTACAGCTTTCCCCTCAAGAAGCCTTTCGCTAAGACAGTTCTTGTGGAATTGGCCAAGTGATATTTGGAAGCCCATAGAGGGCTATGGTGAAAAAGGAAATATCCTCAGATGAAATCTGGAAAGAAGCTTTCTGAGAAACTGCTTAGTGTTCTGTAAATTCATCTCACAGAGTTACATCTGTATTTCGTGGATCTCTTTGCTAGCCTTATTTCTGTGGAATCTGAGAACAGATATTTGGGATCCCTTTGAAGACTATAAGGCCAAAGGAAATATCCTCCGATAACAAAGAGAAAGAAGCTTTCTGAGAAACTTCTTTGTGTTCTGTGAAAACATCTCACAGAGTTACAGCTTTCCCCTCAAGAAGCCTTTCGCTAAGACAGTTCTTGTGGAATTGGCAAAGTGATATTTGGAAGCCCTTAGAGGGCTACATTAAAAAAGAAAACATCCTCAGATGAAATCTGTAAAGAAGCTTTCTGAAAAACCGCTTAGTGTTCTCTGACTTCCACTCACAGAGTTACATCTGTATTTCGTGGATCTCTTTGCTAGCCTTATTTCTGTGGAATCTGAGGACAGATATTTCGGATCCCTTTGAAGACTATAGGGCCAAACTAAATATCCTCCGATAACAAAGAGAAAGAAGCTTTCTGAGAAACTTCTTTGTGTTCTGTGAAATCATCTCACAGAGTTACAGCTTTCCCCTCAAGAAGCCTTTCGCTAAGACAGTTCTCGTGGAATTGGCCAAGTGATATTTGGAAGCCCATAGAGGGCTATGGTGAAAAAGGAAATATCCTCAGATGAAATCTGGAAAGAAGCTTTCTGGGAAACTGCTTAGTGTTCTGTAAATTCATCTCACAGAGTTACATCTGTATTTCGTGGATCTCTTTGCTAGCCTTATTTCTGTGGAATCTGAGAACAGATATTTGGGATCCCTTTGAAGACTATAGGGCCAAAGGAAATATCCTCCGATAACAAAGAGAAAGAAGCTTTCTGAGAAACTTCTTTGTGTTCTGTTAAAACATCTCACAGAGTTACAGCTTTCCCCTCAAGAAGCCTTTCGCTAAGACAGTTCTTTTGGAATTGGCAAAGTGATATTTGGAAGCCCATAGAGGGCTGTGGTGAAAAAGGAAATATCCTCAGATGAAATCTGGAAAGAAGCTTTCTGAGAAACTGCTTAGTGTTCTGTTAATTCATCTCACAGAGTTACATCTGTATTTCGTGGATCTCTTTGCTAGCCTTATTTCTGTGGAATCTGAGAACAGATATTTCGGATCCCTTTGAAGACTATAGGGCCAAAGGAAATATCCTTCGATAACAAAGAGAAAGAAGCTTTCTGAGAAAATTCTTTGTGTTCTGTGAAATCATCTCACAGAGTTACAGCCTTTCCCTCCAGAAGCCTTTCGCTAAGACAGTTCTTCTGGAATTGGCAAACTGACATTTGGAAGCCCATAGAGGGCTATGGTGAAAAAGGAAATATCCTCAGATGAAATCTGGAAAGAAGCTTTCTGAGAAACTGCTTAGTGTTCTGTTAATTCATCTCACAGAGTTACATCTGTATTTCGTGGATCTCTTTGCTAGCCTTATTTCTGTGGAATCTGAGAACAGATATTTCGGATCCCTTTGAAGACTATAGGGCCAAAGGAAATATCCTCCGATAACAAAGACAAAGAAGCTTTCTGAGAAACTTCTTTGTGTTCTGTGAAATCATCTCACAGAGTTACAGCTTTCCCCTCAAGAAGCCTTTCGCTAAGACAGTTCTTGTGGAATTGGCAAGGTGATATTTGGAAGCCCATAGAGGGATATGGTGAAAAAGGAAATATCCTCAGATGAAATCTGGAAAGAAGCTTTCTGAGAAACTGCTTAGTGTTCTGTTAATTCATCTCACAGAGTTACATCTGTATTTCGAGGATCTCTTTGCTAGCCTTATTTCTGTGGAATCTGAGAACAGATATTTCGGATCCCTTTGAAGACTATAGGGCCAAAGGAAATATCCTCCGATGACAAAGAGAACGAAGCTTTCTGAGAAACTTCTTTGTGTTCTGTGAAATCATCTCACAGAGTTACAGCTTTCCCCACAAGAAGCCTTTCGCTAAGACAGTTCTTGTGGAATTGGCAAAGTGATATTTGGAAGCCCATAGAGGGCTATGGTGAAAAAGGAAATATCCTCCGATGAAATCTGGAAAGAAGCTTTCTGAGAAACTGCTTAGTGTTCTGTTAATTCATCTCACAGAGTTACATCTGTATTTCGTGGATCTCTTTGCTAGAATTATTTCTTTGGAATCTTAGAACAGATATTTCGGATCCCTTTGAAGACTATAGGGCCAAAGGAAAAATCCTCCGATAACAAAGAGAAAGAAGCTTTCTGAGAAACTTCTTTGTGTTCTGTGAAATCATCTCACAGAGTTAAAGCTTTCCCTTCAAGAAGCCTATCGCTAAGACAGTTCTTGTGGAATTGGCAAAGTGATATTTGGAAGCCCATAGAGGGCTATGGTGAAAAAGGAAATATCCTCAGATGAAATCTGGAAAGAAGCTTTCTGAGAAACTGCTTAGTGTTCTGTTAATTCATCTCACAGAGTTACATCTGTATTTCGTGGATCTCTTTGCTAGCTTTATTTCTGTGGAATCTGAGAACAGATATTTCGGATCCCTTTGAAGACTATAGGGCCAAAGGAAATATCCTCCGATAACGAAGAGAAAGAAGCTTTCTGAGAAACTTCTTTGTGTTCTGTGAAATCATCTCACAGAGTTACAGCTTTCCCCTCAAGAAGCCTTTCGCTAAGACAGTTCTTGTGGAATTGGCAAAGTGATATTTGGAAGCCCATAGAGGGCTATGGTGAAAAAGGAAATATCCTCAGATGAAATCTGGAAAGAACCTTTCTGAGAAACTCCTTAGTGTTCTGTTAATTCATCTCACAGAGTTACATCTGTATTTCGTGGATCTCTTTGCTAGCCTTATTTCTGTGGAATCTGAGAACAGATATTTCGGATCCCTTTGAAGACTATAGGGCCAAAGGAAATATCCTCCGATAACAAGGAGAACGAAGCTTTCTGAGAAACTTCTTTGTGTTCTGTGAAATCATCTCACAGAGTTACAGCTTTCCCCTCAAGAAGCCTTTCGCTAAGACAGTTCTTGTGGAATTGGCAAAGTGATATTTGGAAGCCCTTAGAGGGCTATGGTGAAAAAGGAAATATCCTCAGATGAAATCTGGAAAGAAGCTTTCTGAGAAACTGCTTAGTGTTCTGTTAATTCATCTCACAGAGTTACATCTGTATTTCGTGGATCTCTTTGCTAGCCTTATTTCTGTGGAATCTTAGAACAGATATTTCGGATCCCTTTGAAGACTATAGGGCCAAAGAAAAAATCCTCCGATAACAAAGGGAAAGAAGCTTTCTGAGAAACTTCTTTGTGTTCTGTGAAATCATCTCACAGAGTTACAGCTTTCCCCTCAAGAAGCCTATCGCTAAGACAGTTCTTGTGGAACTGGCAAAGTGATATTTGGAAGCCCATAGAGGGCTACGGTGAAAAAGGAAATATCCTCAGATGAAATCTGGAAAGAAGCTTTCTGAGAAACTGCTTAGTGTTCTGTTAATTCATCTCACAGAGTTACATCTGTGTTTCGTGGATCTCTTTGCTACCCTTATTTCTGTGGAATATGAGAAGAGATATTTCGGATTCCTTTGAAGACTATAGGGCCAAAGGAAATATCCTCCGATAACAAAGAGAAAGAAGCTTTCTGAGAAACTTCTTTGTGTTCTGTAAAATCATCTCACAGAGTTACAGCTTTCCCCTCAAGAAGCCTTTCGCTAAGACAGTTCTTGTGGAATTGGCAAAGTGATATTTGGAAGCCCATAGAGGGCTATGGTGAAAAAGGAAATATCCTCAGATGAAATCTGGAAAGAAGCTTTCTGAGAAACTGCTTAGTGTTCTGTTAATTCATCTCACAGAGTTACATCTGATTTCGTGGATCTCTTTGCTAGCCTTATTTCTGTGGAATCTGAGAACAGATATTTCGGATCCCTTTGAAGACTATAGGGCCAAAGGAAATATCCTCCGATCACAAAGAGAAAGAAGCTTTCTGAGAAACTTCTTTGTGTTCTGTGAAATCATCTCACAGAGTTACAGCTTTCCCCACAAGAAGCCTTTCGCTAAGACAGTTCTTGTGGAATTGGCAAAGTGATATTTGGAAGCCCATAGAGGGCTATGGTGAAAAAGGAAATATCCTCCGATGAAATCTGGAAAGAAGCTTTTTGAGAAACTGCTTTGTGTTTTGTTAATTCATCTCACAGAGTTACATCTGTATTTCGTGGATCTCTTTGCTAGCCTTATTTCTGTGGAATCTTAGAACAGATATTTCGGATCCCTTTGAAGACTATATGGCCAAAGAAAAAAACCTCCGATAACAAAGAGAAAGAAGCTTTCTGAGAAACTTCTTTGTGTTCTGTGAAATCATCTCACAGAGTTACAGCTTTCCCCTCAAGAAGCCTATCGCTAAGACACTTCTTGTGGAATTGGCAAAGTGATATTTGGAACCCCTAGAGGGCTATGGTGAAAAAGGAAATATCCTCAGATGAAATCTGGAAAGAAGCTTTCTGAGAAACTGCTTAGTGTTCTGTTAATTCATCTCACAGAGTTACATCTGTATTTCGTGGATCTCTTTGCTAGCTTTATTTCTGTGGAATCTGAGAACAGATATTTCGGATCCCTTTGAAGACTATAGGGCCAAAGGAAATATCCTCCGATAACGAAGAGAAAGAAGCTTTCTGAGAAACTTCTTTGTGTTCTGTGAAATCATCTCACAGAGTTACAGCTTTCCCCTCAAGAAGCCTTTCGCTAAGACAGTTCTTGTGGAATTGGCAAATTGATATTTGGAAGCCCATAGAGGGCTACGGTGAAAAAGGAAATATCCTCAGATGAAATCTGGAAAGAAGCTTTCTGAGAAACTGCTTAGTGTTCTGTTAATTCATCTCACAAAGTTACATCTGTATTTCGTGGATCTCTTTGCTAGCCTTATTTCTGTGGAATCTGAGAACAGATATTTCGGATCCCTTTGAAGACTATAGGGCCAAAGGAAATATCCTCCGATAACAAAGAGAAAGAAGCTTTCTGAGAAACTTCTTTGTGTTCTGTGAAATCATCTCACACAGTTACACCTTTCCCCTCAAGAAGCCTTTCGCTAAGACAGTTCTTGTGGAATTGGCAAAGTGATATTTGGAAGCCCATAGAGGGCTATGGTGAAAAAGGAAATATCCTCAGATGAAATCTGGAAAGAAGCTTTCTGAGAAACTGCTTAGTGTTCTGTTAATTCATCTCACAGAGTTACATCTGTATTTCGTGAATCTCTTTGCTAGCCTTATTTCTGTGGAATCTGAGAACAGATATTTCGGATCCCTTTGAAGACTATAGGGCCAAAGGTAATATCCTCCGATAACAAGGAGAACGAAGCTTTCTGAGAAACTTCTTTGTGTTCTGTGAAATCATCTCACAGAGTTACAGCTTTCCCCTCAAGAAGCCTTTCGCTAAGACAGTTCTTGTGGAATTGGCAAAGTGATATTTGGAAGCCCATAGAGGGCTATGGTGAAAAAGGAAATATCCTCAGATGAAATCTGGAAAGAAGCTTTCTGAGAAACTGCTTAGTGTTCTGTTAATTCATCTCACAGAGTTACATCTGTATTTCGTGGATCTCTTTGCTAGCCTTATTTCTGTGGAATCTGAGAACAGATATTTCGGATCCCTTTGAAGACTATAGGGCCAAAGGAAATATCCTTCGATAACAAAGAGAAAGAAGCTTTCTGAGAAAATTCTTTGTGTTCTGTGAAATCATCTCACAGAGTTACAGCCTTTCCCTCCAGAAGCCTTTCGCTAAGACAGTTCTTGTGGAATTGGCAAAGTGACATTTGGAAGCCCATAGAGGGCTACGGTGAAAAAGGAAATATCCTCAGATGAAATCTGGAAAGAAGCTTTCTGAGAAACTGCTTAGTGTTCTGTTAATTCATCTCACAGAGTTACATCTGTATTTCGTGGATCTCTTTGCTAGCCTTATTTCTGTGGAATCTGAGAACAGATATTTGGGATCCCTTTGAAGACTATAGGGCCAAAGGAAATATCCTCCTATAACAAAGAGAAAGAAGCTTTCTGAGAAACTTCTTTGTGTTCTGTGAAATCATCTCACAGAGTTACAGCTTTCCCCTCAAGAAGCCTTTCGCTAAGACAGTTCTTGTGGAATTGGCAAAGTGACATTTGGAAGCCCATAGAGGGCTATGGTGAAAAAGGAAATATCCTCAGATGAAATCTGGAAAGAAGCTTTCTGAGAAACTGCTTAGTGTTCTGTTAATTCATCTCACAGAGTTACATCTGTATTTCGTGGATATCTTTGCTAGCCTTATTTCTGTGGAATCTGAGAACAGATATTTGGGATCCCTTTGAAGACTATAGGGCCAAAGGAAATATCCTCCGATAACAAAGAGAAAGAAGCTTTCTGAGAAACTTCTTTGTGTTCTGTGAAATCATCTCACAGAGTTACAGCTTTCCCCTCAAGAAGCCATTCACTAAGACAGTTCTTGTGGAATTGGCAAAGTGATATTTGGAAGCCCTTAGAGGGCTACATTAAAAAAGGAAACATCCTCAGATGAAATCTGGAAAGAAGCTTTCTGAAAAACCGCTTAGTGTTCTCTGACTTCCACTCACAGAGTTACATCTGTATTTCGTGGATCTCTTTGCTAGCCTTATTTCTGTGGAATCTGAGGACAGATATTTCGGATCCCTTTGAAGACTATAGGGCCAAAGGCAATATCCTCCGATAACAAAGAGAAAGAAGCTTTCTGAGAAACTTCTTTTTGTTCTGTGAAATCATCTCACAGAGTTACAGCTTTCCCCTCAAGAAGCCTTTCGCTAAGACTTTTCTTGTGGGATTGGCAACGTGATATATTGAAGCCCATAGAGGGCTATGGTGAAAAAGGAAATATCCTCAGATGAAATCTGGAAAGAAGCTTTCTGAGAAACTGCTTAGTGTTCTGTTAATTCATCTCACAGAGTTACATCTGTATTTCGTGGATCTCTTTGCTAGCCCTATTTCTGTGGAATCTGAGAAGAGATATTTCGGATTCCTTTGAAGACTATAGGGCCAAAGGAAATATCCTCCGATAACAAAGAGAAAGAAGCTTTCTGAGAAACTTCTTTGTGTTCTGTGAAATCATCTCACAGAGTTACAGCTTTCCCCTCAAGAAGCCTTTCGCTAAGACAGTTCTTGTGGAATTGGCAAAGTGATATTTGGAAGCCCATAGAGGGCTATGGTGAAAAAGGAAATATCCTCAGATGAAATCTGGAAAGAAGCTTTCTGAGAAACTGCTTAGTGTTCTGTTAATTCATCTCACAGAGTTACATCTGTATTTCGTGGATCTCTTTGCTAGCCTTATTTCTGTGGAATCTGAGAACAGATATTTCGGATCCCTTTGAAGACTATAGGGCCAAAGGAAATATCCTCCGATAACAAAGAGAAAGAAGCTTTCTGAGAAACTTCTTTGTGTTCTGTGAAATCATCTCACAGAGTTACAGCTTTCCGCTCAAGAAGGCTTTCGCGAAGACAGTTCTTGTTGAATTGGCAAAGTGATATTTGGAAGGCCATAGAGGTCTATGGTGAAAAAGGAAATATCCTCAGATGAAATCTGGAAAGAAGCTTTCTGAGAAACTGATTAGTGTTCTGTTAATTCATCTCACAGAGTTACATCTGTATTTCGTGGATCTCTTTGCTAGCCTTATTTCTGTGGAATCTGAGAACAGATATTTCGGATCCCTTTGAAGACTATAGGGCCAAAGGAAATATCCTCCGATAACAAAGAGAACGAAGCTTTCTGAGAAACTTCTTTGTGTTCTGTGAAATCATCTCACAGAGTTACAGCTGTCCCCACAAGAAGCCTTTCGCTAAGACAGTTCTTATGGAATTGGCAAAGTGATATTTGGAAGCCCATAGAGGGCTATGGTGAAAAAGGAAATATCCTCCGATGAAATCTGGAAAGAAGCTTTCTGAGAAACTGCTTAGTGTTCTGTAAATTCATCTCACAGAGTTACATCTGTATTTCGTGGATCTCTTTGCTAGCCTTATTTCTGTGGAATCTTAGAACAGATATTTCGGATCCCTTTGAAGACTATACGGCCAAAGAAAAAATCCTCCGATAACAAAGAGAAAGAAGCTTTCTGAGAAACTTCTTTGTGTTCTGTGAAATCATCTCACAGAGTTACAGCTTTCCCCTCAAGAAGCCTATCGCTAAGACAGTTCTTGTGGAATTGGCAAAGTGATATTTGGAAGCCCATAGAGGGCTATGGTGAAAAAGGAAATATCCTCAGATGAAATCTGGAAAGAAGATTTCTGAGAAACTGCTTAGTGTTCTGTTAATTCATCTCACAGAGTTACATCTGTATTTCGTGGATCTCTTTGCTCGCCTTATTTCTGTGGAATCTGGAAACAGATATTTGGGATCCCTTTGAAGACTATAGGGCCAAAGGAAATATCCTCCGATAACAAAGAGAAAGAAGCTTTCTGAGAAACTTCTTTGTGTTCTGTGAAATCATCTCACAGAGTTACACCTTTCCCCTCAAGAAGCCTTTCGCTAAGACAGTTCTTGTGGAATTGGCAAAGTGATATTTGGAAGCCCATAGAGGGCTATGGTGAAAAAGGAAATATCCTCAGATGAAATCTGGAAAGAAGCTTTCTGAGAAACTGCTTAGTGTTCTGTTAATTCATCTCACAGAGTTACATCTGTATTTCGTGGATCTCTTTGCTAGCCTTATTTCTGTGGAATCTGAGAACAGATATTTCGGATCCCTTTGAAGACTATAGGGCCAAAGGAAATATCCTCCGATAACAAGGAGAACGAAGCTTTCTGAGAAACTTCTTTGTGTTCTGTGAAATCATCTCACAGAGTTACAGCTTTCCCCTCAAGAATCCTTTCGCTAAGACAGTTTTTGTGGAATTGGCAAAGTGATATTTGGAAGCCCTTAGAGGGCTATGGTGAAAAAGGAAATATCCTCAGATGAAATCTGGAAAGAAGCTTTCTGAGAAACTGCTTAGTGTTCTGTTAATTCATCTCACAGAGTTACATCTGTATTTCGTGGATCTCTTTGCTAGCCTTATTTCTGTGGAATCTGAGAAAAGATATTAGGGATCCCTTTGAAGAATATAGGGCCAAAGGAAAAATCCTCCGATAACAAAGAGAAAGAAGCTTTCTGAGAAACTTCTTTGTGTTTTGTGAAATCATCTCAGAGAGTTACAGCTTTCCCCTCAAGAAGCCTTTCGCTAAGACAGTTCTTGTGGAATTGGCAAATTGATATTTGGAAGCCCATAGAGGGCCATGGTGAAAAAGGAAATATCCTCAGATGAAATCTGGAAAGAGGCTTTCTGAGAAACTGCTTAGTGTTCTGTTAATTCATGTCACAGAGTTACATCTGTATTTCGTGGATCTCTTTGCTAGCCTTATTTCTGTGGAATCTGAGAAGAGATATTTCGGATCCCTTTGAAGACTATAGGGCCAAAGGAAATATCCTCCGAAAACAAAGAGAAAGAAGCTTTCTGAGAAACTTCTTTGTGTTCTGTGAAATCATCTCACAGAGTTACAGCTTTCCCCTCAAGAAGCCTTTCGCTAAGACAGTTCTTGTGGAATTGGCAAAGTGATATTTGGAAGCCCATAGAGGGCTATGGTGAAAAAGGAAATATCCTCAGATGAAATCTGGAAAGAAGCTTTCTGAGAAACTTCTTAGTGTTCTGCTAATTCATCTCACTGAGTTACCTCTGTATTTCGTGGATCTCTTTGCTAGCTTTATTTCTGTGGAATCTGAGAACAGATATTTCGGATCCCTTTGAAGACTATAGGGCCAAAGGATATATCCTCCGATAACGAAGAGAAAGAAGTTTTCTGAGAAACTTCTTTGTGTTCTGTGAAATCATCTCACAGAGTTACAGCTTTCGCCTCAAGAAGCCTTTCGCTAAGACAGTTCTTGTGGAATTGGCAAAGTGATATTTGGAAGCCCTTAGAGGGCTATGGTGAAAAAGGAAATATCCTCAGATGAAATCTGGAAAGAAGCTTTCTGAGAAACTGCATAGTGTTCTGTTAATTCATCTCACAGAGTTACATCTGTATTTCGTGGATCTCTTTGCTAGCCTTATTTCTGTGGAATCTGAGAACAGATATTTGGGATCCCTTTGAAGACTATAGGGCCAAAGGAAAAATCCTCCGATAACAAAGAGAAAGAAGCTTTCTGAGAAACTTCTTTGTGTTTTGTGAAATCATCTCAGAGAGTTACAGCTTTCCCCTCAAGAAGACTTTCGCTAAGACAGTTCTTGTGGAATTGGCAAAGTGATATTTGGAAGCCCATAGAGGGCCATGGTGAAAAAGGAAATATCCTCAGA
The DNA here is from genome assembly GCF_043159975.1 of Macaca nemestrina. Lineage (NCBI taxonomy): Eukaryota > Metazoa > Chordata > Mammalia > Primates > Cercopithecidae > Macaca > Macaca nemestrina. The sequence continues at coordinate 111,317,700 of NC_092127.1, read as the reverse complement.
TGAAATCTGGAAAGAGGCTTTCTGAGAAACTGCTTAGTGTTCTGTTAATTCATCTCACAGAGTTACATCTGTATTTCGTGGATCTCTTTGCTAGCTTTATTTCTGTGGAATCTGAGAACAGATATTTCCGATCCCTTTGAAGACTATAGGGCCAAAGGAAATATCCTCCGATAACAAAGAGAAAGAAGCTTTCTGAGAAACTTCTTTGTGTTCTGTGAAATCATCTCACAGAGTTACAGCTTTCCCCTCAAGAAGCCTTTCGCTAAGACAGTTCTTGTGGAATTGGCAAACTGATATTTGGAAGCCCATAGAGGGCTACGGTGAAAAAGGAAATATCCTCAGATGAAATCTGGAAAGAAGCTTTCTGAGAAACTGCTTAGTGTTCTGTTAATTCATCTCACAGAGTTACATCTGTATTTCGTGGATCTCTTTGCTAGCCTTATTTCTGTGGAATCTGAGAAGAGATATTTCGGATCCCTTTTAAGACTATAGGGCCAAAGGAAATATCCTCCGAAAACAAAGAGAAAGAAGCTTTCTGAGAAACTTCTTTGTGTTCTGTGAAATCATCTCACAGAGTTACACCTTTCCCCTCAAGAAGCCTTTCGCTAAGACAGTTCTTGTGGAATTGGCAAAGTGATATTTGGAAGCCCTTAGAGGGCTATGGTGAAAAAGGAAATATCCTCAGATGAAATCTGGAAAGAAGCTTTCTGAGAAACTGCTTAGTGTTCTGTTAATTCATCTCACAGAGTTACATCTGTATTTCGTGGATCTCTTTGCTAGCCTTATTTCTGTGGAATCTGAGAACAGATATTTCGGATCCCTTTGAAGACTAAAGGGCCAAAGGTAATATCCTCCGATAACAAGGAGAACGAGCTTTCTGAGAAATTTCTTTGTGTTCTGTGAAATCATCTCACAGAGTTACAGCTTTCCCCTCAAGAAGCCTTTCGCTAAGACAGTTCTTGTGGAATTGGCAAAGTGATATTTGGAAGCCCTTAGAGGGCTATGGTGAAAAAGGAAATATCCTCAGATGAAATCTGGAAAGAAGCTTTCTGAGAAACTGCTTAGTGTTCTGTTAATTCATCTCACAGAGTTACATCTGTATTTCGTGGATCTCTTTGCTAGCCTTATTTCTGTGGAATCTGAGAACAGATATTTGGGATCCCTTTGAAGACTATAGGGCCAAAGGAAAAATCCTCCGATAACAAAGAGAAAGAAGCTTTCTGAGAAACTTCTTTTTTTTTTTGAAATCATCTCAGAGAGTTACAGCTTTCCCCTCAAGAAGCCTTTCGCTAAGACAGTTCTTGTGGAATTGGCAAAGTGATATTTGGAAGCCCATAGTGGGCCATGGTGAAAAAGGAAATATCCTCAGATGAAATCTGGAAAGAGGCTTTCTGAGAAACTGCTTAGTGTTCTGTTAATTCATCTCACAGAGTTACATCTGTATTTCGTGGATCTCTTTGCTAGCTTTATTTCTGTGGAATCTGAGAACAGATATTTCCGATCCCTTTGAAGACTATAGGGCCAAAGGAAATATCCTCCGATAACAAAGAGAAAGAAGCTTTCTGAGAAACTTCTTTGTGTTCTGTGAAATCATCTCACAGAGTTACAGCTTTCCCCTCAAGAAGCCTTTCGCTAAGACAGTTCTTGTGGAATTGGCAAACTGATATTTGGAAGCCCATAGAGGGCTACGGTGAAAAAGGAAATATCCTCAGATGAAATCTGGAAAGAAGCTTTCTGAGAAACTGCTTAGTGTTCTGTTAATTCATCTCACAGAGTTACATCTGTATTTCGTGGATCTCTTTGCTAGCCTTATTTCTGTGGAATCTGAGAAGAGATATTTCGGATCCCTTTGAAGACTATAGGGCCAAAGGAAATATCCTCCGAAAACAAAGAGAAAGAAGCTTTCTGAGAAACTTCTTTGTGTTCTGTGAAATCATCTCACAGAGTTACAGCTTTCCCCTCAAGAAGCCTTTCGCTAAGACAGTTCTTGTGGAATTGGCAAAGTGATATTTGGAAGCCCATAGAGGGCTATGGTGAAAAAGGAAATATCCTCAGATGAAATCTGGAAAGAAGCTTTCTGAGAAACTGCTTAGTGTTCTGTTAATTCATCTCACAGAGTTACATCTGTATTTCGTGGATCTCTTTGCTAGCTTTATTTCTGTGGAATCTGAGAACAGATATTTCGGATCCCTTTGAAGACGATAGGGCCAAAGGATATATCCTCCGATAACGAAGAGAAAGAAGTTTTCTGAGAAACTTCTTTGTGTTCTGTGAAATCATCTCACAGAGTTACAGCTTTCCCCTCAAGAAGCCTTTCGCTAAGACAGTTCTTGTGGAATTGGCAAAGTGATATTTGGAAGCCCTTAGAGGGCTATGGTGAAAAAGGAAATATCCTCAGATGAAATCTGGAAAGAAGCTTTCTGAGAAACTGCTTAGTGTTCTGTTAATTCATCTCACAGAGTTACATCTGTATTTCGTGGATCTCTTTGCTAGCCTTATTTCTGTGGAATCTGAGAACAGATATTTGGGATCCCTTTGAAGACTATAGGGCCAAAGGAAAAATCCTCCGATAACAAAGAGAAAGAAGCTTTCTGAGAAACTTCTTTGTGTTTTGTGAAATCATCTCAGAGAGTTACAGCTTTCCCCTCAAGAAGCCTTTCGCTAAGACAGTTCTTGTGGAATTGGCAAAGTGATATTTGGAAGCCCATAGAGGGCCATGGTGAAAAAGGAAATATCCTCAGATGAAATCTGGAAAGAGGCTTTCCGAGAAACTGCTTAGTGTTCTGTTAATTCATCTCACAGAGTTACATCTGTATTTCGTGGATCTCTTTGCTAGCCTTATTTCTGTGGAATCTGAGAACAGATATTTCCGATCCCTTTGAAGACTATAGGGCCAAAGGAAATATCCTCCGATAACAAAGAGAAGGAAGCTTTCTGAGAAACTTCTTTGTGTTCTGTGAAATCATCTCACAGAGTTACAGCTTTCCCCTCAAGAAGCCTTTCGCTAAGACAGTTCTTGTGGAATTGGCAAACTGATATTTGGAAGCCATAGAGGGCTATGGTGAAAAAGGAAATATCCTCAGATGAAATCTGGAAAGAAGCTTTCTGAGAAACTGCTTAGTGTTCTGTTAATTCATCTCACAGAGTTACATCTGTATTTCGTGGATCTCTTTGCTAGCCTTATTTCTGTGGAATCTGAGAACAGATATTTCGGATCCCTTTGAAGACTATAGGGCCAAAGGAAATATCCTTCGATAACAAAGAGAAAGAAGCTTTCTGAGAAACTTCTTTGTGTTCTGTGAAATCATCTCACAGAGTTGCAGCCTTTCCCTCAAGAAGCCTTTCGCTAAGACAGTTCTTGTGGAATTGGCAAAGTGACATTTGGAAGCCCATAGAGGGCTATGGTGAAAAAGGAAATATCCTCAGATGAAATCTGGAAAGAAGCTTTCTGAGAAACTGCTTAGTGTTTGGTTAATTCATCTCACGAAGTTACATCTGTATTTCGTGGATCTCTTTGCTAGCCTTATTTCTGTGAAATCTGAGAACAGATATTTCGGATCCCTTTGAAGACTATAGGGCCAAAGGAAATATCCTCCGATAACAAAGAGAAAGAAGCTTTCTGAGAAACTTCTTTGTGTTCTGTGAAATCATCTCACAGAGTTACAGCTTTCCCCTCAAGAAGCCTTTCGCTAAGACAGTTCTTGTGGAATTGGCAAAGTGACATTTGGAAGCCCATAGAGGGCTACGGTGAAAAAGGAAATATCCTCAGATGAAATCTGGAAAGAAGCTTTCTGAGAAACTGCTTAGTGTTCTGTTAATTCACCTCACAAAGTTACATCTGTATTTCGTGGATCTCTTTGCTAGCCTTATTTCTGTGGAATCTGAGAACAGATATTTGGGATCCCTTTGAAGACTATAGGGCCAAAGGAAATATCCTCCGATAACAAAGAGAAAGAAGCTTTCTGAGAAACTTCTTTGTGTTCTGTGAAATCATCTCACAGAGTTACAGCTTTCCCCTCAAGAAGCCTTTCGCTAAGACAGTTCTTGTGGAATTGGCAAACTGATATTTGGAAGCCCATAGAGGGCTATGGTGAAAAAGGAAATATCCTCAGATGAAATCTGGAAAGAAGCTTTCTGAGAAACTGCTTAGTGTTCTGTTAATTCATCTCACAGAGTTACATCTGTATTTCGTGGATCTCTTTGCTAGCCCTATTTCTGTGGAATCTGAGAACAGATATTTCGGATCCCTTTGAAGACTATAGGGCCAAAGGAAATATCCTTCGATAACAAAGAGAAAGAAGCTTTCTGAGAAACTTCTTTGTGTTCTGTGAAATCATCTCACAGAGTTACAGCATATCCCTCAAGAAGCCTTTCGCTAAGACAGTTCTTGTGGAATTGGCAAAGTGACATTTGGAAGCCCATAGAGGGCTATGGTGAAAAAGGAAATATCCTCAGATGAAATCTGGAAAGAAGCTTTCTGAGAAACTGCTTAGTGGTTTGTTAATTCATCTCACGAAGTTACATCTGTATTTCGTGGATCTCTTTGCTAGCCTTATTTCTGTGGAATCTGAGAACAGATATTTCGGATCCCTTTGAAGACTATAGGGCCAAAGGAAATATCCTCCGATAACAAAGAGAAAGAAGCTTTCTGAGAAACTTCTTTGTGTTCTGTGAAATCATCTCACAGAGTTACAGCTTTCCCCTCAAGAAGCCTTTCGCTAAGACAGTTCTTGTGGAATTGGCAAAGTGACATTTGGAAGCCCATAGAGGGCTATGGTGAAAAAGGAAATATCCTCCGATGAAATCTGGAAAGAAGCTTTCTGAGAAACTGCTTAGTGTTCTGTTAATTCATCTCACAGAGTTACATCTGTATTTCGTGGATCTCTTTGCTAGCCTTATTTCTGTGGAATCTGAGAACAGATATTTCGGATCCCTTTGAAGACTGTAGGGCCAAACTAAATATCCTCCGATAACAAAGAGAAAGAAGCTTTCTGAGAAACTTCTTTGTGTTCTGTGAAATCATCTCACAGAGTTACAGCTTTCCCCTCAAGAAGCCTTTCGCTAAGACAGTTCTTGTGGAATTGGCAAAGTGACATTTGGAAGCCCATAGAGGGCTACGGTGAAAAAGGAAATATCCTCAGATGAAATCTGGAAAGAAGCTTTCTGAGAAACTGCTTAGTGTTCTGTTAATTCACCTCACAAAGTTACATCTGTATTTCGTGGATCTCTTTGGTAGCCTTATTTCTGTGGAATCTGAGAACAGATATTTGGGATCCCTTTGAAGACTATAGGGCCAAAGGAAATATCCTCCCATAACAAAGAGAAAGAAGCTTTCTGAGAAACTTCTTTGTGTTCTGTGAAATCATCTCACAGAGTTACAGCTTTCCCCTCAAGAAGCCTTTCGCTAAGACAGTTCTTGTGGAATTGGCAAACTGATATTTGGAAGCCCATAGAGGGCTATGGTGAAAAAGGAAATATCCTCAGATGAAATCTGGAAAGAAGCTTTCTGAGAAACTGCTTAGTGTTCTGTTAATTCATCTCACAGAGTTACATCTGTATTTCGTGGATCTCTTTGCTAGCCTTATTTCTGTGGAATCTGAGAACAGATATTTCGGATCCCTTTGAAGACTATAGGGCCAAAGGAAATATCCTTCGATAACAAAGAGAAAGAAGCTTTCTGAGAAACTTCTTTGTGTTCTGTGAAATCATCTCACAGAGTTACAGCATTTCCCTCAAGAAGCCTTTCGCTAAGACAGTTCTTGTGGAATTGGCAAAGTGACATTTGGAAGCCCATAGAGGGCTATGGTGAAAAAGGAAATATCCTCAGATGAAATCTGGAAAGAAGCTTTCTGAGAAACTGCTTAGTGTTTTGTTAATTCATCTCACGAAGTTACATCTGTATTTCGTGGATCTCTTTGCTAGCCTTATTTCTGTGGAATCTGAGAACAGATATTTCGGATCCCTTTGAAGACTATAGGGCCAAAGGAAATATCCTCCGATAACAAAGAGAAAGAAGCTTTCTGAGAAACTTCTTTGTGTTCTGTGAAATCATCTCACAGAGTTACAGCTTTCCCCTCAAGAAGCCTTTCGCTAAGACAGTTCTTGTGGAATTGGCAAAGTGACATTTGGAAGCCCATAGAGGGCTATGGTGAAAAAGGAAATATCCTCAGATGAAATCTGGAAAGAAGCTTTCTGAGAAACTGCTTAGTGTTCTGTTAATTCATCTCACAGAGTTACATCTGTATTTCGTGGATCTCTTTGCTAGCCTTATTTCTGTGGAATCTGAGAACAGATATTTCGGATCCCTTTGAAGACTATAGGGCCAAAGGAAATATCCTTCGATAACAAAGAGAAAGAAGCTTTCTGAGAAACTTCTTTGTGTTCTGTGAAATCATCTCACAGAGTTACAGCTTTCCCCTCAAGAAGCCTTTCGCTAAGACAGTTCTTGTGGAATTGGCAAACTGATATTTGGAAGCCCATAGAGGGCTATGGTGAAAAAGGAAATATCCTCAGATGAAATCTGGAAAGAAGCTTTCTGAGAAACTGCTTAGTGTTCTGTTAATTCATCTCACAGAGTTACATCTGTATTTCGTGGATCTCTTTGCTAGCCTTATTTCTGTGGAATCTGAGAACAGATATTTCGGATCCCTTTGAAGACTATAGGGCCAAAGGAAATATCCTTCGATAACAAAGAGAAAGAAGCTTTCTGAGAAACTTCTTTGTGTTCTGTGAAATCATCTCACAGAGTTGCAGCCTTTCCCTCAAGAAGCCTTTCGCTAAGACAGTTCTTGTGGAATTGGCAAAGTGACATTTGGAAGCCCATAGAGGGCTATGGTGAAAAAGGAAATATCCTCAGATGAAATCTGGAAAGAAGCTTTCTGAGAAACTGCTTAGTGTTTGGTTAATTCATCTCACGAAGTTACATCTGTATTTCGTGGATCTCTTTGCTAGCCTTATTTCTGTGAAATCTGAGAACAGATATTTGGGATCACTTTGAAGACTATAGGGCCAAAGGAAATATCCTCCGATAACAAAGAGAAAGAAGCTTTCTGAGAAACTTCTTTGTGTTCTGTGAAATCATCTCACAGAGTTACAGCTTTCCCCTCAAGAAGCCTTTCGCTAAGACAGTTCTTGTGGAATTGGCAAAGTGACATTTGGAAGCCCATAGAGGGCTACGGTGAAAAAGGAAATATCCTCAGATGAAATCTGGAAAGAAGCTTTCTGAGAAACTGCTTAGTGTTCTCTTAATTCACCTCACAAAGTTACATCTGTATTTCGTGGATCTCTTTGCTAGCCTTATTTCTGTGGAATCTGAGAACAGATATTTGGGATCCCTTTGAAGACTATAGGGCCAAAGGAAATATCCTCCGATAACAAAGAGAAAGAAGCTTTCTGAGAAACTTCTTTGTGTTCTGTGAAATCATCTCACAGAGTTACAGCTTTCCCCTCAAGAAGCCTTTCGCTAAGACAGTTCTTGTGGAATTGGCAAACTGATATTTGGAAGCCCATAGAGGGCTATGGTGAAAAAGGAAATATCCTCAGATGAAATCTGGAAAGAAGCTTTCTGAGAAACTGCTTAGTGTTCTGTTAATTCATCTCACAGAGTTACATCTGTATTTCGTGGATCTCTTTGCTAGCCTTATTTCTGTGGAATCTGAGAACAGATATTTCGGATCCCTTTGAAGACTATAGGGCCAAAGGAAATATCCTTCGATAACAAAGAGAAAGAAGCTTTCTGAGAAACTTCTTTGTGTTCTGTGAAATCATCTCACAGAGTTACAGCATTTCCCTCAAGAAGCCTTTCGCTAAGACAGTTCTTGTGGAATTGGCAAAGTGACATTTGGAAGCCCATAGAGGGCTATGGTGAAAAAGGAAATATCCTCAGATGAAATCTGGAAAGAAGCTTTCTGAGAAACTGCTTAGTGTTTTGTTAATTCATCTCACGAAGTTACATCTGTATTTCGTGGATCTCTTTGCTAGCCTTATTTCTGTGGAATCTGAGAACAGATATTTCGGATCCCTTTGAAGACTATAGGGCCAAAGGAAATATCCTCCGATAACAAAGAGAAAGAAGCTTTCTGAGAAACTTCTTTGTGTTCTGTGAAATCATCTCACAGAGTTACAGCTTTCCCCTCAAGAAGCCTTTCGCTAAGACAGTTCTTGTGGAATTGGCAAAGTGACATTTGGAAGCCCATAGAGGGCTATGGTGAAAAAAGAAATATCCTCAGATGAAATCTGGAAAGAAGCTTTCTGAGAAACTGCTTAGTGTTCTGTTAATTCATCTCACAGAGTTACATCTGTATTTCGTGGATCTCTTTGCTAGCCTTATTTCTGTGGAATCTGAGAACAGATATTTCGGATCCCTTTGAAGATTGTAGGGCCAAACTAAATATCCTCCGATAACAAAGAGAAAGAAGCTTTCTGAGAAACTTCTTTGTGTTCTGTGAAATCATCTCACAGAGTTACAGCTTTCCCCTCAAGAAGCCTTTCGCTAAGACAGTTCTTGTGGAATTGGCAAAGTGACATTTGGAAGCCCATAGAGGGCTACGGTGAAAAAGGAAATATCCTCAGATGAAATCTGGAAAGAAGCTTTCTGAGAAACTGCTTAGTGTTCTGTTAATTCACCTCACAAAGTTACATCTGTATTTCGTGGATCTCTTTGCTAGCCTTATTTCTGTGGAATCTGAGAACAGATATTTGGGATCCCTTTGAAGACTACAGGGCCAAAGGAAATATCCTCCCATAACAAAGAGAAAGAAGCTTTCTGAGAAACTTCTTTGTGTTCTGTGAAATCATCTCACAGAGTTACAGCTTTCCCCTCAAGAAGCCTTTCGCTAAGACAGTTCTTGTGGAGTTGGCAAAGTGATATTTGGAAGCCCTTAGAGGGCTACATTAAAAAAGGAAACATCCTCAGATGAAATCTGGAAAGAAGCTTTCTGAAAAACCGCTTAGTGTTCTCTGACTTCCACTAACAGAGTTACATCTGTATTTCGTGGATCTCTTTGCTAGCCTTATTTCTGTGGAATCTGAGGACAGATATTTCGGATCCCTTTGAAGACTATAGGGCCAAAGGCAATATCCTCCGATAACAAAGAGAAAGAAGCTTTCTGAGAAACTTCTTTGTGTTCTGTGAAATCATCTCACAGAGTTACAGCTTTCCCCTCAAGAAGCCTTTCGCTAAGACTTTTCTTGTGGGATTGGCAACGTGATATATTGAAGCCCATAGCGGGCTATGGTGAAAAAGGAAATATCCTCAGATGAAATCTGGAAAGAAGCTTTCTGAGAAACTGCTTAGTGTTCTGTTAATTCATCTCACAGAGTTACATCTGTATTTCGTGGATCTCTTTGCTAGCCTTATTTCTGTGGAATCTTAGAACAGATATTTCGGATTCCTTTGAAGACTATAGGGCCAAAGGAAATATCCTCCGATAACAAAGAGAAAGAAGCTTTCTGAGAAACTTCTTTGTGTTCTGTGAAATCATCTCACAGAGTTACAGCTTTCCCCTCAAGAAGCCTTTCGCTAAGACAGTTCTTGTGGAATTGGCAAAGTGATATTTGGAAGCCCATAGAGGGCTATGGTGAAAAAGGAAATATCCTCAGATGAAATCTGGAAAGAAGCTTTCTGAGAAACTGCTTAGTGTTCTGTTAATTCATCTCACAGAGTTACATCTGTATTTCGTGGATCTCTTTGCTAGCCTTATTTCTGTGGAATCTGAGAACAGATATTTCGGATCCCTTTGAAGACTATAGGGCCAAAGGAAATATCCTCCGATAACAAAGAGAAAGATGCTTTCTGAGAAACTTCTTTGTGTTCTGTGAAATCATCTCACAGAGTTACAGCTTTCCCCTCAAGAAGCCTTTCGCTAAGACAGTTCTTGTGGAATTGGCAAAGTGATATTTGGAACGCCATAGAGTTCTATGGTGAAAAAGGAAATATCCTCAGATGAAATCTGGAAAGAAGCTTTCTGAGAAACTGCTTAGTGTTCTGTTAATTCATCTCACAGAGTTACATCTGTATTTCGTGGATCTCTTTGCTAGCCTTATTTCTGTGGAATCTGAGAACAGATATTTCGGATCCCTTTGAAGACTATAGGGCCAAAGGAAATATCCTCCGATAACAAAGAGAACGAAGCTTTCTGAGAAACTTCTTTGTGTTCTGTGAAATCATCTCACAGAGTTACAGCTTTCCCCACAAGAAGCCTTTCGCTAAGACAGTTGTTGTGGAATTGGCAAAGTGATATTTGGAAGCCCATAGAGGGCTATGGTGAAAAAGGAAATATCCTCCGATGAAATCTGGAAAGAAGCTTTCTGAGAAACTGCTTAGTGTTCTGTTAATTCATCTCACAGAGTTACATCTGTATTTCGTGGATCTCTTTGCTAGCCTTATTTCTGTGGAATCTTAGAACAGATATTTCGGATCCCTTTGAAGACTATAGTTCCAAAGAAAAAATCCTACGATAACAAAGAGAAAGAAGCTTTCTGAGAAACTTCTTTGTGTTCTGTGAAATCATCTCACAGAGTTACAGCTTTCCCCTCAAGAAGCCTATCGCTAAGACAGGTCTTGTGGAATTGGCAAAGTGATATTTGGAAGCCCATAGAGGGCTATGGTGAAAAAGGAAATATCCTCAGATGAAATCTGGAAAGAAGCTTTCTGAGAAACTGCTTAGTGTTCTGTTAATTCATCTCACAGAGTTACATCTGTATTTCATGGATCTCTGTGCTAGCTTTATTTCTGTGGAATCTGAGAACAGATATTTCGGATCCCTTTGAAGACTATAGGGCCAAAGGAAATATCCTCCGATAACGAAGAGAAAGAAGCTTTCTGAGAAACTTCTTTGTGTTCTGTGAAATCATCTCACAGAGTTACAGCTTTCCCCTCAAGAAGCCTTTCGCTAAGACAGTTCTTGTGGAATTGGCCGAGTGATATTTGGAAGCCAATAGAGGGCTACGGTGTAAAAGGAAATATCCTCAGATGAAATCTGGAAAGAAGCTTTCTGAGAAACTGCTTAGTGTTCTGTTAATTCATCTCACAAAGTTACATCTGTATTTCGTGGATCTCTTTGCTAGCCTTATTTCTGTGGAATCTGAGAACAGATATTTCGGATCCCTTTGAAGACTATAGGGCCAAAGGAAATATCCTCCGATAACAAAGAGAAAGAAGCTTTCTGAGAAACTTCTTTGTGTTCTGTGAAATCATCTCACAGAGTTACAGCTTTCCCCTCAAGAAGCCTTTCGCTAAGGCTTTTCTTGTGGGATTGGCAACGTCATATACTGAAGCCCATAGAGGGCTATGGTGAAAAAGGAAATATCCTCAGATGAAATCTGGAAAGAAGCTTTCTGAGAAACTGCTTAGTGTACTGTTAATTCATCTCACAGAGTTACATCTGTATTTCGTGGATCTCTTTGCTAGCCTTATTTCTGTGGAATCTGAGAAGAGATATTTCGGATTCCTTTGAAGACTATAGGGCCAAAGGAAATATCCTCCGATAACAAAGAGAAAGAAGCTTTCTGAGAAACTTCTTTGTGTTCTGTGAAATCATCTCACAGAGTTACAGCTTTCCCCTCAAGAAGCCTTTCGCTAAGGCAGTTCTTGTGGAATTGGCAAAGAGATATTTGGAAGCCCATAGAGGGCTATGGTGAAAAAGGAAATATCCTCAGATGAAATCTGGAAAGAAGCTTTCTGAGAAACTGCTTAGTGTTCTGTTAATTCATCTCACAGAGTTACATCTGTATTTCGTGGATCTCTTTGCTAGCCTTATTTCTGTGGAATCTTAGAACAGATATTTCGGATCCCTTTGAAGACTATAGGGCCAAAGAAAAAATCCTCCGATAACAAAGAGAAAGAAGCTTTCTGAGAAACTTCTTTGTGTTCCGTGAAATCATCTCACAGAGTTACAGCTTTCCCCTCAAGAAGCCTATCGCTAAGACAGTTCTTGTGGAATTGGCAAAGTGACATTTGGAAGCCCATAGAGGGCTACGGTGAAAAAGGAAATATCCTCAGATGAAATCTGGAAAGAAGCTTTCTGAGAAACTGCTTAGTGTTCTGTTAATTCACCTCACAAAGTTACATCTGTATTTCGTGGATCTCTTTGCTAGCCTTATTTCTGTGGAATCTGAGAACAGATATTTGGGATCCCTTTGAAGACTACAGGGCCAAAGGAAATATCCTCCCATAACAAAGAGAAAGAAGCTTTCTGAGAAACTTCTTTGTGTTCTGTGAAATCATCTCACAGAGTTACAGCTTTCCCCTCAAGAAGCCTTTCGCTAAGACAGTTCTTGTGGAGTTGGCAAAGTGATATTTGGAAGCCCTTAGAGGGCTACATTAAAAAAGGAAACATCCTCAGATGAAATCTGGAAAGAAGCTTTCTGAAAAACCGCTTAGTGTTCTCTGACTTCCACTAACAGAGTTACATCTGTATTTCGTGGATCTCTTTGCTAGCCTTATTTCTGTGGAATCTGAGGACAGATATTTCGGATCCCTTTGAAGACTATAGGGCCAAAGGCAATATCCTCCGATAACAAAGAGAAAGAAGCTTTCTGAGAAACTTCTTTGTGTTCTGTGAAATCATCTCACAGAGTTACAGCTTTCCCCTCAAGAAGCCTTTCGCTAAGACTTTTCTTGTGGGATTGGCAACGTGATATATTGAAGCCCATAGCGGGCTATGGTGAAAAAGGAAATATCCTCAGATGAAATCTGGAAAGAAGCTTTCTGAGAAACTGCTTAGTGTTCTGTTAATTCATCTCACAGAGTTACATCTGTATTTCGTGGATCTCTTTGCTAGCCTTATTTCTGTGGAATCTTAGAACAGATATTTCGGATTCCTTTGAAGACTATAGGGCCAAAGGAAATATCCTCCGATAACAAAGAGAAAGAAGCTTTCTGAGAAACTTCTTTGTGTTCTGTGAAATCATCTCACAGAGTTACAGCTTTCCCCTCAAGAAGCCTTTCGCTAAGACAGTTCTTGTGGAATTGGCAAAGTGATATTTGGAAGCCCATAGAGGGCTATGGTGAAAAAGGAAATATCCTCAGATGAAATCTGGAAAGAAGCTTTCTGAGAAACTGCTTAGTGTTCTGTTAATTCATCTCACAGAGTTACATCTGTATTTCGTGGATCTCTTTGCTAGCCTTATTTCTGTGGAATCTGAGAACAGATATTTCGGATCCCTTTGAAGACTATAGGGCCAAAGGAAATATCCTCCGATAACAAAGAGAAAGATGCTTTCTGAGAAACTTCTTTGTGTTCTGTGAAATCATCTCACAGAGTTACAGCTTTCCCCTCAAGAAGCCTTTCGCTAAGACAGTTCTTGTGGAATTGGCAAAGTGATATTTGGAACGCCATAGAGTTCTATGGTGAAAAAGGAAATATCCTCAGATGAAATCTGGAAAGAAGCTTTCTGAGAAACTGCTTAGTGTTCTGTTAATTCATCTCACAGAGTTACATCTGTATTTCGTGGATCTCTTTGCTAGCCTTATTTCTGTGGAATCTGAGAACAGATATTTCGGATCCCTTTGAAGACTATAGGGCCAAAGGAAATATCCTCCGATAACAAAGAGAACGAAGCTTTCTGAGAAACTTCTTTGTGTTCTGTGAAATCATCTCACAGAGTTACAGCTTTCCCCACAAGAAGCCTTTCGCTAAGACAGTTGTTGTGGAATTGGCAAAGTGATATTTGGAAGCCCATAGAGGGCTATGGTGAAAAAGGAAATATCCTCCGATGAAATCTGGAAAGAAGCTTTCTGAGAAACTGCTTAGTGTTCTGTTAATTCATCTCACAGAGTTACATCTGTATTTCGTGGATCTCTTTGCTAGCCTTATTTCTGTGGAATCTTAGAACAGATATTTCGGATCCCTTTGAAGACTATAGTTCCAAAGAAAAAATCCTACGATAACAAAGAGAAAGAAGCTTTCTGAGAAACTTCTTTGTGTTCTGTGAAATCATCTCACAGAGTTACAGCTTTCCCCTCAAGAAGCCTATCGCTAAGACAGGTCTTGTGGAATTGGCAAAGTGATATTTGGAAGCCCATAGAGGGCTATGGTGAAAAAGGAAATATCCTCAGATGAAATCTGGAAAGAAGCTTTCTGAGAAACTGCTTAGTGTTCTGTTAATTCATCTCACAGAGTTACATCTGTATTTCATGGATCTCTGTGCTAGCTTTATTTCTGTGGAATCTGAGAACAGATATTTCGGATCCCTTTGAAGACTATAGGGCCAAAGGAAATATCCTCCGATAACGAAGAGAAAGAAGCTTTCTGAGAAACTTCTTTGTGTTCTGTGAAATCATCTCACAGAGTTACAGCTTTCCCCTCAAGAAGCCTTTCGCTAAGACAGTTCTTGTGGAATTGGCCGAGTGATATTTGGAAGCCAATAGAGGGCTACGGTGTAAAAGGAAATATCCTCAGATGAAATCTGGAAAGAAGCTTTCTGAGAAACTGCTTAGTGTTCTGTTAATTCATCTCACAAAGTTACATCTGTATTTCGTGGATCTCTTTGCTAGCCTTATTTCTGTGGAATCTGAGAACAGATATTTCGGATCCCTTTGAAGACTATAGGGCCAAAGGAAATATCCTCCGATAACAAAGAGAAAGAAGCTTTCTGAGAAACTTCTTTGTGTTCTGTGAAATCATCTCACAGAGTTACAGCTTTCCCCTCAAGAAGCCTTTCGCTAAGGCTTTTCTTGTGGGATTGGCAACGTCATATACTGAAGCCCATAGAGGGCTATGGTGAAAAAGGAAATATCCTCAGATGAAATCTGGAAAGAAGCTTTCTGAGAAACTGCTTAGTGTACTGTTAATTCATCTCACAGAGTTACATCTGTATTTCGTGGATCTCTTTGCTAGCCTTATTTCTGTGGAATCTGAGAAGAGATATTTCGGATTCCTTTGAAGACTATAGGGCCAAAGGAAATATCCTCCGATAACAAAGAGAAAGAAGCTTTCTGAGAAACTTCTTTGTGTTCTGTGAAATCATCTCACAGAGTTACAGCTTTCCCCTCAAGAAGCCTTTCGCTAAGGCAGTTCTTGTGGAATTGGCAAAGAGATATTTGGAAGCCCATAGAGGGCTATGGTGAAAAAGGAAATATCCTCAGATGAAATCTGGAAAGAAGCTTTCTGAGAAACTGCTTAGTGTTCTGTTAATTCATCTCACAGAGTTACATCTGTATTTCGTGGATCTCTTTGCTAGCCTTATTTCTGTGGAATCTTAGAACAGATATTTCGGATCCCTTTGAAGACTATAGGGCCAAAGAAAAAATCCTCCGATAACAAAGAGAAAGAAGCTTTCTGAGAAACTTCTTTGTGTTCCGTGAAATCATCTCACAGAGTTACAGCTTTCCCCTCAAGAAGCCTATCGCTAAGACACTTCTTGTGGAATTGGCAAAGTGATATTTGGAAGCCCATAGAGGGCTATGGTGAAAAAGGAAATATCCTCAGATGAAATCTGGAAAGAAGCTTTCTGAGAAACTGCTTAGTGTTCTGTTAATTCATCTCACAGAGTTACATCTGTATTTCGTGGATCTCTTTGCTAGCTTTATTTCTGTGGAATCTGAGAACAGATATTTCGGATCCTTTTGAAGACTATATGGCCAAAGGAAATATCCTCCGATATCGAAGAGAAAGAAGCTTTCTGAGAAACTTCTTTGTGTTCTGTGAAATCATCTCACAGAGTTACAGCTTTCCCCTCAAGAAGCCTTTCGCTAAGACAGTTCTTGTGGAATTGGCAAATTGATATTTGGAAGCCCATAGAGGGCTATGGTGAAAAAGGAAATATCCTCAGATGAAATGTGGAAAGAAGCTTTCTGAGAAACCGCTTAGTGTTCTCTGACTTCCACTCACAGAGTTACATCTGTATTTCGTGGATCTCTTTGCTAGCCTTATTTCTGTGGAATCTGAGAACAGATATTTCGGATCCCTTTGAAGACTATAGGGCGAAAGGCAATATCCTCCGATAACAAAGAGAAAGAAGCTTTCTGAGAAACTTCTTTGTGTTCTGTGAAATCAACTCACAGAGTTACAGCTTTCCCCTCAAGAAGCCTTTCGCTAAGACTGTTCTTGTGGAATTGGCAACGTGATATTTTGAAGCCTATAGAAGGCTATGGTGAAAAAGGAAATATCCTCAGATGAAATCTGGAAAGAAGCTTTCTGAGAAACTGCTTAGTGTTCTGTTAATTCATCTCACAGAGTTACATCTGTATTTCGTGGATCTCTTTGCTAGCCTTATTTCTGTGGAATCTGAGAACAGATATTTCGGATCCCTTTGAAGACTATAGGGCCAAAGGAAATATCCTCCGATAACAAAGAGAACGAAGCTTTCTGAGAAACTACTTTGTGTTCTGTGAAATCATCTCACAGAGTTACAGCTTTCCCCTCAAGAAGCCTTTCGCTAAGACAGTTCTTGTGGAATTGGCAAAGTGATATTTGGAAGCCCATAGAGGGCTATGGTGAAAAAGGAAATATCCTCCGATGAAATCTGGAAAGAAGCTTTCTGAGAAACTACTTAGTGTTCTGTTAATTCATCTCACAAAGTTACATCTGTATTTCGTGGATCTCTTTGCTAGCCTTATTTCTGTGGAATCTGAGAACAGATATTTCGGATCCCTTTGAAGACTATAGGGCCAAAGGAAATATCCTCCGATAACAAAGAGAAAGAAGCTTTCTGAGAAACTTCTTTGTGTTCTGTGAAATCATCTCACAGAGTTACACCTTTCCCCTCAAGAAGTCTTTCGCTAAGACAGTTCTTGTGGAATTGGCAAAGTGATATTTGGAAGCCCATAGAGGGCTATGGTGAAAAAGGAAATATCCTCAGATGAAATCTGGAAAGAAGCTTTCTGAGAAACTGCTTAGCGTTCTGTTACTTCATCTCACAGAGTTACATCTGTATTTCGTGGATCTCTTTGCTAGCCTTATTTCTGTGGAATCTGAGAACAGATATTTCGGATCCCTTTGAAGACTAAAGGGCCAAAGGTAATATCCTCCGATAACAAGGAGAACGAAGCTTTCTGAGAAACTTCTTTGTGTTCTGTGAAATCATCTCAGAGAGTTACAGCTTTCCCCTCAAGAAGCCTTTCGCTAAGACAGTTCTTGTGGAATTGGCAAAGTGATATTTGGAAGCCCTTAGAGGGCTATGGTGAAAAAGGAAATATCCTCAGATGAAATCTGGAAAGAAGCTTTCTGAGAAACTGCTTAGTGTTCTGTTAATTCATCTCACAGAGTTACATCTGTATTTCGTGGATCTGTTTGCTAGCTTTATTTCTGTGGAATCTGAGAACAGATATTTCGGATCCCTTTGAAGACTATAGGGCCAAAGGAAACATCCTCCGATAACGAAGAGAAAGAAGCTTTCTGAGAAACTTCTTTGTGTTCTGTGAAATCATCTCACAGAGTTACAGCTTTCCCCTCAAGAAGCCTTTCGCTAAGACAGTTCTTGTGGAATTGGCAAACTGATATTTGGAAGCCCATAGAGGGCTATGGTGAAAAAGGAAATATCCTCAGATGAAATCTGGAAAGAAGCTTTCTGAGAAACTGCTTAGTGTTCTGTTAATTCATCTCACAGAGTTACATCTGTATTTCGT
Source organism: Macaca nemestrina (assembly GCF_043159975.1). Taxonomy (NCBI): domain Eukaryota; kingdom Metazoa; phylum Chordata; class Mammalia; order Primates; family Cercopithecidae; genus Macaca; species Macaca nemestrina. The sequence goes on along the minus strand of NC_092127.1, from coordinate 111,300,131 downwards.
GGATCTCTTTGCTAGTCTTATTTCTGTGGAATCTGAGAACAGATATTTCGGATCCCTTTGAAGACTATAGGGCCAAAGGTAATATCCTCCGATAACAAGGAGAACGAAGCTTTCTGAGAAACTTCTTTCTGTTCTGTGAAATAATCTCAGAGAGTTACAGCTTTCCCCTCAAGAATCCTTTCGCTAAGACAGTTCTTGTGGAATTGGCAAAGTGATATTTGGAAGCCCTTAGAGGGCTATGGTGAAAAAGGAAATATCCTCAGATGAAATCTGGAAAGAAGCTTTCTGAGAAACTGCTTAGTGTTCTGTTAATTCATCTCACAGAGTTACATCTGTATTTCGTGGATCTCTTTGCTAGCCTTATTTCTGTGGAATCTGAGAACAGATATTTCGAATCCCTTTGAAGAGTATAGGGCCAAAGGAAAAATCCTCCGATAACAAAGAGAAAGAAGCTTTCTGAGAAACTTCTTTGTGTTTTGTGAAATCATCTCAGAGAGTTACAGCTTTCCCCTCAAGAAGCCTTTCGCTAAGACAGTTCTTGTGGAATTGACAAAGTGATATTTGGAAGCCCATAGAGGGCCATGGTGAAAAAGGAAATATCCTCAGATGAAATCTGGAAAGAGGCTTTCTGAGAAACTGCTTAGTGTTCTGTTAATTCATCTCACAGAGTTACATCTGTATTTCGTGGATCTCTTTGCTAGCCTTATTTCTGTGGAATCTGAGAAGAGATATTTCGGATCCCTTTGAAGACTATAGGGCCAAAGGAAATATCCTCCGAAAACAAAGAGAAAGAAGCTTTCTGAGAAACTTCTTTGTGTTCTGTGAAATCATCTCACAGAGTTACAGCTTTCCCCTCAAGAAGCCTTTCGCTAAGACAGTTCTTGTGGAATTGGCAAAGTGATATTTGGAAGCCCATAGAGGGCTATGGTGAAAAAGGAAATATCCTCAGATGAAATCTGGAAAGAAGCTTTCTGAGAAACTGCTTAGTGTTCTGTTAATTCATCTCACAGAGTTACATCTGTATTTCGTGGATCTCTTTGCTAGCTTTATTTCTGTGGAATCTGAGAACAGATATTTCGGATCCCTTTGAAGACTATAGGGCCAAAGGAAATATCCTCCGATAACAAAGAGAAAGAAGCTTTCTGAGAAACTTCTTTGTGTTTTGTGAAATCATCTCAGAGAGTTACAGCTTTCCCCTCAAGAAGCCTTTCGCTAAGACAGTTCTTGTGGAATTGGCAAAGTGATATTTGGAAGCCCATAGAGGGCCATGGTGAAAAAGGAAATATCCTCAGATGAAATCTGGAAAGAGGCTTTCTGAGAAACTGCTTAGTGTTCTGTTAATTCATCTCACAGAGTTACATCTGTATTTCGTGGATCTCTTTGCTAGCTTTATTTCTGTGGAATCTGAGAACAGATATTTCGGATCCCTTTGAAGACTATAGGGCCAAAGGAAATATCCTCCGATAACAAAGAGAAAGAATCTTTCTGAGAAACTTCTTTGTGTTCTGTGAAATCATTTCACAGAGTTACAGCTTTCCCCTCAAGAAGCCTTTCGCTAAGACAATTCTTGTGGAATTGGCAAACTGATGTTTGGAAGGCCATAGAGGGCTATGGTGAAAAAGGAAATATCCTCAGATGAAATCTGGAAAGAAGCTTTCTGAGAAACTGCTCAGTGTTCTGTTAATTCATCTCACAGAGTTACATCTGTATTTCGTGGATCTCTTTGCTAGCCTTATTTCTGTGGAATCTGAGAACAGATATTTCGGATCCCTTTGAAGACTATAGGGCCAAAGGAAAAATCCTCCGATAACAAAGAGAAAGAAGCTTTCTGAGAAACTTCTTTGTGTTCTGAGAAATCATCTCACAGAGTTACAGCTTTCCCCTCAAGAAGCCTTTCGCTAAGACAGTTCTTGTGGAATTGGAAAAGTGATATTTGGAAGCACACAGAGGGCCATGGTCAAAAAGGAAATATCCTCAGATGAAATCTGGAAAGAAGCTTTCTGAGAAACTGCTTAGTGTTCTGTTAATTCATCTCACAGAGTTACATCTGTATTTCGTGGATCTCTTTGCTAGCTTTATTTCTGTGGAATCTGAGAACAGATATTTCGGATCCCTTTGAAGACTATAGGGCCAAAGGAAATATCCTCTGATAACAAAGAGAAAGAAGCTTTCTGACAAACTTCTTTGTGTTCTGTGAAATCATCTCACAGAGTTACAGCCTTTCCCTCAAGAAGCCTTTCGCTAAGACAGTTCTTGTGGAATTGGCAAAGTGACATTTGGAAGCCCATAGAGGGCTATGGTGAAAAACGAAATATCCTCAGATGAAATCTGGAAAGAAGCTTTCTGAGAAACTGCTTAGTGTTCTGTTAATTCATCTCACAGAGTTACATCTGTATTTCGTGGATCTCTTTGCTAGCCTTATTTCTGTGGAATCTGAGAACAATTATTTCGGATCCCTTTGAAGACTATAGGGCCAAAGGAAATATCCTCCGATAACGAAGAGTACGAAGCTTTCTGAGAAACTTCTTTGTGTTCTGTGAAATCATCTCACAGAGTTACAGCTTTCCCCTCAAGAAGCCTTTGGCTAAGACAGTTCTTGTGGAATTGGCAAAGTGATATTTGGAAGCCCATAGAGGGCTATGGTGAAAAAGGAAATATCCTCAGATGAAATCTGGAAAGAAGCTTTCTGAGAAACTGCTTAGTGTTCCGTTAATTCATCTCACAGAGTTACATCTGTATTTCGTGGCTCTCTTTGCTAGCCTTATTTCTGTGGAATCTGAGAACAGATATTTCGGATCCCTTTGAAGACTATAGGGCCAAAGAAAAAATCCTCCGATAACAAAGAGAAAGAAGCTTTCTGAGGAACTTCTTTGTGTTGTGTGAAGTCATCTCACAGAGTTACAGCTTTCCCCTCAAGAAGCCTTTCCCTAAGACAGTTCTTGTGGAATTGGCAAAGTGATATTTGGAAGCCCATAGAGGGCTACGGGGAAAAAGGAAATATCCTAAGATGAAATCTGGTAAGAAGCTTTCTGAGAAACTGCTTAGTGTTCTGTTAATTCATCTCACAGAGTTACATCTGTATTTCGTGGATCTCTTTGCTAGCCTTATTTCTGTGGAATCTGAGAACAGATATTTCGGATCCCTTTGAAGACTTTAGGGCCAAAGGAAATATCCTCCGATAACAAAGAGAAAGAAGCTTTCTGAGAAACTTCTTTGTGTTCTGTGAAATCATCTCACAGAGTTACAGCTTTCCCCTCAAGAAGACTTTCGATAAGACAGTTCTTGTGGAAATGGCCAAGTGATATTCGGAAGCCCATAGAGGGCTATGGTGAAAAAGGAAATATCCTCAGATGAAATCTGGAAAGAAGCTTTCTGAGAAACTGCTTAGTGTTCTGTTAATTCATCTCACAGAGTTACATCTGTATTTCGTGGATCTCTTTGCTAGCCTTATTTCTGTGGAATCTGAGAACAGATATTTCGGATCCCTTTGAAGACTATAGGGCCAAAGGAAATATCCTTCGATAACAAAGAGAAAGAAGCTTTCTGAGAAACTTCTTTGTGTTCTGTGAAATCATCTCACAGAGTTACAGCTTTCCCCTCAAGAAGCCTTTCGCTAAGACAGTTCTTGTGGAATTGGCAAAGTGACATTTGGAAGCCCATAGAGGGCTACGGTGAAAAAGGAAATATCCTCAGATGAAATCTGGAAAGAAGCTTTCTGAGAAACTGCTTAGTGTTCTGTTAATTCACCTCACAAAGTTACATCTGTATTTCGTGGATCTCTTTGCTAGCCTTATTTCTGTGGAATCTGAGAACAGATATTTGGGATCCCTTTGAAGACTATAGGGCCAAAGGAAATATCCTCCGATAACAAAGAGAAAGAAGCTTTCTGAGAAACTTCTTTGTGTTCTGTGAAATCATCTCACAGAGTTACAGCTTTCCCCTCAAGAAGCCTTTCGCTAAGACAGTTCTTGTGGAATTGGCAAACTGATATTTGGAAGCCCATAGAGGGCTATGGTGAAAAAGGAAATATCCTCAGATGAAATCTGGAAAGAAGCTTTCTGAGAAACTGCTTAGTGTTCTGTTAATTCATCTCACAGAGTTACATCTGTATTTCGTGGATCTCTTTGCTAGCCTTATTTCTGTGGAATCTGAGAACAGATATTTCGGATCCCTTTGAAGACTATAGGGCCAAAGGAAATATCCTTCGATAACAAAGAGAAAGAAGCTTTCTGAGAAACTTCTTTGTGTTCTGTGAAATCATCTCACAGAGTTACAGCATTTCCCTCAAGAAGCCTTTCGCTAAGACAGTTCTTGTGGAATTGGCAAAGTGACATTTGGAAGCCCATAGAGGGCTATGGTGAAAAAGGAAATATCCTCAGATGAAATCTGGAAAGAAGCTTTCTGAGAAACTGCTTAGTGTTTTTTTAATTCATCTCACGAAGTTACATCTGTATTTCGTGGATCTCTTTGCTAGCCTTATTTCTGTGGAATCTGAGAACAGATATTTCGGATCCCTTTGAAGACTATAGGGCCAAAGGAAATATCCTCCGATAACAAAGAGAAAGAAGCTTTCTGAGAAACTTCTTTGTGTTGTGTGAAATCATCTCACAGAGTTACAGCTTTCCCCTCAAGAAGCCTTTCGCTAAGACAGTTCTTGTGGAATTGGCAAAGTGACATTTGGAAGCCCATAGAGGGCTATGGTGAAAAAGGAAATATCCTCAGATGAAATCTGGAAAGAAGCTTTCTGAGAAACTGCTTAGTGTTCTGTTAATTCATCTCACAGAGTTACATCTGTATTTCGTGGATCTCTTTGCTAGCCTTATTTCTGTGGAATCTGAGAACAGATATTTCGGATCCCTTTGAAGACTATAGGGCCAAAGGAAATATCCTTCGATAACAAAGAGAAAGAAGCTTTCTGAGAAACTTCTTTGTGTTCTGTGAAATCATCTCACAGAGTTACAGCTTTCCCCTCAAGAAGCCTTTCGCTAAGACAGTTCTTGTGGAATTGGCAAACTGATATTTGGAAGCCCATAGAGGGCTATGGTGAAAAAGGAAATATCCTCAGATGAAATCTGGAAAGAAGCTTTCTGAGAAACTGCTTAGTGTTCTGTTAATTCATCTCACAGAGTTACATCTGTATTTCGTGGATCTCTTTGCTAGCCTTATTTCTGTGGAATCTGAGAACAGATATTTCGGATCCCTTTGAAGACTATAGGGCCAAAGGAAATATCCTTCGATAACAAAGAGAAAGAAGCTTTCTGAGAAACTTCTTTGTGTTCTGTGAAATCATCTCACAGAGTTGCAGCCTTTCCCTCAAGAAGCCTTTCGCTAAGACAGTTCTTGTGGAATTGGCAAAGTGACATTTGGAAGCCCATAGAGGGCTATGGTGAAAAAGGAAATATCCTCAGATGAAATCTGGAAAGAAGCTTTCTGAGAAACTGCTTAGTGTTTGGTTAATTCATCTCACGAAGTTACATCTGTATTTCGTGGATCTCTTTGCTAGCCTTATTTCTGTGAAATCTGAGAACAGATATTTCGGATCCCTTTGAAGACTATAGGGCCAAAGGAAATATCCTCCGATAACAAAGAGAAAGAAGCTTTCTGAGAAACTTCTTTGTGTTCTGTGAAATCATCTCACAGAGTTACAGCTTTCCCCTCAAGAAGCCTTTCGCTAAGACAGTTCTTGTGGAATTGGCAAAGTGACATTTGGAAGCCCATAGAGGGCTACGGTGAAAAAGGAAATATCCTCAGATGAAATCTGGAAAGAAGCTTTCTGAGAAACTGCTTAGTGTTCTGTTAATTCACCTCACAAAGTTACATCTGTATTTCGTGGATCTCTTTGCTAGCCTTATTTCTGTGGAATCTGAGAACAGATATTTGGGATCCCTTTGAAGACTATAGGGCCAAAGGAAATATCCTCCGATAACAAAGAGAAAGAAGCTTTCTGAGAAACTTCTTTGTGTTCTGTGAAATCATCTCACAGAGTTACAGCTTTCCCCTCAAGAAGCCTTTCGCTAAGACAGTTCTTGTGGAATTGGCAAACTGATATTTGGAATCCCATAGAGGGCTATGGTGAAAAAGGAAATATCCTCAGATGAAATCTGGAAAGAAGCTTTCTGAGAAACTGCTTAGTGTTCTGTTAATTCATCTCACAGAGTTACATCTGTATTTCGTGGATCTCTTTGCTAGCCTTATTTCTGTGGAATCTGAGAACAGATATTTCGGATCCCTTTGAAGACTATAGGGCCAAAGGAAATATCCTTCGATAACAAAGAGAAAGAAGCTTTCTGAGAAACTTCTTTGTGTTCTGTGAAATCATCTCACAGAGTTACAGCATTTCCCTCAAGAAGCCTTTCGCTAAGACAGTTCTTGTGGAATTGGCAAAGTGACATTTGGAAGCCCATAGAGGGCTATGGTGAAAAAGGAAATATCCTCAGATGAAATCTGGAAAGAAGCTTTCTGAGAAACTGCTTAGTGTTTTGTTAATTCATCTCACGAAGTTACATCTGTATTTCGTGGATCTCTTTGCTAGCCTTATTTCTGTGGAATCTGAGAACAGATATTTCGGATCCCTTTGAAGACTATAGGGCCAAAGGAAATATCCTCCGATAACAAAGAGAAAGAAGCTTTCTAAGAAACTTCTTTGTGTTCTGTGAAATCATCTCACAGAGTTACAGCTTTCCCCTCAAGAAGCCTTTCGCTAAGACAGTTCTTGTGGAATTGGCAAAGTGACATTTGGAAGCCCATAGAGGGCTATGGTGAAAAAGGAAATATCCTCCGATGAAATCTGGAAAGAAGCTTTCTGAGAAACTGCTTAGTGTTCTGTTAATTCATCTCACAGAGTTACATCTGTATTTCGTGGATCTCTTTGCTAGCCTTATTTCTGTGGAATCTGAGAACAGATATTTCGGATCCCTTTGAAGACTGTAGGGCCAAACTAAATATCCTCCGATAACAAAGAGAAAGAAGCTTTCTGAGAAACTTCTTTGTGTTCAGTGAAATCATCTCACAGAGTTACAGCTTTCCCCTCAAGAAGCCTTTCGCTAAGACAGTTCTTGTGGAATTGGCAAAGTGACATTTGGAAGCCCATAGAGGGCTACGGTGAAAAAGGAAATATCCTCAGATGAAATCTGGAAAGAAGCTTTCTGAGAAACTGCTTAGTGTTCTGTTAATTCACCTCACAAAGTTACATCTGTATTTCGTGGATCTCTTTGCTAGCCTTATTTCTGTGGAATCTGAGAACAGATATTTGGGATCCCTTTGAAGACTATAGGGCCAAAGGAAATATCCTCCGATAACAAAGAGAAAGAAGCTTTCTGAGAAACTTCTTTGTGTTCTGTGAAATCATCTCACAGAGTTACAGCTTTCCCCTCAAGAAGCCTTTCGCTAAGACAGTTCTTGTGGAATTGGCAAACTGATATTTGGAAGCCCATAGAGGGCTATGGTGAAAAAGGAAATATCCTCAGATGAAATCTGGAAAGAAGCTTTCTGAGAAACTGCTTAGTGTTCTGTTAATTCATCTCACAGAGTTACATCTGTATTTCGTGGATCTCTTTGCTAGCCTTATTTCTGTGGAATCTGAGAACAGATATTTCGGATCCCTTTGAAGACTATAGGGCCAAAGGAAATATCCTTCGATAACAAAGAGAAAGAAGCTTTCTGAGAAACTTCTTTGTGTTCTGTGAAATCATCTCGCAGAGTTACAGCATTTCCCTCAAGAAGCCTTTCGCTAAGACAGTTCTTGTGGAATTGGCAAAGTGACATTTGGAAGCCCATAGAGGGCTATGGTGAAAAAGGAAATATCCTCAGATGAAATCTGGAAAGATGCTTTCTGAGAAACTGCTTAGTGTTTTGTTAATTCATCTCACGAAGTTACATCTGTATTTCGTGGATCTCTTTGCTAACCTTATTTCTGTGGAATCTGAGAACAGATATTTCGGATCCCTTTGAAGACTATAGGGCCAAAGGAAATATCCTCCGATAACAAAGAGAAAGAAGCTTTCTGAGAAACTTCTTTGTGTTCTGTGAAATCATCTCACAGAGTTACAGCTTTCCCCTCAAGAAGCCTTTCGCTAAGACAGTTCTTGTGGAATTGGCCAGGTGATATTTGGAAGCCCATAGAGGGCTATGGTGAAAAAGGAAATATCCTCAGATGAAATCTGGAAAGAAGCTTTCTGAGAAACTGCTTATTGTTTTGTTAATTCATCTCACAGAGTTACATCTGTATTTCGTGGATCTCTTTGCTAGCCTTATTTCTGTGGAATCTGAGAACAGATATTTCGGATCCCTTTGAAGACTGTAGGGCCAAACTAAATATCCTCCGATAACAAAGAGAAAGAAGATTTCTGAGAAACTTCTTTGTGTTCTGTGAAATCATCTCACAGAGTTACAGCTTTCCCCTCAAGAAGCCTTTCGCTAAGACAGTTCTTGTGGAATTGGCAAAGTGATATTTGGAAGCCCATAGAGGGCTAGGGTGAAAAAGGAAATATCCTCAGATGAAATCTGGAAAGAAGCTTTCTGAGAAACTGCTTAGTGTTCTCTGACTTCCACTCACAGAGTTACATCTGTATTTCGTGGATCTCTTTGCTAGCCTTATTTCTGTGGAATCTGAGGACAGATATTTCCGATCCCTTTGAAGACTATAGGGCCAAAGGCAATATCCTCCGATAACAAAGAGAAAGAAGCTTTCTGAGAAACTTCTTTGTGTTCTGTGAAATCATCTCACAGAGTTACAGCTTTCCCCTCAAGAAGCCTTTCACTAAGACTTTTCTTGTGGGATTGGCAACGTGATATATTGAAGCCCACAGAGGGCTATGGTGAAAAAGGAAATATCCTCAGATGAAATCTGGAAAGAAGCTTTCTGAGAAACTGCTTAGTGTTCTGTTAATTCATCTCACAGAGTTACATCTGTATTTCGTGGATCTCTTTGCTAGCCTTATTTCTGTGGAATCTTAGAACAGATATTTCGGATTCCTTTGAAGACTATAGGGCCAAAGGAAATATCCTCCGATAACAAAGAGAAAGAAGCTTTCTGAGAAACTTCTTTGTGTTCTGTGAAATCATCTCACAGAGTTACAGCTTTCCCCTCAAGAAGCCTTTCGCTAAGACAGTTCTTGTGGAATTGGCAAAGTGATATTTGGAAGCCCTTAGAGGGCTATGGTGAAAAAGGAAATATCCTCAGATGAAATCTGGAAAGAAGCTTTCTGAGAAACTGCTTAGTGTTCTGTTAATTCATCTCACAGAGTTACATCTGTATTTCGTGGATCTCTTTGCTAGCCTTATTTCTGTGGAATCTGAGAACAGATATTTCGGATCCCTTTGAAGACTATATGGCCAAAGGAAATATCCTCCGATAACAAAGAGAAAGATGCTTTCTGAGAAACTTCTTTGTGTTCTGTGAAATCATCTCACAGAGTTACAGCTTTCCCCTCAAGAAGCCTTTCGCTAAGACAGTTCTTGTGGAATTGGCAAAGTGATATTTGGAACGCCATAGAGTTCTATGGTGAAAAAGGAAATATCCTCAGATGAAATCTGGAAAGAAGCTTTCTGAGAAACTGCTTAGTGTTCTGTTAATTCATCTCACAGAGTTACATCTGTATTTCGTGGATCTCTTTGCTAGCCTTATTTCTGTGGAATCTGAGAACAGATATTTCGGATCCCTTTGAAGACTATAGGGCCAAAGGAAATATCCTCCGATAACAAAGAGAACGAAGCTTTCTGAGAAACTTCTTTGTGTTCTGTGAAATCATCTCACAGAGTTACAGCTTTCCCCACAAGAAGCCTTTCGCTAAGACAGTTGTTGTGGAATTGGCAAAGTGATATTTGGAAGCCCATAGAGGGCTATGGTGAAAAAGGAAATATCCTCCGATGAAATCTGGAAAGAAGCTTTCTGAGAAACTGCTTAGTGTTCTGTTAATTCATCTCACAGAGTTACATCTGTATTTCGTGGATCTCTTTGCTAGCCTTATTTCTGTGGAATCTTAGAACAGATATTTCGGATCCCTTTGAAGACTATAGGGCCAAAGAAAAAATCCTACGATAACAAAGAGAAAGAAGCTTTCTGAGAAACTACTTTGTGTTCTGTGAAATCATCTCACAGAGTTACAGCTTTCCCCTCAAGAAGCCTATCGCTAAGACAGGTCTTGTGGAATTGGCAAAGTGATATTTGGAAGCCCATAGAGGGCTATGGTGAAAAAGGAAATATCCTCAGATGAAATCTGGAAAGAAGCTTTCTGAGAAACTGCTTAGTGTTCTGTTAATTCATCTCACAGAGTTACATCTGTATTTCATGGATCTCTTTGCTAGCTTTATTTCTGTGGAATCTGAGAACAGATATTTCGGATCCATTTGAAGACTATAGGGCCAAAGGAAATATCCTCCGATAACGAAGAGAAAGAAGCTTTCTGAGAAACTTCTTTGTGTTCTGTGAAATCATCTCACAGAGTTACAGCTTTCCCCTCAAGAAGCCTTTCGCTAAGACAGTTCTTGTGGAATTGGCCAAGTGATATTTGGAAGCCCATAGAGGGCTACGGTGAAAAAGGAAATATCCTCAGATGAAATCTGGAAAGAAGCTTTCTGAGAAACTGCTTAGTGTTCTGTTAATTCATCTCACAAAGTTACATCTGTATTTCGTGGATCTCTTTGCTAGCCTTATTTCTGTGGAATCTGAGAACAGATATTTCGGATCCCTTTGAAGACTATAGGGCCAAAGGAAATATCCTCCGATAACAAAGAGAAAGAAGCTTTCTGAGAAACTTCTTTGTGTTCTGTGAAATCATCTCACAGAGTTACAGCTTTCCCCTCAAGAAGCCTTTCGCTAAGACTTTTCTTGTGGGATTGGCAACGTCATATACTGAAGCCCATAGAGGGCTATGGTGAAAAAGGAAATATCCTCAGATGAAATCTGGAAAGAAGCTTTCTGAGAAACTGCTTAGTGTACTGTTAATTCATCTCACAGAGTTACATCTGTATTTCGTGGATCTCTTTGCTAGCCTTATTTCTGTGGAATCTGAGAAGAGATATTTCGGATTCCTTTGAAGACTATAGGGCCAAAGGAAATATCCTCCGATAACAAAGAGAAAGAAGCTTTCTGAGAAACTTCTTTGTGTTCTGTGAAATCATCTCACAGAGTTACAGCTTTCCCCTCAAGAAGCCTTTCGCTAAGGCAGTTCTTGTGGAATTGGCAAAGTGATATTTGGAAGCCCATAGAGGGCTATGGTGAAAAAGGAAATATCCTCAGATGAAATCTGGAAAGAAGCTTTCTGAGAAACTGCTTAGTGTTCTGTTAATTCATCTCACAGAGTTACTTCTGTATTTCGTGGATCTCTTTGCTAGCCTTATTTCTGTGGAATCTGAGAACAGATATTTCGGATCCCTTTGAAGACTATAGGGCCAAAGGAAAAATCCTCCGATCACAAAGAGAAAGAAGCTTTCTGAGAAACTTCTTTGTGTTCTGTGAAATCATCTCACAGAGTTACAGCTTTCCCCACAAGAAGCCTTTCGCTAAGACAGTTCTTGTGGAATTGGCAAAGTGATATTTGGAAGCCCCTAGAGGGCTATGGTGAAAAAGGAAATATCCTCCGATGAAATCTGGAAAGAAGCTTTCTGAGAAACTGCTTAGTGTTCTGTTAATTCATCTCACAGAGTTACATCTGTATTTCGTGGATCTCTTTGCTAGCCTTATTTCTGTGGAATCTTAGAACAGACATTTCGGATCCCTTTGAAGACTATAGGGCCAAAGAAAAAATCCTCCGATAACAAAGAGAAAGAAGCTTTCTGAGAAACTTCTTTGTGTTCTGTGAAATCATCTCACAGAGTTACAGCTTTCCCCTCAAGAAGCCTATCGCTAAGACACTTCTTGTGGAATTGGCAAAGTGATATTTGGAAGCCCATAGAGGGCTACGGTGAAAAAGGAAATATCCTCAGATGAAATCTGGAAAGAAGCTTTCTGAGAAACTGCTTAGTGTTCTGTTAATTCATCTCACAGAGTTACATCTGTATTTCGTGGATCTCTTTGCTAGCTTTATTTCTGTGGAATCTGAGAACAGATATTTCGGATCCTTTTGAAGACTATATGGCCAAAGGAAATATCCTCCGATATCGAAGAGAAAGAAGCTTTCTGAGAAACTTCTTTGTGTTCTGTGAAATCATCTCACAGAGTTACAGCTTTCCCCTCAAGAAGCCTTTCGCTAAGACAGTTCTTGTGGAATTGGCAAATTGATATTTGGAAGCCCATAGAGGGCTACGGTGAAAAAGGAAATATCCTCAGATGAAATCTGGAAAGAAGCTTTCTGAGAAACTGCTTAGTGTTCTGTTAATTCATCTCACAAAGTTATATCTGTATTTCGTGGATCTCTTTGCTAGCCTTATTTCTGTGGAATCTGAGAACACATATTTCGGATCCCTTTGAAGACTATAGGGCCAAAGGAAATATCCTCCGATAACAAAGAGAAAGAAGCTTTCTGAGAAACTTCTTTGTGTTCTGTGAAATCATCTCACAGAGTTACACCTTTCCCCTCAAGAAGCCTTTCGCTAAGACAGTTCTTGTGGAATTGGCAAAGTGATATTTGGAAGCCCATAGAGGGCTACAGTAAAAAAGGAAATATCCTCAGATGAAATCTGGAAAGAAGCTTTCTGAGAAACCGCTTAGTGTTCTCTGACTTCCACTCACAGAGTTACATCTGTATTTCGTGGATCTCTTTGCTAGCCTTATTTCTGTGGAATCTGAGAACAGATATTTCGGATCCCTTTGAAGACTATAGGGCGAAAGGCAATATCCTCCGATAACAAAGAGAAAGAAGCTTTCTGAGAAACTTCTTTGTGTTCTGTGAAATCATCTCACAGAGTTACAGCTTTCGACTCAAGAAGCCTTTCGCTAAGACAGTTCTTGTGGAATTGGCAAAGTGATATTTGGAACGCCATAGAGTTCTATGGTGAAAAAGGAAATATCCTCAGATGAAATCTGGAAAGAAGCTTTCTGAGAAACTGCTTAGTGTTCTGTTAATTCATCTCACAGAGTTACAACTGTATTTCGTGGATCTCTTTGCTAGCCTTATTTCTGTGGAATCTGAGAACAGATATTTCGGATCCCTTTGAAGACTATAGGGCCAAAGGAAATATCCTCCGATAACAAAGAGAACGAAGCTTTCTGAGAAACTTCTTTGTGTTCTGTGAAATCATCTCACAGAGTTACAGCTTTCCCCACAAGAAGCCTTTCGCTAAGACAGTTGTTGTGGAATTGGCAAAGTGATATTTGGAAGCCCATAGAGGGCTATGGTGAAAAAGGAAATATCCTCCGATGAAATCTGGAAAGAAGCTTTCTGAGAAACTGCTTAGTGTTCTGTTAATTCATCTCACAGAGTTACATCTGTATTTCGTGGATCTCTTTGCTAGCCTTATTTCTGTGGAATCTTAGAACAGATATTTCGGATCCCTTTGAAGACTATAGGGCCAAAGGAAATATCCTCCGATAACGAAGAGAAAGAAGCTTTCTGAGAAACTTCTTTGTGTTCTGTGAAATCATCTCACAGAGTTACAGCTTTCCCCTCAAGAAGCCTTTCGCTAAGACAGTTCTTGTGGAATTGGCCAAGTGATATTTGGAAGCCCATAGAGGGCTACGGTGAAAAAGGAAATATCCTCAGATGAAATCTGGAAAGAAGCTTTCTGAGAAACTGCTTAGTGTTCTGTTAATTCATCTCACAAAGTTACATCTGTATTTCGTGGATCTCTTTGCTAGCCTTATTTCTGTGGAATCTGAGAACAGATATTTCGGATCCCTTTGAAGACTATAGGGCCAAAGGAAATATCCTCCGATAACAAAGAGAAAGAAGCTTTCTGAGAAACTTCTTTGTGTTCTGTGAAATCATCTCACAGAGTTACAGCTTTCCCCTCAAGAAGCCTTTCGCTAAGACTTTTCTTGTGGGATTGGCAACGTCATATACTGAAGCCCATAGAGGGCTATGGTGAAAAAGGAAATATCCTCAGATGAAATCTGGAAAGAAGCTTTCTGAGAAACTGCTTAGTGTACTGTTAATTCATCTCACAGAGTTACATCTGTATTTCGTGGATCTCTTTGCTAGCCTTATTTCTGTGGAATCTGAGAAGAGATATTTCGGATTCCTTTGAAGACTATAGGGCCAAAGGAAATATCCTCCGATAACAAAGAGAAAGAAGCTTTCTGAGAAACTTCTTTGTGTTCTGTGAAATCATCTCACAGAGTTACAGCTTTCCCCTCAAGAAGCCTTTCGCTAAGGCAGTTCTTGTGGAATTGGCAAAGTGATATTTGGAAGCCCATAGAGGGCTATGGTGAAAAAGGAAATATCCTCAGATGAAATCTGGAAAGAAGCTTTCTGAGAAACTGCTTAGTGTTCTGTTAATTCATCTCACAGAGTTACTTCTGTATTTCGTGGATCTCTTTGCTAGCCTTATTTCTGTGGAATCTGAGAACAGATATTTCGGATCCCTTTGAAGACTATAGGGCCAAAGGAAAAATCCTCCGATCACAAAGAGAAAGAAGCTTTCTGAGAAACTTATTTGTGTTCTGTGAAATCATCTCACAGAGTTACAGCTTTCCCCACAAGAAGCCTTTCGCTAAGACAGTTCTTGTGGAATTGGCAAAGTGATATTTGGAAGCCCCTAGAGGGCTATGGTGAAAAAGGAAATATCCTCCGATGAAATCTGGAAAGAAGCTTTCTGAGAAACTGCTTAGTGTTCTGTTAATTCATCTCACAGAGTTACATCTGTATTTCGTGGATCTTTTTGCTAGCCTTATTTCTGTGGAATCTTAGAACAGACATTTCGGATCCCTTTGAAGACTATAGGGCCAAAGAAAAAATCCTCCGATAACAAAGAGAAAGAAGCTTTCTGAGAAACTTCTTTGTGTTCTGTGAAATCATCTCACAGAGTTACAGCTTTCCCCTCAAGAAGCCTATCGCTAATACACTTCTTGTGGAATTGGCAAAGTGATATTTGGAAGCCCATAGAGGGCTACGGTGAAAAAGGAAATATCCTCAGATGAAATCTGGAAAGAAGCTTTCTGAGAAACTGCTTAGTGTTCTGTTAATTCATCTCACAGAGTTACATCTGTATTTCGTGGATCTCTTTGCTAGCTTTATTTCTGTGGAATCTGAGAACAGATATTTCGGATCCTTTTGAAGACTATATGGCCAAAGGAAATATCCTCCGATATCGAAGAGAAAGAAGCTTTCTGAGAAACTTCTTTGTGTTCTGTGAAATCATCTCACAGAGTTACAGCTTTCCCCTCAAGAAGCCTTTCGCTAAGACAGTTCTTGTGGAATTGGCAAATTGATATTTGGAAGCCCATAGAGGGCTACGGTGAAAAAGGAAATATCCTCAGATGAAATCTGGAAAGAAGCTTTCTGAGAAACTGCTTAGTGTTCTGTTAATTCATCTCACAAAGTTACATCTGTATTTCGTGGATCTCTTTGCTAGCCTTATTTCTGTGGAATCTGAGAACACATATTTCGGATCCCTTTGAAGACTATAGGGCCAAAGGAAATATCCTCCGATAACAAAGAGAAAGAAGCTTTCTGAGAAACTTCTTTGTGTTCTGTGAAATCATCTCACAGAGTTACACCTTTCCCCTCAAGAAGCCTTTCGCTAAGACAGTTCTTGTGGAATTGGCAAAGTGATATTTGGAAGCCCATAGAGGGCTACAGTAAAAAAGGAAATATCCTCAGATGAAATCTGGAAAGAAGCTTTCTGAGAAACCGCTTAGTGTTCTCTGACTTCCACTCACAGAGTTACATCTGTATTTCGTGGATCTCTTTGCTAGCCTTATTTCTGTGGAATCTGAGAACAGATATTTCGGATCCCTTTGAAGACTATAGGGCGAAAGGCAATATCCTCCGATAACAAAGAGAAAGAAGCTTTCTGAGAAACTTCTTTGTGTTCTGTGAAATCATCTCACAGAGTTACAGCTTTCCCCTCAAGAAGCCTTTCGCTAAGACAGTTCTTGTGGAATTGGCAAAGTGATATTTGGAACGCCATAGAGTTCTATGGTGAAAAAGGAAATATCCTCAGATGAAATCTGGAAAGAAGCTTTCTGAGAAACTGCTTAGTGTTCTGTTAATTCATCTCACAGAGTTACAACTGTATTTCGTGGATCTCTTTGCTAGCCTTATTTCTGTGGAATCTGAGAACAGATATTTCGGATCCCTTTGAAGACTATAGGGCCAAAGGAAATATCCTCCGATAACAAAGAGAACGAAGCTTTCTGAGAAACTTCTTTGTGTTCTGTGAAATCATCTCACAGAGTTACAGCTTTCCCCACAAGAAGCCTTTCGCTAAGACAGTTGTTGTGGAATTGGCAAAGTGATATTTGGAAGCCCATAGAGGGCTATGGTGAAAAAGGAAATATCCTCCGATGAAATCTGGAAAGAAGCTTTCTGAGAAACTGCTTAGTGTTCTGTTAATTCATCTCACAGAGTTACATCTGTATTTCGTGGATCTCTTTGCTAGCCTTATTTCTGTGGAATCTTAGAACAGATATTTCGGATCCCTTTGAAGACTATAGGGCCAAAGGAAATATCCTTCGATAACAAAGAGAAAGAAGCTTTCTGAGAAACTTCATTGTGTTCTGTGAAATCATCTCACAGAGTTACAGCTTTCCCCTCAAGAAGCCTATCGCTAAGACAGGTCTTGTGGAATTGGCAAAGTGATATTTGGAAGCCCATAGAGGGCTATGGTGAAAAAGGAAATATCCTCAGATGAAATCTGGAAAGAAGCTTTCTGAGAAACTGCTTAGTGTTCTGTTAATTCATCTCACAGAGTTACATCTGTATTTCATTGATCTCTTTGCTAGCTTTATTTCTGTGGAATCTGAGAACAGATATTTCGGATCCCTTTGAAGACTATAGGGCCAAAGGAAATATCCTCCGATAACGAAGAGATAGAAGCTTTCTGAGAAACTTCTTTGTGTTCTGTGAAATCATCTCACAGAGTTACAGCTTTCCCCTCAAGAAGCCTTTCGCTAAGACAGTTCTTGTGGAATTGGCCAAGTGATATTTGGAAGCCCATAGAGGGCTACGGTGAAAAAGGAAATATCCTCAGATGAAATCTGGAAAGAAGTTTTCTGAGAAACTGCTTAGTGTTCTGTTAATTCATCTCACAAAGTTACATCTGTATTTCGTGGATCTCTTTGCTAGCCTTATTTCTGTGGAATCTGAGAACAGATATTTCGGATCCCTTTGAAGACTATAGGGCCAAAGGAAATATCCTCCGATAACAAAGAGAAAGAAGCTTTCTGAGAAACTTCTTTGTGTTCTGTGAAATCATCTCACAGAGTTACAGCTTTCCCCTCAAGAAGCCTTTCGCTAAGACTTTTCTTGTGGGATTGGCAACGTCATATACTGAAGCCCATAAAGGGCTATGGTGAAAAAGGAAATATCCTCAGATGAAATCTGGAAAGAAGCTTTCTGAGAAACTGCTTAGTGTATTGTTAATTCATCTCACAGAGTTACATCTGTATTTCGTGGATCTCTTTGCTAGCCTTATTTCTGTGGAATCTGAGAAGAGATATTTCGGATTCCTTTGAAGACTATAGGGCCAAAGGAAATATCGTCCGATAACAAAGAGAAAGAAGCTTTCTGAGAAACTTCTTTGTGTTCTGTGAAATCATGTCACAGAGTTACAGCTTTCCCCTCAAGAAGCCTTTCGCTAAGGCAGTTCTTGTGGAATTGGCAAAGTGATATTTGGAAGCCCATAGAGGGCTATGGTGAAAAAGGAAATATCCTCAGATGAAATCTGGAAAGAAGCTTTCTGAGAAACTGCTTAGTGTTCTGTTAATTCATCTCACAGAGTTACTTCTGTATTTCGTGGATTTCTTTGCTAGCCTTATTTCTGTGGAATCTGAGAACAGATATTTCGGATCCCTTTGAAGACTATAGGGCCAAAGGAAAAATCCTCCGATCACAAAGAGAAAGAAGCTTTCTGAGAAACTTCTTTGGGTTCTGTGAAATCATCTCACAGAGTTACAGCTTTCCCCACAAGAAGCCTTTCGCTAAGACAGTTCTTGTGGAATTGGCAAACTGATATTTGGAAGCCCATAGAGGGCTATGGTGAAAAAGGAAATATCCTCCGATGAAATCTGGAAAGAAGCTTTCTGAGAAACTGCTTAGTGTTCTGTTAATTCATCTCACAGAGTTACATCTGTATTTCGTGGATCTCTTTGCTAGCCTTATTTCTGTGGAATCTTAGAACAGATATTTCGGATCCCTTTGAAGACTATAGGGCCAAAGAAAAAATCCTCCGATAACAAAGAGAAAGAAGCTTTCTGAGAAACTACTTTGTGTTCTGTGAAATCATCTCACAGAGTTACAGCTTTCCCCTCAAGAAGCCTATCGCTAAGACACTTCTTGTGGAATTGGTAAAGTGATATTTGGAAGCCCATAGAGGGCTATGGTGAAAAAGGAAATATCCTCAGATGAAATCTGGAAAGAAGCTTTCTGAGAAACTGCTTAGTGTTCTGTTAATTCATCTCACAGAGTTACATCTGTATTTCGTGGATCTCTTTGCTAGCTTTATTTCTGTGGAATCTGAGAACAGATATTTCGGATCCTTTTGAAGACTATATGGCCAAAGGAAATATCCTCCGATATCGAAGAGAAAGAAGCTTTCTGAGAAACTTCTTTGTGTTCTGTGAAATCATCTCACAGAGTTACAGCTTTCCCCTCAAGAAGCCTTTCGCTAAGACAGTTCTTGTGGAATTGGCAAAGTGATATTTGGAAGCCCATAGAGGGCTACGGTGAAAAAGGAAATATCCTCAGATGAAATGTGGAAAGAAGCTTTCTGAGAAACTGCTTAGTGTTCTGTTAATTCATCTCACAAAGTTACATCTGTATTTCGTGGATCTCTTTGCTAGCCTTATTTCTGTGGAATCTGAGAACAGATATTTCGGATCCCTTTGAAGACTATAGGGCCAAAGGAAATATCCTCCGATAACAAAGAGAAAGAAGCTTTCTGAGAAACTTCTTTGTATTCTGTGAAATCATCTCACAGAGTTACACCTTTCCCCTCAAGAAGCCTTTCGCTAAGACAGTTCTTGTGGAATTGGCAAAGTGATATTTGGAAGCCCTTAGAGGGCTACAGTAAAAAAGGAAATATCCTCAGATGAAATCTGGAAAGAAGCTTTCTGAGAAACCGCTTAGTGTTCTCTGACTTCCACTCACAGAGTTACATCTGTATTTCGTGGATCTCTTTGCTAGCCTTATTTGTGTGGAATCTGAGAACAGATATTTCGGATCCCTTTGAAGACTATAGGGCCAAAGGAAATATCCTCCGATAACAAAGAGAATGAAGCTTTCTGAGAAACTACTTTGTGTTCTGTGAAATCATCTCACAGAGTTACAGCTTTCCCCACAAGAAGCCTTTCGCTAAGACAGTTCTTCTGGAATTGGCAAAGTGATATTTGGAAGCCCATAGAGGGCTATGGTGAAAAAGGAAATAAACTCCGATGAAATCTGGAAAGAAGCTTTCTGAGAAACTACTTAGTGTTCTGTTAATTCATCTCACAAAGTTACATCTGTATTTCGTGGATCTCTTTGCTAGCCTTATTTCTGTGGAATCTGAGAACAGATATTTCGGATCCCTTTGAAGACTATAGGGCCAAAGGAAATATCCTTCGATAACAAAGAGAAAGAAGCTTTCTGAGAAACTTCTTTGTGTTCTGTGAAATCATCTCACAGAGTTACAGCATTTCCCTCAAGAAGCCTTTCGCTAAGACAGTTCTTGTGGAATTGGCAAACTGATATTTGGAATCCCATAGAGGGCTATGGTGAAAAAGGAAATATCCTCAGATGAAATCTGGAAAGAAGCTTTCTGAGAAACTGCTTAGTGTTCTGTTAATTCATCTCACAGAGTTACATCTGTATTTCGTGGATCTCTTTGCTAGCCTTATTTCTGTGGAATCTGAGAACAGATATTTCGGATCCCTTTGAAGACTATAGGGCCAAAGGAAATATCCTTCGATAACAAAGAGAAAGAAGCTTTCTGAGAAACTTCTTTGTGTTCTGTGAAATCATCTCACAGAGTTACAGCATTTCCCTCAAGAAGCCTTTCGCTAAGACAGTTCTTGTGGAATTGGCAAAGTGACATTTGGAAGCCCATAGAGGGCTATGGTGAAAAAGGAAATATCCTCAGATGAAATCTGGAAAGAAGCTTTCTGAGAAACTGCTTAGTGTTTTGTTAATTCATCTCACGAAGTTACATCTGTATTTCGTGGATCTCTTTGCTAGCCTTATTTCTGTGGAATCTGAGAACAGATATTTCGGATCCCTTTGAAGACTATAGGGCCAAAGGAAATATCCTCCGATAACAAAGAGAAAGAAGCTTTCTAAGAAACTTCTTTGTGTTCTGTGAAATCATCTCACAGAGTTACAGCTTTCCCCTCAAGAAGCCTTTCGCTAAGACAGTTCTTGTGGAATTGGCAAAGTGACATTTGGAAGCCCATAGAGGGCTATGGTGAAAAAGGAAATATCCTCCGATGAAATCTGGAAAGAAGCTTTCTGAGAAACTGCTTAGTGTTCTGTTAATTCATCTCACAGAGTTACATCTGTATTTCGTGGATCTCTTTGCTAGCCTTATTTCTGTGGAATCTGAGAACAGATATTTCGGATCCCTTTGAAGACTGTAGGGCCAAACTAAATATCCTCCGATAACAAAGAGAAAGAAGCTTTCTGAGAAACTTCTTTGTGTTCAGTGAAATCATCTCACAGAGTTACAGCTTTCCCCTCAAGAAGCCTTTCGCTAAGACAGTTCTTGTGGAATTGGCAAAGTGACATTTGGAAGCCCATAGAGGGCTACGGTGAAAAAGGAAATATCCTCAGATGAAATCTGGAAAGAAGCTTTCTGAGAAACTGCTTAGTGTTCTGTTAATTCACCTCACAAAGTTACATCTGTATTTCGTGGATCTCTTTGCTAGCCTTATTTCTGTGGAATCTGAGAACAGATATTTGGGATCCCTTTGAAGACTATAGGGCCAAAGGAAATATCCTCCGATAACAAAGAGAAAGAAGCTTTCTGAGAAACTTCTTTGTGTTCTGTGAAATCATCTCACAGAGTTACAGCTTTCCCCTCAAGAAGCCTTTCGCTAAGACAGTTCTTGTGGAATTGGCAAACTGATATTTGGAAGCCCATAGAGGGCTATGGTGAAAAAGGAAATATCCTCAGATGAAATCTGGAAAGAAGCTTTCTGAGAAACTGCTTAGTGTTCTGTTAATTCATCTCACAGAGTTACATCTGTATTTCGTGGATCTCTTTGCTAGCCTTATTTCTGTGGAATCTGAGAACAGATATTTCGGATCCCTTTGAAGACTATAGGGCC
The DNA here is from genome assembly GCF_043159975.1 of Macaca nemestrina. Taxonomy (NCBI): domain Eukaryota; kingdom Metazoa; phylum Chordata; class Mammalia; order Primates; family Cercopithecidae; genus Macaca; species Macaca nemestrina. Next base: position 111,278,791 of record NC_092127.1, on the reverse strand, counting down.
AAAGGAAATATCCTTCGATAACAAAGAGAAAGAAGCTTTCTGAGAAACTTCTTTGTGTTCTGTGAAATCATCTCGCAGAGTTACAGCATTTCCCTCAAGAAGCCTTTCGCTAAGACAGTTCTTGTGGAATTGGCAAAGTGACATTTGGAAGCCCATAGAGGGCTATGGTGAAAAAGGAAATATCCTCAGATGAAATCTGGAAAGATGCTTTCTGAGAAACTGCTTAGTGTTTTGTTAATTCATCTCACGAAGTTACATCTGTATTTCGTGGATCTCTTTGCTAACCTTATTTCTGTGGAATCTGAGAACAGATATTTCGGATCCCTTTGAAGACTATAGGGCCAAAGGAAATATCCTCCGATAACAAAGAGAAAGAAGCTTTCTGAGAAACTTCTTTGTGTTCTGTGAAATCATCTCACAGAGTTACAGCTTTCCCCTCAAGAAGCCTTTCGCTAAGACAGTTCTTGTGGAATTGGCCAGGTGATATTTGGAAGCCCATAGAGGGCTATGGTGAAAAAGGAAATATCCTCAGATGAAATCTGGAAAGAAGCTTTCTGAGAAACTGCTTATTGTTTTGTTAATTCATCTCACAGAGTTACATCTGTATTTCGTGGATCTCTTTGCTAGCCTTATTTCTGTGGAATCTGAGAACAGATATTTCGGATCCCTTTGAAGACTGTAGGGCCAAACTAAATATCCTCCGATAACAAAGAGAAAGAAGATTTCTGAGAAACTTCTTTGTGTTCTGTGAAATCATCTCACAGAGTTACAGCTTTCCCCTCAAGAAGCCTTTCGCTAAGACAGTTCTTGTGGAATTGGCAAAGTGATATTTGGAAGCCCATAGAGGGCTAGGGTGAAAAAGGAAATATCCTCAGATGAAATCTGGAAAGAAGCTTTCTGAGAAACTGCTTAGTGTTCTCTGACTTCCACTCACAGAGTTACATCTGTATTTCGTGGATCTCTTTGCTAGCCTTATTTCTGTGGAATCTGAGGACAGATATTTCCGATCCCTTTGAAGACTATAGGGCCAAAGGCAATATCCTCCGATAACAAAGAGAAAGAAGCTTTCTGAGAAACTTCTTTGTGTTCTGTGAAATCATCTCACAGAGTTACAGCTTTCCCCTCAAGAAGCCTTTCACTAAGACTTTTCTTGTGGGATTGGCAACGTGATATATTGAAGCCCACAGAGGGCTATGGTGAAAAAGGAAATATCCTCAGATGAAATCTGGAAAGAAGCTTTCTGAGAAACTGCTTAGTGTTCTGTTAATTCATCTCACAGAGTTACATCTGTATTTCGTGGATCTCTTTGCTAGCCTTATTTCTGTGGAATCTTAGAACAGATATTTCGGATTCCTTTGAAGACTATAGGGCCAAAGGAAATATCCTCCGATAACAAAGAGAAAGAAGCTTTCTGAGAAACTTCTTTGTGTTCTGTGAAATCATCTCACAGAGTTACAGCTTTCCCCTCAAGAAGCCTTTCGCTAAGGCAGTTCTTGTGGAATTGGCAAAGTGATATTTGGAAGCCCTTAGAGGGCTATGGTGAAAAAGGAAATATCCTCAGATGAAATCTGGAAAGAAGCTTTCTGAGAAACTGCTTAGTGTTCTGTTAATTCATCTCACAGAGTTACATCTGTATTTCGTGGATCTCTTTGCTAGCCTTATTTCTGTGGAATCTGAGAACAGATATTTCGGATCCCTTTGAAGACTATATGGCCAAAGGAAATATCCTCCGATAACAAAGAGAAAGATGCTTTCTGAGAAACTTCTTTGTGTTCTGTGAAATCATCTCACAGAGTTACAGCTTTCCCCTCAAGAAGCCTTTCGCTAAGACAGTTCTTGTGGAATTGGCAAAGTGATATTTGGAACGCCATAGAGTTCTATGGTGAAAAAGGAAATATCCTCAGATGAAATCTGGAAAGAAGCTTTCTGAGAAACTGCTTAGTGTTCTGTTAATTCATCTCACAGAGTTACATCTGTATTTCGTGGATCTCTTTGCTAGCCTTATTTCTGTGGAATCTGAGAACAGATATTTCGGATCCCTTTGAAGACTATAGGGCCAAAGGAAATATCCTCCGATAACAAAGAGAACGAAGCTTTCTGAGAAACTTCTTTGTGTTCTGTGAAATCATCTCACAGAGTTACAGCTTTCCCCACAAGAAGCCTTTCGCTAAGACAGTTGTTGTGGAATTGGCAAAGTGATATTTGGAAGCCCATAGAGGGCTATGGTGAAAAAGGAAATATCCTCCGATGAAATCTGGAAAGAAGCTTTCTGAGAAACTGCTTAGTGTTCTGTTAATTCATCTCACAGAGTTACATCTGTATTTCGTGGATCTCTTTGCTAGCCTTATTTCTGTGGAATCTTAGAACAGATATTTCGGATCCCTTTGAAGACTATAGGGCCAAAGAAAAAATCCTACGATAACAAAGAGAAAGAAGCTTTCTGAGAAACTACTTTGTGTTCTGTGAAATCATCTCACAGAGTTACAGCTTTCCCCTCAAGAAGCCTATCGCTAAGACAGGTCTTGTGGAATTGGCAAAGTGATATTTGGAAGCCCATAGAGGGCTATGGTGAAAAAGGAAATATCCTCAGATGAAATCTGGAAAGAAGCTTTCTGAGAAACTGCTTAGTGTTCTGTTAATTCATCTCACAGAGTTACATCTGTATTTCATGGATCTCTTTGCTAGCTTTATTTCTGTGGAATCTGAGAACAGATATTTCGGATCCATTTGAAGACTATAGGGCCAAAGGAAATATCCTCCGATAACGAAGAGAAAGAAGCTTTCTGAGAAACTTCTTTGTGTTCTGTGAAATCATCTCACAGAGTTACAGCTTTCCCCTCAAGAAGCCTTTCGCTAAGACAGTTCTTGTGGAATTGGCCAAGTGATATTTGGAAGCCCATAGAGGGCTACGGTGAAAAAGGAAATATCCTCAGATGAAATCTGGAAAGAAGCTTTCTGAGAAACTGCTTAGTGTTCTGTTAATTCATCTCACAAAGTTACATCTGTATTTCGTGGATCTCTTTGCTAGCCTTATTTCTGTGGAATCTGAGAACAGATATTTCGGATCCCTTTGAAGACTATAGGGCCAAAGGAAATATCCTCCGATAACAAAGAGAAAGAAGCTTTCTGAGAAACTTCTTTGTGTTCTGTGAAATCATCTCACAGAGTTACAGCTTTCCCCTCAAGAAGCCTTTCGCTAAGACTTTTCTTGTGGGATTGGCAACGTCATATACTGAAGCCCATAGAGGGCTATGGTGAAAAAGGAAATATCCTCAGATGAAATCTGGAAAGAAGCTTTCTGAGAAACTGCTTAGTGTACTGTTAATTCATCTCACAGAGTTACATCTGTATTTCGTGGATCTCTTTGCTAGCCTTATTTCTGTGGAATCTGAGAAGAGATATTTCGGATTCCTTTGAAGACTATAGGGCCAAAGGAAATATCCTCCGATAACAAAGAGAAAGAAGCTTTCTGAGAAACTTCTTTGTGTTCTGTGAAATCATCTCACAGAGTTTCAGCTTTCCCCTCAAGAAGCCTTTCGCTAAGGCAGTTCTTGTGGAATTGGCAAAGTGATATTTGGAAGCCCATAGAGGGCTATGGTGAAAAAGGAAATATCCTCAGATGAAATCTGGAAAGAAGCTTTCTGAGAAACTGCTTAGTGTTCTGTTAATTCATCTCACAGAGTTACTTCTGTATTTCGTGGATCTCTTTGCTAGCCTTATTTCTGTGGAATCTGAGAACAGATATTTCGGATCCCTTTGAAGACTATAGGGCCAAAGGAAAAATCCTCCGATCACAAAGAGAAAGAAGCTTTCTGAGAAACTTCTTTGTGTTCTGTGAAATCATCTCACAGAGTTACAGCTTTCCCCACAAGAAGCCTTTCGCTAAGACAGTTCTTGTGGAATTGGCAAAGTGATATTTGGAAGCCCCTAGAGGGCTATGGTGAAAAAGGAAATATCCTCCGATGAAATCTGGAAAGAAGCTTTCTGAGAAACTGCTTAGTGTTCTGTTAATTCATCTCACAGAGTTACATCTGTATTTCGTGGATCTCTTTGCTAGCCTTATTTCTGTGGAATCTTAGAACAGACATTTCGGATCCCTTTGAAGACTATAGGGCCAAAGAAAAAATCCTCCGATAACAAAGAGAAAGAAGCTTTCTGAGAAACTTCTTTGTGTTCTGTGAAATCATCTCACAGAGTTACAGCTTTCCCCTCAAGAAGCCTATCGCTAAGACACTTCTTGTGGAATTGGCAAAGTGATATTTGGAAGCCCATAGAGGGCTACGGTGAAAAAGGAAATATCCTCAGATGAAATCTGGAAAGAAGCTTTCTGAGAAACTGCTTAGTGTTCTGTTAATTCATCTCACAGAGTTACATCTGTATTTCGTGGATCTCTTTGCTAGCTTTATTTCTGTGGAATCTGAGAACAGATATTTCGGATCCTTTTGAAGACTATATGGCCAAAGGAAATATCCTCCGATATCGAAGAGAAAGAAGCTTTCTGAGAAACTTCTTTGTGTTCTGTGAAATCATCTCACAGAGTTACAGCTTTCCCCTCAAGAAGCCTTTCGCTAAGACAGTTCTTGTGGAATTGGCAAATTGATATTTGGAAGCCCATAGAGGGCTACGGTGAAAAAGGAAATATCCTCAGATGAAATCTGGAAAGAAGCTTTCTGAGAAACTGCTTAGTGTTCTGTTAATTCATCTCACAAAGTTATATCTGTATTTCGTGGATCTCTTTGCTAGCCTTATTTCTGTGGAATCTGAGAACACATATTTCGGATCCCTTTGAAGACTATAGGGCCAAAGGAAATATCCTCCGATAACAAAGAGAAAGAAGCTTTCTGAGAAACTTCTTTGTGTTCTGTGAAATCATCTCACAGAGTTACACCTTTCCCCTCAAGAAGCCTTTCGCTAAGACAGTTCTTGTGGAATTGGCAAAGTGATATTTGGAAGCCCCTAGAGGGCTATGGTGAAAAAGGAAATATCCTCCGATGAAATCTGGAAAGAAGCTTTCTGAGAAACTGCTTAGTGTTCTGTTAATTCATCTCACAGAGTTACATCTGTATTTCGTGGATCTCTTTGCTAGCCTTATTTCTGTGGAATCTTAGAACAGACATTTCGGATCCCTTTGAAGACTATAGGGCCAAAGAAAAAATCCTCCGATAACAAAGAGAAAGAAGCTTTCTGAGAAACTTCTTTGTGTTCTGTGAAATCATCTCACAGAGTTACAGCTTTCCCCTCAAGAAGCCTATCGCTAAGACACTTCTTGTGGAATTGGCAAAGTGATATTTGGAAGCCCATAGAGGGCTACGGTGAAAAAGGAAATATCCTCAGATGAAATCTGGAAAGAAGCTTTCTGAGAAACTGCTTAGTGTTCTGTTAATTCATCTCACAGAGTTACATCTGTATTTCGTGGATCTCTTTGCTAGCTTTATTTCTGTGGAATCTGAGAACAGATATTTCGGATCCTTTTGAAGACTATATGGCCAAAGGAAATATCCTCCGATATCGAAGAGAAAGAAGCTTTCTGAGAAACTTCTTTGTGTTCTGTGAAATCATCTCACAGAGTTACAGCTTTCCCCTCAAGAAGCCTTTCGCTAAGACAGTTCTTGTGGAATTGGCAAATTGATATTTGGAAGCCCATAGAGGGCTACGGTGAAAAAGGAAATATCCTCAGATGAAATCTGGAAAGAAGCTTTCTGAGAAACTGCTTAGTGTTCTGTTAATTCATCTCACAAAGTTATATCTGTATTTCGTGGATCTCTTTGCTAGCCTTATTTCTGTGGAATCTGAGAACACATATTTCGGATCCCTTTGAAGACTATAGGGCCAAAGGAAATATCCTCCGATAACAAAGAGAAAGAAGCTTTCTGAGAAACTTCTTTGTGTTCTGTGAAATCATCTCACAGAGTTACACCTTTCCCCTCAAGAAGCCTTTCGCTAAGACAGTTCTTGTGGAATTGGCAAAGTGATATTTGGAAGCCCATAGAGGGCTACAGTAAAAAAGGAAATATCCTCAGATGAAATCTGGAAAGAAGCTTTCTGAGAAACCGCTTAGTGTTCTCTGACTTCCACTCACAGAGTTACATCTGTATTTCGTGGATCTCTTTGCTAGCCTTATTTCTGTGGAATCTGAGAACAGATATTTCGGATCCCTTTGAAGACTATAGGGCGAAAGGCAATATCCTCCGATAACAAAGAGAAAGAAGCTTTCTGAGAAACTTCTTTGTGTTCTGTGAAATCATCTCACAGAGTTACAGCTTTCGACTCAAGAAGCCTTTCGCTAAGACAGTTCTTGTGGAATTGGCAAAGTGATATTTGGAACGCCATAGAGTTCTATGGTGAAAAAGGAAATATCCTCAGATGAAATCTGGAAAGAAGCTTTCTGAGAAACTGCTTAGTGTTCTGTTAATTCATCTCACAGAGTTACAACTGTATTTCGTGGATCTCTTTGCTAGCCTTATTTCTGTGGAATCTGAGAACAGATATTTCGGATCCCTTTGAAGACTATAGGGCCAAAGGAAATATCCTCCGATAACAAAGAGAACGAAGCTTTCTGAGAAACTTCTTTGTGTTCTGTGAAATCATCTCACAGAGTTACAGCTTTCCCCACAAGAAGCCTTTCGCTAAGACAGTTGTTGTGGAATTGGCAAAGTGATATTTGGAAGCCCATAGAGGGCTATGGTGAAAAAGGAAATATCCTCCGATGAAATCTGGAAAGAAGCTTTCTGAGAAACTGCTTAGTGTTCTGTTAATTCATCTCACAGAGTTACATCTGTATTTCGTGGATCTCTTTGCTAGCCTTATTTCTGTGGAATCTTAGAACAGATATTTCGGATCCCTTTGAAGACTATAGGGCCAAAGGAAATATCCTCCGATAACGAAGAGAAAGAAGCTTTCTGAGAAACTTCTTTGTGTTCTGTGAAATCATCTCACAGAGTTACAGCTTTCCCCTCAAGAAGCCTTTCGCTAAGACAGTTCTTGTGGAATTGGCCAAGTGATATTTGGAAGCCCATAGAGGGCTACGGTGAAAAAGGAAATATCCTCAGATGAAATCTGGAAAGAAGCTTTCTGAGAAACTGCTTAGTGTTCTGTTAATTCATCTCACAAAGTTACATCTGTATTTCGTGGATCTCTTTGCTAGCCTTATTTCTGTGGAATCTGAGAACAGATATTTCGGATCCCTTTGAAGACTATAGGGCCAAAGGAAATATCCTCCGATAACAAAGAGAAAGAAGCTTTCTGAGAAACTTCTTTGTGTTCTGTGAAATCATCTCACAGAGTTACAGCTTTCCCCTCAAGAAGCCTTTCGCTAAGACTTTTCTTGTGGGATTGGCAACGTCATATACTGAAGCCCATAGAGGGCTATGGTGAAAAAGGAAATATCCTCAGATGAAATCTGGAAAGAAGCTTTCTGAGAAACTGCTTAGTGTACTGTTAATTCATCTCACAGAGTTACATCTGTATTTCGTGGATCTCTTTGCTAGCCTTATTTCTGTGGAATCTGAGAAGAGATATTTCGGATTCCTTTGAAGACTATAGGGCCAAAGGAAATATCCTCCGATAACAAAGAGAAAGAAGCTTTCTGAGAACCTTCTTTGTGTTCTGTGAAATCATCTCACAGAGTTACAGCTTTCCCCTCAAGAAGCCTTTCGCTAAGGCAGTTCTTGTGGAATTGGCAAAGTGATATTTGGAAGCCCATAGAGGGCTATGGTGAAAAAGGAAATATCCTCAGATGAAATCTGGAAAGAAGCTTTCTGAGAAACTGCTTAGTGTTCTGTTAATTCATCTCACAGAGTTACTTCTGTATTTCGTGGATCTCTTTGCTAGCCTTATTTCTGTGGAATCTGAGAACAGATATTTCGGATCCCTTTGAAGACTATAGGGCCAAAGGAAAAATCCTCCGATCACAAAGAGAAAGAAGCTTTCTGAGAAACTTCTTTGTGTTCTGTGAAATCATCTCACAGAGTTACAGCTTTCCCCACAAGAAGCCTTTCGCTAAGACAGTTCTTGTGGAATTGGCAAAGTGATATTTGGAAGCCCCTAGAGGGCTATGGTGAAAAAGGAAATATCCTCCGATGAAATCTGGAAAGAAGCTTTCTGAGAAACTGCTTAGTGTTCTGTTAATTCATCTCACAGAGTTACATCTGTATTTCGTGGATCTTTTTGCTAGCCTTATTTCTGTGGAATCTTAGAACAGACATTTCGGATCCCTTTGAAGACTATAGGGCCAAAGAAAAAATCCTCCGATAACAAAGAGAAAGAAGCTTTCTGAGAAACTTCTTTGTGTTCTGTGAAATCATCTCACAGAGTTACAGCTTTCCCCTCAAGAAGCCTATCGCTAATACACTTCTTGTGGAATTGGCAAAGTGATATTTGGAAGCCCATAGAGGGCTACGGTGAAAAAGGAAATATCCTCAGATGAAATCTGGAAAGAAGCTTTCTGAGAAACTGCTTAGTGTTCTGTTAATTCATCTCACAGAGTTACATCTGTATTTCGTGGATCTCTTTGCTAGCTTTATTTCTGTGGAATCTGAGAACAGATATTTCGGATCCTTTTGAAGACTATATGGCCAAAGGAAATATCCTCCGATATCGAAGAGAAAGAAGCTTTCTGAGAAACTTCTTTGTGTTCTGTGAAATCATCTCACAGAGTTACAGCTTTCCCCTCAAGAAGCCTTTCGCTAAGACAGTTCTTGTGGAATTGGCAAATTGATATTTGGAAGCCCATAGAGGGCTACGGTGAAAAAGGAAATATCCTCAGATGAAATCTGGAAAGAAGCTTTCTGAGAAACTGCTTAGTGTTCTGTTAATTCATCTCACAAAGTTACATCTGTATTTCGTGGATCTCTTTGCTAGCCTTATTTCTGTGGAATCTGAGAACACATATTTCGGATCCCTTTGAAGACTATAGGGCCAAAGGAAATATCCTCCGATAACAAAGAGAAAGAAGCTTTCTGAGAAACTTCTTTGTGTTCTGTGAAATCATCTCACAGAGTTACACCTTTCCCCTCAAGAAGCCTTTCGCTAAGACAGTTCTTGTGGAATTGGCAAAGTGATATTTGGAAGCCCATAGAGGGCTACAGTAAAAAAGGAAATATCCTCAGATGAAATCTGGAAAGAAGCTTTCTGAGAAACCGCTTAGTGTTCTCTGACTTCCACTCACAGAGTTACATCTGTATTTCGTGGATCTCTTTGCTAGCCTTATTTCTGTGGAATCTGAGAACAGATATTTCGGATCCCTTTGAAGACTATAGGGCGAAAGGCAATATCCTCCGATAACAAAGAGAAAGAAGCTTTCTGAGAAACTTCTTTGTGTTCTGTGAAATCATCTCACAGAGTTACAGCTTTCCCCTCAAGAAGCCTTTCGCTAAGACAGTTCTTGTGGAATTGGCAAAGTGATATTTGGAACGCCATAGAGTTCTATGGTGAAAAAGGAAATATCCTCAGATGAAATCTGGAAAGAAGCTTTCTGAGAAACTGCTTAGTGTTCTGTTAATTCATCTCACAGAGTTACAACTGTATTTCGTGGATCTCTTTGCTAGCCTTATTTCTGTGGAATCTGAGAACAGATATTTCGGATCCCTTTGAAGACTATAGGGCCAAAGGAAATATCCTCCGATAACAAAGAGAACGAAGCTTTCTGAGAAACTTCTTTGTGTTCTGTGAAATCATCTCACAGAGTTACAGCTTTCCCCACAAGAAGCCTTTCGCTAAGACAGTTGTTGTGGAATTGGCAAAGTGATATTTGGAAGCCCATAGAGGGCTATGGTGAAAAAGGAAATATCCTCCGATGAAATCTGGAAAGAAGCTTTCTGAGAAACTGCTTAGTGTTCTGTTAATTCATCTCACAGAGTTACATCTGTATTTCGTGGATCTCTTTGCTAGCCTTATTTCTGTGGAATCTTAGAACAGATATTTCGGATCCCTTTGAAGACTATAGGGCCAAAGAAAAAATCCTACGATAAAAAAGAGAAAGAAGCTTTCTGAGAAACTTCATTGTGTTCTGTGAAATCATCTCACAGAGTTACAGCTTTCCCCTCAAGAAGCCTATCGCTAAGACAGGTCTTGTGGAATTGGCAAAGTGATATTTGGAAGCCCATAGAGGGCTATGGTGAAAAAGGAAATATCCTCAGATGAAATCTGGAAAGAAGCTTTCTGAGAAACTGCTTAGTGTTCTGTTAATTCATCTCACAGAGTTACATCTGTATTTCATTGATCTCTTTGCTAGCTTTATTTCTGTGGAATCTGAGAACAGATATTTCGGATCCCTTTGAAGACTATAGGGCCAAAGGAAATATCCTCCGATAACAAAGAGAAAGAAGCTTTCTGAGAAACTTCTTTGTGTTCTGTGAAATCATCTCACAGAGTTACAGCTTTCCCCTCAAGAAGCCTTTCGCTAAGACTTTTCTTGTGGGATTGGCAACGTCATATACTGAAGCCCATAAAGGGCTATGGTGAAAAAGGAAATATCCTCAGATGAAATCTGGAAAGAAGCTTTCTGAGAAACTGCTTAGTGTATTGTTAATTCATCTCACAGAGTTACATCTGTATTTCGTGGATCTCTTTGCTAGCCTTATTTCTGTGGAATCTGAGAAGAGATATTTCGGATTCCTTTGAAGACTATAGGGCCAAAGGAAATATCGTCCGATAACAAAGAGAAAGAAGCTTTCTGAGAAACTTCTTTGTGTTCTGTGAAATCATGTCACAGAGTTACAGCTTTCCCCTCAAGAAGCCTTTCGCTAAGGCAGTTCTTGTGGAATTGGCAAAGTGATATTTGGAAGCCCATAGAGGGCTATGGTGAAAAAGGAAATATCCTCAGATGAAATCTGGAAAGAAGCTTTCTGAGAAACTGCTTAGTGTTCTGTTAATTCATCTCACAGAGTTACTTCTGTATTTCGTGGATTTCTTTGCTAGCCTTATTTCTGTGGAATCTGAGAACAGATATTTCGGATCCCTTTGAAGACTATAGGGCCAAAGGAAAAATCCTCCGATCACAAAGAGAAAGAAGCTTTCTGAGAAACTTCTTTGGGTTCTGTGAAATCATCTCACAGAGTTACAGCTTTCCCCACAAGAAGCCTTTCGCTAAGACAGTTCTTGTGGAATTGGCAAACTGATATTTGGAAGCCCATAGAGGGCTATGGTGAAAAAGGAAATATCCTCCGATGAAATCTGGAAAGAAGCTTTCTGAGAAACTGCTTAGTGTTCTGTTAATTCATCTCACAGAGTTACATCTGTATTTCGTGGATCTCTTTGCTAGCCTTATTTCTGTGGAATCTTAGAACAGATATTTCGGATCCCTTTGAAGACTATAGGGCCAAAGAAAAAATCCTCCGATAACAAAGAGAAAGAAGCTTTCTGAGAAACTACTTTGTGTTCTGTGAAATCATCTCACAGAGTTACAGCTTTCCCCTCAAGAAGCCTATCGCTAAGACACTTCTTGTGGAATTGGTAAAGTGATATTTGGAAGCCCATAGAGGGCTATGGTGAAAAAGGAAATATCCTCAGATGAAATCTGGAAAGAAGCTTTCTGAGAAACTGCTTAGTGTTCTGTTAATTCATCTCACAGAGTTACATCTGTATTTCGTGGATCTCTTTGCTAGCTTTATTTCTGTGGAATCTGAGAACAGATATTTCGGATCCTTTTGAAGACTATATGGCCAAAGGAAATATCCTCCGATATCGAAGAGAAAGAAGCTTTCTGAGAAACTTCTTTGTGTTCTGTGAAATCATCTCACAGAGTTACAGCTTTCCCCTCAAGAAGCCTTTCGCTAAGACAGTTCTTGTGGAATTGGCAAAGTGATATTTGGAAGCCCATAGAGGGCTACGGTGAAAAAGGAAATATCCTCAGATGAAATGTGGAAAGAAGCTTTCTGAGAAACTGCTTAGTGTTCTGTTAATTCATCTCACAAAGTTACATCTGTATTTCGTGGATCTCTTTGCTAGCCTTATTTCTGTGGAATCTGAGAACAGATATTTCGGATCCCTTTGAAGACTATAGGGCCAAAGGAAATATCCTCCGATAACAAAGAGAAAGAAGCTTTCTGAGAAACTTCTTTGTATTCTGTGAAATCATCTCACAGAGTTACACCTTTCCCCTCAAGAAGCCTTTCGCTAAGACAGTTCTTGTGGAATTGGCAAAGTGATATTTGGAAGCCCTTAGAGGGCTACAGTAAAAAAGGAAATATCCTCAGATGAAATCTGGAAAGAAGCTTTCTGAGAAACCGCTTAGTGTTCTCTGACTTCCACTCACAGAGTTACATCTGTATTTCGTGGATCTCTTTGCTAGCCTTATTTCTGTGGAATCTGAGAACAGATATTTCGGATCCCTTTGAAGACTATAGGGCGAAAGGCAATATCCTCCAATAACAAAGAGAAAGAAGCTTTCTGAGAAACTTCTTTGTGTTCTGTGAAATCATCTCACAGAGTTACAGCTTTCCCCTCAAGAAGCCTTTCGCTAAGACTGTTCTTGTGGAATTGGCAACGTGATATTTTGAAGCCTATAGAAGGCTATGGTGAAAAAGGAAATATCCTCAGATGAAATCTGGAAAGAAGCTTTCTGAGAAACTGCTTAGTGTTCTGTTAATTCATCTCACAGAGTTACATCTGTATTTCGTGGATCTCTTTGCTAGCCTTATTTCTGTGGAATCTGAGAACAGATATTTCGGATCCCTTTGAAGACTATAGAGCCAAAGGAAATATCCTCCGATAACAAAGAGAACGAAGCTTTCTGAGAAACTACTTTGTGTTCTGTGAAATCATCTCACAGAGTTACAGCTTTCCCCACAAGAAGCCTTTCGCTAAGACAGTTCTTCTGGAATTGGCAAAGTGATATTTGGAAGCCCATAGAGGGCTATGGTGAAAAAGGAAATAAACTCCGATGAAATCTGGAAAGAAGCTTTCTGAGAAACTACTTAGTGTTCTGTTAATTCATCTCACAAAGTTACATCTGTATTTCGTGGATCTCTTTGCTAGCCTTATTTCTGTGGAATCTGAGAACAGATATTTCGGATCCCTTTGAAGACTATAGGGCCAAAGGAAATATCCTTCGATAACAAAGAGAAAGAAGCTTTCTGAGAAACTTCTTTGTGTTCTGTGAAATCATCTCACAGAGTTACAGCATTTCCCTCAAGAAGCCTTTCGCTAAGACAGTTCTTGTGGAATTGGCAAAGTGATATTTGGAAGCCCATAGAGGGCTATGGTGCAAAAGGAAATATCCTCAGATGAAATCTGGAAAGAAGCTTTCTGAGAAACTGCTTAGTGTTTTGTTAATTCATCTCACGAAGTTACATCTGTATTTCGTGGATCTCTTTGCTAGCCTTATTTCTGTGGAATCTGAGAACAGATATTTCGGATCCCTTTGAAGACTATAGGGCCAAAGGAAATATCCTCCGATAACAAAGAGAAAGAAGCTTTCTGAGAAACTTCTTTGTGTTCTGTGAAATCATCTCACAGAGTTACAGCTTTCCCCTCAAGAAGCCTTTCGCTAAGACAGTTCTTGTGGAATTGGCAAAGTGACATTTGGAAGCCCATAGAGGGCTATGGTGAAAAAGGAAATATCCTCAGATGAAATCTGGAAAGAAGCTTTCTGAGAAACTGCTTAGTGTTCTGTTAATTCATCTCACAGAGTTACATCTGTATTTCGTGGATCTCTTTGCTAGCCTTATTTCTGTGGAATCTGAGAACAGATATTTCGGATCCCTTTGAAGACTGTAGGGCCAAACTAAATATCCTCCGATAACAAAGAGAAAGAAGCTTTCTGAGAAACTTCTTTGTGTTCTGTGAAATCATCTCACAGAGTTACAGCTTTCCCCTCAAGAAGCCTTTCGCTAAGACAGTTCTTGTGGAATTGGCAAAGTGACATTTGGAAGCCCATAGAGGGCTACGGTGAAAAAGGAAATATCCTCAGATGAAATCTGGAAAGAAGCTTTCTGAGAAACTGCTTAGTGTTCTGTTAATTCACCTCACAAAGTTACATCTGTATTTCGTGGATCTCTTTGCTAGCCTTATTTCTGTGGAATCTGAGAACAGATATTTGGGATCCCTTTGAAGACTATAGGGCCAAAGGAAATATCCTCCGATAACAAAGAGAAAGAAGCTTTCTGAGAAACTTCTTTGTGTTCTGTGAAATCATCTCACAGAGTTACAGCTTTCCCCTCAAGAAGCCTTTCGCTAAGACAGTTCTTGTGGAATTGGCAAACTGATATTTGGAAGCCCATAGAGGGCTATGGTGAAAAAGGAAATATCCTCAGATGAAATCTGGAAAGAAGCTTTCTGAGAAACTGCTTAGTGTTCTGTTAATTCATCTCACAGAGTTACATCTGTATTTCGTGGATCTCTTTGCTAGCCTTATTTCTGTGGAATCTGAGAACAGATATTTCGGATCCCTTTGAAGACTATAGGGCCAAAGGAAATATCCTTCGATAACAAAGAGAAAGAAGCTTTCTGAGAAACTTCTTTGTGTTCTGTGAAATCATCTCACAGAGTTACAGCATTTCCCTCAAGAAGCCTTTCGCTAAGACAGTTCTTGTGGAATTGGCAAAGTGACATTTGGAAGCCCATAGAGGGCTATGGTGAAAAAGGAAATATCCTCAGATGAAATCTGGAAAGAAGCTTTCTGAGAAACTGCTTAGTGTTTTTTTAATTCATCTCACGAAGTTACATCTGTATTTCGTGGATCTCTTTGCTAGCCTTATTTCTGTGGAATCTGAGAACAGATATTTCGGATCCCTTTGAAGACTATAGGGCCAAAGGAAATATCCTCCGATAACAAAGAGAAAGAAGCTTTCTGAGAAACTTCTTTGTGTTCTGTGAAATCATCTCACAGAGTTACAGCTTTCCCCTCAAGAAGCCTTTCGCTAAGACAGTTCTTGTGGAATTGGCAAAGTGACATTTGGAAGCCCATAGAGGGCTATGGTGAAAAAGGAAATATCCTCAGATGAAATCTGGAAAGAAGCTTTCTGAGAAACTGCTTAGTGTTCTGTTAATTCATCTCACAGAGTTACATCTGTATTTCGTGGATCTCTTTGCTAGCCTTATTTCTGTGGAATCTGAGAACAGATATTTCGGATCCCTTTGAAGACTATAGGGCCAAAGGAAATACCCTTCGATAACAAAGAGAAAGAAGCTTTCTGAGAAACTTCTTTGTGTTCTGTGAAATCATCTCACAGAGTTACAGCTTTCCCCTCAAGAAGCCTTTCGCTAAGACAGTTCTTGTGGAATTGGCAAACTGATATTTGGAAGCCCATAGAGGGCTATGGTGAAAAAGGAAATATCCTCAGATGAAATCTGGAAAGAAGCTTTCTGAGAAACTGCTTAGTGTTCTGTTAATTCATCTCACAGAGTTACATCTGTATTTCGTGGATCTCTTTGCTAGCCTTATTTCTGTGGAATCTGAGAACAGATATTTCGGATCCCTTTGAAGACTATAGGGCCAAAGGAAATATCCTTCGATAACAAAGAGAAAGAAGCTTTCTGAGAAACTTCTTTGTGTTCTGTGAAATCATCTCACAGAGTTACAGCATTTCCCTCAAGAAGCCTTTCGCTAAGACAGTTCTTGTGGAATTGGCAAAGTGACATTTGGAAGCCCATAGAGGGCTATGGTGAAAAAGGAAATATCCTCAGATGAAATCTGGAAAGAAGCTTTCTGAGAAACTGCTTAGTGTTTTGTTAATTCATCTCACGAAGTTACATCTGTATTTCGTGGATCTCTTTGCTAGCCTTATTTCTGTGGAATCTGAGAACAGATATTTCGGATCCCTTTGAAGACTATAGGGCCAAAGGAAATATCCTCCGATAACAAAGAGAAAGAAGCTTTCTGAGAAACTTCTTTGTGTTCTGTGAAATCATCTCACAGAGTTACAGCTTTCCCCTCAAGAAGCCTTTCGCTAAGACAGTTCTTGTGGAATTGGCAAAGTGACATTTGGAAGCCCATAGAGGGCTATGGTGAAAAAGGAAATATCCTCCGATGAAATCTGGAAAGAAGCTTTCTGAGAAACTGCTTAGTGTTCTGTTAATTCATCTCACAGAGTTACATCTGTATTTCGTGGATCTCTTTGCTAGCCTTATTTCTGTGGAATCTGAGAACAGATATTTCGGATCCCTTTGAAGACTGTAGGGCCAAACTAAATATCCTCCGATAACAAAGAGAAAGAAGCTTTCTGAGAAACTTCTTTGTGTTCAGTGAAATCATCTCACAGAGTTACAGCTTTCCCCTCAAGAAGCCTTTCGCTAAGACAGTTCTTGTGGAATTGGCAAAGTGACATTTGGAAGCCCATAGAGGGCTACGGTGAAAAAGGAAATATCCTCAGATGAAATCTGGAAAGAAGCTTTCTGAGAAACTGCTTAGTGTTCTGTTAATTCACCTCACAAAGTTACATCTGTATTTCGTGGATCTCTTTGCTAGCCTTATTTCTGTGGAATCTGAGAACAGATATTTGGGATCCCTTTGAAGACTATAGGGCCAAAGGAAATATCCTCCGATAACAAAGAGAAAGAAGCTTTCTGAGAAACTTCTTTGTGTTCTGTGAAATCATCTCACAGAGTTACAGCTTTCCCCTCAAGAAGCCTTTCGCTAAGACAGTTCTTGTGGAATTGGCAAACTGATATTTGGAAGCCCATAGAGGGCTATGGTGAAAAAGGAAATATCCTCAGATGAAATCTGGAAAGAAGCTTTCTGAGAAACTGCTTAGTGTTCTGTTAATTCATCTCACAGAGTTACATCTGTATTTCGTGGATCTCTTTGCTAGCCTTATTTCTGTGGAATCTGAGAACAGATATTTCGGATCCCTTTGAAGACTATAGGGCCAAAGGAAATATCCTTCGATAACAAAGAGAAAGAAGCTTTCTGAGAAACTTCTTTGTGTTCTGTGAAATCATCTCGCAGAGTTACAGCATTTCCCTCAAGAAGCCTTTCGCTAAGACAGTTCTTGTGGAATTGGCAAAGTGACATTTGGAAGCCCATAGAGGGCTATGGTGAAAAAGGAAATATCCTCAGATGAAATCTGGAAAGATGCTTTCTGAGAAACTGCTTAGTGTTTTGTTAATTCATCTCACGAAGTTACATCTGTATTTCGTGGATCTCTTTGCTAACCTTATTTCTGTGGAATCTGAGAACAGATATTTCGGATCCCTTTGAAGACTATAGGGCCAAAGGAAATATCCTCCGATAACAAAGAGAAAGAAGCTTTCTGAGAAACTTCTTTGTGTTCTGTGAAATCATCTCACAGAGTTACAGCTTTCCCCTCAAGAAGCCTTTCGCTAAGACAGTTCTTGTGGAATTGGCCAGGTGATATTTGGAAGCCCATAGAAGGCTATGGTGAAAAAGGAAATATCCTCAGATGAAATCTGGAAAGAAGCTTTCTGAGAAACTGCTTATTGTTTTGTTAATTCATCTCACAGAGTTACATCTGTATTTCGTGGATCTCTTTGCTAGCCTTATTTCTGTGGAATCTGAGAACAGATATTTCGGATCCCTTTGAAGACTGTAGGGCCAAACTAAATATCCTCCGATAACAAAGAGAAAGAAGATTTCTGAGAAACTTCTTTGTGTTCTGTGAAATCATCTCACAGAGTTACAGCTTTCCCCTCAAGAAGCCTTTCGCTAAGACAGTTCTTGTGGAATTGGCAAAGTGATATTTGGAAGCCCATAGAGGGCTAGGGTGAAAAAGGAAATATCCTCAGATGAAATCTGGAAAGAAGCTTTCTGAGAAACTGCTTAGTGTTCTCTGACTTCCACTCACAGAGTTACATCTGTATTTCGTGGATCTCTTTGCTAGCCTTATTTCTGTGGAATCTGAGGACAGATATTTCCGATCCCTTTGAAGACTATAGGGCCAAAGGCAATATCCTCCGATAACAAAGAGAAAGAAGCTTTCTGAGAAACTTCTTTGTGTTCTGTGAAATCATCTCACAGAGTTACAGCTTTCCCCTCAAGAAGCCTTTCACTAAGACTTTTCTTGTGGGATTGGCAACGTGATATATTGAAGCCCACAGAGGGCTATGGTGAAAAAGGAAATATCCTCAGATGAAATCTGGAAAGAAGCTTTCTGAGAAACTGCTTAGTGTTCTGTTAATTCATCTCACAGAGTTACATCTGTATTTCGTGGATCTCTTTGCTAGCCTTATTTCTGTGGAATCTGAGAACAGATATTTCGGATCCCTTTGAAGACTATAGGGCCAAAGGAAATATCCTCCGATAACAAAGAGAACGAAGCTTTCTGAGAAACTTCTTTGTGTTCTGTGAAATCATCTCACAGAGTTACAGCTTTCCCCACAAGAAGCCTTTCGCTAAGACAGTTGTTGTGGAATTGGCAAAGTGATATTTGGAAGCCCATAGAGGGCTATGGTGAAATAGGAAATATCCTCCGATGAAATCTGGAAAGAAGCTTTCTGAGAAACTGCTTAGTGTTCTGTTAATTCATCTCACAGAGTTACATCTGTATTTCGTGGATCTCTTTGCTAGCCTTATTTCTGTGGAATCTTAGAACAGATATTTCGGATCCCTTTGAAGACTATAGGGCCAAAGAAAAAATCCTACGATAACAAAGAGAAAGAAGCTTTCTGAGAAACTACTTTGTGTTCTGTGAAATCATCTCACAGAGTTACAGCTTTCCCCTCAAGAAGCCTATCGCTAAGACAGGTCTTGTGGAATTGGCAAAGTGATATTTGGAAGCCCATAGAGGGCTATGGTGAAAAAGGAAATATCCTCAGATGAAATCTGGAAAGAAGCTTTCTGAGAAACTGCTTAGTGTTCTGTTAATTCATCTCACAGAGTTACATCTGTATTTCATGGATCTCTTTGCTAGCTTTATTTCTGTGGAATCTGAGAACAGATATTTCGGATCCATTTGAAGACTATAGGGCCAAAGGAAATATCCTCCGATAACGAAGAGAAAGAAGCTTTCTGAGAAACTTCTTTGTGTTCTGTGAAATCATCTCACAGAGTTACAGCTTTCCCCTCAAGAAGCCTTTCGCTAAGACAGTTCTTGTGGAATTGGCCAAGTGATATTTGGAAGCCCATAGAGGGCTACGGTGAAAAAGGAAATATCCTCAGATGAAATCTGGAAAGAAGCTTTCTGAGAAACTGCTTAGTGTTCTGTTAATTCATCTCACAAAGTTACATCTGTATTTCGTGGATCTCTTTGCTAGCCTTATTTCTGTGGAATCTGAGAACAGATATTTCGGATCCCTTTGAAGACTATAGGGCCAAAGGAAATATCCTCCGATAACAAAGAGAAAGAAGCTTTCTGAGAAACTTCTTTGTGTTCTGTGAAATCATCTCACAGAGTTACAGCTTTCCCCTCAAGAAGCCTTTCGCTAAGACTTTTCTTGTGGGATTGGCAACGTCATATACTGAAGCCCATAGAGGGCTATGGTGAAAAAGGAAATATCCTCAGATGAAATCTGGAAAGAAGCTTTCTGAGAAACTGCTTAGTGTACTGTTAATTCATCTCACAGAGTTACATCTGTATTTCGTGGATCTCTTTGCTAGCCTTATTTCTGTGGAATCTGAGAAGAGATATTTCGGATTCCTTTGAAGACTATAGGGCCAAAGGAAATATCCTCCGATAACAAAGAGAAAGAAGCTTTCTGAGAAACTTCTTTGTGTTCTGTGAAATCATCTCACAGAGTTACAGCTTTCCCCTCAAGAAGCCTTTCGCTAAGGCAGTTCTTGTGGAATTGGCAAAGTGATATTTGGAAGCCCATAGAGGGCTATGGTGAAAAAGGAAATATCCTCAGATGAAATCTGGAAAGAAGCTTTCTGAGAAACTGCTTAGTGTTCTGTTAATTCATCTCACAGAGTTACTTCTGTATTTCGTGGATCTCTTTGCTAGCCTTATTTCTGTGGAATCTGAGAACAGATATTTCGGATCCCTTTGAAGACTATAGGGCCAAAGGAAAAATCCTCCGATCACAAAGAGAAAGAAGCTTTCTGAGAAACTTCTTTGTGTTCTGTGAAATCATCTCACAGAGTTACAGCTTTCCCCACAAGAAGCCTTTCGCTAAGACAGTTCTTGTGGAATTGGCAAAGTGATATTTGGAAGCCCCTAGAGGGCTATGGTGAAAAAGGAAATATCCTCCGATGAAATCTGGAAAGAAGCTTTCTGAGAAACTGCTTAGTGTTCTGTTAATTCATCTCACAGAGTTACATCTGTATTTCGTGGATCTCTTTGCTAGCCTTATTTCTGTGGAATCTTAGAACAGACATTTCGGATCCCTTTGAAGACTATAGGGCCAAAGAAAAAATCCTCCGATAACAAAGAGAAAGAAGCTTTCTGAGAAACTTCTTTGTGTTCTGTGAAATCATCTCACAGAGTTACAGCTTTCCCCTCAAGAAGCCTATCGCTAAGACACTTCTTGTGGAATTGGCAAAGTGATATTTGGAAGCCCATAGAGGGCTACGGTGAAAAAGGAAATATCCTCAGATGAAATCTGGAAAGAAGCTTTCTGAGAAACTGCTTAGTGTTCTGTTAATTCATCTCACAGAGTTACATCTGTATTTCGTGGATCTCTTTGCTAGCTTTATTTCTGTGGAATCTGAGAACAGATATTTCGGATCCTTTTGAAGACTATATGGCCAAAGGAAATATCCTCCGATATCGAAGAGAAAGAAGCTTTCTGAGAAACTTCTTTGTGTTCTGTGAAATCATCTCACAGAGTTACAGCTTTCCCCTCAAGAAGCCTTTCGCTAAGACAGTTCTTGTGGAATTGGCAAATTGATATTTGGAAGCCCATAGAGGGCTACGGTGAAAAAGGAAATATCCTCAGATGAAATCTGGAAAGAAGCTTTCTGAGAAACTGCTTAGTGTTCTGTTAATTCATCTCACAAAGTTATATCTGTATTTCGTGGATCTCTTTGCTAGCCTTATTTCTGTGGAATCTGAGAACACATATTTCGGATCCCTTTGAAGACTATAGGGCCAAAGGAAATATCCTCCGATAACAAAGAGAAAGAAGCTTTCTGAGAAACTTCTTTGTGTTCTGTGAAATCATCTCACAGAGTTACACCTTTCCCCTCAAGAAGCCTTTCGCTAAGACAGTTCTTGTGGAATTGGCAAAGTGATATTTGGAAGCCCATAGAGGGCTACAGTAAAAAAGGAAATATCCTCAGATGAAATCTGGAAAGAAGCTTTCTGAGAAACCGCTTAGTGTTCTCTGACTTCCACTCACAGAGTTACATCTGTATTTCGTGGATCTCTTTGCTAGCCTTATTTCTGTGGAATCTGAGAACAGATATTTCGGATCCCTTTGAAGACTATAGGGCGAAAGGCAATATCCTCCGATAACAAAGAGAAAGAAGCTTTCTGAGAAACTTCTTTGTGTTCTGTGAAATCATCTCACAGAGTTACAGCTTTCGACTCAAGAAGCCTTTCGCTAAGACAGTTCTTGTGGAATTGGCAAAGTGATATTTGGAACGCCATAGAGTTCTATGGTGAAAAAGGAAATATCCTCAGATGAAATCTGGAAAGAAGCTTTCTGAGAAACTGCTTAGTGTTCTGTTAATTCATCTCACAGAGTTACAACTGTATTTCGTGGATCTCTTTGCTAGCCTTATTTCTGTGGAATCTGAGAACAGATATTTCGGATCCCTTTGAAGACTATAGGGCCAAAGGAAATATCCTCCGATAACAAAGAGAACGAAGCTTTCTGAGAAACTTCTTTGTGTTCTGTGAAATCATCTCACAGAGTTACAGCTTTCCCCACAAGAAGCCTTTCGCTAAGACAGTTGTTGTGGAATTGGCAAAGTGATATTTGGAAGCCCATAGAGGGCTATGGTGAAAAAGGAAATATCCTCCGATGAAATCTGGAAAGAAGCTTTCTGAGAAACTGCTTAGTGTTCTGTTAATTCATCTCACAGAGTTACATCTGTATTTCGTGGATCTCTTTGCTAGCCTTATTTCTGTGGAATCTTAGAACAGATATTTCGGATCCCTTTGAAGACTATAGGGCCAAAGGAAATATCCTCCGATAACGAAGAGAAAGAAGCTTTCTGAGAAACTTCTTTGTGTTCTGTGAAATCATCTCACAGAGTTACAGCTTTCCCCTCAAGAAGCCTTTCGCTAAGACAGTTCTTGTGGAATTGGCCAAGTGATATTTGGAAGCCCATAGAGGGCTACGGTGAAAAAGGAAATATCCTCAGATGAAATCTGGAAAGAAGCTTTCTGAGAAACTGCTTAGTGTTCTGTTAATTCATCTCACAAAGTTACATCTGTATTTCGTGGATCTCTTTGCTAGCCTTATTTCTGTGGAATCTGAGAACAGATATTTCGGATCCCTTTGAAGACTATAGGGCCAAAGGAAATATCCTCCGATAACAAAGAGAAAGAAGCTTTCTGAGAAACTTCTTTGTGTTCTGTGAAATCATCTCACAGAGTTACAGCTTTCCCCTCAAGAAGCCTTTCGCTAAGACTTTTCTTGTGGGATTGGCAACGTCATATACTGAAGCCCATAGAGGGCTATGGTGAAAAAGGAAATATCCTCAGATGAAATCTGGAAAGAAGCTTTCTGAGAAACTGCTTCGTGTACTGTTAATTCATCTCACAGAGTTACATCTGTATTTCGTGGATCTCTTTGCTAGCCTTATTTCTGTGGAATCTGAGAAGAGATATTTCGGATTCCTTTGAAGACTATTGGGCCAAAGGAAATATCCTCCGATAACAAAGAGAAAGAAGCTTTCTGAGAAACTTCTTTGTGTTCTGTGAAATCATCTCACAGAGTTACAGCTTTCCCCTCAAGAAGCCTTTCGCTAAGGCAGTTCTTGTGGAATTGGCAAAGTGATATTTGGAAGCCCATAGAGGGCTATGGTGAAAAAGGAAATATCCTCAGATGAAATCTGGAAAGAAGCTTTCTGAGAAACTGCTTAGTGTTCTGTTAATTCATCTCACAGAGTTACTTCTGTATTTCGTGGATCTCTTTGCTAGCCTTATTTCTGTGGAATCTGAGAACAGATATTTCGGATCCCTTTGAAGACTATAGGGCCAAAGGAAAAATCCTCCGATCACAAAGAGAAAGAAGCTTTCTGAGAAACTTCTTTGTGTTCTGTGAAATCATCTCACAGAGTTACAGCTTTCCCCACAAGAAGCCTTTCGCTAAGACAGTTCTTGTGGAATTGGCAAAGTGATATTTGGAAGCCCCTAGAGGGCTATGGTGAAAAAGGAAATATCCTCCGATGAAATCTGGAAAGAAGCTTTCTGAGAAACTGCTTAGTGTTCTGTTAATTCATCTCACAGAGTTACATCTGTATTTCGTGGATCTTTTTGCTAGCCTTATTTCTGTGGAATCTTAGAACAGACATTTCGGATCCCTTTGAAGACTATAGGGCCAAAGAAAAAATCCTCCGATAACAAAGAGAAAGAAGCTTTCTGAGAAACTTCTTTGTGTTCTGTGAAATCATCTCACAGAGTTACAGCTTTCCCCTCAAGAAGCCTATCGCTAAGACACTTCTTGTGGAATTGGCAAAGTGATATTTGGAAGCCCATAGAGGGCTACGGTGAAAAAGGAAATATCCTCAGATGAAATCTGGAAAGAAGCTTTCTGAGAAACTGCTTAGTGTTCTGTTAATTCATCTCACAGAGTTACATCTGTATTTCGTGGATCTCTTTGCTAGCTTTATTTCTGTGGAATCTGAGAACAGATATTTCGGATCCTTTTGAAGACTATATGGCCAAAGGAAATATCCTCCGATATCGAAGAGAAAGAAGCTTTCTGAGAAACTTCTTTGTGTTCTGTGAAATCATCTCACAGAGTTACAGCTTTCCCCTCAAGAAGCCTTTCGCTAAGACAGTTCTTGTGGAATTGGCAAATTGATATTTGGAAGCCCATAGAGGGCTACGGTGAAAAAGGAAATATCCTCAGATGAAATCTGGAAAGAAGCTTTCTGAGAAACTGCTTAGTGTTCTGTTAATTCATCTCACAAAGTTACATCTGTATTTCGTGGATCTCTTTGCTAGCCTTATTTCTGTGGAATCTGAGAACACATATTTCGGATCCCTTTGAAGACTATAGGGCCAAAGGAAATATCCTCCGATAACAAAGAGAAAGAAGCTTTCTGAGAAACTTCTTTGTGTTCTGTGAAATCATCTCACAGAGTTACACCTTTCCCCTCAAGAAGCCTTTCGCTAAGACAGTTCTTGTGGAATTGGCAAAGTGATATTTGGAAGCCCATAGAGGGCTACAGTAAAAAAGGAAATATCCTCAGATGAAATCTGGAAAGAAGCTTTCTGAGAAACCGCTTAGTGTTCTCTGACTTCCACTCACAGAGTTACATCTGTATTTCGTGGATCTCTTTGCTAGCCTTATTTCTGTGGAATCTGAGAACAGATATTTCGGATCCCTTTGAAGACTATAGGGCGAAAGGCAATATCCTCCGATAACAAAGAGAAAGAAGCTTTCTGAGAAACTTCTTTGTGTTCTGTGAAATCATCTCACAGAGTTACAGCTTTCCCCTCAAGAAGCCTTTCGCTAAGACAGTTCTTGTGGAATTGGCAAAGTGATATTTGGAACGCCATAGAGTTCTATGGTGAAAAAGGAAATATCCTCAGATGAAATCTGGAAAGAAGCTTTCTGAGAAACTGCTTAGTGTTCTGTTAATTCATCTCACAGAGTTACAACTGTATTTCGTGGATCTCTTTGCTAGCCTTATTTCTGTGGAATCTGAGAACAGATATTTCGGATCCCTTTGAAGACTATAGGGCCAAAGGAAATATCCTCCGATAACAAAGAGAACGAAGCTTTCTGAGAAACTTCTTTGTGTTCTGTGAAATCATCTCACAGAGTTACAGCTTTCCCCACAAGAAGCCTTTCGCTAAGACAGTTGTTGTGGAATTGGCAAAGTGATATTTGGAAGCCCATAGAGGGCTATGGTGAAAAAGGAAATATCCTCCGATGAAATCTGGAAAGAAGCTTTCTGAGAAACTGCTTAGTGTTCTGTTAATTCATCTCACAGAGTTACATCTGTATTTCGTGGATCTCTTTGCTAGCCTTATTTCTGTGGAATCTTAGAACAGATATTTCGGATCCCTTTGAAGACTATAGGGCCAAAGAAAAAATCCTACGATAAAAAAGAGAAAGAAGCTTTCTGAGAAACTTCATTGTGTTCTGTGAAATCATCTCACAGAGTTACAGCTTTCCCCTCAAGAAGCCTATCGCTAAGACAGGTCTTGTGGAATTGGCAAAGTGATATTTGGAAGCCCCTAGAGGGCTATGGTGAAAAAGGAAATATCCTCAGATGAAATCTGGAAAGAAGCTTTCTGAGAAACTGCTTAGTGTTCTGTTAATTCATCTCACAGAGTTACATCTGTATTTCATTGATCTCTTTGCTAGCTTTATTTCTGTGGAATCTGAGAACAGATATTTCGGATCCCTTTGAAGACTATAGGGCCAAAGGAAATATCCTCCGATAACGAAGAGATAGAAGCTTTCTGAGAAACTTCTTTGTGTTCTGTGAAATCATCTCACAGAGTTACAGCTTTCCCCTCAAGAAGCCTTTCGCTAAGACAGTTCTTGTGGAATTGGCCAAGTGATATTTGGAAGCCCATAGAGGGCTACGGTGAAAAAGGAAATATCCTCAGATGAAATCTGGAAAGAAGTTTTCTGAGAAACTGCTTAGTGTTCTGTTAATTCATCTCACAAAGTTACATCTGTATTTCGTGGATCTCTTTGCTAGCCTTATTTCTGTGGAATCTGAGAACAGATATTTCGGATCCCTTTGAAGACTATAGGGCCAAAGGAAATATCCTCCGATAACAAAGAGAAAGAAGCTTTCTGAGAAACTTCTTTGTGTTCTGTGAAATCATCTCACAGAGTTACAGCTTTCCCCTCAAGAAGCCTTTCGCTAAGACTTTTCTTGTGGGATTGGCAACGTCATATACTGAAGCCCATAAAGGGCTATGGTGAAAAAGGAAATATCCTCAGATGAAATCTGGAAAGAAGCTTTCTGAGAAACTGCTTAGTGCATTGTTAATTCATCTCACAGAGTTACATCTGTATTTCGTGGATCTCTTTGCTAGCCTTATTTCTGTGGAATCTGAGAAGAGATATTTCGGATTCCTTTGAAGACTATAGGGCCAAAGGAAATATCGTCCGATAACAAAGAGAAAGAAGCTTTCTGAGAAACTTCTTTGTGTTCTGTGAAATCATGTCACAGAGTTACAGCTTTCCCCTCAAGAAGCCTTTCGCTAAGGCAGTTCTTGTGGAATTGGCAAAGTGATATTTGGAAGCCCATAGAGGGCTATGGTGAAAAAGGAAATATCCTCAGATGAAATCTGGAAAGAAGCTTTCTGAGAAACTGCTTAGTGTTCTGTTAATTCATCTCACAGAGTTACTTCTGTATTTCGTGGATTTCTTTGCTAGCCTTATTTCTGTGGAATCTGAGAACAGATATTTCGGATCCCTTTGAAGACTATAGGGCCAAAGGAAAAATCCTCCGATCACAAAGAGAAAGAAGCTTTCTGAGAAACTTCTTTGGGTTCTGTGAAATCATCTCACAGAGTTACAGCTTTCCCCACAAGAAGCCTTTCGCTAAGACAGTTCTTGTGGAATTGGCAAACTGATATTTGGAAGCCCATAGAGGGCTATGGTGAAAAAGGAAATATCCTCCGATGAAATCTGGAAAGAAGCTTTCTGAGAAACTGCTTAGTGTTCTGTTAATTCATCTCACAGAGTTACATCTGTATTTCGTGGATCTCTTTGCTAGCCTTATTTCTGTGGAATCTTAGAACAGATATTTCGGATCCCTTTGAAGACTATAGGGCCAAAGAAAAAATCCTCCGATAACAAAGAGAAAGAAGCTTTCTGAGAAACTACTTTGTGTTCTGTGAAATCATCTCACAGAGTTACAGCTTTCCCCTCAAGAAGCCTATCGCTAAGACACTTCTTGTGGAATTGGTAAAGTGATATTTGGAAGCCCATAGAGGGCTATGGTGAAAAAGGAAATATCCTCAGATGAAATCTGGAAAGAAGCTTTCTGAGAAACTGCTTAGTGTTCTGTTAATTCATCTCACAGAGTTACATCTGTATTTCGTGGATCTCTTTGCTAGCTTTATTTCTGTGGAATCTGAGAACAGATATTTCGGATCCTTTTGAAGACTATATGGCCAAAGGAAATATCCTCCGATATCGAAGAGAAAGAAGCTTTCTGAGAAACTTCTTTGTGTTCTGTGAAATCATCTCACAGAGTTACAGCTTTCCCCTCAAGAAGCCTTTCGCTAAGACAGTTCTTGTGGAATTGGCAAAGTGATATTTGGAAGCCCATAGAGGGCTACGGTGAAAAAGGAAATATCCTCAGATGAAATGTGGAAAGAAGCTTTCTGAGAAACTGCTTAGTGTTCTGTTAATTCATCTCACAAAGTTACATCTGTATTTCGTGGATCTCTTTGCTAGCCTTATTTCTGTGGAATCTGAGAACAGATATTTCGGATCCCTTTGAAGACTATAGGGCCAAAGGAAATATCCTCCGATAACAAAGAGAAAGAAGCTTTCTGAGAAACTTCTTTGTATTCTGTGAAATCATCTCACAGAGTTACACCTTTCCCCTCAAGAAGCCTTTCGCTAAGACAGTTCTTGTGGAATTGGCAAAGTGATATTTGGAAGCCCTTAGAGGGCTACAGTAAAAAAGGAAATATCCTCAGATGAAATCTGGAAAGAAGCTTTCTGAGAAACCGCTTAGTGTTCTCTGACTTCCACTCACAGAGTTACATCTGTATTTCGTGGATCTCTTTGCTAGCCTTATTTCTGTGGAATCTGAGAACAGATATTTCGGATCCCTTTGAAGACTATAGGGCGAAAGGCAATATCCTCCAATAACAAAGAGAAAGAAGCTTTCTGAGAAACTTCTTTGTGTTCTGTGAAATCATCTCACAGAGTTACAGCTTTCCCCTCAAGAAGCCTTTCGCTAAGACTGTTCTTGTGGAATTGGCAACGTGATATTTTGAAGCCTATAGAAGGCTATGGTGAAAAAGGAAATATCCTCAGATGAAATCTGGAAAGAAGCTTTCTGAGAAACTGCTTAGTGTTCTGTTAATTCATCTCACAGAGTTACATCTGTACTTCGTGGATCTCTTTGCTAGCCTTATTTCTGTGGAATCTGAGAACAGATATTTCGGATCCCTTTGAAGACTATAGGGCCAAAGGAAATATCCTCCGATAACAAAGAGAACGAAGCTTTCTGAGAAACTACTTTGTGTTCTGTGAAATCATCTCACAGAGTTACAGCTTTCCCCACAAGAAGCCTTTCGCTAAGACAGTTCTTCTGGAATTGGCAAAGTGATATTTGGAAGCCCATAGAGGGCTATGGTGAAAAAGGAAATAAACTCCGATGAAATTTGGAAAGAAGCTTTCTGAGAAACTACTTAGTGTTCTGTTAATTCATCTCACAAAGTTACATCTGTATTTCGTGGATCTCTTTGCTAGCCTTATTTCTGTGGAATCTGAGAACAGATATTTCGGATCCCTTTGAAGACTATAGGGCCAAAGGAAATATCCTCCGATAACAAAGAGAAAGAAGCTTTCTGAGAAACTTCTTTGTGTTCTGTGAAATCATCTCACAGAGTTACAGCTTTTCCCTCAAGAAGCCTTTCGCTAAGACTGTTCTTGTGGAAATGGCAACGTGATATTTGGAAGCCCATAGAGGGCTCTGGTGAAAAAGGAAATATCCTCAGATGAAATGTGGAAAGAAGCTTTCTGAGAAACTGCTTAGTGTTCTGTTAATTCATCTCACAAAGTTACATCTGTATTTCGTGGATCTCTTTGCTAGCCTTATTTCTGTGGAATCTGAGAACAGATATTTCGGATCCCTTTGACGACTATAGGGCCAAAGGAAATATCCTCCGATAACAAAGAGAAAGAAGCTTTCTGAGAAACTTCTTTGTGTTCTGTGAAATCATCTCACAGAGTTACACCTTTCCCCTCAAGAAGCCTTTCGCTAAGACAGTTCTTGTGGAATTGGCAAAGTGATATTTGGAAGCCCTTAGAGGGCTACAGTAAAAAAGGAAATATCCTCAGATGAAATCTGGAAAGAAGCTTTCTGAGAAACCGCTTAGTGTTCTCTGACTTCCACTCACAGAGTTACATCTGTATTTCGTGGATCTCTTTGCTAGCCTTATTTCTGTGGAATCTTGGAACAGATATTTCGGATCCCTTTGAAGACTATAGGGCGAAAGGCAATATCCTCCAATAACAAAGAGAAAGAAGCTTTCTGAGAAACTTCTTTGTGTTCTGTGAAATCATCTCACAGAGTTACAGCTTTCCCCTCAAGAAGCCTTTCGCTAAGACTGTTCTTGTGGAATTGGCAAAGTGATATTTTGAAGCCTATAGAAGGCTATGGTGAAAAAGGAAATATCCTCAGATGAAATCTGGAAAGAAGCTTTCTGAGAAACTGCTTAGTGTTCTGTTAATTCATCTCACAGAGTTACATCTGTATTTCGTGGATCTCTTTGCTAGCCTTATTTCTGTGGAATCTGAGAACAGATATTTCGGATCCCTTTGAAGACTATAGGGCCAAAGGAAATATCCTCCGATAACAAAGAGAACGAAGCTTTCTGAGAAACTACTTTGTGTTCTGTGAAATCATCTCACAGAGTTACAGCTTTCCCCACAAGAAGCCTTTCGCTAAGACAGTTCTTCTGGAATTGGCAAAGTGATATTTGGAAGCCCATAGAGGGCTATGGTGAAAAAGGAAATATCCTCCGATGAAATCTGGAAAGAAGCTTTCTGAGAAACTACTTAGTGTTCTGTTAATTCATCTCACAAAGTTACATCTGTATTTCGTGGATCTCTTTGCTAGCCTTATTTCTGTGGAATCTGAGAACAGATATTTCGGATCCCTTTGAAGACTATAGGGCCAAAGGAAATATCCTCCGATAACAAAGAGAAAGAAGCTTTCTGAGAAACTTCTTTGTGTTCTGTGAAATCATCTCACAGAGTTACAGCTTTCCCCTCAAGAAGCCTTTCGCTAAGACAGTTCTTGTGGAATTGGCAAAGTGATATTTGGAAGCCCATAGAGGGCTATGGTGAAAAAGGAAATATCCTCAGATGAAATCTGGAAAGAAGCTTTCTGAGAAACTGCTTAGCGTTCTGTTAATTCATCTCACAGAGTTACATCTGTATTTCGTGGATCTCTTTGCTAGTCTTATTTCTGTGGAATCTGAGAACAGATATTTCGGATCCCTTTGAAGACTATAGGGCCAAAGATAACATCCTCCGATAACAAGGAGAACGAAGCTTTCTGAGAAACTTCTTTCTGTTCTGTGAAATAATCTCAGAGAGTTACAGCTTTCCCCTCAAGAATCCTTTTGCAAAGACAGTTCTTGTGGAATTGGCAAAGTGATATTTGGAAGCCCTTAGAGGGCTATGGTGAAAAAGGAAATATCCTCAGATGAAATCTGGAAAGAAGCTTTCTGAGAAACTGCTTAGTGTTCTGTTAATTCATCTCACAGAGTTACATCTGTATTTCGTGGATCTCTTTGCTAGCCTTATTTCTGTGGAATCTGAGAACAGATATTTCGAATCCCTTTGAAGACTATAGGGCCAAAGGAAAAATCCTCCGATAACAAAGAGAAAGAAGCTTTCTGAGAAACTTCTTTGTGTTTTGTGAAATCATCTCAGAGAGTTACAGCTTTCCCCTCAAGAAGCCTTTCGCTAAGACAGTTCTTGTGGAATTGGCAAAGTGATATTTGGAAGCCCATAGAGGGCCATGGTGAAAAAGGAAATATCCTCAGATGAAATCTGGAAAGAGGCTTTCTGAGAAACTGCTTAGTGTTCTGTTAATTCATCTCACAGAGTTACATCTGTATTTCGTGGATCTCTTTGCTAGCCTTATTTCTGTGGAATCTGAGAAGAGATATTTCGGATCCCTTTTTAAGACTATAGGGCCAAAGGAAATATCCTCCGAAAACAAAGAGAAAGAAGCTTTCTGAGAAACTTCTTTGTGTTCTGTGAAATCATCTCACAGAGTTACAGCTTTCCCCTCAAGAAGCCTTTCGCTAAGACAGTTCTTGTGGAATTGGCAAAGTGATATTTGGAAGCCCATAGAAGGCTATGGTGAAAAAGGAAATATCCTCAGATGAAATCTGGAAAGAAGCTTTCTGAGAAACTGCTTAGTGTTCTGTTAATTCATCTCACAGAGTTACATCTGTATTTCGTGGATCTCTTTGCTAGCTTTATTTCTGTGGAATCTGAGAACAGATATTTCGGATCCCTTTGAAGACTATAGGGCCAAAGGAAATATCCTCCGATAACGAAGAGAAAGAAGTTTTCTGAGAAACTTCTTTGTGTTCTGTGAAATCATCTCACAGAGTTACAGCTTTCCCCTTAAGAAGCCTTTCGCTAAGACAGTTCTTGTGGAATTGGCAAAGTGATATTTGGAAGCCCATAGAGGGCTACGGTGAAAAAGGAAATATCCTCAGATGAAATCTGGAAAGAAGCTTTCTGAGAAACTGCTTAGTGTTCTGTTAATTCATCTCACAAAGTTACATCTGTATTTCGTGGATCTCTTTGCTAGCCTTATTTCTGTGGAATCTGAGAACAGATATTTGGGATCCCTTTGAAGACTATAGGGCCAAAGGAAATATCCTCCGATAACAAAGAGAAAGAAGCTTTCTGAGAAACTTCTTTGTGTTCTGTGAAATCATCTCACAGAGTTACAGCTTTCCCCTCAAGAAGCCTTTCGCTAAGACAATTCTTGTGGAATTGGCAAACTGATGTTTGGAAGGCCATAGAGGGCTATGGTGAAAAAGGAAATATCCTCAGATGAAATCTGGAAAGAAGCTTTCTGAGAAACTGCTCAGTGTTCTGTTAATTCATCTCACAGAGTTACATCTGTATTTCGTGGATCTCTTTGCTAGCCTTATTTCTGTGGAATCTGAGAACAGATATTTCGGATCCCTTTGAAGACTATAGGGCCAAAGGAAAAATCCTCCGATAACAAAGAGAAAGAAGCTTTCTGAGAAACTTCTTTGTGTTCTGAGAAATCATCTCACAGAGTTACAGCTTTCCCCTCAAGAAGCCTTTCGCTAAGACAGTTCTTGTGGAATTGGAAAAGTGATATTTGGAAGCCCATAGAGGGCCATGGTCAAAAAGGAAATATCCTCAGATGAAATCTGGAAAGAAGCTTTCTGAGAAACTGCTTAGTGTTCTGTTAATTCATCTCACAGAGTTACATCTGTATTTCGTGGATCTCTTTGCTAGCTTTATTTCTGTGGAATCTGAGAACAGATATTTCGGATCCCTTTGAAGACTATAGGGCCAAAGGAAATATCCTCTGATAACAAAGAGAAAGAAGCTTTCTGAGAAACTGCTTTGTGTTCTGTGAAATCATCTCACAGATTACAGCCTTTCCCTCAAGAAGCCTTTCGCTAAGACAGTTCTTGTGGAATTGGCAAAGTGACATTTGGAAGCCCATAGAGGGCTATGGTGAAAAACGAAATATCCTCAGATGAAATCTGGAAAGAAGCTTTCTGAGAAACTGCTTAGTGTTCTGTTAATTCATCTCACAGAGTTACATCTGTATTTCGTGGATCTCTTTGCTAGCCTTATTTCTGTGGAATCTGAGAACAATTATTTCGGATCCCTTTGAAGACTATAGGGCCAAAGGAAATATCCTCCGATAACAAAGAGTACGAAGCTTTCTGAGAAAATTCTTTGTGTTCTGTGAAATCATCTCACAGAGTTACAGCTTTCCCCTCAAGAAGCCTTTGGCTAAGACAGTTCTTGTGGAATTGGCAAAGTGATATTTGGAAGCCCATAGAGGGCTATGGTGAAAAAGGAAATATCCTCAGATGAAATCTGGAAAGAAGCTTTCTGAGAAACTGCTTAGTGTTCTGTTAATTCATCTCACAGAGTTACATCTGTATTTCGTGGCTCTCTTTTCTAGCCTTATTTCTGTGGAATCTGAGAACAGATATTTCGGATCCCTTTGAAGACTATAGGGCCAAAGAAAAAATCCTCCGATAACAAAGAGAAAGAAGCTTTCTGAGGAACTTCTTTGTGTTGTGTGAAGTCATCTCACAGAGTTACAGCTTTCCCCTCAAGAAGCCTTTCCCTAAGACAGTTCTTGTGGAATTGGCAAAGTGATATTTGGAAGCCCATAGAGGGCTACGGGGAAAAAGGAAATATCCTAAGATGAAATCTGGAAAGAAGCTTTCTGAGAAACTGCTTAGTGTTCTGTTAATTCATCTCACAGAGTTACATCTGTATTTCCTGGATCTCTTTGCTAGCCTTATTTCTGTGGAATCTGAGAACAGATATTTCGGATCCCTTTGAAGACTTTAGGGCCAAAGGAAATATCCTCCGATAACAAAGAGAACGAAGCTTTCTGAGAAACTTCTTTGTGTTCTGTGAAATCATCTCACAGAGTTACAGCTTTCCCCTCAAGAAGACTTTCGATAAGACAGTTCTTGTGGAAATGGCCAAGTGATATTCGGAAGCCCATAGAGGGCTATGGTGAAAAAGGAAATATACTCAGATGAAATCTGGAAAGAAGTTTTCTGAGAAACTGCTTAGTGTTCTGTTAATTCATCTCACAGAGTTACATCTGTATTTCGTGGATCTCTTTGCTAGCCTTATTTCTGTGGAATCTGAGAACAGATATTTCGGATCCCTTGGAAGACTATAGGGCCAAAGGAAATATCCTCCGAAGACAAAGAGAAACAAGCTTTCTGAGAAACTACTTTGTGTTCTGTGAAATCATCTCACAGAGTTACAGCTTTCCCCTCAAGAAGCCTTTCGCTAAGACATTTCTTGTGGAATTGGCAAAGTGATATTTGGAAGCCCATAGAGGGCTATGGTGAAAAAGGAAATATCCTCAGATGAAATCTGGAAAGAAGCTTTCTGAGAAACCGCTTAGTGTTCTGTTAATTCATCTCACAGAGTTACATCTGTATTTCGTGGATCTCTTTGCTAGCCTTATTTCTGTGGAATCTGAGAACAGATATTTCGGATCCCTTTGAAGACTATAGGGCCAAAGGAAATATCCTCCGATAACAAAGAGAAAGAAGCTTTCTGAGAAACTTCTTTGTGTTCTGTGAAATCATCTCACAGAGTTACAGCTTTCCCCTCAAGAAGCCTTTCGCTAAGACAGTTCCTGTGGAATTGGCCAAGTGATATTTGGAAGCCCATGGAGGTCTACGGTGAAAAAGGAAATATCCTCAGATGAAATCTGGAAAGAAACTTTCTGAGAAACTGCTTAGTGTTCTGTTAATTCATCTCACAGAGTTACATCTGTATTTCGTGGATCTCTTTGCTAGCCTTATTTCTGTGGAATCTGAGAACAGATATTTCGGATCCCTTTGAAGACTATAGGGCCAAAGGAAAAATCCTCCGATAACGAAGAGAAAGAAGCTTTCTGAGAAACTTCTTTGTGTTCTGTGAAATCATCTCACACAGTTACAGCTTTCCCCTCAAGAAGCCTTTCGCTAAGACAGTTCTTGTGGAATTGGCATACTGATATTTGGAAGCCCATAGAGGGCTACGGTGAAAAAGGAAATATCCTCAGATGAAATCTGGAAAGAAGCTTTCTGAGAAACTGCTTAGTGTAATGTTAATTCATCTCACAAAGTTACATCTGTATTTCGTGGATCTCTTTGCTAGCCTTATTTCTGTGGAATCTGAGAACAGATATTTCGGATCCCTTTGAAGACTATAGGGCCAAAGGAAATATCCTCCGATAACAAAGAGAAAGAAGCTTTCTGAGAAACTTCTTTGTGTTCTGTGAAATCATCTCACAGAGTTACACCTTTCCCCTCAAGAAGCCTTTCGCTAAGACAGTTCTTGTGGAATTGGCAAAGTGATATTTGGAAGCCCATAGAGGGCTATGGTGAAAAAGGAAATATCCTCAGATGAAATCTGGAAAGAAGCTTTCAGAGAAACTGCTTAGTGTTCTGTTAATTCATCTCACAGAGTTACATCTGTATTTCGTGGATCTCTTTGCTAGCCTTATTTCTGTGGAATCTGAGAACAGATATTTCGGATCCCTTTGAAGACTATAGGGCCAAAGGTAATATCCTCCGATAACAAGGAGAACGAAGCTTTCTGAGAAACTTCTTTGTGTTCTGTGAAATCATCTCAGAGAGTTACAGCTTTCCCCTCAAGAATCCTTTCGCTAAGACAGTTCTTGTGGAATTGGCAAAGTGATATTTGGAAGCCCTTAGAGGGCTATGGTGAAAAAGGAAATATCCTCAGATGAAATCTGGAAAGAAGCTTTCTGAGAAACTGCTTAGTGTTCTGTTAATTCATCTCACAGAGTTACATCTGTATTTCGTGGATCTCTTTGCTGGCCTTATTTCTGTGGAATCTGAGAACAGATATTTCGAATCCCTTTGAAGACTATAGGGCCAAAGGAAAAATCCTCCGATAACAAAGAGAAAGAAGCTTTCTGAGAAACTTCTTTGTGTTTTGTGAAATCATCTCAGAGAGTTACAGCTTTCCCCTCAAGAAGCCTTTCGCTACGACAGTTCTTGTGGAATTGGCAAAGTGATATTTGGAAGCCCATAGAGGGCCATGATGAAAAAGGAAATATCCTCAGATGAAATCTGGAAAGAGGCTTTCTGAGAAACTGCTTAGTGTTCTGTTAATTCATCTCACAGAGTTACATCTGTATTTCGTGGATCTCTTTGCTAGCCTTATTTCTGTGGAATCTGAGAAGAGATATTTCGGATCCCTTTGAAGACTATAGGGCCAAAGGAAATATCCTCCGAAAACAAAGAGAAAGAAGCTTTCTGAGAAACTTCTTTGTGTTCTGTGAAATCATCTCACAGAGTTACAGCTTTCCCCTCAAGAAGCCTTTCGCTAAGACAGTTCTTGTGGAATTGGCAAAGTGATATTTGGAAGCCCATAGAGGGCTATGGTGAAAAAGGAAATATCCTCAGATGAAATCTGGAAAGAAGCTTTCTGAGAAACTGCTTAGTTTTCTGTTAATTCATCTCACAGAGTTACATCTGTATTTCGTGGATCTCTTTGCTAGCTTTATTTCTGTGGAATCTGACAACAGATATTTCGGATCCCTTTGAAGAGTATAGGGCCAAAGGAAATATCCTCCGATAACGAAGAGAAAGAAGTTTTCTGAGAAACTTCTTTGTGTTCTGTGAAATCATCTCACAGAGTTACAGCTTTCCCCTCAAGAAGCCTTTCGCTAAGACAGTTCTTGTGGAATTGGCAAAGTGATATTTGGAAGCCCATAGAGGGCTACGGTGAAAAAGGAAATATCCTCAGATGAAATCTGGAAAGAAGCTTTCTGACAAACTGCTTAGTGTTCTGTTAATTCATCTCACAAAGTTACATCTGTATTTCGTGGATCTCTTTGCTAGCCTTATTTCTCTGGAATCTGAGAACAGATATTTGGGATCCCTTTGAAGACTATAGGGCCAAAGGAAATATCCTCCGATAACAAAGAGAAAGAAGCTTTCTGAGAAACTTCTTTGTGTTCTGTGAAATCATCTCACAGAGTTACACCTTTCCCGTCAAGAAGCCTTTCGCTAAGACAGTTCTTGTGGAATTCGCAAAGTGATATTTGGAAGCCCATAGAGGGCTATGGTGAAAAAGGAAATATCCTCAGATGAAATCTGGAAAGAAGCTTTCTGAGAAACTGCTTAGTGTTCTGTTAATTCATCTCACAGAGTTACATCTGTATTTCGTGGATCTCTTTGCTAGCTTTATTTCTGTGGAATCTGACAACAGATATTTCGGATCCCTTTGAAGACTATAGGGCCAAAGGAAATATCCTCCGATAACGAAGAGAAAGAAGCTTTCTGAGAAACTTCTTTGTGTTCTGTGAAATCATCTCACAGAGTTACAGCTTTCCCCTCAAGAAGCCTTTCGCTAAGACAGTTCTTGTGGAATTGGCAAAGTGATATTTGGAAGCCCATAGAGGGCTACGGTGAAAAAGGAAATATCCTCAGATGAAATCTGGAAAGAAGCTTTCTGAGAAACTGCTTAGTGTTCTGTTAATTCATCTCACAAAGTTACATCTGTATTTCGTGGATCTCTTTGCTAGCCTTATTTCTGTGGAATCTGAGAACAGATATTTGGGATCCCTTTGAAGACTATAGGGCCAAAGGAAATATCCTCCGATAACAAAGAGAAAGAAGCTTTCTGAGAAACTTCTTTGTGTTCTGTGAAATCATCTCACAGAGTTACACCTTTCCCCTCAAGAAGCCTTTCGCTAAGACAGTTCTTGTGGAATTCGCAAAGTGATATTTGGAAGCCCATAGAGGGCTATGGTGAAAAAGGAAATATCCTCAGATGAAATCTGGAAAGAAGCTTTCTGAGAAACTGCTTAGTGTTCTGTTAATTCATCTCAGAGAGTTACATCTGTATTTCGTGGATCTCTTTGCTAGCCTGATTTCTGTGGAATCTGAGAACAGATATTTCGGATTCCTTTGAAGACTATAGGGCCAAAGGTAATATCCTCCGATAACAAGGAGAACGAAGCTTTCTGAGAAACTTCTATGTGTTCTGTGAAATCATCTCACAGAGTTACAGCTTTCCCCTCAAGAAGCCTTTCGCTAAGACAGTTCTTGTGGAATTGGCAAAGTGATATTTGGAAGCCCATAGAGGGCTACGGTGAAAAAGGAAATATCCTCAGATGAAATCTGGAAAGAAGCTTTCTGAGAAACCGCTTAGTGTTCTGTTAATTCATCTCACAGAGTTACATCTGTATTTCGTGGATCTCTTTGCTAGCCTTATTTCTGTGGAATCTGAGAAGAGATATTTGGGATCCCTTTGAAGACTATAGGGCCAAAGGAAAAATCCTCCGATAACAAAGAGAAAGAAGCTTTCTGAGAAACTTCTTTGTGTTTTGTGAAATCATCTCAGAGAGTTACAGCTTTCCCCTCAAGAAGCCTTTCGCTAAGACAGTTCTTGTGGAATTGGCAAAGTGATATTTGGAAGCCCATAGAGGGCCATGGTGAAAAAGGAAATATCCTCAGATGAAATCTGGAAAGAGGCTTTCTGAGAAACTGCTTAGTGTTCTGTTAATTCATCTCACAGAGTTACATCTGTATTTCGTGGATCTCTTTGCTAGCTTTATTTCTGTGGAATCTGAGAACAGATATTTCGGATCCCTTTGAAGACTATAGGGCCAAAGGAAATATCCTCCGATAACAAAGAGAAAGAAACTTTCTGAGAAACTTCTTTGTGTTCTGTGAAATCATCTCACAGAGTTACAGCTTTCCCCTCAAGAAGCCTTTCGCTAAGACAGTTCTTGTGGAATTGGCAAACTGATATTTGGAAGCCCATAGAGGGCTATGGTGAAAAAGGAAATATCCTCAGATGAAATCTGGAAAGAAGCTTTCTGAGAAACTGCTTAGTGTTCTGTTAATTCATCTCACAGAGTTACATCTGTATTTCGTGGATCTCTTTGCTAGCCTTATTTCTGTGGAATCTGAGAACAGATATTTCGGATCCCTTTGAAGACTATAGGGCCAAAGGTAATATGCTCCGATAACAAAGAGAACGAAGCTTTCTGAGAAACTTCTTTGTGTTCTGTGAAATCATCTCACAGAGTTACAGCTTTCCCCTCAAGAAGCCTTTTGCTAAGACAGTTCTTGTGGAATTGGCAAAGTGATATTTGGAAGCCCATAGAGGGCTATGGTGAAAAAGGAAATATCCTCAGATGAAATCTGCAAAGAAGCTTTCTGAGAAACTGCTCAGTGTTCTGTTAATTCATCTCACAGAGTTACATCTGTATTTCGTGGATCTCTTTGCTAGCCTTATTTCTGTGGAATCTGAGAACAGATATTTCGGATCCCTTTGAAGACTATAGGGCCAAAGGAAAAATCCTCCGATAACAAAGAGAAAGAAGCTTTCTGAGAAACTTCTTTGTGTTCTGAGAAATCATCTCACAGAGTTACAGCTTTCCCCTCAAGAAGCCTTTCGCTAAGACAGTTCTTGTGGAATTGGCAAAGTGATATTTGGAAGCCCATAGAGGGCCATGGTCAAAAAGGAAATATCCTCAGATGAAATCTGGAAAGAAGCTTTCTGAGAAACTGCTTAGTGTTCTGTTAATTCATCTCACAGAGTTACATCTGTATTTCGTGGATCTCTTTGCTAGCTTTATTTCTGTGGAATCTGAGAACAGATATTTCGGATCCCTTTGAAGACTATAGGGCCAAAGGAAATATCCTCTAATAACAAATAGAAAGAAGCTTTCTGAGAAACTTCTTTGTGTTCTGTGAAATCATCTCACAGAGTTACAGCCTTTCCCTCAAGAAGCTTTTCGCTAAGACAGTTCTTGTGGAATTGGCAAAGTGACATTTCGAAGCCCATAGAGGGCTATGGTGAAAAAGGAAATATCCTCCGATGAAATCTGGAAAGAAGCTTTCTGAGAAACTGCTTAGTGTTCTGTTAATTCATCTCACAGAGTTACATCTGTATTTCGTGGATCTCTTTGCTAGCCTTATTTCTGTGGAATCTGAGAACAATTATTTCGGATCCCTTTGAAGACTATAGGGCCAAAGGAAATATCCTCCGATAACAAAGAGTACGAAGCTTTCTGAGAAACTTCTTTGTGTTCTGTGAAATCATCTCACAGAGTTACAGCTTTCCCCTCAAGAAGCCTTTCCCTAAGACAGTTCTTGTGGAATTGGCAAAGTGATATTTGGAAGCCCATAGAGGGCTACGGGGAAAAAGGAAATATCCTCAGATGAAATCTGGAAAGAAGCTTTCTGAGAAACTGCTTAGTGTTCTGTTAATTCATCTCACAGAGTTACATCTGTATTTCGTGGATCTCTTTGCTAGCCTTATTTCTGTGGAATCTGAGAACAGATATTTCGGATCCCTTTGAAGACTTTAGGGCCAAAGGGAATATCCTCCGATAACAAAGAGAAAGAAGCTTTCTGAGAAACTTCTTTGTGTTCTGTGAAATCATCTCACAGAGTTACAGCTTTCCCCTCAAGAAGCCTTTCGCTAAGACAGTTCTTGTGGAATTGGCAAAGTGATATTTGGAAGCCCATAGAGGGCTACGGTGAAAAAGGAAATATCCTCAGATGAAATCTGGAAAGAAGCTTTCTGAGAAACTGCTTAGTGTTCTGTTAATTCATCTCACAAAGTTACATCTGTATTTCGTGGATCTCTTTGATAGCCTTATTTCTCTGGAATCTGAGAACAGATATTTGGGATCCCTTTGTAGACTATAGGGCCAAAGGAAATATCCTCCGATAACAAAGAGAAAGAAGCTTTCTGAGAAACTTCTTTGTGTTCTGTGAAATCATCTCACAGAGTTACACCTTTCCCCTCAAGAAGCCTTTCGCTAAGACAGTTCTTGTGGAATTGGCAAAGTGATATTTGGAAGCCCATAGAGGGCCATGGTCAAAAAGGAAATATCCTCAGATGAAATCTGGAAAGAAGCTTTCTGAGAAACTGCTTAGTGTTCTGTTAATTCATCTCACAGAGTTACATCTGTATTTCGTGGATCTCTTTGCTAGCTTTATTTCTGTGGAATCTGAGAACAGATATTTCGGATCCCTTTGAAGACTATAGGGCCAAAGGAAATATCCTCTAATAACAAATAGAAAGAAGCTTTCTGAGAAACTTCTTTGTGTTCTGTGAAATCATCTCACAGAGTTACAGCCTTTCCCTCAAGAAGCTTTTCGCTAAGACAGTTCTTGTGGAATTGGCAAAGTGACATTTCGAAGCCCATAGAGGGCTATGGTGAAAAAGGAAATATCCTCCGATGAAATCTGGAAAGAAGCTTTCTGAGAAACTGCTTAGTGTTCTGTTAATTCATCTCACAGAGTTACATCTGTATTTCGTGGATCTCTTTGCTAGCCTTATTTCTGTGGAATCTGAGAACAATTATTTCGGATCCCTTTGAAGACTATAGGGCCAAAGGAAATATCCTCCGATAACAAAGAGTACGAAGCTTTCTGAGAAACTTCTTTGTGTTCTGTGAAATCATCTCACAGAGTTACAGCTTTCCCCTCAAGAAGCCTTTCCCTAAGACAGTTCTTGTGGAATTGGCAAAGTGATATTTGGAAGCCCATAGAGGGCTACGGGGAAAAAGGAAATATCCTCAGATGAAATCTGGAAAGAAGCTTTCTGAGAAACTGCTTAGTGTTCTGTTAATTCATCTCACAGAGTTACATCTGTATTTCGTGGATCTCTTTGCTAGCCTTATTTCTGTGGAATCTGAGAACAGATATTTCGGATCCCTTTGAAGACTTTAGGGCCAAAGGGAATATCCTCCGATAACAAAGAGAAAGAAGCTTTCTGAGAAACTTCTTTGTGTTCTGTGAAATCATCTCACAGAGTTACAGCTTTCCCCTCAAGAAGCCTTTCGCTAAGACAGTTCTTGTGGAATTGGCAAAGTGATATTTGGAAGCCCATAGAGGGCTACGGTGAAAAAGGAAATATCCTCAGATGAAATCTGGAAAGAAGCTTTCTGAGAAACTGCTTAGTGTTCTGTTAATTCATCTCACAAAGTTACATCTG
The DNA here is from genome assembly GCF_043159975.1 of Macaca nemestrina. Lineage (NCBI taxonomy): Eukaryota > Metazoa > Chordata > Mammalia > Primates > Cercopithecidae > Macaca > Macaca nemestrina. The sequence continues at coordinate 111,237,370 of NC_092127.1, read as the reverse complement.
TATTTCGTGGATCTCTTTGCTAGCCTTATTTCTGTGGAATCTGAGAACAGATATTTGGGATCCCTTTGAAGACTATAGGGCCAAAGGAAATATCCTCCGATAACAAAGAGAAAGAAGCTTTCTGAGAAACTTCTTTGTGTTCTGTGAAATCATCTCACAGAGTTACACCTTTCCCCTCAAGAAGCCTTTCGCTAAGACAGTTCTTGTGGAATTCGCAAAGTGATATTTGGAAGCCCATAGAGGGCTATGGTGAAAAAGGAAATATCCTCAGATGAAATCTGGAAAGAAGCTTTCTGAGAAACTGCTTAGTGTTCTGTTAATTCATCTCACAGAGTTACATCTGTATTTCGTGGATCTCTTTGCTAGCCTGATTTCTGTGGAATCTGAGAACAGATATTTCGGATTCCTTTGAAGACTATAGGGCCAAAGGTAATATCCTCCGATAACAAGGAGAACGAAGCTTTCTGAGAAACTTCTTTGTGTTCTGTGAAATCATCTCACAGAGTTACAGCTTTCCCCTCAAGAAGCCTTTCGCTAAGACAGTTCTTGTGGAATTGGCAAAGTGATATTTGGAAGCCCATAGAGGGCTACGGTGAAAAAGGAAATATCCTCAGATGAAATCTGGAAAGAAGCTTTCTGAGAAACCGCTTAGTGTTCTGTTAATTCATCTCACAGAGTTACATCTGTATTTCGTGGATCTCTTTGCTAGCCTTATTTCTGTGGAATCTGAGAAGAGATATTTGGGATCCCTTTGAAGACTATAGGGCCAAAGGAAATATCCTCCGATAACAAAGAGAAAGAAGCTTTCTGAGAAACTTCTTTGTGTTTTGTGAAATCATCTCAGAGAGTTACAGCTTTCCCCTCAAGAAGCCTTTCGCTAAGACAGTTCTTGTGGAATTGGCAAAGTGATATTTGGAAGCCCATAGAGGGCCATGGTGAAAAAGGAAATATCCTCAGATGAAATCTGGAAAGAGGCTTTCTGAGAAACTGCTTAGTGTTCTGTTAATTCATCTCACAGAGTTACATCTGTATTTCGTGGATCTCTTTGCTAGCTTTATTTCTGTGGAATCTGAGAACAGATATTTCGGATCCCTTTGAAGACTATAGGGCCAAAGGAAATATCCTCCGATAACAAAGAGAAAGAAACTTTCTGAGAAACTTCTTTGTGTTCTGTGAAATCATCTCAGAGAGTTACAGCTTTCCCCTCAAGAAGCCTTTCGCTAAGACAGTTCTTGTGGAATTGGCAAACTGATATTTGGAAGCCCATAGAGGGCCATGGTCAAAAAGGAAATATCCTCAGATGAAATCTGGAAAGAAGCTTTCTGAGAAACTGCTTAGTGTTCTGTTAATTCATCTCAGAGAGTTACATCTGTATTTCGTGGATCTCTTTGCTAGCCTGATTTCTGTGGAATCTGAGAACAGATATTTCGGATTCCTTTGAAGACTATAGGGCCAAAGGTAATATCCTCCGATAACAAGGAGAACGAAGCTTTCTGAGAAACTTCTATGTGTTCTGTGAAATCATCTCACAGAGTTACAGCTTTCCCCTCAAGAAGCCTTTCGCTAAGACAGTTCTTGTGGAATTGGCAAAGTGATATTTGGAAGCCCATAGAGGGCTACGGTGAAAAAGGAAATATCCTCAGATGAAATCTGGAAAGAAGCTTTCTGAGAAACCGCTTAGTGTTCTGTTAATTCATCTCACAGAGTTACATCTGTATTTCGTGGATCTCTTTGCTAGCCTTATTTCTGTGGAATCTGAGAAGAGATATTTGGGATCCCTTTGAAGACTATAGGGCCAAAGGAAAAATCCTCCGATAACAAAGAGAAAGAAGCTTTCTGAGAAACTTCTTTGTGTTTTGTGAAATCATCTCAGAGAGTTACAGCTTTCCCCTCAAGAAGCCTTTCGCTAAGACAGTTCTTGTGGAATTGGCAAAGTGATATTTGGAAGCCCATAGAGGGCCATGGTGAAAAAGGAAATATCCTCAGATGAAATCTGGAAAGAGGCTTTCTGAGAAACTGCTTAGTGTTCTGTTAATTCATCTCACAGAGTTACATCTGTATTTCGTGGATCTCTTTGCTAGCTTTATTTCTGTGGAATCTGAGAACAGATATTTCGGATCCCTTTGAAGACTATAGGGCCAAAGGAAATATCCTCCGATAACAAAGAGAAAGAAACTTTCTGAGAAACTTCTTTGTGTTCTGTGAAATCATCTCACAGAGTTACAGCTTTCCCCTCAAGAAGCCTTTCGCTAAGACAGTTCTTGTGGAATTGGCAAACTGATATTTGGAAGCCCATAGAGGGCTATGGTGAAAAAGGAAATATCCTCAGATGAAATCTGGAAAGAAGCTTTCTGAGAAACTGCTTAGTGTTCTGTTAATTCATCTCACAGAGTTACATCTGTATTTCGTGGATCTCTTTGCTAGCCTTATTTCTGTGGAATCTGAGAACAGATATTTCGGATCCCTTTGAAGACTATAGGGCCAAAGGTAATATGCTCCGATAACAAAGAGAACGAAGCTTTCTGAGAAACTTCTTTGTGTTCTGTGAAATCATCTCACAGAGTTACAGCTTTCCCCTCAAGAAGCCTTTTGCTAAGACAGTTCTTGTGGAATTGGCAAAGTGATATTTGGAAGCCCATAGAGGGCTATGGTGAAAAAGGAAATATCCTCAGATGAAATCTGCAAAGAAGCTTTCTGAGAAACTGCTCAGTGTTCTGTTAATTCATCTCACAGAGTTACATCTGTATTTCGTGGATCTCTTTGCTAGCCTTATTTCTGTGGAATCTGAGAACAGATATTTCGGATCCCTTTGAAGACTATAGGGCCAAAGGAAAAATCCTCCGATAACAAAGAGAAAGAAGCTTTCTGAGAAACTTCTTTGTGTTCTGAGAAATCATCTCACAGAGTTACAGCTTTCCCCTCAAGAAGCCTTTCGCTAAGACAGTTCTTGTGGAATTGGCAAAGTGATATTTGGAAGCCCATAGAGGGCCATGGTCAAAAAGGAAATATCCTCAGATGAAATCTGGAAAGAAGCTTTCTGAGAAACTGCTTAGTGTTCTGTTAATTCATCTCACAGAGTTACATCTGTATTTCGTGGATCTCTTTGCTAGCTTTATTTCTGTGGAATCTGAGAACAGATATTTCGGATCCCTTTGAAGACTATAGGGCCAAAGGAAATATCCTCTAATAACAAATAGAAAGAAGCTTTCTGAGAAACTTCTTTGTGTTCTGTGAAATCATCTCACAGAGTTACAGCCTTTCCCTCAAGAAGCTTTTCGCTAAGACAGTTCTTGTGGAATTGGCAAAGTGACATTTCGAAGCCCATAGAGGGCTATGGTGAAAAAGGAAATATCCTCCGATGAAATCTGGAAAGAAGCTTTCTGAGAAACTGCTTAGTGTTCTGTTAATTCATCTCACAGAGTTACATCTGTATTTCGTGGATCTCTTTGCTAGCCTTATTTCTGTGGAATCTGAGAACAATTATTTCGGATCCCTTTGAAGACTATAGGGCCAAAGGAAATATCCTCCGATAACAAAGAGTACGAAGCTTTCTGAGAAACTTCTTTGTGTTCTGTGAAATCATCTCACAGAGTTACAGCTTTCCCCTCAAGAAGCCTTTCCCTAAGACAGTTCTTGTGGAATTGGCAAAGTGATATTTGGAAGCCCATAGAGGGCTACGGGGAAAAAGGAAATATCCTCAGATGAAATCTGGAAAGAAGCTTTCTGAGAAACTGCTTAGTGTTCTGTTAATTCATCTCACAGAGTTACATCTGTATTTCGTGGATCTCTTTGCTAGCCTTATTTCTGTGGAATCTGAGAACAGATATTTCGGATCCCTTTGAAGACTTTAGGGCCAAAGGGAATATCCTCCGATAACAAAGAGAAAGAAGCTTTCTGAGAAACTTCTTTGTGTTCTGTGAAATCATCTCACAGAGTTACAGCTTTCCCCTCAAGAAGCCTTTCGCTAAGACAGTTCTTGTGGAATTGGCAAAGTGATATTTGGAAGCCCATAGAGGGCTACGGTGAAAAAGGAAATATCCTCAGATGAAATCTGGAAAGAAGCTTTCTGAGAAACTGCTTAGTGTTCTGTTAATTCATCTCACAAAGTTACATCTGTATTTCGTGGATCTCTTTGATAGCCTTATTTCTCTGGAATCTGAGAACAGATATTTGGGATCCCTTTGTAGACTATAGGGCCAAAGGAAATATCCTCCGATAACAAAGAGAAAGAAGCTTTCTGAGAAACTTCTTTGTGTTCTGTGAAATCATCTCACAGAGTTACACCTTTCCCCTCAAGAAGCCTTTCGCTAAGACAGTTCTTGTGGAATTGGCAAAGTGATATTTGGAAGCCCATAGAGGGCCATGGTCAAAAAGGAAATATCCTCAGATGAAATCTGGAAAGAAGCTTTCTGAGAAACTGCTTAGTGTTCTGTTAATTCATCTCACAGAGTTACATCTGTATTTCGTGGATCTCTTTGCTAGCTTTATTTCTGTGGAATCTGAGAACAGATATTTCGGATCCCTTTGAAGACTATAGGGCCAAAGGAAATATCCTCTAATAACAAATAGAAAGAAGCTTTCTGAGAAACTTCTTTGTGTTCTGTGAAATCATCTCACAGAGTTACAGCCTTTCCCTCAAGAAGCTTTTCGCTAAGACAGTTCTTGTGGAATTGGCAAAGTGACATTTCGAAGCCCATAGAGGGCTATGGTGAAAAAGGAAATATCCTCCGATGAAATCTGGAAAGAAGCTTTCTGAGAAACTGCTTAGTGTTCTGTTAATTCATCTCACAGAGTTACATCTGTATTTCGTGGATCTCTTTGCTAGCCTTATTTCTGTGGAATCTGAGAACAATTATTTCGGATCCCTTTGAAGACTATAGGGCCAAAGGAAATATCCTCCGATAACAAAGAGTACGAAGCTTTCTGAGAAACTTCTTTGTGTTCTGTGAAATCATCTCACAGAGTTACAGCTTTCCCCTCAAGAAGCCTTTCCCTAAGACAGTTCTTGTGGAATTGGCAAAGTGATATTTGGAAGCCCATAGAGGGCTACGGGGAAAAAGGAAATATCCTCAGATGAAATCTGGAAAGAAGCTTTCTGAGAAACTGCTTAGTGTTCTGTTAATTCATCTCACAGAGTTACATCTGTATTTCGTGGATCTCTTTGCTAGCCTTATTTCTGTGGAATCTGAGAACAGATATTTCGGATCCCTTTGAAGACTTTAGGGCCAAAGGGAATATCCTCCGATAACAAAGAGAAAGAAGCTTTCTGAGAAACTTCTTTGTGTTCTGTGAAATCATCTCACAGAGTTACAGCTTTCCCCTCAAGAAGCCTTTCGCTAAGACAGTTCTTGTGGAATTGGCAAAGTGATATTTGGAAGCCCATAGAGGGCTACGGTGAAAAAGGAAATATCCTCAGATGAAATCTGGAAAGAAGCTTTCTGAGAAACTGCTTAGTGTTCTGTTAATTCATCTCACAAAGTTACATCTGTATTTCGTGGATCTCTTTGCTAGCCTTATTTCTGTGGAATCTGAGAACAGATATTTGGGATCCCTTTGAAGACTATAGGGCCAAAGGAAATATCCTCCGATAACAAAGAGAAAGAAGCTTTCTGAGAAACTTCTTTGTGTTCTGTGAAATCATCTCACAGAGTTACACCTTTCCCCTCAAGAAGCCTTTCGCTAAGACAGTTCTTGTGGAATTCGCAAAGTGATATTTGGAAGCCCATAGAGGGCTATGGTGAAAAAGGAAATATCCTCAGATGAAATCTGGAAAGAAGCTTTCTGAGAAACTGCTTAGTGTTCTGTTAATTCATCTCACAGAGTTACATCTGTATTTCGTGGATCTCTTTGCTAGCCTGATTTCTGTGGAATCTGAGAACAGATATTTCGGATTCCTTTGAAGACTATAGGGCCAAAGGTAATATCCTCCGATAACAAGGAGAACGAAGCTTTCTGAGAAACTTCTTTGTGTTCTGTGAAATCATCTCACAGAGTTACAGCTTTCCCCTCAAGAAGCCTTTCGCTAAGACAGTTCTTGTGGAATTGGCAAAGTGATATTTGGAAGCCCATAGAGGGCTACGGTGAAAAAGGAAATATCCTCAGATGAAATCTGGAAAGAAGCTTTCTGAGAAACCGCTTAGTGTTCTGTTAATTCATCTCACAGAGTTACATCTGTATTTCGTGGATCTCTTTGCTAGCCTTATTTCTGTGGAATCTGAGAAGAGATATTTGGGATCCCTTTGAAGACTATAGGGCCAAAGGAAATATCCTCCGATAACAAAGAGAAAGAAGCTTTCTGAGAAACTTCTTTGTGTTTTGTGAAATCATCTCAGAGAGTTACAGCTTTCCCCTCAAGAAGCCTTTCGCTAAGACAGTTCTTGTGGAATTGGCAAAGTGATATTTGGAAGCCCATAGAGGGCCATGGTGAAAAAGGAAATATCCTCAGATGAAATCTGGAAAGAGGCTTTCTGAGAAACTGCTTAGTGTTCTGTTAATTCATCTCACAGAGTTACATCTGTATTTCGTGGATCTCTTTGCTAGCTTTATTTCTGTGGAATCTGAGAACAGATATTTCGGATCCCTTTGAAGACTATAGGGCCAAAGGAAATATCCTCCGATAACAAAGAGAAAGAAACTTTCTGAGAAACTTCTTTGTGTTCTGTGAAATCATCTCAGAGAGTTACAGCTTTCCCCTCAAGAAGCCTTTCGCTAAGACAGTTCTTGTGGAATTGGCAAACTGATATTTGGAAGCCCATAGAGGGCCATGGTCAAAAAGGAAATATCCTCAGATGAAATCTGGAAAGAAGCTTTCTGAGAAACTGCTTAGTGTTCTGTTAATTCATCTCACAGAGTTACATCTGTATTTCGTGGATCTCTTTGCTAGCTTTATTTCTGTGGAATCTGAGAACAGATATTTCGGATCCCTTTGAAGACTATAGGGCCAAAGGAAATATCCTCTGATAACAAATAGAAAGAAGCTTTCTGAGAAACTTCTTTGTGTTCTGTGAAATCATCTCACAGAGTTACAGCCTTTCCCTCAAGAAGCTTTTCGCTAAGACAGTTCTTGTGGAATTGGCAAAGTGACATTTCGAAGCCCATAGAGGGCTATGGTGAAAAAGGAAATATCCTCCGATGAAATCTGGAAAGAAGCTTTCTGAGAAACTGCTTAGTGTTCTGTTAATTCATCTCACAGAGTTACATCTGTATTTCGTGGATCTCTTTGCTAGCCTTATTTCTGTGGAATCTGAGAACAATTATTTCGGATCCCTTTGAAGACTATAGGGCCAAAGGAAATATCCTCCGATAACAAAGAGTACGAAGCTTTCTGAGAAACTTCTTTGTGTTCTGTGAAATCATCTCACAGAGTTACAGCTTTCCCCTCAAGAAGCCTTTCCCTAAGACAGTTCTTGTGGAATTGGCAAAGTGATATTTGGAAGCCCATAGAGGGCTACGGGGAAAAAGGAAATATCCTCAGATGAAATCTGGAAAGAAGCTTTCTGAGAAACTGCTTAGTGTTCTGTTAATTCATCTCACAGAGTTACATCTGTATTTCGTGGATCTCTTTGCTAGCCTTATTTCTGTGGAATCTGAGAACAGATATTTCGGATCCCTTTGAAGACTTTAGGGCCAAAGGGAATATCCTCCGATAACAAAGAGAAAGAAGCTTTCTGAGAAACTTCTTTGTGTTCTGTGAAATCATCTCACAGAGTTACAGCTTTCCCCTCAAGAAGCCTTTCGATAAGACAGTTCTTGTGGAAATGGCCAAGTGATATTTGGAAGCCCATAGAGGGCTATGGTGAAAAAGGAAATATACACAGATGAAATCTGGAAAGAAGTTTTCTGAGAAACTGCTTAGTGTTCTGTTAATTCATCTCACAGAGTTACATCTGTATTTCGTGGATCTCTTTGCTAGCCTTATTTCTGTGGAATCTGAGAACAGATATTTCGGATCCCTTGGAAGACTATAGGGCCAAAGGAAATATCCTCCGAAGACAAAGAGAAACAAGCTTTCTGAGAAACTTCTTTGTGTTCTGTGAAATCATCTCACAGAGTTACAGCTTTCCCCTCAAGAAGCCTTTCGCTAAGACATTTCTTGTGGAATTGGCAAAGTGATATTTGGAAGCCCATAGAGGGCTATGGTGAAAAAGGAAATATCCTCCGATGAAATCTGGAAAGAAGCTTTCTGAGAAACTGCTTAGTGTTCTGTTAATTCATCTCACAGAGTTACATCTGTATTTCGTGGATCTCTTTGCTAGCCTTATTTCTGTGGAATCTGAGAACAGATATTTCGGATCCCTTTGAAGACTATAGGGCCAAAGGAAATATCCTCCGATAACAAAGAGAAAGAAGCTTTCTGAGAAACTTCTTTGTGTTCTGTGAAATCATCTCACAGAGTTACAGCTTTCCCCTCAAGAAGCCTTTCGCTAAGACAGTTCTTGTGGAATTGCCCAAGTGATATTTGGAAGCCCATGGAGGTCTACGGTGAAAAAGGAAATATCCTCAGATGAAATCTGGAAAGAAGCTTTCTGAGAAACTGCTTAGTGTTCTGTTAATTCATCTCACAGAGTTACATCTGTATTTCGTGGATCTCTTTGCTAGCCTTATTTCTGTGGAATCTGAGAACAGATATTTCGGATCCCTTTGAAGACTATAGGGCCAAAGGAAAAATCCTCCGATAACGAAGAGAAAGAAGCTTTCTGAGAAAATTCTTTGTGTTCTGTGAAATCATCTCACAGAGTTACAGCCTTTCCCTCAAGAAGCCTTTCGCTAAGACAGTTCTTGTGGAATTGGCAAAGTGACATTTGGAAGCCCATAGAGGGCTACGGTGAAAAAGGAAATATCCTCATATGAAATCTGGAAAGAAGCTTTCGCAGAAACTGCTTAGTGTTCTGTTAATTCATCTCACAGAGTTACATCTGTCTTTCGTGGATCTCTTTGCTAGCCTTATTTCTGTGGAATCTGAGAACACTTATTTCGGATCCCTTTGAAGACTATAGGGCCAAAGGAAATATCCTCCGATAACAAAGAGAACGAAGCTTTTTGAGAAACTTCTTTGTGTTCTGTGAAATCATCTCACAGAATTACAGCTTTCCCCTCAAGAAGCCTTTCGCTAAGACAGTTCTTGTGGAATTCGCAAAGTGATATTTGGAAGCCCTTAGTGGGCTATGGTGAAAAAGGAAATATCCTCAGATGAAATCTGGAAAGAAGCTTTCTGAGAAACTGCTTAGTGTTCTGTTAATTCATCTCACAGAGTTACATCTGTATTTCGTGGATCTCTTTGCTAGCCTTATTTCTGTGGAATCTGAGAACAGATATTTGGGATCCCTTTGAAGACTATAGGGCCAAAGGAAATATCCTCCGATAACAAAGAGAAAGAAGCTTTCTGAGAAACTTCTTTGTGTTGTGTGAAGTCATCTAACAGAGTTAGAGCTTTCGCCTCAAGAAGCCTTTCGATAAGACAGTTCTTGTGGAAATGGCCAAGTGATATTTGGAAGCCCATAGAGGGCTATGGTGAAAAAGGAAATATCCTCAGATGAAATCTGGAAAGAAGCTTTCTGAGAAACTGCTTAGTGTTCTGTTAATTCATCTCACACAGTTACATCTGTATTTCGTGGATCTCTTTGCTAGCCTTATTTCTGTGGAATCTGAGAAGAGATATTTCGGATCCCTTTGAAGACTATAGGGCCAAAGGTAATATCCTCCGATAACAAAGAGAACGAAGCTTTCTTAGAAACCTCTTTGTGTTCTGTGAAATCATCTCACAGAGTTACAGCTTTCCCCTCAAGAAGCCTTTCGCTAAGACAGTTCTTGTGGAATTGGCAAAGTGATATTTGGAAGCCCATAGAGGTCTATGGTGAAAAAGGAAATATCCTCAGATGAAATCTGGAAAGAAGCTTTCTGAGAAACTGCTTAGTGTTCTGTTAATTCATCTCACAGAGTTACATCTGTATTTCGTGGATCTCTTTGCTAGCCTTATTTCTGTGGAATCTGAGAACAGATATTTCGGATCCCTTTGAAGACTATAGGGCCATAGGAAATATCCTTCGATAACAAAGAGAAAGAAGCTTTCTGAGAAAATTCTTTGTGTTCTGTGAAATCATCTCACAGAGTTACAGCCTTTCCCTCAAGATGCCTTTCGCTAAGACAGTTCTTGTGGAATTGGCAAAGTGACATTTGGAAGCCCATAGAGGGTTATGGTGAAAAAGGAAATATCCTCAGATGAAATCTGGAAAGAAGCTTTCTGAGAAACTGCTTAGTGTTCTGTTAATTCATCTCACAGAGTTACATCTGTATTTCGTGGTTCTCTTTGCTAGCCTTATTTCTGTGGAATCTGAGAACAGGTACTTCGGATCCCTTTGAAGACTATAGGGCCAAAGGAAAAATCCTCCGATAACAAAGAGAAAGAAGCTTTCTGAGAAACTTCTTTGTGTTGTGTGAAGTCATCTAACAGAGTTACAGCTTTCCCCTTAAGAAGCCTTTCGCTAAGACAGTTCTTGTGGAATTGGCAAAGTGATATTTGGAAGCCCATAGAGGGTTATGGTAAAAAAGGAAATATCCTCAGATGAAATCTGGAAAGAAGCTTTCTGAGAAACCGCTTAGTGTTCTGTTAATTCATCTCACAGAGTTACATCTGTAGTTCGTGGATCTCTTTGCTAGCCTTATTTCTGTGGAATCTGAGAAGAGATATTTCGGATCCCTTTGAAGACTATAGGGCCAAAGGAAATATCCTCCGATAACAAAGAGAAAGAAGCTTTCTGAGAAACATCTTTGTGTTCTGTGAAATCATCTCACAGAGTTACAGCTTTCCCCTCAAGAAGCCTTTCGATAAGACAGTTCTTGTGGAAATGGCCAAGTGATATTTGGAAGCCCATAGAGGGCTATTTTGAAAAAGGAAATATCCTCAGATGATATCTGGAAAGAAGTTTTCTGAGAAACTGCTTAGTGTTCTGTTAATTCATCTCACAGAGTTACATCTGTATTTCGTGGATCTCTTTGCTAGCCTTATTTCTGTGGAATCTGAGAACAGATATTTCGGATCCCTTTGAAGACTATAGGGCCAAAGGAAATATCCTCCGATAACAAAGAGAAAGAAGCTTTCTGAGAAACTTCTTTGTGTTCTGTGAAATCATCTCAGAGAGTTACAGCTTTCCCCTCAAGAAGCCTTTCGCTAAGACAGTTCTTGTGGAATTGGCAAAGTGATATTTGGAAGCCCATGGAGGTCTATGGTGAAAAAGGAAATATCCTCAGATGAAATCTGGAAAGAAGCTTTCTGAGAAACTGCTTAGTGTTCTGTTAATTCATCTCACAGTGTTACATCTGTATTTCGTGGTTTCTTTGCTAGCCTTATTTCTGTGGAATCTGAGAACAGATATTTCGGATCCCTTTGAAGACTACAGGGCCAAAGGAAATATCCTCCGATAACAAAGAGAAAGAAGCTTTCTGAGAAACTTCTTTGTGTTCTGTGAAATCATCTCACAGAGTTACAGCTTTCCCCACAAGAAGCCTTTCGCTAAGACAGTTCTTGTGGAATTGGCAAAGTGATATTTGGAAGCCCATAGAGCGCTATGGTGAAAAAGGAAATATCCTCAGATGAAATCTGGAAAGAAGCTTTCTGAGAAACTGCTTAGTGTTCTGTTAATTCATCTCACAGAGTTACATCTGTATTTCGTGGATCTCTTTGCTAGCCTTTTTTCTGTGGAATCTGAGAACAGATATTTCGGATCCCTTTGAAGACTATAGGGCCAAAGGAAAAATCCTTCGATAACAAAGAGAAAGAAGCTTTCTGAGAAACTTCTTTGTGTTCTGTGAAATCATCTCACAGAGTTACAGCTTTCCCCTCAAGAAGCCTTTCGCTAAGACAGTTCTTGTGGAATTGGCAAAGTGATATTTGGAAGCCCATAGAGGGCTATGGTGAAAAAGGAAATATCCTCAGATGAAATCTGGAAAGAAGCTTTCTGAGAAACTGCTTAGTGTTCTGTTAATTCATCTCACAGAGTTACATCTGTAGTTCGTGGATCTCTTTGCTAGCCTTATTTCTGTGGAATCTGAGAACAGATATTTCGGATCCCTTTGAAGACTATAGGGCCAAAGGAAAAATCCTCCGATAACAAAGAGAAAGAAGCTTTCTGAGAAACTTCTTTGTGTTCTGTGAAATCATCTCAGAGAGTTACAGCTTTCCCCTCAAGAAGGCTTTCGCTAAGACAGTTCTTGTGGAATTGGCAAAGTGATATTTGGAAGCCCATAGAGGGCCATGGTGAAAAAGGAAATATCCTCAGATGAAATCTGGAAAGAGGCTTTCTGAGAAACTGCTTAGTGTTCTGTTAATTCATCTCACAGAGTTACATCTGTATTTCGTGGATCTCTTTGCTAGCTTTATTTCTGTGGAATCTGAGAACAGATATTTCGGATCCCTTTGAAGACTATAGGGCCAAAGGCAATGTCCTCCGATAACAAAGAGAAAGAAGCTTTCTGAGAAACTTCTTAGTGTTCTGTGAAATCATCTCACAGAGTTACAGCTTTCCCCTCAAGAAGCCTTTCGCTAAGACAGTTCTTGTGGAATTGGCAAAGTGATATTTGGAAGCCCATAGAGGGCTAAGGTGAAAAAGGAATATCCTCAGATGAAATCTGGAAAGAAGCTTTCTGAGAAACTGCTTAGTGTTCTGTTAATTCATCTCACAGAGTTACATTTGTATTTCGTGGATCTCTTTGCTAGCCTTATTTCTGTGGAATCTGAGAACAGATACTTCGGATCCCTTTGAAGAATATAGGGCCAAAGGAAATATCCTACGATAACAAAGAGAACGAAGCTTTCTGAGAAACTTCTTTGTGTTCTGTGAAATCATCTCACAGAGTTACAGCTTTCCCCTCAAGAAGCCTTTCGCTAAGACAGTTCTTGTGGAATTGGCAAAGTGATATTTGGAAGCCCATAGAGGTCTATGGTGAAAATGGAAATATCCTCAGATGAAATCTGGAAAGAAGCTTTCTGAGAAACTGCTTAGTGTTCTTTTAATTCATCTCACAGAGTTACATCTGTATTTCGTGGATATCTTTGCTAGCCTTATTTCTGTGGAATCTGAGAACAGATATTTCGGATCCCTTTGAGGACTATAGGGCCAAAGGAAATATCCTCCGATAACAAAGAGAAAGAAGCTTTCTGAGAAACTTCTTTGTGTTCTGTGAAGTCATCTAACAGAGTTACAGCTTTCCCCTCAAGAAGCCTTTCGCTAAGACAGTTCTTGTGGAATTGGCAAAGTGATATTTGGAAGCCCATAGAGGGCTATGGTGAAAAAGGAAATATCCTCAGATGAAATCTGGAAAGAAGCTTTCTGAGAAACCGCTTAGTGTTCTGTTAATTCATCTCACAGAGTTACATCTGTATTTCGTGGATCTCTTTGCTAGCCTTATTTCTGTGGTATCTGAGAAGAGATATTTCGGATCCCTTTGAAGACTATAGGGCCAAAGGAAATATCCTCCGATAACAAAGAGAAAGAAGCTTTCTGAGAAACTTCTTTGTGTTCTGTGAAATTATCTCACAGAGTTACAGCTTTCCCCTCAAGAAGCCTTTCGATAAGACAGTTCTTGTGGAAATGGCCAAGTGATATTTGGAAGCCCTTAGAGGGCTATGGTGAAAAAGGAAATATCCTCAGATGAAATCTGGAAAGAAGTTTTCTGAGAAACTGCTTAGTGTTCTGTTAATTCATCTCACAGAGTTACATCTGTAGTTCGTGGATCTCTTTGCTAGCCTTATTTCTGTGGAATCTGAGAACAGATATTTCGGATCCCTTTGAAGACTATAGGGCCAAAGGAAAAATCCTCCGATAACAAAGAGAAAGAAGCTTTCTGAGAAACTTCTTTGTGTTCTGTGAAATCATCTCAGAGAGTTACAGCTTTCCCCTCAAGAAGCCTTTCGCTAAGACAGTTCTTGTGGAATTGGCAAAGTGATATTTGGAAGCCCATAGAGGGCCATGGTGAAAAAGGAAATATCCTCAGATGAAATCTGGAAAGAGGCTTTCTGAGAAACTGCTTAGTGTTCTGTTAATTCATCTCACAGAGTTACATCTGTATTTCGTGGATCTCTTTGCTAGCTTTATTTCTGTGGAATCTGAGAACAGATATTTCGGATCCCTTTGAAGACTATAGGGCCAAAGGCAATATCCTCCGATAACAAAGAGAAAGAAGCTTTCTGAGAAACTTCTTTGTGTTCTGTGAAATCATCTCACAGAGTTACAGCTTTCCCCTCAAGAAGCCTTTCGCTAAGACAGTTCTTGTGGAATTGGCAAAGTGATATTTGGAAGCCCATAGAGGGCTATGGTGAAAAAGGAAATATCCTCAGATGAAATCTGGAAAGAAGCTTTCTGAGAAACCGCTTAGTGTTCTGTTAATTCATCTCACAGAGTTACATCTGTATTTCGTGGATCTCTTTGCTAGCCTTATTTCTGTGGTATCTGAGAAGAGATATTTCGGATCCCTTTGAAGACTATAGGGCCAAAGGAAATATCCTCCGATAACAAAGAGAAAGAAGCTTTCTGAGAAACTTCTTTGTGTTCTGTGAAATTATCTCACAGAGTTACAGCTTTCCCCTCAAGAAGCCTTTCGATAAGACAGTTCTTGTGGAAATGGCCAAGTGATATTTGGAAGCCCTTAGAGGGCTATGGTGAAAAAGGAAATATCCTCAGATGAAATCTGGAAAGAAGTTTTCTGAGAAACTGCTTAGTGTTCTGTTAATTCATCTCACAGAGTTACATCTGTAGTTCGTGGATCTCTTTGCTAGCCTTATTTCTGTGGAATCTGAGAACAGATATTTCGGATCCCTTTGAAGACTATAGGGCCAAAGGAAAAATCCTCCGATAACAAAGAGAAAGAAGCTTTCTGAGAAACTTCTTTGTGTTCTGTGAAATCATCTCAGAGAGTTACAGCTTTCCCCTCAAGAAGCCTTTCGCTAAGACAGTTCTTGTGGAATTGGCAAAGTGATATTTGGAAGCCCATAGAGGGCCATGGTGAAAAAGGAAATATCCTCAGATGAAATCTGGAAAGAGGCTTTCTGAGAAACTGCTTAGTGTTCTGTTAATTCATCTCACAGAGTTACATCTGTATTTCGTGGATCTCTTTGCTAGCTTTATTTCTGTGGAATCTGAGAACAGATATTTCGGATCCCTTTGAAGACTATAGGGCCAAAGGCAATATCCTCCGATAACAAAGAGAAAGAAGCTTTCTGAGAAACTTCTTTGTGTTCTGTGAAATCATCTCACAGAGTTACAGCTTTCCCCTCAAGAAGCCTTTCGCTAAGACAGTTCTTGTGGAATTGGCAAAGTGATATTTGGAAGCCCATAGAGGGCTATGGTGAAAAAGGAAATATCCTCAGATGAAATCTGGAAAGAAGCTATCTGAGAAACTGCTTAGTGTTCTGTTAATTCATCTCACAGAGTTACATGTGTAGTTCGTGGATCTCTTTGCTAGCCTTATTTCTGTGGAATCTGAGAACAGATATTTCGGATCCCTTTGAAGACTATAGGGCCAAAGGAAATATCCTCCGATAACAAAGAGAAAGAAGCTTTCTGAGAAACTTCTTTGTGTTCTGTGAAATCATCTCACAGAGTTACAGCTTTACCCTCAAGAAGCCTTTCGCTAAGACAGTTCTTGTGGAATTGGCAAAGTGATATTTGGAAGCCCATAGAGGGCTAAGGTGAAAAAGGAATATCCTCAGATGAAATCTGGAAAGAAGCTTTCTGAGAAACTGCTTAGTGTTCTGTTAATTCATCTCACAGAGTTACATCTGTATTTCGTGGATCTCTTTGCTAGCCTTATTTCTGTGGAATCTGAGAACAGATACTTCGGATCCCTTTGAAGATCATAGGGCCAAAGGAATATCCTCCGATAACGAAGAGAAAGAAGCTTTCTGAGAAACTTCTTTGTGTTCTGTGAAATCATCTCACAGAGTTACAGCTTTCCCCTCAAGAAGCCTTTCGCTAAGACAGTTCTTGTGGAATTGGCAAAGTGATATTTGGAAGCCCATAGAGGGCTATGGTGAAAAAGGAAATATCCTCAGATGAAATCTGGAAAGAAGCTTTCTGAGAAACCGCTTAGTGTTCTGTTAATTCATCTCACAGAGTTACATCTGTATTTCGTGGATCTCTTGGCTAGCTTTATTTCTGTGGAATCTGAGAACAGATATTTCTGTTCCCTTTGAAGACTATAGGGCCAAAGGCAATATCCTCCGATAACAAAGAGAAAGAAGCTTTCTGAGAAACTTCTTTGTGTTCTGTGAAATCATCTCACAGAGTTACAGCTTTCCCCTCAAGAAGCCTTTCGCTAAGACAGTTCTTGTGGAATTGGCAAAGTGATATTTGGAAGCCCATAGAGGGCTAAGGTGAAAAAGGAATATCCTCAGATGAAATCTGGAAAGAAGCTTTCTGAGAAACTGCTTAGTGTTCTGTTAATTCATCTCACAGAGTTACATTTGTATTTCGTGGATCTCTTTGCTAGCCTTATTTCTGTGGAATCTGAGAACAGATACTTCGGATCCCTTTGAAGACTATAGGGCCAAAGGAAATATCCTACGATAACAAAGAGAACGAAGCTTTCTGAGAAACTTCTTTGTGTTCTGTGAAATCATCTCACAGAGTTACAGCTTTCCCCTCAAGAAGCCTTTCGCTAAGACAGTTCTTGTGGAATTGGCAAAGTGATATTTGGAAGCCCATAGAGGTCTATGGTGAAAAAGGAAATATCCTCAGATGAAATCTGGAAAGAAGCTTTCTGAGAAACTGCTTAGTGTTCTTTTAATTCATCTCACAGAGTTACATCTGTATTTCGTGGATCTCTTTGCTAGCCTTATTTCTGTGGAATCTGAGAACAGATATTTCGGATCCCTTTGAGGACTATAGGGCCAAAGGAAAAATCCTCCGATAACAAAGAGAAAGAAGCTTTCTGAGAAACTTCTTTGTGTTCTGTGAAGTCATCTAACTGAGTTACAGCTTTCCCCTCAAGAAGCCTTTCGCTAAGACAGTTCTTGTGGAATTGGCAAAGTGATATTTGGAAGCCCTTAGAGGGCTATGGTGAAAAAGGAAATATCCTCAGATGAAATCTGGAAAGAAGCTTTCTGAGAAACTGCTTAGTGTTCTGTTAATTCATCTCACAGAGTTACATCTGTAGTTCGTGGATCTCTTTGCTAGCCTTATTTCTGTGGAATCTGAGAACAGATATTTCGGATCCCTTTGAAGACTATAGGGCCAAAGGAAAAATCCTCCGATAACAAAGAGAAAGAAGCTTTCTGAGAAACTTCTTTGTGTTCTGTGAAATCATCTCAGAGAGTTACAGCTTTCCCCTCAAGAAGCCTTTCGCTAAGACAGTTCTTGTGGAATTAGCAAAGTGATATTTGGAAGCCCATAGAGGGCCATGGTCAAAAAGGAAATATCCTCAGATGAAATCTGGAAAGAGGCTTTCTGAGAAACTGCTTAGTGTTCTGTTAATTCATCTCACAGAGTTACATCTGTATTTCGTGGATCTCTTTGCTAGCTTTATTTCTGTGGAATCTGAGAACAGATATTTCGGATCCCTTTGAAGACTATAGGGCCAAAGGCAATATCCTCCGATAACAAAGAGAAAGAAGCTTTCTGAGAAACTTCTTTGTGTTCTGTGAAATCATCTCACAGAGTTACAGCTTTCCCCTCAAGAAGCCTTTCGCTAAGACAGTTCTTGTGGAATTGGCAAACTGATATTTGGAAGCCCATAGAGGGCTATGGTGAAAAAGGAAATATCCTCAGATGAAATCTGGAAAGAAGCTATCTGAGAAACTGCTTAGTGTTCTCTTAATTCATCTCACAGAGTTACATCTGTATTTCGTGGATCTCTTTGCTAGCCTTATTTCTGTGGAATCTGAGAACAGATACTTCGGATCCCTTTGAAGACTATAGGGCCAAAGGAAATATCCTCCGATAACAAAGAAAACGAAGCTTTCTGAGAAACTTCTTTGTGTTCTGTGAAATCATCTCACAGAGTTACAGCTTTCCCCTCAAGAAGCCTTTCGCTAAGACAGTTCTTGTGGAATTGGCAAAGTGATATTTGGAAGCCCACAGAGGTCTATGGTGAAAAAGGAAATATCCTCAGATGAAATCTGGAAAGAAGCTTTCTGAGAAACTGCTTAGTGTTCTGTTAATTCATCTCACAGAGTTACATCTGTAGTTCGTTTATCTCTTTGCTAGCCTTATTTCTGTGGAATCTGAGAACAGATATTTCGGATCCCTTTGAAGACTATAGGGCCAAAGGAAAAATCCTCCGATAACAAAGAGAAAGAAGCTTTCTGAGAAACTTCTTTGTGTTCTGTGAAATCATCTCAGAGAGTTACAGCTTTCCCCTCAAGAAGCCTTTCGCTAAGACAGTTCTTGTGGAATTGGCAAAGTGATATTTGGAAGCCCATAGAGGGCCATGGTCAAAAAGGAAATATCCTCAGATGAAATCTGGAAAGAGGCTTTCTGAGAAACTGCTTAGTGTTCTGTTAATTCATCTCACAGAGTTACATCTGTATTTCGTGGATCTCTTTGCTAGCTTTATTTCTGTGGAATCTGAGAACAGATATTTCGGATCCCTTTGAAGACTATAGGGCCAAAGGCAATATCCTCCGATAACAAAGAGAAAGAAGCTTTCTGAGAAACTTCTTTGTGTTCTGTGAAATCATCTCACAGAGTTAAAGCTTTCCCCTCAAGAAGCCTTTCGCTAAGACAGTTCTTGTGGAATTGGCAAACTGATATTTGGAAGCCCATAGAGGGCTATGGTGAAAAAGGAAATATCCTCAGATGAAATCTGGAAAGAAGCTATCTGAGAAACTGCTTAGTGTTCTGTTAATTCATCTCGCAGAGTTACATCTGTATTTCGTGGATCTCTTTGCTAGCCTTATTTCTGTGGAATCTGAGAACAGATATTTCGGATCCCCTTGAAGAGTATAGGGCCAAAGGAAATATCCTCCGATAACGAAGAGAAAGAAGCTTTCTGAGAAACTTCTTTGTGTTCTGTGAAATCATCTCACAGAGTTACAGCTTTCCCCTCAAGAAGCCTTTCGCTAACACAGTTCTTGTGGAATTGGCAAAGTGATATTTGGAAGCCCATAGAGGGCTATGGTGAAAAAGGAAATATCCTCAGATGAAATCTGGAAAGAAGCTTTCTGAGAAACTCTTAGTGTTCTGTTAATTCATCTCACAGAGTTACATCTGTATTTCGTGGATGTCTTTGCTAGCCTTATTTCTGTGGAATCTGAGAACAGATATTTCGGATCCCTTTGAAGACTATAGGGCCAAAGGAAAAATCCTCCGATAACAAAGAGAAAGAAGCTTTCTGAGAAACTTCTTTGTGTTCTGTGAAATCATCTCACAGAGTTACAGCTTTTCCCTCAAGAAGCCTTACGCTAAGACAGTTCTTGCGGAATTGGCAAAGTGATATTTGGAAGCCCATAGAGGGCCATGGTGAAAAAGGAAATATCCTCAGATGAAATCTGGAAAGAGGCTTTCTGAGAAACTGCTTAGTGTTCTGTTAATTCATCTCACAGAGTTACATCTGTATTTCGTGGATCTCTTTGCTAGCTTTATTTCTGTGGAATCTGAGAACAGATATTTCGGATCCCTTTGAAGACTATAGGGCCAAAGGCAATATCCTCCGATAACAAAGAGAAAGAAGCTTTCTGAGAAACTTCTTTGTGTTCTGTGAAATCATCTCACAGAGTTACAGCTTTCCCCTCAAGAAGCCTTTCGCTAAGACAGTTCTTGTGGAATTGGCAAACTGATATTTGGAAGCCCATAGAGGGCTATGGTGAAAAAGGAAATATCCTCAGATGAAATCTGGAAAGAAGCTTTCTGAGAAACTGCTTAGTGTTCTGTTAATTCATCTCACAGAGTTACATCTGTATTTCGTGGATCTCTTTGCTAGCCTTATTTCTGTGGAATCTGAGAACAGATATTTCGGATCCCTTTGAAGACTATAGGGCCAAAGGCAATATCCTCCGATAACAAAGAGAAAGAAGCTTTCTGAGAAACTTCTTTGTGTTCTGTGAAATCATCTCACAGAGTTACAGCTTTCCCCTCAAGAAGCCTTTCGCTAAGACAGTTCTTGTGGAATTGGCAAAGTGATATTTGGAAGCCCGCAGAGGGCTACGGTGAAAAAGGAAATATCCTCAGATGAAATCTGGAAAGAAGCTTTCTGAGAAACCGCTTAGTGTTCTGTTAATTCATCTCACAGAGTTACATCTGTATTTCGTGGATCTCTTTGCTAGCCTTATTTCTGTGGAATCTGAGAACAGATATTTCGGATCCCTTTGAAGACTATAGGGCCAAAGGAAATATCCTCCGATAACAAAGAGAAAGAAGCTTTCTGAGAAACTTCTTTGTGTTCTGTGAAATTATCTCACAGAGTTACAGCTTTCCCCTCAAGAAGCCTTTCCATAAGACAGTTCTTGTGGAAATGGCAAGGTGATATTTGGAAGCCCATAGAGGGCTATGGTGAAAAAGGAAATATCCTCAGATGAAATCTGGAAAGAAGTTTTCTGAGAAACTGCTTAGTGTTCTGTTAATTCATCTCAAAGAGTTACATCTGTATTTCGTGGATCTCTTTGCTAGCCTTATTTCTGTGGAATCTGAGAACAGATATTTCGGATCCCTTTGAAGACTATAGGGCCAAAGGAAATATACTCCGATAACGAAGAGAAAGAAGCTTTCTGAGAAACTTCTTTGTGTTCTGTGAAATCATCTCACAGAGTTACAGCTTTCCCCTCAAGAAGCCTTTCGCTAAGACAGTTCTTGTGGAATTGGCAAAGTGATATTTGGAAGCCCATAGAGGGCTATGGTGAAAAAGGAAATATCCTCAGATGAAATCTGGAAAGAAGATTTCTGAGAAACTGCTTAGTGTTCTGTTAATTCATCTCACAGAGTTACATCTGTATTTCGTGGATATCTTTGCTAGCCTTATTTCTGTGGAATCTGAGAACAGATATTTCGGATCCCTTTGAAGAGTATAGGGCCAAAGGAAATATCCTCCGATAACAAAGAGAATGAAGCTTTCTGAGAAACTTCTTTGTGTTCCGTGAAATCATCTCACAGAGTTACAGCATTCCCCACAAGAAGCCTTTCGCTAAGACAGTTCTTGTGGAATTGGCAAAGTGATATTTGGAAGCCCATAGAGGGCTATGGTGAAAAAGAAAATATCCTCCGATGAAATCTGGAAAGAAGCTTTCTGAGAAACTGCTTAGTGTACTGTTAATTCATCTCACAGAGTTACATCTGTATTTCGTGGATCTCTTTGCTAGCCTTATTTCTGTGGAATCTGAGAACAGATATTTCGGATCCCTTTGAAGACTATAGGGCCAAAGGAAATATCCTCCGATAACAAAGAGAAAGAAGCTTTCTGAGAAACTTCTTTGTGTTCTGTGAAATCATCTCACAGAGTTACAGCTTTCCCCTCAAGAAGCCTTTCGCTAAAACAGTTCTTGTGGAATTGGCAAAGTGTTATTTGGAAGCCCATAGAGGGCTAAGGTGAAAAAGGAATATCCTCAGATGAAATCTGGAAAGAAGCTTTCTGAGAAACTGCTTAGTGTTCTGTTAATTCCTCTCACAGAGTTACATCTGTATTTCGTGGATCTCTTTGCTAGCCTTATTTCTTTGGAATCTGAGAACAGATACTTCGGATCCCTTTGAAGACTATAGGGCCAAAGGAAATATCCTCCGATAACAAAGAGAACGAAGCTTTCTGAGAAACTTCTTTGTGTTCTGTGAAATCATCTCACAGAGTTACAGCTTTCCCCTCAAGAAGCCTTTCGCTAAGACAGTTCTTGTGGAATTGGCAAAGTGATATTTGGAAGCCCTTAGAGGGCTACGGTGAAAAAGGAAATATCCTCAGATGAAATCTGCAAAGAAGCTTTCTGAGAAACTGCTTAGTGTTCTTTTAATTCATCTCACAGAGTTACATCTGTATTTCGTGGATCTCTTTGCTAGCCTTATTTCTGTGGAATCTGAGAACAGATATTTCGGATCCCTTTGAGGACTATAGGGCCAAAAAAAAAATCCTCCGATAACAAAGAGAAAGAAGCTTTCTGAGAAACTTCTTTGTGTTCTGTGAAGTCATCTAACAGAGTTACAGCTTTCCCCTCAAGAAGCCTTTCGCTAAGACAGTTCTTGTGGAATTGGCAAAGTGATATTTGGAAGCCCATAGAGGGCCATGGTGAAAAAGGAAATATACTCAGATGAAATCTGGAAAGAAGCTTTCTGAGAAACTGCTTAGTGTTCTGTTAATTCATCTCACAGAGTTACATCTGTATTTCGTGGATCTCTTTGCTAGCCTTATTTCTGTGGAATCTGAGAACAGATATTTCGGATCCCTTTGAAGACTATAGGGCCAAAGGCAATATCCTCCGATAACAAAGAGAAAGAAGCTTTCTGAGAAACTTCTTTGTGTTCTGTGAAATCATCTCACAGAGTTACAGCTTTCCCCTCAAGAAGCCTTTCGCTAAGACAGTTCTTGTGGAATTGGCAAAGTGATATTTGGAAGCCCGCAGAGGGCTACGGTGAAAAAGGAAATATCCTCAGATGAAATCTGGAAAGAAGCTTTCTGAGAAACCGCTTAGTGTTCTGTTAATTCATCTCACAGAGTTACATCTGTATTTCGTGGATCTCTTTGCTAGCCTTATTTCTGTGGAATCTGAGAACAGATATTTCGGATCCCTTTGAAGACTATAGGGCCAAAGGAAATATCCTCCGATAACAAAGAGAAAGAAGCTTTCTGAGAAACTTCTTTGTGTTCTGTGAAATTATCTCACAGAGTTACAGCTTTCCCCTCAAGAAGCCTTTCGATAAGACAGTTCTTGTGGAAATGGCAAGGTGATATTTGGAAGCCCATAGAGGGCTATGGTGAAAAAGGAAATATCCTCAGATGAAATCTGGAAAGAAGTTTTCTGAGAAACTGCTTAGTGTTCTGTTAATTCATCTCAGAGAGTTACATCTGTATTTCGTGGATCTCTTTGCTAGCCTTATTTCTGTGGAATCTGAGAACAGATATTTCGGATCCCTTTGAAGACTATAGGGCCAAAGGAAATATACTCCGATAACGAAGAGAAAGAAGCTTTCTGAGAAACTTCTTTGTGTTCTGTGAAATCATCTCACAGAGTTACAGCTTTCCCCTCAAGAAGCCTTTCGCTAAGACAGTTCTTGTGGAATTGGCAAAGAGATATTTGGAAGCCCATAGAGGGCTATGGTGAAAAAGGAAATATCCTCAGATGAAATCTGGAAAGAAGATTTCTGAGAAACTGCTTAGTGTTCTGTTAATTCATCTCACAGAGTTACATCTGTATTTCGTGGATATCTTTGCTAGCCTTATTTCTGTGGAATCTGAGAACAGATATTTCGGATCCCTTTGAAGACTATAGGGCCAAAGGAAATATCCTCCGATAACAAAGAGAATGAAGCTTTCTGAGAAACTTCTTTGTGTTCCGTGAAATCATCTCACAGAGTTACAGCTTTCCCCACAAGAAGCCTTTCGCTAAGACAGTTCTTGTGGAATTGGCAAAGTGATATTTGGAAGCCCATAGAGGGCTATGGTGAAAAAGAAAATATCCTCCGATGAAATCTGGAAAGAAGCTTTCTGAGAAACTGCTTAGTGTACTGTTAATTCATCTCACAGAGTTACATCTGTATTTCGTGGATCTCTTTGCTACCTTATTTCTGTGGAATCTTAGAACAGATATTTCGGATCCCTTTGAAGACTATAGGGCCAAAGAAAAAATCCTCCGATAACAAAGAGAAAGAAGCTTTCTGAGAAACTTCTTTGTGTTCTGTGAAATCATCTCACAGAGTTACAGCTTTACCCTCAAGAAGCCTTTCGCTAAGACAGTTCTTGTGGAATTGGCAAAGTGATATTTGGAAGCCCATAGAGGGCTATGGTGAAAAAGGAAATATCCTCAGATGAAATCTGGAAAGAAGCTTTCTGAGAAACTGCTTAGTGTTCTGTTAATTCATCTCACAGAGTTACATCTGTATTTCGTGGATCTCTTTGCTAGCCTTATTTCTGTGGAATCTGAGAACAGATATTTCGGATCCCTTTGAAGACTATAGGGCCAAAGGAAAAATCCTCCGATAACAAAGAGAAAGAAGCTTTCTGAGAAACTTCTTTGTGTTCTGTGAAATCATCTCAGAGAGTTACAGCTTTCCCCTCAAGAAGCCTTTCGCTAAGACAGTTCTTGCGGAATTGGCAAAGTGATATTTGGAAGCCCATAGAGGGCCATGATGAAAAAGGAAATATCCTCAGATGAAATCTGGAAAGAGGCTTTCTGAGAAACTGCTTAGTGTTCTGTTAATTCATCTCACAGAGTTACATCTGTATTTCGTGGATCTCTTTGCTAGCTTTATTTCTGTGGAATCTGAGAACAGATATTTCGGATCCCTTTGAAGACTATAGGGCCAAAGGCAATATCCTCCGATAACAAAGAGAAAGAAGCTTTCTGAGAAACTTCTTTGTGTTCTGTGAAATCATCTCACAGAGTTACAGCTTTCTCCTCAAGAAGCCTTTCGCTAAGACAGTTCTTGTGGAATTGGCAAACTGATATTTGGAAGCCCATAGAGGGCTATGGTGAAAAAGGAAATATCCTCAGATGAAATCTGGAAAGAAGCTATCTGAGAAACTGCTTAGTGTTCTGTTAATTCATCTCACAGAGTTACATCTGTATTTCGTGGATCTCTTTGCTAGCCTTATTTCTGTGGAATCTGAGAACAGATATTTCGGATCCCTTTGAAGACTATAGGGCCAAAGGAAATATCCTCCGATAACAAAGAGAAAGAAGCTTTCTGAGAAACTTCTTTGTGTTCTGTGAAATCATCTCACAGAGTTACAGCTTTCCCCTCAAGAAGCCTTTCGCTAAAACAGTTCTTGTGGAATTGGCAAAGTGTTATTTGGAAGCCCATAGAGGGCTAAGGTGAAAAAGGAATATCCTCAGATGAAATCTGGAAAGAAGCTTTCTGAGAAACTGCTTAGTGTTGTGTTAATTCCTCTCACAGAGTTACATCTGTATTTCGTGGATCTCTTTGCTAGCCTTATTTCTTTGGAATCTGAGAACAGATACTTCGGATCCCTTTGAAGACTATAGGGCCAAAGGAAATATCCTCCGATAACAAAGAGAACGAAGCTTTCTGAGAAACTTCTTTGTGTTCTGTGAAATCATCTCACAGAGTTACAGCTTTCCCCTCAAGAAGCCTTTCGCTAAGACAGTTCTTGTGGAATTGGCAAAGTGATATTTGGAAGCCCATAGAGGGCTACGGTGAAAAAGGAAATATCCTCAGATGAAATCTGGAAAGAAGCTTTCTGAGAAACTGCTTAGTGTTCTTTTAATTCATCTCACAGAGTTACATCTGTATTTCGTGGATCTCTTTGCTAGCCATATTTCTGTGGAATCTGAGAACAGATATTTCGGATCCCTTTGAGGACTATAGGGCCAAAAAAAAAATCCTCCGATAACAAAGAGAAAGAAGCTTTCTGAGAAACTTCTTTGTGTTCTGTGAAGTCATCTCACAGAGTTACAGCTTTCCCCTCAAGAAGCCTTTCGCTGAGACAGTTCTTGTGGAATTGGCAAAGTGATATTTGGAAGCCCATAGAGGGCCATTGTGAAAAAGGAAATATACTCAGATGAAATCTGGAAAGAAGCTTTCTGAGAAACTGCTTAGTGTTCTGTTAATTCATCTCACAGAGTTACATCTGTATTTCGTGGATCTCTTTGCTAGCCTTATTTCTGTGGAATCTGAGAACAGATATTTCGGATCCCTTTGAAGACTATAGGGCCAAAGGAAATATCCTTCGATAACAAAGAGAAAGAAGCTTTCTGTGAAAATTCTTTGTGTTCTGTGAAATCATCTCACAGAGTTACAGCCTTTCCCTCAAGAAGCCTTTCGCTTAGACAGTTCTTGTGGAATTGGCAAAGTGATATTTGGAAGCCCATAGAGGGCTATGGTGAAAAAGGAAATATCCTCAGATGAAATCTGGAAAGAAGCTTTCTGAGAAACCGCTTAGTGTTCTGTTAATTCATCTCACAGAGTTACATCTGTATTTCGTGGATCTCTTTGCTAGCCTTATTTCTGTGGAATCTGAGAACAGATATTTCGGATCCCTTTGAAGACTATAGGGCCAAAGGCAATATCCTCCGATAACAAAGAGAAAGAAGCTTTCTGATAAACTTCTTTGTGTTCTGTGAAATCATCTCACAGAGTTACAGCTTTCCCCTGAAGAAGCCTTTCGCTAAGACAGTTCTTGTGGAATTGGCAAAGTGATATTTGGAAGCCCACAGAGGGCTACGGTGAAAAAGGAAATATCCTCAGATGAAATCTGGAAAGAAGCATTCTGAGAAACCGCTTAGTGTTCTGTTAATTCATCTCACAGAGTTACATCTGTGTTTCGTGGATCTCTTTGCTAGCCTTATTTCTGTGGAATCTGAGAACAGATATTTCGGATCCCTTTGAAGACTATAGGGCCAAAGGAAATATCCTCCGATAACAAAGAGAAAGAAGCTTTCTGAGAAACTTCTTTGTGTTCTGTGAAATTATCTCACAGAGTTACAGCTGTCCCCTCAAGAAGCCTTTCGATAAGACAGTTCTTGTGGAAATGGCAAAGTGATATTTGGAAGCCCATAGAGGGCTATGGTGAAAAAGGAAATATCCTCAGATGAAATCTGGAAAGAAGTTTTCTGAAAACTGCTTAGTGTTCTGTTAATTCATCTCACAGAGTTACATCTGTATTTCGTGGATCTCTTTGCTAGCCTTATTTCTGTGGAATCTGAGAACAGATATTTCGGATCCCTTTGAAGACTATAGGGCCAAAGGAAATATCCTCCGATAACGAAGAGAAAGAAGCTTTCTGAGAAACTTCTTTGTGTTCTGTGAAATCATCTCACAGAGTTACAGCTTTCCCCTCAGGAAGCCTTTCGCTAAGACAGTTCTTGTGGAATTGGCAAAGTGATATTTGGAAGCCCATAGAGGGCTATGGTGAAAAAGGATATATCCTCAGATGAAATCTGGAAAGAAGCTTTCTGAGAAACTGCTTAGTGTTCTGTTAATTCATCTCACAGAGTTACATCTGTATTTCGTGGATCTCTTTGCTAGCCTTATTTCTGTGGAATCTGAGAACAGATATTTCGGATCCCTTTGAAGACTATAGGGCCAAAGGAAATATCCTCCGATAACAAAGAGAATGAAGCTTTCTGAGAAACTTCTTTGTGTTCTGTGAAATCATCTCACAGAGTTACAGCTTTCCCCACAAGAAGACTTTCGCTAAGACAGTTCTTGTGGAATTGGCAAAGTGATATTTGGAAGCCCATAGAGGGCTATGGTGAAAAAGAAAATATCCTCCGATGAAATCTGGAAAGAAGCTTTCTGAGAAACTGCTTAGTGTACTGTTAATTCATCTCACAGAGTTACATCTGTATTTCGTGGATCTCTTTGCTACCTTATTTCTGTGGAATCTTAGAACAGATATTTCGGATCCCTTTGAAGACTATAGGGCCAAAGAAAAAATCCTCCGATAACAAAGAGAAAGAAGCTTTCTGAGAAACTTCTTTGTGTTCTGTGAAATCATCTCACAGAGTTACAGCTTTACCCTCAAGAAGCCTTTCGCTAAGACAGTTCTTGTGGATTTGGCAAAGTGATATTTGGAAGCCCATAGAGGGCTATGGTGAAAAAGGAAATATCCTCAGATGAAATCTGGAAAGAAGCTTTCTGAGAAACTGCTTAGTGTTCTGTTAATTCATCTCACAGAGTTACATCTGTATTTCGTGGATCTCTTTGCTAGCCTTATTTCTGTGGAATCTGAGAACGATTTTTCGGATCCCTTTGAAGACTATGGGGCCAAAGGAAATATCCTCCGATAACGAAGAGAAAGTAGCTTTCTGAGAAACTTCTTTGTGTTCTGTGAAATCATCTAACAGAGTTACAGCTTTCCCCTCAAGAAGCCTTTCGAAAAGACAGTTCTTGTGGAATTGGCCAAGTGATATTTGGAAGCCCATAGAGGGCTATGGTGAAAAAGGAAATATCCTCAGATGAAATCTGGAAAGAAGCTTTCTGAGAAACTGCTTAGTGTTCTGTTAATTCATCTCACAAAGTTACATCTGTATTTCGTGGATCTCTTTGCTAGCCTTATTTCTGTGGAATCTGAGAACAGATATTTCGGATCCCTTTGAAGGCTATAGGGCCAAAGGAAATATCCTCCGATAACAAAGAGAAAGAAGCTTTCTGAGAAACTTCTTTGTGTTCTGTGAAATCATCTCACAGAGTTACAACTTTCCCCTCAAGAAGCCTTTCGCTAAGACAGTTCTTGTGGAATTGGCAAAGTGATATTTGGAAGCCCATAGAGGGCCATGGTGAAAAAGGAAATATCCTCAGATGAAATCTGGAAAGAGGCTTTCTGAGAAACTGCTTAGTGTTCTGTTAATTCATCTCACAGAGTTACATCTGTATTTCGTGGATCTCTTTGCTAGCTTTATTTCTGTGGAATCTGAGAACAGATATTTCGGATCCCTTTGAAGACTATAGGGCCAAAGGCAATATCCTCCGATAACAAAGAGAAAGAAGCTTTCTGAGAAACTTCTTTGTGTTCTGTGAAATCATCTCACAGAGTTACAGCTTTCCCCTCAAGAAGCCTTTCGCTAAGACAGTTCTTGTGGAATTGGCAAACTGATATTTGGAAGCCCATAGAGGGCTATGGTGAAAAAGGAAATATCCTCAGATGAAATCTGGAAAGAAGCTATCTGAGAAACTGCTTAGTGTTCTGTTAATTCATCTCACAGAGTTACATCTGTATTTCGTGGATCTCTTTGCTAGCCTTATTTCTGTGGAATCTGAGAACAGATATTTCGGATCCCTTTGAAGACTATAGGGCCAAAGGAAATATCCTCCGATAACAAAGAGAAAGAAGCTTTCTGAGAAACTTCTTTGTGTTCTGTGAAATCATCTCACAGAGTTACAGCTTTCCCCTCAAGAAGCCTTTCGCTAAGACAGTTCTTGTGGAATTGGCAAAGTGATATTTGGAAGCCCATAGAGGGCTAAGGTGAAAAAGGAATATCCTCAGATGAAATCTGGAAAGAAGCTTTCTGAGAAACTGCTTAGTGTTCTGTTAATTCCTCTCACAGAGTTACATCTGTATTTCGAAGATCTCTTTGCTAGCCTTATTTCTTTGGAATCTGAGAACAGATACTTCGGATCCCTTTGAAGACTATAGGGCCAAAGGAAAAATCCTCCGATAACAAAGAGAAAGAAGCTTTCTGAGAAACTTCTTTGTGTTCTGTGAAATCATCTCACAGAGTTACAGCTTTCCCCTCAAGAAGCCTTTCGCTAAGACAGTTCTTGTGGAATTGGCAAAGTGATATTTGGAAGCCCGCAGAGGGCTACGGTGAAAAAGGAAATATCCTCAGATGAAATCTGGAAAGAAGCTTTCTGAGAAACCGCTTAGTGTTCTGTTAATTCATCTCACAGAGTTACATCTGTATTTCGTGGATCTCTTTGCTAGCCTTATTTCTGTGGAATCTGAGAACAGATATTTCGGATCCCTTTGAAGACTATAGGGCCAAAGGAAATATCCTCCGATAACAAAGAGAAAGAAGCTTTCTGAGAAACTTCTTTGTGTTCTGTGAAGTCATCTCACAGAGTTACAGCTTTCCCCTCAAGAAGCCTTTCGCTGAGACAGTTCTTGTGGAATTGGCAAAGTGATATTTGGAAGCCCATAGAGGGCCATGGTGAAAAAGGAAATATACTCAGATGAAATCTGGAAAGAAGCTTTCTGAGAAACTGCTTAGTGTTCTGTTAATTCATCTCACAGAGTTACATCTGTATTTCGTGGATCTCTTTGCTAGCCTTATTTCTGTGGAATCTGAGAACAGATATTTCGGATCCCTTTGAAGACTATAGGGCCAAAGGAAATATCCTTCGATAACAAAGAGAAAGAAGCTTTCTGTGAAAATTCTTTGTGTTCTGTGAAATCATCTCACAGAGTTACAGCCTTTCCCTCAAGAAGCCTTTCGCTTAGACAGTTCTTGTGGAATTGGCAAAGTGATATTTGGAAGCCCATAGAGGGCTATGGTGAAAAAGGAAATATCCTCAGATGAAATCTGGAAAGAAGCTTTCTGAGAAACCGCTTAGTGTTCTGTTAATTCATCTCACAGAGTTACATCTGTATTTCGTGGATCTCTTTGCTAGCCTTATTTCTGTGGAATCTGAGAACAGATATTTCGGATCCCTTTGAAGACTATAGGGCCAAAGGAAATATCCTCCGATAACAAAGAGAAAGAAGCTTTCTGAGAAACTTCTTTGTGTTCTGTGAAATTATCTCACAGAGTTACAGCTGTCCCCTCAAGAAGCCTTTCGATAAGACAGTTCTTGTGGAAATGGCAAAGTGATATTTGGAAGCCCATAGAGGGCTATGGTGAAAAAGGAAATATCCTCAGATGAAATCTGGAAAGAAGTTTTCTGAAAACTGCTTAGTGTTCTGTTAATTCATCTCACAGAGTTACATCTGTATTTCGTGGATCTCTTTGCTAGCCTTATTTCTGTGGAATCTGAGAACAGATATTTCGGATCCCTTTGAAGACTATAGGGCCAAAGGAAATATCCTCCGATAACGAAGAGAAAGAAGCTTTCTGAGAAACTTCTTTGTGTTCTGTGAAATCATCTCACAGAGTTACAGCTTTCCCCTCAAGAAGCCTTTCGCTAAGACAGTTCTTGTGGAATTGGCAAAGTGATATTTGGAAGCCCATAGAGGGCTATGGTGAAAAAGGATATATCCTCAGATGAAATCTGGAAAGAAGCTTTCTGAGAAACTGCTTAGTGTTCTGTTAATTCATCTCACAGAGTTACATCTGTATTTCGTGGATCTCTTTGCTAGCCTTATTTCTGTGGAATCTGAGAACAGATATTTCGGATCCCTTTGAAGACTATAGGGCCAAAGGAAATATCCTCCGATAACAAAGAGAATGAAGCTTTCTGAGAAACTTCTTTGTGTTCTGTGAAATCATCTCACAGAGTTACAGCTTTCCCCACAAGAAGCCTTTCGCTAAGACAGTTCTTGTGGAATTGGCAAAGTGATATTTGGAAGCCCATAGAGGGCTATGGTGAAAAAGAAAATATCCTCCGATGAAATCTGGAAAGAAGCTTTCTGAGAAACTGCTTAGTGTACTGTTAATTCATCTCACAGAGTTACATCTGTATTTCGTGGATCTCTTTGCTACCTTATTTCTGTGGAATCTTAGAACAGATATTTCGGATCCCTTTGAAGACTATAGGGCCAAAGAAAAAATCCTCCGATAACAAAGAGAAAGAAGCTTTCTGAGAAACTTCTTTGTGTTCTGTGAAATCATCTCACAGAGTTACAGCTTTACCCTCAAGAAGCCTTTCGCTAAGACAGTTCTTGTGGATTTGGCAAAGTGATATTTGGAAGCCCATAGAGGGCTATGGTGAAAAAGGAAATATCCTCAGATGAAATCTGGAAAGAAGCTTTCTGAGAAACTGCTTAGTGTTCTGTTAATTCATCTCACAGAGTTACATCTGTATTTCGTGGATCTCTTTGCTAGCCTTATTTCTGTGGAATCTGAGAACAGATATTTCGGATCCCTTTGAAGACTATGGGGCCAAAGGAAATATCCTCCGATAACGAAGAGAAAGTAGCTTTCTGTGAAACTTCTTTGTGTTCTGTGAAATCATCTAACAGAGTTACAGATTTCCCCTCAAGAAGCCTTTCGAAAAGACAGTTCTTGTGGAATTGGCCAAGTGATATTTGGAAGCCCATAGAGGGCTATGGTGAAAAAGGAAATATCCTCAGATGAAATCTGGAAAGAAGCTTTCTGAGAAACTGCTTAGTGTTCTGTTAATTCATCTCACAAAGTTACATCTGTATTTCGTGGATCTCTTTGCTAGCCTTATTTCTGTGGAATCTGAGAACAGATATTTCGGATCCCTTTGAAGGCTATAGGGCCAAAGGAAATATCCTCCGATAACAAAGAGAAAGAAGCTTTCTGAGAAACTTCTTTGTGTTCTGTGAAATCATCTCACAGAGTTACAACTTTCCCCTCAAGAAGCCTTTCGCTAAGACAGTTCTTGTGGAATTGGCAAAGTGATATTTGGAAGCCCATAGAGGGCCATGGTGAAAAAGGAAATATCCTCAGATGAAATCTGGAAAGAGGCTTTCTGAGAAACTGCTTAGTGTTCTGTTAATTCATCTCACAGAGTTACATCTGTATTTCGTGGATCTCTTTGCTAGCTTTATTTCTGTGGAATCTGAGAACAGATATTTCGGATCCCTTTGAAGACTATAGGGCCAAAGGCAATATCCTCCGATAACAAAGAGAAAGAAGCTTTCTGAGAAACTTCTTTGTGTTCTGTGAAATCATCTCACAGAGTTACAGCTTTCCCCTCAAGAAGCCTTTCGCTAAGACAGTTCTTGTGGAATTGGCAAACTGATATTTGGAAGCCCATAGAGGGCTATGGTGAAAAAGGAAATATCCTCAGATGAAATCTGGAAAGAAGCTATCTGAGAAACTGCTTAGTGTTCTGTTAATTCATCTCACAGAGTTACATCTGTATTTCGTGAATCTCTTTGCTAGCCTTATTTCTGTGGAATCTGAGAACAGATATTTCGGATCCCTTTGAAGACTATAGGGCCAAAGGAAATATCCTCCGATAACAAAGAGAAAGAAGCTTTCTGAGAAACTTCTTTGTGTTCTGTGAAATCATCTCACAGAGTTACAGCTTTCCCCTCAAGAAGCCTTTCGCTAAGACAGTTCTTGTGGAATTGGCAAAGTGATATTTGGAAGCCCATAGAGGGCTAAGGTGAAAAAGGAATATCCTCAGATGAAATCTGGAAAGAAGCTTTCTGAGAAACTGCTTAGTGTTCTGTTAATTCCTCTCACAGAGTTACATCTGTATTTCGTAGATCTCTTTGCTAGCCTTATTTCTTTGGAATCTGAGAACAGATACTTCGGATCCCTTTGAAGACTATAGGGCCAAAGGAAAAATCCTCCGATAACAAAGAGAAAGAAGCTTTCTGAGAAACTTCTTTGTGTTCTGTGAAATCATCTCACAGAGTTACAGCTTTCCCCTCAAGAAGCCTTTCGCTAAGACAGTTCTTGTGGAATTGGCAAAGTGATATTTGGAAGCCCGCAGAGGGCTACGGTGAAAAAGGAAATATCCTCAGATGAAATCTGGAAAGAAGCTTTCTGAGAAACCGCTTAGTGTTCTGTTAATTCATCTCACAGAGTTACATCTGTATTTCGTGGATCTCTTTGCTAGCCTTATTTCTGTGGAATCTGAGAACAGATATTTCGGATCCCTTTGAAGACTATAGGGCCAAAGGAAATATCCTCCGATAACAAAGAGAAAGAAGCTTTCTGAGAAACTTCTTTGTGTTCTGTGAAGTCATCTCACAGAGTTACAGCTTTCCCCTCAAGAAGCCTTTCGCTGAGACAGTTCTTGTGGAATTGGCAAAGTGATATTTGGAAGCCCATAGAGGGCCATGGTGAAAAAGGAAATATACTCAGATGAAATCTGGAAAGAAGCTTTCTGAGAAACTGCTTAGTGTTCTGTTAATTCATCTCACAGAGTTACATCTGTATTTCGTGGATCTCTTTGCTAGCCTTATTTCTGTGGAATCTGAGAACAGATATTTCGGATCCCTTTGAAGACTATAGGGCCAAAGGAAATATCCTTCGATAACAAAGAGAAAGAAGCTTTCTGTGAAAATTCTTTGTGTTCTGTGAAATCATCTCACAGAATTACAGCCTTTCCCTCAAGAAGCCTTTCGCTTAGACAGTTCTTGTGGAATTGGCAAAGTGATATTTGGAAGCCCATAGAGGGCTATGGTGAAAAAGGAAATATCCTCAGATGAAATCTGGAAAGAAGCTTTCTGAGAAACCGCTTAGTGTTCTGTTAATTCATCTCACAGAGTTACATCTGTATTTCGTGGATCTCTTTGCTAGCCTTATTTCTGTGGAATCTGAGAACAGATATTTCGGATCCCTTTGAAGACTATAGGGCCAAAGGCAATATCCTCCGATAACAAAGAGAAAGAAGCTTTCTGATAAACTTCTTTGTGTTCTGTGAAATCATCTCACAGAGTTACAGCTTTCCCCTCAAGAAGCCTTTCGCTAAGACAGTTCTTGTGGAATTGGCAAAGTGATATTTGGAAGCCCACAGAGGGCTACTGTGAAAAAGGAAATATCCTCAGATGAAATCTGGAAAGAAGCATTCTGAGAAACCGCTTAGTGTTCTGTTAATTCATCTCACAGAGTTACATCTGTATTTCGTGGATCTCTTTGCTAGCCTTATTTCTGTGGAATCTGAGAACAGATATTTCGGATCCCTTTGAAGACTATAGGGCCAAAGGAAATATCCTCCGATAACAAAGAGAAAGAAGCTTTCTGAGAAACTTCTTTGTGTTCTGTGAAATTATCTCACAGAGTTACAGCTGTCCCCTCAAGAAGCCTTTCGATAAGACAGTTCTTGTGGAAATGGCAAAGTGATATTTGGAAGCCCATAGAGGGCTATGGTGAAAAAGGAAATATCCTCAGATGAAATCTGGAAAGAAGTTTTCTGAAAACTGCTTAGTGTTCTGTTAATTCATCTCACAGAGTTACATCTGTATTTCGTGGATCTCTTTGCTAGCCTTATTTCTGTGGAATCTGAGAACAGATATTTCGGATCCCTTTGAAGACTATAGGGCCAAAGGAAATATCCTCCGATAACGAAGAGAAAGAAGCTTTCTGAGAAACTTCTTTGTGTTCTGTGAAATCATCTCACAGAGTTACAGCTTTCCCCTCAAGAAGCCTTTCGCTAAGACAGTTCTTGTGGAATTGGCAAAGTGATATTTGGAAGCCCATAGAGGGCTATGGTGAAAAAGGATATATCCTCAGATGAAATCTGGAAAGAAGCTTTCTGAGAAACTGCTTAGTGTTCTGTTAATTCATCTCACAGAGTTACATCTGTATTTCGTGGATCTCTTTGCTAGCCTTATTTCTGTGGAATCTGAGAACAGATATTTCGGATCCCTTTGAAGACTATAGGGCCAAAGGAAATATCCTCCGATAACAAAGAGAATGAAGCTTTCTGAGAAACTTCTTTGTGTTCTGTGAAATCATCTCACAGAGTTACAGCTTTCCCCACAAGAAGCCTTTCGCTAAGACAGTTCTTGTGGAATTGGCAAAGTGATATTTGGAAGCCCATAGAGGGCTATGGTGAAAAAGAAAATATCCTCCGATGAAATCTGGAAAGAAGCTTTCTGAGAAACTGCTTAGTGTACTGTTAATTCATCTCACAGAGTTACATCTGTATTTCGTGGATCTCTTTGCTACCTTATTTCTGTGGAATCTTAGAACAGATATTTCGGATCCCTTTGAAGACTATAGGGCCAAAGAAAAAATCCTCCGATAACAAAGAGAAAGAAGCTTTCTGAGAAACTTCTTTGTGTTCTGTGAAATCATCTCACAGAGTTACAGCTTTACCCTCAAGAAGCCTTTCGCTAAGACAGTTCTTGTGGATTTGGCAAAGTGATATTTGGAAGCCCATAGAGGGCTATGGTGAAAAAGGAAATATCCTCAGATGAAATCTGGAAAGAAGCTTTCTGAGAAACTGCTTAGTGTTCTGTTAATTCATCTCACAGAGTTACATCTGTATTTCGTGGATCTCTTTGCTAGCCTTATTTCTGTGGAATCTGAGAACAGATATTTCGGATCCCTTTGAAGACTATGGGGCCAAAGGAAATATCCTCCGATAACGAAGAGAAAGTAGCTTTCTGAGAAACTTCTTTGTGTTCTGTGAAATCATCTCACAGAGTTACAGCTTTCCCCTCAAGAAGCCTTTCGAAAAGACAGTTCTTGTGGAATTGGCCAAGTGATATTTGGAAGCCCATAGAGGGCTATGGTGAAAAAGGAAATATCCTCAGATGAAATCTGGAAAGAAGCTTTCTGAGAAACTGCTTAGTGTTCTGTTAATTCATCTCACAAAGTTACATCTGTATTTCGTGGATCTCTTTGCTAGCCTTATTTCTGTGGAATCTGAGAACAGATATTTCGGATCCCTTTGAAGGCTATAGGGCCAAAGGAAATATCCTCCGATAACAAAGAGAAAGAAGCTTTCTGAGAAACTTCTTTGTGTTCTGTGAAATCATCTCACAGAGTTACAACTTTCCCCTCAAGAAGCCTTTCGCTAAGACAGTTCTTGTGGAATTGGCAAAGTGATATTTGGAAGCCCATAGAGGGCCATGGTGAAAAAGGAAATATCCTCAGATGAAATCTGGAAAGAGGCTTTCTGAGAAACTGCTTAGTGTTCTGTTAATTCATCTCACAGAGTTACATCTGTATTTCGTGGATCTCTTTGCTAGCTTTATTTCTGTGGAATCTGAGAACAGATATTTCGGATCCCTTTGAAGACTATAGGGCCAAAGGCAATATCCTCCGATAACAAAGAGAAAGAAGCTTTCTGAGAAACTTCTTTGTGTTCTGTGAAATCATCTCACAGAGTTACAGCTTTCCCCTCAAGAAGCCTTTCGCTAAGACAGTTCTTGTGGAATTGGCAAACTGATATTTGGAAGCCCATAGAGGGCTATGGTGAAAAAGGAAATATCCTCAGATGAAATCTGGAAAGAAGCTATCTGAGAAACTGCTTAGTGTTCTGTTAATTCATCTCACAGAGTTACATCTGTATTTCGTGAATCTCTTTGCTAGCCTTATTTCTGTGGAATCTGAGAACAGATATTTCGGATCCCTTTGAAGACTATAGGGCCAAAGGAAATATCCTCCGATAACAAAGAGAAAGAAGCTTTCTGAGAAACTTCTTTGTGTTCTGTGAAATCATCTCACAGAGTTACAGCTTTCCCCTCAAGAAGCCTTTCGCTAAGACAGTTCTTGTGGAATTGGCAAAGTGATATTTGGAAGCCCATAGAGGGCTAAGGTGAAAAAGGAATATCCTCAGATGAAATCTGGAAAGAAGCTTTCTGAGAAACTGCTTAGTGTTCTGTTAATTCCTCTCACAGAGTTACATCTGTATTTCGTAGATCTCTTTGCTAGCCTTATTTCTTTGGAATCTGAGAACAGATACTTCGGATCCCTTTGAAGACTATAGGGCCAAAGGAAAAATCCTCCGATAACAAAGAGAAAGAAGCTTTCTGAGAAACTTCTTTGTGTTCTGTGAAATCATCTCACAGAGTTACAGCTTTCCCCTCAAGAAGCCTTTCGCTAAGACAGTTCTTGTGGAATTGGCAAAGTGATATTTGGAAGCCCGCAGAGGGCTACGGTGAAAAAGGAAATATCCTCAGATGAAATCTGGAAAGAAGCTTTCTGAGAAACCGCTTAGTGTTCTGTTAATTCATCTCACAGAGTTACATCTGTATTTCGTGGATCTCTTTGCTAGCCTTATTTCTGTGGAATCTGAGAACAGATATTTCGGATCCCTTTGAAGACTATAGGGCCAAAGGAAATATCCTCCGATAACAAAGAGAAAGAAGCTTTCTGAGAAACTTCTTTGTGTTCTGTGAAATTATCTCACAGAGTTACAGCTTTCCCCTCAAGAAGCCTTTCCATAAGACAGTTCTTGTGGAAATGGCAAGGTGATATTTGGAAGCCCATAGAGGGCTATGGTGAAAAAGGAAATATCCTCAGATGAAATCTGGAAAGAAGTTTTCTGAGAAACTGCTTAGTGTTCTGTTAATTCATCTCAGAGAGTTACATCTGTATTTCGTGGATCTCTTTGCTAGCCTTATTTCTGTGGAATCTGAGAACAGATATTTCGGATCCCTTTGAAGACTATAGGGCCAAAGGAAATATACTCCGATAACGAAGAGAAAGAAGCTTTCTGAGAAACTTCTTTGTGTTCTGTGAAATCATCTCAGAGAGTTACAGCTTTCCCCTCAAGAAGCCTTTCGCTAAGACAGTTCTTGTGGAATTGGCAAAGTGATATTTGGAAGCCCATAGAGGGCTATGGTGAAAAAGGAAATATCCTCAGATGAAATCTGGAAAGAAGATTTCTGAGAAACTGCTTAGTGTTCTGTTAATTCATCTCACAGAGATACATCTGTATTTCGTGGATATCTTTGCTAGCCTTATTTCTGTGGAATCTGAGAACAGATATTTCGGATCCCTTTGAAGACTATAGGGCCAAAGGAAATATCCTCCGATAACAAAGAGAAAGAAGCTTTCTGAGAAACTTCTTTGTGTTCTGTGAAATCATCTCACAGAGTTACAGCTTTCCCCTCAAGAAGCCTTTCGCTAAAACAGTTCTTGTGGAATTGGCAAAGTGTTATTTGGAAGCCCATAGAGGGCTAAGGTGAAAAAGGAATATCCTCAGATGAAATCTGGAAAGAAGCTTTCTGAGAAACTGCTTAGTGTTCTGTTAATTCCTCTCACAGAGTTACATCTGTATTTCGTGGATCTCTTTGCTAGCCTTATTTCTTTGGAATCTGAGAACAGATACTTCGGATCCCTTTGAAGACTATAGGGCCAAAGGAAATATCCTCCGATAACAAAGAGAACGAAGCTTTCTGAGAAACTTCTTTGTGTTCTGTGAAATCATCTCACAGAGTTACAGCTTTCCCCTCAAGAAGCCTTTCGCTAAGACAGTTCTTGTGGAATTGGCAAACTGATATTTGGAAGCCCATAGAGGGCTATGGTGAAAAAGGAAATATCCTCAGATGAAATCTGGAAAGAAGCTATCTGAGAAACTGCTTAGTGTTCTGTTAATTCATCTCACAGAGTTACATCTGTATTTCGTGGATCTCTTTGCTAGCCTTATTTCTGTGGAATCTGAGAACAGATATTTCGGATCCCTTTGAAGACTATAGGGCCAAAGGAAATATCCTCCGATAACAAAGAGAAAGAAGCTTTCTGAGAAACTTCTTTGTGTTCTGAGAAATCATCTCACAGAGTTACAGCTTTCCCCTCAAGAAGCCTTTCGCTAAGACAGTTCTTGTGGAATTGGCAAAGTGATATTTGGAAGCCCATAGAGGGCTAAGGTGAAAAAGGAATATCCTCAGATGAAATCTGGAAAGAAGCTTTCTGAGAAACTGCTTAGTGTTCTGTTAATTCCTCTCACAGAGTTACATCTGTATTTCGTAGATCTCTTTGCTAGCCTTATTTCTTTGGAATCTGAGAACAGATACTTCGGATCCCTTTGAAGACTATAGGGCCAAAGGAAAAATCCTCCGATAACAAAGAGAAAGAAGCTTTCTGAGAAACTTCTTTGTGTTCTGTGAAATCATCTCACAGAGTTACAGCTTTACCCTCAAGAAGCCTTTCGCTAAGACAGTTCTTGTGGAATTGGCAAAGTGATATTTGGAAGCCCGCAGAGGGCTACGGTGAAAAAGGAAATATCCTCAGATGAAATCTGGAAAGAAGCTTTCTGAGAAACCGCTTAGTGTTCTGTTAATTCATCTCACAGAGTTACATCTGTATTTCGTGGATCTCTTTGCTAGCCTTATTTCTGTGGAATCTGAGAACAGATATTTCGGATCCCTTTGAAGACTATAGGGCCAAAGGAAATATCCTCCGATAACAAAGAGAAAGAAGCTTTCTGAGAAACTTCTTTGTGTTCTGTGAAATTATCTCACAGAGTTACAGCTTTCCCCTCAAGAAGCCTTTCCATAAGACAGTTCTTGTGGAAATGGCAAGGTGATATTTGGAAGCCCATAGAGGGCTATGGTGAAAAAGGAAATATCCTCAGATGAAATCTGGAAAGAAGTTTTCTGAGAAACTGCTTAGTGTTCTGTTAATTCATCTCAGAGAGTTACATCTGTATTTCGTGGATCTCTTTGCTAGCCTTATTTCTGTGGAATCTGAGAACAGATATTTCGGATCCCTTTGAAGACTATAGGGCCAAAGGAAATATACTCCGATAACGAAGAGAAAGAAGCTTTCTGAGAAACTTCTTTGTGTTCTGTGAAATCATCTCACAGAGTTACAGCTTTCCCCTCAAGAAGCCTTTCGCTAAGACAGTTCTTGTGGAATTGGCAAAGTGATATTTGGAAGCCCATAGAGGGCTATGGTGAAAAAGGAAATATCCTCAGATGAAATCTGGAAAGAAGATTTCTGAGAAACTGCTTAGTGTTCTGTTAATTCATCTCACAGAGTTACATCTGTATTTCGTGGATATCTTTGCTAGCCTTATTTCTGTGGAATCTGAGAACAGATATTTCGGATCCCTTTGAAGAGTATAGGGCCAAAGGAAATATCCTCCGATAACAAAGAGAATGAAGCTTTCTGAGAAACTTCTTTGTGTTCCGTGAAATCATCTCACAGAGTTACAGCTTTCCCCACAAGAAGCCTTTCGCTAAGACAGTTCTTGTGGAATTGGCAAAGTGATATTTGGAAGCCCATAGAGGGCTATGGTGAAAAAGAAAATATCCTCTGATGAAATCTGGAAAGAAGCTTTCTGAGAAACTGCTTAGTGTACTGTTAATTCATCTCACAGAGTTACATCTGTATTTCGTGGATCTCTTTGCTAGCCTTATTTCTGTGGAATCTGAGAACAGATATTTCGGATCCCTTTGAAGACTATAGGGCCAAAGGAAATATCCTCCGATAACAAAGAGAAAGAAGCTTTCTGAGAAACTTCTTTGTGTTCTGTGAAATCATCTCACAGAGTTACAGCTTTCCCCTCAAGAAGCCTTTCGCTAAAACAGTTCTTGTGGAATTGGCAAAGTGTTATTTGGAAGCCCATAGAGGGCTAAGGTGAAAAAGGAATATCCTCAGATGAAATCTGGAAAGAAGCTTTCTGAGAAACTGCTTAGTGTTCTGTTAATTCCTCTCACAGAGTTACATCTGTATTTCGTGGATCTCTTTGCTAGCCTTATTTCTTTGGAATCTGAGAACAGATACTTCGGATCCCTTTGAAGACTATAGGGCCAAAGGAAATATCCTCCGATAACAAAGAGAACGAAGCTTTCTGAGAAACTTCTTTGTGTTCTGTGAAATCATCTCACAGAGTTACAGCTTTCCCCTCAAGAAGCCTTTCGCTAAGACAGTTCTTGTGGAATTGGCAAAGTGATATTTGGAAGCCCATAGAAGGCTACGGTGAAAAAGGAAATATCCTCAGATGAAATCTGGAAAGAAGCTTTCTGAGAAACTGCTTAGTGTTCTTTTAATTCATCTCACAGAGTTACATCTGTATTTCGTGGATCTCTTTGCTAGCCTTATTTCTGTGGAATCTGAGAACAGATATTTCGGATCCCTTTGAGGACTATAGGGCCAAAGAAAAAATCCTCCGATAACAAAGAGAAAGAAGCTTTCTGAGAAACTTCTTTGTGTTCTGTGAAGTCATCTAACAGAGTTACAGCTTTCCCCTCAAGAAGCCTTTCGCTAAGACAGTTCTTGTGGAATTGGCAAAGTGATATTTGGAAGCCCATAGAGGGCTATGGTGAAAAAGGAAATATCCTCAGATGAAATCTGGAAAGAAGCTTTCTGAGAAACTGCTTAGTGTTCTCTTAATTCATCTCACAGAGTTACATCTGTATTTCGTGGATCTCTTTGCTAGCCTTATTTCTGTGGAATCTGAGAACAGATATTTCGGATCCCTTTGAAGACTATAGGGCCAAAGGCAATATCCTCCGATAACAAAGAGAAAGAAGCTTTCTGAGAAACTTCTTTGTGTTCTGTGAAATCATCTCACAGAGTTACAGCTTTCCCCTCAAGAAGCCTTTCGCTAAGACAGTTCTTGTGGAATTGGCAAAGTGATATTTGGAAGCCCGCAGAGGGCTACGGTGAAAAAGGAAATATCCTCAGATGAAATCTGGAAAGAAGCTTTCTGAGAAACCGCTTAGTGTTCTGTTAATTCATCTCACAGAGTTACATCTGTATTTCGTGGATCTCTTTGCTAGCCTTATTTCTGTGGAATCTGAGAACAGATATTTCGGATCCCTTTGAAGACTATAGGGCCAAAGGAAATATCCTCCGATAACAAAGAGAAAGAAGCTTTCTGAGAAACTTCTTTGTGTTCTCTGAAATTATCTCACAGAGTTACAGCTTTCCCCTCAAGAAGCCTTTCGATAAGACAGTTCTTGTGGAAATGGCAAGGTGATATTTGGAAGCCCATAGAGGGCTATGGTGAAAAAGGAAATATACTCAGATGAAATCTGGAAAGAAGTTTTCTGAGAAACTGCTTAGTGTTCTGTTAATTCATCTCAGAGAGTTACATCTGTATTTCGTGGATCTCTTTGCTAGCCTTATTTCTGTGGAATCTGAGAACAGATATTTCGGATCCCTTTGAAGACTATAGGGCCAAAGGAAATATACTCCGATAACGAAGAGAAAGAAGCTTTCTGAGAAACTTCTTTGTGTTCTGTGAAATCATCTCACAGAGTTACAGCTTTCCCCTCAAGAAGCCTTTCGCTAAGACAGTTCTTGTGGAATTGGCAAAGTGATATTTGGAAGCCCATAGAGGGCTATGGTGAAAAAGGAAGTATCCTCAGATGAAATCTGGAAAGAAGATTTCTGAGAAACTGCTTAGTGTTCTGTTAATTCATCTCACAGAGTTACATCTGTATTTCGTGGATATCTTTGCTAGCCTTATTTCTGTGGAATCTGAGAAAAGATATTTCGGATCCCTTTGAAGACTATAGGGCCAAAGGAAATATCCTCCGATAACAAAGAGAATGAAGCTTTCTGAGAAACTTCTTTGTGTTCCGTGAAATCATCTCACAGAGTTACAGCTTTCCCCACAAGAAGCCTTTCGCTAAGACAGTTCTTGTGGAATTGGCAAAGTGATATTTGGAAGCCCATAGAGGGCTATGGTGAAAAAGAAAATATCCTCCGATGAAATCTGGAAAGAAGCTTTCTGAGAAACTGCTTAGTGTACTGTTAATTCATCTCACAGAGTTACAT
Organism: Macaca nemestrina; assembly: GCF_043159975.1. Taxonomy (NCBI): domain Eukaryota; kingdom Metazoa; phylum Chordata; class Mammalia; order Primates; family Cercopithecidae; genus Macaca; species Macaca nemestrina. The sequence goes on along the minus strand of NC_092127.1, from coordinate 111,194,520 downwards.
CTGTATTTCGTGGATCTCTTTGCTACCTTATTTCTGTGGAATCTTAGAACAGATATTTCGGATCCCTTTGAAGACTATAGGGCCAAAGAAAAAATCCTCCGATAACAAAGAGAAAGAAGCTTTCTGAGAAACTTCTTTGTGTTCTGTGAAATCATCTCACAGAGTTACAGCTTTACCCTCAAGAAGCCTTTCGCTAAGACAGTTCTTGTGGAATTGGCAAAGTGATATTTGGAAGCCCATAGAGGGCTATGGTGAAAAAGGAAATATCCTCAGATGAAATCTGGAAAGAAGCTTTCTGAGAAACTGCTTAGTGTTCTGTTAATTCATCTCACAGAGTTACATCTGTATTTCGTGGATCTCTTTGCTAGCCTTATTTCTGTGGAATCTGAGAACAGATATTTCGGATCCCTTTGAAGACTATAGGGCCAAAGGAAAAATCCTCCGATAACAAAGAGAAAGAAGCTTTCTGAGAAACTTCTTTGTGTTCTGTGAAATCATCTCACAGAGTTACAGCTTTCCCCTCAAGAAGCCTTTCGCTAAGACAGTTCTTGCGGAATTGGCAAAGTGATATTTGGAAGCCCATAGAGGGCCATGATGAAAAAGGAAATATCCTCCGATGAAATCTGGAAAGAAGCTTTCTGAGAAACTGCTTAGTGTACTGTTAATTCATCTCACAGGGTTACATCTGTATTTCGTGGATCTCTTTGCTACCTTATTTCTGTGGAATCTTAGAACAGATATTTCGGATCCCTTTGAAGACTATAGGGCCAAAGAAAAAATCCTCCGATAACAAAGAGAAAGAAGCTTTCTGAGAAACTTCTTTGTGTTCTGTGAAATCATCTCACAGAGTTACAGCTTTACCCTCAAGAAGCCTTTCGCTAAGACAGTTCTTGTGGAATTGGCAAAGTGATATTTGGAAGCCCATAGAGGGCTATGGTGAAAAAGGAAATATCCTCAGATGAAATCTGGAAAGAAGCTTTCTGAGAAACTGCTTAGTGTTCTGTTAATTCATCTCACAGAGTTACATCTGTATTTCGTGGATCTCTTTGCTAGCCTTATTTCTGTGGAATCTGAGAACAGATATTTCGGATCCCTTTGAAGACTATAGGGCCAAAGGAAAAATCCTCCGATAACAAAGAGAAAGAAGCTTTCTGAGAAACTTCTTTGTGTTCTGTGAAATCATCTCAGAGAGTTACAGCTTTCCCCTCAAGAAGCCTTTTGCTAAGACAGTTCTTGCGGAATTGGCAAAGTGATATTTGGAAGCCCATAGAGGGCCATGATGAAAAAGGAAATATCCTCAGATGAAATCTGGAAAGAGGCTTTCTGAGAAACTGCTTAGTGTTCTGTTAATTCATCTCACAGAGTTACATCTGTATTTCGTGGATCTCTTTGCTAGCTTTATTTCTGTGGAATCTGAGAACAGATATTTCGGATCCCTTTGAAGACTATAGGGCCAAAGGCAATATCCTCCGATAACAAAGAGAAAGAAGCTTTCTGAGAAACTTCTTTGTGTTCTGTGAAATCATCTCACAGAGTTACAGCTTTCTCCTCAAGAAGCCTTTCGCTAAGACAGTTCTTGTGGAATTGGCAAACTGATATTTGGAAGCCCATAGAGGGCTATGGTGAAAAAGGAAATATCCTCAGATGAAATCTGGAAAGAAGCTATCTGAGAAACTGCTTAGTGTTCTGTTAATTCATCTCACAGAGTTACATCTGTATTTCGTGGATCTCTTTGCTAGCCTTATTTCTGTGGAATCTGAGAACAGATATTTCGGATCCCTTTGAAGACTATAGGGCCAAAGGAAATATCCTCCGATAACAAAGAGAAAGAAGCTTTCTGAGAAACTTCTTTGTGTTCTGTGAAATCATCTCACAGAGTTACAGCTTTCCCCTCAAGAAGCCTTTCGCTAAAACAGTTCTTGTGGAATTGGCAAAGTGTTATTTGGAAGCCCATAGAGGGCTAAGGTGAAAAAGGAATATCCTCAGATGAAATCTGGAAAGAAGCTTTCTGAGAAACTGCTTAGTGTTGTGTTAATTCCTCTCACAGAGTTACATCTGTATTTCGTGGATCTCTTTGCTAGCCTTATTTCTTTGGAATCTGAGAACAGATACTTCGGATCCCTTTGAAGACTATAGGGCCAAAGGAAATATCCTCCGATAACAAAGAGAACGAAGCTTTCTGAGAAACTTCTTTGTGTTCTGTGAAATCATCTCACAGAGTTACAGCTTTCCCCTCAAGAAGCCTTTCGCTAAGACAGTTCTTGTGGAATTGACAAAGTGATATTTGGAAGCCCATAGAGGGCTATGGTGAAAAAGGAAATATCCTCAGATGAAATCTAGAAAGAAGATTTCTGAGAAACTGCTTAGTGTTCTGTTAATTCATCTCACAGAGTTACATCTGTATTTCGTGGATCTCTTTGCTAGCCTTATTTCTGTGGAATCTGAGAACAGATATTTCGGATCCCTTTGAAGACTATAGGGCCAAAGGAAATATCCTCCGATAACAAAGAGAATGAAGCTTTCTGAGAAACTTCTTTGTGTTCTGTGAAATCATCTCACAGAGTTACAGCTTTCCCCACAAGAAGCCTTTCGCTAAGACAGTTCTTGTGGAATTGGCAAAGTGATATTTGGAAGCCCATAGAGGGCTGTGGTGAAAAAGAAAATATCCTCCGATGAAATCTGGAAAGAAGCTTTCTGAGAAACTGCTTAGTGTTCTGTTAATTCATCTCACAGAGTTACATCTGTATTTCGTGGATCTCTTTGCTACCTTATTTCTGTGGAATCTTAGAACAGATATTTCGGATCCCTTTGAAGACTATAGGGCCAAAGAAAATATCCTCCGATAACAAAGAGAAAGAAGCTTTCTGAGAAACTTCTTTGTGTTCTGTGAAATCATCTCACAGAGTTACAGCTTTCCCCTCAAGAAGCCTTTCGCTAAGACAGTTCTTGTGGAATTGGCAAAGTGATATTTGGAAGCCCATAGAGGACTATGGTGAAAACGGAAATATCTTCAGATGAAATCTGGAAAGAAGCTTTCTGAGAAACTGCTTAGTGTTCTGTTAATTCATCTCACAGAGTTACATCTGTATTTCGTGGATCTCTTTGCTAGCCTTATTTCTGTGGAATCTGAGAACAGATATTTCGGATCCCTTTGAAGACTATAGGGCCAAAGAAAATATCCTCCGATAACGAAGAGAAAGAAGCTTTCTGAGAAACTTCTTTGTGTTCTGTGAAATCATCTCACAGAGTTACAGCTTTCCCCTCAAGAAGCCTTTCGCTAAGACACTTCTTGTGGAATTGGCAAAGTCATATTTGGAAGCCCATAGAGGGCTATGGTGAAAAAGGAAATATCCTCAGATGAAATCTGGAAAGAAGATTTCTGAGAAACTGCTTAGTGTTCTGTTAATTCATCTCACAGAGTTACATCTGTATTTCGTGGATCTCTTTGCTAGCCTTATTTCTGTGGAATCTGAGAACAGATATTTCGGATCCCTTTGAAGACTATAGGGCCAAAGGAAATATCCTCCGTTAACAAAGAGAATGAAGCTTTCTGAGAAACTTCTTTGTGTTCTGTGAAATCATCTCACAGAGTTACAGCTTTCCCCACAAGAAGCCTTTCGCTAAGACAGTTCTTGTGGAATTGGCAAAGTGATATTTGGAAGCCCATAGAGGGCTATGGTGAAAAAGAAAATATCCTCCGATGAAATCTGGAAAGAAGCTTTCTGAGAAACTGCTTAGTGTTCTGTTAATTCATCTCACAGAGTTACATCTGTATTTCCTGGATCTCTTTGCTACCTTATTTCTGTGGAATCTTAGAACAGATATTTCGGATCCCTTTGAAGACTATAGGGCCAAAGAAAAAATCCTCCGATAACAAAGAGAAAGAAGCTTTCTGAGAAACTTCTTTGTGTTCTGTGAAATCATCTCACAGAGTTACAGCTTTCCCCTCAAGAAGCCTTTCGCTAAGACAGTTCTTGTGGAATTGGCAAAGTGATATTTGGAAGCCCATAGAGGGCTATGGTGAAAAAGGAAATATCTTCAGATGAAATCTGGAAAGAAGCTTTCTGAGAAACTGCTTAGTGTTCTGTTACTTCATCTCACAGAGTTACATCTGTATTTCGTGGATCTCTTTGCTAGCCTTATTTCTGTGGAATCTGAGAACAGATATTTCGGATCCCTTTGAAGGCTATAGGGCCAAAGGAAATATCCTCCGATAACAAAGAGAAAGAAGCTTTCTGAGAAACTTCTTTGTGTTCTGTGAAATCATCTCACAGAGTTACAGCCTTCCCCTCAAGAAGCCTTTCGCTAAGACAGTTCTTGTGGAATTGGCAAAGTGATATTTGGAAGCCCATAGAGGGCTATGGTGAAAAAGGAAATATCCTCAGATGAAATCTGGAAAGAAGCTTTCTGAGAAACTGCTTAGTGTTCTGTTAATTCATCTCACAGAGTTACATCTGTATTTCGTGGATCTCTTTGCTAGCCTTATTTCTGTGGAATCTGAGAACAATTATTTCGGATCCCTTTGAAGACTATAGGGCCAAAGGAAATATCCTCCGATAACAAAGAGAACGAAGCTTTCTGAGAAACTTCGTTGTGTTCTGTGAAATCATCTCACAGAGATACAGCTTTCCCCACAAGAAGCCTTTTGCTAAGACAGTTCTTGTGGAATTGGCAAGGTGATATTTGGAAGCCCATAGAGGGCTATGCTGAAAAGGGAAATATCCTCAGATGAAATCTGGAAGGAAGCTTTCTGAGAAACTGCTTAGTGTTCTGTTAATTCATCTCACAGAGTTACATCTGTATTTCGTGGATCTCTTTGCTAGCCTTATTTCTGTGGAATCTGAGAACAGATATTTCGGATCCCTTTGAAGACTATAGGGCCAAAGGAAATATCCTCCGATAACAAAGAGAACGAAGCTTTCTGAGAAACTTCTATGTGTTCTGTGAAATCATCTCACAGAATTACAGCTTTCCCCTCAAGAAGCCTTTCGCTAAGACAGTTCTTGTGGAATTGGCAAAGTGATATTTGGAAGCCCATAGAGGGCTATGGTGAAAAAGAAAATATCCTCCGATGAAATCTGGAAAGAAGCTTTCTGAGAAACTGCTTAGTGTTCTGTTAATTCATCTCACAGAGTTACATCTGTATTTCGTGGATCTCTTTGCTAGCCTTATTTCTGTGGAATCTTAGAACAGATATTTCGGATCCCTTTGAAGACTATAGGGCCAAAGAAAATATCCTCCGATAACGAAGAGAAAGAAGCTTTCTGAGAAACTTCTTTGTGTTCTGTGAAATCATCTCACAGAGTTACAGCTTTCCCCTCAAGAAGCCTTTCGCTAAGACACTTCTTGTGGAATTGGCAAAGTCATATTTGGAAGCCCATAGAGGGCTATGGTGAAAAAGGAAATATCCTCAGATGAAATCTGGAAAGAAGATTTCTGAGAAACTGCTTAGTGTTCTGTTAATTCATCTCACAGAGTTACATCTGTATTTCGTGGATCTCTTTGCTAGCCTTATTTCTGTGGAATCTGAGAACAGATATTTCGGATCCCTTTGAAGACTATAGGGCCAAAGGAAATATCCTCCGATAACAAAGAGAATGAAGCTTTCTGAGAAACTTCTTTGTGTTCTGTGAAATCATCTCACAGAGTTACAGCTTTCCCCACAAGAAGCCTTTCGCTAAGACAGTTCTTGTGGAATTGGCAAAGTGATATTTGGAAGCCCATAGAGGGCTATGGTGAAAAAGAAAATATCCTCCGATGAAATCTGGAAAGAAGCTTTCTGAGAAACTGCTTAGTGTTCTGTTAATTCATCTCACAGAGTTACATCTGTATTTCGTGGATCTCTTTGCTACCTTATTTCTGTGGAATCTTAGAACAGATATTTCGGATCCCTTTGAAGACTATAGGGCCAAAGAAAAAATCCTCCGATAACAAAGAGAAAGAAGCTTTCTGAGAAACTTCTTTGTGTTCTGTGAAATCATCTCACAGAGTTACAGCTTTCCCCTCAAGAAGCCTTTCGCTAAGACAGTTCTTGTGGAATTGGCAAAGTGATATTTGGAAGCCCATAGAGGGCTATGGTGAAAAAGGAAATATCTTCAGATGAAATCTGGAAAGAAGCTTTCTGAGAAACTGCTTAGTGTTCTGTTAATTCATCTCACAGAGTTACATCTGTATTTCGTGGATCTCTTTGCTAGCCTTATTTCTGTGGAATCTGAGAACAGATATTTCGGATCCCTTTGAAGGCTATAGGGCCAAAGGAAATATCCTCCGATAACAAAGAGAAAGAAGCTTTCTGAGAAACTTCTTTGTGTTCTGTGAAATCATCTCACAGAGTTACAGCCTTCCCCTCAAGAAGCCTTTCGCTAAGACAGTTCTTGTGGAATTGGCAAAGTGATATTTGGAAGCCCATAGAGGGCTATGGTGAAAAAGGAAATATCCTCAGATGAAATCTGGAAAGAAGCTTTCTGAGAAACTGCTTAGTGTTCTGTTAATTCATCTCACAGAGTTACATCTGTATTTCGTGGATCTCTTTGCTAGCCTTATTTCTGTGGAATCTGAGAACAATTATTTCGGATCCCTTTGAAGACTATAGGGCCAAAGGAAATATCCTCCGATAACAAAGAGAACGAAGCTTTCTGAGAAACTTCGTTGTGTTCTGTGAAATCATCTCACAGAGATACAGCTTTCCCCACAAGAAGCCTTTTGCTAAGACAGTTCTTGTGGAATTGGCAAGGTGATATTTGGAAGCCCATAGAGGGCTATGCTGAAAAAGGAAATATCCTCAGATGAAATCTGGAAGGAAGCTTTCTGAGAAACTGCTTAGTGTTCTGTTAATTCATCTCACAGAGTTTCATCTGTATTTCGTGGATCTCTTTGCTAGCCTTATTTCTGTGGAATCTGAGAACAGATATTTCGGATCCCTTTGAAGACTATAGGGCCAAAGGAAAGATCCTTCGATAACAAAGAGAAAGAAGCTTTCTGTGAAAATTCTTTGTGTTCTGTGAAATCATCTCACAGAGTTACAGCCTTTCCCTCAAGAAGCCTTTCGCTAAGAGAGTTCTTGTGGAATTGGCAAAGTGACATTTGGAAGCCCATAGAGGGCTATGGTGAAAAAGGAAATATCCTCAGATGAAATCTGGAAAGAAGCTTTCTGAGAAACTGCTTAGTGTTCTGTTAATTCATCTCACAGAGTTACATCTGTATTTCGTGGATCTCTTTGCTAGCCTTATTTCTGTGGAATCTGAGAACAGATATTTCGGATCCCTTTGAAGACTATAGGGCCAAAGGCAATATCCTCCGATAACAAAGAGAAAGAAGCTTTCTGAGAAACTTCTTTGTGTTCTGTGAAATCATCTCACAGAGTTACAGCTTTCCCCTCAAGAAGCCTTTCGCTAAGACAGTTCTTGTGGAATTGGCAAAGTGATATTTGGAAGCCCACAGAGGGCTACGGTGAAAAAGGAAATATCCTCAGATGAAATCTGGAAAGAAGCTTTCTGAGAAACCGCTTAGTGTTCTGTTAATTCATCTCACAGAGTTACATCTGTATTTCGTGGATCTCTTTGCTAGCCTTATTTCTGTGGAATCTGAGAAGAGATATTTCGGATCCCTTTGAAGACTATAGGGCCAAAGGAAATATCCTCCGATAACAAAGAGAAAGAAGCTTTCTGAGAAACTTCTTTGTGTTCTGTGAAATTATCTCACAGAGTTACAGCTTTCCCCTCAAGAAGCCTTTCGATAAGACAGTTCTTGTGGAAATGGCCAAGTGATATTTGGAAGCCCATAGAGGGCTATGGTGAAAAAGGAAATATCCTCAGATGAAATCTGGAAAGAAGTTTTCTGAGAAACTGCTTAGTGTTCTGTTAATTCATCTCACAGAGTTACATCTGTATTTCGTGGATCTCTTTGCTAGCCTTATTTCTGTGGAATATGAGAACAGATATTTCGGATCCCTTTGAAGACTATAGGGCCAAAGGAAATATCCTCCGATAACGAAGAGAAAGAAGCTTTCTGAGAAACTTCTTTGTGTTCTGTGAAATCATCTCACAGAGTTACAGCTTTCCCCTCAAGAAGCCTTTCGCTAAGACAGTTCTTGTGGAATTGACAAAGTGATATTTGGAAGCCCATAGAGGGCTATGGTGAAAAAGGAAATATCCTCAGATGAAATCTAGAAAGAAGATTTCTGAGAAACTGCTTAGTGTTCTGTTAATTCATCTCACAGAGTTACATCTGTATTTCGTGGATCTCTTTGCTAGCCTTATTTCTTTGGAATCTGAGAACAGATATTTCGGATCCCTTTGAAGACTATAGGGCCAAAGGAAATATCCTCCGATAACAAAGAGAATGAAGCTTTCTGAGAAACTTCTTTGTGTTCTGTGAAATCATCTCACAGAGTTACAGCTTTCCCCACAAGAAGCCTTTCGCTAAGACAGTTCTTGTGGAATTGGCAAAGTGATATTTGGAAGCCCATAGAGGGCTATGGTGAAAAAGAAAATATCCTCCGATGAAATCTGGAAGGAAGCTTTCTGAGAAACTGCTTAGTGTTCTGTTAATTCATCTCACAGAGTTACATCTGTATTTCGTGGATCTCTTTGCTACCTTATTTCTGTGGAATCTTAGAACAGATATTTCGGATCCCTTTGAAGACTATAGGGCCAAAGAAAATATCCTCCGATAACAAAGAGAAAGAAGCTTTCTGAGAAACTTCTTTGTGTTCTGTGAAATCATCTCACAGAGTTACAGCTTTCCCCTCAAGAAGCCTTTCGCTAAGACAGTTCTTGTGGAATTGGCAAAGTGATATTTGGAAGCCCATAGAGGACTATGGTGAAAACGGAAATATCTTCAGATGAAATCTGGAAAGAAGCTTTCTGAGAAACTGCTTAGTGTTCTGTTAATTCATCTCACAGAGTTACATCTGTATTTCGTGGATCTCTTTGCTAGCCTTATTTCTGTGGAATCTGAGAACAGATATTTCGGATCCCTTTGAAGACTATAGGGCCAAAGGAAATATCCTCCGATAACAAAGAGAATGAAGCTTTCTGAGAAACTTCTTTGTGTTCTGTGAAATCATCTCACAGAGTTACAGCTTTCCCCACAAGAAGCCTTTCGCTAAGACAGTTCTTGTGGAATTGGCAAAGTGATATTTGGAAGCCCATAGAGGGCTATGGTGAAAAAGAAAATATCCTCCGATGAAATCTGGAAAGAAGCTTTCTGAGAAACTGCTTAGTGTTCTGTTAATTCATCTCACAGAGTTACATCTGTATTTCGTGGATCTCTTTGCTACCTTATTTCTGTGGAATCTTAGAACAGATATTTCGGATCCCTTTGAAGACTATAGGGCCAAAGAAAAAATCCTCCGATAACAAAGAGAAAGAAGCTTTCTGAGAAACTTCTTTGTGTTCTGTGAAATCATCTCACAGAGTTACACCTTTCCCCTCAAGAAGCCTTTCGCTAAGACAGTTCTTGTGGAATTGGCAAAGTGATATTTGGAAGCCCATAGAGGGCTATGGTGAAAAAGGAAATATCTTCAGATGAAATCTGGAAAGAAGCTTTCTGAGAAACTGCTTAGTGTTCTGTTAATTCATCTCACAGAGTTACATCTGTATTTCGTGGATCTCTTTGCTAGCCTTATTTCTGTGGAATCTGAGAACAGATATTTCGGATCCCTTTGAAGGCTATAGGGCCAAAGGAAATATCCTCCGATAACAAAGAGAAAGAAGCTTTCTGAGAAACTTCTTTGTGTTCTGTGAAATCATCTCACAGAGTTACAGCCTTCCCCTCAAGAAGCCTTTCGCTAAGACAGTTCTTGTGGAATTGGCAAAGTGATATTTGGAAGCCCATAGAGGGCTATGGTGAAAAAGGAAATATCCTCAGATGAAATCTGGAAAGAAGCTTTCTGAGAAACTGCTTAGTGTTCTGTTAATTCATCTCACAGAGTTACATCTGTATTTCGTGGATCTCTTTGCTAGCCTTATTTCTGTGGAATCTGAGAACAATTATTTCGGATCCCTTTGAAGACTATAGGGCCAAAGGAAATATCCTCCGATAACAAAGAGAACGAAGCTTTCTGAGAAACTTCGTTGTGTTCTGTGAAATCATCTCACAGAGATACAGCTTTCCCCACAAGAAGCCTTTTGCTAAGACAGTTCTTGTGGAATTGGCAAGGTGATATTTGGAAGCCCATAGAGGGCTATGCTGAAAAGGGAAATATCCTCAGATGAAATCTGGAAGGAAGCTTTCTGAGAAACTGCTTAGTGTTCTGTTAATTCATCTCACAGAGTTACATCTGTATTTCGTGGATCTCTTTGCTAGCCTTATTTCTGTGGAATCTGAGAACAGATATTTCGGATCCCTTTGAAGACTATAGGGCCAAAGGAAATATCCTCCGATAACAAAGAGAACGAAGCTTTCTGAGAAACTTCTTTGTGTTCTGTGAAATCATCTCACAGAATTACAGCTTTCCCCTCAAGAAGCCTTTCGCTAAGACAGTTCTTGTGGAATTGGCAAAGTGATATTTGGAAGCCCATAGAGGGCTATGGTGAAAAAGAAAATATCCTCCGATGAAATCTGGAAAGAAGCTTTCTGAGAAACTGCTTAGTGTTCTGTTAATTCATCTCACAGAGTTACATCTGTATTTCGTGGATCTCTTTGCTAGCCTTATTTCTGTGGAATCTTAGAACAGATATTTCGGATCCCTTTGAAGACTATAGGGCCAAAGAAAAAATCCTCCGATAACAAAGAGAAAGAAGCTTTCTGAGAAACTTCTTTGTGTTCTGTGAAATCATCTCACAGAGTTACAGCTTTCCCCTCAAGACGCCTTTCGCTAAGACAGTTCTTGTGGAATTGGCAAAGTGATATTTGGAAGCCCATAGAGGGCTATGGTGAAAAAGGAAATATCCTCAGATGAAATCTGGAAAGAAGCTTTCTGAGAAACTGCTTAGTGTTCTGTTAATTCATCTCACAGAGTTACATCTGTATTTCGTGGATCTCTTTGCTAGCCTTATTTCTGTGGAATCTGAGAACAGATATTTCGGATCCCTTTGAGGACTATAGGGCCAAAGGAAAAATCCTCCGATAACAAAGAGAAAGAAGCTTTCTGAGAAACTTCTTTGTGTTCTGTGAAGTCATCTAACAGAGTTACAGCTTTCCGCTCAAGAAGCCTTTCGCTAAGACAGTTCTTGTGGAATTGGCAAAGTGATATTTGGAAGCCCATAGAGGGCTATGGTGAAAAAGGAAATATCCTCAGATGAAATCTGGAAAGAAGCTTTCTGAGAAACTGCTTAGTGTTCTGTTAATTCATCTCACAGAGTTACATCTGTATTTCGTGGATCTCTTTGCTAGCCTTATTTCTGTGGAATCTGAGAACAGATATTTCGGATCCCTTTGAAGACTATAGGGCCAAAGGAAATATCCTCCGATAACAAAGAGAACGAAGCTTTCTGAGAAACTTCTTTGTGTTCTGTGAAATCATCTCACAGAATTACAGCTTTCCCCTCAAGAAGCCTTTCGCTAAGACAGTTCTTGTGGAATTGGCAAAGTGATATTTGGAAGCCCATAGAGGGCTATGGTGAAAAAGAAAATATCCTCCGATGAAATCTGGAAAGAAGCTTTCTGAGAAACTGCTTAGTGTTCTGTTAATTCATCTCACAGAGTTACATCTGTATTTCGTGGATCTCTTTGCTAGCCTTATTTCTGTGGAATCTTAGAACAGATATTTCGGATCCCTTTGAAGACTATAGGGCCAAAGAAAAAATCCTCCGATAACAAAGAGAAAGAAGCTTTCTGAGAAACTTCTTTGTGTTCTGTGAAATCATCTCACAGAGTTACAGCTTTCCCCTCAAGACGCCTTTCGCTAAGACAGTTCTTGTGGAATTGGCAAAGTGATATTTGGAAGCCCATAGAGGGCTATGGTGAAAAAGGAAATATCCTCAGATGAAATCTGGAAAGAAGCTTTCTGAGAAACTGCTTAGTGTTCTGTTAATTCATCTCACAGAGTTACATCTGTATTTCGTGGATCTCTTTGCTAGCCTTATTTCTGTGGAATCTGAGAACAGATATTTCGGATCCCTTTGAGGACTATAGGGCCAAAGGAAAAATCCTCCGATAACAAAGAGAAAGAAGCTTTCTGAGAAACTTCTTTGTGTTCTGTGAAGTCATCTAACAGAGTTACAGCTTTCCGCTCAAGAAGCCTTTCGCTAAGACAGTTCTTGTGGAATTGGCAAAGTGATATTTGGAAGCCCATAGAGGGCCATGGTGAAAAAGGAAATATCCTCAGATGAAATCTGGAAAGAAGCTTTCTGAGAAACTGCTTAGTGTTCTGTTAATTCATCTCACAGAGTTACATCTGTATTTCGTGGATCTCTTTGCTAGCCTTATTTCTGTGGAATCTGAGAACAGATATTTCGGATCCCTTTGAAGACTATAGGGCCAAAGGAAATATCCTTCGATAACAAAGAGAAAGAAGCTTTCTGTGAAAATTCTTTGTGTTCTGTGAAATCATCTCACAGAGTTACAGCCTTTCCCTCAAGAAGCCTTTCGCTAAGAGAGTTCTTGTGGAATTGGCAAAGTGACATTTGGAAGCCCATAGAGGGCTATGGTGAAAAAGGAAATATCCTCAGATGAAATCTGGAAAGAAGCTTTCTGAGAAACTGCTTAGTGTTCTGTTAATTCATCTCACAGAGTTACATCTGTATTTCGTGGATCTCTTTGCTAGCCTTATTTCTGTGGAATCTGAGAAGAGATATTTCGGATCCCTTTGAAGACTATAGGGCCAAAGGAAATATCCTCCGATAACAAAGAGAAAGAAGCTTTCTGAGAAACTTCTTTGTGTTCTGTGAAATTATCTCACAGAGTTACAGCTTTCCCCTCAAGAAGCCTTTCGATAAGACAGTTCTTGTGGAAATGGCCAAGTGATATTTGGAAGCCCATAGAGGGCTATGGTGAAAAAGGAAATATCCTCAGATGAAATCTGGAAAGAAGCTTTCTGAGAAACTGCTTAGTGTTCTGTTAATTCATCTCACAGAGTTACATCTGTATTTCGTGGATCTCTTTGCTACCTTATTTCTGTGGAATCTTAGAACAGATATTTCGGATCCCTTTGAAGACTATAGGGCCAAAGAAAAAATCCTCCGATAACAAAGAGAAAGAAGCTTTCTGAGAAACTTCTTTGTGTTCTGTGAAATCATCTCACAGAGTTACACCTTTCCCCTCAAGAAGCCTTTCGCTAAGACAGTTCTTGTGGAATTGGCAAAGTGATATTTGGAAGCCCATAGAGGGCTATGGTGAAAAAGGAAATATCTTCAGATGAAATCTGGAAAGAAGCTTTCTGAGAAACTGCTTAGTGTTCTGTTAATTCATCTCACAGAGTTACATCTGTATTTCGTGGATCTCTTTGCTAGCCTTATTTCTGTGGAATCTGAGAACAGATATTTCGGATCCCTTTGAAGGCTATAGGGCCAAAGGAAATATCCTCCGATAACAAAGAGAAAGAAGCTTTCTGAGAAACTTCTTTGTGTTCTGTGAAATCATCTCACAGAGTTACAGCCTTCCCCTCAAGAAGCCTTTCGCTAAGACAGTTCTTGTGGAATTGGCAAAGTGATATTTGGAAGCCCATAGAGGGCTATGGTGAAAAAGGAAATATCCTCAGATGAAATCTGGAAAGAAGCTTTCTGAGAAACTGCTTAGTGTTCTGTTAATTCATCTCACAGAGTTACATCTGTATTTCGTGGATCTCTTTGCTAGCCTTATTTCTGTGGAATCTGAGAACAATTATTTCGGATCCCTTTGAAGACTATAGGGCCAAAGGAAATATCCTCCGATAACAAAGAGAACGAAGCTTTCTGAGAAACTTCGTTGTGTTCTGTGAAATCATCTCACAGAGATACAGCTTTCCCCACAAGAAGCCTTTTGCTAAGACAGTTCTTGTGGAATTGGCAAGGTGATATTTGGAAGCCCATAGAGGGCTATGCTGAAAAGGGAAATATCCTCAGATGAAATCTGGAAGGAAGCTTTCTGAGAAACTGCTTAGTGTTCTGTTAATTCATCTCACAGAGTTACATCTGTATTTCGTGGATCTCTTTGCTAGCCTTATTTCTGTGGAATCTGAGAACAGATATTTCGGATCCCTTTGAAGACTATAGGGCCAAAGGAAATATCCTCCGATAACAAAGAGAACGAAGCTTTCTGAGAAACTTCTTTGTGTTCTGTGAAATCATCTCACAGAATTACAGCTTTCCCCTCAAGAAGCCTTTCGCTAAGACAGTTCTTGTGGAATTGGCAAAGTGATATTTGGAAGCCCATAGAGGGCTATGGTGAAAAAGAAAATATCCTCCGATGAAATCTGGAAAGAAGCTTTCTGAGAAACTGCTTAGTGTTCTGTTAATTCATCTCACAGAGTTACATCTGTATTTCGTGGATCTCTTTGCTAGCCTTATTTCTGTGGAATCTTAGAACAGATATTTCGGATCCCTTTGAAGACTATAGGGCCAAAGAAAAAATCCTCCGATAACAAAGAGAAAGAAGCTTTCTGAGAAACTTCTTTGTGTTCTGTGAAATCATCTCACAGAGTTACAGCTTTCCCCTCAAGACGCCTTTCGCTAAGACAGTTCTTGTGGAATTGGCAAAGTGATATTTGGAAGCCCATAGAGGGCTATGGTGAAAAAGGAAATATCCTCAGATGAAATCTGGAAAGAAGCTTTCTGAGAAACTGCTTAGTGTTCTGTTAATTCATCTCACAGAGTTACATCTGTATTTCGTGGATCTCTTTGCTAGCCTTATTTCTGTGGAATCTGAGAACAGATATTTCGGATCCCTTTGAGGACTATAGGGCCAAAGGAAAAATCCTCCGATAACAAAGAGAAAGAAGCTTTCTGAGAAACTTCTTTGTGTTCTGTGAAGTCATCTAACAGAGTTACAGCTTTCCGCTCAAGAAGCCTTTCGCTAAGACAGTTCTTGTGGAATTGGCAAAGTGATATTTGGAAGCCCATAGAGGGCCATGGTGAAAAAGGAAATATCCTCAGATGAAATCTGGAAAGAAGCTTTCTGAGAAACTGCTTAGTGTTCTGTTAATTCATCTCACAGAGTTACATCTGTATTTCGTGGATCTCTTTGCTAGCCTTATTTCTGTGGAATCTGAGAACAGATATTTCGGATCCCTTTGAAGACTATAGGGCCAAAGGAAATATCCTTCGATAACAAAGAGAAAGAAGCTTTCTGTGAAAATTCTTTGTGTTCTGTGAAATCATCTCACAGAGTTACAGCCTTTCC
This sequence comes from Macaca nemestrina, assembly GCF_043159975.1. NCBI lineage: Eukaryota > Metazoa > Chordata > Mammalia > Primates > Cercopithecidae > Macaca > Macaca nemestrina. The sequence goes on along the minus strand of NC_092127.1, from coordinate 111,179,259 downwards.
CTCAAGAAGCCTTTCGCTAAGAGAGTTCTTGTGGAATTGGCAAAGTGACATTTGGAAGCCCATAGAGGGCTATGGTGAAAAAGGAAATATCCTCAGATGAAATCTGGAAAGAAGCTTTCTGAGAAACTGCTTAGTGTTCTGTTAATTCATCTCACAGAGTTACATCTGTATTTCGTGGATCTCTTTGCTAGCCTTATTTCTGTGGAATCTGAGAAGAGATATTTCGGATCCCTTTGAAGACTATAGGGCCAAAGGAAATATCCTCCGATAACAAAGAGAAAGAAGCTTTCTGAGAAACTTCTTTGTGTTCTGTGAAATTATCTCACAGAGTTACAGCTTTCCCCTCAAGAAGCCTTTCGATAAGACAGTTCTTGTGGAAATGGCCAAGTGATATTTGGAAGCCCATAGAGGGCTATGGTGAAAAAGGAAATATCCTCAGATGAAATCTGGAAAGAAGTTTTCTGAGAAACTGCTTAGTGTTCTGTTAATTCATCTCACAGAGTTACATCTGTATTTCGTGGATCTCTTTGCTAGCCTTATTTCTGTGGAATATGAGAACAGATATTTCGGATCCCTTTGAAGACTATAGGGCCAAAGGAAATATCCTCCGATAACGAAGAGAAAGAAGCTTTCTGAGAAACTTCTTTGTGTTCTGTGAAATCATCTCACAGAGTTACAGCTTTCCCCTCAAGAAGCCTTTCGCTAAGACAGTTCTTGTGGAATTGGCAAAGTGATATTTGGAAGCCCATAGAGGGCTATGGTGAAAAAGGAAATATCCTCAGATGAAATCTAGAAAGAAGATTTCTGAGAAACTGCTTAGTGTTCTGTTAATTCATCTCACAGAGTTACATCTGTATTTCGTGGATCTCTTTGCTAGCCTTATTTCTGTGGAATCTGAGAACAGATATTTCGGATCCCTTTGAAGACTATAGGGCCAAAGGAAATATCCTCCGATAACAAAGAGAATGAAGCTTTCTGAGAAACTTCTTTGTGTTCTGTGAAATCATCTCACAGAGTTACAGCTTTCCCCACAAGAAGCCTTTCGCTAAGACAGTTCTTGTGGAATTGGCAAAGTGATATTTGGAAGCCCATAGAGGGCTATGGTGAAAAAGAAAATATCCTCCGATGAAATCTGGAAAGAAGCTTTCTGAGAAACTGCTTAGTGTTCTGTTAATTCATCTCACAGAGTTACATCTGTATTTCGTGGATCTCTTTGCTACCTTATTTCTGTGGAATCTTAGAACAGATATTTCGGATCCCTTTGAAGACTATAGGGCCAAAGAAAATATCCTCCGATAACAAAGAGAAAGAAGCTTTCTGAGAAACTTCTTTGTGTTCTGTGAAATCATCTCACAGAGTTACAGCTTTCCCCTCAAGAAGCCTTTCGCTAAGACAGTTCTTGTGGAATTGGCAAAGTGATATTTGGAAGCCCATAGAGGACTATGGTGAAAACGGAAATATCTTCAGATGAAATCTGGAAAGAAGCTTTCTGAGAAACTGCTTAGTGTTCTGTTAATTCATCTCACAGAGTTACATCTGTATTTCGTGGATCTCTTTGCTAGCCTTATTTCTGTGGAATCTGAGAACAGATATTTCGGATCCCTTTGAAGACTATAGGGCCAAAGAAAATATCCTCCGATAACGAAGAGAAAGAAGCTTTCTGAGAAACTTCTTTGTGTTCTGTGAAATCATCTCACAGAGTTACAGCTTTCCCCTCAAGAAGCCTTTCGCTAAGACACTTCTTGTGGAATTGGCAAAGTCATATTTGGAAGCCCATAGAGGGCTATGGTGAAAAAGGAAATATCCTCAGATGAAATCTGGAAAGAAGATTTCTGAGAAACTGCTTAGTGTTCTGTTAATTCATCTCACAGAGTTACATCTGTATTTCGTGGATCTCTTTGCTAGCCTTATTTCTGTGGAATCTGAGAACAGATATTTCGGATCCCTTTGAAGACTATAGGGCCAAAGGAAATATCCTCCGATAACAAAGAGAATGAAGCTTTCTGAGAAACTTCTTTGTGTTCTGTGAAATCATCTCACAGAGTTACAGCTTTCACCACAAGAAGCCTTTCGCTAAGACAGTTCTTGTGGAATTGGCAAAGTGATATTTGGAAGCCCATAGAGGGCTATGGTGAAAAAGAAAATATCCTCCGATGAAATCTGGAAAGAAGCTTTCTGAGAAACTGCTTAGTGTTCTGTTAATTCATCTCACAGAGTTACATCTGTATTTCGTGGATCTCTTTGCTACCTTATTTCTGTGGAATCTTAGAACAGATATTTCGGATCCCTTTGAAGACTATAGGGCCAAAGAAAAAATCCTCCGATAACAAAGAGAAAGAAGCTTTCTGAGAAACTTCTTTGTGTTCTGTGAAATCATCTCACAGAGTTACAGCTTTCCCCTCAAGAAGCCTTTCGCTAAGACAGTTCTTGTGGAATTGGCAAAGTGATATTTGGAAGCCCATAGAGGGCTATGGTGAAAAAGGAAATATCTTCAGATGAAATCTGGAAAGAAGCTTTCTGAGAAACTGCTTAGTGTTCTGTTAATTCATCTCCCAGAGTTACATCTGTATTTCGTGGATCTCTTTGCTAGCCTTATTTCTGTGGAATCTGAGAACAGATATTTCGGATCCCTTTGAAGGCTATAGGGCCAAAGGAAATATCCTCCGATAACAAAGAGAAAGAAGCTTTCTGAGAAACTTCTTTGTGTTCTGTGAAATCATCTCACAGAGTTACAGCCTTCCCCTCAAGAAGCCTTTCGCTAAGACAGTTCTTGTGGAATTGGCAAAGTGATATTTGGAAGCCCATAGAGGGCTATGGTGAAAAAGGAAATATCCTCAGATGAAATCTGGAAAGAAGCTTTCTGAGAAACTGCTTAGTGTTCTGTTAATTCATCTCACAGAGTTACATCTGTATTTCGTGGATCTCTTTGCTAGCCTTATTTCTGTGGAATCTGAGAACAATTATTTCGGATCCCTTTGAAGACTATAGGGCCAAAGGAAATATCCTCCGATAACAAAGAGAACGAAGCTTTCTGAGAAACTTCGTTGTGTTCTGTGAAATCATCTCACAGAGATACAGCTTTCCCCACAAGAAGCCTTTTGCTAAGACAGTTCTTGTGGAATTGGCAAGGTGATATTTGGAAGCCCATAGAGGGCTATGCTGAAAAAGGAAATATCCTCAGATGAAATCTGGAAGGAAGCTTTCTGAGAAACTGCTTAGTGTTCTGTTAATTCATCTCACAGAGTTACATCTGTATTTCGTGGATCTCTTTGCTAGCCTTATTTCTGTGGAATCTGAGAACAGGTATTTCGGATCCATTTGAAGACTATAGGGCCAAAGGAAATATCCTCCGATAACAAAGAGAACGAAGCTTTCTGAGAAACTTCTTTGTGTTCTGTGAAATCATCTCACAGAATTACAGCTTTCCCCTCAAGAAGCCTTTCGCTAAGACAGTTCTTGTGGAATTGGCAAAGTGATATTTGGAAGCCCATAGAGGGCTATGGTGAAAAAGAAAATATCCTCCGATGAAATCTGGAAAGAAGCTTTCTGAGAAACTGCTTAGTGTTCTGTTAATTCATCTCACAGAGTTACATCTGTATTTCGTGGATCTCTTTGCTAGCCTTATTTCTGTGGAATCTGAGAACAGATATTTCGGATCCCTTTGAAGACTATAGGGCCAAAGGAAATATCCTCCGATAACAAAGAGAAAGAAGCTTTCTGAGAAACTTCTTTGTGTTCTGTGAAATCATCTCACAGTGTTACAGCTTTCCCCTCAAGAAGCCTTTCGCTAAGACAGTTCTTGTGGAATTGGCAAAGTGATATTTGGAAGCCCATAGAGGGCTAAGGTGAAAAAGGAATATCCTAAGATGAAATCTGGAAAGAAGCTTTCTGAGAAACTGCTTAGTGTTCTGTTAATTCCTCTCACAGAGTTACATCTGTATTTCGTGGATCTCTTTGCTAGCCTTATTTCTTTGGAATCTGAGAACAGATACTTCGGATCCCTTTGAAGACTATAGGGCCAAAGGAAATATCCTCCGATAACAAAGAGAACGAAGCTTTCTGAGAAACTTCTTTGTGTTCTGTGAAATCATCTCACAGAGTTACAGCTTTCCCCTCAAGAAGCCTTTCGCTAAGACAGTTCTTGTGGAATTGGCAAAGTGATATTTGGAAGCCCATAGAGGTCTATGGTGAAAAAGGAAATATCCTCAGATGAAATCTGGAAAGAAGCTTTCTGAGAAACTGCTTAGTGTTCTGTTAATTCATCTCACAGAGTTACATCTGTATTTCGTGGATCTCTTTGCTAGCCTTATTTCTGTGGAATCTGAGAACAGATATTTCGGATCCCTTTGAAGACTATGGGGCCAAAGGAAATATCCTCCGATAACGAAGAGAAAGAAGCTTTCTGAGAAACTTCTTTGTGTTCTGTGAAATCATCTAACAGAGTTGCAGCTTTCCCCTCAAGAAGCCTTTCAATAAGACAGTTCTTGTGGAATTGGCAAAGTGATATTTGGAAGCCCATAGAGGGCTATGGTGAAAAAGGAAATATCCTCAGATGAAATCTGGAAAGAAGCTTTCTGAGAAACTGCTTAGTGTTCTGTTAATTCATCTCACAAAGTTACATCTGTATTTCGTGGATCTCTTTGCTAGCCTTATTTCTGTGGAATCTGAGAACAGATATTTCGGATCCCTTTGAAGGCTATAGGGCCAAAGGAAATATCCTCCGATAACAAAGAGAAAGAAGCTTTCTGAGAAACTTCTTTGTGTTCTGTGAAATCATCTCACAGAGTTACAGCCTTCCCCTCAAGAAGCCTTTCGCTAAGACAGTTCTTGTGGAATTGGCAAAGTGATATTTGGAAGCCCATAGAGGGCTATGGTGAAAAAGGAAATATCCTCAGATGAAATCTGGAAAGAAGCTTTCTGAGAAACTGCTTAGTGTTCTGTTAATTCATCTCACAGAGTTACATCTGTATTTCGTGGATCTCTTTGCTAGCCTTATTTCTGTGGAATCTGAGAACAATTATTTCGGATCCCTTTGAAGACTAAAGGGCCAAAGGAAATATCCTCCGATAACAAAGAGAACGAAGCTTTCTGAGAAACTTCGTTGTGTTCTGTGAAATCATCTCACAGAGATACAGCTTTCCCCACAAGAAGCCTTTTGCTAAGACAGTTCTTGTGGAATTGGCAAGGTGATATTTGGAAACCCATAGAGGGCTATGCTGAAAAAGGAAATATCCTCAGATGAAATCTGGAAGGAAGCTTTCTGAGAAACTGCTTAGTGTTCTGTTAATTCATCTCACAGAGTTACATCTGTATTTCGTGGATCTCTTTGCTAGCCTTATTTCTGTGGAATCTGAGAACAGATATTTCGGATCCCTTTGAAGACTATAGGGCCAAAGGAAATATCCTCCGATAACAAAGAGAACGAAGCTTTCTGAGAAACTTCTTTGTGTTCTGTGAAATCATCTCACAGAATTACAGCTTTCCCCTCAAGAAGCCTTTCGCTAAGACAGTTCTTGTGGAATTGGCAAAGTGATATTTGGAAGCCCATAGAGGGCTATGGTGAAAAAGAAAATATCCTCCGATGAAATCTGGAAAGAAGCTTTCTGAGAAACTGCTTAGTGTTCTGTTAATTCATCTCACAGAGTTACATCTGTATTTCGTGGATCTCTTTGCTAGCCTTATTTCTGTGGAATCTGAGAACAGATATTTCGGATCCCTTTGAAGACTATAGGGCCAAAGAAAAAATCCTCCGATAACAAAGAGAAAGAAGCTTTCTGAGAAACTTCTTTGTGTTCTGTGAAATCATCTCACAGAGTTACAGCTTTCCCCTCAAGACGCCTTTCGCTAAGACAGTTGTTGTGGAATTGGCAAAGTGATATTTGGAAGCCCATAGAGGGCTATGGTGAAAAAGGAAATATCCTCAGATGAAATCTGGAAAGAAGCTTTCTGAGAAACTGCTTAGTGTTCTGTTAATTCATCTCACAGAGTTACATCTGTATTTCGTGGATCTCTGTGCTAGCCTTATTTCTGTGGAATCTGAGAACAGATATTTCGGATCCCTTTGAGGACTATAGGGCCATAGGAAAAATCCTCCGATAACAAAGAGAAAGAAGCTTTCTGAGAAACTTCTTTGTGTTCTGTGAAGTCATCTAACAGAGTTACAGCTTTCCCCTCAAGAAGCCTTTCGCTAAGACAGTTCTTGTGGAATTGGCAAAGTGATATTTGGAAGCCCATAGAGGACTATGGTGAAAAAGGAAATATCTTCAGATGAAATCTGGAAAGAATCTTTCTGAGAAACTGCTTAGTGTTCTGTTAATTCATCTCACAGAGTTACATCTGTATTTCGTGGATCTCTTTGCTAGCCTTATTTCTGTGGAATCTGAGAACAGATATTTCGGATCCCTTTGAAGACTATAGGGCCAAAGGAAATATCCTCCGATAACGAAGAGAAAGAAGCTTTCTGAGAAACTTCTCTGTGTTCTGTGAAATCATCTCACAGAGTTACAGCTTTCCCCTCAAGAAGCCTTTCGCTAAGACACTTCTTGTGGAATTGGCAAAGTGATATTTGGAAGCCCATAGAGGGCTATGGTGAAAAAGGAAATATCCTCCGATGAAATCTGGAAAGAAGATTTCTGAGAAACTGCTTAGTGTTCTGTTAATTCATCTCACAGAGTTACATCTGTATTTCGTGGATCTCTTTGCTAGCCTTATTTCTGTGGAATCTGAGAACAGATATTTCGGATCCCTTTGAAGACTATAGGGCCAAAGGAAATATCCTCCGATAACAAAGAGAATGAAGCTTTCTGAGAAACTTCTTTGTGTTCTGTGAAATCATCTCACAGAGTTACAGCTTTCCCCACAAGAAGCCTTTCGCTAAGACAGTTCTTGTGGAATTGGCAAAGTGATATTTGGAAGCCCATAGAGGGCTATGGTGAAAAAGAAAATATCCTCCGATGAAATCTGGAAAGAAGCTTTCTGAGAAACTGCTTAGTGTTCTGTTAATTCATCTCACAGAGTTACATCTGTATTTCGTGGATCTCTTTGCTACCTTATTTCTGTGGAATCTTAGAACAGATATTTCGGATCCCTTTGAAGACTATAGGGCCAAAGAAAAAATCCTCCGATAACAAAGAGAAAGAAGCTTTCTGAGAAACTTCTTTGTGTTCTGTGAAATCATCTCACAGAGTTACAGCTTTCCCCTCAATAAGCCTTTCGCTAAGACAGTTCTTGTGGAATTGGCAAAGTGATATTTGGAAGCCCATAGAGGGCTATGGTGAAAAAGGAAATATCTTCAGATGAAATCTGGAAAGAAGCTTTCTGAGAAACTGCTTAGTGTTCTGTTAATTCATCTCACAGAGTTACATCTGTATTTCGTGGATCTCTTTGCTAGCCTTATTTCTGTGGAATCTGAGAACAGATATTTCGGATCCCTTTGAAGACTATGGGGACAAAGGAAATATCCTCCGATAACGAAGAGAAAGAAGCTTTCTGAGAAACTTCTTTGTGTTCTGTGAAATCATCTAACAGAGTTGCAGCTTTCCCCTCAAGAAGCCTTTCGCTAAGACAGTTCTTGTGGAATTGGCAAAGTGATATTTGGAAGCCCATAGAGGGCTATGGTGAAAAAGAAAATATCCTCCGATGAAATCTGGAAAGAAGCTTTCTGAGAAACTGCTTAGTGTTCTGTTAATTCATCTCACAAAGTTACATCTGTATTTCGTGGATCTCTTTGCTAGCCTTATTTCTGTGGAATCTGAGAACAGATATTTCGGATCCCTTTGAAGGCTATAGGGCCAAAGGAAATATCCTCCGATAACAAAGAGAAAGAAGCTTTCTGAGAAACTTCTTTGTGTTCTGTGAAATCATCTCACAGAGTTACAGCCTTCCCCTCAAGAAGCCTTTCGCTAAGACAGTTCTTGTGGAATTGGCAAAGTGATATTTGGAAGCCCATAGAGGGCTATGGTGAAAAAGGAAATATCCTCAGATGAAATCTGGAAAGAAGCTTTCTGAGAAACTGCTTAGTGTTCTGTTAATTCATCTCACAGAGTTACATCTGTATTTCGTGGATCTCTTTGCTAGCCTTATTTCTGTGGAATCTGAGAACAATTATTTCGGATCCCTTTGAAGACTATAGGGCCAAAGGAAATATCCTCCGATAACAAAGAGAACGAAGCTTTCTGAGAAACTTCGTTGTGTTCTGTGAAATCATCTCACAGAGATACAGCTTTCCCCACAAGAAGCCTTTTGCTAAGGCAGTTCTTGTGGAATTGGCAAGGTGATATTTGGAAGCCCATAGAAGGCTATGCTGAAAAAGGAAATATCCTCAGATGAAATCTGGAAGGAAGCTTTCTGAGAAACTGCTTAGTGTTCTGTTAATTCATCTCACAGAGTTACATCTGTATTTCGTGGATCTCTTTGCTAGCCTTATTTCTGTGGAATCTGAGAACAGATATTTCGGATCCCTTTGAAGACTATAGGGCCAAAGGAAATATCCTCCGATAACAAAGAGAACGAAGCTTTCTGAGAAACTTCTTTGTGTTCTGTGAAATCATCTCACAGAATTACAGCTTTCCCCTCAAGAAGCCTTTCGCTAAGACAGTTCTTGTGGAATTGGCAAAGTGATATTTGGAAGCCCATAGGGGGCTATGGTGAAAAAGAAAATATCCTCCGATGAAATCTGGAAAGAAGCTTTCTGAGAAACTGCTTAGTGTTCTGTTAATTCATCTCACAGAGTTACATCTGTATTTCGTGGATCTCTTTGCTAGCCTTATTTCTGTGGAATCTTAGAACAGATATTTCGGATCCCTTTGAAGACTATAGGGCCAAAGAAAAAATCCTCCGATAACAAAGAGAAAGAAGCTTTCTGAGAAACTTCTTTGTGTTCTGTGAAATCATCTCACAGAGTTACAGCTTTCCCCTCAAGACGCCTTTCGCTAAGACAGTTGTTGTGGAATTGGCAAAGTGATATTTGGAAGCCCATAGAGGGCTATGGTGAAAAAGGAAATATCCTCAGATGAAATCTGGAAAGAAGCTTTCTGAGAAACCGCTTAGTGTTCTGTTAATTCATCTCACAGAGTTACATCTGTATTTCATGGATCTCTTTGCTAGCCTTATTTCTGTGGAATCTGAGAAGAGATATTTCGGATCCCTTTGAAGACTATAGGGCCAAAGGAAATATCCTCCGATAACAAAGAGAAAGAAGCTTTCTGAGAAACTTCTTTGTGTTCCGTGAAATTATCTCACAGAGTTACAGCTTTCCCCTCAAGAAGCCTTTCGCTAAGACAGTTCTTTTGGAATTGGACAAGTGATATTTGGAAGCCCATAGAGGGCTATGGTGAAAAAGGAAATATCCTCAGATGAAATCTGGAAAGAAGTTTTCTGAGAAACTGCTTAGTGTTCTGTTAATTCATCTCACAGAGTTACATCTGTATTTCGTGGATCTCTTTGCTAGCCTTATTTCTGTGGAATCTGAGAACAGATATTTTGGATCCCTTTGAAGACTATAGGGCCAAAGAAAATATCCTCCGATAACGAAGAGAAAGAAGCTTTCTGAGAAACTTCTTCGTGTTCTGTGAAATCATCTCACAGAGTTACAGCTTTCCCCTCAAGAAGCCTTTCGCTAAGACAGTTCTTGTGGAATTGGCAAAGTGATATTTGGAAGCCCATAGAGGGCTATGGTGAAAAAGGAAATATCCTCAGATGAAATCTGGAAAGAAGATTTCTGAGAAACTGCTTAGTGTTCTGTTAATTCATCTCACAGAGTTACATCTGTACTTCGTGGATGTCTTTGCTAGCCTTATTTCTTTGGAATCTTAGAACAGATATTTCGGATCCCTTTGAAGACTATAGGGCCAAAGGAAAAATCCTCCGATAACAAAGAGAAAGAAGCTTTCTGAGAAACTTCTTTGTGTTCTGTGAAATCATCTCACAGAGTTACAGCTTTCCCCTCAAGAAGCCTTTCGCTAAGACAGTTCTTGTGGAATTGGCAAAGTGATATTTGGAAGCCCATAGAGGGCTATGGTGAAAAAGGAAATATCCTCAGATGAAATCTGGAAAGAAGCTTTCTGAGAAACTGCTTAGTGTTCTGTTAATTCATCTCACAGAGTTACATCTGTATTTCGTGGATCTCTTTGCTAGCCTTATTTCTGTGGAATCTGAGAACAGATATTTCGGATCCCTTTGAAGGCTATAGGGCCAAAGGAAATATCCACCGATAACAAAGAGAAAGAAGCTTTCTGAGAAACTTCTTTGTGTTCTGTGAAATCATCTCACAGAGTTACAGCTTTCCCCACAAGAAGCCTTTCGCTAAGACAGTTCTTGTGGAATTGGCAAGGTGATATTTGGAAGCCCATAGAGGGCTAGGCTGAAAAAGGAAATATCCTCAGATGAAATCTTGAAAGAAGCTTTCTGAGAAACTTCTTAGTGTTCTGTTAATTCATCTCACAGAGATACATCTGTATTTCGTGGATCTCTTTGCTAGCCTTATTTCTGTGGAATCTGAGAACAGATATTTCGGATCCCTTTGAAGACCATAGGGCCAAAGGAAATATCCTCCGATAACAAAGAGAAAGAAGCTTTCTGAGAAACTTCTTTGTGTTCTGTGAAGTCATCTAACAGAGTTACAGCTTTCCCCTCAAGAAGCCTTTCGCTAAGACAGTTCTTGTGGAATTGGCAATGTGATATTTGGAAGCCCATAGAGGGCTACGGTGAAAAAGGAAATATCCTCAGATGAAATCTGGAAAGAAGCTTTCTGAGAAACCGCTTAGTGCTCTGTTAATTCATCTCACAGAGTTACATCTGTATTTCATGGATCTCTTTGCTAGCCTTATTTCTGTGGAATCTGAGAAGAGATATTTCGGATCCCTTTGAAGACTATAGGGCCAAAGGAAATATCCTCCGATAACAAAGAGAAAGAAGCTTTCTGAGAAACTTCTTTGTGTTCCGTGAAATTATCTCACAGAGTTACAGCTTTCCCCTCAAGAAGCCTTTCGCTAAGACAGTTCTTTTGGAATTGGACAAGTGATATTTGGAAGCCCATAGAGGGCTATGGTGAAAAAGGAAATATCCTCAGATGAAATCTGGAAAGAAGTTTTCTGAGAAACTGCTTAGTGTTCTGTTAATTCATCTCACAGAGTTACATCTGTATTTCGTGGATCTCTTTGCTAGCCTTATTTCTGTGGAATCTGAGAACAGATATTTTGGATCCCTTTGAAGACTATAGGGCCAAAGAAAATATCCTCCGATAACGAAGAGAAAGAAGCTTTCTGAGAAACTTCTTCGTGTTCTGTGAAATCATCTCACAGAGTTACAGCTTTCCCCTCAAGAAGCCTTTCGCTAAGACAGTTCTTGTGGAATTGGCAAAGTGATATTTGGAAGCCCATAGAGGGCTATGGTGAAAAAGGAAATATCCTCAGATGAAATCTGGAAAGAAGATTTCTGAGAAACTGCTTAGTGTTCTGTTAATTCATCTCACAGAGTTACATCTGTACTTCGTGGATGTCTTTGCTAGCCTTATTTCTTTGGAATCTTAGAACAGATATTTCGGATCCCTTTGAAGACTATAGGGCCAAAGGAAAAATCCTCCGATAACAAAGAGAAAGAAGCTTTCTGAGAAACTTCTTTGTGTTCTGTGAAATCATCTCACAGAGTTACAGCTTTCCCCTCAAGAAGCCTTTCGCTAAGACAGTTCTTGTGGAATTGGCAAAGTGATATTTGGAAGCACATAGAGGGCTATGGTGAAAAAGGAAATATCCTCAGATGAAATCTGGAAAGAAGCTTTCTGAGAAACTGCTTAGTGTTCTGTTAATTCATCTCACAGAGTTACATCTGTATTTCGTGGATCTCTTTGCTAGCCTTATTTCTGTGGAATCTGAGAACAGATATTTCGGATCCCTTTGAAGGCTATAGGGCCAAAGGAAATATCCACTGATAACAAAGAGAAAGAAGCTTTCTGAGAAACTTCTTTGTGTTCTGTGAAATCATCTCACAGAGTTACAGCTTTCCCCACAAGAAGCCTTTCGCTAAGACAGTTCTTGTGGAATTGGCAAGGTGATATTTGGAAGCCCATAGAGGGCTATGGTGAAAAAGGAAATATCCTCAGATGAAATCTGGAAAGAAGCTTTCTGAGAAACTTCTTAGTGTTCTGTTAATTCATCTCACAGAGATACATCTGTATTTCGTGGATCTCTTTGCTAGCCTTATTTCTGTGGAATCTGAGAACAGATATTTCGGATCCCTTTGAAGACCATAGGGCCAAAGGAAATATCCTCCGATAACAAAGAGAAAGAAGCTTTCTGAGAAACTTCTTTGTGTTCTGTGAAATCATCTCACAGAATTACAGCTTTCCCCTCAAGAAGCCTTTCGCTAAGACAGTTCTTGTGGAATTGGCAAAGTGATATTTGGAAGCCCATAGAGGGCTATGGTGAAAAAGGAAATATCCTCAGATGAAATCTGGAAAGAAGATTTCTGAGAAACTGCTTAGTGTTCTGTTAATTCATCTCAAAGAGTTACATCTGTATTTCGTGGATCTCTTTGCTAGCCTTATTTCTGTGGAATCTGAGAACAGATATTTCGGATCCCTTTGAAGACTATAGGGCCAAAGGAAATATCCTCCGATAACAAAGAGAAAGAAGCTTTCTGAGAAACTTCTTTGTGTTCTGTGAAATCATCTCACAGAATTACAGCTTTCCCCTCAAGAAGCCTTTCGCTAAGACAGTTCTTGTGGAATTGGCAAAGTGATATTTGGAAGCCCATAGAGGGCTATGGTGAAAAAGGAAATATCCTCCGATGAAATCTGGAAAGAAGCTTTCTGAGAAACTGCTTAGTGTTCTGTTAATTCATCTCACAGAGTTACATCTGTATTTCGTGGATCTCTTTGCTAGCCTTATTTCTGTGGAATCTTAGAACAGATATTTCGGATCCCTTTGAAGACTATAGGGACAAAGAAAAAATCCTCCGATAACAAAGAGAAAGAAGCTTTCTGAGAAACTTCTTTGTGTTCTGTGAAATCATCTCACAGAGTTACAGCTTTCCCCTCAAGAAGCCTTTCGCTAAGACAGTTCTTATGGAATTGGCAATGTGATATTTGGAAGCCCATAGAGGGCTATGGTGAAAAAGGAATTATCCTCAGATGAAATCTGGAAAGAAGCTTTCTGAGAAACTGCTTAGTGTTCCGTTAATTCATCTCACAGAGTTACATCTGTATTTCGTGGATCTCTTTGCTAGCCTTATTTCTGTGGAATCTGAGAACAGATATTTCGGATCCCTTTGAAGACTATAGGGCCAAAGGCAATATCCTCCGATAACAAAGAGAAAGAAGCTTTCTGAGAAACTTCTTTGTGTTCTGTGAAATCATCTCACAGAGTTACAGCTTTCCCCTCAAGAAGCCTTTCGCTAAGACTGTTCTTGTGGAATTGGCAACGTGATATTTTGAAGCCCATAGAGGGCTATGTTGAAAAAGGAAATATCCTCAGATGAAATCTGGAAAGAAGCTTTCTGAGAAACTGCTTAGTGTTCTGTTAATTCATCTCACAGAGTTACATCTGTATTTCGTGGATCTCTTTGTTAGCCTTATTTCTGTGGAATCTGAGAAGAGATATTTCGTATCCCTTTGAAGACTATAGGTCCAAAGGAAATATCCTCCGATAACAAAGAGAAAGAAGCTTTCTAGAAACTTCTTTGTGTTCTGTGAAATCATCTCACAGAGTTACAGCTTTCCCCTCAAGAAGCCTTTCGATAAGACAGTTCTTGTGGAATTGGCCAAGTGATATTTGGAAGCCAGTAGAGGGCTATGGTGAAAAAGGAAATATCCTCAGATGAAATCTGGAAAGAAGTTTTCTGAGAAACTGCTTAGTGTTCTGTTAATTCATCTCACAGAGTTACATCTGTATTTCGTGGATCTCTTTGCTAGCCTTATTTCTGTGGAATCTGAGAACAGATATTTCGGATCCCATTGAAGACTATAGGGCCAAAGGAAATATCCTCCGATAACAAAGCGAAAGAAGCTTTCTGAGAAACTTCTTTGTGTTCTGTGAAATCATCTCACAGAGTTACAGCTTTCCCCTCAAGAAGCATTTCGCTAAGACAGTTCTTGTGGAATTGGCAAAGTGATATTTGGAAGCCCATAGAGGGCTATGGTGAAAAAGGAAATATCCTCAGAAGAAATGTGGAAAGAAGCTTTTTGAGAAACTGCTTAGTGTTCTGTTAATTCATCTCACAGAGTTACATCTGTATTTCGTGGATCTCTTTGCTAGCCTTATTTCTGTGGAATCTGAGAACAGATATTTCGGATCCCTTTGAAGACTATAGGGCCAAAGGAAATATCCTCCAATAACAAAGAGAAAGAAGCTTTCTGAGAAACTTATGTGTTCTGTGAAATCATCTCACAGAGTTACAGCTTTCCCCTCAAGAAGCCTTTCGCTAAGACAGTTCTTTTGGAATTGGCCAAGTGATATTTGGAAGCCCATAGAGGTCTATGGTGAAAAAGGAAATATCCTCAGATGAAATGTGGAAAGAAGCTTTATGAGAAACTGCTTAGTGTTCTGTTAATTCATCTCACAGAGTTACATCTGTATTTCGTGGATCTCTTTGCTAGCCTTATTTCTGTGGAATCTGAGAACAGATATTTCGGATCCCTTTGAAGACTACAGGGCAAAGGAAATATCCTCCGATAACAAAGAGAACGAAGCTTTCTGAGAAACTTCTTTGTGTTCTGTGAAATCATCTCACAGAGTTACAGCTTTCCCCACAAGAAGCCTTTCGCTAAGACAGTTCTTGTGGAATTGGCCAAGTGATATTTGGAAGCCCATAGAGGGCTATGGTGAAAAAGGAAATATCCTCCGATGAAATCTGGAAAGAAGCTTTCTGAGAAACTGCTTAGTGTTCTGTTAATTCATCTCACAGAGTTACATCTGTATTTCGTGGATCTCTTTGCTAGCCTTATTTCTGTGGAATCTGAGAAGAGATATTTCGGATCCCTTTGAAGACTATAGGGCCAAAGAAAAAATCCTCGGATAACAAAGAGAAAGAAGCTTTCTGAGAAACTTCTTTGTGTTCTGTGAAATCATCTCACAGAGTTACAGCTTTCCCCTCAAGAAGCCTTTCGATAAGACAGTTCTTGTGGAATTGGCCAAGTGATATTTGGAAGCCCGTAGAGGGCTATGGTGAAAAAGGAAATATCCTCAGATGAAATCTGGAAAGAAGCTTTCTGAGAAACTGCTTAGTGTTCTGTTAATTCATCTCACAGAGTTACATCTGTATTTCGTGGATCTCTTTGCTAGCCTTATTTCTGTGGAATCTGAGAGCAGATATTTCGGATCCCTTTGAAGACTATAGGGCCAAAGGAAATATCCTCCGATAACAAAGCGAAAGAAGCTTTCTGAGAAACTTCTTTGTGTTCTGTGAAATCATCTCACAGAGTTACAGCTTTCCCCTCAAGAAGCCTTTCGCTAAGACAGTTCTTGTGGAATTGGCAAAGTGATATTTGGAAGCCCATAGAGGGCTATGGTGAAAAAGGAAATATCCTCAGATGAAATGTGGAAAGAAGCTTTCTGAGAAACTGCTTAGTGTTCTGTTAATTCATCTCACAGAGTTACATCTGTATTTCGTGGATCTCTTTGCTAGCCTTATTACTGTGGAATCTGAGTACAGATATTTCGGATCCCTTTGAAGACTATAGGGCCAAAGGAAATATCCTCCAATAACAAAGAGAAAGAAGCTTTCTGAGAAACTTATGTGTTCTGTGAAATCATCTCACAGAGTTACAGCTTTCCCCTCAAGAAGCCTTTCGCTAAGACAGTTCTTGTGGAATTGGCCAAGTGATATTTGGAAGCCCATAGACGTCTATGGTGAAAAAGGAAATATCCTCAGATGAAATGTGGAAAGAAGCTTTATGAGAAACTGCTTAGTGTTCTGTTAATTCATCTCACAGAGTTACATCTGTATTTCGTGGATCTCTTTGCTAGCCTTATTTCTGTGGAATCTGAGAACAGATATTTCGGATCCCTTTGAAGACTATAGGGCCAAAGAAAAAATCCTCGGATAACAAAGAGAAAGAAGCTTTCTGAGAAACTTCTTTGTGTTCTTTGAAATCATCTCACAGAGTTACAGCTTTCCCCTCAAGAAGCCTTTCGCTAAGACAGTTCTTGTGGAATTGGCAAAGTGATATTTGGAAGCCCATAGAGGGCTATGGTGAAAAAGGAAATATCCTCAGATGAAATGTGGAAAGAAGCTTTCTGAGAAACTACTTAGTGTTCTGTTAATTCATCTCACAGAGTTACATCTGTATTTCGTGGATCTCTTTGCTAGCCTTATTTCTGTGGAATCTGAGAACAGATATTTCGGATCACTTTGAAGACTATAGGGCAAAGGAAATATCCTGGGATAACAAAGAGAACGAAGCTTTCTGAGAAACTTCTTTGTGTTCTGTGAAATCATCTCACAGAGTTACAACTTTCCCCACAAGAAGCCTTTCGCTAAGACAGTTCTTGTGGAATTGGCCAAGTGATATTTGGAAGTCCATAGAGGGCTATGGTGAAAAAGGAAATATCCTCCGATGAAATCTGGAAAGAAGCTTTCTGAGAAACTGCTTAGTGTTCTGTTAATTCATCTCACAGAGTTACATCTGTATTTCGTGGATCTCTTTGCTAGCCTTATTTCTGTGGAATCTTAGAACAGATATTTCGGATCCCTTTGAAGACTATAGGGCCACAGAAAAAATCCTCGGATAACAAAGAGAAAGAAGCTTTCTGAGAAACTTCTTTGTGTTCTTTGAAATCATCTCACAGAGTTACAGCTTTCCCCTCAAGAAGCCTTTCGCTAAGACAGTTCTTGTGGAATTGGCAAAGTGATATTTGGAAGCCCATAGAGGGCTATGGTGAAAAAGGAAATATCCTCAGATGAAATCTGGAAAGAAGCTTTCTGAGAAACTGCTTAGTGTTCTGTTAATTTATCTCACAGAATTACATCTGTATTTCGTGGATCTCTTTGCTAGCCTTATTTCTGTGGAATCTGAATACAGATATTTCGGATCCCTTTGAAGACTATAGGGCCAAAGGAAATATCCTCCGATAACGAAGAGAAAGAAGCTTTCTGAGAAACTTCTTTGTGTTCTGTGAAATCATCTCACAGAGTTACAGCTTTCCCCTCAAGAAGCCTTTCGATAAGACAGTTCTTGTGGAATTGGCCAAGTGATATTTGGAAGCCCGTAGAGGGCTATGGTGAAAAAGGAAATATCCTCCGATGAAATCTGGAAAGAAGCTTTCTGAGAAACTGCTTAGTGTTCTGTTAATTCATCTCACAGAGTTACATCTGTATTTCGTGGATCTCTTTGCTAGCCTTATTTCTGTGGAATCTGAGAGCAGATATTTCGGATCCCTTTGAAGACTATAGGGCCAAAGGAAATATCCTCCGATAACAAAGCGAAAGAAGCTTTCTGAGAAACTTCTTTGTGTTCTGTGAAATCATCTCACAGAGTTACAGCTTTCCCCTCAAGAAGCCTTTCGCTAAGACAGTTCTTGTGGAATTGGCAAAGTGATATTTGGAAGCCCATAGAGGGCTATGGTGAAAAAGGAAATATCCTCAGATGAAATGTGGAAAGAAGCTTTCTGAGAAACTTCTTAGTGTTCTGTTAATTCATCTCACAGAGTTACATCTGTATTTCGTGGATCTCTTTGCTAGCCTTATTACTGTGGAATCTGAGTACAGATATTTCGGATCCCTTTGAAGACTATAGGGCCAAAGGAAATATCCTCCAATAACAAAGAGAAAGAAGCTTTCTGAGAAACTTATGTGTTCTGTGAAATCATCTCACAGAGTTACAGCTTTCCCCTCAAGAAGCCTTTCGCTAAGACAGTTCTTGTGGAATTGGCCAAGTGATATTTGGAAGCCCATAGACGTCTATGGTGAAAAAGGAAATATCCTCAGATGAAATGTGGAAAGAAGCTTTATGAGAAACTGCTTAGTGTTCTGTTAATTCATCTCACAGAGTTACATCTGTATTTCGTGTATCTCTTTGCTAGCCTTATTTCTGTGGAATCTGAGAACAGATATTTCGGATCCCTTTGAAGACTATAGGGCCAAAGAAAAAATCCTCGGATAACAAAGAGAAAGAAGCTTTCTGAGAAACTTCTTTGTGTTCTTTGAAATCATCTCACAGAGTTACAGCTTTCCCCTCAAGAAGCCTTTCGCTAAGACAGTTCTTGTGGAATTGGCAAAGTGATATTTGGAAGCCCATAGAGGGCTGTGGTGAAAAAGGAAATATCCTCAGATGAAATCTGGAAAGAAGCTTTCTGAGAAACTGCTTAGTGTTCTGTTAATTCATCTCACAGAATTACATCTGTATTTCGTGGATCTCTTTGCTTGCCTTATTTCTGTGGAATCTGAGAACAGATATTTCGGATCCCTTTGAAGACTATAGGGCCAAAGGAAATATCCTCCGATAACGAAGAGAAAGAAGCTTTCTGAGAAACTTCTTTGTGTTCTGTGAAATCATCTCACAGAGTTACAGCTTTCCCCTCAAGAAGCCTTTCGATAAGACAGTTCTTGTGGAATTGGCCAAGTGATATTTGAAAGCCCGTAGAAGGGCTATGGTGAAAAAGGAAATATCCTCAGATGAAATCTGGAAAGAAGCTTTCTGAGAAACTGCTTAGTGTTCTGTTAATTCATCTCACAGAGTTACATCTGTATTTCGTGGATCTCTTTGCTAGCCTTATTTCTGTGGAATCTGAGAACAGATATTTCGGATCCCTTTGAAGACTATAGGGCCAAAGGAAATATCCTCCGATAACAAAGCGCAAGAAGCTTTCTGAGAAACTTCTTTGTGTTCTGTGAAATCATCTCACAGAGTTACAGCTTTCCCCTCAAGAAGCCTTTGGCTAAGACAGTTCTTGTGGAATTGGCAAAGTGATATTTGGAAGCCCATAGAGGGCTATGGTGAAAAAGGAAATATCCTCAGATGAAATGTGGAAAGAAGCTTTCTGAGAAACTACTTAGTGTTCTGTTAATTCATCTCACAGAGTTACATCTGTATTTCGTGGATCTCTTTGCTAGCTTTATTTCTGTGGAATCTGAGAACAGATATTTCGGATCCCTTGGAAGACTATAGGGCCAAAGGAAATATCCTCCAATAACAAAGAGAAAGAAGCTTTCTGAGAAACTTATGTGTTCTGTGAAATCATCTCACAGAGTTACAGCTTTCCCCTCAAGAAGCCTTTCGCTAAGACAGTTCTTGTGGAATTGGCCAAGTGATATTTGGAAGCCCATTGAGGTGTATGGTGAAAAAGGAAATATCCTCAGATGAAATGTGGAAAGAAGCTTTATGAGAAACTGCTTAGTGTTCTGTTAATTCATCTCACAGAGTTACATCTGTATTTCGTGGATCTCTTTGCTAGCCTTATTTCTGTGGAATCTGAGAACAGATATTTCGGATCACTTTGAAGACTATAGGGCAAAGGAAATATCCTGGGATAACAAAGAGAACGAAGCTTTCTGAGAAACTTCTTTGTGTTCTGTGAAATCATCTCACAGAGTTACAACTTTCCCCACAAGAAGCCTTTCGCTAAGACAGTTCTTGTGGAATTGGCCAAGTGATATTTGGAAGTCCATAGAGGGCTATGGTGAAAAAGGAAATATCCTCCGATGAAATCTGGAAAGAAGCTTTCTGAGAAACTGCTTAGTGTTCTGTTAATTCATCTCACAGAGTTACATCTGTATTTCGTGGATCTCTTTGCTAGCCTTATTTCTGTGGAATCTTAGAACAGATATTTCGGATCCCTTTGAAGACTATAGGGCCACAGAAAAAATCCTCGGATAACAAAGAGAAAGAAGCTTTCTGAGAAACTTCTTTGTGTTCTTTGAAATCATCTCACAGAGTTACAGCTTTCCCCTCAAGAAGCCTTTCGCTAAGACAGTTCTTGTGGAATTGGCAAAGTGATATTTGGAAGCCCATAGAGGGCTATGGTGAAAAAGGAAATATCCTCAGATGAAATCTGGAAAGAAGCTTTCTGAGAAACTGCTTAGTGTTCTGTTAATTTATCTCACAGAATTACATCTGTATTTCGTGGATCTCTTTGCTAGCCTTATTTCTGTGGAATCTGAGAACAGATATTTCGGATCCCTTTGAAGACTATAGGGCCAAAGGAAATATCCTCCGATAACGAAGAGAAAGAAGCTTTCTGAGAAACTTCTTTGTGTTCTGTGAAATCATCTCACAGAGTTACAGCTTTCCCCTCAAGAAGCCTTTCGATAAGACAGTTCTTGAGGAATTGGCCAAGTGATATTTGGAAGCCCATAGAGGGCTACGGTGAAAAAGGAGATATCCTCAGATGAAATCTGGAAAGAAGCTTTCTGAGAAACTGCTTAGTGTTCTGTTAATTCATCTCACAGAGTTACATCTGTATTTCGTGGATCTCTTTGCTAGCCTTATTTCTGTGGAATCTGAGAACAGATATTTCGGATCCCTTTGAAGACTATAGGGCCAAAGGAAATATCCTCCGATAACAAAGAGAAAGAAGCTTTCTGAGAAACTTCTTTGTGTTCTGTGAAATAATCTCACAGAGTTACACCTTTCCCCTCAAGAAGCCTTTCGCTAAGACAGTTCTTGTGGAATTGGCAACGTGATATTTGGAAGCCCATAGAGGGCTATGGTGAAAAAGGAAATATCCTCAGATGAAATCTGGAAAGAAGCTTTCTGAGAAACTGCTTAGCGTTCTGTTAATTCATCTCACAGAGTTACATCTGTATTTCGTGGGTCTCTTTGCTAGCCTTATTCTGTGGAATCTGAGAACAGATATTTCGGATCCCTTTGAAGACTATAGGGCCAAAGGAAATATCCTCCGATAACAAAGAGAACGAAGGTTTCTGAGAAACTTCTTTGTGTTCTGTGAAATCATCTCACAGAGTTACAGCTTTCCCCTCAAGAAGTCTTTCGCTAAGACAGTTCTTGTGGAATTGGCAAAGTGATATTTGGAAGCCCATAGAGGGCTATGGTGAAAAAGGAAATATCCTCCGATGAAATCTGGAAAGAAGCTTTCTGAGAAACTGCTTAGTGTTCTGTTAATTCATCTCACAGAGTTACATCTGTATTTCGTGGATCTCTTTGCTAGCCTTATTTCTGTGGAATCTTAGAACAGATATTTCGGATCCCTTTGAAGACTATAGGGCCAAAGAAAAAATCCTCCGATAACAAAGAAAAAGAAGCTTTCTGAGAAACTTCTTTGTGTTCGGTGAAATCATCTCACAGAGTTACAGCTTTCCCCTCAAGAAGCCTTTCGCTAAGACAGTTCTTGTGGAATTGGCAAAGTGACATTTGGAAGCCCATAGAGGGCTATGGTGAAAAAGGAAATATCCTCAGATGAAATCTGGAAAGAAGCTTTCTGAGAAACTGCTTAGTGTTCTGTTAATTCATCTCACAGAGTTACATCTGTATTTCGTGGATCTCTTTGCTAGCCCTATTTCTGTGGAATCTGAGAACAGATATTTCGGATCCCTTTGAAGACTATAGGGCCAAAGGAAATATCCTTCGATAACAAAGAGAAAGAAGCTTTCTGAGAAAATTCTTTGTGTTCTGTGAAATCATCTCACAGAGTTACAGCTTTCCCCTCAAGAAGCCTTTCGCTAAGACAGTTCTTGTGGAATTGGCAAAGTGATATTTGGAAGCCCATAGAGGGCTATGGTGAAAAAGGAAATATCCTCAGATGAAATCTGGAAAGAAGCTTTCTGAGAAACTGCTTAGCGTTCTGTTAATTCATCTCACAGAGTTACATCTGTATTTCGTGGATCTCTTTGCTAGCCTTATTTCTGTGGAATCTGAGAACAGATATTTCGGATCCCTTTGAAGACTATAGGGCCAAACTTAATATCCTCCGATAACAAAGAGAACGAATCTTTCTGAGAAACTTCTTTGTGTTCTGTGAAATCATCTCACAGAGTTACAGCTTTCCCCTCAAGAAGCCTTTCGCTAAGACAGTTCTTGTGGAATTGGCAAAGTGACATTTGGAAGCCCATAGAGGGCTATGGTGAAAAAGGAAATATCCTCAGGGAAATCTGGAAAGAAGCTTTCTGAGAAACTGCTTAGTTTTCTGTTAATTCATCTCACAGAGTTACATCTGTATTTCGTGGATCTCTTTGCTAGCCTTATTTCTGTGGAATCTGAGAACAGATATTTCGGATCCCTTTGAAGACTATAGGGCCAAAGGAAATATCCTCCGATAACAAAGAGAAAGAAGCTTTCTGAGAAACTTCTTTGTGTTCTGTGAAATCATCTCACAGAGTTACAGCTTTCCCCTCAAGAAGCCTTTCGCTAATACAGTTCTTGTGGAATTGGCAAAGTGATATTTGGAAGCCCATAGAGGGCTATGGTGAAAAAGGAAATATCCTCAGATGAAATCTGGAAAGAAGCTTTCTGAGAAACTGCTTAGTGTTCTGTTAATTCATCTCACAGAATTACATCTGTATTTCGTGGATCTCTTTGCTAGCCTTATTTCTGTGGAATCTGAGAACAGATATTTCGGATCCCTTTGAAGACTATAGGGCCAAAGGAAATATCCTCCGATAACGAAGAGAAAGAAGCTTTCTGAGAAACTTCTTGGTGTTCTGTGAAATCATCTCACAGAGTTACAGCTTTCCCCTCAAGAAGCCTTTCGATAAGACAGTTCTTGTGGAATTGGCAAAGTGATATTTGAAAGCCCGTAGAGGGCTATGGTGAAAAAGGAAATATCCTCAGATGAAATCTGGAAAGAAGCTTTCTGAGAAACTGCTTAGTGTTCTGTTAATTCATCTCACAGAGTTTCATCTGTATTTCGTGGATCTCTTTGCTAGCCTTATTTCTGTGGAATCTGAGAACAGATATTTCGGATCCCTTTGAAGACTATAGGGCCAAAGGAAATATCCTCCGATAACAAAGCGCAAGAATCTTTCTGAGAAACTTCTTTGTGTTCTGTGAAATCATCTCACAGAGTTACAGCTTTCCCCTCAAGAAGCCTTTGGCTAAGACAGTTCTTGTGGAATTGGCAAAGTGATATTTGGAAGCCCATAGAGGGCTATGATGAAAAAGGAAATATCCTCAGATGAAATGTGGAAAGAAGCTTTCTGAGAAACTACTTAGTGTTCTGTTAATTCATCTCACAGAGTTACATCTGTATTTCGTGGATCTCTTTGCTAGCTTTATTTCTGTGGAATCTGAGAACAGATATTTCGGATCCCTTTGAAGACTATAGGGCAAAGGAAATATCCTGGGATAACAAAGAGAACGAAGCTTTCTGAGAAACTTCTTTGTGTTCTGTGAAATCATCTCACAGAGTTACAACTTTCCCCACAAGAAGCCTTTCGCTAAGACAGTTCTTGTGGAATTGGCCAAGTGATATTTGGAAGCCCATAGAGGGCTATGGTGAAAAAGGAAATATCCTCCGATGAAATCTGGAAAGATGCTTTCTGAGAAACTGCTTAGTGTTCTGTTAATTCATCTCACAGAGTTACATCTGTATTTCGTGGATCTCTTTGCTAGCCTTATTTCTGTGGAATCTTAGAACAGATATTTCGGATCCCTTTGAAGACTATAGGGCCACAGAAAAAATCCTCGGATAACAAAGAGAAAGAAGCTTTCTGAGAAACTTCTTTGTGTTCTTTGAAATCATCTCACAGAGTTACAGCTTTCCCCTCAAGAAGCCTTTCGCTAAGACAGTTCTTGTGGAATTGGCAAAGTGATATTTGGAAGCCCATAGAGGGCTATGGTGAAAAAGGAAATATCCTCAGATGAAATCTGGAAAGAAGCTTTCTGAGAAACTGCTTAGTGTTCTGTTAATTTATCTCACAGAATTACATCTGTATTTCGTGGATCTCTTTGCTAGCCTTATTTCTGTGGAATCTGAGAACAGATATTTCGGATCCCTTTGAAGACTATAGGGCCAAAGGAAATATCCTCCGATAACGAAGAGAAAGAAGCTTTCTGAGAAACTTCTTTGTGTTCTGTGAAATCATCTCACAGAGTTACAGCTTTCCCCTCAAGAAGCCTTTCGATAAGACAGTTCTTGTGGAATTGGCAAAGTGATATTTGGAAGCCCATAGAGGGCTAGGGTGAAAAAGGAAATATCCTCAGATGAAATCTGGAAAGAAGCTTTCTGAGAAACTGCTTAGTGTTCTGTTAATTCATCTCACAGAGTTACATCTGTATTTCGTGGATCTCTTTGCTAGCCTTATTTCTGTGGAATCTGAGAACAGATATTTCGGATCCCTTTGAAGACTATAGGGCCAAAGGAAATATCCTCCGATAACAAAGAGAAAGAAGCTTTCTGAGAAACTTCTTTGTGTTCTGTGAAATAATCTCACAGAGTTACACCTTTCCCCTCAAGAAGCCTTTCGCTAAGACAGTTCTTGTGGAATTGGCAACGTGATATTTGGAAGCCCATAGAGGGCTATGGTGAAAAAGGAAATATCCTCAGATGAAATCTGGAAAGAAGCTTTCTGAGAAACTGCTTAGCGTTCTGTTAATTCATCTCACAGAGTTACATCTGTATTTGTGGGTCTCTTTGCTAGCCTTATTCTGTGGAATCTGAGAACAGATATTTCGGATCCCTTTGAAGACTATAGGGCCAAAGGAAATATCCTCCGATAACAAAGAGAACGAAGCTTTCTGAGAAACTTCTTTGTGTTCTGTGAAATCATCTCACAGAGTTACAGCTTTCCCCTCAAGAAGTCTTTCGCTAAGACAGTTCTTGTGGAATTGGCAAAGTGATATTTGGAAGCCCATAGAGGGCTATGGTGAAAAAGGAAATATCCTCCGATGAAATCTGGAAAGAAGCTTTCTGAGAAACTGCTTAGTGTTCTGTTAATTCATCTCACAGAGTTACATCTGTATTTCGTGGATCTCTTTGCTAGCCTTATTTCTGTGGAATCTTAGAACAGATATTTGGGATCCCTTTGAAGACTATAGGGCCAAAGAAAAAATCCTCCGATAACAAAGAAAAAGAAGCTTTCTGAGAAACTTCTTTGTGTTCTGTGAAATCATCTCACAGAGTTACAGCTTTCCCCTCAAGAAGCCTTTCGCTAAGACAGTTCTTGTGGAATTGGCAAAGTGACATTTGGAAGCCCATAGAGGGCTATGGTGAAAAAGGAAATATCCTCAGATGAAATCTGGAAAGAAGGTTTCTGAGAAACTGCTTAGTGTTCTGTTAATTCATCTCACAGAGTTACATCTGTATTTCGTGGATCTCTTTGCTAGCCTTATTTCTGTGGAATCTGAGAACAGATATTTCGGATCCCTTTGAAGACTATAGGGCAAAAGGAAATATCCTCCGATAACAAAGAGAAAGAAGCTTTCTGAGAAACTTCTTTGTGTTCTGTGAAATCATCTCACAGAGTTACAGCTTTCCCCTCAAGAAGCCTTTCGCTAAGACAGTTCTTGTGGAATTGGCAAAGTGATATTTGGAAGCCCATAGAGGGCTATGGTGAAAAAGGAAATATCCTCAGATGAAATCTGGAAAGAAGCTTTCTGAGAAACTGCTTAGCGTTCTGTTAATTCATCTCACAGAGCTACATCTGTATTTCGTGGATCTCTTTGCTAGCCTTATTTCTGTGGAATCTGAGAACAGATATTTCGGATCCCTTTGAAGACTACAGGGCCAAACTTAATATCCTCCGATAACAAAGAGAACGAATCTTTCTGAGAAACTTCTTTGTGTTCTGTGAAATCATCTCACAGAGTTACAGCTTTCCCCTCAAGAAGCCTTTCGCTAAGACAGTTCTTGTGGAATTGGCAAAGTGACATTTGGAAGCCCATAGAGGGCTATGGTGAAAAAGGAAATATCCTCAGATGAAATCTGGAAAGAAGCTTTCTGAGAAACTGCTTAGTTTTCTGTTAATTCATCTCACAGAGTTACATCTGTATTTCGTGGATCTCTTTGCTAGCCTTATTTCTGTGGAATCTGAGAACAGATATTTCGGATCCCTTTGAAGACTATAGGGCCAAAGGAAATATCCTCCGATAACAAAGAGAAAGAAGCTTTCTGAGAAACTTCTTTGTGTTCTGTGAAATCATCTCACAGAGTTACAGCTTTCCCCTCAAGAAGCCTTTCGCTAATACAGTTCTTGTGGAATTGGCAAAGTGATATTTGGAAGCCCATAGAGGGCTATGGTGAAAAAGGAAATATCCTCTGATGAAATCTGGAAAGAAGCTTTCTGAGAAACTGCTTAGTGTTCTGTTAATTCATCTCACAGAGTTACATCTGTATTTCCTGGATCTCTTTGCTAGCCTTATTTCTGTGGAATCTGAGAACAGATATTTCTGATCCCTTTGAAGACTATAGGGTCAAAGGAAATACCCTCCGATAACGAAGTGAAAGAAGCTTTCTGAGAAACTTCTTTGTGTTCTGTGAAATCATCTCACAGAGTTACAGCTTTCCCCACAAGAAGCCTTTCGCTAAGACAGTTCTTGTGGTATTGGCAAAGTGATATTTGGAAGCCCATAGAGGGCTATGGTGAAAAAGGAAATATCCTCAGATGAAATCTGGAAAGAAGCTTTCTGAGAAACTGCTTAGTGTTCTGTTAATTCATCTCACAGAGTTACATCTGTATTTCGTGGATCTCTTTGCTAGCCTTATTTCTGTGGAATCTGAGAACAGATATTTCGGATCCCTTTGAAGACTATAGGGCCAAAGAAAAAATCCTCCGATAACAAAGAGAAAGAAGCTTTCTGAGAAACTTCTTTGTGTTCCGTGAAATCATCTCAGAGAGTTACAGCTTTCCCCTCAAGAAGCCTTTCGCTAAGACAGTTCTTGTGGAATTGGCAAAGTGATATTTGGAAGCCCATAGAGGGCTATGGTGAAAAAGGAAATATCCTCAGATGAAATGTGGAAAGAAGCTTTCTGAGAAACTGCTTAGTGTTCTGTTAATTCATCTCACAGAGTTACATCTGTATTTCGTGGATCACTTTGCTAGCCTTATTTCTGTGGAATCTGAGAACAGATATTTCGGATCCCTTTGAAGACTATAGGGCCAAAGGAAATATCCTCCGATAACAAAGAGAAAGAAGCTTTCTGATAAACTTCTTTGTGTTCTGTGAAATCATCTCACAGAGTTACAGCTTTCCCCTCAAGAAGCCTTTCGCTAAGACAGTTCTTGTGGAATTGGCCAAGTGATATTTGGAAGTCCATAGAGGGCTATGGTGAAAAAGGAAATATCCTCAGATGAAATCTGGAAAGAAGCTTTCTGAGAAACTGCTTAGTGTTCTGTTAATTCATCTCACAGAGTTACATCTGTATTTCGTGGATCTCTTTGCTAGCCTTATTTCTGTGGAATCTGAGAACAGATATTTCGGATCCCTTTGAAGACTATAGGGCCAAAGGAAATATCCTCCGATAACAAAGAGAAAGAAGCTTTCTGAGAAACTTCTTTGTGTTCTGTGAAATCATCTCACAGAGTTACAGCTTTCCCCTCAAGAAGCCTTTCGCTAAGACAGTTCTTGTGGAATTGGCAAAGTGACATTTGGAAGCCCATAGAGGGCTATGTTGAAAAAGGAAATATCCTCAGATGAAATCTGGAAAGAAGCTTTCTGAGAAACTGCTTAGTGTTCTCTTAATTCATCCCACAGAGTTACATCTGTATTTCGTGGATCTCTTTGCTAGCCTTATTTCTGTGGAATCTGAGAACAGATATTTCGGATCCCTTTGAAGACTGTAGGGCCAAAGGAAATATCCTCAGATAACAAGGAGAAAGAAGCTTTCTGAGAAACTTCTTTGTGTTCTGTGAAATCATCTTACAGACTTACAGCTTTCCCCTCAAGAAGCCTTTCGCTAAGACAGTTCTTGTGGAATTGGCACAGTGACATTTGGAAGCCCATAGAGGTCTATGGTGAAAAAGGAAATATCCTCAGATGAAATCTGGAAAGAAGCTTTCTGAGAAACTGCTTAGTGTTCTGTTAATTCATCTCACAGAGTTACATCTGTATTTCGTGGATCTCTTTGCTAGCCTTATTTCTGTGGAATCTTAGAACAGATATTTGGGATCCCTTTGAAGACTATAGGGCCAAAGAAAAAATCCTCCGATAACAAAGAGAAAGAAGCTTTCTGAGAAACTTCCTTGTGTTCTGTGAAATCATCTCACAGAGTTACAGCTTTCCCCTCAAGAAGCCTTTCGCTAAGACAGTTCTTGTGGAATTGGCAAAGTGATATTTGGAAGCCCATAGAGGGCTATGGTGAAAAAGGAAATATCCTCAGATGAAATCTGGAAAGAAGCTTTCTGAGAAACTGCTTAGTGTTCTGTTAATTCATCTCACAGAGTTACATCTGTATTTCGTGGATCTCTTTGCTAGCCTTATTTCTGTGGAATCTGAGAACAGATATTTCGGATCCCTTTGAAGACTATAGGGCCAAAGGAAATATCCTCCGATAACAAAGAGAAAGAAGCTTTCTGAGAAACTTCTTTGTGTTCTGTGAAATCATCTCACAGAGTTACAGCTTTCCCCTCAAGAAGCCTTTCGCTAAGACAGTTCTTGTGGAATTGGCAAACTGATATTTGGAAGCCCATAGAGGGCTATGGTGAAAAAGGAAATATCATCAGACGAAATCTGGAAAGAAGCTTTCTGAGAAACTGCTTAGTGTTCTGTTAATTCATCTCACAGAGTTACATCTGTATTTCGTGGATCTCTTTGCTAGCCTTATTTCTGTGGAATCTGAGAACAGATATTTCGGATCCCTTTGAAGACTATAGGGCCAAAGGAAATACCCTCCGATAACAAAGAGAAAGAAGCTTTCTGAGAAACTTCTTTGTGTTCTGTGAAATCATCTCACAGAGTTACAGCTTTCCCCTCAAGAAGCCTTTCGCTAAGACAGTTCTTGTGGAATTGGCAAAGTGATATTTGGAAGCCCATAGAGGGCTAGGGTGAAAAAGGAAATATCCTCAGATGAAATCTGGAAAGAAGCTTTCTGAGAAACTGCTTAGTGTTCTGTTAATTCATCTCACAGAGTTACATCTGTATTTCGTGGATCTCTTTGCTAGCCTTATTTCTGTGGAATCTGAGAACAGATATTTCGGATCCCTTTGAAGACTATAGGGCCAAAGGAAATATCCTCCGATAACAAAGAGAACGAAACTTTCTGAGAAACTTCTTTGTGTTCTGTGAAATCATCTCACAGAGTTACAGCTTTCCCCACAAGATGCCTTTCGCTAAGACAGTTCTTGTGGAATTGGCAAAGTGATATTTGGAAGCCCATAGAGGGCTATGGTGAAAAAGGAAATATCCTCCGATGAAATCTGGAAAGAAGCTTTCTGAGAAACTGCTTAGTGTTCTGTTAATTCATCTCACAGAGTTACATCTGTATTTCGTGGATCTCTTTGCTAGCCTTATTTCTGTGGATTCAGAGAACAGATATTTCGGATCCCTTTGAAGACTATAGGGCCAAAGGAAATACCCTCCGATAACAAAGAGAAAGAAGCTTTCTGAGAAACTTCTTTGTGTTCTGTGAAATCATCTCACAGAATTACAGCTTTCCCCTCAAGAAGCCTTTCGCTAAGACAGTTCTTGTGCAATTGGCAAAGTGATACTTGGAAGCCCATAGAGGGCTAGGGTGAAAAAGGAAATATCCTCAGATGAAATCTGGAAAGAAGCTTTCTGAGAAACTGCTTAGTGTTCTGTTAATTCATCTCACAGAGTTACATCTGTATTTCGTGGATCTCTTTGCTAGCCTTATTTCTGTGGAATCTGAGAACAGATATTTCGGATCCCTTTGAAGACTATAGGGCCAAAGGAAATATCCTCCGATAACAAAGAGAAAGAAGCTTTCTGAGAAACTTCTTTGTGTTCTGTGAAATCATCTCACAGAGTTACAGCTTTCCCCTCAAGAAGCCTTTCGCTAAGACAGTTCTTGTGGAATTGGCAAAGTGATATTTGGAAGCCCATAGAGGGCTATGGTGAAAAAGGAAATATCATCAGACGAAATCTGGAAAGAAGCTTTCTGAGAAACTGCTTAGTGTTCTGTTAATTCATCTCACAGAGTTACATCTGTATTTCGTGGATCTCTTTGCTAGCCTTATTTCTGTGGAATCTGAGAACAGATATTTCGGATCCCTTTGAAGACTATAGGGCCAAAGGAAATACCCTCCGATAACAAAGAGAAAGAAGCTTTCTGAGAAACTTCTTTGTGTTCTGTGAAATCATCTCACAGAGTTACAGCTTTCCCCTCAAGAAGCCTTTCGCTAAGACAGTTCTTGTGGAATTGGCAAAGTGACATTTGGAAGCCCATAGAGGGCTATGTTGAAAAAGGAAATATCCTCAGATGAAATCTGGAAAGAAGCTTTCTGAGAAACTGCTTAGTGTTCTGTTAATTCATCTCACAGAGTTACATCTGTATTTCCTGGATCTCTTTGCTAGCCTTATTTCTGTGGAATCTGAGAACAGATATTTCGGATCCCTTTGAAGACTATAGGGCCAAAGGAAATATCCCCCGATAACAAAGAGAAAGAAGCTTTCTGAGAAACTTCTTTGTGTTCTGTGAAATCATCTCACAGAGTTACAGCTTTCCCCTCAAGAAGCCTTTCGCTAAGACAGTTCTTGTGGAATTGGCAAAGTGACATTTGGAAGCCCATAGAGGGCTATGTTGAAAAAGGAAATATCCTCAGATGAAATCTGGAAAGAAGCTTTCTGAGAAACTGCTTAGTGTTCTCTTAATTCATCCCACAGAGTTACATCTGTATTTCGTGGATCTCTTTGCTAACCTTATTTCTGTGGAATCTGAGAACAGATATTTCGGATCCCTTTGAAGACTGTAGGGCCAAACTAAATATCCTCCGATAACAAAGAGAAAGAAGCTTTCTGAGAAACTTCTTTGTGTTCTGTGAAATCATCTCACAGAGTTACAGCTTTCCCCTCAAGAAGCCTTTCGCTAAGACAGTTCTTGTGGAATTGGCAAAGTGATATTTGGAAGCCCATAGAGGGCTATGGTGAAAAAGGAAATATCCTCAGATGAAATCTGGAAAGAAGCTTTCTGAGAAACTGCTTAGTGTTCTGTTAATTCATCTCACAGAGTTACATCTGTATTTCGTGGATCTCTTTGCTAGCCTTATTTCTGTGGAATCTGAGAACAGATATTTCGGATCCCTCTGAAGACTATAGGGCCAAAGGAAATATCCTCAGATAACAAGGAGGAAGAAGCTTTCCGAGAAACTTCTTTGTGTTCTGTGAAATCATCTCACAGAGTTACAGCTTTCCCCTCAAGAAGCCTTTCGCTAAGACAGTTCTTGTGGAATTGGCAAAGTGACATTTGGAAGCCCATAGAGGGATATGTTGAAAAAGGAAATATCCTCAGATGAAATCTGGAAAGAAGCTTTCTGAGAAACTGCTTAGTGTTCTGTTAATTCATCTCACAGAGTTACATCTGTATTTCGTGGATCTCTTTGCTAGCCTTATTTCTGTGGAATCTTAGAACAGATATTTCGGATCCCTTTGAAGACTATAGGGCCAAAGAAAAAATCCTCCGATAACAAAGAGAAAGAAGCTTTCTGAGAAACTTCTTTGTGTTCTGTGAAATCATCTCACAGAGTTACAGCTTTCCCCTCAAGAAGCCTTTCGCTAAGACAGTTCTTGTGGAATTGGCAAAGTGATATTTGGAAGCCCATAGAGTGCTATGGTGAAAAAGGAAATATCATCAGACGAAATCTGGAAAGAAGCTTTCTGAGAAACTGCTTAGTGTTCTGTTAATTCATCTCACAGAGTTACATCTGTATTTCGTGGATCTCTTTGCTAGCCTTATTTCTGTGGAATCTGAGAACAGATATTTCGGATCCCTTTGAAGACTATAGGGCCAAAGGAAATATCCTCCGATAACAAAGAGAAAGAAGCTTTCTGAGAAACTTCTTTGTGTTCTGTGAAATCATCTCACAGAATTACAGCTTTCCCCTCAAGAAGCCTTTCGCTAAGACAGTTCTTGTGGAATTGGCAAAGTGATATTTGGAAGCCCATAGAGGGCTATGGTGAAAAAGGAAATATCCTCAGATGAAATCTGGAAAGAAGCTTTCTGAGAAACTGCTTAGTGTTCTGTTAATTCATCTCACAGAGTTACATCTGTATTTCGTGGATCTCTTTGCTAGCCTTATTTCTGTGGAATCCGAGAACAGATATTTCGGATCCCTTTGAAGACTATAGGGCCAAAGGAAATATCCTCCGATAACAAAGAGAAAGAAGCTTTCTGAGAATCTTCTTGGTGTTCTGTGAAATCATCTCACAGAGTTACAGCTTTCCCCTCAAGAAGCCTTTCGCTAAGACAGTTCTTGTGCAATTGCCAAAGTGATATTGGGAAGCCCATAGAGGGCCATGGTAAAAAAGGAAATATCCTCAGATGAAATCTGGAAAGAAGCTTTCTGAGAAACTGCTTAGTGTTCTGTTAATTCATCTCACAGAGTTACATCTGTATTTAGTGGATCTCTTTGCTAGCCTTATTTCTGTGGAATCTGAGAACAGATATTTCGGATCCCTTTGAAGACTATAGGGCCAAAGGAAATATCCTTCGATAACAAAGAGAAAGAAGCTTTCTGAGAAAATTCTTTGTGTTCTGTGAAATCATCTCACAGAGTTATAGCCTTTCCCTCAAGAAGCCTTTCGCTAAGACAGTTCTTGTGCAATTGGCAAAGTGACATTTGGAATCCCATAGAGGGCTATGGTGAAAAAGGAAATATCCTCAGATGAAATCTGGAAAGAAGCTTTCTGAGAAACTGTTTAGTGTTCTTTTAATTCATCTCACAGAGTTACATCTATATTTCGTGGATCTCTTTGCTAGCCTTATTTCTGCGGAATCTGAGAACAGATATTTCGGATCCCTTTGAAGACTATAGGGCCAAAGGAAATATCCTCCGATAACAAAGAGAAAGAAGCTTTCTGAGAAACTTCTTTGTGTTCTGTGAAATCATCTCACAGAGTTACAGCTTTCCCCTCAAGAAGCCTTTCGCTAAGACAGTTCTTGTGGAATTGGCAAAGTGATATTTGGAAGTCCATAGAGGGCTATGGTGAAAAAGGAAATATCCTCAGATGAAATCTGGAAAGAAGCTTTCTGAGAAACTGCTTAGTGTTCTGTTAATTCATCTCACAGAGTTACATCTGTATTTCGTGGATCTCTTTGCTAGCCTTATTTCTGTGGAATCTGAGAACAGATATTTCGGATCCCCTTGAAGAC
The DNA here is from genome assembly GCF_043159975.1 of Macaca nemestrina. NCBI lineage: Eukaryota > Metazoa > Chordata > Mammalia > Primates > Cercopithecidae > Macaca > Macaca nemestrina. The sequence goes on along the minus strand of NC_092127.1, from coordinate 111,146,110 downwards.
TATAGGGCCAAAGGAAATATCCTCCGATAACAAAGAGAAAGAAGCTTTCTGAGAAACTTCTTTGTGTTCTGTGAAATCATCTCACAGAGTTACAGCTTTCCCCTCAAGAAGCCTTTCGCTAAGACAGTTCTTGTGGAATTGGCAAAGTGACATTTGGAAGCCCATAGAGGGCTATGGTGAAAAAGGAAATATCCTCAGATGAAATCTGGAAAGAAGCTTTCTGAGAAACTGCTTAGTGTTCTCTTAATTCATCCCACAGAGTTACATCTGTATTTTGTGGATTTCTTTGCTATCCTTATTTCTCTGGAATCTGAGAACAGATATTTCGGATCCCCTTGAAGACTGTAGGGCGAAACTAAATATACTCCGATAACAAAGAGAAAGAAGATTTCTGAGAAACTTCTTTGTGTTCTGTGAAATCATCTCACAGAGTTACATCTTTCCCCTCAAGAAGCCTTTCGCTAAGACAGATCTTGTGGAATTGGCAAAGTGATATTTGGAAGCCCATAGAGGGCTATGGTGAAAAAGGAAATATCCTCAGATGAAATCTGGAAAGAAGCTTTCTGAGAAACTGCTTAGTGTTCTGTTAATTCATCTCACAGAGTTACATCTGTATTTCGTGGATCTCTTTGCTAGCCTTATTTCTGTGGAATCTGAGAACAGATATTTCGGATCCCTTTGAAGACTATAGGGCCAAAGGAAATACCTCAGATAACAAGGAGAAAGAAGCTTTCTGAGAAACTTCTTTGTGTTCTGTGAAATCATCTCACAGAGTTACAGCTTTCCCCTCAAGAAGCCTTTCGCTAAGACAGTTCTTGTGGAATTGGCAAAGTGACATTTGGAAGCCCAAAGAGGGATATGTTGAAAAAGGAAATATCCTCAGATGAAATCTGGAAAGAAGCTTTCTGAAAAAACGCTTAGTGTTCTGTTAATTCATCTCACAGAGTTACATCTGTATTTCGTGGATCTCTTTGCTAGCCTTATTTCTGTGGAATCTGAGAACAGATATTTGGGATCCCTTTGAAGACTATAGGGCCAAAGGAAATATCTTCCGATAACAAAGAGAAAGAAGCTTTCTGAGAAACTTCTTTGTGTTCTGTGAAATCATCTCACAGAGTTACAGCTTTCCCCTCAAGAAGCCTTTCTCTAAGACAGTTCTTGTGGAATTGGCAAAGTGATATTAGGAAGCCCATAGAGGGCTATGGTGAAAAAGGAAATATCCTCAGATGAAATCTGGAAAGAAGCTTTCTGAGAAACTGCTTAGTGTTCTGTTAATTCATCTCACAGAGTTACATCTGTATTTCGTGGATCTCTTTGCTAGCCTTATTTCTGTGGAATCTGAGAACAGATATTTCGGATCCCTTTGAAGACTATAGGGCCAAAGGAAATATCCTCCGATAACAAAGAGAAAGAAGCTTTCTGAGAAACTTCTTTGTGTTCTGTGAAATCATCTCACAGAGTTACAGCTTTCCCCTCAAGAAGCCTTTCGCTAAGACAGTTCTTGTGGAATTGGCAAAGTGATATTTGGAAGCCCATAGAGGGCTATGGTGAAAAAGGAAATATCCTCAGATGAAATCTGGAAAGAAGCTTTCTGAGAAACTGCTTAGTGTTCTGTTAATTCATCTCACAGAGTTACATCTGTATTTCGTGGATCTCTTTGCTAGCCTTATTTCTGTGGAATCTGAGAACAGATATTTCGGATCCCTTTGAAGACTATAGGGCCAAAGGAAATATCCTCCGATAACAAAGAGAAAGAAGCTTTCTGAGAAACTTCTTTGTGTTCTGTGAAATCATCTCAGAGAGTTACAGCTTTCCCCTCAAGAAGCCTTTCGCTAAGACAGTTCTTGTGCAATTGGCAAAGTGATATTGGGAAGCCCATAGAGGGCCATGGTGAAAAAGGAAATATCCTCAGATGAAATCTGGAAAGAAGCTTTCTGAGAAACTGCTTAGTGTTCTGTTAATTCATCTCACAAAGATACATCTGTATTTCGTGGATCTCTTTGCTAGCTTTATTTCTGTGGAATCTGAGAACAGATATTTCGGATCCCTTTGAAGACTATAAGGCCAAAGGAAATATCCTCCGATAACAAAGAGAAAGAAGCGTTCTGAGAAACTTCTTTGTGTTCTGTGAAATCATCTCACAGAGTTACAGCTTTCCCCTCAAGAAGCCTTTCGCTAAGACAGTTCTTGTGGAATTGGCAAAGTGATATTTGGAAGCCCATAGAGGGCTATGGTGAAAAAGGAAATATCCTCAGATGAAATCTGAAAAGAAGCTTTCTGAGAAACTGCTTAGTGTTCTGTTAATTCACCTCACAGAGATACATCTGTATTTCGTGGATCTCTTTGCTAGCCTTATTTCTTTGGAATCTGAGAACAGATATTTCGGATCCCTTTGAAGACTATAGGGCCAAAGGAAATATCCTTCGATAACAAAGAGAAAGAAGCTTTCTGAGAAAATTCTTTGTGTTCTGTGAAATCATCTCACAGAGTTATAGCCTTTCCCTCAAGAAGCCTTTCGCTAAGACAGTTCTTGTGGAATTGGCAAAGTGACATTTGGAAGCCCATAGAGGTCTATGGTGAAAAAGGAAATATCCTCAGATGAAATCTGGAAAGAAGCTTTCTGAGAAACTGCTTAGTGTTCGGTTAATTCATCTCACAGAGTTACATCTGTATTTCGTGGATCTCTTTGCTAGCCTTATTTCTGTGGAATCTGAGAACAGATATTTCGGATCCCTTTGAAGACTATTGGGCCAAAGGAAATATCCTCCGATAACAAAGAGAAAGAAGCTTTCTGAGAAACTTCTTTGTGTTCTGTGAAATCATCTCACAGAGTTACAGCTTTCCCCTCAAGAAGCCTTTCGCTAAGACAGTTCTTGTGGAATTGGCCAAGTGATATTTGGAAGTCCATAGAGGGCTATGGTGAAAAAGGAAATATCCTCAGATGAAATCTGGAAAGAAGCTTTCTGAGAAACTGCTTAGTGTTCTGTTAATTCATCTCACAGAGTTACATCTGTATTTCGTGGATCTCTTTGCTAGCCTTATTTCTGTGGAATCTGAGAACAGATATTTCGGATCCCTTTGAAGACTACAGGGCCAAAGAAAAAATCCTCCGATAACAAAGAGAAAGAAGCTTTCTGAGAAACTTCTTTGTGTTCTGTGAAATCATCTCACAGAGTTACAGCTTTCCCCTCAAGAAGCCTTTCGCTAAGACAGTTCTTGTGGAATTGGCAAAGTGATATTTGGAAGCCCATAGAGGGCTATGGTGAAAAAGGAAATATCCTCAGATGAAATCTGGAAAGAAGCTTTCTGAGAAACTGCTTAGTGTTCTGTTAATTCATCTCACAGAGTTACATCTGTATTTCGTGGATCTCTTTGCTAGCCTTATTTCTGTGGAATCTGAGAACAGATATTTCGGATCCCTTTGAAGACTATAGGGCCAAAGGAAATATCCTCCGATAACAAAGAGAAAGAAGCTTTCTGAGAAACTTCTTTGTGTTCTGTGAAATCATCTCACAGAGTTACAGCTTTCCCCGCAAGAAGCCTTTCGCTAAGACAGTTCTTGTGGAATTGGCAAAGTGATATTTGGAAGCCCATAGAGGGCTATGGTGAAAAAGGAAATATCATCAGACGAAATCTGGAAAGAAACTTTCTGAGAAACTGCTTAGTGTTCTGTTAATTCATCTCACAGAGTTACATCTGTATTTCGTGGATCTCTTTGCTAGCCTTATTTCTGTGGAATCTGAGAACAGATATTTCGGATCCCTTTGAAGACTATAGGGCCAAAGGAAATATCCCCCGATAACAAAGAGAAAGAAGCTTTCTGAGAAACTTCTTTGTGTTCTGTGAAATCATCTCACAGAGTTACAGCTTTCCCCGCAAGAAGCCTTTCGCTAAGACAGTTCTTGTGGAATTGGCAAAGTGATATTTGGAAGCCCATAGAGGGCTATGGTGAAAAAGGAAATATCATCAGACGAAATCTGGAAAGAAGCTTTCTGAGAAACTGCTTAGTGTTCTCTTAATTCATCTCACAGAGTTACATCTGTATTTCGTGGATCTCTTTGCTAGCCTTATTTCTGTGGAATCTGAGAACAGATATTTCGGATCCCTTTGAAGACTATAGGGCCAAAGGAAATATCCCCCGATAACAAAGAGAAAGAAGCTTTCTGAGAAACTTCTTTGTGTTCTGTGAAATCATCTCACAGAGTTACAGCTTTCCCCTCAAGAAGCCTTTCGCTAAGACAGTTCTTGTGGAATTGGCAAAGTGACATTTGGAAGCCCATAGAGGGCTATGTTGAAAAAGGAAATATCCTCAGATGAAATCTGGAAAGAAGCTTTCTGAGAAACTGCTTAGTGTTCTCTTAATTCATCCCACAGAGTTACATCTGTATTTCGTGGATCTCTTTGCTAACCTTATTTCTGTGGAATCTGAGAACAGATATTTCGGATCCCTTTGAAGACTGTAGGGCCAAACTAAATATCCTCCGATAACAAAGAGAAAGAAGATTTCTGAGAAACTTCTTTGTGTTCTGTGAAATCATCTCACAGAGTTACAGCTTTCCCCTCAAGAAGCCTTTCGCTAAGACAGTTCTTGTGGAATTGGCAAAGTGATATTTGGAAGCCCATAGAGGGCTAGGGTGAAAAAGGAAATATCCTCAGATGAAATCTGGAAAGAAGCTTTCTGAGAAACTGCTTAGTGTTCTGTTAATTCATCTCACAGAGTTACATCTGTATTTCGTGGATCTCTTTGCTAGCCTTATTTCTGTGGAATCTGAGAACAGATATTTCGGATCCCTCTGAAGACTATAGGGCCAAAGGAAATATCCTCAGATAACAAGGAGAAAGAAGCTTTCTGAGAAACTTCTTTGTGTTCTGTGAAATCATCTTACAGACTTACAGCTTTCCCCTCAAGAAGCCTTTCGCTAAGACAGTTCTTGTGGAATTGGCAAAGTGACATTTGGAAGCCCATAGAGGTCTATGGTGAAAAAGGAAATATCCTCAGATGAAATCTGGAAAGAAGCTTTCTGAGAAACTGCTTAGTGTTCTGTTAATTCATCTCACAGAGTTACATCTGTATTTCGTGGATCTCTTTGCTAGCCTTATTTCTGTGGAATCTTAGAACAGATATTTCGGATCCCTTTGAAGACTATAGGGCCAAAGAAAAAATCCTCCGATAACAAAGAGAAAGAAGCTTTCTGAGAAACTTCTTTGTGTTCTGTGAAATCATCTCACAGAGTTACAGCTTTCCCCTCAAGAAGCCTTTCGCTAAGACAGTTCTTGTGGAATTGGCAAAGTGATATTTGGAAGCCCATAGAGGGCTATGGTGAAAAAGGAAATATCCTCAGATGAAATCTGGAAAGAAGCTTTCTGAGAAACTGCTTAGTGTTCTGTTAATTCATCTCACACAGTTACATCTGTATTTCGTGGATCTCTTTGCTAGCCTTATTTCTGTGGAATCTGAGAACAGATATTTCGGATCCCTTTGAAGACTATAGGGCCAAAGGAAATATCCTCCGATAACAAAGAGAAAGAAGCTTTCTGAGAAACTTCTTTGTGTTCTGTGAAATCATCTCACAGAGTTACAGCTTTCCCATCAAGAAGCCTTTCGCTAAGACAGTTCTTGTGGAATTGGCAAAGTGATATTTGGAAGCCCATAGAGGGCTATGGTGAAAAAGGAAATATCATCAGACGAAATCTGGAAAGAAGCTTTCTGAGAAACTGCTTAGTGTTCTGTTAATTCATCTCACAGAGTTACATCTGTATTTCGTGGATCTCTTTGCTAGCCTTATTTCTGTGGAATCTGAGAACAGATATTTCGGATCCCTTTGAAGACTATAGGGCCAAAGGAAATACCCTCCGATAACAAAGAGAAAGAAGCTTTCTGAGAAACTTCTTTGTGTTCTGTGAAATCATCTCACAGAGTTACAGCTTTCCCCTCAAGAAGCCTTTCGCTAAGACAGTTCTTGTGGAATTGGCAAAGTGATATTTGGAAGCCCATAGAGGGCTAGGGTGAAAAAGGAAATATCCTCAGATGAAATCTGGAAAGAAGCTTTCTGAGAAACTGCTTAGTGTTCTGTTAATTCATCTCACAGAGTTACATCTGTATTTCGTGGATCTCTTTGCTAGCCTTATTTCTGTGGAATCTGAGAACAGATATTTCGGATCCCTTTGAAGACTATAGGGCCAAAGGAAATATCCTCCGATAACAAAGAGAACGAAACTTTCTGAGAAACTTCTTTGTGTTCTGTGAAATCATCTCACAGAGTTACAGCTTTCCCCACAAGATGCCTTTCGCTAAGACAGTTCTTGTGGAATTGGCAAAGTGATATTTGGAAGCCCATAGAGGGCTATGGTGAAAAAGGAAATATCCTCCGATGAAATCTGGAAAGAAGCTTTCTGAGAAACTGCTTAGTGTTCTGTTAATTCATCTCACAGAGTTACATCTGTATTTCGTGGATCTCTTTGCTAGCCTTATTTCTGTGGATTCTGAGAACAGATATTTCGGATCCCTTTGAAGACTATAGGGCCAAAGGAAATACCCTCCGATAACAAAGAGAAAGAAGCTTTCTGAGAAACTTCTTTGTGTTCTGTGAAATCATCTCACAGAGTTACAGCTTTCCCCTCAAGAAGCCTTTCGCTAAGACAGTTCTTGTGCAATTGGCAAAGTGATATTTGGAAGCCCATAGAGGGCTAGGGTGAAAAAGGAAATATCCTCAGATGAAATCTGGAAAGAAGCTTTCTGAGAAACTGCTTAGTGTTCTGTTAATTCATCTCACAGAGTTACATCTGTATTTCGTGGATCTCTTTGCTAGCCTTATTTCTGTGGAATCTGAGAACAGATATTTCGGATCCCTTTGAAGACTATAGGGCCAAAGGAAATATCCTCCGATAACAAAGAGAAAGAAGCTTTCTGAGAAACTTCTTTGTGTTCTGTGAAATCATCTCACAGAGTTACAGCTTTCCCCTCAAGAAGCCTTTCGCTAAGACAGTTCTTGTGGAATTGGCAAAGTGATATTTGGAAGCCCATAGAGGGCTATGGTGAAAAAGGAAATATCATCAGACGAAATCTGGAAAGAAGCTTTCTGAGAAACTGCTTAGTGTTCTGTTAATTCATCTCACAGAGTTACATCTGTATTTCGTGGATCTCTTTTCTAGCCTTATTTCTGTGGAATCTGAGAACAGATATTTCGGATCCCTTTGAAGACTATAGGGCCAAAGGAAATACCCTCCGATAACAAAGAGAAAGAAGCTTTCTGAGACACTTCTTTGTGTTCTGTGAAATCATCTCACAGAGTTACAGCTTTCCCCTCAAGAAGCCTTTCGCTAAGACAGTTCTTGTGGAATTGGCAAAGTGACATTTGGAAGCCCATAGAGGGCTAGGGTGAAAAAGGAAATATCCTCAGATGAAATCTGGAAAGAAGCTTTCTGAGAAACTGCTTAGTGTTCTGTTAATTCATCTCACAGAGTTACATCTGTATTTCGTGGATCTCTTTGCTAGCCTTATTTCTGTGGAATCTGAGAACAGATATTTCGGATCCCTTTGAAGACTATAGGGCCAAAGGAAATACCCTCCGATAACAAAGAGAAAGAAGCTTTCTGAGACACTTCTTTGTGTTCTGTGAAATCATCTCACAGAGTTACAGCTTTCCCCTCAAGAAGCCTTTCGCTAAGACAGTTCTTGTGGAATTGGCAAAGTGACATTTGGAAGCCCATAGAGGGCTAGGGTGAAAAAGGAAATATCCTCAGATGAAATCTGGAAAGAAGCTTTCTGAGAAACTGCTTAGTGTTCTGTTAATTCATCTCACAGAGTTACATCTGTATTTCGTGGATCTCTTTGCTAGCCTTATTTCTGTGGAATCTGAGAACAGATATTTCGGATCCCTTTGAAGACTATAGGGCCAAAGGAAATATCCCCCGATAACAAAGAGAAAGAAGCTTTCTGAGAAACTTCTTTGTGTTCTGTGAAATCATCTCACAGAGTTACAGCTTTCCCCTCAAGAAGCCTTTCGCTAAGACAGTTCTTGTGGAATTGGCAAAGTGACATTTGGAAGCCCATAGAGGGCTATGTTGAAAAAGGAAATATCCTCAGATGAAATCTGGAAAGAAGCTTTCTGAGAAACTGCTTAGTGTTCTCTTAATTCATCCCACAGAGTTACATCTGTATTTCGTGGATCTCTTTGCTAACCTTATTTCTGTGGAATCTGAGAACAGATATTTCGGATCCCTTTGAAGACTGTAGGGCCAAACTAAATATCCTCCGATAACAAAGAGAAAGAAGCTTTCTGAGAAACTTCTTTGTGTTCTGTGAAATCATCTCACAGAGTTACAGCTTTCCCCTCAAGAAGCCTTTCGCTAAGACAGTTCTTGTGGAATTGGCAAAGTGATATTTGGAAGCCCATAGAGGGCTATGGTGAAAAAGGAAATATCCTCAGATGAAATCTGGAAAGAAGCTTTCTGAGAAACTGCTTAGTGTTCTGTTAATTCATCTCACAGAGTTACATCTGTATTTCGTGGATCTCTTTGCTAGCCTTATTTCTGTGGAATCTGAGAACAGATATTTCGGATCCCTCTGAAGACTATAGGGCCAAAGGTAATATCCTCAGATAACAAGGAGGAAGAAGCTTTCCGAGAAACTTCTTTGTGTTCTGTGAAATCATCTCACAGAGTTACAGCTTTCCCCTCAAGAAGCCTTTCGCTAAGACAGTTCTTGTGGAATTGGCAAAGTGACATTTGGAAGCCCATAGAGGGATATGTTGAAAAAGGAAATATCCTCAGATGAAATCTGGAAAGAAGCTTTCTGAGAAACTGCTTAGTGTTCTGTTAATTCATCTCACAGAGTTACATCTGTATTTCGTGGATCTCTTTGCTAGCCTTATTTCTGTGGAATCTTAGAACAGATATTTCGGATCCCTTTGAAGACTATAGGGCCAAAGAAAAAATCCTCCGATAAAAAAGAGAAAGAAGCTTTCTGAGAAACTTCTTTGTGTTCTGTGAAATCATCTCACAGAGTTACAGCTTTCCCCTCAAGAAGCCTTTCGCTAAGACAGTTCTTGTGGAATTGGCAAAGTGACATTTGGAAGCCCATAGAGGTCTATGGTGAAAAAGGAAATATCCTCAGATGAAATCTGGAAAGAAGCTTTCTGAGAAACTGCTTAGTGTTCTGTTAATTCATCTCACAGAGTTACATCTGTATTTCGTGGATCTCTTTGCTAGCCTTATTTCTGTGGAATCTTAGAACAGATATTTCGGATCCCTTTGAAGACTATAGGGCCAAAGAAAAAATCCTCCGATAACAAAGAGAAAGAAGCTTTCTGAGAAACTTCTTTGTGTTCTGTGAAATCATCTCACAGAGTTACAGCTTTCCCCTCAAGAAGCCTTTCGCTAAGACAGTTCTTGTGGAATTGGCAAAGTGATATTTGGAAGCCCATAGAGGGCTATGGTGAAAAAGGAAATATCCTCAGATGAAATCTGGAAAGAAGCTTTCTGAGAAACTGCTTAGTGTTCTGTTAATTCATCTCACACAGTTACATCTGTATTTCGTGGATCTCTTTGCTAGCCTTATTTCTGTGGAATCTGAGAACAGATATTTCGGATCCCTTTGAAGACTATAGGGCCAAAGGAAATATCCTCCGATAACAAAGAGAAAGAAGCTTTCTGAGAAACTTCTTTGTGTTCTGTGAAATCATCTCACAGAGTTACAGCTTTCCCATCAAGAAGCCTTTCGCTAAGACAGTTCTTGTGGAATTGGCAAAGTGATATTTGGAAGCCCATAGAGGGCTATGGTGAAAAAGGAAATATCATCAGACGAAATCTGGAAAGAAGCTTTCTGAGAAACTGCTTAGTGTTCTGTTAATTCATCTCACAGAGTTACATCTGTATTTCGTGGATCTCTTTGCTAGCCTTATTTCTGTGGAATCTGAGAACAGATATTTCGGATCCCTTTGAAGACTATAGGGCCAAAGGAAATACCCTCCGATAACAAAGAGAAAGAAGCTTTCTGAGAAACTTCTTTGTGTTCTGTGAAATCATCTCACAGAGTTACAGCTTTCCCCTCAAGAAGCCTTTCGCTAAGACAGTTCTTGTGGAATTGGCAAAGTGATATTTGGAAGCCCATAGAGGGCTAGGGTGAAAAAGGAAATATCCTCAGATGAAATCTGGAAAGAAGCTTTCTGAGAAACTGCTTAGTGTTCTGTTAATTCATCTCACAGAGTTACATCTGTATTTCGTGGATCTCTTTGCTAGCCTTATTTCTGTGGAATCTGAGAACAGATATTTCGGATCCCTTTGAAGACTATAGGGCCAAAGGAAATATCCTCCGATAACAAAGAGAACGAAACTTTCTGAGAAACTTCTTTGTGTTCTGTGAAATCATCTCACAGAGTTACAGCTTTCCCCACAAGATGCCTTTCGCTAAGACAGTTCTTGTGGAATTGGCAAAGTGATATTTGGAAGCCCATAGAGGGCTATGGTGAAAAAGGAAATATCCTCCGATGAAATCTGGAAAGAAGCTTTCTGAGAAACTGCTTAGTGTTCTGTTAATTCATCTCACAGAGTTACATCTGTATTTCGTGGATCTCTTTGCTAGCCTTATTTCTGTGGATTCTGAGAACAGATATTTCGGATCCCTTTGAAGACTATAGGGCCAAAGGAAATACCCTCCGATAACAAAGAGAAAGAAGCTTTCTGAGAAACTTCTTTGTGTTCTGTGAAATCATCTCACAGAGTTACAGCTTTCCCCTCAAGAAGCCTTTCGCTAAGACAGTTCTTGTGCAATTGGCAAAGTGATATTTGGAAGCCCATAGAGGGCTAGGGTGAAAAAGGAAATATCCTCAGATGAAATCTGGAAAGAAGCTTTCTGAGAAACTGCTTAGTGTTCTGTTAATTCATCTCTCAGAGTTACATCTGTATTTCGTGGATCTCTTTGCTAGCCTTATTTCTGTGGAATCTGAGAACAGATATTTCGGATCCCTTTGAAGACTATAGGGCCAAAGGAAATATCCTCCGATAACAAAGAGAAAGAAGCTTTCTGAGAAACTTCTTTGTGTTCTGTGAAATCATCTCACAGAGTTACAGCTTTCCCCTCAAGAAGCCTTTCGCTAAGACAGTTCTTGTGGAATTGGCAAAGTGATATTTGGAAGCCCATAGAGGGCTATGGTGAAAAAGGAAATATCATCAGACGAAATCTGGAAAGAAGCTTTCTGAGAAACTGCTTAGTGTTCTGTTAATTCATCTCACAGAGTTACATCTGTATTTCGTGGATCTCTTTTCTAGCCTTATTTCTGTGGAATCTGAGAACAGATATTTCGGATCCCTTTGAAGACTATAGGGCCAAAGGAAATACCCTCCGATAACAAAGAGAAAGAAGCTTTCTGAGACACTTCTTTGTGTTCTGTGAAATCATCTCACAGAGTTACAGCTTTCCCCTCAAGAAGCCTTTCGCTAAGACAGTTCTTGTGGAATTGGCAAAGTGACATTTGGAAGCCCATAGAGGGCTAGGGTGAAAAAGGAAATATCCTCAGATGAAATCTGGAAAGAAGCTTTCTGAGAAACTGCTTAGTGTTCTGTTAATTCATCTCACAGAGTTACATCTGTATTTCGTGGATCTCTTTGCTAGCCTTATTTCTGTGGAATCTGAGAACAGATATTTCGGATCCCTTTGAAGACTATAGGGCCAAAGGAAATACCCTCCGATAACAAAGAGAAAGAAGCTTTCTGAGACACTTCTTTGTGTTCTGTGAAATCATCTCACAGAGTTACAGCTTTCCCCTCAAGAAGCCTTTCGCTAAGACAGTTCTTGTGGAATTGGCAAAGTGACATTTGGAAGCCCATAGAGGGCTAGGGTGAAAAAGGAAATATCCTCAGATGAAATCTGGAAAGAAGCTTTCTGAGAAACTGCTTAGTGTTCTGTTAATTCATCTCACAGAGTTACATCTGTATTTCGTGGATCTCTTTGCTAGCCTTATTTCTGTGGAATCTGAGAACAGATATTTCGGATCCCTTTGAAGACTATAGGGCCAAAGGAAATATCCCCCGATAACAAAGAGAAAGAAGCTTTCTGAGAAACTTCTTTGTGTTCTGTGAAATCATCTCACAGAGTTACAGCTTTCCCCTCAAGAAGCCTTTCGCTAAGACAGTTCTTGTGGAATTGGCAAAGTGACATTTGGAAGCCCATAGAGGGCTATGTTGAAAAAGGAAATATCCTCAGATGAAATCTGGAAAGAAGCTTTCTGAGAAACTGCTTAGTGTTCTCTTAATTCATCCCACAGAGTTACATCTGTATTTCGTGGATCTCTTTGCTAACCTTATTTCTGTGGAATCTGAGAACAGATATTTCGGATCCCTTTGAAGACTGTAGGGCCAAACTAAATATCCTCCGATAACAAAGAGAAAGAAGCTTTCTGAGAAACTTCTTTGTGTTCTGTGAAATCATCTCACAGAGTTACAGCTTTCCCCTCAAGAAGCCTTTCGCTAAGACAGTTCTTGTGGAATTGGCAAAGTGATATTTGGAAGCCCATAGAGGGCTATGGTGAAAAAGGAAATATCCTCAGATGAAATCTGGAAAGAAGCTTTCTGAGAAACTGCTTAGTGTTCTGTTAATTCATCTCACAGAGTTACATCTGTATTTCGTGGATCTCTTTGCTAGCCTTATTTCTGTGGAATCTGAGAACAGATATTTCGGATCCCTCTGAAGACTATAGGGCCAAAGGTAATATCCTCAGATAACAAGGAGGAAGAAGCTTTCCGAGAAACTTCTTTGTGTTCTGTGAAATCATCTCACAGAGTTACAGCTTTCCCCTCAAGAAGCCTTTCGCTAAGACAGTTCTTGTGGAATTGGCAAAGTGACATTTGGAAGCCCATAGAGGGATATGTTGAAAAAGGAAATATCCTCAGATGAAATCTGGAAAGAAGCTTTCTGAGAAACTGCTTAGTGTTCTGTTAATTCATCTCACAGAGTTACATCTGTATTTCGTGGATCTCTTTGCTAGCCTTATTTCTGTGGAATCTTAGAACAGATATTTCGGATCCCTTTGAAGACTATAGGGCCAAAGAAAAAATCCTCCGATAAAAAAGAGAAAGAAGCTTTCTGAGAAACTTCTTTGTGTTCTGTGAAATCATCTCACAGAGTTACAGCTTTCCCCTCAAGAAGCCTTTCGCTAAGACAGTTCTTGTGGAATTGGCAAAGTGATATTTGGAAGCCCATAGAGTGCTATGGTGAAAAAGGAAATATCATCAGACGAAATCTGGAAAGAAGCTTTCTGAGAAACTGCTTAGTGTTCTGTTAATTCATCTCACAGAGTTACATCTGTATTTCGTGGATCTCTTTGCTAGCCTTATTTCTGTGGAATCTGAGAACAGATATTTCGGATCCCTTTGAAGACTATAGGGCCAAAGGAAATATCCTCCGATAACAAAGAGAAAGAAGCTTTCTGAAAAACTTCTTTGTGTTCTGTGAAATCATCTCACAGAATTACAGCTTTCCCCTCAAGAAGCCTTTCGCTAAGACAGTTCTTGTGGAATTGGCAAAGTGATATTTGGAAGCCCATAGAGGGCTATGGTGAAAAAGGAAATATCCTCAGATGAAATCTGGAAAGAAGCTTTCTGAGAAACTGCTTAGTGTTCTGTTAATTCATCTCACAGAGTTACATCTGTATTTCGTGGATCTCTTTGCTAGCCTTATTTCTGTGGAATCCGAGAACAGATATTTCGGATCCCTTTGAAGACTATAGGGCCAAAGGAAATATCCTCCGATAACAAAGAGAAAGAAGCTTTCTGAGAATCTTCTTGGTGTTCTGTGAAATCATCTCACAGAGTTACAGCTTTCCCCTCAAGAAGCCTTTCGCTAAGACAGTTCTTGTGCAATTGCCAAAGTGATATTGGGAAGCCCATAGAGGGCCATGGTGAAAAAGGAAATATCCTCAGATGAAATCTGGAAAGAAGCTTTCTGAGAAACTGCTTAGTGTTCTGTTAATTCATCTCACAGAGTTACATCTGTATTTAGTGGATCTCTTTGCTAGCCTTATTTCTGTGGAATCTGAGAACAGATATTTCGGATCCCTTTGAAGACTATAGGGCCAAAGGAAATATCCTTCGATAACAAAGAGAAAGAAGCTTTCTGAGAAAATTCTTTGTGTTCTGTGAAATCATCTCACAGAGTTATAGCCTTTCCCTCAAGAAGCCTTTCGCTAAGACAGTTCTTGTGCAATTGGCAAAGTGACATTTGGAATCCCATAGAGGGCTATGGTGAAAAAGGAAATATCCTCAGATGAAATCTGGAAAGAAGCTTTCTGAGAAACTGCTTAGTGTTCTGTTAATTCATCTCACAGAGTTACATCTATATTTCGTGGATCTCTTTGCTAGCCTTATTTCTGCGGAATCTGAGAACAGATATTTCGGATCCCTTTGAAGACTATAGGGCCAAAGGAAATATCCTCCGATAACAAATAGAAAGAAGCTTTCTGAGAAACTTCTTTGTGTTCTGTGAAATCATCTCACAGAGTTACAGCTTTCCCCTCAAGAAGCCTTTCGCTAAGACAGTTCTTGTGGAATTGGCAAAGTGATATTTGGAAGTCCATAGAGGGCTATGGTGAAAAAGGAAATATCCTCAGATGAAATCTGGAAAGAAGCTTTCTGAGAAACTGCTTAGTGTTCTGTTAATTCATCTCACAGAGTTACATCTGTATTTCGTGGATCTCTTTGCTAGCCTTATTTCTGTGGAATCTGAGAACAGATATTTCGGATCCCCTTGAAGACTATAGGGCCAAAGGAAATATCCTCCGATAACAAAGAGAAAGAAGCTTTCTGAGAAACTTCTTTGTGTTCTGTGAAATCATCTCACAGAGTTACAGCTTTCCCCTCAAGAAGCCTTTCGCTAAGACAGTTCTTGTGGAATTGGCAAAGTGACATTTGGAAGCCCATAGAGGGCTATGGTGAAAAAGGAAATATCCTCAGATGAAATCTGGAAAGAAGCTTTCTGAGAAACTGCTTAGTGTTCTCTTAATTCATCCCACAGAGTTACATCTGTATTTTGTGGATTTCTTTGCTATCCTTATTTCTGTGGAATCTGAGAACAGATATTTCGGATCCCCTTGAAGACTGTAGGGCGAAACTAAATATACTCCGATAACAAAGAGAAAGAAGATTTCTGAGAAACTTCTTTGTGTTCTGTGAAATCATCTCACAGAGTTAAAGCTTTCCCCTCAAGAAGCCTTTCGCTAAGACAGATCTTGTGGAATTGGCAAAGTGATATTTGGAAGCCCATAGAGGGCTATGGTGAAAAAGGAAATATCCTCAGATGAAATCTGGAAAGAAGCTTTCTGAGAAACTGCTTAGTGTTCTGTTAATTCATCTCACAGAGTTACATCTGTATTTCGTGGATCTCTTTGCTAGCCTTATTTCTGTGGAATCTGAGAACAGATATTTCGGATCCCTTTGAAGACTATAGGGCCAAAGGAAATACCTCAGATAACAAGGAGAAAGAAGCTTTCTGAGAAACTTCTTTGTGTTCTGTGAAATCATCTCACAGAGTTACAGCTTTCCCCTCAAGAAGCCTTTCGCTAAGACAGTTCTTGTGGAATTGGCAAAGTGACATTTGGAAGCCCAAAGAGGGATATGTTGAAAAAGGAAATATCCTCAGATGAAATCTGGAAAGAAGCTTTCTGAAAAAACGCTTAGTGTTCTGTTAATTCATCTCACAGAGTTACATCTGTATTTCGTGGATCTCTTTGCTAGCCTTATTTCTGTGGAATCTGAGAACAGATATTTGGGATCCCTTTGAAGACTATAGGGCCAAAGGAAATATCTTCCGATAACAAAGAGAAAGAAGCTTTCTGAGAAACTTCTTTGTGTTCTGTGAAATCATCTCACAGAGTTACAGCTTTCCCCTCAAGAAGCCTTTCTCTAAGACAGTTCTTGTGGAATTGGCAAAGTGATATTAGGAAGCCCATAGAGGGCTATGGTGAAAAAGGAAATATCCTCAGATGAAATCTGGAAAGAAGCTTTCTGAGAAACTGCTTAGTGTTCTGTTAATTCATCTCACAGAGTTACATCTGTATTTCGTGGATCTCTTTGCTAGCCTTATTTCTGTGGAATCTGAGAACAGATATTTCGGATCCCTTTGAAGACTATAGGGCCAAAGGAAATATCCTCCGATAACAAAGAGAAAGAAGCTTTCTGAGAAACTTCTTTGTGTTCTGTGAAATCATCTCACAGAGTTACAGCTTTCCCCTCAAGAAGCCTTTCGTTAAGACAGTTCTTGTGGAATTGGCAAAGTGATATTTGGAAGCCCATGGAGGTCTATGGTGAAAAAGGAAATATCCTCAGATGAAATCTGGAAAGAAGCTTTCTGAGAAACTGCTTAGTGTTCTGTTAATTCATCTCACAGAGTTACATCTGTATTTCGTGGATCTCTTTGCTAGCCTTATTTCTGTGGAATCTGAGAACAGATATTTCGGATCCGTTTGAAGACTATAGGGCCAAAGGAAATATCCTCCGATAACAAAGAGAACGAAGCTTTCTGAGAAACTTCTTTGTGTTCTGTGAAATCATCTCACAGAGTTACAGCTTTCCCCTCAAGAAGCCTTTCGCTAAGACAGTTCTTGTGGAATTGGCAAAGTGATATTTGGAAGCCCATAGAGGGCTATGGTGAAAAAGGAATTATCCTCAGATGAAATCTGGAAAGAAGCTTTCTGAGAAACTGCTTAGTGTTCTGTTAATTCATCTCACAGAGTTACATCTGTATTTCGTGGATCTCTTTGCTAGCCTTATTTCTGTGGAATCTGAGAACAGATATTTCGGATCCCTTTGAAGACTATAGGGCCAAAGGCAATATCCTCCGATAACAAAGAGAAAGAAGCTTTCTGAGAAACTTCTTTGTGTTCTGTGAAATCATCTCACAGAGTTACAGCTTTCCCCTCAAGAAGCCTTTTGCTAAGACTGTTCTTGTGGAATTGGCAACGTGATATTAGGAAGCCCATAGGGGGCTATGGTGAAAAAGGAAATATGCTCAGATGAAATCTGAAAAGAAGCTTTCTGAGAAACTGCTTAGTGTTCTGTTAATTCATCTCACAGAGTTACATCTGTATTTCGTGGATCTCTTTGCTAGCCTTATTTCTGTGGAATCTGAGAACAGATATTTCGGATCCCTTTGAAGACTATAGGGCCTAAGGAAATATCCTCCGATAACAAAGAGAACGAAGCTTTCAGAGAAACTTCTTTGTGTTCTTTGAAATCATCTCACTGAGTTACAGCTTTCCCCTCAAGAAGCCTTTCGATAAGACAGTTCTTTTGGAATTGGACAAGTGATATTTGGAAGCCCATAGAGGGCTATGGTGAAAAAGGAAATAAACTCAGATGAAATCTGGAAAGAAGTTTTCTGAGAAACTGCTTAGTGTTCTGTTAATTCATCTCACAGAGTTACATCTGTATTTCGTGGATCTCTTTGCTAGCCTTATTTCTGTGGAATCTGAGAACAGATATATCGGATCCGTTTGAAGACTATAGGGCCAAAGGAAATATCCTCCGATAACAAAGAGAAAGAAGCTTTCTGAGAAACTTCTTTGTGTTCTGTGAAATCATCTCACAGAGTTACAGCTTTCCCCTCAAGAAGCCTTTCGCTAAGACAGTTCTTGTGGAATTGGCAAAGTGATATTTGGAAGCCCGTAGAGGGCTATGGTGAAAAAGGAAATATCCTCAGATGAAATCTGGAAAGAAGCTTTCTGAGAAACTGCTTAGTGTTCTGTTAATTCATCTCACAGAGTTATATCTGTATTTCGTGGATCTCTTTGCTAGCCTTATTTCTGTGGAATCTGAGAACAGATGTTTCGGATCCCTTTGAAGACTATAGGGCCAAAGGAAATATCCTCCGATAACAAAGAGAACGAAGCTTTCTGAGAAACTTCTTTGTGTTCTGTGAAATCATCTCACAGAGTTACAGCTTTCCCCACAAGAAGCCTTTCGCTAAGACAGTTCTTGTGGAATTGGCAAAGTGATATTTGGAAGCCCATAGAGGGCTATGGTGAAAAAGGAAATATCCTCCGATGAAATCTGGAAAGAAGCTTTCTGAGAAACTGCTTAGTGTTCTGTTAATTCATCTCACAGAGTTACATCTGTATTTCGTGGATCTCTTTGCTAGCCTTATTTCTGTGGAATCTTAGAACAGATATTTCGGATCCCTTTGAAGACTATAGGGCCAAAGAAAAAATCCTCCGATAAAAAAGAGAAAGAAGCTTTCTGAGAAACTTCTTTGTGTTCTGTGAAATCATCTCACAGAGTTACAGCTTTCCCCTCAAGAAGACTTTCGCTAAGACAGTTCTTGTGGAATTGGCAAAGTGATATTTCGAAGCCCATAGAGGGCTATGGTGAAAAAGGAAATATCCTCCGATGAAATCTGGAAGGAAGCTTTCTGAGAAACTGCTTAGTGTTCTGTTAATTCATCTCACAGAGTTACATCTGTATTTCGTGGATCTCTTTGCTAGCCTTATTTCTGTGGAATCTGAGAACAGATATTTCGGATCCCCTTGAAGACTATAGGGCCAAAGAAAAAATCCTCCGATAACAAAGAGAAAGAAGCTTTCTGAGAAACTTCTTTGTGTTCTGTGAAATCATCTCAGAGAGTTACAGCTTTCCCCTCAAGAAGCCTTTCGCTAAGACAGTTCTTGTGGAATTGGCAAAGTGATATTTGGAAGCCCATAGAGGGCTATGGTGAAAAAGGAAATATCCTCAGATGAAATCTGGAAAGAAGCTTTCTGAGAAACTGCTTAGTGTTCTGTTAATTCATCTCACAGAGTTACATCTGTATTTCGTGGATCTCTTTGCTAGCCTTATTTCTGTGGAATCTGAGAACAGATATTTCGGATCCCTATGAAGACTATGGGGCCAAAGGAAATATTCTCCGATAACGAAGAGAAAGAAGCTTTCTGAGAAACATCTTTGTGTTCTGTGAAATCATCTCACAGAGTTACAGCTTTCTCCTCAAGAAGCCTTTCGCTAAGACAGTTCTTGTGGAATTGGCAAAGTGATATTTGGAATCCCATAGAGGGCCATGGTGAAAA
Source organism: Macaca nemestrina (assembly GCF_043159975.1). Lineage (NCBI taxonomy): Eukaryota > Metazoa > Chordata > Mammalia > Primates > Cercopithecidae > Macaca > Macaca nemestrina. The sequence goes on along the minus strand of NC_092127.1, from coordinate 111,127,064 downwards.
AGGAAATATCCTCAGATGAAATCTGGAAAGAAGCTTTCTGAGAAACTGCTTAGTGTTCTGTTAATTCATCTCACAGAGTTACATCTGTATTTCGTGGATCTCTTTGCTAGCCTTATTTCTGTGGAATCTGAGAACAGATATTTCGATCCCTTTGAAGACTATAGGGCCAAAGGAAAAATCCTCCGATAACAAAGAGAAAGAAGCTTTCTGAGAAACTTCTTTGTGTTCTGTGAAATCATCTCAGAGAGTTACAGCCTTCCCCTCAAGAAGCCTTTCGCTACGACAGTTCTTGTGGAATTGGCAAAGTGATATTTGGAAGCCCATAGAGGGCCATGGTGAAAAAGGAAATATCCTCAGATGAAATCTGGAAAGAAGCTTTCTGAGAAACTGCTTAGTGTTCTGTTAATTCATCTCACAGAGTTACATCTGTATTTCGTGGATCTCTTTGCTAGCCTTATTTCTGTGGAATCTTAGAACAGATATTTCTGAGCCCTTTGAAGACTATAGGGCCAAAGAAAAAATCCTCCGATAAAAAAGAGAACGAAGCTTTCTGAGAAACTTCTTTGTGTTCTGTGAAATCATCTCACAGAGTTACAGCTTTCCCCTCAAGAAGCCTTTCGCTAAGACAGTTCTTGTGGAATTGGCAAAGTGATATTTGGAAGCCCATAGAGGGCTATGGTGAAAAAGGAAATATCCTCAGATGAAATGTGGAAAGAAGCTTTCTGAGAAACTGCTTAGTGTTCTGTTAATTCATCTCACAGAGTTAAATCTGTATTTCGTGGATCTCGTTGCTAGCCTTATTTCTGTGGAATCTGATAACAGATATTTCGGATCCCTTTGAAGACTTTGGGGCCAAAGGAAATATCCTCCGATAACGAAGAGAAAGAAGCTTTCTGAGAAACTTCTTTGTGTTCTGTGAAATCATCTCACAGAGTTACAGCTTTCCACTCAAGAAGCCTTTCGATAAGACCGTTCTTGTGGAATTGGCCAAGTGATATTTTTAAGCCCATAGAGGTCTTTGGTGAAAAAGGAAATATCCTCAGATGAAATCTGGAAAGAAGCTTTCTGAGAAACTGCTTAGGGTTCTGTTAATTCATCTCACAGAGTTACATCTGTATTTCGTGGATCTCTTTTCTAGCCTTATTTCTGTGGAATCTGAGAACAGATATTTCGGATCCCTTTGAAGACTATAGGGCCAAAGGAAATATCCTCCGATAACAAAGAGAAAGAAGCTTTCAGAGAAACTTCCTTGTGTTCTGTGAAATCACCTCACAGAGTTAGAGCTTTCCCCTCAAGAAGCCTTTCGCTAAGACATTTCTTGTGGAATTGGCAAAGTGATATTTGGAAGCCCTTAGAGGGCTATGGTGAAAAAGGAAATATCCTCAGATGAAATCTGGAAAGAAGCTTTCTGAGAAACTGCTTAGTGTTCTGTTAATTCATCTCACACAGTTACATCTGTATTTCGTGGATCTCTTTGCTAGCCTTATTTCTGTGGAATCTGAGAACAGATATTTGGGATCCCTTTGAAGACTATAGGGCCAAAGGAAATATCCTCCGATAACAAAGAGAAAGAAGCTTTCTGAGAAACTTCTTTGTGTTCTGTGAAATCATCTCACAGAGTTACAGCTTTCCCCTCAAGAAGACTTTCGCTAAGACAGTTCTTGTGGAATTGGCAAAGTGATATTTGGAAGCCCATAGAGGGCTATGGTGAAAAAGGAAATATCCTCAGATGAAATCTGGAAAGAAGATTTCTGAGAAACTGCTTTGTGTTCTGTTAATTCATCTCACAGAGTTACATCTGTATTTCGTGGATCTCTTTGCTAGCCTTATTTCTGTGGAATCTGAGAACAGATATTTCGGATCCCTTTGAAGACTATAGGGCCAAAGGAAATATCCTCCGATAACAAAGAGAACGAAGCTTTCTGAGAAACTTCTTTGTGTTCTGTGAAATCATCTCACAGAGTTACAGCTTTCCCCTCAAGAAGCCTTTCGCTAAGACAGTTCTTGTGGAATTGGAAAAGTGATATTTGGAAGCCCATAGAGGGCTATGGTGAAAAAGGAAATATCCTCAGATGAAATCTGGAAAGAAGCTTTCTGAGAAACTGCTTAGTGTTCTGTTAATTCATCTCACAGAGTTACATCTGTATTTCGTGGATCTCTTTGCTAGCCTTATTTCTGTGGAATCTGAGAACAGATATTTCGGATCCCTTTGAAGACTATAGGGCCAAAGGAAATATCTTCCGATAAAAAAGAGAAAGAAGCTTTCTGAGAAACTTCTTTGTGTTCTGTGAAATCATCTCACAGAGTTACAGCTTTCCCCTCAAGAAGCCTTTCGCTAAGACAGTTCTTGTGGAATTGGCAAAGTGATATTTGGAAGCCCATAGAGGGCTATGGTGAAAAAGGAAATATCCTCAGATGAAATCTGGAAAGAAGCTTTCTGAGAAACTGCTTAGTGTTCTGTTAATTCATCTCACACAGTTACATCTGTATTTCGTGGATCTCTTTGATAGCCTTATTTCTGTGGAATCTGAGAACAGATATTTCGGATCCCTTTGAAGACTATAGGGCCAAAGGAAATATCCTCCGATAACAAAGAGAAAGAAGCTTTCTGAAAAACTTCTTTGTGTTCTGTGAAAACATCTCAGAGAGTTACAACTTTCCCCTCAAGAAGCCTTTCGCTAAGACAGTTCTTGTGCAACTGGAAAAGTGATATTGGGAAGCCCATAGAGGTCCATGGTGAAAAAGGAAATATCCTCAGATGAAATCTGGAAAGAAGCTTTCTGAGAAACTGCTTAGTGTTCTGTTAATTCATCTCACAGAGTTACATCTGTATTTCGTGGATCTCTTTGCTAGCTTTATTTCTGTGGAATCTGAGAACAGATATTTCGGATCCCTTTGAAGACTATAGGGCCAAAGGAAATATCCTCCGATAACAAAGAGAAAGAAGCTTTCTGAGAAACTTCTTTGTGTTCTGTGAAATCATCTCACAGAGTTACAGCTTTCCCCTGAAGAAGCCTTTCGCTAAGACTGTTCTTGTGGAATTGGCCAAGTGATAATTGGAAGTCCATAGAGGGCTATGGTGAAAAAGGAAATATCCTCAGATGAAATCTGGAAAGAAGCTTTCTGAGAAACTGCTTAGTGTTCTGTTAATTCATCTCACAGAGTTACATCTGTATTTCGTGGATCTCTTTGCTAGCCTTATTTTTGTGGAATCTGAGAACAGATATTTCGGATCCCTTTGAAGACTATAGGGCCAAAGGAAATATCCTCCGATAACAAAGAGAAAGAAGCTTTCTGAGAAACTTCTTTGTGTTCTGTGAAATCATCTCACAGAGTTACAGCTTTCCCCTCAAGAAGCCTTTCGCTAAGACAGTTCTTGTGGAATTGGCAAAGTGACATTTGGAAGCCCATAGAGGGCTATGGTGAAAAAGGAAATATCCTCAGATGAAATCTGGAAAGAAGCTTTCTGAGAAACTGCTTAGTGTTCTCTTAATTCATCCCACAGAGTTACATCTGTATTTCTTGGATCTCTTTGCTATCCTTATTTCTGTGGAATCTGAGAACAGATATTTCGGATCCCTTTGAAGACTGTAGGGCCAAACTAAATATCCTCCGATAACAAAGAGAAAGAAGATTTCTGAGAAACTTCTTTGTGTTCTGTGAAATCATCTCACAGAGTTACATCTTTCCCCTCAAGAAGCCTTTCGCTAAGACAGTTCTTGTGGAATTGGCAAAGTGATATTTGGAAGCCCATAGAGGGCTATGTTGAAAAAGGAAATATCCTCAGATGAAATCTGGAAAGAAGCTTTCTGAGAAACTGCTTAGTGTTCTGTTAATTCATCTCACAGAGTTACATCTGTATTTCGTGGATCTCTTTGCTAGCCTTATTTCTGTGGAATCTGAGAACAGATATTTCGGATCCCTTTGAAGACTATAGGGCCAAAGGAAATATCCTCAGATAACAAGGAGAAAGAAGCTTTCTGAGAAACTTCTTTGTGTTCTGTGAAATCATCTCACAGAGTTACAGCTTTCCCCTCAAGAAGCCTTTCGCTAAGACAGTTCTTGTGGAATTGGCAAAGTGACATTTGGAAGCCCATAGAGGGCTATGTTGAAAAAGGAAATATCCTCAGATGAAACCTGGATAGAAGCTTTCTGAAAAAACGCGTAGTGTTCTGTTAATTCATCTCACGGAGTTACATCTGTATTTCGTGGATCTCTTTGCTAGCCTTATTACTGTGGAATCTGAGAACAGATATTTGGGATCCCTTTGAAGACTATAGGGCCAAAGGAAATATCTTCCGATAACAAAGAGAAAGAAGCTTTCTGAGAAACTTCTTTGTGTTCTGTGAAATCATCTCACAGAGTTACAGCTTTCCCCTCAAGAAGCCTTTCGAAAAGACAGTTCTTGTGGAATTGTCAAAGTGATATTTGGAAGCCCATAGAGGGCTAGGGTGAAAAAGGAAATATCCTCCGATGAAATCTGGAAAGAAGCTTTCTGAGAAACTGCTTAGTGTTCTGTTAATTCATCTCACAGAGTTACATCTGTATTTCTTGGATCTCTTTGCTAGCCTTATTTCTGTGGAATCTGAGAACAGATATTTCGGATCCCTTTGAAGACTATAGGGCCAAAGGCAATATCCTCCGATAACAAAGAGAAAGAAGCTTTCTGAGAAACTTCTTTGTGTTCTGTGAAATCATCTCACAGAGTTACAGCTTTCCCCTCAAGAAGCCTTTCGTTAAGACAGTTCTTGTGGAATTGGCAAAGTGATATTTGGAAGCCCATGGAGGTCTACGGTGAAAAAGGAAATATCCTCAGATGAAATCTGGAAAGAAGCTTTCTGAGAAACTGCTTAGTGTTCTGTTAATTCATCTCACAGAGTTACATCTGTATTTCGTGGATCTCTTTGCTAGCCTTATTTCTGTGGAATCTGAGAACAGATATTTCGGATCCCTTTGAAGACTATAGGGCCAAAGGAAATATCCTCCGATAACAAAGAGAACGAAGCTTTCTGAGAAACTTCTTTGTGTTCTGTGAAATCATCTCACAGAGTTACAGCTTTCCCCTCAAGAAGCCTTTCGCTAAGACAGTTCTTGTGGAATTGGCAAAGTGATATTTGGAAACCCATAGAGGGCTACGGTGAAAAAGGAATTATCCTCAGATGAAATCTGGAAAGAAACTTTCTGAGAAACTGCTTAGTGTTCTGTTAATTCATCTCACAGAGTTACATCTGTATTTCGTGGATCTCTTTGCTAGCCTTATTTCTGTGGAATCTGAGAACAGATATTTCGGATCCCTTTGAAGACTATAGGGCCAAAGGCAATATCCTCCGATAACAAAGAGAAAGAAGCTTTCTGAGAAACTTCTTTGTGTTCTGTGAAATCATCTCAGAGAGTTACAGCTTTCCCCTCAAGAAGCCTTTTGCTAAGACAGTTCTTGTGGAATTGGCAACGTGATATTTTGAAGCCCATAGAGGGCTATGGTGAAAAAGGAAATATGCTCAGATGAAATCTGGAAAGAAGCTTTCTGAGAAACTGCTTAGTGTTCTGTTAATTCATCTCACAGAGTTACATCTGTATTTCGTTGATCTCTTTGCTCGCCTTATTTCTGTGGAATCTGAGAACAGATATTTCGGATCCCTTTGAAGACTATCGGTCCAAAGGAAATATCCTCCGATAACAAGGAGAACGAAGCTTTCTGAGAAACTTCTTTGTGTTCTGTGAAATCATCTCACAGAGTTACAGCTTTCCCCTCAAGAAGCCTTTCGATAAGACAGTTCTTTTGGAATTGGCCAAGTGATATTTGGAAGCCCATAGAGGGCTATGGTGAAAAAGGAAATATCCTCAGATGAAATCTGGAAAGAAGTTTTCTGAGAAACTGCTTAGTGTTCTGTTAATTCATCTCACAGAGTTACATCTGTATTTCGTGGATCTCTTTGCTAGCCTTATTTCTGTGGAATCTGAGAACAGATATTTCGGATCCCTTTGAAGACTATAGGGCCAAAGGAAATATCCTCCGATAACAAAGAGAACGAAGCTTTCTGAGAAACTTCTTTGTGTTCTGTGAAATCATGTCACAGAGTTACAGCTTTCCCCTCAAGAAGCCTTTCGCTAAGACAGTTCTTGTGGAATTGGCAAAGTGATATTTGGAAACCCATAGAGGGCTATGGTGAAAAAGGAATTATCCTCAGATGAAATCTGGAAAGAAACTTTCTGAGAAACTGCTTAGTGTTCTGTTAATTCATCTCACAGAGTTACATCTGTATTTCGTGGATCTCTTTGCTAGCCTTATTTCTGTGGAATCTGAGAACAGATATTTCGGATCCCTTTGAAGACTATAGGGCCAAAGGCAATATCCTCCGATAACAAAGAGAAAGAAGCTTTCTGAGAAACTTCTTTGTGTTCTGTGAAATCATCTCACAGAGTTACAGCTTTCCCCTCAAGAAGCCTTTTGCTAAGACTGTTCTTGTGGAATTGGCAACGTGATATTTTGAAGCCCATAGAGGGCTATGGTGAAAAAGGAAATATGCTCAGATGAAATCTGGAAAGAAGCTTTCTGAGAAACTGCTTAGTGTTCTGTTAATTCATCTCACAGAGTTTCATCTGTATTTCGTGGATCTCTTTGCTAGCCTTATTTCTGTGGAATCTGAGAACAGATATTTCGGATCCCTTTGAAGACTTTCGGTCCAAAGGAAATATCCTCCGATAACAAAGAGAACGAAGCTTTCTGAGAAACTTCTTTGTGTTCTGTGAAATCATCTCACAGAGTTACAGCTTTCCCCTCAAGAAGCCTTTCGATAAGACAGTTCTTTTGGAATTGGCCAAGTGATATTTGGAAGCCCATAGAAGGCTATGGTGAAAAAGGAAATATCCTCAGATGAAATCTGGAAAGAAGTTTTCTGAGAAACTGCTTAGTGTTCTGTTAATTCATCTCACAGAGTTACATCTGTATTTCGTGGATCTCTTTGCTAGCCTTATTTCTGTGGAATCTGAGAACAGATATTTCGGATCCCTTTGAAGACTATAGGGCCAAAGGAAATATCCTCCGATAACAAAGAGAACGAAGCTTTCTGAGAAACTTCTTTGTGTTCTGTGAAATCATCTCACAGAGTTACAGCTTTCCCCTCAAGAAGCCTTTCGCTAAGACAGTTCTTGTGGAATTGGCAAAGTGATATTTGGAAACCCATAGAGGGCTATGGTGAAAAAGGAATTATCCTCAGATGAAATCTGGAAAGAAGCTTTCTGAGAAACTGCTTAGTGTTCTGTTAATTCATCTCACAGAGTTACATCTGTATTTCGTGGATCTCTTTCCTAGCCTTATTTCTGTGGAATCAGAGAACAGATATTTCGGATCCCTTTGAAGACTATAGGGCCAAAGGCAATATCCTCCGATAACAAAGAGAAAGAAGCTTTCTGAGAAACTTCTTTGTGTTCTGTGAAATCATCTCACAGAGTTACAGCTTTCCCCTCAAGAAGCCTTTTTCTAAGACTGTTCTTGTGGAATTGGCAACGTGATATTTTGAAGCCCATAGAGGGCTATGGTGAAAAAGGAAATATGCTCAGATGAAATCTGGAAAGAAGCTTTCTGAGAAACTGCTTAGTGTTCTGTTAATTCATCTCACAGAGTTACATCTGTATTTCGTGGATCTCTTTGCTAGCCTTATTTCTGTGGAATCTGAGAACAGATATTTCGGATCCCCTTGAAGACTATCGGTCCAAAGGAAATATCCTCCGATAACAAAGAGAACGAAGCTTTCTGAGAAACTTCTTTGTGTTCTGTGAAATCATCTCACAGAGTTACAGCTTTCCCCTCAAGAAGCCTTTCTCTAAGACAGTTCTTGTGGAATTGGCCAAGTGATATTTGGAAGCCCATAGATGGCTATGGTGAAAAAGGAAATATCCTCAGATGAAATCTGGAAAGAAGTTTTCTGAGAAACTGCTTAGTGTTCTGTTAATTCATCTCACAGAGTTACATCTGTATTTCGTGGATCTCTTTGCTAGCCTTATTTCTGTGGAATCTGAGAACAGATATTTCGGATCCCTTTGAAGACTATAGGGCCAAAGGAAATATCCTCCGATAACAAAGAGAACGAAGCTTTCTGAGAAACTTCTTTGTGTTCTGTGAAATCATCTCACAGAGTTACAGCTTTCCCCTCAAGAAGCCTTTCGCTAAGACAGTTCTTGTGGAATTGGCAAAGTGATATTTGGAAACCCATAGAGGGCTATGGTGAAAAAGGAATTATCCTCAGATGAAATCTGGAAAGAAGCTTTCTGAGAAACTGCTTAGTGTTCTGTTAATTCATCTCACAGAGTTACATCTGTATTTCGTGGATCTCTTTCCTAGCCTTATTTCTTTGGAATCAGAGAACAGATATTTCGGATCCCTTTGAAGACTATAGGGCCAAAGGCAATATCCTCCGATAACAAAGAGAAAGAAGCTTTCTGAGAAACTTCTTTGTGTTCTGTGAAATCATCTCACAGAGTTACAGCTTTCCCCTCAAGAAGCCTTTTTCTAAGACTGTTCTTGTGGAATAGGAAACGTGATATTTTGAAGCCCATAGAGGGCTATGGTGAAAAAGGAAATATGCTCAGATGAAATCTGGAAAGAAGCTTTCTGAGAAACTGCTTAGTGTTCTGTTAATTCATCTCACAGAGTTACATCTGTATTTCGTGGATCTCTTTGCTAGCCTTATTTCTGTGGAATCTGAGAACAGATATTTCGGATCCCCTTGAAGACTATCGGTCCAAAGGAAATATCCTCCGATAACAAAGAGAACGAAGCTTTCTGAGAAACTTCCTTGTGTTCTGTGAAATCATCTCACAGAGTTACAGCTTTCCCCTCAAGAAGCCTTTCTCTAAGACAGTTCTTGTGGAATTGGCCAAGTGATATTTGGAAGCCCATAGAGGGCTATGGTGAAAAAGGAAATATCCTCAGATGAAATCTGGAAAGAAGTTTTCTGAGAAACTGCTTAGTGTTCTGTTAATTCATCTCACAGAGTTACATCTGTATTTCGTGGATCTCTTTGCTAGCCTTATTTCTGTGGAATCTGAGAACAGATATTTCGGATCCCTTTGAAGACTATAGGGCCAAAGGAAATATCCTCCGATAACAAAGAGAAAGAAGCTTTCTGAGAAACTTCTTTGTGTTCTGTGAAATCATCTCACAGAATTACAGCTTTCCCCTCAAGAAGCCTTTCGCTAAGACAGTTCTTGTGGAATTGGCAAAGTGATATTTGGAAGCCCATAGAGGGCTATGGTGAAAAAGGAAATATCCTCAGATGAAATCTGGAAAGAAGCTTTCTGAGAAACTGCTTAGTGTTCTGTTAATTCATCTCACACAGTTACATCTGTATTTTGTGGATCTCTTTGATAGCCTTATTTCTGTGGAATCTGAGAACAGATATTTCGGATCCCTTTGAAGACTATAGGGCCAAAGGAAATATCCTCCGATAACAAAGAGAAAGAAGCTTTCTGAGAAACTTCTTTGTGTTCTGTGAAATCATCTCACAGAGTTACAGCTTTCCCCTCAAGAAGCCTTTCGCTAAGACAGTTCTTGTGGAATTGGCCAAGTGATATTTGGAAGTCCATAGAGGGCTATGGTGAAAAAGGAACTATCCTCAGATGAAATCTGGAAAGAAGCTTTCTGAGAAACTGCTTAATGTTCTGTTAATTCATCTCACAGAGTTACATCTGTATTTCGTGGATCTCTTTGCTAGCCTTATTTCTGTTGAATCTGAGAACAGACATTTCGGATCCCTTTGAAGACTATAGGGCCAAAGGAAATATCCTCCGATAACAGAGAGAAAGAAGCTTTCTGAGAAACTTCTTTGTGTTCTGTGAAATCATCTCACAGAGTTACAGCTTTCCCCTCAAGAAGCCTTTCGCTAAGACAGTTCTTGTGGAATTGGCAAAGTGACATTTGGAAGCCCATAGAGGGCTATGGTGAAAAAGGAAATATCCTCAGATGAAATCTGGAAAGAAGCTTTCTGAGAAACTGCTTAGTGTTCTCTTAATTCATCCCACAGAGTTACATCTGTATTTCGTGGATCTATTTGCTATCCTTATTTCTGTGGAATCTGAGAACAGATATTTCGGATCCCTTTGAAGACTGTAGGGCCAAACTAAATATCCTCCGATAACAAAGAGAAAGAAGATTTCTGAGAAACTTCTTTGTGTTCTGTGAAATCATCTCACAGAGTTACAGCTTTCCCCTCAAGAAACCTTTCGCTAAGACAGTTCTTGTGGAATTGGCAAAGTGATATTTGGAAGCCCATAGAGGGCTATGGTGAAAAAGGAAATATCCTCAGATGAAATCTGGAAAGAAGCTTTCTGAGAAACTGCTTAGTGTTCTGTTAATTCATCTCACAGAGTTACATCTGTATTTCGTGGATCTCGTTGCTAGCCTTATTTCTGTGGAATCTGAGAACAGATATTTCGGATCCCTTTGAAGACTATAGGGCCAAAGGAATTATCCTCAGATAACAAGGAGAAAGAAGCTTTCTGAGAAACTTCTTTGTGTTCTGTGAAATCATGTCACAGAGTTACAGCTTTCCCCTCAAGAAGCCTTTCGCTAAGACAGTTCTTGTGGAATTGGCAAAGTGACATTTGGAAGCCCATAGAGGGCTATGGTGAAAAAGGAAATATCCTCAGATGAAATCTGGAAAGAAGCTTTCTGAGAAACTGCTTAGTGTTCTGTTAATTCATCTCACAGAGTTACATCTGTATTTCGTGGATCTCTTTGCTAGCCTTATTTCTGTGGAATCTGAAAACAGATATTTCGGATCCCTTTGAAGACTATAGGGCCAAAGGAAAAATCCTCCGATAACGAAGAGAAAGTAGCTTTCTTAGAAACTTCTTTGTGTTCTGTGAAATCATCTCACAGAGTTACAGCTTTCCCCTCAAGAAGCCTTTCGCTAAGACAGTTCTTGTGGAATTGGCCAAGTGATATTTGGAAGCCCATAGAGGGCTATCTTGAAAAAGGAAAATCCTCAGATGAAATCTGGAAAGAAGCTTTCTGAGAAACTGCTTAGTGTTCTGTTAATTCATCTCACAGAGTTACATCTGTATTTCGTGGATCTCTTTGCTAGCCTTATTTCTGTGGAATCTGAGAACAGATATTTCGGATCCCTTTGAGGATTAGAGGGCCAAAGGAAATATCCTCCGATAACAAAGGGAAAGAAGCTTTCCGAGAAACTTCTTTGTGTTCTGTGAAATCATCTCACAGAGTTACAACTTTCCTCTCAAGAAGCCTTTCGCTAAGACAGTTCTTATGGAATTGGCAAAGTGACATTTGGAAGCCCATAGAGGGCTATGGTGAAAAAGGAAATATCCTCAGATGAAATCTGGAAAGAAGCTTTCTGAGAACCTGCTTAGTGTTCTGTTAATTCATCTCACAGAGTTACATCTGTATTTCGTGGATCTCTTTGCAAGCCTTTTTTCTGTGGAATCTGAGGACAGATATTTCGGATCCCTTTGAAGACTATAGGGCCAAAGGAAATATCCAACGATAACAAAGAGAACGAAGCTTTCTGAGAAACTTCTTTGTGTTCTGTGAAATCATCTCACAGAGTTACAGCTTTCAACTTAAGGAGCCTTTCGCTAAGACAGTTCTTGTGGAATTGGCCAAGTGATATTTGGAAGCCCATAGAGGGCTATGGTGAAAAAGGAAATATCCTCAGATGAAATCTGGAAAGAAGTTTTCTGAGAAACTGCTTAGTGTTCTGTTAATTCATCTCACAGAGTTACATCTGTATTTCGTGGATCTCTTTGCTCCCTTATTTCTGTGGAATCTGAGAACAGATATTTCGGATCCCTTTGAAGACTATAGGGCCAAAGGAAATATCCTCCGATAACAAAGAGAAAGAAGCTTTCTGAGAAACTTCTTTGTGTTCTGTGAAATCATCTCACAGAGTTACAGCTTTCCCCTCAAGAAGCCTTTCGCTAAGAAAGTTCTTGTGGAATTGGAAAAGTGATATTTGGAAGCCCATAGAGGGCTATGGTGAAAAAGGAAATATCCTCAGATGAAATCTGGAAAGAAGCTTTCTGATAAATTGCTTAGTGTTCTGTTAATTCATCTCACAGAGTTACATCTGTATTTCGTGGATCTCTTTGCTAGCCTTATTTCTGTGGAATCTTAGAACAGATATTTCGGATCCCTTTGAAGACTATAGGGCCAAAGAAAAAATCCTCCGATAACAAAGAGAAAGAAGCTTTCTGAGAAACTTCTTTGTGTTCTGTGAAATCATCTCACAGAGTTACAGCTTTCCCCTCAAGAAGCCTTTCGCTAAGACAGTTCTTGTGGAATTGGCAAAGTGATATTTGGAAGCCCATAGAGGGCTATGGTGAAAAAGGAAATATCCTCAGATGAAATCTGGAAAGAAGCTTTCTGAGAAACTGCTTAGTGATCTGTTAATTCATCCCACAGAGTTACATCTGTATTTCGTGGATCTCTTTGCTATCCTTATTTCTGTGGAATCTGAGAACAGATATTTCGGATCCCTTTGAAGACTGTAGGGCCAAACTAAATATCCTCCGATAACAAAGAGAAAGAAGATTTCTGAGAAACTTCTTTGTGTTCTGTGAAATCATCTCACAGAGTTACAGCTTTTCCCTCAAGAAGCCTTTCGCTAAGACAGTTCTTGGCAATTTGCAAAGTGATATTGGGAAGCCCATAGAGGGCTATGGTGAAAAAGGAAATATCCTCAGATGAAATCTGGAAAGAAGCTTTCTGAGAAACTGCTTAGTGTTCTGTTAATTCATCTCACAGAGTTACATCTGTATTTCGTGGATCTCTTTGCTAGCCTTATTTCTGTGGAATCTGAGAACAGATATTTCGGATCTCTTTGAAGACTATAGGGCCAAGGGAAATATCCTCCGATAACAAAGAGAAAGAAGCTTTCTGAGAAACTTCTTTGTGTTCTGTGAAATCATCTCACAGAGTTACAGCTTTCCCCTCAAGAAGCCTTTCGCTAAGACAGATCTTGTGGAATTGGCAAAGTGATATTTGGAAGCCCATAGAGGGCTATGGTGAAAAAGGAAATATCCTCAGATGAAATCTGGAAAGAAGCTTTCTGAGAAACTGCTTAGTGTTCTGTTAATTCATCTCACAGAGTTACATCTGTATTTCGTGGATCTCTTTGCTAGCCTTATTTCTGTGGAATCTGAGAACAGATATTTCGGATCCCTTTGAAGACTATAGGGCCAAGGGAAATATCCTCCGATAAAAAAGAGAAAGAAGCTTTCTGAGAAACTTCTTTGTGTTCTGTGAAATCATCTCACAGAGTTACAGCTTTCCCCTCAAGAAGCCTTTCGCTAAGACAGTTCTTGTGGAATTGGCCAAGTGATATTTGGAAGTCCATAGAGGTCTATGGTGAAAAAGGAAATATCCTCAGATGAAATCTGGAAAGAAGCTTTCTGAGAAACTGCTTAGTGTTCTGTTAATTCATCTCACAGAGTTACATCTGTATTTCGTGGATCTCTTTGCTAGCCTTATTTCTGTGGAATCTGAGAACAGATATTTCGGATCCCTTTGAAGACTATAGGGCCAAAGGCAATATCCTCCGATAACAAAGAGAAAGAAGCTTTCTGAGAAAATTCTTTGTGTTCTGTGAAATCATCTCACAGAGTTATAGCCTTTCCCTCAAGAAGCCTTTCGCTAAGACAGTTCTTGTGGAATTGGCAAAGTGACATTTGGAAACCCATAGAGGGCTATGGTGAAAAAGGAAATATCCTCAGATGAAATCTGGAAAGAAGCTTTCTGAGAAACTGCTTAGTGTTCTGTTAATTCATCTCACAGAGTTACATCTGTATTTCGTGGATCTCTTTGCTAGCCTTATTTCTGTGGAATCTGAGTACAGATATTTCGGATCTCTTTGAAGACTATAGGGCCAAGGGAAATGTCCTCCGATAACAAAGAGAAAGAAGCTTTCTGAGAAACTTCTTTGTGTTCTGTGAAATCATCTCACAGAGTTACAGCTTTCCCCTCAAGAAGCCTTTCGCTAAGACAGTTCTTGTGGAATTGGCCAAGTGATATTTGGAAGTCCATAGAGGGCTATGGTGAAAAAGGAAATATCCTCAGATGAAATCTGGAAAGAAGCTTTCTGAGAAACTGCTTAGTGTTCTGTTAATTCATCTCACAGAGTTACATCTGTATTTCGTGGATCTCTTTGCTAGCCTTATTTCTGTGGAATCTGAGAACAGATATTTCGGATCCCTTTGAAGACTATAGGGCCAAAGGAAATATCCTCCGATAACAAAGAGAAAGAAGCTTTCTGAGAAACTTCTTTGTGTTCTGTGAAATCATCTCACAGAGTTACAGCTTTCCCCTCAAGAAGCCTTTCTCTAAGACAGTTCTCGTGGAATTGGCAAAGTGATATTAGGAAGCCCATAGAGTGCTATGGTGAAAAAGGAAATATCCTCAGATGAAATCTGGAAGGAAGCTGTCTGAGAAACTGCTTAGTGTTCTGTTAATTCATCTCACAGAGTTACATCTGTATTTCGTGGATCTCTTTGCTAGCCTTATTTCTGTGGAATCTGAGAACAGATATTTCGGATCCCTTTGAAGACTATAGGGCCAAAGGAAATATCCTCCGATAACAAAGAGAAAGAAGCTTTCTGAGAAACTTCTTTGTGTTCTGTGAAATCATCTCACAGAGTTACAGCTTTCCCCTCAAGAAGCCTTTCGTTAAGACAGTTCTTGTGGAATTGGCAAAGTGATATTTGGAAGCCCATGGAGGTCTGTGGTGAAAAAGGAAATATACTCAGATGAAATCTGGAAAGAAGCTTTCTGAGAAACTTCTTAGTGTTCTGTTAATTCATCTCACAGAGTTACATCTGTATTTCGTGGATCTCTTTGCTAGCCTTATTTCTGTGGAATCTGAGAACAGATATTTCGGATCCCTTTGAAGACTATAGGGCCAAAGGAAATATCCTCCGATAACAAAGAGAACGAAGCTTTCTGAGAAACTTCTTTGTGTTCTGTGAAATCATCTCAGAGAGTTACAGCTTTTCCCTCAAGAAGCCTTTCGCTAAGACAGTTCTTGTGCAATTTGCAAAGTGATATTGGGAAGCCCATAGAGGGCCATGGTGAAAAAGGAAATATCCTCAGATGAAATCTGGAAAGAAGCTTTCTGAGAAACTGCTTAGTGTTCTGTTAATTCATCTCACAGAGTTACATCTGTATTTCGTGGATCTCTTTGCTAGCTGTATTTCTGTGGAATCTGAGAACAGATATTTCGGATCCCTTTGAAGACTATAGGGCCAAAGGCAATATCCTCCGATAACAAAGAGAAAGAAGCTTTCTGAGAAACTTCTTTGTGTTCTGTGAAATCATCTCACAGAGTTACAGCTTTCCCCTCAAGAAGCCTTTCGCTAAGACAGTTCTTGTGGAATTGGCCAAGTGATATTTGGAAGCCCATAGAGGGCTATGGTGAAAAAGGAAATATCCTCAGATGAAATCTGAAAAGAAGCTTTCTGAGAAACTGCTTAGTGTTCTGTTAATTCATCTCACAGAGTTACATCTGTATTTCGTGGATCTCTTTGCTAGCCGTATTTCTGTGGAATCTGAGAACAGATATTTCGGATCCCTTTGAAGACTATAGGGCCAAAGGAAATATCCTTCGATAACAAAGAGAAAGAAGCTTTCTGAGAAAATTCTTTGTGTTCTGTGAAATCATCTCACAGAGTTATAGCCTTTCCCTCAAGAAGCCTTTCGCTAAGACAGTTCTTGTGGAATTGGCAAAGTGACATTTGGAATCCCATAGAGGGCTATGGTGAAAAAGGAAATATCCTCAGATGAAATCTGGAAAGAAGCTTTCTGAGAAACTGCTTAGTGTTCTGTTAATTCATCTCACAGAGTTACATCTGTATTTCGTGGATCTCTTTGCTAGCCTTATTTCTGTGGAATCTGAGAACAGATATTTCGGATCTCTTTGAAGACTATAGGGCCAAGGGAATTATCCTCCGATAACAAAGAGAAAGAAGCTTTCTGAGAAACTTCTTTGTGTTCTGTGAAATCATCTCACAGAGTTACAGCTTTCCCCTCAAGAAGACTTTCGCTAAGACAGTTCTTGTGGAATTGGCAAAGTGATATTTGGAAACCCATAGAGGGCTATGGTGAAAAAGGAATTATCCTCAGATGAAATCTGGAAAGAAGCTTTCTGAGAAACTGCTTAGTGTTCTGTTAATTCATCTCACAGAGTTACATCTGTATTTCGTGGATCTCTTTGCTAGCCTTATTTCTGTGGAATCTGAGAACAGATATTTCGGATCCCTTTGAAGACTATAAGGCCAAAGGCAATATCCTCGGATAACAAAGAGAAAGAAGCTTTCTGAGAAACTTCTTTGTGTTCTGTGAAATCATCTCAGAGAGTTACAGCTTTCCCCTCAAGAAGCCTTTTGCTAAGACAGTTCTTGTGGAATTGGCAACGTGATATTTTGAAGTCCATAGAGGGCTATGGTGAAAAAGGAAATATCATCAGACGAAATCTGGAAAGAAGCTTTCTGAGAAACTGCTTAGTGTTCTGTTAATTCATCTCACAGAGTTACATCTGTATTTCGTGGATCTCTTTGCTAGCCTTATTTCTGTGGAATCTGAGAACAGATATTTCGGATCCCTTTGAAGACTATAGGGCCAAAGGAAATATCCTCCGATAACAAAGAGAACGAAGCTTTCTGAGAAACTTCTTTGTGTTCTGTGAAATCATCTCACAGAGTTACAGCTTTCCCCTCAAGAAGCCTTTCGCTAAGACAGTTCTTGTGGAATTGGCAAAGTGATATTTGGAAACCCATAGAGGGCTATGGTGAAAAAGGAATTATCCTCAGATGAAATCTGGAAAGAAACTTTCTGAGAAACTGCTTAGTGTTCTGTTAATTCATCTCACAGAGTTACATCTGTATTTCGTGGATCTCTTTGCTAGCCTTATTTCTGTGGAATCTGAGAACAGATATTTCGGATCCCTTTGAAGACTATAGGGCCAAAGGCAATATCCTCCGATAACAAAGAGAAAGAAGCTTTCTGAGAAACTTCTTTGTGTTCTTTGAAATCATCTCACAGAGTTACAGCTTTCCCCTCAAGAAGCCTTTTGCCAAAACTGTTCTTGTGGAATTGGCAACGTGATATTTTGAAGCCCATAGAGGGCTACGGTGAAAAAGGAAATATGCTCAGATGAAATCTGGAAAGAAGCTTTCTGAGAAACTGCTTAGTGTTCTGTTAATTCATCTCACAGAGTTACATCTGTATTTCGTGGATCTCTTTGCTAGCCTTATTTCTGTGGAATCTGAGAACAGATATTTCGGATCCCTTTGAAGACTATCGGTCCAAAGGAAATATCCTCCGATAACAAAGAGAACGAAGCTTTCTGAGAAACTTCTTTGTGTTCTGTGAAATCATCTCACAGAGTTACAGCTTTCCCCTCAAGAAGCCTTTCGATAAGACAGTTCTTTTGGAATTGGCCAAGTGATATTTGGAAGCCCATAGAGGGCTATGGTGAAAAAGGAAATATCCTCAGATGAAATCTGGAAAGAAGTTTTCTGAGAAACTGCTTAGTGTTCTGTTAATTCATCTCACAGAGTTACATCTGTATTTCGTGGATCTCTTTGCTAGCCTTATTTCTGTGGAATCTGAGAACAGATATTTCGGATCCCTTTGAAGACTATAGGGCCAAAGGAAATATCCTCCGATAACAAAGAGAACGAAGCTTTCTGAGAAACTTCTTTGTGTTCTGTGAAATCATCTCACAGAGTTACAGCTTTCCCCTCAAGAAGCCTTTTGCTAAGACTGTTCTTGTGGAATTGGCAACGTGATATTTTGAAGCCCATAGAGGGCTATGGTGAAAAAGGAAATATGCTCAGATGAAATCTGGAAAGAAGCTTTCTGAGAAACTGCTTAGTGTTCTGTTAATTCATCTCACAGAGTTACATCTGTATTTCGTGGATCTCTTTGCTAGCCTTATTTCTGTGGAATCTGAGAACAGATATTTCGGATCCCTTTGAAGACTATCGGTCCAAAGGAAATATCCTCCGATAACAAAGAGAACGAAGCTTTCCGAGAAACTTCTTTGTGTTCTGTGAAATCATCTCACAGAGTTACAGCTTTCCCCTCAAGAAGCCTTTCGCTAAGACAGTTCTTGTGGAATTGGCCAAGTGATATTTGGAAGCCCATAGAGGGCTATGGTGAAAAAGGAAATATCCTCAGATGAAATCTGGAAAGAAGTTTTCTGAGAAACTGCTTAGTGTTCTGTTAATTCATCTCACAGAGTTACATCTGTATTTCGTGGATCTCTTTGCTAGCCTTATTTCTGTGGAATCTGAGAACAGATATTTCGGATCCCTTTGAAGACTATAGGGCCAAAGGAAATATCCTCCGATAACAAAGAGAACGAAGCTTTCTGAGAAACTACTTTGTGTTCTGTGAAATCATCTCACAGAGTTACAGCTTTCCCCTCAGGAAGCCTTTCGCTAAGACAGTTCTTGTGGAATTGGCAAAGTGATATTTGGAAACCCATAGAGGGCTATGGTGAAAAAGGAATTATCCTCAGATGAAATCTGGAAAGAAACTTTCTGAGAAACTGCTTAGTGTTCTGTTAATTCATCTCACAGAGTTACATCTGTATTTCGTGGATCTCTTTGCTAGCCTTATTTCTGTGGAATCTGAGAACAGATATTTCGGATCCCTTTGAAGACTATAGGGCCAAAGGCAATATCCTCCGATAACAAAGAGAAAGAAGCTTTCTGAGAAACTTCTTTGTGTTCTTTGAAATCATCTCACAGAGTTACAGCTTTCCCCTCAAGAAGCCTTTTGCTAAGACTGTTCTTGTGGAATTGGCAACGTGATATTTTGAAGCCCATAGAGGGCTATGGTGAAAAAGGAAATATGCTCAGATGAAATATGGAAAGAAGCTTTCTGAGAAACTGCTTAGTGTTCTGTTAATTCATCTCACAGAGTTACATCTGTATTTCGTGGATCTCTTTGCTAGCCTTATTTCTGTGGAATCTGAGAACAGATATTTTGGATCCCTTTGAAGACTATCGGTCCAAAGGAAATATCCTCCGATAACAAAGAGAACGAAGCTTTCTGAGAAACTTCTTTGTGTTCTGTGAAATCATCTCACAGAGTTACAGCTTTCCCCTCAAGAAGCCTTTCGATAAGACAGTTCTTTTGGAATTGGCCAAGTGATATTTGGAAGCCCATAGAGGGCTATGGTGAAAAAGGAAATATCCTCAGATGAAATCTGGAAAGAAGTTTTCTGAGAAACTGCTTAGTGTTCTGTTAATTCATCTCACAGAGTTACATCTGTATTTCGTGGATCTCTTTGCTAGCTTTATTTCTGTGGAATCTGAGAACAGATATTTCGGATCCCTTTGAAGACTATAGGGCCAAAGGAAATATCCTCCGATAACAAAGAGAACGAAGCTTTCTGAGAAACTTCTTTGTGTTCTGTGAAATCATCTCACAGAGTTACAGCTTTCCCCTCAAGAAGCCTTTTGCTAAGACTGTTCTTGTGGAATTGGCAACGTGATATTTTGAAGCCCATAGAGGGCTATGGTGAAAAAGGAAATATGCTCAGATGAAATCTGGAAAGAAGCTTTCTGAGAAACTGCTTAGTGTTCTGTTAATTCATCTCACAGAGTTACATCTGTATTTCGTGGATCTCTTTGCTAGCCTTATTTCTGTGGAATCTGAGAACAGATATTTCGGATCCCTTTGAAGACTATAGGGCCAAAGGAAATATCCTCCGATAACAAAGAGAAAGAAGCTTTCTGAGAAACTTCTTTGTGTTCTGTGAAATCATCTCACAGAGTTACAGCTTTCCCCTCAAGAAGCCTTTCGCTAAGACAGTTCTTGTGGAATTGGCAAAGTGACATTTGGAAGCCCTTAGAGGGCTATGGTGAAAAAGGAAATATCCTCAGATGAAATCTGGAAAGAAGCTTTCTGAGAAACTGCTTAGTGTTCTCTTAATTCATCCCACAGAGTTACATCTGTATTTCGTGGATCTCTTTGCTATCCTTATTTCTGTGGAATCTGAGAACAGATATTTCGGATCCCTTTGAAGACTACAGGGCCAAACTAAATATCCTCCGATAACAAAGAGAAAGAAGATTTCTGAGAAACTTCTTTGTGTTCTGTGAAATCATCTCACAGAGTTACAGCTTTCCCCTCAAGAAACCTTTCGCTAAGACAGTTCTTGTGGAATTGGCAAAGTGATATTTGGAAGCCCATAGAGGGCTATGGTGAAAAAGGAAATATCCTCAGATGAAATCTGGAAAGAAGCTTTCTGAGAAACTGCTTAGTGTTCTGTTAATTCATCTCACAGAGTTACATCTGTATTTCGTGGATCTCTTTGCTAGCCTTATTTCTGTGGAATCTGAGAACAGATATTTCGGATCCCTTTGAAGACTATAGGGCCAAAGGAAAAATCCTCCGATAACGAAGAGAAAGTAGCTTTCTGCGAAACTTCTTTGTGTTCTGTGAAATCATCTCACAGAGTTACAGCTTCCCCCTCAAGAAGCCTTTCGATAAGACAGTTCTTTTGGAATTGGCCAAGTGATATTTGGAAGCCCATAGAGGGCTATGGTGAAAAAGGAAATATCCTCAGATGAAATCTGGAAAGAAGTTTTCTGAGAAACTGCTTAGTGTTCTGTTAATTCATCTCACAGAGTTACATCTGTATTTCGTGGATCTCTTTGCTAGCCTTATTTCTGTGGAATCTGAGAACAGATATTTCGGATCCCTTTGAAGACTATAGGGCCAAAGGAAATATCCTCCGATAACAAAGAGAACGAAGCTTTCTGAGAAACTTCTTTGTGTTCTGTGAAATCATCTCACAGAGTTACAGCTTTCCCCTCAAGAAGCCTTTTGCTAAGACTGTTCTTGTGGAATTGGCAACGTGATATTTTGAAGCCCATAGAGGGCTATGGTGAAAAAGGAAATATGCTCAGATGAAATCTGGAAAGAAGCTTTCTGAGAAACTGCTTAGTGTTCTGTTAATTCATCTCACAGAGTTACATCTGTATTTCGTGGATCTCTTTGCTAGCCTTATTTCTGTGGAATCTGAGAACAGATATTTCGGATCCCTTTGAAGACTATCGGTCCAAAGGAAATATCCTCCGATAACAAAGAGAACGAAGCTTTCTGAGAAACTTCTTTGTGTTCTGTGAAATCATCTCACAGAGTTACAGCTTTCCCCTCAAGAAGCCTTTCGATAAGACAGTTCTTGTGGAATTGGCCAAGTGATATTTGGAAGCCCATAGAGGGCTATGGTGAAAAAGGAAATATCCTCAGATGAAATCTGGAAAGAAGTTTTCTGAGAAACTGCTTAGTGTTCTGTTAATTCATCTCACAGAGTTACATCTGTATTTCGTGGATCTCTTTGCTAGCCTTATTTCTGTGGAATCTGAGAACAGATATTTCGGATCCCTTTGAAGACTATAGGGCCAAAGGAAATATCCTCCGATAACAAAGAGAACGAAGCTTTCTGAGAAACTACTTTGTGTTCTGTGAAATCATCTCACAGAGTTACAGCTTTCCCCTCAGGAAGCCTTTCGCTAAGACAGTTCTTGTGGAATTGGCAAAGTGATATTTGGAAACCCATAGAGGGCTATGGTGAAAAAGGAATTATCCTCAGATGAAATCTGGAAAGAAACTTTCTGAGAAACTGCTTAGTGTTCTGTTAATTCATCTCACAGAGTTACATCTGTATTTCGTGGATCTCTTTGCTAGCCTTATTTCTGTGGAATCTGAGAACAGATATTTCGGATCCCTTTGAAGACTATAGGGCCAAAGGCAATATCCTCCGATAACAAAGAGAAAGAAGCTTTCTGAGAAACTCCTTTGTGTTCTTTGAAATCATCTCACAGAGTTACAGCTTTCCCCTCAAGAAGCCTTTTGCTAAGACTGTTCTTGTGGAATTGGCAACGTGATATTTTGAAGCCCATAGAGGGCTATGGTGAAAAAGGAAATATGCTCAGATGAAATATGGAAAGAAGCTTTCTGAGAAACTGCTTAGTGTTCTGTTAATTCATCTCACAGAGTTACATCTGTATTTCGTGGATCTCTTTGCTAGCCTTATTTCTGTGGAATCTGAGAACAGATATTTCGGATCCCTTTGAAGACTATCGGTCCAAAGGAAATATCCTCCGATAACAAAGAGAACGAAGCTTTCTGAGAAACTTCTTTGTGTTCTGTGAAATCATCTCACAGAGTTACAGCTTTCCCCTCAAGAAGCCTTTCGATAAGACAGTTCTTTTGGAATTGGCCAAGTGACATTTGGAAGCCCATAGAGGGCTATGGTGAAAAAGGAAATATCCTCAGATGAAATCTGGAAAGAAGTTTTCTGAGAAACTGCTTAGTGTTCTGTTAATTCATCTCACAGAGTTACATCTGTATTTCGTGGATCTCTTTGCTAGCTTTATTTCTGTGGAATCTGAGAACAGATATTTCGGATCCCTTTGAAGACTATAGGGCCAAAGGAAATATCCTCCGATAACAAAGAGAACGAAGCTTTCTGAGAAACTTCTTTGTGTTCTGTGAAATCATCTCACAGAGTTACAGCTTTCCCCTCAAGAAGCCTTTTGCTAAGACTGTTCTTGTGGAATTGGCAACGTGATATTTTGAAGCCCATAGAGGGCTATGGTGAAAAAGGAAATATGCTCAGATGAAATCTGGAAAGAAGCTTTCTGAGAAACTGCTTAGTGTTCTGTTAATTCATCTCACAGAGTTACATCTGTATTTCGTGGATCTCTTTGCTAGCCTTATTTCTGTGGAATCTGAGAACAGATATTTCGGATCCCTTTGAAGACTATAGGGCCAAAGGAAATATCCTCCGATAACAAAGAGAAAGAAGCTTTCTGAGAAACTTCTTTGTGTTCTGTGAAATCATCTCACAGAGTTACAGCTTTCCCCTCAAGAAGCCTTTCGCTAAGACAGTTCTTGTGGAATTGGCAAAGTGACATTTGGAAGCCCATAGAGGGCTATGGTGAAAAAGGAAATATCCTCAGATGAAATCTGGAAAGAAGCTTTCTGAGAAACTGCTTAGTGTTCTCTTAATTCATCCCACAGAGTTACATCTGTATTTCGTGGATCTCTTTGCTATCCTTATTTCTGTGGAATCTGAGAACAGATATTTCGGATCCCTTTGAAGACTGTAGGG
This sequence comes from Macaca nemestrina, assembly GCF_043159975.1. NCBI lineage: Eukaryota > Metazoa > Chordata > Mammalia > Primates > Cercopithecidae > Macaca > Macaca nemestrina. Next base: position 111,103,920 of record NC_092127.1, on the reverse strand, counting down.
CCAAAGGAAATATCCTCCGATAACAAAGAGAAAGAAGATTTCTGAGAAACTTCTTTGTGTTCTGTGAAATCATCTCACAGAGTTACAGCTTTCCCCTCAAGAAACCTTTCGCTAAGACAGTTCTTGTGGAATTGGCAAAGTGATATTTGGAAGCCCATAGAGGGCTATGGTGAAAAAGGAAATATCCTCAGATGAAATCTGGAAAGAAGCTTTCTGAGAAACTGCTTAGTGTTCTGTTAATTCATCTCACAGAGTTACATCTGTATTTCGTGGATCTCTTTGCTAGCCTTATTTCTGTGGAATCTGAGAACAGATATTTCGGATCCCTTTGAAGACTATAGGGCCAAAGGAAAAATCCTCCGATAACGAAGAGAAAGTAGCTTTCTGCGAAACTTCTTTGTGTTCTGTGAAATCATCTCACAGAGTTACAGCTTTCCCCTCAAGAAGCCTTTCGCTAAGACAGTTCTTGTGGAATTGGCCAAGTGATATTTGGAAGCCCATAGAGGGCTGTCTTGAAAAAGGAAAATCCTCTGATGAAATCTGGAAAGAAGCTTTCTGAGAAACTGCTTAGTGTTCTGTTAATTCATCTCACAGAGTTACATCTGTATTTCGTGGATCTCTTTGCTAGCCTTATTTCTGTGGAATCTGAGAACAGATATTTCGGATCCCTTTGAAGATTAGAGGGACAAAGGAAATATCCTCCGATAACAAAGGGAAAGAAGCTTTCCGAGAAACTTCTTTGTGTTCTGTGAAATCATCTCACAGAGTTACAACTTTCCTCTCAAGAAGCCTTTCGCTAAGACAGTTCTTATGGAATTGGCAAAGTGACCTTTGGAAGCCCATAGAGGGCTATGGTGAAAAAGGAAATATCCTCAGATGAAATCTGGAAAGAAGCTTTCTGAGAAACTGCTTAGTGTTCTGTTAATTCATCTCACAGAGTTACATCTGTATTTCGTGGATCTCTTTGCAAGCCTTTTTTCTGTGGAATCTGAGGACAGATATTTCGGATCCCTTTGAAGACTATAGGGCCAAAGGAAATATCCAACGATAACAAAGAGAACGAAGCTTTCTGAGAAACTTCTTTGTGTTCTGTGAAATCATCTCACAGAGTTACAGCTTTCCCCTCAAGAAGCCTTTCTCTAAGACAGTTCTTGTGGAATTGGCAAAGTGATATTTGGAAGCCCATAGAGGGCTAGGGTGAAAAAGGAAATATCCTCCGATGAAATCTGGAAAGAAGCTTTCTGAGAAACTGCTTAGTGTTCTGTTAATTCATCTCACAGAGTTACATCTGTATTTCGTGGATCTCTTTGCTAGCCTTATTTCTGTGGAATATGAGAACAGATATTTCGGATCCCTTTGAAGACTATAGGGCCAAAGGCAATATCCTCCGATAACAAAGAGAAAGAAGCTTTCTGAGAAACTTCTTTGTGTTCTGTGAAATCATCTCACAGAGTTACAGCTTTCCCCTCAAGAAGCCTTTCGTTAAGACAGTTCTTGTGGAATTGGCAAAGTGATATTTGGAAGCCCATGGAGGTCTATGGTGAAAAAGGAAATATCCTCAGATGAAATCTGGAAAGAAGCTTTCTGAGAAACTGCTTAGTGTTCTGTTAATTCATCTCACAGAGTTACATCTGTATTTCGTGGATCTCTTTGATAGCCTTATTTCTGTGGAATCTGAGAACAGATATTTCGGATCCCTTTGAAGACTATAGGGCCAAAGGAAATATCCTCCAATAACAAAGAGAACGAAGCTTTCTGAGAAACTTCTTTGTGTTCTGTGAAATCATCTCACAGAGTTACAGCTTTCCCCTCAAGAAGCCTTTCGCTAAGACAGTTCTTGTGGAATTGGCAAAGTGATATTTGGAAACCCATAGAGGGCTATGGTGAAAAAGGAATTATCCTCAGATGAAATCTGGAAAGAAGCTTTCTGAGAAACTGCTTAGTGTTCTGTTAATTCATCTCACAGAGTTACATCTGTATTTCGTGGATCTCTTTGCTAGCCTTATTTCTGTGGAATCTGAGAACAGATATTTCGGATGCCTTTGAAGACTATAAGGCCAAAGGCAATATCCTCCGATAACAAAGAGAAAGAAGCTTTCTGAGAAACTTCTTTGTGTTCTGTGAAATCATCTCAGAGAGTTACAGCTTTCCCCTCAAGAAGCCTTTTGCTAAGACAGTTCTTGTGGCATTGGCAACGTGATATTTTGAAGTCCATAGAGGGCTATGGTGAAAAAGGAAATATGCTCAGATGAAATCTCGAAAGAAGCTTTCTGAGAAACTGCTTAGTGTTCTGTTAATTCATCTCACAGAGTTACATCTGTATTTCGTAGATCTCTTTGGTAGCCTTATTTCTGTGGAATCTGAGAACAGATATTTCGGATCCCTTTGAAGACTATCGGTCCAAAGGAAATATCCTCCGATAACAAAGAGAACGAAGCTTTCTGAGAAACTTCTTTGTGTTCTGTGAAATCATCTCACAGAGTTACAGCTTTCCCCTCAAGAAGCCTTTCGATAAGACAGTTCTTTTGGAATTGGCCAAGTGATATTTGGAAGCCCATAGAGGGCTATGGTGAAAAAGGAAATATCCTCAGATGAAATCTGGAAAGAAGTTTTCTGAGAAACTGCTTAGTGTTCTGTTAATTCATCTCACAGAGTTACATCTGTATTTCGTGGATCTCTTTGCTAGCCTTATTTCTGTGGAATCTGAGAACAGATATTTCGGATCCCTTTGAAGACTATAGGGCCAAAGGAAATATCCTCCGATAACAAAGAGAACGAAGCTTTCTGAGAAACTTCTTTGTGTTCTGTGAAATCATCTCACAGAGTTACAGCTTTCCCCTCAAGAAGCCTTTCGCTAAGACAGTTCTTGTGGAATTGGCAAAGTGATATTTGGAAACCCATAGAGGGCTATGGTGAAAAAGGAATTATCCTCAGATGAAATCTGGAAAGAAACTTTCTGAGAAACTGCTTAGTGTTCTGTTAATTCATCTCACAGAGTTACATCTGTATTTCGTGGATCTCTTTGCTAGCCTTATTTCTGTGGAATCTGAGAACAGATATTTCGGATCCCTTTGAAGACTATCGGTCCAAAGGAAATATCCTCCGATAAAAAAGAGAACGAAGCTTTCTGAGAAACTTCTTTGTGTTCTGTGAAATCATCTCACAGAGTTACAGCTTTCCCCTCAAGAAGCCTTTCGATAAGACAGTTCTTTTGGAATTGGCCAAGTGATATTTGGAAGCCCATAGAGGGCTATGGTGAAAAAGGAAATATCCTCAGATGAAATCTGGAAAGAAGTTTTCTGAGAAACTGCTTAGTGTTCTGTTAATTCATCTCACAGAGTTACATCTGTATTTCGTGGATCTCTTTGCTAGCCTTATTTCTGTGGAATCTGAGAACAGATATTTCGGATCCCTTTGAAGACTATAGGGCCAAAGGAAATATCCTCCGATTACAAAGAGAAAGAAGCTTTCTGAGAAACTTCTTTGTGTTCTGTGAAATCATCTCACAGAGTTACAGCTTTCCCCTCAAGAAGCCTTTTGCTAAGACTGTTCTTGTGGAATTGGCAACGTGATGTTTTGAAGCCCATAGAGGGCTATGGTGAAAAAGGAAATATGCTCAGATGAAATCTGGAAAGAAGCTTTCTGAGAAACTGCTTAGTGTTCTGTTAATTCATCTCACAGAGTTACATCTGTATTTCGTGGATCTCTTTGCTAGCCTTATTTCTGTGGAATCTGAGAACAGATATTTCGGATCCCTTTGAAGACTATCGGTCCAAAGGAAATATCCTCCGATAACAAAGAGAACGAAGCTTTCTGAGAAACTTCTTTGTGTTCTGTGAAATCATCTCACAGAGTTACAGCTTTCCCCTCAAGAAGCCTTTCGATAAGACAGTTCTTTTGGAATTGGCCAAGTGATATTTGGAAGCCCATAGAGGGCTATGGTGAAAAAGGAAATATCCTCAGATGAAATCTGGAAAGAAGTTTTCTGAGAAACTGCTTAGTGTTCTGTTAATTCATCTCACAGAGTTACATCTGTATTTCGTGGATCTCTTTGCTAGCTTTATTTCTGTGGAATCTGAAAACAGATATTTCGGATCCCTTTGAAGACTATAGGTCCAAAGGAAATATCCTCCGATAACAAAGAGAACGAAGCTTTCTGAGAAACTTCTTTGTGTTCTGTGAAATCATCTCACAGAGTTACAGCTTTCCCCTCAAGAAGCCTTTTGCTAAGACTGTTCTTGTGGAATTGGCAACGTGATATTTTGAAGCCCATAGAGGGCTATGGTGAAAAAGGAAATATCCTCAGATGAAATCTGGAAAGAAGCTTTCTGAGAAACTGCTTAGTGTTCTGTTAATTCATCTCACAGAGTTACATCTGTATTTCGTGGATCTCTTTGCTAGCCTTATTTCTGTGGAATCTGAGAACAGATATTTCGGATCCCTTTGAAGACTATAGGGCCAAAGGAAATATCCTCCGATAACAAAGAGAAAGAAGCTTTCTGAGAAACTTCTTTGTGTTCTGTGAAATCATCTCACAGAGTTACAGCTTTCCCCTCAAGAAGCCTTTCGCTAAGACAGTTCTTGTGGAAATGGCAAAGTGACATTTGGAAGCCCATAGAGGGCTATGGTGAAAAAGGAAATATCCTCAGATGAAATCTGGAAAGAAGTTTTCTGAGAAACTGCTTAGTGTTCTGTTAATTCATCTCACAGAGTTACATCTGTATTTCGTGGATCTCTTTGCTAGCTTTATTTCTGTGGAATCTGAGAACAGATATTTCGGATCCCTTTGAAGACTATAGGGCCAAAGGAAATATCCTCCGATAACAAAGAGAACGAAGCTTTCTGAGAAACTTCTTTGTGTTCTGTGAAATCATCTCACAGAGTTACAGCTTTCCCCTCAAGAAGCCTTTTGCTAAGACTGTTCTTGTGGAATTGGCAACGTGATATTTTGAAGCCCATAGAGGGCTATGGTGAAAAAGGAAATATGCTCAGATGAAATCTGGAAAGAAGCTTTCTGAGAAACTGCTTAGTGTTCTGTTAATTCATCTCACAGAGTTACATCTGTATTTCGTGGATCTCTTTGCTAGCCTTATTTCTGTGGAATCTGAGAACAGATATTTCGGATCCCTTTGAAGACTATAGGGCCAAAGGAAATATCCTCCGATAACAAAGAGAAAGAAGCTTTCTGAGAAACTTCTTTGTGTTCTGTGAAATCATCTCACAGAGTTACAGCTTTCCCCTCAAGAAGCCTTTTGCTAAGACTGTTCTTGTGGAATTGGCAACGTGATATTTTGAAGCCCATAGAGGGCTATGGTGAAAAAGGAAATATGCTCAGATGAAATCTGGAAAGAAGCTTTCTGAGAAACTGCTTAGTGTTCTGTTAATTCATCTCACAGAGTTACATCTGTATTTCGTGGATCTCTTTGCTAGCCTTATTTCTGTGGAATCTGAGAACAGATATTTCGGATCCCTTTGAAGACTATTGGTCCAAAGGAAATATCCTCCGATAACAAAGAGAACGAAGCTTTCCGAGAAACTTCTTTGTGTTCTGTGAAATCATCTCACAGAGTTACAGCTTTCCCCTCAAGAAGCCTTTCGATAAGACAGTTCTTGTGGAATTGGCCAAGTGATATTTGGAAGCCCATAGAGGGCTATGGTGAAAAAGGAAATATCCTCAGATGAAATCTGGAAAGAAGTTTTCTGAGAAACTGCTTAGTGTTCTGTTAATTCATCTCACAGAGTTACATCTGTATTTCGTGGATCTCTTTGCTAGCCTTATTTCTGTGGAATCTGAGAACAGATATTTCGGATCCCTTTGAAGACTATAGGGCCAAAGGAAATATCCTCCGATAACAAAGAGAACGAAGCTTTCTGAGAAACTACTTTGTGTTCTGTGAAATCATCTCACAGAGTTACAGCGTTCCCCTCAGGAAGCCTTTCGCTAAGACAGTTCTTGTGGAATTGGCAAAGTGATATTTGGAAACCCATAGAGGGCTATGGTGAAAAAGGAATTATCCTCAGATGAAATCTGGAAAGAAACTTTCTGAGAAACTGCTTAGTGTTCTGTTAATTCATCTCACAGAGTTACATCTGTATTTCGTGGATCTCTTTGCTAGCCTTATTTCTGTGGAATCTGAGAACAGATATTTCGGATCCCTTTGAAGACTATAGGGCCAAAGGCAATATCCTCCGATAACAAAGAGAAAGAAGCTTTCTGAGAAACTCCTTTGTGTTCTTTGAAATCATCTCACAGAGTTACAGCTTTCCCCTCAAGAAGCCTTTTGCTAAGACTGTTCTTGTGGAATTGGCAACGTGATATTTTGAAGCCCATAGAGGGCTATGGTGAAAAAGGAAATATGCTCAGATGAAATATGGAAAGAAGCTTTCTGAGAAACTGCTTAGTGTTCTGTTAATTCATCTCACAGAGTTACATCTGTATTTCGTGGATCTCTTTGGTAGCCTTATTTCTGTGGAATCTGAGAACAGATATTTCGGATCCCTTTGAAGACTATCGGTCCAAAGGAAATATCCTCCGATAACAAAGAGAACGAAGCTTTCTGAGAAACTTCTTTGTGTTCTGTGAAATCATCTCACAGAGTTACAGCTTTCCCCTCAAGAAGCCTTTCGATAAGACAGTTCTTTTGGAATTGGCCAAGTGACATTTGGAAGCCCATAGAGGGCTATGGTGAAAAAGGAAATATCCTCAGATGAAATCTGGAAAGAAGTTTTCTGAGAAACTGCTTAGTGTTCTGTTAATTCATCTCACAGAGTTACATCTGTATTTCGTGGATCTCTTTGCTAGCTTTATTTCTGTGGAATCTGAGAACAGATATTTCGGATCCCTTTGAAGACTATAGGGCCAAAGGAAATATCCTCCGATAACAAAGAGAACGAAGCTTTCTGAGAAACTTCTTTGTGTTCTGTGAAATCATCTCACAGAGTTACAGCTTTCCCCTCAAGAAGCCTTTTGCTAAGACTGTTCTTGTGGAATTGGCAACGTGATATTTTGAAGCCCATAGAGGGCTATGGTGAAAAAGGAAATATGCTCAGATGAAATCTGGAAAGAAGCTTTCTGAGAAACTGCTTAGTGTTCTGTTAATTCATCTCACAGAGTTACATCTGTATTTCGTGGATCTCTTTGCTAGCCTTATTTCTGTGGAATCTGAGAACAGATATTTCGGATCCCTTTGAAGACTATAGGGCCAAAGGAAATATCCTCCGATAACAAAGAGAAAGAAGCTTTCTGAGAAACTTCTTTGTGTTCTGTGAAATCATCTCACAGAGTTACAGCTTTCCCCTCAAGAAGCCTTTCGCTAAGACAGTTCTTGTGGAATTGGCAAAGTGACATTTGGAAGCCCATAGAGGGCTATGGTGAAAAAGGAAATATCCTCAGATGAAATCTGGAAAGAAGCTTTCTGAGAAACTGCTTAGTGTTCTCTTAATTCATCCCACAGAGTTACATCTGTATTTCGTGGATCTCTTTGCTAGCCTTATTTCTGTGGAATCTGAGAACAGATATTTCGGATCCCTTTGAAGACTGTAGGGCCAAACTAAATATCCTCCGATAACAAAGAGAAAGAAGATTTCTGAGAAACTTCTTTGTGTTCTGTGAAATCATCTCACAGAGTTACAGCTTTCCCCTCAAGAAACCTTTCGCTAAGACAGTTCTTGTGGAATTGGCAAAGTGATATTTGGAAGCCCATAGAGGGCTATGGTGAAAAAGGAAATATCCTCAGATGAAATCTGGAAAGAAGCTTTCTGAGAAACTGCTTAGTGTTCTGTTAATTCATCTCACAGAGTTACATCTGTATTTCGTGGATCTCTTTGCTAGCCTTATTTCTGTGGAATCTGAGAACAGATATTTCGGATCCCTTTGAAGACTATAGGGCCAAAGGAAAAATCCTCCGATAACGAAGAGAAAGTAGCTTTCTGCGAAACTTCTTTGTGTTCTGTGAAATCATCTCACAGAGTTACAGCTTTCCCCTCAAGAAGCCTTTCGCTAAGACAGTTCTTGTGGAATTGGCCAAGTGATATTTGGAAGCCCATAGAGGGCTGTCTTGAAAAAGGAAAATCCTCTGATGAAATCTGGAAAGAAGCTTTCTGAGAAACTGCTTAGTGTTCTGTTAATTCATCTCACAGAGTTACATCTGTATTTCGTGGATCTCTTTGCTAGCCTTATTTCTGTGGAATCTGAGAACAGATATTTCGGATCCCTTTGAAGATTAGAGGGCCAAAGGAAATATCCTCCGATAACAAAGGGAAAGAAGCTTTCCGAGAAACTTCTTTGTGTTCTGTGAAATCATCTCACAGAGTTACAACTTTCCTCTCAAGAAGCCTTTCGCTAAGACAGTTCTTATGGAATTGGCAAAGTGACCTTTGGAAGCCCATAGAGGGCTATGGTGAAAAAGGAAATATCCTCAGATGAAATCTGGAAAGAAGCTTTCTGAGAAACTGCTTAGTGTTCTGTTAATTCATCTCACAGAGTTACATCTGTATTTCGTGGATCTCTTTGCAAGCCTTTTTTCTGTGGAATCTGAGGACAGATATTTCGGATCCCTTTGAAGACTATAGGGCCAAAGGAAATATCCAACGATAACAAAGAGAACGAAGCTTTCTGAGAAACTTCTTTGTGTTCTGTGAAATCATCTCACAGAGTTACAGCTTTCCCCTCAAGAAGCCTTTCTCTAAGACAGTTCTTGTGGAATTGGCAAAGTGATATTTGGAAGCCCATAGAGGGCTAGGGTGAAAAAGGAAATATCCTCCGATGAAATCTGGGAAGAAGCTTTCTGAGAAACTGCTTAGTGTTCTGTTAATTCATCTCACAGAGTTACATCTGTATTTCGTGGATCTCTTTGCTAGCCTTATTTCTGTGGAATCTGAGAACAGATATTTCGGATCCCTTTGAAGACTATAGGGCCAAAGGCAATATCCTCCGATAACAAAGAGAAAGAAGCTTTCTGAGAAACTTCTTTGTGTTCTGTGAAATCATCTCACAGAGTTACAGCTTTCCCCTCAAGAAGCCTTTCGTTAAGACAGTTCTTGTGGAATTGGCAAAGTGATATTTGGAAGCCCATGGAGGTCTATGGTGAAAAAGGAAATATCCTCAGATGAAATCTGGAAAGAAGCTTTCTGAGAAACTGCTTAGTGTTCTGTTAATTCATCTCACAGAGTTACATCTGTATTTCGTGGATCTCTTTGATAGCCTTATTTCTGTGGAATCTGAGAACAGATATTTCGGATCCCTTTGAAGACTATAGGGCCAAAGGAAATATCCTCCAATAACAAAGAGAACGAAGCTTTCTGAGAAACTTCTTTGTGTTCTGTGAAATCATCTCACAGAGTTACAGCTTTCCCCTCAAGAAGCCTTTCGCTAAGACAGTTCTTGTGGAATTGGCAAAGTGATATTTGGAAACCCATAGAGGGCTATGGTGAAAAAGGAATTATCCTCAGATGAAATCTGGAAAGAAGCTTTCTGAGAAACTGCTTAGTGTTCTGTTAATTCATCTCACAGAGTTACATCTGTATTTCGTGGATCTCTTTGCTAGCCTTATTTCTGTGGAATCTGAGAACAGATATTTCGGATCCCTTTGAAGACTATAAGGCCAAAGGCAATATCCTCTGATAACAAAGAGAAAGAAGCTTTCTGAGAAACTTCTTTGTGTTCTGTGAAATCATCTCAGAGAGTTACAGCTTTCCCCTCAAGAAGCCTTTTGCTAAGACAGTTCTTGTGGAATTGGCAACGTGATATTTTGAAGTCCATAGAGGGCTATGGTGAAAAAGGAAATATGCTCAGATGAAATCTCGAAAGAAGCTTTCTGAGAAACTGCTTAGTGTTCTGTTAATTCATCTCACAGAGTTACATCTGTATTTCGTAGATCTCTTTGCTAGCCTTATTTCTGTGGAATCTGAGAACAGATATTTCGGATCCCTTTGAAGACTATCGGTCCAAAGGAAATATCCTCCGATAACAAAGAGAACGAAGCTTTCTGAGAAACTTCTTTGTGTTCTGTGAAATCATCTCACAGAGTTACAGCTTTCCCCTCAAGAAGCCTTTCGATAAGACAGTTCTTTTGGAATTGGCCAAGTGATATTTGGAAGCCCATAGAGGGCTATGGTGAAAAAGGAAATATCCTCAGATGAAATCTGGAAAGAAGTTTTCTGAGAAACTGCTTAGTGTTCTGTTAATTCATCTCACAGAGTTACATCTGTATTTCGTGGATCTCTTTGCTAGCCTTATTTCTGTGGAATCTGAGAACAGATATTTCGGATCCCTTTGAAGACTATAGGGCCAAAGGAAATATCCTCCGATAACAAAGAGAACGAAGCTTTCTGAGAAACATCTTTGTGTTCTGTGAAATCATCTCACAGAGTTACAGCTTTCCCCTCAAGAAGCCTTTCGCTAAGACAGTTCTTGTGGAATTGGCAAAGTGATATTTGGAAACCCATAGAGGGCTATGGTGAAAAAGGAATTATCCTCAGATGAAATCTGGAAAGAAACTTTCTGAGAAACTGCTTAGTGTTCTGTTAATTCATCTCACAGAGTTACATCTGTATTTCGTGGATCTCTTTGCTAGCCTTATTTCTGTGGAATCTGAGAACAGATATTTCGGATCCCTTTGAAGACTATCGGTCCAAAGGAAATATCCTCCGATAAAAAAGAGAACGAAGCTTTCTGAGAAACTTCTTTGTGTTCTGTGAAATCATCTCACAGAGTTACAGCTTTCCCCTCAAGAAGCCTTTCGATAAGACAGTTCTTTTGGAATTGGCCAAGTGATATTTGGAAGCCCATAGAGGGCTATGGTGAAAAAGGAAATATCCTCAGATGAAATCTGGAAAGAAGTTTTCTGAGAAACTGCTTAGTGTTCTGTTAATTCATCTCACAGAGTTACATCTGTATTTCGTGGATCTCTTTGCTAGCCTTATTTCTGTGGAATCTGAGAACAGATATTTCGGATCCCTTTGAAGACTATAGGGCCAAAGGAAATATCCTCCGATTACAAAGAGAAAGAAGCTTTCTGAGAAACTTCTTTGTGTTCTGTGAAATCATCTCACAGAGTTACAGCTTTCCCCTCAAGAAGCCTTTTGCTAAGACTGTTCTTGTGGAATTGGCAACGTGATGTTTTGAAGCCCATAGAGGGCTATGGTGAAAAAGGAAATATGCTCAGATGAAATCTGGAAAGAAGCTTTCTGAGAAACTGCTTAGTGTTCTGTTAATTCATCTCACAGAGTTACATCTGTATTTCGTGGATCTCTTTGCTAGCCTTATTTCTGTGGAATCTGAGAACAGATATTTCGGATCCCTTTGAAGACTATCGGTCCAAAGGAAATATCCTCCGATAACAAAGAGAACGAAGCTTTCTGAGAAACTTCTTTGTGTTCTGTGAAATCATCTCACAGAGTTACAGCTTTCCCCTCAAGAAGCCTTTCGATAAGACAGTTCTTTTGGAATTGGCCAAGTGATATTTGGAAGCCCATAGAGGGCTATGGTGAAAAAGGAAATATCCTCAGATGAAATCTGGAAAGAAGTTTTCTGAGAAACTGCTTAGTGTTCTGTTAATTCATCTCACAGAGTTACATCTGTATTTCGTGGATCTCTTTGCTAGCTTTATTTCTGTGGAATCTGAAAACAGATATTTCGGATCCCTTTGAAGACTATAGGTCCAAAGGAAATATCCTCCGATAACAAAGAGAACGAAGCTTTCTGAGAAACTTCTTTGTGTTCTGTGAAATCATCTCACAGAGTTACAGCTTTCCCCTCAAGAAGCCTTTTGCTAAGACTGTTCTTGTGGAATTGGCAACGTGATATTTTGAAGCCCATAGAGGGCTATGGTGAAAAAGGAAATATCCTCAGATGAAATCTGGAAAGAAGCTTTCTGAGAAACTGCTTAGTGTTCTGTTAATTCATCTCACAGAGTTACATCTGTATTTCGTGGATCTCTTTGCTAGCCTTATTTCTGTGGAATCTGAGAACAGATATTTCGGATCCCTTTGAAGACTATAGGGCCAAAGGAAATATCCTCCGATAACAAAGAGAAAGAAGCTTTCTGAGAAACTTCTTTGTGTTCTGTGAAATCATCTCACAGAGTTACAGCTTTCCCCTCAAGAAGCCTTTCGCTAAGACAGTTCTTGTGGAAATGGCAAAGTGACATTTGGAAGCCCATAGAGGGCTATGGTGAAAAAGGAAATATCCTCAGATGAAATCTGGAAAGAAGTTTTCTGAGAAACTGCTTAGTGTTCTGTTAATTCATCTCACAGAGTTACATCTGTATTTCGTGGATCTCTTTGCTAGCTTTATTTCTGTGGAATCTGAGAACAGATATTTCGGATCCCTTTGAAGACTATAGGGCCAAAGGAAATCTCCTCCGATAACAAAGAGAACGAAGCTTTCTGAGAAACTTCTTTGTGTTCTGTGAAATCATCTCACAGAGTTACAGCTTTCCCCTCAAGAAGCCTTTTGCTAAGACTGTTCTTGTGGAATTGGCAACGTGATATTTTGAAGCCCATAGAGGGCTATGGTGAAAAAGGAAATATGCTCAGATGAAATCTGGAAAGAAGCTTTCTGAGAAACTGCTTAGTGTTCTGTTAATTCATCTCACAGAGTTACATCTGTATTTCGTGGATCTCTTTGCTAGCCTTATTTCTGTGGAATCTGAGAACAGATATTTCGGATCCCTTTGAAGACTATAGGGCCAAAGGAAATATCCTCCGATAACAAAGAGAAAGAAGCTTTCTGAGAAACTTCTTTGTGTTCTGTGAAATCATCTCACAGAGTTACAGCTTTCCCCTCAAGAAGCCTTTCGCTAAGACAGTTCTTGTGGAATTGGCAAAGTGACATTTGGAAGCCCATAGAGGGCTATGGTGAAAAAGGAAATATCCTCAGATGAAATCTGGAAAGAAGCTTTCTGAGAAACTGCTTAGTGTTCTCTTAATTCATCCCACAGAGTTACATCTGTATTTCGTGGATCTCTTTGCTATCCTTATTTCTGTGGAATCTGAGAACAGATATTTCGGATCCCTTTGAAGACTGTAGGGCCAAACTAAATATCCTCCGATAACAAAGAGAAAGAAGATTTCTGAGAAACTTCTTTGTGTTCTGTGAAATCATCTCACAGAGTTACAGCTTTCCCCTCAAGAAACCTTTCGCTAAGACAGTTCTTGTGGAATTGGCAAAGTGATATTTGGAAGCCCATAGAGGGCTATGGTGAAAAAGGAAATATCCTCAGATGAAATCTGGAAAGAAGCTTTCTGAGAAACTGCTTAGTGTTCTGTTAATTCATCTCACAGAGTTACATCTGTATTTCGTGGATCTCTTTGCTAGCCTTATTTCTGTGGAATCTGAGAACAGATATTTCGGATCCCTTTGAAGACTATAGGGCCAAAGGAAAAATCCTCCGATAACGAAGAGAAAGTAGCTTTCTGCGAAACTTCTTTGTGTTCTGTGAAATCATCTCACAGAGTTACAGCTTTCCCCTCAAGAAGCCTTTCGCTAAGACAGTTCTTGTGGAATTGGCCAAGTGATATTTGGAAGCCCATAGAGGGCTGTCTTGAAAAAGGAAAATCCTCTGATGAAATCTGGAAAGAAGCTTTCTGAGAAACTGCTTAGTGTTCTGTTAATTCATCTCACAGAGTTACATCTGTATTTCGTGGATCTCTTTGCTAGCCTTATTTCTGTGGAATCTGAGAACAGATATTTCGGATCCCTTTGAAGATTAGAGGGCCAAAGGAAATATCCTCCGATAACAAAGGGAAAGAAGCTTTCCGAGAAACTTCTTTGTGTTCTGTGAAATCATCTCACAGAGTTACAACTTTCCTCTCAAGAAGCCTTTCGTTAAGACAGTTCTTATGGAATTGGCAAAGTGACATTTGGAAGCCCATAGAGGGCTATGGTGAAAAAGGAAATATCCTCAGATGAAATCTGGAAAGAAGCTTTCTGAGAAACTGCTTAGTGTTCTGTTAATTCATCTCACAGAGTTACATCTGTATTTCGTGGATCTCTTTGCAAGCCTTTTTTCTGTGGAATCTGAGGACAGATATTTCGGATCCCTTTGAAGACTATAGGGCCAAAGGAAATATCCAACGATAACAAAGAGAACGAAGCTTTCTGAGAAACTTCTTTGTGTTCTGTGAAATCATCTCACAGAGTTACAGCTTTCCCCTCAAGAAGCCTTTCTCTAAGACAGTTCTTGTGGAATTGGCAAAGTGATATTTGGAAGCCCATAGAGGGCTAGGGTGAAAAAGGAAATATCCTCCGATGAAATCTGGAAAGAAGCTTTCTGAGAAACTGCTTAGTGTTCTGTTAATTCATCTCACAGAGTTACATCTGTATTTCGTGGATCTCTTTGCTAGCCTTATTTCTGTGGAATCTGAGAACAGATATTTCGGATCCCTTTGAAGACTATAGGGCCAAAGGCAATATCCTCCGATAACAAAGAGAAAGAAGCTTTCTGAGAAACTTCTTTGTGTTCTGTGAAATCATCTCACAGAGTTACAGCTTTCCCCTCAAGAAGCCTTTCGTTAAGACAGTTCTTGTGGAATTGGCAAAGTGATATTTGGAAGCCCATGGAGGTCTATGGTGAAAAAGGAAATATCCTCAGATGAAATCTGGAAAGAAGCTTTCTGAGAAACTGCTTAGTGTTCTGTTAATTCATCTCACAGAGTTACATCTGTATTTCGTGGATCTCTTTGATAGCCTTATTTCTGTGGAATCTGAGAACAGATATTTCGGATCCCTTTGAAGACTATAGGGCCAAAGGAAATATCCTCCAATAACAAAGAGAACGAAGCTTTCTGAGAAACTTCTTTGTGTTCTGTGAAATCATCTCACAGAGTTACAGCTTTCCCCTCAAGAAGCCTTTCGCTAAGACAGTTCTTGTGGAATTGGCAAAGTGATATTTGGAAACCCATAGAGGGCTATGGTGAAAAAGGAATTATCCTCAGATGAAATCTGGAAAGAAGCTTTCTGAGAAACTGCTTAGTGTTCTGTTAATTCATCTCACAGAGTTACATCTGTATTTCGTGGATCTCTTTGCTAGCCTTATTTCTGTGGAATCTGAGAACAGATATTTCGGATCCCTTTGAAGACTATAAGGCCAAAGGCAATATCCTCCGATAACAAAGAGAAAGAAGCTTTCTGAGAAACTTCTTTGTGTTCTGTGAAATCATCTCAGAGAGTTACAGCTTTCCCCTCAAGAAGCCTTTTGCTAAGACAGTTCTTGTGGAATTGGCAACGTGATATTTTGAAGTCCATAGAGGGCTATGGTGAAAAAGGAAATATGCTCAGATGAAATCTCGAAAGAAGCTTTCTGAGAAACTGCTTAGTGTTCTGTTAATTCATCTCACAGAGTTACATCTGTATTTCGTAGATCTCTTTGCTAGCCTTATTTCTGTGGAATCTGAGAACAGATATTTCGGATCCCTTTGAAGACTATCGGTCCAAAGGAAATATCCTCCGATAACAAAGAGAACGAAGCTTTCTGAGAAACTTCTTTGTGTTCTGTGAAATCATCTCACAGAGTTACAGCTTTCCCCTCAAGAAGCCTTTCGATAAGACAGTTCTTTTGGAATTGGCCAAGTGATATTTGGAAGCCCATAGAGGGCTATGGTGAAAAAGGAAATATCCTCAGATGAAATCTGGAAAGAAGTTTTCTGAGAAACTGCTTAGTGTTCTGTTAATTCATCTCACAGAGTTACATCTGTATTTCGTGGATCTCTTTGCTAGCCTTATTTCTGTGGAATCTGAGAACAGATATTTCGGATCCCTTTGAAGACTATAGGGCCAAAGGAAATATCCTCCGATAACAAAGAGAACGAAGCTTTCTGAGAAACTTCTTTGTGTTCTGTGAAATCATCTCACAGAGTTACAGCTTTCCCCTCAAGAAGCCTTTCGCTAAGACAGTTCTTGTGGAATTGGCAAAGTGATATTTGGAAACCCATAGAGGGCTATGGTGAAAAAGGAATTATCCTCAGATGAAATCTGGAAAGAAACTTTCTGAGAAACTGCTTAGTGTTCTGTTAATTCATCTCACAGAGTTACATCTGTATTTCGTGGATCTCTTTGCTAGCCTTATTTCTGTGGAATCTGAGAACAGATATTTCGGATCCCTTTGAAGACTATCGGTCCAAAGGAAATATCCTCCGATAAAAAAGAGAACGAAGCTTTCTGAGAAACTTCTTTGTGTTCTGTGAAATCATCTCACAGAGTTACAGCTTTCCCCTCAAGAAGCCTTTCGATAAGACAGTTCTTTTGGAATTGGCCAAGTGATATTTGGAAGCCCATAGAGGGCTATGGTGAAAAAGGAAATATCCTCAGATGAAATCTGGAAAGAAGTTTTCTGAGAAACTGCTTAGTGTTCTGTTAATTCATCTCACAGAGTTACATCTGTATTTCGTGGATCTCTTTGCTAGCCTTATTTCTGTGGAATCTGAGAACAGATATTTCGGATCCCTTTGAAGACTATAGGGCCAAAGGAAATATCCTCCGATTACAAAGAGAAAGAAGCTTTCTGAGAAACTTCTTTGTGTTCTGTGAAATCATCTCACAGAGTTACAGCTTTCCCCTCAAGAAGCCTTTTGCTAAGACTGTTCTTGTGGAATTGGCAACGTGATGTTTTGAAGCCCATAGAGGGCTATGGTGAAAAAGGAAATATGCTCAGATGAAATCTGGAAAGAAGCTTTCTGAGAAACTGCTTAGTGTTCTGTTAATTCATCTCACAGAGTTACATCTGTATTTCGTGGATCTCTTTGCTAGCCTTATTTCTGTGGAATCTGAGAACAGATATTTCGGATCCCTTTGAAGACTATCGGTCCAAAGGAAATATCCTCCGATAACAAAGAGAACGAAGCTTTCTGAGAAACTTCTTTGTGTTCTGTGAAATCATCTCACAGAGTTACAGCTTTCCCCTCAAGAAGCCTTTCGATAAGACAGTTCTTTTGGAATTGGCCAAGTGATATTTGGAAGCCCATAGAGGGCTATGGTGAAAAAGGAAATATCCTCAGATGAAATCTGGAAAGAAGTTTTCTGAGAAACTGCTTAGTGTTCTGTTAATTCATCTCACAGAGTTACATCTGTATTTCGTGGATCTCTTTGCTAGCTTTATTTCTGTGGAATCTGAAAACAGATATTTCGGATCCCTTTGAAGACTATAGGTCCAAAGGAAATATCCTCCGATAACAAAGAGAACGAAGCTTTCTGAGAAACTTCTTTGTGTTCTGTGAAATCATCTCACAGAGTTACAGCTTTCCCCTCAAGAAGCCTTTTGCTAAGACTGTTCTTGTGGAATTGGCAACGTGATATTTTGAAGCCCATAGAGGGCTATGGTGAAAAAGGAAATATCCTCAGATGAAATCTGGAAAGAAGCTTTCTGAGAAACTGCTTAGTGTTCTGTTAATTCATCTCACAGAGTTACATCTGTATTTCGTGGATCTCTTTGCTAGCCTTATTTCTGTGGAATCTGAGAACAGATATTTCGGATCCCTTTGAAGACTATAGGGCCAAAGGAAATATCCTCCGATAACAAAGAGAAAGAAGCTTTCTGAGAAACTTCTTTGTGTTCTGTGAAATCATCTCACAGAGTTACAGCTTTCCCCTCAAGAAGCCTTTCGCTAAGACAGTTCTTGTGGAAATGGCAAAGTGACATTTGGAAGCCCATAGAGGGCTATGGTGAAAAAGGAAATATCCTCAGATGAAATCTGGAAAGAAGTTTTCTGAGAAACTGCTTAGTGTTCTGTTAATTCATCTCACAGAGTTACATCTGTATTTCGTGGATCTCTTTGCTAGCTTTATTTCTGTGGAATCTGAGAACAGATATTTCGGATCCCTTTGAAGACTATAGGGCCAAAGGAAATATCCTCCGATAACAAAGAGAACGAAGCTTTCTGAGAAACTTCTTTGTGTTCTGTGAAATCATCTCACAGAGTTACAGCTTTCCCCTCAAGAAGCCTTTTGCTAAGACTGTTCTTGTGGAATTGGCAACGTGATATTTTGAAGCCCATAGAGGGCTATGGTGAAAAAGGAAATATGCTCAGATGAAATCTGGAAAGAAGCTTTCTGAGAAACTGCTTAGTGTTCTGTTAATTCATCTCACAGAGTTACATCTGTATTTCGTGGATCTCTTTGCTAGCCTTATTTCTGTGGAATCTGAGAACAGATATTTCGGATCCCTTTGAAGACTATAGGGCCAAAGGAAATATCCTCCGATAACAAAGAGAAAGAAGCTTTCTGAGAAACTTCTTTGTGTTCTGTGAAATCATCTCACAGAGTTACAGCTTTCCCCTCAAGAAGCCTTTCGCTAAGACAGTTCTTGTGGAATTGGCAAAGTGACATTTGGAAGCCCATAGAGGGCTATGGTGAAAAAGGAAATATCCTCAGATGAAATCTGGAAAGAAGCTTTCTGAGAAACTGCTTAGTGTTCTCTTAATTCATCCCACAGAGTTACATCTGTATTTCGTGGATCTCTTTGCTATCCTTATTTCTGTGGAATCTGAGAACAGATATTTCGGATCCCTTTGAAGACTGTAGGGCCAAACTAAATATCCTCCGATAACAAAGAGAAAGAAGATTTCTGAGAAACTTCTTTGTGTTCTGTGAAATCATCTCACAGAGTTACAGCTTTCCCCTCAAGAAACCTTTCGCTAAGACAGTTCTTGTGGAATTGGCAAAGTGATATTTGGAAGCCCATAGAGGGCTATGGTGAAAAAGGAAATATCCTCAGATGAAATCTGGAAAGAAGCTTTCTGAGAAACTGCTTAGTGTTCTGTTAATTCATCTCACAGAGTTACATCTGTATTTCGTGGATCTCTTTGCTAGCCTTATTTCTGTGGAATCTGAGAACAGATATTTCGGATCCCTTTGAAGACTATAGGGCCAAAGGAAAAATCCTCCGATAACGAAGAGAAAGTAGCTTTCTGCGAAACTTCTTTGTGTTCTGTGAAATCATCTCACAGAGTTACAGCTTTCCCCTCAAGAAGCCTTTCGCTAAGACAGTTCTTGTGGAATTGGCCAAGTGATATTTGGAAGCCCATAGAGGGCTGTCTTGAAAAAGGAAAATCCTCTGATGAAATCTGGAAAGAAGCTTTCTGAGAAACTGCTTAGTGTTCTGTTAATTCATCTCACAGAGTTACATCTGTATTTCGTGGATCTCTTTGCTAGCCTTATTTCTGTGGAATCTGAGAACAGATATTTCGGATCCCTTTGAAGATTAGAGGGCCAAAGGAAATATCCTCCGATAACAAAGGGAAAGAAGCTTTCCGAGAAACTTCTTTGTGTTCTGTGAAATCATCTCACAGAGTTACAACTTTCCTCTCAAGAAGCCTTTCGTTAAGACAGTTCTTATGGAATTGGCAAAGTGACATTTGGAAGCCCATAGAAGGCTATGGTGAAAAAGGAAATATCCTCAGATGAAATCTGGAAAGAAGCTTTCTGAGAAACTGCTTAGTGTTCTGTTAATTCATCTCACAGAGTTACATCTGTATTTCGTGGATCTCTTTGCAAGCCTTTTTTCTGTGGAATCTGAGGACAGATATTTCGGATCCCTTTGAAGACTATAGGGCCAAAGGAAATATCCAACGATAACAAAGAGAACGAAGCTTTCTGAGAAACTTCTTTGTGTTCTGTGAAATCATCTCACAGAGTTACAGCTTTCCCCTCAAGAAGCCTTTCTCTAAGACAGTTCTTGTGGAATTGGCAAAGTGATATTTGGAAGCCCATAGAGGGCTAGGGTGAAAAAGGAAATATCCTCCGATGAAATCTGGAAAGAAGCTTTCTGAGAAACTGCTTAGTGTTCTGTTAATTCATCTCACAGAGTTACATCTGTATTTCGTGGATCTCTTTGCTAGCCTTATTTCTGTGGAATCTGAGAACAGATATTTCGGATCCCTTTGAAGACTATAGGGCCAAAGGCAATATCCTCCGATAACAAAGAGAAAGAAGCTTTCTGAGAAACTTCTTTGTGTTCTGTGAAATCATCTCACAGAGTTACAGCTTTCCCCTCAAGAAGCCTTTCGTTAAGACAGTTCTTGTGGAATTGGCAAAGTGATATTTGGAAGCCCATGGAGGTCTATGGTGAAAAAGGAAATATCCTCAGATGAAATCTGGAAAGAAGCTTTCTGAGAAACTGCTTAGTGTTCTGTTAATTCATCTCACAGAGTTACATCTGTATTTCGTGGATCTCTTTGATAGCCTTATTTCTGTGGAATCTGAGAACAGATATTTCGGATCCCTTTGAAGACTATAGGGCCAAAGGAAATATCCTCCAATAACAAAGAGAACGAAGCTTTCTGAGAAACTTCTTTGTGTTCTGTGAAATCATCTCACAGAGTTACAGCTTACCCCTCAAGAAGCCTTTCGCTAAGACAGTTCTTGTGGAATTGGCAAAGTGATATTTGGAAACCCATAGAGGGCTATGGTGAAAAAGGAATTATCCTCAGATGAAATCTGGAAAGAAGCTTTCTGAGAAACTGCTTAGTGTTCTGTTAATTCATCTCACAGAGTTACATCTGTATTTCGTGGATCTCTTTGCTAGCCTTATTTCTGTGGAATCTGAGAACAGATATTTCGGATCCCTTTGAAGACTATAAGGCCAAAGGCAATATCCTCCGATAACAAAGAGAAAGAAGCTTTCTGAGAAACTTCTTTGTGTTCTGTGAAATCATCTCAGAGAGTTACAGCTTTCCCCTCAAGAAGCCTTTTGCTAAGACAGTTCTTGTGGAATTGGCAACGTGATATTTTGAAGTCCATAGAGGGCTATGGTGAAAAAGGAAATATGCTCAGATGAAATCTGGAAAGAAGCTTTCTGAGAAACTGCTTAGTGTTCTGTTAATTCATCTCACAGAGTTACATCTGTATTTCGTAGATCTCTTTGCTAGCCTTATTTCTGTGGAATCTGAGAACAGATATTTCGGATCCCTTTGAAGACTATCGGTCCAAAGGAAATATCCTCCGATAACAAAGAGAACGAAGCTTTCTGAGAAACTTCTTTGTGTTCTGTGAAATCATCTCACAGAGTTACAGCTTTCCCCTCAAGAAGCCTTTCGATAAGACAGTTCTTTTGGAATTGGCCAAGTGATATTTGGAAGCCCATAGAGGGCTATGGTGAAAAAGGAAATATCCTCAGATGAAATCTGGAAAGAAGTTTTCTGAGAAACTGCTTAGTGTTCTGTTAATTCATCTCACAGAGTTACATCTGTATTTCGTGGATCTCTTTGCTAGCCTTATTTCTGTGGAATCTGAGAACAGATATTTCGGATCCCTTTGAAGACTATAGGGCCAAAGGAAATATCCTCCGATAACAAAGAGAACGAAGCTTTCTGAGAAACTTCTTTGTGTTCTGTGAAATCATCTCACAGAGTTACAGCTTTCCCCTCAAGAAGCCTTTCGCTAAGACAGTTCTTGTGGAATTGGCAAAGTGATATTTGGAAACCCATAGAGGGCTATGGTGAAAAAGGAATTATCCTCAGATGAAATCTGGAAAGAAACTTTCTGAGAAACTGCTTAGTGTTCTGTTAATTCATCTCACAGAGTTACATCTGTATTTCCTGGATCTCTTTGCTAGCCTTATTTCTGTGGAATCTGAGAACAGATATTTCGGATCCCTTTGAAGACTATAGGGCCAAAGGAAATATCCTCCGATAACAAAGAGAAAGAAGCTTTCTGAGAAACTTCTTTGTGTTCTTTGAAATCATCTCACAGAGTTACAGCTTTCCCCTCAAGAAGCCTTTTGCTAAGACTGTTCTTGTGGAATTGGCAACGTGATATTTTGAAGCCCATAGAGGGCTATGGTGAAAAAGGAAATATGCTCAGATGAAATCTGGAAAGAAGCTTTCTGAGAAACTGCTTAGTGTTCTGTTAATTCATCTCACAGAGTTACATCTGTATTTCGTGGATCTCTTTGCTAGGCTTATTTCTGTGGAATCTGAGAACAGATATTTCGGATCCCTTTGAAGACTATCGGTCCAAAGGAAATATCCTCCGATAAAAAAGAGAACGAAGCTTTCTGAGAAACTTCTTTGTGTTCTGTGAAATCATCTCACAGAGTTACAGCTTTCCCCTCAAGAAGCCTTTCGATAAGACAGTTCTTTTGGAATTGGCCAAGTGATATTTGGAAGCCCATAGAGGGCTATGGTGAAAAAGGAAATATCCTCAGATGAAATCTGGAAAGAAGTTTTCTGAGAAACTGCTTAGTGTTCTGTTAATTCATCTCACAGAGTTACATCTGTATTTCGTGGATCTCTTTGCTAGCCTTATTTCTGTGGAATCTGAGAACAGATATTTCGGATCCCTTTGAAGACTATAGGGCCAAAGGAAATATCCTCCGATTACAAAGAGAAAGAAGCTTTCTGAGAAACTTCTTTGTGTTCTGTGAAATCATCTCACAGAGTTACAGCTTTCCCCTCAAGAAGCCTTTTGCTAAGACTGTTCTTGTGGAATTGGCAACGTGATATTTTGAAGCCCATAGAGGGCTATGGTGAAAAAGGAAATATGCTCAGATGAAATCTGGAAAGAAGCTTTCTGAGAAACTGCTTAGTGTTCTGTTAATTCATCTCACAGAGTTACATCTGTATTTCGTGGATCTCTTTGCTAGCCTTATTTCTGTGGAATCTGAGAACAGATATTTCGGATCCCTTTGAAGACTATCGGTCCAAAGGAAATATCCTCCGATAACAAAGAGAACGAAGCTTTCTGAGAAACTTCTTTGTGTTCTGTGAAATCATCTCACAGAGTTACAGCTTTCCCCTCAAGAAGCCTTTCGATAAGACAGTTCTTTTGGAATTGGCCAAGTGATATTTGGAAGCCCATAGAGGGCTATGGTGAAAAAGGAAATATCCTCAGATGAAATCTGGAAAGAAGTTTTCTGAGAAACTGCTTAGTGTTCTGTTAATTCATCTCACAGAGTTACATCTGTATTTCGTGGATCTCTTTGCTAGCTTTATTTCTGTGGAATCTGAAAACAGATATTTCGGATCCCTTTGAAGACTATAGGTCCAAAGGAAATATCCTCCGATAACAAAGAGAACGAAGCTTTCTGAGAAACTTCTTTGTGTTCTGTGAAATCATCTCACAGAGTTACAGCTTTCCCCTCAAGAAGCCTTTTGCTAAGACTGTTCTTGTGGAATTGGCAACGTGATATTTTGAAGCCCATAGAGGGCTATGGTGAAAAAGGAAATATCCTCAGATGAAATCTGGAAAGAAGCTTTCTGAGAAACTGCTTAGTGTTCTGTTAATTCATCTCACAGAGTTACATCTGTATTTCGTGGATCTCTTTGCTAGCCTTATTTCTGTGGAATCTGAGAACAGATATTTCGGATCCCTTTGAAGACTATAGGGCCAAAGGAAATATCCTCCGATAACAAAGAGAAAGAAGCTTTCTGAGAAACTTCTTTGTGTTCTGTGAAATCATCTCACAGAGTTACAGCTTTCCCCTCAAGAAGCCTTTCGCTAAGACAGTTCTTGTGGAAATGGCAAAGTGACATTTGGAAGCCCATAGAGGGCTATGGTGAAAAAGGAAATATCCTCAGATGAAATCTGGAAAGAAGTTTTCTGAGAAACTGCTTAGTGTTCTGTTAATTCATCTCACAGAGTTACATCTGTATTTCGTGGATCTCTTTGCTAGCTTTATTTCTGTGGAATCTGAGAACAGATATTTCGGATCCCTTTGAAGACTATAGGGCCAAAGGAAATCTCCTCCGATAACAAAGAGAA
Organism: Macaca nemestrina; assembly: GCF_043159975.1. Taxonomy (NCBI): domain Eukaryota; kingdom Metazoa; phylum Chordata; class Mammalia; order Primates; family Cercopithecidae; genus Macaca; species Macaca nemestrina. Next base: position 111,080,225 of record NC_092127.1, on the reverse strand, counting down.
AGAAGCTTTCTGAGAAACTTCTTTGTGTTCTGTGAAATCATCTCACAGAGTTACAGCTTTCCCCTCAAGAAGCCTTTCGCTAAGACAGTTCTTGTGGAATTGGCAAAGTGACATTTGGAAGCCCATAGAGGGCTATGGTGAAAAAGGAAATATCCTCAGATGAAATCTGGAAAGAAGCTTTCTGAGAAACTGCTTAGTGTTCTCTTAATTCATCCCACAGAGTTACATCTGTATTTCGTGGATCTCTTTGCTATCCTTATTTCTGTGGAATCTGAGAACAGATATTTCGGATCCCTTTGAAGACTGTAGGGCCAAACTAAATATCCTCCGATAACAAAGAGAAAGAAGATTTCTGAGAAACTTCTTTGTGTTCTGTGAAATCATCTCACAGAGTTACAGCTTTCCCCTCAAGAAACCTTTCGCTAAGACAGTTCTTGTGGAATTGGCAAAGTGATATTTGGAAGCCCATAGAGGGCTATGGTGAAAAAGGAAATATCCTCAGATGAAATCTGGAAAGAAGCTTTCTGAGAAACTGCTTAGTGTTCTGTTAATTCATCTCACAGAGTTACATCTGTATTTCGTGGATCTCTTTGCTAGCCTTATTTCTGTGGAATCTGAGAACAGATATTTCGGATCCCTTTGAAGACTATAGGGCCAAAGGAAAAATCCTCCGATAACGAAGAGAAAGTAGCTTTCTGCGAAACTTCTTTGTGTTCTGTGAAATCATCTCACAGAGTTACAGCTTTCCCCTCAAGAAGCCTTTCGCTAAGACAGTTCTTGTGGAATTGGCCAAGTGATATTTGGAAGCCCATAGAGGGCTGTCTTGAAAAAGGAAAATCCTCTGATGAAATCTGGAAAGAAGCTTTCTGAGAAACTGCTTAGTGTTCTGTTAATTCATCTCACAGAGTTACATCTGTATTTCGTGGATCTCTTTGCTAGCCTTATTTCTGTGGAATCTGAGAACAGATATTTCGGATCCCTTTGAAGATTAGAGGGCCAAAGGAAATATCCTCCGATAACAAAGGGAAAGAAGCTTTCCGAGAAACTTCTTTGTGTTCTGTGAAATCATCTCACAGAGTTACAACTTTCCTCTCAAGAAGCCTTTCGCTAAGACAGTTCTTATGGAATTGGCAAAGTGACATTTGGAAGCCCATAGAGGGCTATGGTGAAAAAGGAAATATCCTCAGATGAAATCTGGAAAGAAGCTTTCTGAGAAACTGCTTAGTGTTCTGTTAATTCATCTCACAGAGTTACATCTGTATTTCGTGGATCTCTTTGCAAGCCTTTTTTCTGTGGAATCTGAGGACAGATATTTCGGATCCCTTTGAAGACTATAGGGCCAAAGGAAATATCCAACGATAACAAAGAGAACGAAGCTTTCTGAGAAACTTCTTTGTGTTCTGTGAAATCATCTCACAGAGTTACAGCTTTCCCCTCAAGAAGCCTTTCTCTAAGACAGTTCTTGTGGAATTGGCAAAGTGATATTTGGAAGCCCATAGAGGGCTAGGGTGAAAAAGGAAATATCCTCCGATGAAATCTGGAAAGAAGCTTTCTGAGAAACTGCTTAGTGTTCTGTTAATTCATCTCACAGAGTTACATCTGTATTTCGTGGATCTCTTTGCTAGCCTTATTTCTGTGGAATCTGAGAACAGATATTTCGGATCCCTTTGAAGACTATAGGGCCAAAGGCAATATCCTCCGATAACAAAGAGAAAGAAGCTTTCTGAGAAACTTCTTTGTGTTCTGTGAAATCATCTCACAGAGTTACAGCTTTCCCCTCAAGAAGCCTTTCGTTAAGACAGTTCTTGTGGAATTGGCAAAGTGATATTTGGAAGCCCATGGAGGTCTATGGTGAAAAAGGAAATATCCTCAGATGAAATCTGGAAAGAAGCTTTCTGAGAAACTGCTTAGTGTTCTGTTAATTCATCTCACAGAGTTACATCTGTATTTCGTGGATCTCTTTGATAGCCTTATTTCTGTGGAATCGGAGAACAGATATTTCGGATCCCTTTGAAGACTATAGGGCCAAAGGAAATATCCTCCAATAACAAAGAGAACGAAGCTTTCTGAGAAACTTCTTTGTGTTCTGTGAAATCATCTCACAGAGTTACAGCTTACCCCTCAAGAAGCCTTTCGCTAAGACAGTTCTTGTGGAATTGGCAAAGTGATATTTGGAAACCCATAGAGGGCTATGGTGAAAAAGGAATTATCCTCAGATGAAATCTGGAAAGAAGCTTTCTGAGAAACTGCTTAGTGTTCTGTTAATTCATCTCACAGAGTTACATCTGTATTTCGTGGATCTCTTTGCTAGCCTTATTTCTGTGGAATCTGAGAACAGATATTTCGGATCCCTTTGAAGACTATAAGGCCAAAGGCAATATCCTCCGATAACAAAGAGAAAGAAGCTTTCTGAGAAACTTCTTTGTGTTCTGTGAAATCATCTCAGAGAGTTACAGCTTTCCCCTCAAGAAGCCTTTTGCTAAGACAGTTCTTGTGGAATTGGCAACGTGATATTTTGAAGTCCATAGAGGGCTATGGTGAAAAAGGAAATATGCTCAGATGAAATCTGGAAAGAAGCTTTCTGAGAAACTGCTTAGTGTTCTGTTAATTCATCTCACAGAGTTACATCTGTATTTCGTAGATCTCTTTGCTAGCCTTATTTCTGTGGAATCTGAGAACAGATATTTCGGATCCCTTTGAAGACTATCGGTCCAAAGGAAATATCCTCCGATAACAAAGAGAACGAAGCTTTCTGAGAAACTTCTTTGTGTTCTGTGAAATCATCTCACAGAGTTACAGCTTTCCCCTCAAGAAGCCTTTCGATAAGACAGTTCTTTTGGAATTGGCCAAGTGATATTTGGAAGCCCATAGAGGGCTATGGTGAAAAAGGAAATATCCTCAGATGAAATCTGGAAAGAAGTTTTCTGAGAAACTGCTTAGTGTTCTGTTAATTCATCTCACAGAGTTACATCTGTATTTCGTGGATCTCTTTGCTAGCCTTATTTCTGTGGAATCTGAGAACAGATATTTCGGATCCCTTTGAAGACTATAGGGCCAAAGGAAATATCCTCCGATAACAAAGAGAACGAAGCTTTCTGAGAAACTTCTTTGTGTTCTGTGAAATCATCTCACAGAGTTACAGCTTTCCCCTCAAGAAGCCTTTCGCTAAGACAGTTCTTGTGGAATTGGCAAAGTGATATTTGGAAACCCATAGAGGGCTATGGTGAAAAAGGAATTATCCTCAGATGAAATCTGGAAAGAAACTTTCTGAGAAACTGCTTAGTGTTCTGTTAATTCATCTCACAGAGTTACATCTGTATTTCGTGGATCTCTTTGCTAGCCTTATTTCTGTGGAATCTGAGAACAGATATTTCGGATCCCTTTGAAGACTATAGGGCCAAAGGCAATATCCTCCGATAACAAAGAGAAAGAAGCTTTCTGAGAAACTTCTTTGTGTTCTTTGAAATCATCTCACAGAGTTACAGCTTTCCCCTCAAGAAGCCTTTTGCTAAGACTGTTCTTGTGGAATTGGCAACGTGATATTTTGAAGCCCATAGAGGGCTATGGTGAAAAAGGAAATATGCTCAGATGAAATCTGGAAAGAAGCTTTCTGAGAAACTGCTTAGTGTTCTGTTAATTCATCTCACAGAGTTACATCTGTATTTCGTGGATCTCTTTGCTAGGCTTATTTCTGTGGAATCTGAGAACAGATATTTCGGATCCCTTTGAAGACTATCGGTCCAAAGGAAATATCCTCCGATAAAAAAGAGAACGAAGCTTTCTGAGAAACTTCTTTGTGTTCTGTGAAATCATCTCACAGAGTTACAGCTTTCCCCTCAAGAAGCCTTTCGATAAGACAGTTCTTTTGGAATTGGCCAAGTGATATTTGGAAGCCCATAGAGGGCTATGGTGAAAAAGGAAATATCCTCAGATGAAATCTGGAAAGAAGTTTTCTGAGAAACTGCTTAGTGTTCTGTTAATTCATCTCACAGAGTTACATCTGAATTTCGTGGATCTCTTTGCTAGCCTTATTTCTGTGGAATCTGAGAACAGATATTTCGGATCCCTTTGAAGACTATAGGGCCAAAGGAAATATCCTCCGATTACAAAGAGAAAGAAGCTTTCTGAGAAACTTCTTTGTGTTCTGTGAAATCATCTCACAGAGTTACAGCTTTCCCCTCAAGAAGCCTTTTGCTAAGACTGTTCTTGTGGAATTGGCAACGTGATATTTTGAAGCCCATAGAGGGCTATGGTGAAAAAGGAAATATGCTCAGATGAAATCTGGAAAGAAGCTTTCTGAGAAACTGCTTAGTGTTCTGTTAATTCATCTCACAGAGTTACATCTGTATTTCGTGGATCTCTTTGCTAGCCTTATTTCTGTGGAATCTGAGAACAGATATTTCGGATCCCTTTGAAGACTATCGGTCCAAAGGAAATATCCTCCGATAACAAAGAGAACGAAGCTTTCTGAGAAACTTCTTTGTGTTCTGTGAAATCATCTCACAGAGTTACAGCTTTCCCCTCAAGAAGCCTTTCGATAAGACAGTTCTTTTGGAATTGGCCAAGTGATATTTGGAAGCCCATAGAGGGCTATGGTGAAAAAGGAAATATCCTCAGATGAAATCTGGAAAGAAGTTTTCTGAGAAACTGCTTAGTGTTCTGTTAATTCATCTCACAGAGTTACATCTGTATTTCGTGGATCTCTTTGCTAGCTTTATTTCTGTGGAATCTGAAAACAGATATTTCGGATCCCTTTGAAGACTATAGGTCCAAAGGAAATATCCTCCGATAACAAAGAGAACGAAGCTTTCTGAGAAACTTCTTTGTGTTCTGTGAAATCATCTCACAGAGTTACAGCTTTCCCCTCAAGAAGCCTTTTGCTAAGACTGTTCTTGTGGAATTGGCAACGTGATATTTTGAAGCCCATAGAGGGCTATGGTGAAAAAGGAAATATCCTCAGATGAAATCTGGAAAGAAGCTTTCTGAGAAACTGCTTAGTGTTCTGTTAATTCATCTCACAGAGTTACATCTGTATTTCGTGGATCTCTTTGCTAGCCTTATTTCTGTGGAATCTGAGAACAGATATTTCGGATCCCTTTGAAGACTATAGGGCCAAAGGAAATATCCTCCGATAACAAAGAGAAAGAAGCTTTCTGAGAAACTTCTTTGTGTTCTGTGAAATCATCTCACAGAGTTACAGCTTTCCCCTCAAGAAGCCTTTCGCTAAGACAGTTCTTGTGGAAATGGCAAAGTGACATTTGGAAGCCCATAGAGGGCTATGGTGAAAAAGGAAATATCCTCAGATGAAATCTGGAAAGAAGTTTTCTGAGAAACTGCTTAGTGTTCTGTTAATTCATCTCACAGAGTTACATCTGTATTTCGTGGATCTCTTTGCTAGCTTTATTTCTGTGGAATCTGAGAACAGATATTTCGGATCCCTTTGAAGACTATAGGGCCAAAGGAAATCTCCTCCGATAACAAAGAGAACGAAGCTTTCTGAGAAACTTCTTTGTGTTCTGTGAAATCATCTCACAGAGTTACAGCTTTCCCCTCAAGAAGCCTTTTGCTAAGACTGTTCTTGTGGAATTGGCAACGTGATATTTTGAAGCCCATAGAGGGCTATGGTGAAAAAGGAAATATGCTCAGATGAAATCTGGAAAGAAGCTTTCTGAGAAACTGCTTAGTGTTCTGTTAATTCATCTCACAGAGTTACATCTGTATTTCGTGGATCTCTTTGCTAGCCTTATTTCTGTGGAATCTGAGAACAGATATTTCGGATCCCTTTGAAGACTATAGGGCCAAAGGAAATATCCTCCGATAACAAAGAGAAAGAAGCTTTCTGAGAAACTTCTTTGTGTTCTGTGAAATCATCTCACAGAGTTACAGCTTTCCCCTCAAGAAGCCTTTCGCTAAGACAGTTCTTGTGGAATTGGCAAAGTGACATTTGGAAGCCCATAGAGGGCTATGGTGAAAAAGGAAATATCCTCAGATGAAATCTGGAAAGAAGCTTTCTGAGAAACTGCTTAGTGTTCTCTTAATTCATCCCACAGAGTTACATCTGTATTTCGTGGATCTCTTTGCTATCCTTATTTCTGTGGAATCTGAGAACAGATATTTCGGATCCCTTTGAAGACTGTAGGGCCAAACTAAATATCCTCCGATAACAAAGAGAAAGAAGATTTCTGAGAAACTTCTTTGTGTTCTGTGAAATCATCTCACAGAGTTACAGCTTTCCCCTCAAGAAACCTTTCGCTAAGACAGTTCTTGTGGAATTGGCAAAGTGATATTTGGAAGCCCATAGAGGGCTATGGTGAAAAAGGAAATATCCTCAGATGAAATCTGGAAAGAAGCTTTCTGAGAAACTGCTTAGTGTTCTGTTAATTCATCTCACAGAGTTACATCTGTATTTCGTGGATCTCTTTGCTAGCCTTATTTCTGTGGAATCTGAGAACAGATATTTCGGATCCCTTTGAAGACTATAGGGCCAAAGGAAAAATCCTCCGATAACGAAGAGAAAGTAGCTTTCTGCGAAACTTCTTTGTGTTCTGTGAAATCATCTCACAGAGTTACAGCTTTCCCCTCAAGAAGCCTTTCGCTAAGACAGTTCTTGTGGAATTGGCCAAGTGATATTTCGAAGCCCATAGAGGGCTGTCTTGAAAAAGGAAAATCCTCTGATGAAATCTGGAAAGAAGCTTTCTGAGAAACTGCTTAGTGTTCTGTTAATTCATCTCACAGAGTTACATCTGTATTTCGTGGATCTCTTTGCTAGCCTTATTTCTGTGGAATCTGAGAACAGATATTTCGGATCTCTTTGAAGATTAGAGGGCCAAAGGAAATATCCTCCGATAACAAAGGGAAAGAAGCTTTCCGAGAAACTTCTTTGTGTTCTGTGAAATCATCTCACAGAGTTACAACTTTCCTCTCAAGAAGCCTTTCGCTAAGACAGTTCTTATGGAATTGGCAAAGTGACATTTGGAAGCCCATAGAGGGCTATGGTGAAAAAGGAAATATCCTCAGATGAAATCTGGAAAGAAGCTTTCTGAGAAACTGCTTAGTGTTCTGTTAATTCATCTCACAGAGTTACATCTGTATTTCGTGGATCTCTTTGCAAGCCTTTTTTCTGTGGAATCTGAGGACAGATATTTCGGATCCCTTTGAAGACTATAGGGCCAAAGGAAATATCCAACGATAACAAAGAGAACGAAGCTTTCTGAGAAACTTCTTTGTGTTCTGTGAAATCATCTCACAGAGTTACAGCTTTCCCCTCAAGAAGCCTTTCTCTAAGACAGTTCTTGTGGAATTGGCAAAGTGATATTTGGAAGCCCATAGAGGGCTAGGGTGAAAAAGGAAATATCCTCCGATGAAATCTGGAAAGAAGCTTTCTGAGAAACTGCTTAGTGTTCTGTTAATTCATCTCACAGAGTTACATCTGTATTTCGTGGATCTCTTTGCTAGCCTTATTTCTGTGGAATCTGAGAACAGATATTTCGGATCCCTTTGAAGACTATAGGGCCAAAGGCAATATCCTCCGATAACAAAGAGAAAGAAGCTTTCTGAGAAACTTCTTTGTGTTCTGTGAAATCATCTCACAGAGTTACAGCTTTCCCCTCAAGAAGCCTTTCGTTAAGACAGTTCTTGTGGAATTGGCAAAGTGATATTTGGAAGCCCATGGAGGTCTATGGTGAAAAAGGAAATATCCTCAGATGAAATCTGGAAAGAAGCTTTCTGAGAAACTGCTTAGTGTTCTGTTAATTCATCTCACAGAGTTACATCTGTATTTCGTGGATCTCTTTGATAGCCTTATTTCTGTGGAATCTGAGAACAGATATTTCGGATCCCTTTGAAGACTATAGGGCCAAAGGAAATATCCTCCAATAACAAAGAGAACGAAGCTTTCTGAGAAACTTCTTTGTGTTCTGTGAAATCATCTCACAGAGTTACAGCTTTCCCCTCAAGAAGCCTTTCGCTAAGACAGTTCTTGTGGAATTGGCAAAGTGATATTTGGAAACCCATAGAGGGCAATGGTGAAAAAGGAATTATCCTCAGATGAAATCTGGAAAGAAGCTTTCTGAGAAACTGCTTAGTGTTCTGTTAATTCATCTCACAGAGTTACATCTGTATTTCGTGGATCTCTTTGCTAGCCTTATTTCTGTGGAATCTGAGAACAGATATTTCGGATCCCTTTGAAGACTATAAGGCCAAAGGCAATATCCTCCGATAACAAAGAGAAAGAAGCTTTCTGAGAAACTTCTTTGTGTTCTGTGAAATCATCTCAGAGAGTTACAGCTTTCCCCTCAAGAAGCCTTTTGCTAAGACAGTTCTTGTGGAATTGGCAACGTGATATTTTGAAGTCCATAGAGGGCTATGGTGAAAAAGGAAATATGCTCAGATGAAATCTGGAAAGAAGCTTTCTGAGAAACTGCTTAGTGTTCTGTTAATTCATCTCACAGAGTTACATCTGTATTTCGTAGATCTCTTTGCTAGCCTTATTTCTGTGGAATCTGAGAACAGATATTTCGGATCCCTTTGAAGACTATAGGGCCAAAGGAAATATCCTCCGATAACAAAGAGAACGAAGCTTTCTGAGAAACTTCTTTGTGTTCTGTGAAATCATCTCACAGAGTTACTGCTTTCCCCTCAAGAAGCCTTTCGATAAGACAGTTCTTTTGGAATTGGCCAAGTGATATTTGGAAGCCCATAGAGGGCTATGGTGAAAAAGGAAATATCCTCAGATGAAATCTGGAAAGAAGTTTTCTGAGAAACTGCTTAGTGTTCTGTTAATTCATCTCACAGAGTTACATCTGTATTTCGTGGATCTCTTTGCTAGCCTTATTTCTGTGGAATCTGAGAACAGATATTTCGGATCCCTTTGAAGACTATAGGGCCAAAGGAAATATCCTCCGATAACAAAGAGAACGAAGCTTTCTGAGAAACTTCTTTGTGTTCTGTGAAATCATCTCACAGAGTTACAGCTTTCCCCTCAAGAAGCCTTTCGCTAAGACAGTTCTTGTGGAATTGGCAAAGTGATATTTGGAAACCCATAGAGGGCTATGGTGAAAAAGGAATTATCCTCAGATGAAATCTGGAAAGAAACTTTCTGAGAAACTGCTTAGTGTTCTGTTAATTCATCTCACAGAGTTACATCTGTATTTCGTGGATCTCTTTGCTAGCCTTATTTCTGTGGAATCTGAGAACAGATATTTCGGATCCCTTTGAAGACTATAGGGCCAAAGGCAATATCCTCCGATAACAAAGAGAAAGAAGCTTTCTGAGAAACTTCTTTGTGTTCTTTGAAATCATCTCACAGAGTTACAGCTTTCCCCTCAAGAAGCCTTTTGCTAAGACTGTTCTTGTGGAATTGGCAACGTGATATTTTGAAGCCCATAGAGGGCTATGGTGAAAAAGGAAATATGCTCAGATGAAATCTGGAAAGAAGCTTTCTGAGAAACTGCTTAGTGTTCTGTTAATTCATCTCACAGAGTTACATCTGTATTTCGTGGATCTCTTTGCTAGCCTTATTTCTGTGGAATCTGAGAACAGATATTTCGGATCCCTTTGAAGACTATCGGTCCAAAGGAAATATCCTCCGATAAAAAAGAGAACGAAGCTTTCTGAGAAACTTCTTTGTGTTCTGTGAAATCATCTCACAGAGTTACAGCTTTCCCCTCAAGAAGCCTTTCGATAAGACAGTTCTTTTGGAATTGGCCAAGTGATATTTGGAAGCCCATAGAGGGCTATGGTGAAAAAGGAAATATCCTCAGATGAAATCTGGAAAGAAGTCTTCTGAGAAACTGCTTAGTGTTCTGTTAATTCATCTCACAGAGTTACATCTGTATTTCGTGGATCTCTTTGCTAGCCTTATTTCTGTGGAATCTGAGAACAGATATTTCGGATCCCTTTGAAGACTATAGGGCCAAAGGAAATATCCTCCGATTACAAAGAGAAAGAAGCTTTCTGAGAAACTTCTTTGTGTTCTGTGAAATCATCTCACAGAGTTACAGCTTTCCCCTCAAGAAGCCTTTTGCTAAGACTGTTCTTGTGGAATTGGCAACGTGATATTTTGAAGCCCATAGAGGGCTATGGTGAAAAAGGAAATATGCTCAGATGAAATCTGGAAAGAAGCTTTCTGAGAAACTGCTTAGTGTTCTGTTAATTCATCTCACAGAGTTACATCTGTATTTCGTGGATCTCTTTGCTAGCCTTATTTCTGTGGAATCTGAGAACAGATATTTCGGATCCCTTTGAAGACTATCGGTCCAAAGGAAATATCCTCCGATAACAAAGAGAACGAAGCTTTCTGAGAAACTTCTTTGTGTTCTGTGAAATCATCTCACAGAGTTACAGCTTTCCCCTCAAGAAGCCTTTCGATAAGACAGTTCCTGTGGAATTGGCCAAGTGATATTTGGAAGCCCATAGAGGTCTATGGTGAAAAAGGAAATATCCTCAGATGAAATCTGGAAAGAAGTTTTCTGAGAAACTGCTTAGTGTTCTCTTAATTCATCTCACAGAGTTACATCTGTATTTCGTGGATCTCTTTGCTAGCCTTATTTCTGTGGAATCTGAGAACAGATATTTCGGATCCCTTTGAAGACTATAGGGCCAAAGGAAATATCCTCCGGTAACAAAGAGAACGAAGCTTTCTGAGAAACTACTTTGTGTTCTGTGAAATCATCTCACAGAGTTACAGCTTTCCCCTCAAGAAGCCTTTCGCTAAGACAGTTCTTGTGGAATTGGCAAAGTGATATTTGGAAACCCATAGAGGGCTATGGTGAAAAAGGAATTATCCTCAGATGAAATCTGGAAAGAAACTTTCTGAGAAACTGCTTAGTGTTCTGTTAATTCATCTCACAGAGTTACATCTGTATTTCGTGGATCTCTTTGCTAGCCTTATTTCTGTGGAATCTGAGAACAGATATTTCGGATCCCTTTGAAGACTATAGGGCCAAAGGCAATATCCTCCGATAACAAAGAGAAAGAAGCTTTCTGAGAAACTTCTTTGTGTTCTTTGAAATCATCTCACAGAGTTACAGCCTTCCCCTCAAGAAGCCTTTTGCTAAGACTGTTCTTGTGGAATTGGCAACGTGATATTTTGAAGCCCATAGAGGGCTATGGTGAAAAAGGAAATATGCTCAGATGAAATCTGGAAAGAAGCTTTCTGAGAAACTGCTTAGTGTTCTGTTAATTCATCTCACAGAGTTACATCTGTATTTCGTGGATCTCTTTGCTAGCCTTATTTCTGTGGAATCTGAGAACAGATATTTCGGATCCCTTTGAAGACTATCGGTCCAAAGGAAATATCCTCCGATAACAAAGAGAACGAAGCTTTCTGAGAAACTTCTTTGTGTTCTGTGAAATCATCTCACAGAGTTACAGCTTTCCCCTCAAGAAGCCTTTCGATAAGACAGTTCTTTTGGAATTGGCCAAGTGATATTTGGAAGCCCATAGAGGGCTATGGTGAAAAAGGAAATATCCTCAGATGAAATCTGGAAAGAAGTTTTCTGAGAAACTGCTTAGTGTTCTGTTAATTCATCTCACAGAGTTACATCTGTATTTCGTGGATCTCTTTGCTAGCTTTATTTCTGTGGAATCTGAAAACAGATATTTCGGATCCCTTTGAAGACTATAGGGCCAAAGGAAATATCCTCCGATAACAAAGAGAACGAAGCTTTCTGAGAAACTTCTTTGTGTTCTGTGAAATCATCTCACAGAGTTACAGCTTTCCCCTCAAGAAGCCTTTTGCTAAGACTGTTCTTTTGGAATTGGCAACGTGATATTTTGAAGCCCATAGAGGGCTATGGTGAAAAAGGAAATATCCTCAGATGAAATCTGGAAAGAAGCTTTCTGAGAAACTGCTTAGTGTTCTGTTAATTCATCTCACAGAGTTACATCTGTATTTCGTGGATCTCTTTGCTAGCCTTATTTCTGTGGAATCTGAGAACAGATATTTCGGATCCCTTTGAAGACTATAGGGCCAAAGGAAAATTCCTCCGATAACGAAGAGAAAGTAGCTTTCTGAGAAACTTCTTTGTGTTCTGTGAAATCATCTCACAGAGTTACAGCTTTCCCCTCAAGAAGCCTTTCGCTAAGACAGTTCTTGTGGAATTGGCCAAGTGATATTTGGAAGCCCATAGAGGGCTATCTTGAAAAAGGAAAATCCTCTGATGAAATCTGGAAAGAAGCTTTCTGAGAAACTGCTTAGTGTTCTGTTAATTCATCTCACAGAGTTACATCTGTATTTCGTGGATCTCTTTGCTAGCCTTATTTCTGTGGAATCTGAGAACAGATATTTCGGATCCCTTTGAAGATTAGAGGGCCAAAGGAAATATCCTCCGATAACAAAGGGAAAGAAGCTTTCCGAGAAACTTCTTTGTGTTCTGTGAAATCATCTCACAGAGTTACAACTTTCCTCTCAAGAAGCCTTTCGCTAAGACAGTTCTTATGGAATTGGCAAAGTGACATTTGGAAGCCCATAGAGGGCTATGGTGAAAAAGGAAATATCCTCAGATGAAATCTGGAAAGAAGCTTTCTGAGAAACTGCTTAGTGTTCTGTTAATTCATCTCACAGAGTTACATCTGTATTTCCTGGATCTCTTTGCAAGCCTTTTTTCTGTGGAATCTGAGGACAGATATTTCGGATCCCTTTGAAGACTATAGGGCCAAAGGAAATATCCAACGATAACAAAGAGAACGAAGCTTTCTGAGAAACTTCTTTGTGTTCTGTGAAATCATCTCACAGAGTTACAGCTTTCACCTTAAGGAGCCTTTCGCTAAGACAGTTCTTGTGGAATTGGCCAAGTGATATTTGGAAGCCCATAGAGGGCTATGGTGAAAAAGGAAATATCCTCAGATGAAATCTGGAAAGAAGTTTTCTGAGAAACTGCTTAGTGTTCTGTTAATTCATCTCACAGAGTTACATCTGTATTTCGTGGATCTCTTTGCTCCCTTATTTCTGCGGAATCTGAGAACAGATATTTCGGATCCCTTTGAAGACTATAGGGCCAAAGGAAATATCCTCCGATAACAAAGAGAAAGAAGCTTTCTGAGAAACTTCTTTGTGTTCTGTGAAATCATCTCACAGAGTTACAGCTTTCCCCTCAAGAAGCCTTTCGCTAAGAAAGTTCTTGTGGAATTGGAAAAGTGATATTTGGAAGCCCATAGAGGGCTATGGTGAAAAAGGAAATATCCTCAGATGAAATCTGGAAAGAAGCTTTCTGATAAATTGCTTAGTGTTCTGTTAATTCATCTCACAGAGTTACATCTGTATTTCGTGGATCTCTTTGCTAGCCTTATTTCTGTGGAATCTTAGAACAGATATTTCGGATCCCTTTGAAGACTATAGGGCCAAAGAAAAAATCCTCCGATAACAAAGAGAAAGAAGCTTTCTGAGAAACTTCTTTGTGTTCTGTGAAATCATCTCACAGAGTTACAGCTTTCCCCTCAAGAAGCCTTTCGCTAAGACAGTTCTTGTGGAATTGGCAAAGTGATATTTGGAAGCCCATAGAGGGCTATGGTGAAAAAGGAAATATCCTCAGATGAAATCTGGAAAGAAGCTTTCTGAGAAACTGCTTAGTGTTCTCTTAATTCATCCCACAGAGTTACATCTGTATTTCGTGGATCTCTTTGCTATCCTTATTTCTGTGGAATCTGAGAACAGATATTTCGGATCCCTTTGAAGACTGTAGGGCCAAGCTAAATATCCTTCGATAACAAAGTGAAAGAAGATTTCTGAGAAACTTCTTTGTGTTCTGTGAAATCATCTCACAGAGTTACAGCTTTCCCCTCAAGAAGCCTTTCGCTAAGACAGTTCTTGTGGAATTGGCAAAGTGATATTTGGAAGCCCATAGAGGGCTATGGTGAAAAAGGAAATATCCTCAGATGAAATCTGGAAAGAAGCTTTCTGAGAAACTGCTTAGTGTTCTGTTAATTCATATCACAGAGTTACATCTGTATTTCGTGGATCTCTTTGCTAGCCTTATTTCTGTGGAATCTGAGAACAGATATTTCGGATCCCTTTGAAGATTAGAGGGCCGAAGGAAATATCCTCCGATAACAAAGGGAAAGAAGCTTTCCGAGAAACTTCTTTGTGTTCTGTGAAATCATCTCACAGAGTTACAACTTTCCTCTCAAGAAGCCTTTCGCTAAGACAGTTCTTATGGAATTGGCAAAGTGACATTTGGAAGCCCATAGAGGGCTATGGTGAAAAAGGAAATATCCTCAGATGAAATCTGGAAAGAAGCTTTCTGAGAAACTGCTTAGTGTTCTGTTAATTCATCTCACAGAGTTTCATCTGTATTTCGTGGATCTCTTTGCAAGCCTTTTTTCTGTGGAATCTGAGGACAGATATTTCGGATCCCTTTGAAGACTATAGGGCCAAAGGAAACATCCAACGATAACAAAGAGAACGAAGCTTTCTGAGAAACTTCTTTGTGTACTGTGAAATCATCTCACAGAGTTACAGCTTTCACCTTAAGGAGCCTTTCGCTAAGACAGTTCTTGTGGAATTGGCAAAGTGATATTTGGAAGCCCATAGAGGGCTATGGTGAAAAAGGAAATATCCTCAGATGAAATCTGGAAAGAAGTTTTCTGAGAAACTGCTTAGTGTTCTGTTAATTCATCTCACAGAGTTACATCTGTATTTCGTGGATCTCTTTGCTCCCTTATTTCTGTGGAATCTGAGAACAGATATTTCGGATCCCTTTGAAGAATATAGGGCCAAAGGAAATATCCTCCGATAACAAAGAGCAAGAAGCTTTCTGAGAAACTTCTTTGTGTTCTGTGAAATCATCTCACAGAGTTACAGCTTTCCCCTCAAGAAGCCTTTCGCTAAGAAAGTTCTTGTGGAATTGGAAAAGTGATATTTGGAAGCCCATAGAGGGCTATGGTGAAAAAGGAAATATCCTCAGATGAAATCTGGAAAGAAGCTTTCTGATAAATTGCTTAGTGTTCTGTTAATTCATCTCACAGAGTTACATCTGTATTTCGTGGATCTCTTTGCTAGCCTTATTTCTGTGGAAACTTAGAACAGATATTTCGGATCCCTTTGAAGACTATAGGGCCAAAGAAAAAATCCTCCGATAACAAAGAGAAAGAAGCTTTCTGAGAAACTTCTTTGTGTTCTGTGAAATCATCTCACAGAGTTACAGCTTTCCCCTCAAGAAGCCTTTCGCTAAGACAGTTCTTGTGGAATTGGCAAAGTGATATTTGGAAGCCCATAGAGGGCTAAGGTGAAAAAGGAAATATCCTCAGATGAAATCTGGAAAGAAGCTTTCTGAGAAACTGTTTAGTGTTCTTTTAATTCATCTCACAGAGTTACATCTGTATTTCGTGGATCTCTTTGCTAGCCTTATTTCTGTGGAATCTGAGAACAGATATTTCGGATCCCTTTGAAGACTATAGGGCCAAAGGAAATATCCTCCGATAACAAAGAGAAAGAAGCTTTCTGAGAAACTTCTTTGTGTTCTGTGAAATCATCTCACAGAGTTACAGCTTTCCCCTCAAGAAGCCTTTCGTTAAGACAGTTCTTGTGGAATTGGCAAAGTGATATTTGGAAGCCCATGGAAGTCTATGGTGAAAAAGGAAATATACTCAGATGAAATCTGGAAAGAAGCTTTCTGAGAAACTGCATAGTGTTCTGTTAATTCATCTCACAGAGTTACATCTGTATTTCGTGGATCTCTTTGCTAGCCTTATTTCTGTGGAATCTGAGAACAGATATTTCGGATCCCTTTGAAGACTATAGGGCCAAAGGAAATATCCTCCGATAACAAAGAGAACGAAGCTTTCTGAGAAACTTCTTTGTGTTCTGTGAAATCATCTCACAGAGTTACAGCTTTCCCCTCAAGAAGGCTTTCACTAAGACAGTTGTTGTGGAATTGGCAAAGTGATATTTGGAAGCCCATAGAGGGCTATGGTGAAAAAGGAAATATCCTCAGATGAAATCTGGAAAGAAGCTTTCTGAGAAACTGCTTAGTGTTCTGTTAATTCATCTCACAGAGTTACATCTGTATTTCGTGGATCTCTTTGCTAGCCTTATTTCTGTGGAATCTGAGAAGAGATATTTCGGATCCCTTTGAAGACTATAGGGCCAAAGGCAATATCCTCCGATAACAAAGAGAAAGAAGCTTTCTGAGAAACTTCTTTGTGTTCTGTGAAATCATCTCACAGAGTTACAGCTTTCCCCTCAAGAAGCCTTTCGCTAAGACAGTTCTTGTGGAATTGGCAAAGTGATATTTGGAAGCCCATAGAGGGCTATGGTGAAAAAGGAAATATGCTCAGATGAAATCTGGAAAGAAGCTTTCTGAGAAACTGCTTAGTGTTCTGTTAATTCATCTCACAGAGTTACATCAGTATTTCGTGGATCTCTTTGCTAGCCTTATTTCTGTGGAATCTGAGAACAGATATTTGGGATCCCTTTGAAGACTATAGGGCCAAAGGCAATATCCTCCGATAACAAAGAGAAAGAAGCTTTCTGAGAAACTTCTTTGTGTTCTGTGAAATCATCTCACAGAGTTACAGCTTTCCCCTCAAGAAGCCTTTTGCTAAGACTGTTCTTGTGGAATTGGCAACGTGAAATTTGGAAGCCCATAGAGGGCTATGGTGAAAAAGGAAATATGCTCAGATGAAATCTGGAAAGAAGCTTTCTGAGAAACTGCTTAGTGTTCTGTTAATTCATCTCACAGAGTTACATCTGTATTTCGTGGATCTCTTTGCTAGCCTTAATTCTGTGGAATCTGAGAACAGATATTTCGGATCACTTTGAAGACTATAGGGCCAAAGGAAATATCCTCCGATAACAAAGAGAAAGAAGCTTTCTGAGAAACTTCTTTGTGTTCTGTGAAATCATCTCACAGAATTACAGCTTTCCCCTCAAGAAGCCTTTCGCTAAGACAGTTCTTGTGGAATTGGCAAAGTGAAATTTGGAAGCCCATAGAGGGCTATGGTGAAAAAGGAAATATCCTCAGATGAAATCTGGAAAGAAGCTTTCTGGAAACTGCTTAGTGTTCTGTTAATTCATCTCACACAGTTACATCTGTATTTCGTGGATCTCTTTGATAGCCTTATTTCTGTGGAATCTGAGAACAGATATTTCGGATCCCTTTGAATACTATAGGGCCAAAGGAAATATCCTCCGATAACAAAGAGAAAGAAGCTTTCTGAGAAACTTCTTTGTGTTCTGTGAAATCATCTCAGAGAGTTACAACTTTCCCCTCAAGAAGCCTTTCGCTAAGACAGTTCTTGTGCAATTGGCAAAGTGATATTGGGAAGCCCATAGAGGGCCATGGTGAAAAAGGAAATATCCTCAGATGAAATCTGGAAAGAAGCTTTCTGAGAAACTGCTTAGTGTTCTGTTAATTCATCTCACAGAGTTACATCTGTATTTCGTGGATCTCTTTGCTAGCTTTATTTCTGTGGAATCTGAGAACAGATATTTCGGATCCCTTTGAAGACTATAGGGCCAAAGGAAATATCCTCCGAAAACAAAGAGAAAGAAGCTTTCTGAGAAACTTCTTTGTGTTCTGTGAAATCATCTCACAGAGTTACAGCTTTCCCCTCAAGAAGCCTTTCGCAAAGACAGTTCTTGTGGAATTGGCAAAGTGATATTTGGAAGCCCATAGAGGGCTATGGTGAAAAAGGAAATATCCTCAGATGAAATCTGAAAAGAAGCTTTCTGAGAAACTGCTTAGTGTTCTGTTAATTCATCTCACAGAGTTACATCTGTATTTCGTGGATATCTTTGCTAGCCTTATTTCTGTGGAATCTGAGAACAGATATTTCGGATCCCTTTGAAGACTATAGGGCCAAAGGAAATATCCTCCGATAACAAAGAGAAAGAAGCTTTCTGAGAAACTTCTTTGTGTTCTGTGAAATCATCTCACAGAGTTACAGCTTTCCCCTCAAAAGCCTTTCGCTAAGACAGTTCTTGTGGAATTGGCAAAGTGACATTTGGAAGCCCATAGAGGGCTATGGTGAAAAAGGAAATATCCTCAGAAGAAATCTGGAAAGAAGCTTTCTGAGAAACTGCTTAGTGTTCTCTTAATTCATCCCACAGAGTTACATCTGTATTTCGTGGATCTCTTTGCTATCCTTATTTCTGTGGAATCTGAGAACAGATATTTCGGATCCCTTTGAAGACTGTAGGGCCAAACTAGGTATCCTCCGATAACAAAGAGAAAGAAGATTTCTGAGAAACTTCTTTGTGTTCTGTGAAATCATCTCACAGAGTTACAGCTTTCCCCTCAAGAAGCCTTTCGCTAAGACAGTTCTTGTGGAATTGGCAAAGTGATATTTGGAAGCCCATAGAGGGCTATGGTGAAAAAGGAAATATCCTCAGATGAAATCTGGAAAGAAGCTTTCTGAGAAACTGCTTAGTGTTCTGTTAATTCATCTCACAGAGTTACATCTGTATTTCGTGGATCTTTTTGCTAGCCTTATTTCTGTGGAATCTGAGAACAGATATTTCGGATCCCTTTGAAGACTATAGGGCCAAACTAAATATCCTCCGATAACAAAGAGAACGAAGCTTTCTGAGAAACTTCTTTGTGTTCTGTGAAATCATCTCACAGAGTTACAGCTTTCCCCTCAAGAAGCCTTTCGCTAAGACAGTTCTTGTGGAATTGGCAAAGTGATATTTGGAAGCCCACAGAAGGCTATGTTGAAAAAGGAAATATCCTCAGATGAAATCTGGAAAGAAGCTTTCTGAGAAACTGCTTAGTGTTCTGTTAATTCATCTCACAGAGTTACATCTGTATTTCGTGGATCTCTTTGCTAGCCTTATTTCTGTGGAATCTTAGAACATATATTTCGGATCCCTTTGAAGACTATAGGGCCAAAGAAAAAATCCTCCGATAACAAAGAGAAAGGAGCTTTCTGAGAAACTTCTTTGTGTTCTGTGAAATCATCTCACAGAGTTACAGCTTTCCCCTCAAGAAGCCTTTCGCTAAGACAGTTCTTGTGGAATTGGCAAAGTGATATTTGGAAGCCCATAGAGGGCTATGGTGAAATGGAAATATCCTCCGATGAAATCTGGAAGGAAGCTTTCTGAGAAACTGCTTAGTGTTCTGTTAATTCATCTCACAGAGTTACATCTGTATTTCGTGGATCTCTTTGCTAGCCTTATTTCTGTGGAATCTGAGAACAGATATTTCGGATCCCTTTGAAGACTATAGGGCCAAAGGAAATATCCTCCGATAACAAAGAGAACGAAGCTTTCTGAGAAACTTCTTTGTGTTCTGTGAAATCGTCTCACAGAGTTACAGCTTTCCCCTCAAGAAGCCTTTCGCTAAGACAGTTCTTGTGGAATTGGCAAAGTGATATTTGGAAGCCCATAGAGGGCTATGGTGAAAAAGGAAATATCCTCAGATGAAATCTGGAAAGAAGCCTTCTGAGAAACTGCTTAGTTTTCTGTTAATTCATCTCACAGAGTTACGTCTGTATTTCGTGGATCTCTTTGCTAGCCTTATTTCTGTGGAATCATAGAACAGATATTTCGGATCCCTTTGAAGACTATTGGGCCAAAGAAAAAATCCTCCGATAACAAAGAGAAAGAAGCTTTCTGAGAAACTTCTTTGTGTTCTGTGAAATCATTTCACAGAGTTACAGCTTTCCCCTCAAGAAGCCTTTCGCTAAGACAGTTCTTGTGGAATTGGCAAAGTGATATTTGGAAGCCCATAGAGGGCTATGGTGAAAAAGGAAATATCCTCAGATGAAATCTGGAAAGAAGCTTTCTGAGAAACTCCTTAGTGTTCTGTTAATTCATCTCACAGAGTTACATCTGTATTTCGTGGATCTCTTTGCTAGCCTTATTTCTGTGGAATCTGAGAACAGATATTTCGGATCCCTTTGAAGACTATAGGGCCAAAGGAAATATCCTCCGATAACAAAGAGAAAGAAGCTTTCTGAGAAACTTCTTTGTGTTCTGCGAAATCATCTCACAGAATTACAGCTTTCCCCTCAAGAAGCCTTTCGCTAAGACAGTTCTTGTGGAATTGGCCAAGTGATATTTGGAAGCCCATAGAGGGCTAGGGTGAAAAAGGAAATATCCTCAGATGAAATCTGGAAAGAAGCTTTCTGAGAAACTGCTTAGTGTTCTGTTAATTCATCTCACAGAGTTACATCTGTATTTCGTGGATCTCTTTGCTAGCCTTATTTCTGTGGAATCTGAGAACAATTATTTCGGATCCCTTTGAAGACTATAGGGCCAAAGGAAATATCCTCTGATAACAAAGAGAACGAAGCTTTCTGAGAAACTTCTTTGTGTTCTGTGAAATCATCTCACAGAGTTACAGCTTTCCCCACAAGAAGCCTTTCGCTAAGACAGTTCTTGTGGAATTGGCAAAGTGATATTTGGAAGCCCATAGAGGGCTATGCTGAAAAAGGAAATATCCTCAGATGAAATCTGGAAAGAAGCTTTCCGATAAACTGCTTAGTGTTCTGTTAATTCATCTCACAGAGTTACATCTGTATTTCGTGGATCTCTTTGCTAGCCTTATTTCTGTGGAATCTGAGAACAGATATTTCGGATCCCTTTGAAGACTATAGGGCCAAAGGAAATATCCTCCGATAACAAAGAGAAAGAAGCTTTCTGAGAAACTTCTTTGTGTTCGGTGAAATCATCTCACAGAGTTACAGCTTTCCCCTCAAGAAGCCTTTCGCTAAGACAGTTCTTGTGGAATTGGCCAAGTGATATTTGGAAGTCCATAGAGGGCTATCTTGAAAAAGGAAAATCCTCAGATGAAATCGGGAAAGAAGCTTTCTGAGAAACTGCTTAGTGTTCTGTTAATTCATCTCACAGAGTTACATCTGTATTTCGTGGATCTCTTTGCTAGCCTTATTTCTGTGGAATCTGAGAACAGATATTTCGGATCCCTTGGAGGACTATAGGGCCAAAGGAAATATCCTCCGATAACAAGGAGAAAGAAGCTTTCTGAGAAACTTCTTTGTGTTCTGTGAAATCATCTCACAGAGTTACAGCTTTCCCCTCAAGAAGCCTTTCGCTAAGACAGTTCTTGTGGAATTGGCAAGGTGACATTTGGAAGCCCATAGAGGGCTATGTTGAAAAAGGAAATATCCTCAGATGAAATCTGGAAAGAAGCTTTCTGAGAAACTGCTTAGTGTTCTGTTAATTCATCTCACAGAGTTACATCTGTATTTCGTGGATCTCTTTGCTAGCCTTATTTCTGTGGAATCTTAGAACAGATATTTCGGATCCCTTTGAAGACTATAGGGCCAAAGAAAAAATCCTCCGATAACGAAGAGAAAGAAGCTTTCTGAGAAACTTCTTTGTGTTCTGTGAAATCATCACAGAGAGTTACAGCTTTCCCCTCAAGAAGCCTTTCGCTAAGACAGTTCTTGTGGAATTGGCAAAGTGATATTTGGAAGCCCATAGAGGGCTATGGTGAAAAAGGAAATATCTTCAGATGAAATCTGGAAAGAAGCTTTCTGAGAAACTGCTTAGTGTTCTGTTAATTCATCTCACAGAGTTACATCTGTATTTCGTGGATCTCTTTGCTAGCCTTATTTCTGTGGAATCTGAGAACAGATATTTCGGATCCCTTTGAAGACTATGGGGCCAAAGGAAATATTCTCCGATAACGAAGAGAAAGAAGCTTTCTGAGAAACTTCTTTGTGTTCTGTGAAATCATCTCACAGAGTTACAGCTTTCTCCTCAAGAAGCCTTTGGCTAAGACAGTTCTTGTGGAATTGGCAAAGTGATATTTGGAAGCCCATAGAGGGCCATGGTGAAAAAGGAAATATCCTCAGATGAAATCTGGAAAGAAGCTTTCTGAGAAACTGCTTAGTGTTCTGTTAATTCATCTCACAGATTTACATCTGTATTTCGTGGATCTCTTTGCTAGCCTTATTTCTGTGGAATCTGAGAACAGATATTTCGATCCCTTTGAAGACTATAGGGCCAAAGGAAAAATCCTCCGATAACAAAGAGAAAGAAGCTTTCTGAGAAACTTCTTTGTGTTCTGTGAAATCATCTCAGAGAGTTACAGCTTTCCCCTCAAGAAGCCTTTCGCTACGACAGTTCTTGTGGAATTGGCAAAGTGATATTTGGAAGCCCATAGAAGGCCATGGTGAAAAAGGAAATATCCTCAGATGAAATCTGGAAAGAAGCTTTCTGAGAAACTGCTTAGTGTTCTGTTAATTCATCTCACAGAGTTACATCTGTATTTCGTGGATCTCTTTGCTAGCCTTATTTCTGTGGAATCTTAGAACAGATATTTCGGATCCCTTTGAAGACTATAGGGCCAAAGAAAAAATCCTCCGATAACAAAGAGAAAGAAGCTTTCTGAGAAACTTCTTTGTGTTCTGTGAAATCATCTCACAGAGTTACAGCTTTCCCCTCAAGAAGCCTTTCGCTAAGACAGTTCTTGTGGAATTGGCAAAGTGATATTTGGAAGCCCATAGAGGGCTATGGTGAAAAAGGAAATATCCTCAGATGAAATGTGGAAAGAAGCTTTCTGAGAAACTGCTTAGTGTTCTGTTAATTCATCTCACAGAGTTACATCTGTATTTCGTGGATCTCGTTGCTAGCCTTATTTCTGTGGAATCTGATAACAGATATTTCGGATCCCTTTGAAGACTATGGCGCCAAAGGAAATATCCTCCGATAACGAAGAGAAAGAAGCTTTCTGAGAAACTTCTTTGTGTTCTGTGAAATCATCTCACAGAGTTACAGCTTTCCCCTCAAGAAGCCTTTCGATAAGAGAGTTCTTGTGGAATTGGCCAAGTGATATTTGGAAGACCATAGAAGGCTATGGTGAAAAAGGAAATATCCTCAGATGAAATCTGGAAAGAAGCTTTCTGAGAAACTGCTTAGGGTTCTGTTAATTCATCTCACAGAGTTACATCTGTATTTCGTGGATCTCTTTGCTAGCCTTATTTCTGTGGAATCTGAGAACAGATATTTGGGATCCCTTTGAAGACTATCGGTCCAAAGGCAATATCCTCCGATAACAAAGAGAAAGAAGCTTTCTGAGAAACTTCTTTGTGTTCTGTGAAATCATCTCAGAGAGTTACAGCTTTCCCCTCAAGAAGCCTTTTGCTAAGACTGTTCTTGTGGAATTGGCAACGTGAAATTTGGAAGCCCTTAGAGGGCTATGGTGAAAAAGGAAATATGCTCAGATGAAATCTGGAAAGAAGCTTTCTGAGAAACTGCTTAGTGTTCTGTTAATTCATCTCACAGAGTTACATCTGTATTTCGTGGATCTCTTTGCTAGCCTTAATTCTGTGGAATCTGAGAACAGATATTTCGGATCACTTTGAAGACTATAGGGCCAAAGGAAATATCCTCCGATAACAAAGAGAAAGAAGCTTTCTGAGAAACTTCTTTGTGTTCTGTGAAATCATCTCACAGAATTACAGCTTTCCCCTCAAGAAGCCTTTCGCTAAGACAGTTCTTGTGGAATTGGCAAAGTGAAATTTGGAAGCCCATAGAGGGCTATGGTGAAAAAGGAAATATCCTCAGATGAAATCTGGAAAGAAGCTTTCTGGAAACTGCTTAGTGTTCTGTTAATTCATCTCACAGAGTTACATCTGTATTTCGTGGATCTCTTTGATAGCCTTATTTCTGTGGAATCTGAGAACAGATATTTCGGATCCCTTTGAATACTATAGGGCCAAAGGAAATATCCTCCGATAACAAAGAGAAAGAAGCTTTCTGAGAAACTTCTTTGTGTTCTGTGAAATCATCTCAGAGAGTTACAACTTTCCCCTCAAGAAGCCTTTCGCTAAGACAGTTCTTGTGCAATTGGCAAAGTGATATTGGGAAGCCCAAAGAGGGCCATGGTGAAAAAGGAAATATCCTCAGATGAAATCTGGAAAGAAGCTTTCTGAGAAACTGCTTAGTGTTCTGTTAATTCATCTCACAGAGTTACATCTGTATTTCGTGGATCTCTTTGCTAGCTTTATTTCTGTGGAATCTGAGAACAGATATTTCGGATCCCTTTGAAGACTATAGGGCCAAAGGAAATATCCTCCGATAACAAAGAGAAAGAAGCTTTCTGAGAAACTTCTTTGTGTTCTGTGAAATCATCTCACAGAGTTACAGCTTTCCCCTCAAGAAGCCTTTCGCTAAGACAGTTCTTGTGGAATTGGCAAAGTGATATTTGGAAGCCCATAGAGGGCTATGGTGAAAAAGGAAATATCCTCAGATGAAATCTGAAAAGAAGCTTTCTGAGAAACTGCTTAGTGTTCTGTTAATTCATCTCACAGAGTTACATCTGTATTTCGTGGATATCTTTGCTAGCCTTATTTCTGTGGAATCTGAGAACAGATATTTCGGATCCCTTTGAAGACTATAGGGCCAAAGGAAATAACCTTCGATAACAAACAGAAAGAAGCTTTCTGAGAAAATTCTTTGTGTTCTGTGAAATCATCTCACGGAGTTACAGCCTTTCCCTCAAGAAGCCTTTCGCTAAGACAGTTCTTGTGTAATTGGCAAAGTGACATTTTGAAGCCCATAGAGGGCTATGGTGAAAAAGGAAATATCCCCAGACAAAATCTGGAAAGAAGCTTTCTGAGAAACTGCTTAGTGTTCTGTTAATTCATCTCACATAGTTACATCTGTATTTCGTGGATCTCTTTGCTAGCCTTATTTCTGTGGAATCTGAGAACAGATATTTCGGATCCCTTAGAAGACTATAGGGCCAAAGGAAATATCCTCCGATAACAAAGAGAAAGAAGCTTTCTGAGAAACTTCTTTGTGTTCTGTGAAATCATCTCACAGAGTTACAGCTTTCCCCTGAAGAAGCCTTTCGCTAAGACAGTTCTTGTGGAATTGGCCAAGTGATATTTGGAAGTCCATAGAGGGCTATGGTGAAAAAGGAAATATCCTCAGATGAAATCTGGAAAGAAGCTTTCTGAGAAACTGCTTAGTGTTCTGTTAATTCATCTCACAGAGTTACATCTGTATTTCGTGGATCTCTTTGCTAGCCTTATTTCTGTGGAATCTGAGAACAGATATTTCGGATCCCTTTGAAGACTATAGGGCCAAAGGAAATATCCTCCGATAACAAAGAGAAAGAAGCTTTCTGAGAAACTTCTTTGTGTTCTGTGAAATCATCTCACAGAGTTACAGCTTTCCCCTCAAAAGCCTTTCGCTAAGACAGTTCTTGTGGAATTGGCAAAGTGACATTTGGAAGCCCATAGAGGGCTATGGTGAAAAAGGAAATATCCTCAGAAGAAATCTGGAAAGAAGCTTTCTGAGAAACTGCTTAGTGTTCTCTTAATTCATCCCACAGAGTTACATCTGTATTTCGTGGATCTCTTTGGTATCCTTATTTCTGTGGAATCTGAGAACAGATATTTCGGATCCCTTTGAAGACTGTAGGGCCAAACTAGATATCCTCCGATAACAAAGAGAAAGAAGATTTCTGAGAAACTTCTTTGTGTTCTGTGAAATCATCTCACAGAGTTACAGCTTTCCCCTCAAGAAGCCTTTCGCTAAGACAGTTCTTGTGGAATTGGCAAAGTGATATTTGGAAGCCCATAGAGGGCTATGGTGAAAAAGGAAATATCCTCAGATGAAATCTGGAAAGAAGCTTTCTGAGAAACTGCTTAGTGTTCTGTTAATTCATCTCACAGAGTTACATCTGTATTTCGTGGATCTTTTTGCTAGCCTTATTTCTGTGGAATCTGAGAACAGATATTTCGGATCCCTTTGAAGACTATAGGGCCAAACTAAATATCCTCCGATAACAAAGAGAACGAAGCTTTCTGAGAAACTTCTTTGTGTTCTGTGAAATCATCTCACAGAATTACAGCTTTCCCCTCAAGAAGCCTTTCGCTAAGACAGTTCTTGTGGAATTGGCAAAGTGAAATTTGGAAGCCCATAGAGGGCTATGGTGAAAAAGGAAATATCCTCAGATGAAATCTGGAAAGAAGCTTTCTGGAAACTGCTTAGTGTTCTGTTAATTCATCTCACACAGTTACATCTGTATTTCGTGGATCTCTTTGCTAGCTTTATTTCTGTGGAATCCGAGAACAGATATTTCGGATCCCTTTGAAGACTATAGGGCCAAAGGAAATATCCTCCGATAACAAAGAGAACGAAGCTTTCTGAGAAACTTCTTTGTGTTCTGTGAAATCATCTCACAGAATTACAGCTTTCCCCTCAAGAAGCCTTTCGCTAAGACAGTTCTTGTGGAATTGGCAAAGTGAAATTTGGAAGCCCATAGAGGGCTATGGTGAAAAAGGAAATATCCTCAGATGAAATCTGGAAAGAAGCTTTCTGGAAACTGCTTAGTGTTCTGTTAATTCATCTCACACAGTTACATCTGTATTTCGTGGATCTCTTTGATAGCCTTATTTCTGTGGAATCTGAGAACAGATATTTCGGATCCCTTTGAATACTATAGGGCCAAAGGAAATATCCTCCGATAACAAAGAGAAAGAAGCTTTCTGAGAAACTTCTTTGTGTTCTGTGAAATCATCTCAGAGAGTTACAACTTTCCCCTCAAGAAGCCTTTCGCTAAGACAGTTCTTGTGCAATTGGCAAAGTGATATTGGGAAGCCCAAAGAGGGCCATGGTGAAAAAGGAAATATCCTCAGATGAAATCTGGAAAGAAGCTTTCTGAGAAACTGCTTAGTGTTCTGTTAATTCATCTCACAGAGTTACATCTGTATTTCGTGGATCTCTTTGCTAGCTTTATTTCTGTGGAATCTGAGAACAGATATTTCGGATCCCTTTGAAGACTATAGGGCCAAAGGAAATATCCTCCGATAACAAAGAGAAAGAAGCTTTCTGAGAAACTTCTTTGTGTTCTGTGAAATCATCTCACAGAGTTACAGCTTTCCCCTCAAGAAGCCTTTCGCTAAGACAGTTCTTGTGGAATTGGCAAAGTGATATTTGGAAGCCCATAGAGGGCTATGGTGAAAAAGGAAATATCCTCAGATGAAATCTGAAAAGAAGCTTTCTGAGAAACTGCTTAGTGTTCTGTTAATTCATCTCACAGAGTTACATCTGTATTTCGTGGATATCTTTGCTAGCCTTATTTCTGTGGAATCTGAGAACAGATATTTCGGATCCCTTTGAAGACTATAGGGCCAAAGGAAATAACCTTCGATAACAAACAGAAAGAAGCTTTCTGAGAAAATTCTTTGTGTTCTGTGAAATCATCTCACGGAGTTACAGCCTTTCCCTCAAGAAGCCTTTCGCTAAGACAGTTCTTGTGTAATTGACAAAGTGACATTTTGAAGCCCATAGAGGGCTATGGTGAAAAAGGAAATATCCCCAGACGAAATCTGGAAAGAAGCTTTCTGAGAAACTGCTTAGTGTTCTGTTAATTCATCTCACATAGTTACATCTGTATTTCGTGGATCTCTTTGCTAGCCTTATTTCTGTGGAATCTGAGAACAGATATTTCGGATCCCTTAGAAGACTATAGGGCCAAAGGAAATATCCTCCGATAACAAAGAGAAAGAAGCTTTCTGAGAAACTTCTTTGTGTTCTGTGAAATCATCTCACATAGTTACAGCTTTCCCCTGAAGAAGCCTTTCGCTAAGACAGTTCTTGTGGAATTGGCCAAGTGATATTTGGAAGTCCATAGAGGGCTATGGTGAAAAAGGAAATATCCTCAGATGAAATCTGGAAAGAAGCTTTCTGAGAAACTGCTTAGTGTTCTGTTAATTCATCTCACAGAGTTACATCTGTATTTCGTGGATCTCTTTGCTAGCCTTATTTCTGTGGAATCTGAGAACAGATATTTCGGATCCCTTTGAAGACTATAGGGCCAAAGGAAATATCCTCCGATAACAAAGAGAAAGAAGCTTTCTGAGAAACTTCTTTGTGTTCTGTGAAATCATCTCACAGAGTTACAGCTTTCCCCTCAAGAAGCCTTTCGCTAAGACAGTTCTTGTGGAATTGGCAAAATGATATTTGGAAGCCCATAGAGGGCTATGGTGAAAAAGGAAATATCCTCAGATGAAATCTGGAAAGAAGCTTTCTGAGAAACTGCTTAGTGTTCTGTTAATTCATCTCACAGAGTTACATCTGTATTTCGTGGATCTCTTTGCTAGCCTTATTTCTGTGGAATCTGAGAACAATTATTTCGGATCCCTTTGAAGACTATAGGGCCAAAGGAAATATCCTCTGATAACAAAGAGAACGAAGCTTTCTGAGAAACTTCTTTGTGTTCTGTGAAATCATCTCACAGAGTTACAGCTTTCCCCACAAGAAGCCTTTCGCTAAGACAGTTCTTGTGGAATTGGCAAAGTGATATTTGGAAGCCCATAGAGGGCTATGCTGAAAAAGGAAATATACTCAGATGAAATCTGGAAAGAAGCTTTCCGATAAACTGCTTAGTGTTCTGTTAATTCATCTCACAGAGTTACATCTGTATTTCGTGGATCTCTTTGCTAGCCTTATTTCTGTGGAATCTGAGAACAGATATTTCGGATCCCTTTGAAGACTATAGGGCCAAAGGAAATATCCTCCGATAACAAAGAGAAAGAAGCTTTCTGAGAAACTTCTTTGTGTTCGGTGAAATCATCTCACAGAGTTACAGCTTTCCCCTCAAGAAGCCTTTCGCTAAGACAGTTCTTGTGGAATTGGCCAAGTGATATTTGGAAGCCCATAGAGGGCTATCTTGAAAAAGGAAAATCCTCAGATGAAATCGGGAAAGAAGCTTTCTGAGAAACTGCTTAGTGTTCTGTTAATTCATCTCACAGAGTTACATCTGTATTTCGTGGATCTCTTTGCTAGCCTTATTTCTGTGGAATCTGAGAACAGATATTTCGGATCCCTTTGAGGACTATAGGGCCAAAGGAAATATCCTCAGATAACAAGGAGAAAGAAGCTTTCTGAGAAACTTCTTTGTGTTCTGTGAAATCATCTCACAGAGTTACAGCATTCCCCTCAAGAAGCCTTTCGCTAAGACAGTTCTTGTGGAATTGGCAAAGTGACATTTGGAAGCCCATAGAGGGCTATGTTGAAAAAGGAAATATCCTCAGATGAAATCTGGAAAGAAGCTTTCTGAGAAACTGCTTAGTGTTCTGTTAATTCATCTCACAGAGTTACATCTGTATTTCGTGGATCTCTTTGCTAGCCTTATTTCTGTGGCATCTTAGAACAGATATTTCGGATCCCTTTGAAGACTATAGGGCCAAAGAAAAAATCCTCCGATAACGAAGAGAAAGAAGCTTTCTGAGAAACTTCTTTGTGTTCTGTGAAATCATCACAGAGAGTTACAGCTTTCCCCTCAAGAAGCCTTTCGCTAAGACAGTTCTTGTGGAATTGGCAAAGTGATATTTGGAAGCCCATAGAGGGCTATGGTGAAAAAGGAAATATCTTCAGATGAAATCTGGAAAGAAGCTTTCTGAGAAACTGCTTAGTGTTCTGTTAATTCATCTCACAGAGTTACATCTGTATTTCGTGGATCTCTTTGCTAGCCTTATTTCTGTGGAATCTGAGAACAGATATTTCGGATCCCATTGAAGACTATGGGGCCAAAGGAAATATTCTCCGATAACGAAGAGAAAGAAGCTTTCTGAGAAACTTCTTTGTGTTCGTTGAAATCATCTCACAGAGTTACAGCTTTCTCCTCAAGAAGCCTTTCGCTAAGACAGTTCTTGTGGAATTGGCAAAGTGATATTTGGAAGCCCATAGAGGGCCATGGTGAAAAAGGAAATATCCTCAGATGAAATCTGGAAAGAAGCTTTCTGAGAAACTGCTTAGTGTTCTGTTAATTCATCTCACAGAGTTACATCTGTATTTCGTGGATCTCTTTGCTAGCCTTATTTCTGTGGAATCTGAGAACAGATATTTCGATCCCTTTGAAGACTATAGGGCCAAAGGAAAAATCCTCCGATAACAAAGAGAAAGAAGCTTTCTGAGAAACTTCTTTGTGTTCTGTGAAATCATCTCAGAGAGTTACAGCTTTCCCCTCAAGAAGCCTTTCGCTACGACAGTTCTTGTGGAATTGGCAAAGTGATATTTGGAAGCCCATAGAAGGCCATGGTGAAAAAGGAAATATCCTCAGATGAAATCTGGAAAGAAGCTTTCTGAGAAACTGCTTAGTGTTCTGTTAATACATCTCACAGAGTTACATCTGTATTTCGTGGATCTCTTTGCTAGCCTTATTTCTGTGGAATCTTAGAACAGATATTTCGGATCCCTTTGAAGACTATAGGGCCAAAGAAAAAATCCTCCGATAACAAAGAGAAAGAAGCTTTCTGAGAAACTTCTTTGTGTTCTGTGAAATCATCTCACAGAGTTACAGCTTTCCCCTCAAGAAGCCTTTCGCTAAGACAGTTCTTGTGGAATTGGCAAAGTGATATTTGGAAGCCCATAGAGGGCTATGGTGAAAAAGGAAATATCCTCAGATGAAATGTGGAAAGAAGCTTTCTGAGAAACTGCTTAGTGTTCTGTTAATTCATCTCACAGAGTTACATCTGTATTTCGTGGATCTCGTTGCTAGCCTTATTTCTGTGGAATCTGATAACAGATATTTCGGATCCCTTTGAAGACTATGGGGCCAAAGGAAATATCCTCCGATAACGAAGAGAAAGAAGCTTTCTGAGAAACTTCTTTGTGTTCTGTGAAATCATCTCACAGAGTTACAGCTTTCCCCTCAAGAAGCCTTTCGATAAGAGAGTTCTTGTGGAATTGGCCAAGTGATATTTGGAAGCCCATAGAAGGCTATGGTGAAAAAGGAAATATCCTCAGATGAAATCTGGAAAGAAGCTTTCTGAGAAAGTGCTTAGGGTTCTGTTAATTCATCTCACAGAGTTACATCTGTATTTCGTGGATCTCTTTGCTAGCCTTATTTCTGTGGAATCTGAGAACAGATATTTCGGATCCCTTTGAAGACTATAGGGCCAAAGGAAATATCCTCTGATAACAAAGAGAAAGAAGCATTCTGAGAAACTTCTTTGTGTTCTGTGAAATCATCTCACAGAGTTAGAGCTTTCCCCTCAAGAAGCCTTTCGCTAAGACATTTCTTGTGGAATTGGCAAAGTGATATTTGGAAGCCCTTAGAGGGCTATGGTGAAAAAGGAAATATCCTCAGATGAAATCTGGAAAGAAGCTTTCTGAGAAACTGCTTAGTGTTCTGTTAATTCATCTCACAGAGTTACATCTGTATTTCTTGGATCTCTTTGCTAGCCTTATTTCTGTGGAATCTGAGAACAGATATTTCGGATCCCTTTGAAGACTATAGGGCCAAAGGAAATATCCTCCGATAACAAAGGGAAAGAAGCTTTCCGAGAAACTTCTTTGTGTTCTGTGAAATCATCTCACAGAGTTACAACTTTCCTCTCAAGAAGCCTTTCGCTAAGACAGTTCTTATGGAATTGGCAAAGTGACATTTGGAAGCCCGTAGAGGGCTATGGTGAAAAAGGAAATATCCTCAGATGAAATCTGGAAAGAAGCTTTCTGAGAAACTGCTTAGTGTTCTGTTAATTCATCTCACAGAGTTTCATCTGTATTTCGTGGATCTCTTTGCAAGCCTTTTTTCTGTGGAATCTGAGGACAGATATTTCGGATCCCTTTGAAGACTATAGGGCCAAAGGAAATATCCAACGATAACAAAGAGAACGAAGCTTTCTGAGAAACTTCTTTGTGTACTGTGAAATCATCTCACAGAGTTACAGCTTTCACCTTAAGGAGCCTTTCGCTAAGACAGTTCTTGTGGA
Source organism: Macaca nemestrina (assembly GCF_043159975.1). Taxonomy (NCBI): domain Eukaryota; kingdom Metazoa; phylum Chordata; class Mammalia; order Primates; family Cercopithecidae; genus Macaca; species Macaca nemestrina. The sequence goes on along the minus strand of NC_092127.1, from coordinate 111,048,587 downwards.
ATTGGCAAAGTGATATTTGGAAGCCCATAGAGGGCTATGGTGAAAAAGGAAATATCCTCAGATGAAATCTGGAAAGAAGTTTTCTGAGAAACTGCTTAGTGTTCTGTTAATTCATCTCACAGAGTTACATCTGTATTTCGTGGATCTCTTTGCTCCCTTATTTCTGTGGAATCTGAGAACAGATATTTCGGATCCCTTTGAAGACTATAGGGCCAAAGAAAAAATCCTCCGATAACAAAGAGAAAGAAGCTTTCTGAGAAACTTCTTTGTGTTCTGTGAAATCATCTCACAGAGTTACAGCTTTCCCCTCAAGAAGCCTTTCGCTAAGACAGTTCTTGTGGAATTGGCAAAGTGACATTTGGAAGCCCATAGAGGGCTATGGTGAAAAAGGAAATATCCTCAGATGAAATCTGGAAAGAAGCTTTCTGAGAAACTGCTTAGTGTTCTGTTAATTCATCTCACAGAGTTACATCTGTATTTCGTGGATCTCGTTGCTAGTCTTATTTCTGTGGAATCTGATAACAGATATTTCGGATCCCTTTGAAGACTATGGGGCCAAAGGAAATATCCTCCGATAACGAAGAGAAAGAAGCTTTCTGAGAAACTTCTTTGTGTTCTGTGAAATCATCTCACAGAGTTACAGCTTTCCCCTCAAGAAGCCTTTCGATAAGAGAGTTCTTGTGGAATTGGCCAAGTGATATTTGGGAGCCCATAGAAGGCTATGGTGAAAAAGGAAATATCCTCAGATGAAATCTGGAAAGAAGCTTTCTGAGAAACTGCTTAGGGTTCTGTTAATTCATCTCACAGAGTTACATCTGTATTTCGTGGATCTCTTTGCTAGCCTTATTTCTGTGGAATCTGAGAACAGATATTTCGGATCCCTTTGAAGACTATAGGGCCAAAGGAAATATCCTCCGATAACAAAGAGAAAGAAGCTTTCTGAGAAACTTCTTTGTGTTCTGTGAAATCATCTCACAGAGTTAGAGCTTTCCCCTCAAGAAGCCTTTCGCTAAGACATTTCTTGTGGAATTGGCAAAGTGATATTTGGAAGCCCTTAGAGGGCTATGGTGAAAAAGGAAATATCCTCAGATGAAATCTGGAAAGAAGCTTTCTGAGAAACTGCTTAGTGTTCTGTTAATTCATCTCACAGAGTTACATCTGTATTTCTTGGATCTCTTTGCTAGCCTTATTTCTGTGGAATCTGAGAACAGATATTTCGGATCCCTTTGAAGACTATAGGGCCAAAGGAAATATCCTCCGATAACAAAGGGAAAGAAGCTTTCCGAGAAACTTCTTTGTGTTCTGTGAAATCATCTCACAGAGTTACAACTTTCCTCTCAAGAAGCCTTTCGCTAAGACAGTTCTTATGGAATTGGCAAAGTGACATTTGGAAGCCCATAGAGGGCTATGGTGAAAAAGGAAATATCCTCAGATGAAATCTGGAAAGAAGCTTTCTGAGAAACTGCTTAGTGTTCTGTTAATTCATCTCACAGAGTTTCATCTGTATTTCGTGGATCTCTTTGCAAGCCTTTTTTCTGTGGAATCTGAGGACAGATATTTCGGATCCCTTTGAAGACTATAGGGCCAAAGGAAATATCCAACGATAACAAAGAGAACGAAGCTTTCTGAGAAACTTCTTTGTGTACTGTGAAATCATCTCACAGAGTTACAGCTTTCACCTTAAGGAGCCTTTCGCTAAGACAGTTCTTGTGGAATTGGCAAAGTGATATTTGGAAGCCCATAGAGGGCTATGGTGAAAAAGGAAATATCCTCAGATGCAATCTGGAAAGAAGTTTTCTGAGAAACTGCTTAGTGTTCTGTTAATTCATCTCACAGAGTTACATCTGTATTTCGTGGATCTCTTTGCTCCCTTATTTCTGTGGAATCTGAGAACAGATATTTCGGATCCCTTTGAAGACTATAGGGCCAAAGGAAATATCCTCCGATAACAAAGAGAAAGAAGCTTTTTGAGAAACTTCTTTGTGTTCTGTGAAATCATCTCACAGAGTTACAGCTTTCCCCTCAAGAAGCCTTTCGCTAAGAAAGTTCTTGTGGAATTGGAAAAGTGATATTTGGAAGCCCATAGAGGGCTATGGTGAAAAAGGAAATATCCTCAGATGAAATCTGGAAAGAAGCTTTCTGATAAATTGCTTAGTGTTCTGTTAATTCATCTCACAGAGTTACATCTGTATTTCGTGGATCTCTTTGCTAGCCTTATTTCTGTGGAATCTTAGAACAGATATTTCGGATCCCTTTGAAGACTATAGGGCCAAAGAAAAAATCCTCCGATAACAAAGAGAAAGAAGCTTTCTGAGAAACTTCTTTGTGTTCTGTGAAATCATCTCACAGAGTTACAGCTTTCCCCTCAAGAAGCCTTTCGCTAAGACAGTTCTTGTGGAATTGGCAAAGTGATATTTGGAAGCCCATAGAGGGCTATGGTGAAAAAGGAAATATCCTCAGATGAAATCTGGAAAGAAGCTTTCTGAGAAACTGTTTAGTGTTCTTTTAATTCATCTCACAGAGTTACATCTGTATTTCGTGGATCTCTTTGCTAGCCTTATTTCTGTGGAATCTGAGAACAGATATTTCGGATCCCTTTGAAGACTATAGGGCCAAAGGAAATATCCTCCGATAACAAAGAGAAAGAAGCTTTCTGAGAAACTTCTTTGTGTTCTGTGAAATCATCTCACAGAATTACAGCTTTCCCCTCAAGAAGCCTTTCGCTAAGACAGTTCTTATGGAATTGGCAAAGTGATATTTGGAAGCCCATAGAGGGCTATGGTGAAAAAGGAAATATCCTCAGATGAAATCTGGAAAGAAGCTTTCTGAGAAACTGCTTAGTGTTCTCTTAATTCATCTCACACCGTTACATCTGTGTTTCGTGGATCTCTTTGATAGCCTTATTTCTGTGGAATCTGAGAACAGATATTTCGGATCCCTTTGAAGACTATAGGGCCAAAGGAAATATCCTCCGATAACAAAGAGAAAGAAGCTTTCTGAGAAACTTCTTAGTGTTCTGTGAAATCATCTCAGAGAGTTACAGCTTTTCCCTCAAGAAGCCTTTCGCTAAGACAGTTCTTGTGCAATTTGCAAAGTGATATTGGGAAGCCCATAGAGGGCCATGGTGAAAAAGGAAATATCCTCAGATGAAATCTGGAAAGAAGCTTTCTGAGAAACTGCTTAGTGTTCTGTTAATTCATCTCACAGAGTTACATCTGTATTTCGTGGATCTCTTTGCTAGCCGTATTTCTGTGGAATCTGAGAACAGATATTTCGGATCCCTTTGAAGACTATAGGGCCAAAGGAAATATCCTTCGATAACAAAGAGAAAGAAGCTTTCTGAGAAAATTCTTTGTGTTCTGTGAAATCATCTCACAGAGTTATAGCCTTTCCCTCAAGAAGCCTTTCGCTAAGACAGTTCTTGTGGAAACGGCAAAGTGATATTGGGAAGCCCATAGAGGGCCATGGTGAAAAAGGAATTATCCTCAGATGAAATCTGGAAAGAAGCTTTCTGAGAAACTGCTTAGTGTTCTGTTAATTCATCTCACAGAGTTACATCTGTATTTCGTGGATCTCTTTGCTAGCTTTATTTCTGTGGAATCTGAGAACAGATATTTCGGATCCCTTTGAAGACTATAGGGCCAAAGGAAATATCCTCCGATAACAAAGAGAAAGAAGCTTTCTGAGAAACTTCTTTGTGTTCTGTGAAATCATCTCACAGAGTTACAGCTTTCCCCTCAAGAAGCCTTTCGCTAAGACAGTTCTTGTGGAATTGGCAAAGTGATATTTGGAAGCCCATAGAGGGCTATGGTGAAAAAGGAAATATCCTCAGATGAAATCTGAAAAGAAGCTTTCTGAGAAACTGCTTAGTGTTCTGTTAATTCATCTCACAGAGTTACATCTGTGTTTCGTGGATCTCTTTGCTAGCCGTATTTCTGTGGAATCTGAGAACAGATATTTCGGATCCCTTTGAAGACTATAGGGCCAAAGGAAATATCCTTCGATAACAAAGAGAAAGAAGCTTTCTGAGAAAATTCTTTGTGTTCTGTGAAATCATCTCACAGAGTTATAGCCTTTCCCTCAAGAAGCCTTTCGCTAAGACAGTTCTTGTGGAATTGGCAAAGTGACATTTGGAATCCCATAGATGGCTATGGTGAAAAAGGAAATATCCTCAGATGAAATCTGGAAAGAAGCTTTCTGAGAAACTGCTTAGTGTTCTGTTAATTCATCTCACAGAGTTACATCTGTATTTCGTGGATCTCTTTGCTAGCCTTATTTCTGTGGAATCTGAGAACAGATATTTCGGATCTCTTTGAAGACTATAGGGCCAAAGGAAATATCCTCCGATAACAAAGAGAAAGAAGCTTTCTGAGAAACTTCTTTGTGTTCTGTGAAATCATCTCACAGAGTTACAGCTTTCCCCTCAAGAAGCCTTTCGCTAAGACAGTTCTTGTGGAATTGGCCAAGTGATATTTGGAAGTCCATAGAGGGCTATGGTGAAAAAGGAAATATCCTCAGATGAAATCTGGAAAGAAGCTTTCTGAGAAACTGCTTAGTGTTCTGTTAATTCATCTCACAGAGTTACATCTGTATTTCGTGGATCTCTTTGCTAGCCTTATTTCTGTGGAATCTGAGAACAGATATTTCGGATCCCTTTGAAGACTATAGGGCCAAAGGAAATATCCTCCGATAACAAAGAGAAAGAAGCTTTCTGAGAAACTTCTTTGTGTTCTGTGAAATCATCTCACAGAGTTACAGCTTTCCCCTCAAGAAGCCTTTCGCTAAGACAGTTCTTGTGGAATTGGCAAAGTGACATTTGGAAGCCCATAGAGGGCTATGGTGAAAAAGGAAATATCCTCAGATGAAATCTGGAAAGAAGCTTTCTGAGAAACTGCTTAGTGTTCTCTTAATTCATCCCACAGAGTTACAACTGTATTTCGTGGATCTCTTTGCTATCCTTATTTCTGTGGAATCTGAGAACAGATATTTCGGATCCCTTTGAAGACTATAGGGCCAAAGGAAATATCCTCCGATAACAAAGAGAAAGAAGCTTTCTGAGAAACTTCTTTGTGTTCTGTGAAATCATCTCACAGAATTACAGCCTTCCCCTCAAGAAGCCTTTCGCTAAGACAGTTCTTGTGGAATTGGCAAAGTGATATTTCGAAGCCCATAGAGGGCTATGGTGAAAAAGGAAATATCCTCAGATGAAATCTGAAAAGAAGCTTTCTGAGAAACTGCTTAGTGTTCTGTTAATTCATCTCACACAGTTACATCTGTATTTCGTGGATCTCTTTGATAGCCTTATTTCTGTGGAATCTGAGAACAGATATTTCGGATCCCTTTGAAGACTATAGGGCCAAAGGAAATATCCTCCGATAACAAAGAGAAAGAAGCTTTCTGAGAAACTTCTTTGTGTTCTGTGAAATCACCTCAGAGAGTTACAACTTTCCCCTCAAGAAGTCTTTGTCTAAGACAGTTCTTGTGCAATTGGCAAAGTGATATTGGGAAGCCCATAGAGGGCCATGGTGAAAAAGGAAATATCCTCAGATGAAATCTGGAAAGAAGCTTTCTGAGAAACTGCTTAGTGTTCTGTTAATTCATCTCACAGAGTCACATCTGTATTTCGTGGATCTCTTTGCTAGCTGTATTTCTGTGGAATCTGAGAACAGATATTTCGGATCCCTTTGAAAACTATAGGGCCAAAGGAAATATCCTCCGATAACAAAGAGAAAGAAGCTTTCTGAGAAACTTCTTTGTGTTCTGTGAAATCATCTCACAGAGTTACAGCTTTCCCCACAAGAAGCCTTTCGCTAAGACAGTTCTTGTGGAATTGGCCAAGTGATATTTGGAAGCCCATAGAGGGCTATGGTGAAAAAGGAAATATCCTCAGATGAAATCTGGAAAGAAGCTTTCTGAGAAACTGCTTAGTGTTCTGTTAATTCATCTCACAGAGTTACATCTGTATTTCCTGGATCTCTTTGCTAGCCTTATTTCTGTGGAATCTGAGAACAGATATTTCGGATCCCTTTGAAGACTATAGGGCCAAAGGAAATATCCTCCGATAACAAAGAGAAAGAAGCTTTCTGAGAAACTTCTTTGTGTTCTGTGAAATCATCTCACAGAGTTACAGCTTTCCCCTCAAGAAGCCTTTCGCTAAGACAGTTCTTGTGGAATTGGCCAAGTGATATTTGGAAGTCCATAGAGGGCTACGGTGAAAAAGGAAATATCCTCAGATGAAATCTGGAAAGAAGCTTTCTGAGAAACTGCTTAGTGTTCTGTTAATTCATCTCACAGAGTTACATCTGTATTTCGTGGATCTCTTTGCTAGCCTTATTTCTGTGGAATCTGAGAACAGATATTTCGGATCCCTTTGAAGACTATAGGGCCAAAGGAAATATCCTCCGATAACAAAGAGAAAGAAGCTTTCTGAGAAACTTCTTTGTGTTCTGTGAAATCATCTCACAGAGTTACAGCTTTCCCCTCAAGAAGCCTTTCGCTAAGACAGTTCTTGTGGAATTGGCAAAGTGACATTTGGAAGCCCATAGAGGGCTACGGTGAAAAAGGAAATATCCTCAGATGAAATCTGGAAAGAAGCTTTCTGAGAAACTGCTTAGTGTTCTCTTAATTCTTCCCACAGAGTTACATGTGTATTTCGTGGATCTCTTTGCTAGCCTTATTTCTGTGGAATCGGAGAACAGATATTTCGGATCCCTTTGAAGACTATAGGGCCAAAGGAAATATCCTCCGATAACAAAGAGAACGAAGCTTTCTGAGAAACTTCTTTGTGTTCTGTGAAATCATCTCACAGAGTTACAGCTTTCCCCTCAAGAAGCCTTTCGCTAAGACAGTTCTTGTGGAATTGGCAAAGTGATATTTGGAAGCCCATAGAGGGCTATGGTGAAAAAGGAATTATCCTCAGATGAAATCTGGAAAGAAGGTTTCTGAGAAACTGCTTAGTGTTCTGTTAATTCATCTCACAGAGTTACATCAGTATTTCGTGGATCTCTTTGCTAGCCTTATTTCTGTGGAATCTGAGAACAGATATTTCGGATCCCTTTGAAGACTATAGGGCCAAAGGCAATATCCTCCGATAACAAAGAGAAAGAAGCTTTCTGAGAAACTTCTTTGTGTTCTGTGAAATCATCTCACAGAGTTACAGCTTTCCCCTCAAGAAGCCTTTTGCTAAGACTGTTCTTGTGGAATTGGCAACGTGAAATTTGGAAGCCCATAGAGGGCTATGGTGAAAAAGGAAATATGCTCAGATGAAATCTGGAAAGAAGCTTTCTGAGAAACTGCTTAGTGTTCTGTTAATTCATCTCACAGAGTTACATCTGTATTTCGTGGATCTCTTTGCTAGCCTTAAATCTGTGGAATCTGAGAACAGATATTTCGGATCACTTTGAAGACTATAGGGCCAAAGGAAATATCCTCCGATAACAAAGAGAAAGAAGCTTTCTGAGAAACTTCTTTGTGTTCTGTGAAATCATCTCACAGAATTACAGCTTTCCCCTCAAGAAGCCTTTCGCTAAGACAGTTCTTGTGGAATTGGCAAAGTGAAATTTGGAAGCCCATAGAGGGCTATGGTGAAAAAGGAAATATCCTCAGATGAAATCTGGAAAGAAGCTTTCTGGAAACTGCTTAGTGTTCTGTTAATTCATCTCACACAGTTACATCTGTATTTCGTGGATCTCTTTGATAGCCTTATTTCTGTGGAATCTGAGAACAGATATTTCGGATCCCTTTGAATACTATAGGGCCAAAGGAAATATCCTCCGATAACAAAGAGAAAGAAGCTTTCTGAGAAACTTCTTTGTGTTCTGTGAAATCATCTCAGAGAGTTACAACTTTCCCCTCAAGAAGCCTTTCGCTAAGACAGTTCTTGTGCAATTGGCAAAGTGATATTGGGAAGCCCATAGAGGGCCATGGTGAAAAAGGAAATATCCTCAGATGAAATCTGGAATGAAGCTTTCTGAGAAACTGCTTAGTGTTCTGTTAATTCATCTCACAGAGTTACATCTGTATTTCGTGGATCTCTTTGCTAGCTTTATTTCTGTGGAATCTGAGAACAGATATTTCGGATCCCTTTGAAGACTATAGGGCCAAAGGAAATATCCTCCGAAAACAAAGAGAAAGAAGCTTTCTGAGAAACTTCTTTGTGTTCTGTGAAATCATCTCACAGAGTTACAGCTTTCCCCTCAAGAAGCCTTTCGCTAAGACAGTTCTTGTGGAATTGGCAAAGTGATATTTGGAAGCCCATAGAGGGCTATGGTGAAAAAGGAAATATCCTCAGATGAAATCTGAAAAGAAGCTTTCTGAGAAACTGCTTAGTGTTCTGTTAATTCATCTCACAGAGTTACATCTGTATTTCGTGGATATCTTTGCTAGCCTTATTTCTGTGGAATCTGAGAACAGATATTTCGGATCCCTTTGAAGACTATAGGGCCAAAGGAAATAACCTTCGATAACAAACAGAAAGAAGCTTTCTGAGAAAATTCTTTGTGTTCTGTGAAATCATCTCACGGAGTTACAGCCTTTCCCTCAAGAAGCCTTTCGCTAAGACAGTTCTTGTGTAATTGGCAAAGTGACATTTTGAAGCCCATAGAGGGCTATGGTGAAAAAGGAAATATCCCCAGACGAAATCTGGAAAGAAGCTTTCTGAGAAACTGCTTAGTGTTCTGTTAATTCATCTCACATAGTTACATCTGTATTTCGTGGATCTCTTTGCTAGCCTTATTTCTGTGGAATCTGAGAACAGATATTTCGGATCCCTTAGAAGACTATAGGGCCAAAGGAAATATCCTCCGATAACAAAGAGAAAGAAGCTTTCTGAGAAACTTCTTTGTGTTCTGTGAAATCATCTCACAGAGTTACAGCTTTCCCCTGAAGAAGCCTTTCGCTAAGACAGTTCTTGTGGAATTGGCCAAGTGATATTTGGATGTCCATAGAGGGCTATGGTGAAAAAGGAAATATCCTCAGATGAAATCTGGAAAGAAGCTTTCTGAGAAACTGCTTAGTGTTCTGTTAATTCATCTCACAGAGTTACATCTGTATTTCGTGGATCTCTTTGCTAGCCTTATTTCTGTGGAATCTGAGAACAGATATTTCGGATCCCTTTGAAGACTATAGGGCCAAAGGAAATATCCTCCGATAACAAAGAGAAAGAAGCTTTCTGAGAAACTTCTTTGTGTTCTGTGAAATCATCTCACAGAGTTACAGCTTTCCCCTCAAAAGCCTTTCGCTAAGACAGTTCTTGTGGAATTGGCAAAGTGACATTTGGAAGCCCATAGAGGGCTATGGTGAAAAAGGAAATATCCTCAGAAGAAATCTGGAAAGAAGCTTTCTGAGAAACTGCTTAGTGTTCTCTTAATTCATCCCACAGAGTTACATCTGTATTTCGTGGATCTCTTTGCTATCCTTATTTCTGTGGAATCTGAGAACAGATATTTCGGATCCCTTTGAAGACTGTAGGGCCAAACTAGGTATCCTCCGATAACAAAGAGAAAGAAGATTTCTGAGAAACTTCTTTGTGTTCTGTGAAATCATCTCACAGAGTTACAGCTTTCCCCTCAAGAAGCCTTTCGCTAAGACAGTTCTTGTGGAATTGGCAAAGTGATATTTGGAAGCCCATAGAGGGCTATGGTGAAAAAGGAAATATCCTCAGATGAAATCTGGAAAGAAGCTTTCTGAGAAACTGCTTAGTGTTCTGTTAATTCATCTCACAGAGTTACATCTGTATTTCGTGGATCTTTTTGCTAGCCTTATTTCTGTGGAATCTGAGAACAGATATTTCGGATCCCTTTGAAGACTATAGGGCCAAACTAAATATCCTCCGATAACAAAGAGAACGAAGCTTTCTGAGAAACTTCTTTGTGTTCTGTGAAATCATCTCACAGAGTTACAGCTTTCCCCACAAGAAGCCTTTCGCTAAGACAGTTCTTGTGGAATTGGCAAAGTGATATTTGGAAGCCCATAGAAGGCTATGTTGAAAAAGGAAATATCCTCAGATGAAATCTGGAAAGAAGCTTTCTGAGAAACTGCTTAGTGTTCTGTTAATTCATCTCACAGAGTTACATCTGTATTTCGTGGATCTCTTTGCTAGCCTTATTTCTGTGGAATCTTAGAACATATATTTCGGATCCCTTTGAAGACTATAGGGCCAAAGAAAAAATCCTCCGATAACAAAGAGAAAGAAGCTTTCTGAGAAACTTCTTTGTGTTCTGTGAAATCATCTCACAGAGTTACAGCTTTCCCCTCAAGAAGCCTTTCGCTAAGACAGTTCTTGTGGAATTGGCAAAGTGATATTTGGAAGCCCATAGAGGGCTATGGTGAAAAAGGAAATATCCTCCGATGAAATCTGGAAGGAAGCTTTCTGAGAAACTGCTTAGTGTTCTGTTAATTCATCTCACAGAGTTACATCTGTATTTCGTGGATCTCTTTGCTAGCCTTATTTCTGTGCAATCTGAGAACAGATATTTCGGATCCCTTTGAAGACTATAGGGCCAAAGGAAATATCCTCCGATAACAAAGAGAACGAAGCTTTCTGAGAAACTTCTTTGTGTTCTGTGAAATCGTCTCACAGAGTTACAGCTTTCCCCTCAAGAAGACTTTCGCTAAGACAGTTCTTGTGGAATTGGCAAAGTGATATTTGGAAGCCCATAGAGGGCTATGGTGAAAAAGGAAATATCCTCAGATGAAATCTGGAAAGAAGCCTTCTGAGAAACTGCTTAGTTTTCTGTTAATTCATCTCACAGAGTTACGTCTGTATTTCGTGGATCTCTTTGCTAGCCTTATTTCTGTGGAATCTGAGAACAGATATTTCGGATCCCTTTGAAGACTATTGGGCCAAAGAAAAAATCCTCCGATAACAAAGAGAAAGAAGCTTTCTGAGAAACTTCTTTGTGTTCTGTGAAATCATTTCACAGAGTTACAGCTTTCCCCTCAAGAAGCCTTTCGCTAAGACAGTTCTTGTGGAATTGGCAAAGTGATATTTGGAAGCCCATAGAGGGCCATGGTGAAAAAGGAAATATCCTCAGATGAAATCTGGAAAGAGGCTTTCTGAGAAACTGCTTAGTGTTCTGTTAATTCATCTCACAGAGTTACATCTGTATTTCGTGGATCTCTTTGCTAGCCTTATTTCTGTGGAATCTGAGAACAGATATTTCGGATCCCTTTGAAGACTATAGGGCCAAAGGAAATATCCTCCGATAACAAAGAGAAAGAAGCTTTCTGAGAAACTTCTTTGTGTTCTGCGAAATCATCTCACAGAATTACAGCTTTCCCCTCAAGAAGCCTTTCGCTAAGACAGTTCTTGTGGAATTGGCCAAGTGATATTTGGAAGCCCATAGAGGGCTAGGGTGAAAAAGGAAATATCCTCAGATGAAATCTGGAAAGAAGCTTTCTGAGAAACTGCTTAGTGTTCTGTTAATTCATCTCACAGAGTTACATCTGTATTTCGTGGATCTCTTTGCTAGCCTTATTTCTGTGGAATCTGAAAACAATTATTTCGGATCCCTTTGAAGACTATAGGGCCAAAGGAAATATCCTCTGATAACAAAGAGAACGAAGCTTTCTGAGAAACTTCTTTGTGTTCTGTGAAATCATCTCACAGAGTTACAGCTTTCCCCACAAGAAGCCTTTCGCTAAGACAGTTCTTGTGGAATTGGCAAAGTGATATTTGGAAGCCCATAGAGGGCTATGCTGAAAAAGGAAATATCCTCAGATGAAATCTGGAAAGAAGCTTTCCGATAAACTGCTTAGTGTTCTGTTAATTCATCTCACAGAGTTACATCTGTATTTCGTGGATCTCTTTGCTAGCCTTATTTCTGTGGAATCTGAGAACAGATATTTCGGATCCCTTTGAAGACTATAGGGCCAAAGGAAATATCCTCCGATAACAAAGAGAAAGAAGCTTTCTGAGAAACTTCTTTGTGTTCGGTGAAATCATCTCACAGAGTTACAGCTTTCCCCTCAAGAAGCCTTTCGCTAAGACAGTTCTTGTGGAATTGGCCAAGTGATATGTGGAAGTCCATAGAGGGCTATCTTGAAAAAGGAAAATCCTCAGATGAAATCTGGAAAGAAGCTTTCTGAGAAACTGCTTAGTGTTCTGTTAATTCATCTCACAGAGTTACATCTGTATTTCGTGGATCTCTTTGCTAGCCTTATTTCTGTGGAATCTGAGAACAGATATTTCGGATCCCTTTGAGGACTATAGGGCCAAAGGAAATATCCTCAGATAACAAGGAGAAAGAAGCTTTCTGAGAAACTTCTTTGTGTTCTGTGAAATCATCTCACAGAGTTACAGCTTTCCCCTCAAGAAGCCTTTCGCTAAGACAGTTCTTGTGGAATTGGCAAAGTGACATTTGGAAGCCCATAGAGGGCTATGTTGAAAAAGGAAATATCCTCAGATGAAATCTGGAAAGAAGCTTTCTGAGAAACTGCTTAGTGTTCTGTTAATTCATCTCACAGAGTTACATCTGTATTTCGTGGATCTCTTTGCTAGCCTTATTTCTGTGGAATCTTAGAACAGATATTTCGGATCCCTTTGAAGACTATAGGGCCAAAGAAAAAATCCTCCGATAACGAAGAGAAAGAAGCTTTCTGAGAAACTTCTTTGTGTTCTGTGAAATCATCACAGAGAGTTACAGCTTTCCCCTCAAGAAGCCTTTCGCTAAGACAGTTCTTGTGGAATTGGCAAAGTGATATTTGGAAGCCCATAGAGGGCTATGGTGAAAAAGGAAATATCTTCAGATGAAATCTGGAAAGAAGCTTTCTGAGAAACTGCTTAGTGTTCTGTTAATTCATCTCACAGAGTTACATCTGTATTTCGTGGATCTCTTTGCTAGCCTTATTTCTGTGGAATCTGAGAACAGATATTTCGGATCCCTTTGAAGACTATGGGGCCAAAGGAAATATTCTCCGATAACGAAGAGAAAGAAGCTTTCTGAGAAACTTCTTTGTGTTCGTTGAAATCATCTCACAGAGTTACAGCTTTCTCCTCAAGAAGCCTTTCGATAAGACAGTTCTTGTGGAATTGGCAAAGTGATATTTGGAAGCCCATAGAGGGCCATGGTGAAAAAGGAAATATCCTCAGATGAAATCTGGAAAGAAGCTTTCTGAGAAACTGCTTAGTGTTCTGTTAATTCATCTCACAGAGTTACATCTGTATTTCGTGGATCTCTTTGCTAGCCTTATTTCTGTGGAATCTGAGAACAGATATTTCGATCCCTTTGAAGACTATAGGGCCAAAGGAAATATCCTCCGATAACAAAGAGAAAGAAGCTTTCTGAGAAACTTCTTTGTGTTCTGTGAAATCATCTCAGAGAGTTACAGCTTTCCCCTCAAGAAGCCTTTCGCTACGACAGTTCTTGTGGAATTGGCAAAGTGATATTTGGAAGCCCATAGAAGGCCATGGTGAAAAAGGAAATATCCTCAGATGAAATCTGGAAAGAAGCTTTCTGAGAAACTGCTTAGTGTTCTGTTAATTCATCTCACAGAGTTACATCTGTATTTCGTGGATCTCTTTGCTAGCCTTATTTCTGTGGAATCTTAGAACAGATATTTCGGATCCCTTTGAAGACTATAGGGCCAAAGAAAAAATCCTCCGATAACAAAGAGAAAGAAGCTTTCTGAGAAACTTCTTTGTGTTCTGTGAAATCATCTCACAGAGTTACAGCTTTCCCCTCAAGAAGCCTTTCGCTAAGACAGTTCTTGTGGAATTGGCAAAGTGATATTTGGAAGCCCATAGAGGGCTATGGTGAAAAAGGAAATATCCTCAGATGAAATGTGGAAAGAAGCTTTCTGAGAAACTGCTTAGTGTTCTGTTAATTCATCTCACAGAGTTACATCTGTACTTCGTGGATCTCGTTGCTAGCCTTATTTCTGTGGAATCTGATAACAGATATTTCGGATCCCTTTGAAGACTATGGCGCCAAAGGAAATATCCTCCGATAACGAAGAGAAAGAAGCTTTCTGAGAAACTTCTTTGTGTTCTGTGAAATCATCTCACAGAGTTACAGCTTTCCCCTCAAGAAGCCTTTCGATAAGAGAGTTCTTGTGGAATTGGCCAAGTGATATTTGGAAGCCCATAGAAGGCTATGGTGAAAAAGGAAATATCCTCAGATGAAATCTGGCAAGAAGCTTTCTGAGAAACTGCTTAGGGTTCTGTTAATTCATCTCACAGAGTTACATCTGTATTTCGTGGATCTCTTTGCTAGCCTTATTTCTGTGGAATCTGAGAACAGATATTTGGGATCCCTTTGAAGACTATCGGTCCAAAGGCAATATCCTCCGATAACAAAGAGAAAGAAGCTTTCTGAGAAACTTCTTTGTGTTCTGTGAAATCATCTCAGAGAGTTACAGCTTTCCCCTCAAGAAGCCTTTTGCTAAGACTGTTCTTGTGGAATTGGCAACGTGAAATTTGGAAGCCCTTAGAGGGCTATGGTGAAAAAGGAAATATGCTCAGATGAAATCTGGAAAGAAGCTTTCTGAGAAACTGCTTAGTGTTCTGTTAATTCATCTCACAGAGTTACATCTGTATTTCGTGGATCTCTTTGCTAGCCTTAATTCTGTGGAATCTGAGAACAGATATTTCGGATCACTTTGAAGACTATAGGGCGAAAGGAAATATCCTCCGATAACAAAGAGAAAGAAGCTTTCTGAGAAACTTCTTTGTGTTCTGTGAAATCATCTCACAGAATTACAGCTTTCCCCTCAAGAAGCCTTTCGCTAAGACAGTTCTTGTGGAATTGGCAAAGTGAAATTTGGAAGCCCATAGAGGGCTATGGTGAAAAAGGAAATATCCTCAGATGAAATCTGGAAAGAAGCTTTCTGGAAACTGCTTAGTGTTCTGTTAATTCATCTCACACAGTTACATCTGTATTTCGTGGATCTCTTTGATAGCCTTATTTCTGTGGAATCTGAGAACAGATATTTCGGATCCCTTTGAATACTATAGGGCCAAAGGAAATATCCTCCGATAACAAAGAGAAAGAAGCTTTCTGAGAAACTTCTTTGTGTTCTGTGAAATCATCTCAGAGAGTTACAACTTTCCCCTCAAGAAGCCTTTCGCTAAGACAGTTCTTGTGCAATTGGCAAAGTGATATTGGGAAGCCCAAAGAGGGCCATGGTGAAAAAGGAAATATCCTCAGATGAAATCTGGAAAGAAGCTTTCTGAGAAACTGCTTAGTGTTCTGTTAATTCATCTCACAGAGTTACATCTGTATTTCGTGGATCTCTTTGCTAGCTTTATTTCTGTGGAATCTGAGAACAGATATTTCGGATCCCTTTGAAGACTATAGGGCCAAAGGAAATATCCTCCGATAACAAAGAGAAAGAAGCTTTCTGAGAAACTTCTTTGTGTTCTGTGAAATCATCTCACAGAGTTACAGCTTTCCCCTCAAGAAGCCTTTCGCTAAGACAGTTCTTGTGGAATTGGCAAAGTGATATTTGGAAGCCCATAGAGGGCTATGGTGAAAAAGGAAATATCCTCAGATGAAATCTGGAAAGAAGCTTTCTGAGAAACTGCTTAGTGTTCTGTTAATTCATCTCACAGAGTTACATCTGTATTTCGTGGATATCTTTGCTAGCCTTATTTCTGTGGAATCTGAGAACAGATATTTCGGATCCCTTTGAAGACTATAGGGCCAAAGGAAATAACCTTCGATAACAAACAGAAAGAAGCTTTCTGAGAAAATTCTTTGTGTTCTGTGAAATCATCTCACGGAGTTACAGCCTTTCCCTCAAGAAGCCTTTCGCTAAGACAGTTCTTGTGTAATTGGCAAAGTGACATTTTGAAGCCCATAGAGGGCTATGGTGAAAAAGGAAATATCCCCAGACGAAATCTGGAAAGAAGCTTTCTGAGAAACTGCTTAGTGTTCTGTTAATTCATCTCACATAGTTACATCTGTATTTCGTGGATCTCTTTGCTAGCCTTATTTCTGTGGAATCTGAGAACAGATATTTCGGATCCCTTAGAAGACTATAGGGCCAAAGGAAATATCCTCCGATAACAAAGAGAAAGAAGCTTTCTGAGAAACTTCTTTGTGTTCTGTGAAATCATCTCACAGAGTTACAGCTTTCCCCTGAAGAAGCCTTTCGCTACGACAGTTCTTTTGGAATTGGCCAAGTGATATTTGGAAGTCCATAGAGGGCTATGGTGAAAAAGGAAATATCCTCAGATGAAATCTGGAAAGAAGCTTTCTGAGAAACTGCTTAGTGTTCTGTTAATTCATCTCACAGAGTTACATCTGTATTTCGTGGATCTCTTTGCTAGCCTTATTTCTGTGGAATCTGAGAACAGATATTTCGGATCCCTTTGAAGACTATAGCGCCAAAGGAAATATCCTCCGATAACAAAGAGAAAGAAGCTTTCTGAGAAACTTCTTTGTGTTCTGTGAAATCATCTCACAGAGTTACAGCTTTCCCCTCAAAAGCCTTTCGCTAAGACAGTTCTTGTGGAATTGGCAAAGTGACATTTGGAAGCCCATAGAGGGCTATGGTGAAAAAGGAAATATCCTCAGAAGAAATCTGGAAAGAAGCTTTCTGAGAAACTGCTTAGTGTTCTCTTAATTCATCCCACAGAGTTACATCTGTATTTCGTGGATCTCTTTGGTATCCTTATTTCTGTGGAATCTGAGAACAGATATTTCGGATCCCTTTGAAGACTGTAGGGCCAAACTAGATATCCTCCGATAACAAAGAGAAAGAAGATTTCTGAGAAACTTCTTTGTGTTCTGTGAAATCATCTCACAGAGTTACAGCTTTCCCCTCAAGAAGCCTTTCGCTAAGACAGTTCTTGTGGAATTGGCAAAGTGATATTTGGAAGCCCATAGAGGGCTATGGTGAAAAAGGAAATATCCTCAGATGAAATCTGGAAAGAAGCTTTCTGAGAAACTGCTTAGTGTTCTGTTAATTCATCTCACAGAGTTACATCTGTATTTCGTGGATCTTTTTGCTAGCCTTATTTCTGTGGAATCTGAGAACAGATATTTCGGATCCCTTTGAAGACTATAGGGCCAAACTAAATATCCTCCGATAACAAAGAGAACGAAGCTTTCTGAGAAACTTCTTTGTGTTCTGTGAAATCATCTCACAGAATTACAGCTTTCCCCTCAAGAAGCCTTTCGCTAAGACAGTTCTTGTGGAATTGGCAAAGTGAAATTTGGAAGCCCATAGAGGGCTATGGTGAAAAAGGAAATATCCTCAGATGAAATCTGGAAAGAAGCTTTCTGGAAACTGCTTAGTGTTCTGTTAATTCATCTCACACAGTTACATCTGTATTTCGTGGATCTCTTTGCTAGCTTTATTTCTGTGGAATCTGAGAACAGATATTTCGGATCCCTTTGAAGACTATAGGGCCAAAGGAAATATCCTCCGATAACAAAGAGAACGAAGCTTTCTGAGAAACTTCTTTGTGTTCTGTGAAATCATCTCACAGAATTACAGCTTTCCTCTCAAGAAGCCTTTCGCTAAGACAGTTCTTGTGGAATTGGCAAAGTGAAATTTGGAAGCCCATAGAGGGCTATGGTGAAAAAGGAAATATCCTCAGATGAAATCTGGAAAGAAGCTTTCTGGAAACTGCTTAGTGTTCTGTTAATTCATCTCACACAGTTACATCTGTATTTCGTGGATCTCTTTGATAGCCTTATTTCTGTGGAATCTGAGAACAGATATTTCGGATCCCTTTGAATACTATAGGGCCAAAGGAAATATCCTCCGATAACAAAGAGAAAGAAGCTTTCTGAGAAACTTCTTTGTGTTCTGTGAAATCATCTCAGAGAGTTACAACTTTCCCCTCAAGAAGCCTTTCGCTAAGACAGTTCTTGTGCAATTGGCAAAGTGATATTGGGAAGCCCAAAGAGGGCCATGGTGAAAAAGGAAATATCCTCAGATGAAATCTGGAAAGAAGCTTTCTGAGAAACTGCTTAGTGTTCTGTTAATTCATCTCACAGAGTTACATCTGTATTTCGTGGATCTCTTTGCTAGCTTTATTTCTGTGGAATCTGAGAACAGATATTTCGGATCCCTTTGAAGACTATAGGGCCAAAGGAAATAACCTTCGATAACAAACAGAAAGAAGCTTTCTGAGAAAATTCTTTGTGTTCTGTGAAATCATCTCACGGAGTTACAGCCTTTCCCTCAAGAAGCCTTTCGCTAAGACAGTTCTTGTGTAATTGGCAAAGTGACATTTTGAAGCCCATAGAGGGCTATGGTGAAAAAGGAAATATCCCCAGACGAAATCTGGAAAGAAGCTTTCTGAGAAACTGCTTAGTGTTCTGTTAATTCATCTCACATAGTTACATCTGTATTTCGTGGATCTCTTTGCTAGCCTTATTTCTGTGGAATCTGAGAACAGATATTTCGGATCCCTTAGAAGACTATAGGGCCAAAGGAAATATCCTCCGATAACAAAGAGAAAGAAGCTTTCTGAGAAACTTCTTTGTGTTCTGTGAAATCATCTCACAGAGTTACAGCTTTCCCCTGAAGAAGCCTTTCGCTAAGACAGTTCTTGTGGAATTGGCCAAGTGATATTTGGAAGTCCATAGAGGGCTATGGTGAAAAAGGAAATATCCTCAGATGAAATCTGGAAAGAAGCTTTCTGAGAAACTGCTTAGTTTTCTGTTAATTCATCTCACAGAGTTACATCTGTATTTCGTGGATCTCTTTGCTAGCCTTATTTCTGTGGAATCTGAGAACAGATATTTCGGATCCCTTTGAAGACTATAGGGCCAAAGGAAATATCCTCCGATAACAAAGAGAAAGAAGCTTTCTGAGAAACTTCTTTGTGTTCTGTGAAATCATCTCACAGAGTTACAGCTTTCCCCTCAAAAGCCTTTCGCTAAGACAGTTCTTGTGGAATTGGCAAAGTGACATTTGGAAGCCCATAGAGGGCTATGGTGAAAAAGGAAATATCCTCAGAAGAAATCTGGAAAGAAGCTTTCTGAGAAACTGCTTAGTGTTCTCTTAATTCATCCCACAGAGTTACATCTGTATTTCGTGGATCTCTTTGCTATCCTTATTTCTGTGGAATCTGAGAACAGATATTTCGGATCCCTTTGAAGACTGTAGGGCCAAACTAGATATCCTCCGATAACAAAGAGAAAGAAGATTTCTGAGAAACTTCTTTGTGTTCTGTGAAATCATCTCACAGAGTTACAGCTTTCCCCTCAAGAAGCCTTTCGCTAAGACAGTTCTTGTGGAATTGGCAAAGTGATATTTGGAAGCCCATAGAGGGCTATGGTGAAAAAGGAAATATCCTCAGATGAAATCTGGAAAGAAGCTTTCTGAGAAACTGCTTAGTGTTCTGTTAATTCATCTCACAGAGTTACATCTGTATTTCGTGGATCTTTTTGCTAGCCTTATTTCTGTGGAATCTGAGAACAGATATTTCGGATCCCTTTGAAGACTATAGGGCCAAACTAAATATCCTCCGATAACAAAGAGAACGAAGCTTTCTGAGAAACTTCTTTGTGTTCTGTGAAATCATCTCACAGAATTACAGCTTTCCCCTCAAGAAGCCTTTCGCTAAGACAGTTCTTGTGGAATTGGCAAAGTGAAATTTGGAAGCCCATAGAGGGCTATGGTGAAAAAGGAAATATCCTCAGATGAAATCTGGAAAGAAGCTTTCTGGAAACTGCTTAGTGTTCTGTTAATTCATCTCACACAGTTACATCTGTATTTCGTGGATCTCTTTGCTAGCTTTATTTCTGTGGAATCTGAGAACAGATATTTCGGATCCCTTTGAAGACTATAGGGCCAAAGGAAATATCCTCCGATAACAAAGAGAACGAAGCTTTCTGAGAAACTTCTTTGTGTTCTGTGAAATCATCTCACAGAATTACAGCTTTCCCCTCAAGAAGCCTTTCGCTAAGACAGTTCTTGTGGAATTGGCAAAGTGAAATTTGGAAGCCCATAGAGGGCTATGGTGAAAAAGGAAATATCCTCAGATGAAATCTGGAAAGAAGCTTTCTGGAAACTGCTTAGTGTTCTGTTAATTCATCTCACACAGTTACATCTGTATTTCGTGGATCTCTTTGATAGCCTTATTTCTGTGGAATCTGAGAACAGATATTTCGGATCCCTTTGAATACTATAGGGCCAAAGGAAATATCCTCCGATAACAAAGAGAAAGAAGCTTTCTGAGAAACTTCTTTGTGTTCTGTGAAATCATCTCAGAGAGTTACAACTTTCCCCTCAAGAAGCCTTTCGCTAAGACAGTTCTTGTGCAATTGGCAAAGTGATATTGGGAAGCCCAAAGAGGGCCATGGTGAAAAAGGAAATATCCTCAGATGAAATCTGGAAAGAAGCTTTCTGAGAAACTGCTTAGTGTTCTGTTAATTCATCTCACAGAGTTACATCTGTATTTCGTGGATCTCTTTGCTAGCTTTATTTCTGTGGAATCTGAGAACAGATATTTCGGATCCCTTTGAAGACTATAGGGCCAAAGGAAATATCCTCCGATAACAAAGAGAAAGAAGCTTTCTGAGAAACTTCTTTGTGTTCTGTGAAATCATCTCACAGAGTTACAGCTTTCCCCTCAAGAAGCCTTTCGCTAAGACAGTTCTTGTGGAATTGGCAAAGTGATATTTGGAAGCCCATAGAGGGCTATGGTGAAAAAGGAAATATCCTCAGATGAAATCTGAAAAGAAGCTTTCTGAGAAACTGCTTAGTGTTCTGTTAATTCATCTCACAGAGTTACATCTGTATTTCGTGGATATCTTTGCTAGCCTTATTTCTGTGGAATCTGAGAACAGATATTTCGGATCCCTTTGAAGACTATAGGGCCAAAGGAAATAACCTTCGATAACAAACAGAAAGAAGCTTTCTGAGAAAATTCTTTGTGTTCTGTGAAATCATCTCACGGAGTTACAGCCTTTCCCTCAAGAAGCCTTTCGCTAAGACAGTTCTTGTGTAATTGGCAAAGTGACATTTTGAAGCCCATAGAGGGCTATGGTGAAAAAGGAAATATCCCCAGACGAAATCTGGAAAGAAGCTTTCTGAGAAACTGCTTAGTGTTCTGTTAATTCATCTCACATAGTTACATCTGTATTTCGTGGATCTCTTTGCTAGCCTTATTTCTGTGGAATCTGAGAACAGATATTTCGGATCCCTTAGAAGACTATAGGGCCAAAGGAAATATCCTCCGATAACAAAGAGAAAGAAGCTTTCTGAGAAACTTCTTTGTGTTCTGTGAAATCATCTCACAGAGTTACAGCTTTCCCCTGAAGAAGCCTTTCGCTAAGACAGTTCTTGTGGAATTGGCCAAGTGATATTTGGAAGTCCATAGAGGGCTATGGTGAAAAAGGAAATATCCTCAGATGAAATCTGGAAAGAAGCTTTCTGAGAAACTGCTTAGTGTTCTGTTAATTCATCTCACAGAGTTACATCTGTATTTCGTGGATCTCTTTGCTAGCCTTATTTCTGTGGAATCTGAGAACAGATATTTCGGATCCCTTTGAAGACTATAGGGCCAAAGGAAATATCCTCCGATGACAAAGAGAAAGAAGCTTTCTGAGAAACTTCTTTGTGTTCTGTGAAATCATCTCAGAGAGTTACAGCTTTCCCCTCAAAAGCCTTTCGCTAAGACAGTTCTTGTGGAATTGGCAAAGTGACATTTGGAAGCCCATAGAGGGCTATGGTGAAAAAGGAAATATCCTCAGAAGAAATCTGGAAAGAAGCTTTCTGAGAAACTGCTTAGTGTTCTCTTAATTCATCCCACAGAGTTACATCTGTATTTCGTGGATCTCTTTGCTATCCTTATTTCTGTGGAATCTGAGAACAGATATTTCGGATCCCTTTGAAGACTGTAGGGCCAAACTAGATATCCTCCGATAACAAAGAGAAAGAAGATTTCTGAGAAACTTCTTTGTGTTCTGTGAAATCATCTCACAGAGTTACAGCTTTCCCCTCAAGAAGCCTTTCGCTAAGACAGTTCTTGTGGAATTGGCAAAGTGATATTTGGAAGCCCATAGAGGGCTATGGTGAAAAAGGAAATATCCTCAGATGAAATCTGGAAAGAAGCTTTCTGAGAAACTGCTTAGTGTTCTGTTAATTCATCTCACAGAGTTACATCTGTATTTCGTGGATCTTTTTGCTAGCCTTATTTCTGTGGAATCTGAGAACAGATATTTCGGATCCCTTTGAAGACTATAGGGCCAAACTAAATATCCTCCGATAACAAAGAGAACGAAGCTTTCTGAGAAACTTCTTTGTGTTCTGTGAAATCATCTCACAGAATTACAGCTTTCCCCTCAAGAAGCCTTTCGCTAAGACAGTTCTTGTGGAATTGGCAAAGTGAAATTTGGAAGCCCATAGAGGGCTATGGTGAAAAAGGAAATATCCTCAGATGAAATCTGGAAAGAAGCTTTCTGGAAACTGCTTAGTGTTCTGTTAATTCATCTCACACAGTTACATCTGTATTTCGTGGATCTCTTTGCTAGCTTTATTTCTGTGGAATCTGAGAACAGATATTTCGGATCCCTTTGAAGACTATAGGGCCAAAGGAAATATCCTCCGATAACAAAGAGAACGAAGCTTTCTGAGAAACTTCTTTGTGTTCTGTGAAATCATCTCACAGAATTACAGCTTTCCCCTCAAGAAGCCTTTCGCTAAGACAGTTCTTGTGGAATTGGCAAAGTGAAATTTGGAAGCCCATAGAGGGCTATGGTGAAAAAGGAAATATCCTCAGATGAAATCTGGAAAGAAGCTTTCTGGAAACTGCTTAGTGTTCTGTTAATTCATCTCACACAGTTACATCTGTATTTCGTGGATCTCTTTGATAGCCTTATTTCTGTGGAATCTGAGAACAGATATTTCGGATCCCTTTGAATACTATAGGGCCAAAGGAAATATCCTCCGATAACAAAGAGAAAGAAGCTTTCTGAGAAACTTCTTTGTGTTCTGTGAAATCATCTCAGAGAGTTACAACTTTCCCCTCAAGAAGCCTTTCGCTAAGACAGTTCTTGTGCAATTGGCAAAGTGATATTGGGAAGCCCAAAGAGGGCCATGGTGAAAAAGGAAATATCCTCAGATGAAATCTGGAAAGAAGCTTTCTGAGAAACTGCTTAGTGTTCTGTTAATTCATCTCACAGAGTTACATCTGTATTTCGTGGATCTCTTTGCTAGCTTTATTTCTGTGGAATCTGAGAACAGATATTTCGGATCCCTTTGAAGACTATAGGGCCAAAGGAAATATCCTCCGATAACAAAGAGAAAGAAGCTTTCTGAGAAACTTCTTTGTGTTCTGTGAAATCATCTCACAGAGTTACAGCTTTCCCCTCAAGAAGCCTTTCGCTAAGACAGTTCTTGTGGAATTGGCAAAGTGATATTTGGAAGCCCATAGAGGGCTATGGTGAAAAAGGAAATATCCTCAGATGAAATCTGAAAAGAAGCTTTCTGAGAAACTGCTTAGTGTTCTGTTAATTCATCTCACAGAGTTACATCTGTATTTCGTGGATATCTTTGCTAGCCTTATTTCTGTGGAATCTGAGAACAGATATTTCGGATCCCTTTGAAGACTATAGGGCCAAAGGAAATAACCTTCGATAACAAACAGAAAGAAGCTTTCTGAGAAAATTCTTTGTGTTCTGTGAAATCATCTCACGGAGTTACAGCCTTTCCCTCAAGAAGCCTTTCGCTAAGACAGTTCTTGTGTAATTGGCAAAGTGACATTTTGAAGCCCATAGAGGGCTATGGTGAAAAAGGAAATATCCCCAGACGAAATCTGGAAAGAAGCTTTCTGAGAAACTGCTTAGTGTTCTGTTAATTCATCTCACATAGTTACATCTGTATTTCGTGGATCTCTTTGCTAGCCTTATTTCTGTGGAATCTGAGAACAGATATTTCGGATCCCTTAGAAGACTATAGGGCCAAAGGAAATATCCTCCGATAACAAAGAGAAAGAAGCTTTCTGAGAAACTTCTTTGTGTTCTGTGAAATCATCTCACAGAGTTACAGCTTTCCCCTGAAGAAGCCTTTCGCTAAGACAGTTCTTGTGGAATTGGCCAAGTGATATTTGGAAGTCCATAGAGGGCTATGGTGAAAAAGGAAATATCCTCAGATGAAATCTGGAAAGAAGCTTTCTGAGAAACTGCTTAGTGTTCTGTTAATTCATCTCACAGAGTTACATCTGTATTTCGTGGATCTCTTTGCTAGCCTTATTTCTGTGGAATCTGAGAACAGATATTTCGGATCCCTTTGAAGACTATAGGGCCAAAGGAAATATCCTCCGATAACAAAGAGAAAGAAGCTTTCTGAGAAACTTCTTTGTGTTCTGTGAAATCATCTCAGAGAGTTACAGCTTTCCCCTCAAAAGCCTTTCGCTAAGACAGTTCTTGTGGAATTGGCAAAGTGACATTTGGAAGCCCATAGAGGGCTATGGTGAAAAAGGAAATATCCTCAGAAGAAATCTGGAAAGAAGCTTTCTGAGAAACTGCTTAGTGTTCTCTTAATTCATCCCCCAGAGTTACATCTGTATTTCGTGGATCTCTTTGCTATCCTTATTTCTGTGGAATCTGAGAACAGATATTTCGGATCCCTTTGAAGACTGTAGGGCCCAACTAGATATCCTCCGATAACAAAGAGAAAGAAGATTTCTGAGAAACTTCATTGTGTTCTGTGAAATCATCTCACAGAGTTACAGCTTTCCCCTCAAGAAGCCTTTCGCTAAGACAGTTCTTGTGGAATTGGCAAAGTGATATTTGGAAGCCCATAGAGGGCTATGGTGAAAAAGGAAATATCCTCAGATGAAATCTGGAAAGAAGCTTTCTGAGAAACTGCTTAGTGTTCTGTTAATTCATCTCACAGAGTTACATCTGTATTTCGTGGATCTTTTTGCTAGCCTTATTTCTGTGGAATCTGAGAACAGATATTTCGGATCCCTTTGAAGACTATAGGGCCAAACTAAATATCCTCCGATAACAAAGAGAACGAAGCTTTCTGAGAAACTTCTTTGTGTTCTGTGAAATCATCTCACAGAATTACAGCTTTCCCCTCAAGAAGCCTTTCGCTAAGACAGTTCTTGTGGAATTGGCAAAGTGAAATTTGGAAGCCCATAGAGGGCTATGGTGAAAAAGGAAATATCCTCAGATGAAATCTGGAAAGAAGCTTTCTGGAAACTGCTTAGTGTTCTGTTAATTCATCTCACACAGTTACATCTGTATTTCGTGGATCTCTTTGCTAGCTTTATTTCTGTGGAATCTGAGAACAGATATTTCGGATCCCTTTGAAGACTATAGGGCCAAAGGAAATATCCTCCGATAACAAAGAGAACGAAGCTTTCTGAGAAACTTCTTTGTGTTCTGTGAAATCATCTCACAGAATTACAGCTTTCCCCTCAAGAAGCCTTTCGCTAAGACAGTTCTTGTGGAATTGGCAAAGTGAAATTTGGAAGCCCATAGAGGGCTATGGTGAAAAAGGAAATATCCTCAGATGAAATCTGGAAAGAAGCTTTCTGGAAACTGCTTAGTGTTCTGTTAATTCATCTCACACAGTTACATCTGTATTTCGTGGATCTCTTTGATAGCCTTATTTCTGTGGAATCTGAGAACAGATATTTCGGATCCCTTTGAATACTATAGGGCCAAAGGAAATATCCTCCGATAACAAAGAGAAAGAAGCTTTCTGAGAAACTTCTTTGTGTTCTGTGAAATCATCTCAGAGAGTTACAACTTTCCCCTCAAGAAGCCTTTCGCTAAGACAGTTCTTGTGCAATTGGCAAAGTGATATTGGGAAGCCCAAAGAGGGCCATGGTGAAAAAGGAAATATCCTCAGATGAAATCTGGAAAGAAGCTTTCTGAGAAACTGCTTAGTGTTCTGTTAATTCATCTCACAGAGTTACATCTGTATTTCGTGGATCTCTTTGCTAGCTTTATTTCTGTGGAATCTGAGAACAGATATTTCGGATCCCTTTGAAGACTATAGGGCCAAAGGAAATATCCTCCGATAACAAAGAGAAAGAAGCTTTCTGAGAAACTTCTTTGTGTTCTGTGAAATCATCTCACAGAGTTACAGCTTTCCCCTCAAGAAGCCTTTGGCTAAGACAGTTCTTGTGGAATTGGCAAAGTGATATTTGGAAGCCCATAGAGGGCTATGGTGAAAAAGGAAATATCCTCAGATGAAATCTGAAAAGAAGCTTTCTGAGAAACTGCTTAGTGTTCTGTTAATTCATCTCACAGAGTTACATCTGTATTTCGTGGATATCTTTGCTAGCCTTATTTCTGTGGAATCTGAGAACAGATATTTCGGATCCCTTTGAAGACTATAGGGCCAAAGGAAATAACCTTCGATAACAAACAGAAAGAAGCTTTCTGAGAAAATTCTTTGTGTTCTGTGAAATCATCTCACGGAGTTACAGCTTTCCCCTGAAGAAGCCTTTCGCTAAGACAGTTCTTGTGGAATTGGCCAAGTGATATTTGGAAGTCCATAGAGGGCTATGGTGAAAAAGGAAATATCCTCAGATGAAATCTGGAAAGAAGCTTTCTGAGAAACTGCTTAGTGTTCTGTTAATTCATCTCACAGAGTTACATCTGTATTTCGTGGATCTCTTTGCTAGCCTTATTTCTGTGGAATCTGAGAACAGATATTTCGGATCCCTTTGAAGACTATAGGGCCAAAGGAAATATCCTCCGATAACAAAGAGAAAGAAGCTTTCTGAGAAACTTCTTTGTGTTCTGTGAAATCATCTCAGAGAGTTACAGCTTTCCCCTCAAAAGCCTTTCGCTAAGACAGTTCTTGTGGAATTGGCAAAGTGACATTTGGAAGCCCATAGAGGGCTATGGTGAAAAAGGAAATATCCTCAGAAGAAATCTGGAAAGAAGCTTTCTGAGAAACTGCTTAGTGTTCTCTTAATTCATCCCACAGAGTTACATCTGTATTTCGTGGATCTCTTTGCTATCCTTATTTCTGTGGAATCTGAGAACAGATATTTCGGATCCCTTTGAAGACTGTAGGGCCAAACTAGATATCCTACGATAACAAAGAGAAAGAAGATTTCTGAGAAACTTCTTTGTGTTCTGTGAAATCATCTCACAGAGTTACAGCTTTCCCCTCAAGAAGCCTTTCGCTAAGACAGTTCTTGTGGAATTGGCAAAGTGATATTTGGAAGCCCATAGAGGGCTATGGTGAAAAAGGAAATATCCTCAGATGAAATCTGGAAAGAAGCTTTCTGAGAAACTGCTTAGTGTTCTGTTAATTCATCTCACAGAGTTACATCTGTATTTCGTGGATCTTTTTGCTAGCCTTATTTCTGTGGAATCTGAGAACAGATATTTCGGATCCCTTTGAAGACTATAGGGCCAAACTAAATATCCTCCGATAACAAAGAGAACGAAGCTTTCTGAGAAACTTCTTTGTGTTCTGTGAAATCATCTCACAGAATTACAGCTTTCCTCTCAAGAAGCCTTTCGCTAAGCAGTTCTTGTGCAATTGGCAAAGTGATATTGGGAAGCCCAAAGAGGGCCATGGTGAAAAAGGAAATATCCTCAGATGAAATCTGGAAAGAAGCTTTCTGAGAAACTGCTTAGTGTTCTGTTAATTCATCTCACAGAGTTACATCTGTATTTCGTGGATCTCTTTGCTAGCTTTATTTCTGTGGAATCTGAGAACAGATATTTCGGATCCCTTTGAAGACTATAGGGCCAAAGGAAATATCCTCCGATAACAAAGAGAAAGAAGCTTTCTGAGAAACTTCTTTGTGTTCTGTGAAATCATCTCACAGAGTTACAGCTTTCCCATCAAGAAGCCTTTCGCTAAGACAGTTCTTGTGGAAGTGGCAAAGTGATATTTGGAAGCCCATAGAGGGCTATGGTGAAAAAGGAAATATCCTCAGATGAAATCTGAAAAGAAGCTTTCTGAGAAACTGCTTAGTGTTCTGTTAATTCATCTCACAGAGTTACATCTGTATTTCGTGGATATCTTTGCTAGCCTTATTTCTGTGGAATCTGAGAACAGATATTTCGGATCCCTTTGAAGACTATAGGGCCAAAGGAAATAACCTTCGATAACAAACAGAAAGAAGCTTTCTGAGAAAATTCTTTGTGTTCTGTGAAATCATCTCACGGAGTTACAGCCTTTCCCTCAAGAAGCCTTTCGCTAAGACAGTTCTTGTGTAATTGGCAAAGTGACATTTTGAAGCCCATAGAGGGCTATGGTGAAAAAGGAAATATCCCCAGACGAAATCTGGAAAGAAGCTTTCTGAGAAACTGCTTAGTGTTCTGTTAATTCATCTCACATAGTTACATCTGTATTTCGTGGATCTCTTTGCTAGCCTTATTTCTGTGGAATCTGAGAACAGATATTTCGGATCCCTTAGAAGACTATAGGGCCAAAGGAAATATCCTCCGATAACAAAGAGAAAGAAGCTTTCTGAGAAACTTCTTTGTGTTCTGTGAAATCATCTCACAGAGTTACAGCTTTCCCCTGAAGAAGCCTTTCGCTAAGACAGTTCTTGTGGAATTGGCCAAGTGATATTTGGAAGTCCATAGAGGGCTATGGTGAAAAAGGAAATATCCTCAGATGAAATCTGGAAAGAAGCTTTCTGAGAAACTGCTTAGTGTTCTGTTAATTCATCTCACAGAGTTACATCTGTATTTCGTGGATCTCTTTGCTAGCCTTATTTCTGTGGAATCTGAGAACAGATATTTCGGATCCCTTTGAAGACTATAGGGCCAAAGGAAATATCCTCCGATAACAAAGAGAAAGAAGCTTTCTGAGAAACTTCTTTGTGTTCTGTGAAATCATCTCACAGAGTTACAGCTTTCCCCTCAAAAGCCTTTCGCTAAGACAGTTCTTGTGGAATTGGCAAAGTGACATTTGGAAGCCCATAGAGGGCTATGGTGAAAAAGGAAATATCCTCAGAAGAAATCTGGAAAGAAGCTTTCTGAGAAACTGCTTAGTGTTCTCTTAATTCATCCCACAGAGTTACATCTGTATTTCGTGGATCTCTTTGCTATCCTTATTTCTGTGGAATCTGAGAACAGATATTTCGGATCCCTTTGAAGACTGTAGGGCCAAACTAGATATCCTCCGATAACAAAGAGAAAGAAGATTTCTGAGAAACTTCTTTGTGTTCTGTGAAATCATCTCACAGAGTTACAGCTTTCCCCTCAAGAAGCCTTTCGCTAAGACAGTTCTTGTGGAATTGGCAAAGTGATATTTGGAAGCCCATAGAGGGCTATGGTGAAAAAGGAAATATCCTCAGATGAAATCTGGAAAGAAGCTTTCTGAGAAACTGCTTAGTGTTCTGTTAATTCATCTCACAGAGTTACATCTGTATTTCGTGGATCTTTTTGCTAGCCTTATTTCTGTGGAATCTGAGAACAGATATTTCGGATCCCTTTGAAGACTATAGGGCCAAACTAAATATCCTCCGATAACAAAGAGAACGAAGCTTTCTGAGAAACTTCTTTGTGTTCTGTGAAATCATCTCACAGAATTACAGCTTTCCCCTCAAGAAGCCTTTCGCTAAGACAGTTCTTGTGGAATTGGCAAAGTGAAATTTGGAAGCCCATAGAGGGCTATGGTGAAAAAGGAAATATCCTCAGATGAAATCTGGAAAGAAGCTTTCTGGAAACTGCTTAGTGTTCTGTTAATTCATCTCACACAGTTACATCTGTATTTCGTGGATCTCTTTGCTAGCTTTATTTCTGTGGAATCTGAGAACAGATATTTCGGATCCCTTTGAAGACTATAGGGCCAAAGGAAATATCCTCCGATAACAAAGAGAACGAAGCTTTCTGAGAAACTTCTTTGTGTTCTGTGAAATCATCTCACAGAATTACAGCTTTCCCCTCAAGAAGCCTTTCGCTAAGACAGTTCTTGTGGAATTGGCAAAGTGAAATTTGGAAGCCCATAGAGGGCTATGGTGAAAAAGGAAATATCCTCAGATGAAATCTGGAAAGAAGCTTTCTGGAAAATGCTTAGTGTTCTGTTAATTCATCTCACACAGTTACATCTGTATTTCGTGGATCTCTTTGATAGCCTTATTTCTGTGGAATCTGAGAACAGATATTTCGGATCCCTTTGAATACTATAGGGCCAAAGGAAATATCCTCCGATAACAAAGAGAAAGAAGCTTTCTGAGAAACTTCTTTGTGTTCTGTGAAATCATCTCAGAGAGTTACAACTTTCCCCTCAAGAAGCCTTTCGCTAAGACAGTTCTTGTGCAATTGGCAAAGTGATATTGGGAAGCCCAAAGAGGGCCAGGGTGAAAAAGGAAATATCCTCAGATGAAATCTGGAAAGAAGCTTTCTGAGAAACTGCTTAGTGTTCTATTAATTCATCTCACAGAGTTACATCTGTATTTCGTGGATCTCTTTGCTAGCTTTATTTCTGTGGAATCTGAGAACAGATATTTCGGATCTCTTTGAAGACTATAGGGCCAAAGGAAATATCCTCCGATAACAAAGAGAAAGAAGCTTTCTGAGAAACTTCTTTGTGTTCTGTGAAATCATCTCACAGAGTTACAGCTTTCCCCTCAAGAAGCCTTTCGCTAAGACAGTTCTTGTGGAATTGGCAAAGTGATATTTGGAAGCCCATAGAGGGCTATGGTGAAAAAGGAAATATCCTCAGATGAAATCTGAAAAGAAGCTTTCTGAGAAACTGCTTAGTGTTCTGTTAATTCATCTCACAGAGTTACATCTGTATTTCGTGGATATCTTTGCTAGCCTTATTTCTGTGGAATCTGAGAACAGATATTTCGGATCCCTTTGAAGACTATAGGGCCAAAGGAAATAACCTTCGATAACAAACAGAAAGAAGCTTTCTGAGAAAATTCTTTGTGTTCTGTGAAATCATCTCACGGAGTTACAGCCTTTCCCTCAAGAAGCCTTTCGCTAAGACAGTTCTTGTGTAATTGGCAAAGTGACATTTTGAAGCCCATAGAGGGCTATGGTGAAAAAGGAAATATCCCCAGACGAAATCTGGAAAGAAGCTTTCTGAGAAACTGCTTAGTGTTCTGTTAATTCATCTCACATAGTTACATCTGTATTTCGTGGATCTCTTTGCTAGCCTTATTTCTGTGGAATCTGAGAACAGATATTTCGGATCCCTTAGAAGACTATAGGGCCAAAGGAAATATCCTCCGATAACAAAGAGAAAGAAGCTTTCTGAGAAACTTCTTTGTGTTCTGTGAAATCATCTCACAGAGTTACAGCTTTCCCCTGAAGAAGCCTTTCGCTAAGACAGTTCTTGTGGAATTGGCCAAGTGATATTTGGAAGTCCATAGAGGGCTATGGTGAAAAAGGAAATATCCTCAGATGAAATCTGGAAAGAAGCTTTCTGAGAAACTGCTTAGTGTTCTGTTAATTCATCTCACAGAGTTACATCTGTATTTCGTGGATCTCTTTGCTAGCCTTATTTCTGTGGAATCTGAGAACAGATATTTCGGATCCCTTTGAAGACTATAGGGCCAAAGGAAATATCCTCCGATAACAAAGAGAAAGAAGCTTTCTGAGAAACTTCTTTGTGTTCTGTGAAATCATCTCACAGAGTTACAGCTTTCCCCTCAAAAGCCTTTCGCTAAGACAGTTCTTGTGGAATTGGCAAAGTGACATTTGGAAGCCCATAGAGGGCTATGGTGAAAAAGGAAATATCCTCAGAAGAAATCTGGAAAGAAGCTTTCTGAGAAACTGCTTAGTGTTCTCTTAATTCATCCCACAGAGTTACTTCTGTATTTCGTGGATCTCTTTGCTATCCTTATTTCTGTGGAATCTGAGAACAGATATTTCGGATCCCTTTGAAGACTGTAGGGCCAAACTAGATATCCTCCGATAACAAAGAGAAAGAAGATTTCTGAGAAACTTCTTTGTGTTCTGTGAAATCATCTCACAGAGTTACAGCTTTCCCCTCAAGAAGCCTTTCGCTAAGACAGTTCTTGTGGAATTGGCAAAGTGATATTTGGAAGCCCATAGAGGGCTATGGTGAAAAAGGAAATATCCTCAGATGAAATCTGGAAAGAAGCTTTCTGAGAAACTGCTTAGTGTTCTGTTAATTCATCTCACAGAGTTACATCTGTATTTCGTGGATCTTTTTGCTAGCCTTATTTCTGTGGAATCTGAGAACAGATATTTCGGATCCCTTTGAAGACTATAGGGCCAAACTAAATATCCTCCGATAACAAAGAGAACGAAGCTTTCTGAGAAACTTCTTTGTGTTCTGTGAAATCATCTCACAGAATTACAGCTTTCCCCTCAAGAAGCCTTTCGCTAAGACAGTTCTTGTGGAATTGGCAAAGTGAAATTTGGAAGCCCATAGAGGGCTATGGTGAAAAAGGAAATATCCTCAGATGAAATCTGGAAAGAAGCTTTCTGGAAACTGCTTAGTGTTCTGTTAATTCATCTCACACAGTTACATCTGTATTTCGTGGATCTCTTTGCTAGCTTTATTTCTGTGGAATCTGAGAACAGATATTTCGGATCCCTTTGAAGACTATAGGGCCAAAGGAAATATCCTCCGATAACAAAGAGAACGAAGCTTTCTGAGAAACTTCTTTGTGTTCTGTGAAATCATCTCACAGAATTACAGCTTTCCCCTCAAGAAGCCTTTCGCTAAGACAGTTCTTGTGGAATTGGCAAAGTGAAATTTGGAAGCCCATAGAGGGCTATGGTGAAAAAGGAAATATCCTCAGATGAAATCTGGAAAGAAGCTTTCTGGAAACTGCTTAGTGTTCTGTTAATTCATCTCACACAGTTACATCTGTATTTCGTGGATCTCTTTGCTAGCCTTATTTCTGTGGAATCTGAGAACAGATATTTCGGATCCCTTTGAATACTATAGGGCCAAAGGAAATATCCTCCGATAACAAAGAGAAAGAAGCTTTCTGAGAAACTTCTTTGTGTTCTGTGAAATCATCTCAGAGAGTTACAACTTTCCCCTCAAGAAGCCTTTCGCTAAGACAGTTCTTGTGCAATTGGCAAAGTGATATTGGGAAGCCCAAAGAGGGCCAGGGTGAAAAAGGAAATATCCTCAGATGAAATCTGGAAAGAAGCTTTCTGAGAAACTGCTTAGTGTTCTGTTAATTCATCTCACAGAGTTACATCTGTATTTCGTGGATCTCTTTGCTAGCTTTATTTCTGTGGAATCTGAGAACAGATATTTCGGATCCCTTTGAAGACTATAGGGCCAAAGGAAATATCCTCCGATAACAAAGAGAAAGAAGCTTTCTGAGAAACTTCTTTGTGTTCTGTGAAATCATCTCACAGAGTTACAGCTTTCCCCTCAAGAAGCCTTTCGCTAAGACAGTTCTTGTGGAATTGGCAAAGTGATATTTGGAAGCCCATAGAGGGCTATGGTGAAAAAGGAAATATCCTCAGATGAAATCTGAAAAGAAGCTTTCTGAGAAACTGCTTAGTGTTCTGTTAATTCATCTCACAGAGTTACATCTGTATTTCGTGGATATCTTTGCTAGCCTTATTTCTGTGGAATCTGAGAACAGATATTTCGGATCCCTTTGAAGACTATAGGGCCAAAGGAAATAACCTTCGATAACAAACAGAAAGAAGCTTTCTGAGAAAATTCTTTGTGTTCTGTGAAATCATCTCACGGAGTTACAGCCTTTCCCTCAAGAAGCCTTTCGCTAAGACAGTTCTTGTGTAATTGGCAAAGTGACATTTTGAAGCCCATAGAGGGCTATGGTGAAAAAGGAAATATCCCCAGACGAAATCTGGAAAGAAGCTTTCTGAGAAACTGCTTAGTGTTCTGTTAATTCATCTCACATAGTTACATCTGTATTTCGTGGATCTCTTTGCTAGCCTTATTTCTGTGGAATCTGAGAACAGATATTTCGGATCCCTTAGAAGACTATAGGGCCAAAGGAAATATCCTCCGATAACAAAGAGAAAGAAGCTTTCTGAGAAACTTCTTTGTGTTCTGTGAAATCATCTCACAGAGTTACAGCTTTCCCCTGAAGAAGCCTTTCGCTAAGACAGTTCTTGTGGAATTGGCCAAGTGATATTTGGAAGTCCATAGAGGGCTATGGTGAAAAAGGAAATATCCTCAGATGAAATCTGGAAAGAAGCTTTCTGAGAAACTGCTTAGTGTTCTGTTAATTCATCTCACAGAGTTACATCTGTATTTCGTGGATCTCTTTGCTAGCCTTATTTCTGTGGAATCTGAGAACAGATATTTCGGATCCCTTTGAAGACTATAGGGCCAAAGGAAATATCCTCCGATAACAAAGAGAAAGAAGCTTTCTGAGAAACTTCTTTGTGTTCTGTGAAATCATCTCACAGAGTTACAGCTTTCCCCTCAAAAGCCTTTCGCTAAGACAGTTCTTGTGGAATTGGCAAAGTGACATTTGGAAGCCCATAGAGGGCTATGGTGAAAAAGGAAATATCCTCAGAAGAAATCTGGAAAGAAGCTTTCTGAGAAACTGCTTAGTGTTCTCTTAATTCATCCCACAGAGTTACATCTGTATTTCGTGGATCTCTTTGCTATCCTTATTTCTGTGGAATCTGAGAACAGATATTTCGGATCCCTTTGAAGACTGTAGGGCCAAACTAGATATCCTCCGATAACAAAGAGAAAGAAGATTTCTGAGAAACTTCTTTGTGTTCTGTGAAATCATCTCACAGAGTTACAGCTTTCCCCTCAAGAAGCCTTTCGCTAAGACAGTTCTTGTGGAATTGGCAAAGTGATATTTGGAAGCCCATAGAGGGCTATCTTGAAAAAGGAAATATCCTCAGATGAAATCTGGAAAGAAGCTTTCTGAGAAACTGCTTAGTGTTCTGTTAATTCATCTCACAGAGTTACATCTGTATTTCGTGGATCTTTTTGCTAGCCTTATTTCTGTGGAATCTGAGAACAGATATTTCGGATCCCTTTGAAGACTATAGGGCCAAACTAAATATCCTCCGATAACAAAGAGAACGAAGCTTTCTGAGAAACTTCTTTGTGTTCTGTGAAATCATCTCACAGAGTTACAGCTTTCCCCACAAGAAGCCTTTCGCTAAGACAGTTCTTGTGGAATTTGCAAAGTGATATTTGGAAGCCCATAGAAGGCTATGTTGAAAAAGGAAATATCCTCAGATGAAATCTGGAAAGAAGCTTTCTGAGAAACTGCTTAGTGTTCTGTTAATTCATCTCACAGAGTTACATCTGTATTTCGTGGATCTCTTTGCTAGCCTTATTTCTGTGGAATCTGAGAACAGATATTTCGGATCCCTTTGAAGACTATAGGGCCAAAGGAAATATCCTCCGATAACAAAGAGAACGAAGCTTTCTGAGAAACTTCTTTGTGTTCTGTGAAATCGTCTCACAGAGTTACAGCTTTCCCCTCAAGAAGCCTTTCGCTAAGACAGTTCTTGTGGAATTGGCAAAGTGATATTTGGAAGCCCATAGAGGGCTATGGTGAAAAAGGAAATATCCTCAGATGAAATCTGGAAAGAAGCCTTCTGAGAAACTGCTTAGTTTTCTGTTAATTCATCTCACAGAGTTACGTCTGTATTTCGTGGATCTCTTTGCTAGCCTTATTTCTGTGGAATCATAGAACAGATATTTCGGATCCCTTTGAAGACTATTGGGCCAAAGAAAAAATCCTCCGATAACAAAGAGAAAGAAGCTTTCTGAGAAACTTCTTTGTGTTCTGTGAAATCATCTCACAGAGTTACAGCTTTCCCCTCAAGAAGCCTTTCGCTAAGACAGTTCTTGTGGAATTGGCAAAGTGATATTTGGAAGCCCATAGAGGACTATGGTGAAAAAGGAAATATCCTCAGATGAAATCTGGAAAGAAGCTTTCTGAGAAACTGCTTAGTGTTCTGTTAATTCATCTCACAGAGTTACATCTGTATTTCGTGGATCTCTTTGCTAGCCTTATTTCTGTGGAATCTGAGAACAGATATTTCGGATCCCTTTGAAGACTATAGGGCCAAAGGAAATATCCTCCGATAACAAAGAGAAAGAAGCTTTCTGAGAAACTTCTTTGTGTTCTGCGAAATCATCTCACAGAATTACAGCTTTCCCCTCAAGAAGCCTTTCGCTAAGACAGTTCTTGTGGAATTGGCCAAGTGATATTTGGAAGCCCATAGAGGGCTAGGGTGAAAAAGGAAATATCCTCAGATGAAATCTGGAAAGAAGCTTTCTGAGAAACTGCTTAGTGTTCTGTTAATTCATCTCACAGAGTTACATCTGTATTTCGTGGATCTCTTTGCTAGCCTTATTTCTGTGGAATCTGAGAACAATTATTTCGGATCCCTTTGAAGACTATAGGGCCAAAGGAAATATCCTCTGATAACAAAGAGAACGAAGCTTTCTGAGAAACTTCTTTGTGTTCTGTGAAATCATCTCACAGAGTTACAGCTTTCCCCACAAGAAGCCTTTCGCTAAGACAGTTCTTGTGGAATTGGCAAAGTGATATTTGGAAGCCCATAGAGGGCTAGGCTGAAAAAGGAAATATCCTCAGATGAAATCTGGAAAGAAGCTTTCTGAGAAACTGCTTAGTGTTCTGTTAATTCATCTCACAGAGTTACATCTGTATTTCGTGGATCTCTTTGCTAGCCTTATTTCTGTGGAATCTGAGAACAGATATTTCGGATCCCTTTGAAGACTATAGGGCCAAAGGAAATATCCTCCGATAACAAAGAGAAAGAAGCTTTCTGAGAAACTTCTTTGTGTTCTGTGAAATCATCTCACAGAGTTACAGCTTTCCCCTCAAGAAGCCTTTCGCTAAGACAGTTCTTGTGGAATTGGCCAAGTGATATTTGGAAGCCCATAGAGGGCTATCTTGAAAAAGGAAAATCCTCAGATGAAATCGGGAAAGAAGCTTTCTGAGAAACTGCTTAGTGTTCTGTTAATTCATCTCACAGAGTTACATCTGTATTTCGTGGATCTCTTTGCTAGCCTTATTTCTGTGGAATCTGAGAACAGATATTTCGGATCCCTTTGAGGACTATAGGGCCAAAGGAAATATCCTCAGATAACAAGGAGAAAGAAGCTTTCTGAGAAACTTCTTTGTGTTCTGTGAAATCATCTCACAGAGTTACAGCTTTCCCCTCAAGAAGCCTTTCGCTAAGACAGTTCTTG
Organism: Macaca nemestrina; assembly: GCF_043159975.1. NCBI lineage: Eukaryota > Metazoa > Chordata > Mammalia > Primates > Cercopithecidae > Macaca > Macaca nemestrina. The sequence continues at coordinate 111,011,576 of NC_092127.1, read as the reverse complement.
TGGAATTGGCAAAGTGACATTTGGAAGCCCATAGAGGGCTATGTTGAAAAAGGAAATATCCTCAGATGAAATCTGGAAAGAAGCTTTCTGAGAAACTGCTTAGTGTTCTGTTAATTCATCTCACAGAGTTTCATCTGTATTTCGTGGATCTCTTTGCTAGCCTTATTTCTGTGGAATCTTAGAACAGATATTTCGGATCCCTTTGAAGACTATAGGGCCAAAGAAAAAATCCTCCGATAACGAAGAGAAAGAAGCTTTCTGAGAAACTTCTTTGTGTTCTGTGAAATCATCACAGAGAGTTACAGCTTTCCCCTCAAGAAGCCTTTCGCTAAGACAGTTCTTGTGGAATTGGCAAAGTGATATTTGGAAGCCCATAGAGGGCTATGGTAAAAAAGGAAATATCCTCAGATGAAATCTGGAAAGAAGCTTTCTGAGAAACTGCTTAGTGTTCTGTTAATTCATCTCACAGAGTTACATCTGTATTTCGTGGATCTCTTTGCTAGCCTTATTTCTGTGGAATCTGAGAACAGATATTTCGGATCCCTTTGAAGACTATGGGGCCAAAGGAAATATTCTCCGATAACGAAGAGAAAGAAGCTTTCTGAGAAACTTCTTTGTGTTCTGTGAAATCATCTCACAGAGTTACAGCTTTCTCCTCAAGAAGCCTTTCGCTAAGACAGTTCTTGTGGAATTGGCAAATTGATATTTGGAAGCCCATAGAGGGCCATGGTGAAAAAGGAAATATCCTCAGATGAAATCTGGAAAGAAGCTTTCTGAGAAACTGCTTAGTGTTCTGTTAATTCATCTCACAGAGTTACATCTGTATTTCGTGGATCTCTTTGCTAGCCTTATTTCTGTGGAATCTGAGAATAGATATTTCAATCCCTTTGAAGACTATAGGGCCAAAGGGAAAATCCTCCGATAACAAAGAGAAAGAAGCTTTCTGAGAAACTTCTTTGTGTTCTGTGAAATCATCTCAGAGAGTTACAGCTTTCCCCTCAAGAAGCCTTTCGCTACGACAGTTCTTGTGGAATTGGCAAAGTGATATTTGGAAGCCCATAGAAGGCCACGGTGAAAAAGGAAATATCCTCAGATGAAATCTGGAAAGAAGCTTTCTGAGAAACTGCTTAGTGTTCTGTTAATTCATCTCACAGAGTTACATCTGTATTTCGTGGATCTCTTTGCTAGCCTTATTTCTGTGGAATCTTAGAACAGATATTTCGGATCCCTTTGAAGACTATAGGGCCAAAGAAAAAATCCTCCGATAACAAAGAGAAAGAAGCTTTCTGAGAAACTTCTTTGTGTTCTGTGAAATCATCTCACAGAGTTACAGCTTTCCCCTCAAGAAGCCTTTCGCTAAGACAGTTCTTGTGGAATTCGCAAAGTGATATTTGGAAGCCCATAGAGGGCTATGGTGAAAAAGGAAATATCCTCAGATGAAATCTGGAAGGAAGCTTTCTGAGAAACTGCTTAGTGTTCTGTTAATTCATCTCACAGAGTTACATCTGTATTTCGTGGATCTCGTTGCTAGCCTTATTTCTGTGGAATCTGATAACAGATATTTCGGATCCCTTTGAAGACTATGGGGCCAAAGGAAATATCCTCCGATAACGAAGAGAAAGAAGCTTTCTGAGAAACTTCTTTGTGTTCTGTGAAATCATCTCACAGAGTTACAGCTTTCCCCTCAAGAAGCCTTTCGATAAGAGAGTTCTTGTGGAATTGGCCAAGTGATATTTGGAAGCCCATAGAGGGCTATGGTGAAAAAGGAAATATCCTCAGATGAAATCTGGAAAGAAGCTTTCTGAGAAACTGCTTAGGGTTCTGTTAATTCATCTCACAGAGTTACATCTGTATTTCGTGGATCTCTTTGCTAGCCTTATTTCTGTGGAATCTGAGAACAGATATTTCGGATCCCTTTGAAGACTATAGGGCCAAAAGAAATATCCTCCGATAACAAAGAGAAAGAAGCTTTCTGAGAAACTTCTTTGTGTTCTGTGAAATCATCTCACAGAGTTAGAGCTTTCCCCTCAAGAAGCCTTTCGCTAAGACATTTCTTGTGGAATTGGCAAAGTGATATTTGGAAGCCCTTAGAGGGCTATGGTGAAAAAGGAAATATCCTCAGATGAAATCTGGAAAGAAGCTTTCTGAGAAACTGCTTAGTGTTCTGTAAATTCATCTCACACAGTTACATCTGTATTTCGTGGATCTCTTTGCTAGCCTTATTTCTGTGGAATCTGAGAACAGATATTTCGGATCCCTTTGAAGACTATAGGGCCAAAGGAAATATCCTCCGATAACAAAGAGAAAGAAGCTTTCTGAGAAACTTCTTTGTGTTCTGTGAAATCATCTCACAGAGTTACAGCTTTCCCCTCAAGAAGACTTTCGCTAAGACAGTTCTTGTGGAATTGGCAAAGTGATATTTGGAAGCCCATAGAGGGCTATGGTGAAAAAGGAAATATCCTCAGATAAAATCTGGAAAGAAGCTTTCTGAGAAACTGCTTAGTGTTCTGTTAATTCATCTCACAGAGTTACATCTGTATTTCGTGGATCTCTTTGCTAGCCTTATTTCTGTGGAATCATAGAACAGATATTTCGGATCCCTTTGAAGACTATTGGGCCAAAGAAAAAATCCTCCGATAACAAAGAGAAAGAAGCTTTCTGAGAAACTTCTTTGTGTTCTGTGAAATCATCTCACAGAGTTACAGCTTTCCCCTCAAGAAGCCTTTCGCTAAGACAGTTCTTGTGGAATTGGCAAAGTGAATTTTGGAAGCCCATAGAGGGCTATGGTGAAAAAGGAAATATCCTCAGATGAAATCTGGAAAGAAGCTTTCTGAGAAACTGCTTAGTGTTCTGTTAATTCATCTCACAGAGTTACATCTGTATTTCGTGGATCTCTTTGCTAGCCTTATTTCTGTGGAATCTGAGAACAGATATTTCGGATCCCTTTGAAGACTATAGGGCCAAAGGAAATATCCTCCGATAACAAAGAGAAAGAAGCTTTCTGAGAAACTTCTTTGTGTTCTGCGAAATCATCTCACAGAATTACAGCTTTCGCCTCAAGAAGCCTTTCGCTAAGACAGTTCTTGTGGAATGGGCCAAGTGATATTTGGAAGCCCATAGAGGGCTAGGGTGAAAAAGGAAATATCCTCAGATGAAATCTGGAAAGAAGCTTTCTGAGAAACTGCTTAGTGTTCTGTTAATTCATCTCACAGAGTTTCATCTGTATTTCGTGGATCTCTTTGCTAGCCTTATTTCTGTGGAATCTTAGAACAGATATTTCGGATCCCTTTGAAGACTATAGGGCCAAAGAAAAAATCCTCCGATAACGAAGAGAAAGAAGCTTTCTGAGAAACTTCTTTGTGTTCTGTGAAATCATCACAGAGAGTTACAGCTTTCCCCTCAAGAAGCCTTTCGCTAAGACAGTTCTTGTGGAATTGGCAAAGTGATATTTGGAAGCCCATAGAGGGCTATGGTAAAAAAGGAAATATCCTCAGATGAAATCTGGAAAGAAGCTTTCTGAGAAACTGCTTAGTGTTCTGTTAATTCATCTCACAGAGTTACATCTGTATTTCGTGGATCTCTTTGCTAGCCTTATTTCTGTGGAATCTGAGAACAGATATTTCGGATCCCTTTGAAGACTATGGGGCCAAAGGAAATATTCTCCGATAACGAAGAGAAAGAAGCTTTCTGAGAAACTTCTTTGTGTTCTGTGAAATCATCTCACAGAGTTACAGCTTTCTCCTCAAGAAGCCTTTCGCTAAGACAGTTCTTGTGGAATTGGCAAAGTGATATTGGGAAGCCCATAGAGGGCCATGGTGAAAAAGGAAATATCCTCAGATGAAATCTGGAAAGAAGCTTTCTGAGAAACTGCTTAGTGTTCTGTTAATTCATCTCACAGAGTTACATCTGTATTTCGTGGATCTCTTTGCTAGCCTTATTTCTGTGGAATCTGAGAACAGATATTTCAATCCCTTTGAAGACTATAGGGCCAAAGGAAAAATCCTCCGATAACAAAGAGAAAGAAGCTTTCTGAGAAACTTCTTTGTGTTCTGTGAAATCATCTCAGAGAGTTACAGCTTTCCCCTCAAGAAGCCTTTCGCTACGACAGTTCTTGTGGAATTGGCAAAGTGATATTTGGAAGCCCATAGAAGGCCACGGTGAAAAAGGAAATATCCTCAGATGAAATCTGGAAAGAAGCTTTCTGAGAAACTGCTTAGTGTTCTGTTAATTCATCTCACAGAGTTACATCTGTATTTCGTGGATCTCTTTGCTAGCCTTATTTCTGTGGAATCTTAGAACAGATATTTCGGATCCCTTTGAAGACTATAGGGCCAAAGAAAAAATCCTCCGATAACAAAGAGAAAGAAGCTTTCTGAGAAACTTCTTTGTGTTCTGTGAAATCATCTCACAGAGTTACAGCTTTCCCCTCAAGAAGCCTTTCGCTAAGACAGTTCTTGTGGAATTGGCAAAGTGATATTTGGAAGCCCATAGAGGGCTATGGTGAAAAAGGAAATATCCTCAGATGAAATCTGGAAAGAAGCTTTCTGAGAAACTGCTTAGTGTTCTGTTAATTCATCTCACAGAGTTACATCTGTATTTCGTGGATCTCGTTGCTAGCCTTATTTCTGTGGAATCTGATAACAGATATTTCGGATCCCTTTGAAGACTATGGGGCCAAAGGAAATATCCTCCGATAACGAAGAGAAAGAAGCTTTCTGAGAAACTTCTTTGTGTTCTGTGAAATCATCTCACAGAGTTACAGCTTTCCCCTCAAGAAGCCTTTCGATAAGAGAGTTCTTGTGGAATTGGCCAAGTGATATTTGGAAGCCCATAGAGGGCTATGGTGAAAAAGGAAATATCCTCAGATGAAATCTGGAAAGAAGCTTTCTGAGAAACTGCTTAGGGTTCTGTTAATTCATCTCACAGAGTTACATCTGTATTTCGTGGATCTCTTTGCTAGCCTTATTTCTGTGGAATCTGAGAACAGATATTTCGGATCCCTTTGAAGACTATAGGGCCAAAGGAAATATCCTCCGATAACAAAGAGAAAGAAGCTTTCTGAGAAACTTCTTTGTGTTCTGTGAAATCATCTCACAGAGTTAGAGCTTTCCCCTCAAGAAGCCTTTCGCTAAGACATTTCTTGTGGAATTGGCAAAGTGATATTTGGAAGCCCTTAGAGGGCTATGGTGAAAAAGGAAATATCCTCAGATGAAATCTGGAAAGAAGCTTTCTGAGAAACTGCTTAGTGTTCTGTTAATTCATCTCACACAGTTACATCTGTATTTCGTGGATCTCTTTGCTAGCCTTATTTCTGTGGAATCTGAGAACAGATATTTCGGATCCCTTTGAAGACTATAGGGCCAAAGGAAATATCCTCCGATAACAAAGAGAAAGAAGCTTTCTGAGAAACTTCTTTGTGTTCTGTGAAATCATCTCACAGAGTTACAGCTTTCCCCTCAAGAAGACTTTCGCTAAGACAGTTCTTGTGGAATTGGCAAAGTGATATTTGGAAGCCCATAGAGGGCTATGGTGAAAAAGGAAATATCCTCAGATAAAATCTGGAAAGAAGCTTTCTGAGAAACTGCTTAGTGTTCTGTTAATTCATCTCACAGAGTTACATCTGTATTTCGTGGATCTCTTTGCTAACCTTATTTCTGTGGAATCATAGAACAGATATTTCGGATCCCTTTGAAGACTATTGGGCCAAAGAAAATATCCTCCGATAACAAAGAGAAAGAAGCTTTCTGAGAAACTTCTTTGTGTTCTGTGAAATCATCTCACAGAGTTACAGCTTTCCCCTCAAGAAGCCTTTCGCTAAGACAGTTCTTGTGGAATTGGCAAAGTGATATTTGGAAGCCCATAGAGGGCTATGGTGAAAAAGGAAATATCCTCAGATGAAATCTGGAAAGAAGCTTTCTGAGAAACTGCTTAGTGTTCTGTTAATTCATCTCACAGAGTTACATCTGTATTTCGTGGATCTCTTTGCTAGCCTTATTTCTGTGGAATCTGAGAACAGATATTTCGGATCCCTTTGAAGACTATAGGGCCAAAGGAAATATCCTCCGATAACAAAGAGAAAGAAGCTTTCTGAGAAACTTCTTTGTGTTCTGCGAAATCATCTCACAGAATTACAGCTTTCGCCTCAAGAAGACTTTCGCTAAGACAGTTCTTGTGGAATGGGCCAAGTGATATTTGGAAGCCCATAGAGGGCTAGGGTGAAAAAGGAAATATCCTCAGATGAAATCTGGAAAGAAGCTTTCTGAGAAACTGCTTAGTGTTCTGTTAATTCATCTCACAGAGTTACATCTGTATTTCGTGGATCTCTTTGCTAGCCTTATTTCTGTGGAATCTGAGAACAGATATTTCGGATCCCTTTGAAGACTATAGGGCCAAAGGAAATATCCTCCGATAACAAAGAGAAAGAAGCTTTCTGAGAAACTTCTTTGTGTTCGGTGAAATCATCTCACAGAGTTACAGCTTTCCCCTCAAGAAGCCTTTCGCTAAGACAGTTCTTGTGGAATTGGCCAAGTGATATTTGGAAGCCCATAGAGGGCTATCTTGAAAAAGGAAAATCCTCAGATGAAATCGGGAAAGAAGCTTTCTGAGAAACTGCTTAGTGTTCTGTTAATTCATCTCACAGAGTTACATCTGTATTTCGTGGATCTCTTTGCTAGCCTTATTTCTGTGGAATCTGAGAACAGATATTTCGGATCCCTTTGAGGACTATAGGGCCAAAGGAAATATCCTCCGATAACAAAGAGAAAGAAGCTTTCTGAGAAACTTCTTTGTGTTCTGTGAAATCATCTCACAGAGTTACAGCTTTCCCCTCAAGAAGACTTTCGCTAAGACAGTTCTTGTGGAATTGGCAAAGTGATATTTGGAAGCCCATAGAGGGCTATGGTGAAAAAGGAAATATCCTCAGATAAAATCTGGAAAGAAGCTTTCTGAGAAACTGCTTAGTGTTCTGTTAATTCATCTCACAGAGTTACATCTGTATTTCGTGGATCTCTTTGCTAGCCTTATTTCTGTGGAATCATAGAACAGATATTTCGGATCCCTTTGAAGACTATTGGGCCAAAGAAAATATCCTCCGATAACAAAGAGAAAGAAGCTTTCTGAGAAACTTCTTTGTGTTCTGTGAAATCATCTCACAGAGTTACAGCTTTCCCCTCAAGAAGCCTTTCGCTAAGACAGTTCTTGTGGAATTGGCAAAGTGATATTTGGAAGCCCATAGAGGGCTATGGTGAAAAAGGAAATATCCTCAGATGAAATCTGGAAAGAAGCTTTCTGAGAAACTGCTTAGTGTTCTGTTAATTCATCTCACAGAGTTACATCTGTATTTCGTGGATCTCTTTGCTAGCCTTATTTCTGTGGAATCTGAGAACAGATATTTCGGATCCCTTTGAAGACTATAGGGCCAAAGGAAATATCCTCCGATAACAAAGAGAAAGAAGCTTTCTGAGAAACTTCTTTGTGTTCTGCGAAATCATCTCACAGAATTACAGCTTTCGCCTCAAGAAGCCTTTCGCTAAGACAGTTCTTGTGGAATGGGCCAAGTGATATTTGGAAGCCCATAGAGGGCTAGGGTGAAAAAGGAAATATCCTCAGATGAAATCTGGAAAGAAGCTTTCTGAGAAACTGCTTAGTGTTCTGTTAATTCATCTCACAGAGTTACATCTGTATTTCGTGGATCTCTTTGCTAGCCTTATTTCTGTGGAATCTGAGAACAGATATTTCGGATCCCTTTGAAGACTATAGGGCCAAAGGAAATATCCTCCGATAACAAAGAGAAAGAAGCTTTCTGAGAAACTTCTTTGTGTTCGGTGAAATCATCTCACAGAGTTACAGCTTTCCCCTCAAGAAGCCTTTCGCTAAGACAGTTCTTGTGGAATTGGCCAAGTGATATTTGGAAGCCCATAGAGGGCTATCTTGAAAAAGGAAAATCCTCAGATGAAATCGGGAAAGAAGCTTTCTGAGAAACTGCTTAGTGTTCTGTTAATTCATCTCACAGAGTTACATCTGTATTTCGTGGATCTCTTTGCTAGCCTTATTTCTGTGGAATCTGAGAACAGATATTTCGGATCCCTTTGAGGACTATAGGGCCAAAGAAAATATCCTCAGATAACAAGGAGAAAGAAGCTTTCTGAGAAACTTCTTTGTGTTCTGTGAAATCATCTCACAGAGTTACAGCTTTCCCCTCAAGAAGCCTTTCGCTAAGACAGTTCTTGTGGAATTGGCAAAGTGACATTTGGAAGCCCATAGAGGGCAATGTTGAAAAAGGAAATATCCTCAGATGAAATCTGGAAAGAAGCTTTCTGAGAAACTGCTTAGTGTTCTGTTAATTCATCTCACAGAGTTTCATCTGTATTTCGTGGATCTCTTTGCTAGCCTTATTTCTGTGGAATCTTAGAACAGATATTTCGGATCCCTTTGAAGACTATAGGGCCAAAGAAAAAATCCTCCGATAACGAAGAGAAAGAAGCTTTCTGAGAAACTTCTTTGTGTTCTGTGAAATCATCACAGAGAGTTACAGCTTTCCCCTCAAGAAGCCTTTCGCTAAGACAGATCTTGTGGAATTGGCAAAGTGATATTTGGAAGCCCATAGAGGGCTATGGTGAAAAAGGAAATATCCTCAGATGAAATCTGGAAAGAAGCTTTCTGAGAAACTGCTTAGTGTTCTGTTAATTCATCTCACAGAGTTACATCTGTATTTCGTGGATCTCTTTGCTAGCCTTATTTCTGTGGAATCTGAGAACAGATATTTCAGATCCCTTTGAAGACTATGGGGCCAAAGGAAATATTCTCCGATAACGAAGAGAAAGAAGCTTTCTGAGAATCTTCTTTGTGTTCTGTGAAATCATCTCACAGAGTTACAGCTTTCTCCTCAAGAAGCCTTTCGCTAAGACAGTTCTTGTGGAATTGGCAAAGTGATATTTGGAAGCCCATAGAGGGCCATGGTGAAAAAGGAAATATCCTCAGATGAAATCTGGAAAGAAGCTTTCTGAGAAACTGCTTAGTGTTCTGTTAATTCATCTAACAGAGTTACATCTGTATTTCGTGGATCCCTTTGCTAGCCTTATTTCTGTGGAATCTGAGAACAGATATTTCGATCCCTTTGAAGACTATAGGGCCAAAGAAAAAATCCTCCGATAACAAAGAGAAAGAAGCTTTCTGAGAAACTTCTTTGTGTTCTGTGAAATCATCTCAGAGAGTTACAGCTTTCCCCTCAGGAAGCCTTTCGCTAAGACAGTTCTTGTGGAATTGGCAGAGTGATATTTGGAAGCCCATAGAGGGCCATGGTGAAAAAGGAAATATCCTCAGATGAAATCTGGAAAGAAGCTTTCTGAGAAACTGCTTAGTGTTCTGTTAATTCATCTCACAGAGTTACATCTGTATTTCGTGGATCTCTTTGCTAGCCTTATTTCTGTGGAATCTGAGAACAGATATTTCAATCCCTTTGAAGACTATAGGGCCAAAGGAAAAATCCTCCGATAACAAAGAGAAAGAAGCTTTCTGAGAAACTTCTTTGTGTTCTGTGAAATCATCTCAGAGAGTTACAGCTTTCCCCTCAAGAAGCCTTTCGCTACGACAGTTCTTGTGGAATTGGCAAAGTGATATTTGGAAGCCCATAGAAGGCCACGGTGAAAAAGGAAATATCCTCAGATGAAATCTGGAAAGAAGCTTTCTGAGAAACTGCTTAGTGTTCTGTTAATTCATCTCACAGAGTTACATCTGTATTTCGTGGATCTCTTTGCTAGCCTTATTTCTGTGGAATCTTAGAACAGATATTTCGGATCCCTTTGAAGACTATAGGGCCAAAGAAAAAATCCTCCGATAACAAAGAGAAAGAAGCTTTCTGAGAAACTTCTTTGTGTTCTGTGAAATCATCTCACAGAGTTACAGCTTTCCCCTCAAGAAGCCTTTCACTAAGACAGTTCTTGTGGAATTGGCAAAGTGATATTTGGAAGCCCATAGAGGGCTATGGTGAAAAAGGAAATATCCTCAGATGAAATCTGGAAAGAAGCTTTCTGAGAAACTGCTTAGTGTTCTGTTAATTCATCTCACAGAGTTACATCTGTATTTCGTGGATCTCGTTGCTAGCCTTATTTCTGTGGAATCTGATAACAGATATTTCGGATCCCTTTGAAGACTATGGGGCCAAAGGAAATATCCTCCGATAACGAAGAGAAAGAAGCTTTCTGAGAAACTTCTTTGTGTTCTGTGAAATCATCTCACAGAGTTACAGCTTTCCCCTCAAGAAGCCTTTCGATAAGAGAGTTCTTGTGGAATTGGCCAAGTGATATTTGGAAGCCCATAGAGGGCTATGGTGAAAAAGGAAATATCCTCAGATGAAATCTGGAAAGAAGCTTTCTGAGAAACTGCTTAGGGTTCTGTTAATTCATCTCACAGAGTTACATCTGTATTTCGTGGATCTCTTTGCTAGCCTTATTTCTGTGGAATCTGAGAACAGATATTTCGGATCCCTTTGAAGACTATAGGGCCAAAGGAAATATCCTCCGATAACAAAGAGAAAGAAGCTTTCTGAGAAACTTCTTTGTGTTCTGTGAAATCATCTCACAGAATTACAGCTTTCGCCTCAAGAAGCCTTTCGCTAAGACAGTTCTTGTGGAATGGGCCAAGTGATATTTGGAAGCCCATAGAGGGCTAGGGTGAAAAAGGAAATATCCTCAGATGAAATCTGGAAAGAAGCTTTCTGAGAAACTGCTTAGTGTTCTGTTAATTCATCTCACAGAGTTACATCTGTATTTCGTGGATCTCTTTGCTAGCCTTATTTCTGTGGAATCTGAGAACAGATATTTCGGATCCCTTTGAAGACTATAGGGCCAAAGGAAATATCCTCCGATAACAAAGAGAAAGAAGCTTTCTGAGAAACTTCTTTGTGTTCGGTGAAATCATCTCACAGAGTTACAGCTTTCCCCTCAAGAAGCCTTTCGCTAAGACAGTTCTTGTGGAATTGGCCAAGTGATATTTGGAAGCCCATAGAGGGCTATCTTGAAAAAGGAAAATCCTCAGATGAAATCGGGAAAGAAGCTTTCTGAGAAACTGCTTAGTGTTCTGTTAATTCATCTCACAGAGTTACATCTGTATTTCGTGGATCTCTTTGCTAGCCTTATTTCTGTGGAATCTGAGAACAGATATTTCGGATCCCTTTGAGGACTATAGGGCCAAAGAAAATATCCTCAGATAACAAGGAGAAAGAAGCTTTCTGAGAAACTTCTTTGTGTTCTGTGAAATCATCTCACAGAGTTACAGCTTTCCCCTCAAGAAGCCTTTCGCTAAGACAGTTCTTGGGGAATTGGCAAAGTGACATTTGGAAGCCCATAGAGGGCAATGTTGAAAAAGGAAATATCCTCAGATGAAATCTGGAAAGAAGCTTTCTGAGAAACTGCTTAGTGTTCTGTTAATTCATCTCACAGAGTTTCATCTGTATTTCGTGGATCTCTTTGCTAGCCTTATTTCTGTGGAATCTTAGAACAGATATTTCGGATCCCTTTGAAGACTATAGGGCCAAAGAAAAAATCCTCCGATAACGAAGAGAAAGAAGCTTTCTGAGAAACTTCTTTGTGTTCTGTGAAATCATCACAGAGAGTTACAGCTTTCCCCTCAAGAAGCCTTTCGCTAAGACAGTTCTTGTGGAATTGGCAAAGTGATATTTGGAAGCCCATAGAGGGCTATGGTGAAAAAGGAAATATCCTCAGATGAAATCTGGAAAGAAGCTTTCTGAGAAACTGCTTAGTGTTCTGTTAATTCATCTCACAGAGTTACATCTGTATTTCGTGGATCTCTTTGCTAGCCTTATTTCTGTGGAATCTGAGAACAGATATTTCAGATCCCTTTGAAGACTATGGGGCCAAAGGAAATATTCTCCGATAACGAAGAGAAAGAAGCTTTCTGAGAATCTTCTTTGTGTTCTGTGAAATCATCTCACAGAGTTACAGCTTTCTCCTCAAGAAGCCTTTCGCTAAGACAGTTCTTGTGGAATTGGCAAAGTGATATTTGGAAGCCCATAGAGGGCCATGGTGAAAAAGGAAATATCCTCAGATGAAATCTGGAAAGAAGCTTTCTGAGAAACTGCTTAGTGTTCTGTTAATTCATCTCACAGAGTTACATCTGTATTTCGTGGATCCCTTTGCTAGCCTTATTTCTGTGGAATCTGAGAACAGATATTTCGATCCCTTTGAAGACTATAGGGCCAAAGAAAAAATCCTCCGATAACAAAGAGAAAGAAGCTTTCTGAGAAACTTCTTTGTGTTCTGTGAAATCATCTCAGAGAGTTACAGCTTTCCCCTCAGGAAGCCTTTCGCTAAGATAGTTCTTGTGGAATTGGCAGAGTGATATTTGGAAGCCCATAGAGGGCCATGGTGAAAAAGGAAATATCCTCAGATGAAATCTGGAAAGAAGCTTTCTGAGAAACTGCTTAGTGTTCTGTTAATTCATCTCACAGAGTTACATCTGTATTTCGTGGATCTCTTTGCTAGCCTTATTTCTGTGGAATCTGAGAACAGATATTTCAATCCCTTTGAAGACTATAGGGCCAAAGGAAAAATCCTCCGATAACAAAGAGAAAGAAGCTTTCTGAGAAACTTCTTTGTGTTCTGTGAAATCATCTCAGAGAGTTACAGCTTTCCCCTCAAGAAGCCTTTCGCTACGACAGTTCTTGTGGAATTGGCAAAGTGATATTTGGAAGCCCATAGAAGGCCACGGTGAAAAAGGAAATATCCTCAGATGAAATCTGGAAAGAAGCTTTCTGAGAAACTGCTTAGTGTTCTGTTAATTCATCTCACAGAGTTACATCTGTATTTCGTGGATCTCTTTGCTAGCCTTATTTCTGTGGAATCTTAGAACAGATATTTCGGATCCCTTTGAAGACTATAGGGCCAAAGAAAAAATCCTCCGATAACAAAGAGAAAGAAGCTTTCTGAGAAACTTCTTTGTGTTCTGTGAAATCATCTCACAGAGTTACAGCTTTCCCCTCAAGAAGCCTTTCGCTAAGACAGTTCTTGTGGAATTGGCAAAGTGATATTTGGAAGCCCATAGAGGGCTATGGTGAAAAAGGAAATATCCTCAGATGAAATCTGGAAAGAAGCTTTCTGAGAAACTGCTTAGTGTTCTGTTAATTCATCTCACAGAGTTACATCTGTATTTCGTGGATCTCGTTGCTAGCCTTATTTCTGTGGAATCTGATAACAGATATTTCGGATCCCTTTGAAGACTCTGGGGCCAAAGGAAATATCCTCCGATAACGAAGAGAAAGAAGCTTTCTGAGAAACTTCTTTGTGTTCTGTGAAATCATCTCACAGAGTTACAGCTTTCCCCTCAAGAAGCCTTTCGATAAGAGAGTTCTTGTGGAATTGGCCAAGTGATATTTGGAAGCCCATAGAGGGCTATGGTGAAAAAGGAAATATCCTCAGATGAAATCTGGAAAGAAGCTTTCTGAGAAACTGCTTAGGGTTCTGTTAATTCATCTCACAGAGTTACATCTGTATTTCGTGGATCTCTTTGCTAGCCTTATTTCTGTGGAATCTGAGAACAGATATTTCGGATCCCTTTGAAGACTATAGGGCCAAAGGAAATATCCTCCGATAACAAAGAGAAAGAAGCTTTCTGAGAAACTTCTTTGTGTTCTGTGAAATCATCTCACAGAGTTACAGCTTTCCCCTCAAGAAGACTTTCGCTAAGACAGTTCTTGTGGAATTGGCAAAGTGATATTTGGAAGCCCATAGAGGGCTATGGTGAAAAAGGAAATATCCTCAGATAAAATCTGGAAAGAAGCTTTCTGAGAAACTGCTTAGTGTTCTGTTAATTCATCTCACAGAGTTACATCTGTATTTCGTGGATCTCTTTGCTAGCCTTATTTCTGTGGAATCATAGAACAGATATTTCGGATCCCTTTGAAGACTATTGGGCCAAAGAAAAAATCCTCCGATAACAAAGAGAAAGAAGCTTTCTGAGAAACTTCTTTGTGTTCTGTGAAATCATCTCACAGAGTTACAGCTTTCCCCTCAAGAAGCCTTTCGCTAAGACAGTTCTTGTGGAATTGGCCAAGTGATATTTGGAAGCCCATAGAGGGCTATGGTGAAAAAGGAAATATCCTCAGATGAAATCTGGAAAGAAGCTTTCTGAGAAACTGCTTAGTGTTCTGTTAATTCATCTCACAGAGTTACATCTGTATTTCGTGGATCTCTTTGCTAGCCTTATTTCTGTGGAATCTGAGAACAGATATTTCGGATCCCTTTGAAGACTATAGGGCCAAAGGAAATATCCTCCGATAACAAAGAGAAAGAAGCTTTCTGAGAAACTTCTTTGTGTTCTGCGAAATCATCTCACAGAATTACAGCTTTCGCCTCAAGAAGCCTTTCGCTAAGACAGTTCTTGTGGAATGGGCCAAGTGATATTTGGAAGCCCATAGAGGGCTAGGGTGAAAAAGGAAATATCCTCAGATGAAATCTGGAAAGAAGCTTTCTGAGAAACTGCTTAGTGTTCTGTTAATTCATCTCACAGAGTTACATCTGTATTTCGTGGATCTCTTTGCTAGCCTTATTTCTGTGGAATCTGAGAACAGATATTTCGGATCCCTTTGAAGACTATAGGGCCAAAGGAAATATCCTCCGATAACAAAGAGAAAGAAGCTTTCTGAGAAACTTCTTTGTGTTCGGTGAAATCATCTCACAGAGTTACAGCTTTCCCCTCAAGAAGCCTTTCGCTAAGACAGTTCTTGTGGAATTGGCCAAGTGATATTTGGAAGTCCATAGAGGGCTATCTTGAAAAAGGAAAATCCTCAGATGAAATCGGGAAAGAAGCTTTCTGAGAAACTGCTTAGTGTTCTGTTAATTCATCTCACAGAGTTACATCTGTATTTCGTGGATCTCTTTGCTAGCCTTATTTCTGTGGAATCTGAGAACAGATATTTCGGATCCCTTTGAGGACTATAGGGCCAAAGAAAATATCCTCAGATAACAAGGAGAAAGAAGCTTTCTGAGAAACTTCTTTGTGTTCTGTGAAATCATCTCACAGAGTTACAGCTTTCCCCTCAAGAAGCCTTTCGCTAAGACAGTTCTTGTGGAATTGGCAAAGTGACATTTGGAAGCCCATAGAGGGCTATGTTGAAAAAGGAAATATCCTCAGATGAAATCTGGAAAGAAGCTTTCTGAGAAACTGCTTAGTGTTCTGTTAATTCATCTCACAGAGTTTCATCTGTATTTCGTGGATCTCTTTGCTAGCCTTATTTCTGTGGAATCTTAGAACAGATATTTCGGATCCCTTTGAAGACTATAGGGCCAAAGAAAAAATCCTCCGATAACGAAGAGAAAGAAGCTTTCTGAGAAACTTCTTTGTGTTCTGTGAAATCATCACAGAGCGTTACAGCTTTCCCCTCAAGAAGCCTTTCGCTAAGACAGATCTTGTGGAATTGGCAAAGTGATATTTGGAAGCCCATAGAGGGCTATGGTGAAAAAGGAAATATCCTCAGATGAAATCTGGAAAGAAGCTTTCTGAGAAACTGCTTAGTGTTCTGTTAATTCATCTCACAGAGTTACATCTGTATTTCGTGGATCTCTTTGCTAGCCTTATTTCTGTGGAATCTGAGAACAGATATTTCAATCCCTTTGAAGACTATAGGGCCAAAGGAAAAATCCTCCGATAACAAAGAGAAAGAAGCTTTCTGAGAAACTTCTTTGTGTTCTGTGAAATCATCTCAGAGAGTTACAGCTTTCCCCTCAAGAAGCCTTTCGCTACGACAGTTCTTGTGGAATTGGCAAAGTGATATTTGGAAGCCCATAGAAGGCCACGGTGAAAAAGGAAATATCCTCAGATGAAATCTGGAAAGAAGCTTTCTGAGAAACTGCTTAGTGTTCTGTTAATTCATCTCACAGAGTTACATCTGTATTTCGTGGATCTCTTTGCTAGCCTTATTTCTGTGGAATCTTAGAACAGATATTTCGGATCCCTTTGAAGACTATAGGGCCAAAGAAAAAATCCTCCGATAACAAAGAGAAAGAAGCTTTCTGAGAAACTTCTTTGTGTTCTGTGAAATCATCTCACAGAGTTACAGCTTTCCCCTCAAGAAGCCTTTCGCTAAGACAGTTCTTGTGGAATTGGCAAAGTGATATTTGGAAGCCCATAGAGGGCTATGGTGAAAAAGGAAATATCCTCAGATGAAATCTGGAAAGAAGCTTTCTGAGAAACTGCTTAGTGTTCTGTTAATTCATCTCACAGAGTTACATCTGTATTTCGTGGATCTCGTTGCTAGCCTTATTTCTGTGGAATCTGATAACAGATATTTCGGATCCCTTTGAAGACTATGGGGCCAAAGGAAATATCCTCCGATAACGAAGAGAAAGAAGCTTTCTGAGAAACTTCTTTGTGTTCTGTGAAATCATCTCACAGAGTTACAGCTTTCCCCTCAAGAAGCCTTTCGATAAGAGAGTTCTTGTGGAATTGGCCAAGTGATATTTGGAAGCCCATAGAGGGCTATGGTGAAAAAGGAAATATCCTCAGATGAAATCTGGAAAGAAGCTTTCTGAGAAACTGCTTAGGGTTCTGTTAATTCATCTCACAGAGTTACATCTGTATTTCGTGGATCTCTTTGCTAGCCTTATTTCTGTGGAATCTGAGAACAGATATTTCGGATCCCTTTGAAGACTATAGGGCCAAAGGAAATATCCTCCGATAACAAAGAGAAAGAAGCTTTCTGAGAAACTTCTTTGTGTTCTGTGAAATCATCTCACAGAATTACAGCTTTCGCCTCAAGAAGCCTTTCGCTAAGACAGTTCTTGTGGAATGGGCCAAGTGATATTTGGAAGCCCATAGAGGGCTAGGGTGAAAAAGGAAATATCCTCAGATGAAATCTGGAAAGAAGCTTTCTGAGAAACTGCTTAGTGTTCTGTTAATTCATCTCACAGAGTTACATCTGTATTTCGTGGATCTCTTTGCTAGCCTTATTTCTGTGGAATCTGAGAACAGATATTTCGGATCCCTTTGAAGACTATAGGGCCAAAGGAAATATCCTCCGAAAACAAAGAGAACGAAGCTTTCTGAGAAACTTCTTTGTGTTCGGTGAAATCATCTCACAGAGTTACAGCTTTCCCCTCAAGAAGCCTTTCGCTAAGACAGTTCTTGTGGAATTGGCCAAGTGATATTTGGAAGCCCATAGAGGGCTATCTTGAAAAAGGAAAATCCTCAGATGAAATCGGGAAAGAAGCTTTCTGAGAAACTGCTTAGTGTTCTGTTAATTCATCTCACAGAGTTACATCTGTATTTCGTGGATCTCTTTGCTAGCCTTATTTCTGTGGAATCTGAGAACAGATATTTCGGATCCCTTTGAGGACTATAGGGCCAAAGAAAATATCCTCAGATAACAAGGAGAAAGAAGCTTTCTGAGAAACTTCTTTGTGTTCTGTGAAATCATCTCACAGAGTTACAGCTTTCCCCTCAAGAAGCCTTTCGCTAAGACAGTTCTTGTGGAATTGGCAAAGTGACATTTGGAAGCCCATAGAGGGCAATGTTGAAAAAGGAAATATCCTCAGATGAAATCTGGAAAGAAGCTTTCTGAGAAACTGCTTAGTGTTCTGTTAATTCATCTCACAGAGTTTCATCTGTATTTCGTGGATCTCTTTGCTAGTCTTATTTCTGTGGAATCTTAGAACAGATATTTCGGATCCCTTTGAAGACTATAGGGCCAAAGAAAAAATCCTCCGATAACGAAGAGAAAGAAGCTTCCTGAGAAACTTCTTTGTGTTCTGTGAAATCATCACAGAGAGTTACAGCTTTCCCCTCAAGAAGCCTTTCGCTAAGACAGTTCTTGTGGAATTGGCAAAGTGATATTTGGAAGCCCTTAGAGGGCTATGGTGAAAAAGGAAATATCCTCAGATGAAATCTGGAAAGAAGCTTTCTGAGAAACTGCTTAGTGTTCTGTTAATTCATCTCACAGAGTTACATCTGTATTTCGTGGATCTCTTTGCTAGCCTTATTTCTGTGGAATCTGAGAACAGATATTTCAGATCCCTTTGAAGACTATGGGGCCAAAGGAAATATTCTCCGATAACGAAGAGAAAGAAGCTTTCTGAGAATCTTCTTTGTGTTCTGTGAAATCATCTCACAGAGTTACAGCTTTCTCCTCAAGAAGCCTTTCGCTAAGACAGTTCTTGTGGAATTGGCAAAGTGATATTTGGAAGCCCATAGAGGGCCATGGTGAAAAAGGAAATATCCTCAGATGAAATCTGGAAAGAAGCTTTCTGAGAAACTGCTTAGTGTTCTGTTAATTCATCTCACAGAGTTACATCTGTATTTCGTGGATCCCTTTGCTAGCCTTATTTCTGTGGAATCTGAGAACAGATATTTCGATCCCTTTGAAGACTATAGGGCCAAAGAAAAAATCCTCCGATAACAAAGAGAAAGAAGCTTTCTGAGAAACTTCTTTGTGTTCTGTGAAATCATCTCAGAGTGTTACAGCTTTCCCCTCAGGAAGCCTTTCGCTAAGACAGTTCTTGTGGAATTGGCAGAGTGATATTTGGAAGCCCATAGAGGGCCATGGTGAAAAAGGAAATATCCTCAGATGAAATCTGGAAAGAAGCTTTCTGAGAAACTGCTTAGTGTTCTGTTAATTCATCTCACAGAGTTACATCTGTATTTCGTGGATCTCTTTGCTAGCCTTATTTCTGTGGAATCTGAGAACAGATATTTCAATCCCTTTGAAGACTATAGGGCCAAAGGAAAAATCCTCCGATAACAAAGAGAAAGAAGCTTTCTGAGAAACTTCTTTGTGTTCTGTGAAATCATCTCAGAGAGTTACAGCTTTCCCCTCAAGAAGCCTTTCGCTACGACAGTTCTTGTGGAATTGGCAAAGTGATATTTGGAAGCCCATAGAAGGCCACGGTGAAAAAGGAAATATCCTCAGATGAAATCTGGAAAGAAGCTTTCTGAGAAACTGCTTAGTGTTCTGTTAATTCATCTCACAGAGTTACATCTGTATTTCGTGGATCTCTTTGCTAGCCTTATTTCTGTGGAATCTTAGAACAGATATTTCGGATCCCTTTGAAGACTATAGGGCCAAAGAAAAAATCCTCCGATAACAAAGAGAAAGAAGCTTTCTGAGAAACTTCTTTGTGTTCTGTGAAATCATCTCACAGAGTTACAGCTTTCCCCTCAAGAAGCCTTTCGCTAAGACAGTTCTTGTGGAATTGGCAAAGTGATATTTGGAAGCCCATAGAGGGCTATGGTGAAAAAGGAAATATCCTCAGATGAAATCTGGAAAGAAGCTTTCTGAGAAACTGCTTAGTGTTCTGTTAATTCATCTCACAGAGTTACATCTGTATTTCGTGGATCTCGTTGCTAGCCTTATTTCTGTGGAATCTGATAACAGATATTTCGGATCCCTTTGAAGACTATGGGGCCAAAGGAAATATCCTCCGATAACGAAGAGAAAGAAGCTTTCTGAGAAACTTCTTTGTGTTCTGTGAAATCATCTCACAGAGTTACAGCTTTCCCCTCAAGAAGCCTTTCGATAAGAGAGTTCTTGTGGAATTGGCCAAGTGATATTTGGAAGCCCATAGAGGGCTATGGTGAAAAAGGAAATATCCTCAGATGAAATCTGGAAAGAAGCTTTCTGAGAAACTGCTTAGGGTTCTGTTAATTCATCTCACAGAGTTACATCTGTATTTCGTGGATCTCTTTGCTAGCCTTATTTCTGTGGAATCTGAGAACAGATATTTCGGATCCCTTTGAAGACTATAGGGCCAAAGGAAATATCCTCCGATAACAAAGAGAAAGAAGCTTTCTGAGAAACTTCTTTGTGTTCTGTGAAATCATCTCACAGAGTTACAGCTTTCCCCTCAAGAAGACTTTCGCTAAGACAGTTCTTGTGGAATTGGCAAAGTGATATTTGGAAGCCCATAGAGGGCTATGGTGAAAAAGGAAATATCCTCAGATAAAATCTGGAAAGAAGCTTTCTGAGAAACTGCTTAGTGTTCTGTTAATTCATCTCACAGAGTTACATCTGTATTTCGTGGATCTCTTTGCTAGCCTTATTTCTGTGGAATCATAGAACAGATATTTCGGATCCCTTTGAAGACTATTGGGCCAAAGAAAAAATCCTCCGATAACAAAGAGAAAGAAGCTTTCTGAGAAACTTCTTTGTGTTCTGTGAAATCATCTCACAGAGTTACAGCTTTCCCCTCAAGAAGCCTTTCGCTAAGACAGTTCTTGTGGAATTGGCCAAGTGATATTTGGAAGCCCATAGAGGGCTATGGTGAAAAAGGAAATATCCTCAGATGAAATCTGGAAAGAAGCTTTCTGAGAAACTGCTTAGTGTTCTGTTAATTCATCTCACAGAGTTACATCTGTATTTCGTGGATCTCTTTGCTAGCCTTATTTCTGTGGAATCTGAGAACAGATATTTCGGATCCCTTTGAAGACTATAGGGCCAAAGGAAATATCCTCCGATAACAAAGAGAAAGAAGCTTTCTGAGAAACTTCTTTGTGTTCTGCGAAATCATCTCACAGAATTACAGCTTTCGCCTCAAGAAGCCTTTCGCTAAGACAGTTCTTGTGGAATGGGCCAAGTGATATTTGGAAGCCCATAGAGGGCTAGGGTGAAAAAGGAAATATCCTCAGATGAAATCTGGAAAGAAGCTTTCTGAGAAACTGCTTAGTGTTCTGTTAATTCATCTCACAGAGTTACATCTGTATTTCGTGGATCTCTTTGCTAGCCTTATTTCTGTGGAATCTGAGAACAGATATTTCGGATCCCTTTGAAGACTATAGGGCCAAAGGAAATATCCTCCGATAACAAAGAGAAAGAAGCTTTCTGAGAAACTTCTTTGTGTTCGGTGAAATCATCTCACAGAGTTACAGCTTTCCCCTCAAGAAGCCTTTCGCTAAGACAGTTCTTGTGGAATTGGCCAAGTGATATTTGGAAGTCCATAGAGGGCTATCTTGAAAAAGGAAAATCCTCAGATGAAATCGGGAAAGAAGCTTTCTGAGAAACTGCTTAGTGTTCTGTTAATTCATCTCACAGAGTTACATCTGTATTTCGTGGATCTCTTTGCTAGCCTTATTTCTGTGGAATCTGAGAACAGATATTTCGGATCCCTTTGAGGACTATAGGGCCAAAGAAAATATCCTCAGATAACAAGGAGAAAGAAGCTTTCTGAGAAACTTCTTTGTGTTCTGTGAAATCATCTCACAGAGTTACAGCTTTCCCCTCAAGAAGCCTTTCGCTAAGACAGTTCTTGTGGAATTGGCAAAGTGACATTTGGAAGCCCATAGAGGGCTATGTTGAAAAAGGAAATATCCTCAGATGAAATCTGGAAAGAAGCTTTCTGAGAAACTGCTTAGTGTTCTGTTAATTCATCTCACAGAGTTTCATCTGTATTTCGTGGATCTCTTTGCTAGCCTTATTTCTGTGGAATCTTAGAACAGATATTTCGGATCCCTTTGAAGACTATAGGGCCAAAGAAAAAATCCTCCGATAACGAAGAGAAAGAAGCTTTCTGAGAAACTTCTTTGTGTTCTGTGAAATCATCACAGAGCGTTACAGCTTTCCCCTCAAGAAGCCTTTCGCTAAGACAGATCTTGTGGAATTGGCAAAGTGATATTTGGAAGCCCATAGAGGGCTATGGTGAAAAAGGAAATATCCTCAGATGAAATCTGGAAAGAAGCTTTCTGAGAAACTGCTTAGTGTTCTGTTAATTCATCTCACAGAGTTACATCTGTATTTCGTGGATCTCTTTGCTAGCCTTATTTCTGTGGAATCTGAGAACAGATATTTCAGATCCCTTTGAAGACTATGGGGCCAAAGGAAATATACTCCGATAACGAAGAGAAAGAAGCTTTCTGAGAATCTTCTTTGTGTTCTGTGAAATCATCTCACAGAGTTACAGCTTTCTCCTCAAGAAGCCTTTCGCTAAGACAGTTCTTGTGGAATTGGCAAAGTGATATTTGGAAGCCCATAGAGGGCCATGGTGAAAAAGGAAATATCCTCAGATGAAATCTGGAAAGAAGCTTTCTGAGAAACTGCTTAGTGTTCTGTTAATTCATCTCACAGAGTTACATCTGTATTTCGTGGATCCCTTTGCTAGCCTTATTTCTGTGGAATCTGAGAACAGATATTTCAATCCCTTTGAAGACTATAGGGCCAAAGAAAAAATCCTCCGATAACAAAGAGAAAGAAGCTTTCTGAGAAACTTCTTTGTGTTCTGTGAAATCATCTCAGAGAGTTACAGCTTTCCCCTCAAGAAGCCTTTCGCTAAGACAGTTCCTGTGGAATTGGCAAAGTGATATTTGGAAGCCCATAGAAGGCCATGGTGAAAAAGGAAATATCCTCAGATGAAATGTGGAAAGAAGCTTTCTGAGAAACTGCTTAGTGTTCTGTTAATTCATCTCACAGAGTTACATCTGTATTTCGTGGATCTCGTTGCTAGCCTTATTTCTGTGGAATCTGATAACAGATATTTCGGATCCCTTTGAAGACTATGGGGCCAAAGGAAATATCCTCCGATAACGAAGAGAAAGAAGCTTTCTGAGAAACTTCTTTGTGTTCTGTGAAATCATCTCACAGAGTTACAGCTTTCCCCTCAAGAAGCCTTTCGATAAGAGAGTTCTTGTGGAATTGGCCAAGTGATATTTGGAAGCCCATAGAGGGCTATGGTGAAAAAGGAAATATCCTCAGATGAAATCTGGAAAGAAGCTTTCTGAGAAACTGCTTAGGGTTCTGTTAATTCATCTCACAGAGTTACATCTGTATTTCGTGGATCTCTTTGCTAGCCTTATTTCTGTGGAATCTGAGAACAGATATTTCGGATCCCTTTGAAGACTATAGGGGCAAAGGAAATATCCTCCGATAACAAAGAGAAAGAAGCTTTCTGATAAACTTCTTTGTGTTCTGTGAAATCATCTCACAGAGTTAGAGCTTTCCCCTCAAGAAGCCTTTCGCTAAGACATTTCTTGTGGAATTGGCAAAGTGATATTTGGAAGCCCTTAGAGGGCTATGGTGAAAAAGGAAATATCCTCAGATGAAATCTGGAAAGAAGCTTTCTGAGAAACTGCTTAGTGTTCTGTTAATTCATCTCACACAGTTACATCTGTATTTCGTGGATCTCTTTGCTAGCCTTATTTCTGTGGAATCTGAGAACAGATATTTCGGATCCCTTTGAAGACTATAGGGCCAAAGGAAATATCCTCCGATAACAAAGAGAAAGAAGCTTTCTGAGAAACTTCTTTGTGTTCTGTGAAATCATCTCACAGAGTTACAGCTTTCCCCTCAAGAAGACTTTCGCTAAGACAGTTCTTGTGGAATTGGCAAAGTGATATTTGGAAGCCCTTAGAGGGCTATGGTGAAAAAGGAAATATCCTCAGATA